>NC_137433.1:31857806-33198639 GCF_964374335.1 Astatotilapia calliptera | reverse complement strand
AACTGGTGCAGCTGACAGCAAACAAAGCCACGAGCAGTAGTTATTTAAAGCTGGCATGCACATTTCTTCATTTTGCCTGTCTTCAGAGTCAACAATACAGATCGCCAGACTAGCCATCAAATCTAAGTTATAAAGTTATTTCAATAGTGATCAATTCCGGTCATTTTGGAGAGCATAATGGCCCACCTTAGTGCTAAATTCACATTCATGGAAACACACAAAATATTTAACTGCACACGTAGATGAAATGTAGGCGGCATAAAATGTAATTACTTTAATTACCTCTTTACTAGCATAAGAGTTACATAACCAGTATCAAATCCATGGGTAGGTTATAAAAGGAAGAACATATTTGCTTCACTTTAAACTTATTGTTTCAGTAGTAATTCAAATCAAGCTTATTCATTGTCATTTTCTTTCTTGGAAGAGACTTGGCCAAGTGAAGAACACAGAGGCAAACATGCAAGTTGTGGGTGGTTGACATACCACAGTGTACTCAAACAGAATAGTAAGTATGTCCTCCTTTGGCACAACAGTGTGGATACAGCAGGCTACAACTTTAATTTAAAAGGCCTGATTATATCTTGTATCACAGTTACAGTATGTCTCCATCTGGAAGAAATAGACGTGATTCATACACCCTGAGAGGCTTTTTGATGATTTTGGGATTCTTTCATTTTAAACTGTGGTTTTGTGGATCCACCCACCTTAATCACAGACTCCAACACTGAACTCCAGGGAGGATCCCCACTTCTGAGTTTGTGAGTCTATCACTGTTTGCATTTGTGTTTGTGTTTAAGTACTGGCTGAGCCGAGTCTAGCGACAAGGCGGACTATACATAGGTTTAACTCTGCACACGGTCCCTCTCCGGGCCTCCAAGGAAGATTATCTGAATCCTGGTTGTGTAACCAATGATTTAAAGCAGCCAATAATGTCAGTCAGTTAGAGTTGTGCTAACACTTATAATATAGTTTCTCAACACTTTAACACATTATTAGAATGTAAAACAATGGAACGTTTCACTTAACAAACCTGACATTTCTTCACAAGCTTGCGTGCTCTGCAGCAGATTCAAACAATTCGTCTTCTTTCCAATGAAGATTAATTTCTCCCAGAAAACTAAAGTAGGTCAGGGCTATAATACAACTTTAATACTCAGTCCTAAAATAAAACGTTTTTTATGAGCAAATAAACACAGTATATAAACTAACATTAAATATGTTGTTAACACTGTTTTAAAAAAAACAGATGACATATTTCCACCATCGGTGAACAAGAATAAAAAAAAATCAGAAAATACTACCATTTCTAAGCATTGACAAGTTTGGCATCAGCACTTGAAGGGTTAATAGTAAATCACACCCAAAGCAAGTGCAGCACACGTATAGTGGGGTCAATTGTGTCTAATAAAGCATTATTTATGCAAGGCTTGTTTAGTGAGCAATACAACAGACATAAGACAGTTGCGGAACCAAAACTCGTGAATGAACTGCACTGAGGGAGGGTGTCTTTTATTGCTTAGGATATTTACTTCTTATTTGTAAGAGGAAGAATGTGTTTGTCAGATGTTATAGCCTTGCTGATAGCGGTGCTGCCTTCTTATGCTAGTACAATGTAAATGCAGACTCCATGTGATGGTGTGCTGATGTATAGAGCCTACTATTGTTACTCTAACAGTGAATCTCATGTGGCGACGCATTAAAGCCAGGTGCAAACAATCACGCTTTTATTCATATCAGAGAGCGCTTTTGTTTGGCTCATAACTCCTTCTTGAAACTTTACAGGGATGGCTGAGGTCCTTCACGATCTTCCTGGCCTTGGTCCAGCACCGCCTGCTGTAGATTGAGTGCAGGTCAGGGAGCTCGGAGCGGATGGTGCGCTCAGCTGATCGCACAACCCTCTGTAGAGCTCGTCTGTCCTGCATGGTGCTGTTCCTGAACCAGGTTAAGATGTTTCCCCTCAGGATGCTCTCCTCAGGCTCTGTGATGTAACTTGAACCCCAAAATACTAACATCTTGGAAAAATGAGGATTTAGGAAATTATAACACTTTACAAATATGTCCAGACTTCAAAATTCTGAACTATATATTAAATCACTAGACAAACCCTGCCTAGTTTTCCCATTTTAAACAATGTACAGAGCTATTCCAGTGGCCTAATAAAAAAAGAAAACAGGGAGATTTCACCAAAGCAGTTGTTTTTTAATGACATAAGAATTCAAGATGCTCTTCAAGACCCCTTTTCCTGCATTCTCGAAGTACACTTTACATTCTTTTTATCCACTTGGTCAGCAGTGACCTTCACATTTTAAGACTCTTTAATCTCCTCGTCTCAAATTGTGTTTGTTGAGTCTTAATTGTTTGTGCTTGCATTGTGTTGTTACACCCATGTAAGCAAATCATGTATTAAGAGGATTTTCATGAGGTACTTACCACACTCTGTTGTATAGTCTAAATCTGTGGTGGGATTCACTGGGACATTCTACTGTGAAATGCAGGGAAATACTGCAGACTGAAGGCATCATTTGCATTTAAAATGCTCAGCAGAACAATTCCAAGTGGCATTTGAATGTTAACTGACACGCTGGACATTTTCTTACACTTACTGATGACAGATATCCACTGATGACAGAACGTAGTGAGAGTAAAGTACGACACACAGTAAGGAAACTCCCTTAGCAGTTATTAAACCTCCCTTCCCCTCCAGCATTAACTTGACAGCTACATGCTGCAAATATAGAAGGTCGTTTCACTGATGGCCAATGCGACACTTGTATATAAGTGTGATGGGACATCCCCAAGTCAGAAATAACAGTTTCATTCTAGAGCTAAAGGCTAGTGTATAATATGAACTGCTGTATTGCTGCCTACTTTCTTGACATAAAGAAACTTACATTTGGGGAATTTAGAGGAACGCTCACACATTTTTTCCTGTTTGCTTTGACCTATTATGTTTATATCTGGAAATACAGCACATCCTGTTTTTAAATCCTGTTTCCTTTCTTCAATTGATCATAAACCGAGGCTCTCACTTTCTCACATGCTGATTCTGTAGCACCTGTAAAGCTTCGCAAACAGGCCACTGTTTGCTCTAGCTGTTGCAGTTACTCCTGCTGAGGTGACAAACTGTAGGGGCAAAGGGCTACAAGCTGTAAACAATAATGGTGGCCAGTTACTGCAAAAATGTGAATTCCTGTTTGAGGACAAATAGAAGTTTGAGGAAGAGTGCGTATTTGTGAAGTCGATTGATGTCTTTTCTCTTTCTGACTGTGGCCTGTTTACTTTTGGGTGGCAGCTTCAGTTGAAACCGTGCATGAGTATTTGTTGGCACTAAGCCATCTCAGAAATTTTACTGTGGTTGAACGCAGGTAGACAAAGTCTACCAGGTTATAAGCTACGCCTGGTCCTATAAATTATTATCTTTCACTGCTGCCTCATCCGTTAACACCTCTTGTTTTGTTTTGTTTTCAAAAAGCGTTGGCTTTTTGGCACTGGATCAAGATTTATGTTGCCTGACTAATTCAGTTTTAAATTCTGCAAGACATCACATGCAGGTAATAAAATATAGCTAAAAAAATACTGTTTAAATTAATTTCGAAAAGATATACAAATGTCTGTTGACAGGAACTATTTCACAGACAAAATAATAAGCTAATCAGTCCACCAGTCCAGGAAAAAGGAAATGTATTTCAGGGAAGGCCTTGTAAAGCCTGTTGCTTCATTAGAATCCTTTAGAAAAGAAAAGAATGAGGAAACTTTTCTATCCAGCACAATTTAGCCAGATAGCTGGAAGGTAAAATAAATGTTTAATTAAAAAAAAAGAAACGAATTGAGGTAAAAAAAAAAAAAAAAAAAGGTGAAGTTAGCATAAAGGCATTTTGCCTTTCAGACTAATATAGTAGCTGGTAACTTTTAGACTTTGCTGAACAGAAAGCTTGTAAATGCTGCACACACAATGGAAAAAAGGCTGGGTCCATCTATGCCAAAATAAGCCTTGGAGATCCACGAGTGAGGCTAGTTAATAAATATATTAATGTGGACTTGATAAAAAGTCCCATGCAAGCAGGCAAAAATAACGGACTGAAAAATTTAGACTTTATGTGACAATAAGGCTTGACTGGAAATTACAGGGAACTCGATTTTACTTTGCAAACAGAGTGAAACACTTTATGTGCAAACTTACATCAGCATTGCGACCAATCACAAGCTTCAAGCTGATTGCGTCAGAGCAGCTGAAAGCCTATCGGGTTTCACCACGATGGTAGAAAAGATCGCAGACACAGCCCATTTTCTTTAGGCATTTGAGAATTGTCGGGGCTCGGGTCAACAGGGAAACCTAAAGGTTTCTACTGACTTTAATACGGACACCCGGTAATTTCTGAGTTCAGACAGCAACACAACAGGATACATCAACATGGTGGTTGTAGCAGCTGGGGCTGGAGGAGCCCACAAAGTCCTTCTCATATCAGGGAAGCAATCCGGCTCACAGACGGCCCTCAGCCGGCCCATCTCTGTCGTTTTACCGTCAACGGCCAGCCAAGTGTCGTCGGATTCAGACTCCAACACTTCTGCAGGGCCGCCGGTGCGAAAAAGACAGAGACTCACACATTTGAGTCCTGAAGAGAAAGCGCTTCGCAGGTTTGTTCAAAAATAAACCCTTATCTATAATTATATCTGTGTGTAATTACTTATTTCTAAAGCGTAAATGGGGCCATTGTTCAAGAAATTAATACAGAGACACACCCAAAGATATCGATCCCCTAGCAAGACAATAGGTGCTATGTTTACGGTTTAGTTCAAATGCCAAGAAAATATAAATGCAAGCTCAAATGCTGTGTGACTATAGCGGTGTAAATAGGTTATCTCCGCACTATAACAACTGTCATGTGAAGCTGTTAAATATCATAAACGTTATCGTATCTGCGCTGCACTTTAAGCTAGCTGGTCAAAAGTATGTGAGGGATTTAAATGTTGGTGGACCCGCCCGGCTCTGCTGTTACAGAGCAGGACATTGATATCATGCTTTGCCTGCGTGGCAGGAACATGGCCGGTGATTGCGCAGTACTGTGAACTCAAAGTCATGTCAGAGGGCTTAGTCAGCATCGTGGAAACTAATTTTCCCCCCACTCCTTCCTTTTTTTTCCAGGAAACTCAAGAACAGAGTGGCAGCTCAGACAGCCAGAGACAGAAAAAAGGCAAAAATGGGGGAGCTGGAGCAACAAGTCCTAGAGTTGGAGCTGGAGGTATACACTGTTACACATTATAGCCATAGCATTAATTTGTAATTGCATGTCTTAGTATGAAGAAATGCAAAGCAAATTTTTTTTTTAACCGTTTGTGCCATTTCATGTGATACTTCACACTTTAGTTCCTGAAACTGTTGCAGGTTTCATTCACAGACATCTGTTTCCTCCTGCAGAATCAGAAACTTCACATTGAAAACAGGCTACTCCGGGAAAAAACAAATGGCCTGCTCACAGAAAATGAGGAACTGAGACAAAGACTTGGATTGGACACTCTTGACTCGAAAGAGAAGGTAAAAAAAGAATGGAGAGCTGAGAGGGGAAGTGGTGTGGGCTGGATTGCAGGGATTGGAAAATTGTATTAATTCTTTTTAAATCTTTTTTTCCCTCAAAGGTTCAGGTTATGTTGTCCACCGGGAACGATGCAGATTTGGGGATCGGGTCTTCTGAGTCCGCAGCACTCAGGCTATGTGTGCCTCCGCAGCAGGTGCAGGCCCAGCAGTCCCTAAATCTGAAGACTTCCCAATGGATACAGATAGTCCTGACTCTTCAGACAATGAGGTGAGTCCCTGCTAAAGTGTGGGTCTTAAGATTTCCACCAAAGCTCCACAACAATTCAGAACGAATACTTATACCCCCTTTCTTTCTCTCCCTAGTCTGATTTGCTGCTGGGCATTCTGGACATCCTTGACCCAGAGTTATTTCTCAAGTCTTGTGAACCAGACTGCCAGGAGCCGCAGGTCCTGTTGCTCGGAGGGGGTGAGCCAGTACCTACCACCCCATCTCCAACTGTGGGGCCCACATCAGTTAAGCTGGAGACCCTTAATGAACTGATTCACTTTGACCACATCTATACAAAGCCCGTGGAGGAAGTGAGTAGTGGGCAGCACACCGACTTGGAGAGCGGCACAAATGAGAAGAATGACGAGGTAGCCTTCCCCGTTACTGAGGTCATGGTGGAGGAGGAGACCATCTGCGTCAAAGATGAACCACAGGAAGTGGTCATCCCTGCATGTAATAGTCAGAGTCAGGCAGTTGAGCTTTTCTCTGGACCCTCCTCTCCTGCCCTCAACAGTCTGGAGAAAGAAGCCTGCCTGGCGGACACCTACAGCGACTCCGGATATGAAGGTTCCCCTTCCCCTTTCAGCGACATGTCGTCCCCCCTGTGTGCAGAGAGTGCCTGGGATGACATGTTTGCTAATGAACTATTCCCCCAGCTTATCAGTGTCTGAATCAATCCCTCTACCCAATAATACAGATGTATTTCCATAATGTATATACACATGTAAGAGTTAATGTGTAGCCTAATAAATTACAGAAGCACCCTATTTCTCATTAACAGAACATCTGAACAGGATAATATTCAGTCTCCTTTTATTACAGCCGGTCTGTATCCATCTGTGATAGATGGAGTTCTAAATAGTTTATATTAGCATGACCTAATTTTGCATATGATTTAATAGTTCACTGGTAGGTGAATCCATTATTTCTGTAAAAAAAGTAAAATTTTAAGGGGGAAATGGAACCGATCATTTAAATATAAATTATTTATCTGTTCTGCTTTGGAGTCGTATGTATGCTTGTTTAAAAAAAAAAACGTCTTCTTCTTATTTTTGACTGCTCTCCTTGTAGTGTAATTGCCGCATTAAAAAACTTTTTGCATCGCATCTTGTCTCTGTATTGTGCCATTTTATGAAATTTCTATTTTTTGCAGGATGCTAATACTCACATTTTGTCTTATTCTCCACCCGCTGTGCTGGGGACCAAATTAAACTTTCAGTCTTTAATCACGTTATCTATATACTAGTTTAATAGACTTTTTGCAGATGAGGCATGAGTCACATTTGAAGAGCTGATGGGAGTCAACATGAGAAATCTAACTCTTCCATACCTAGCTTTTATGATTTCTACATGAAACTTTACACAGGTTTTCCTCCATTAGGTTTACACATAATCAAGAAGAAAAGAAGGCAAGATGTAAGATTGAGGAAGCATAAACTTGTGCTTTTTAAAAAAAAAAAAAAAAATTTTTTGGCCTTTTTTCAGCTTTATTAGATGGATACAGGAAAGAGAGGGGAAGACAGGCAGCAGAGGCCCGCAGGTCTGACTCGAACCCGGGCCAGCTGCTCTCAGCCATGCGGCATATGGTTGCCTGCTGAAATTTAACAAACAGTTGAGGCAATTTATGGCAACTTCTTGGCTTTATATCATGTCTGTAAAACCTTGGATTGCTTAAAACTTAAACTCTGACTATAAATCTGAACAAAATCAATGAAAAATGTTTACCTTTCACAGTGTAGTTTTTGTGACCGGTGTATTTTCTCGCTTTGGAAATTACTTTCTCATAGTATAATTTGGTTGTTGATGTTACTCTACCTGAAGATGAAAAAGAAAAGCTGAGATGAATCAGATTATAAGACCTGTAATCAGCACTGAAAATAACTGTTATAGACACACAAAGTTCAGAATTCTATAGACGATTACTAAGACAGATCATTTTTAGAAGACGTGTCATCTTTTGAATCACTTTATCATCTTACTTCAACTCATCAGCCTGTTTTTCTCTTCTAGTTTTTCTTTAGTCGAATCATGGTTTATTCAGTTACGGTTATCTTGGTGTAGTATGTATGAGCAAAGGTTAGGGTACTTTTTAAAGATATCTGGTCAACTTTCCTGTCCTTGTTTGTTAAATACCCTTACATGTGCAAACACAGTGTTTATAGGCCCTCTTTCTCCTGTGCAGCACAACGTTGCTGATCCAGGAGGAAGGGCTGCATTACATAACACTTCTAATGTTACTGGGAGTTTCCTGGGCCTCTAACCTGAGAGAATTTTTGTCAAACCTTTCCATGAAAAAGAGGTCAGCAGGTGTAATTGGTGTTTTGGCTTAGTGTGACGAGGATAAGCAGAAGAGGGGGAAAACACCATGGCCCTCAGTCATTTATTTAAATCACAATGAGGCCTCCTTGTATGCTAGAGGAGACAGTTTCCCTCTTTTTTGGTCCCTGAAGGTATGATTGGTATGACCCACCCATTAAGTAACAACCTTAAGAGTCTGTCCTTGTGAGCTGATTATATCAGGTTTTTAGATGCAGAACTGATCTTAAAACTACAGGATCAAACTGCCCATCTCCATCAGCTTTAGCTCCTTTATATGATTACAAAGCGCTGTGAAAGTATTTGCATGTCCTTCTTTGTTTTATAGCATCTGTGCTGTATGGAGTAGGTGTCAGCAATAGCAAAGACAAACAATAAAATCATAAATTCAGCTATTTCATTGATCTCTACTGACTTTTTATGTTCTTGCGGCAGGATTAAAAAAACCACAACATCCTTTGACGTAGCTATGTGTCAGCTACTTTGAAATAGTGAGGTGAAAAACTGAATTTCCTGTTTTGAAAGCCACAGCAAAGACTAAATCAGCCTTACAGCTGTTGAGCTGAAACTAAAACCTATCTGCTGCTCCAGCAGGTCTTTCGATTTCAGGTTGTAGATTCTGATTTATTTAGAGAAAACAGGCTAATTTCTGTTTCGACATGGTGTGTATCCGTGTGTGGAGTCTTTACCCTGCCAGATCCTCATTGCAAAATCAGTATGATGTCCATTTGCACCCTTGTAAAAACAGAGTAGGAAATTGTGCAATAATTAACAATGAGTCAGTGTACATCATGCTTCCTGACTCCTGTTTATTCTACACAGGCATCCTCATGTAAACCAAACTAAAGACTTTCCATTATGAGAAAATGTTAAAGTGAGCACTCTACTGACGTTTAACATGTGGGAAACAACACTTTAAAAAATCTTGATTCTCCTGATTCTTTTTTGAAAATATACTTCATGTTTAGAAAAAAATCTGGTACTTGATACCTTTGTAGCATAGATTAAATTCAATTCAATTTCATTTATACAGCGCCAAATCACAACAGCAGTCGCCTCAAGGCGCTTTGTATTGTAAGGTAGACCCTACAATAATGTAGCTTGCCATCACCAGTGTGTGAATGTGTGTGTGAATAGGTGGATGACTGGATGTGTAAAGTGCTTTGGGGTCCTTAGGGACTAGTAAAGCGCTATACAAATACAGGCCATGTACCATAATACATACAGAGAAAACCCCAACAATCAAATGACCCCTTATGAAAAAGCACTTTGGTGACAGTGGGAAGGAAAAACTTCCTTTTAACAGGAAGAAACCTCCGACAGAACCAGGCTCAGGGAGGGGCGGGGCCATCTGCTGCGACAAGTTGGGGTGAGAGAAGGAAGACAGGATAAGACATGCTGTGGAAGACAGACAGAGATTAATAACAGACGTCTATTAACACATAGTGAGTGAGAAAGGTGACTGGAAAGGAAAAACTCAATGCATCATGGGAATCCCCCAGCAGCCTACGTCTATTGCAGCATAACTAAGGGAGGATTCAGGGTCACCTGGTCCAGCCCTAACTATATGCTTTAGCAAAAAGGAAAGTTTGAAGCCTAATCTTAAAAGCAGAGCTAGTGTCTGTCTCCTGAATCCAAACTGGAAGCTGGTTCCACAGAAGAGGGGCCTGAAAACCGAAGGCTCTGCCTCCCATTCTACTTTTAAATACTCTAGGAACAACAAGTAGGCCTGCAGTACGAGAGCGAAGTGCTTTAATAGGGTGATATGGTACTACAAGGTCATTAAGATATGATGGGGCCTGATTATTTAAGACCTTGTATGTGAGGAGCAGGATTTTGAATTCAATTCTGGATTTAACAGGAAGCCAATGAAGGGAAGCCAATACGCCAATAGATTCAACAAAGAGCTGGACACATTCCTCAGAGATTTGCTGCAGTGTTGTCAACAAGGAAATTATAACACAGAAAAAAAGGTGGTCACTGAATATTTTCTCTTTTTTGGAGAACAAATAGCTCCAGATCAGCTCATTCCCTGTAAACCAAAGATTTTGTGCAGGAAATTACAGTAAAACACAAGTTTCTGAAATACTCAGACCACTCTGTCTAGTACCAACAACCATGCCATATTTAAAACCACTCAAATCATCTTTTCTTTCTATTCTGATACTCATTGTAAACTTTGGCAGGTTATCTTGAGCTTCTCCTTTAACCTCTGGCATCAACAACTCACCTCAAAGTACAAAATTTGCTTCAAAAGTAACACTTAAAAAATGATGTTCAAATAAACAATTAAAAAACATGTAAAAACCTCACAGAGCACTGTAAAAATAAAGTCTGTTATATTTTTAATACACATACAGGGCTGATGCTGGTCAATAGTGATGTTGGGCAGATATACTGGTGCATATTTAGGAGAAATACATATTTAGGCAGTGAAATCCATTTAACAAACAGCAACAGTGCATAAAGGATTATAAAAGAAGGTCAATAAACTCCAGACTACTTATTTAGATTTGTCTATCTTACAAATTCATATAAATAACAATATAAATAATATAATAACAATATACAGTGATGTAGATTTTTCAGGTGTACAATGAAATCTATGTCTTTTTACAATATTAATAACATCTTTCTGTAAAAATCATGTAAGGTGAAAAAAAAGGCACCACAACTCGGAGAGCAATATGAAGATACGGGAACAATTCCTTCCTGAAATATGATCAAATAGCTGTACACCCTTCCCTTTTTTGTCACGTCAATCCTGGTAGTTACAGAAGTCTTTCTCTACACAGGTTAACAGAATCACGTTTTCTTGTGTGAATAATATAAGTCAAATTACGCTTAATCAGCAGATTACTGTTTGTAAATATAAACATTTGCTTTAGAAGAACATGAGTCAGTCAGCAATTTAAAAGGCGGCATATTTATGACTGGGAGGTTATCTTTGTAAGCCACTTGATGTTCATTACATGGCATTAAATTATTACATAGGTTGGATTCTCGATCTGCCTTTACTTTTAAACCCTTTTAAAATATTTTTCTATGGTATTCTACAGAAAAAGTAAGTCTAATCTGTTTGTTTACATGCTTTTATGAAGCCTGCATGCCCTGTTAGAAAAATCCACTGCAGTCACCTTGCTGTATCAGCAGGTATATTATGTTAATGTTGATACTGAACATATATGCATAATGTTTTCCCTTAAAATACAATACTTTGGTGACTGCAAATTCTGATTACTTTCTTCATTTAGGCTTGTTTTCATTTTCCGAAAGGGTCCTAAATGTGCACTTCTACACCATCAGGAACCCAACTTGCTTCATAGTGTCAAACTTCATACTTAAATTAAAGCCAGATTTGTCATGCTAATATGACACTGTTGTCACCTGTGCATGGATTTGGCTAAACCTTAGAGTATGTCTCGAGTTACTTCACTCAGCAGGATTATAAAGAGGATTGCTAAACCTACACTGCCAGCTGCCCTCTTCAATGTCAGTGCGGATCCACAGATAGAACTTTAAAGGTCTTTATAATGAACATTAAAAATATCTCTTTTAGATTATATCTTTATAGCCTGCAATTTGACACAAGGACAGAAACTTGTTCCAGTACTTTTCTCTTTTTTTTCATTGTTATCTTTAAGAAAATCTACCAGCTGATCAAACAGAATTTAGACACAAAATGAATCGTGTGCAAAGCAAACAAGAAGTCAAGGCAGCTAGAAGGCCATAACATGCCTCATGTGACAGTTTTCTCATGTGAGGATAAGTAGAGTTGCTGGCTGGGGGTGAAAGGTCCACCAGACCCAAATGAAGAATAAAAATGGCTCAAACACTCACTCTGGTCTCAATGTTAAAAGACTAATAAACGGATTACAACCTGAAGTGGTGAATGGGATACAGGATTGGTACTGAGAGAATTTTACGAATGACTTTATGAATGAGCTGGAGATAAGTGAGTCATTGTGTAGGTAACTGCCAACAAACGTCATGTGTCCATCTCTGTTTGTGAACAGGGAGAAACACAATGTACCCCCATGTTTAAAAATGACAGTGCTGTCACAGTACGGTAACAGTCTTCCAGTTTCTAAAGGTGTGGTTCTATTCCCATAATAGAAACCAACCACGGTATTTAAGCCTGGCTTGTTTTACTGGATCTTAGTGAGGTTGAACATACCATACGATTATTAAGCATTCAGTAAATGATTACACAGTTTAAAAGCCATCAATCAATCTTTTCTTCTTAATTACACCGCTCGAGCTGCTCTTTTTGCTTGGAAGAAAAAAAACACCAAAGGAAATGATAACACGACTATCCCAAACCTCATGTCAGCCGTTTTTAGTTGCTTCACAGCTTCAAGGTATCTGCAAACAAGAGACAATGACGTACACATACCATCATAAGCTCACACACACAGACACACTCAAACCTTGTGCTCAGTTGACTCTCAAGCTGTGGCAGAGATCTTTATCCTCAGTTACCACTGGCAACAAAAGATGGTCAGTCAAGTGTGTTAATGAACGTCTGATCCACAGCACTGAGCCAGAACCCACTGAGGGAGCAGTAACGCTACTTATGGCCGTGCTCCAGAAAGTCAAGAATATGCAGTTCTACAGTTAATGTTATACAGTAGAGTTTTACAGCAATTTAGTTAATATCTGCTTCATCTTTCTCACTGAAAAACACCTTAAACAGTCGTATATTTTCTTCTCATTTTGAGACCAAGAACTCCAGACTTGTTGTGTGGAACAAAATCCTGCTTGTTCAGTCAAATCCAGAAATATTGGACCATTTTTAATACACAGCTATTTATTTTTATGGACCAAAATGTAGTTGAACATCAATCAAAAAGTTTCAATAGACAGCTGTTAGCTGTTATTTCTTCATTTATTAAGCAGGTAAAAAGGTTTAAAGTGTTTTTAAATGCTGAATATTATGCAATGACCAAGTCAGACATCTAATTTTTACCTGAATGAGCTTCCATCTCAACTGCTGAAGACAAAATTAATGGCAGAAAACCCACCAACAATAGACACAATTACAGCAAAAGACTGGCAAAGCATCACAAATGGGAATGTATTCATGTTAATGAATGTCCTTACAAATATAGCCAAACGAGCGTGCCTGTGTTTATAGCCCTTCCCTCACAGCGAGGCAGCAGTCACTCGAGTGGAAACACTGAGATAAGAGTGACTACAAAGAGAATGAGTTCTATCCAAAAAATGAAAACTGCTAAATCAAAAAAACTCCAGGACTGCACTTATTCTGGTGAAAAATATCCAGCCAGACTGAAGATAATCAGATGTTTAACTGTATAGACAGGCAAACAACAGATGGACAGGCAGGGATTTCTCTAATAATAAGTGAGATTACATCACTCTTCACAATTTCCATACCTAACCGTATGTACCCATCAAATCCAAATTTGTACATCATTCTGCACACTCACGATCAAATAAACATTAATAAAATATATAACAATAGTAACAAAAACATCACATAAACATTTACTCAGAGAAAAACATGCTGTTTGGAACAAAATGTAATGAAAAAAAAGATGATGAGTCAATCTGTGCCATAAATGACATCACGTAAGCAGAAAGCTTCCCGGAGTGATACTTAATAGGCACAAGCTAATACATGCTATGGGAGAACTGGCGTCACACATTACACAAGCTGTCATTGCCATGGTTTCATTTCCTGTACATGTGGCAAGTGTGCAAGAGGCAGCCTGTTAACAAAAAGACAACATCAATCTGCTGGATTCCTCCTACACTGCGTGTCAGGTTCTCCCTTTGAAGCTCTCAGAGGCAGCAAACCCACGTAATGGAGATTCAGAGCAGATCAAGGGAATTTAAACTGCAAATCACGAATTCATCTAAATGACTCCAGCTCTCATTACCTTGACACAGTTTTGCCTTTTATTTGATCTTCAAATGTAATTTGAATTCTGCACCCTGAACTGTCTGAGACTGTTTACAACTTTAAGTTAACCAGATCTTTTAGATGGCCTTTCACAGTCTTTTCAAACCAGGGCTCTGGGCCTAAAGGCTCATCTGTCAGCTCATATTTGGCAATAACAGTCTACTTAAACATGATCACAGAGCTCAGACAGACTGGCATGCATACTCGTATGCAAGCTAAGTATGGTAATTCCTGTTTGGAATTTCAGCTTTCATGTGTTTTCACCAGGACCAACTGAGACAATAAACAGAGTTCAGCTGTCACAGGCTGTACTGTGTCTGTTGTAATATTAAATACTCCCACAGAGATGAGGTCTAAGAGATCAATAGAATTGATGTCAGGTGTAAACTTTGTACTGTATGTCAGCTTAACAAGGAAACAACTTAAGCTTTATTTAATGACTCATCTTATTATACAAGACTATGGACCCAGACATGGATTAAGGCTAGCAATAGACTAAAAACCTTACTCTAAGGCTGGAGCCTATCCCACCTGCCACAGGACGAAAGACAGGGTACAGTTTATAAGTCTTTCCCTGGCCTAACAAAGAGTTATAGATAACCATTCACATTCGTGGTTAATATAGAGTCACCAGTTAACCTAACCCCACGCATGTCTTTGGACTGTGGGAAGAAGCCATGTAACATGCAAACCCCACATACAAAGGCCCCAGCTGGTGGATGGATTCTGACTCAGGACCTTGTTGCTGTGAGGCAGCAGCCACTGCACCATCGTACTGCTCCATATTAACCTTAGTATACTAGTATGCTATCTAGAGCACAGACAGCTTTGTGGACAGTGAATTGAATTAAAAGCAATCCTTAATAAACTTCCCCCCAAAATTGAAGGAATTCTTTCTCTGTCAGTGCACCCAAGGGCAGCTGTGGCTACAATGTAGCTTGCCATCACCTGTGTGTGAATATGTGTGTGAATGGGTGGATGACTGAATGTTGTGTAAAGCACGTTGGGGTCCTTAGGGACTAAGTAAAGCGCTATACAAATGCAGGCCATTTACCATTTACCATTTTTAATCAGAGTATAGCATCAAGTCGGTTAACCTTCCGGGATATTGATCCACTTAAGTAGCAGATGGGGTTGTTAATCAGTTTCAGCTGCTTTGGTGTTAACGAAATTACCAACAGGTGTCCTAGAGGAGAAAGAATGAGATAAGCCCCAAAACAGGAATGATTTTACACGTGGAGGCCTCGGACATTTTTCCGTCTTTATCTTTTCATGTTTTCACTCTTTTTGCATTTGGCCAAGGCAAGTGCCACAATCAGTAGCATGACGATGGCACTTCAATATGTGCCTTTGCTATAAGGTTTGCTGTGTCTCCCAGCACAGTCTCAAGAGCGTGGAGAAAATTCCAGGAGATAAGCAGCTAGTCTATGATAGCTGGACAGGGCCACAGAAGGTCCTTAACCCATCAGCAGGACTGGTATCTGCTCCTCTCAGTCTGTTTCTACGACCAAACAATTAGAAACAGACTTCGTGAGGGTGGCCCGACATCCTGTAGTGAGCACTTCGGTCAATGATTGTGTAGATTGGCATTTGGTGTAGAATACCAGAATTGGCAGGTCCACCACTGGCACCGTGTGACAAACATGAAGGGCCCCCACGTTGGCCCCCACGCAATGGCCCTCACACTGTGAATTGAATGGTAAGGTCCTGCAAATATTTAACCACAAATCATAGTGCACAAAAGAATAAAGGGTCACCAAACAAATTTATTGTCTGGGAACAAATAAAGGATTAAAGTCAGAATCTAGACATAGAGCACAGTATATTTAAAATAATCAGCCATGACAGCGGGGCTGAATTCTTACCACTACAACAGGTGGTTTCCCGCTGTACTTTAGTCTAACGTGACACAGCTAGTTTAGTAAAGACAGCCTTTAACCAGCTATACCAGACATGACTTT
Organism: Astatotilapia calliptera; assembly: GCF_964374335.1. Classification (NCBI taxonomy): domain Eukaryota; kingdom Metazoa; phylum Chordata; class Actinopteri; order Cichliformes; family Cichlidae; genus Astatotilapia; species Astatotilapia calliptera. The sequence continues at coordinate 33,182,632 of NC_137433.1, read as the reverse complement.
GATCTTGGGAAAAGTGTCATTTGTCACAATGACATAGAAGTCCAGTTAATCACTAGCTCTTGCCCTGATAGATCTCTGGAAAAACTATGGAGTAGAAAATTCCAGTGTGTTTGTGGCTTCGAGAACTGTGCAGTTACCCTTAACTATCTGAGCTGAGATAAGAGTGACTACATGTGCAAAGAGCTGACTACAGGGAAGTTTATCAGTATATGATAAAGTGCTAACCAAGGATGCATGCAGTAGCAGGAAGATAGAAAAGGGGAAATGATGAAAGTGTGTTATGTGCCCATTAATAGATTTTATAAATGATCGGAATATAACTTAAACACAAGATTACTCTGTTTTCAAGCAACAAGAATTACAAAGAGGATATAATACAAAAATTAATAGATTGAATCTGAAATTGCAAAACAAGCTTAAGCTGCTTTATTTCACAATGCAAAATGTCGTTATTTAAAGTTGATTTCACTACGACTCAGTCTTTAAGCAGCTATTTCAAGACCCAACTTCAGGTTGCACAATTTTTCACCACTAATCAAACATTGCATGCAGACAAATTCACTTTCACAACTACAGGAGCACGGAGGGCCTGTCACTGGAGTAGAGCAAATATTGAATTTTCCTGTAGGTGGCTTTGGTCACTTTGCCTTTGATATCTTGTAGCGGAAAGAACACAGGGTTTTAAGATCAGGATGCCTACATGACTTCATCATTCACATTCTGCGTGTTCTATCATATTTAGTTCAAAATTTCTGGTACATTTTCAAAGACATGATTATTGTTACTGTTCTCATTTCTGACCGCTTGTAGTGATGATTAGACTTGTATTCCTAAGAAATGCTTTCATCAAAAGGCTTAAAATCCTCATAAAATGCAAATGTAAATGTCTAATTCTGTTGTGTTTTCTCCTGTTTTCCTCCTCTCTCACTACATTAAACTTCACTCTTTTTTAAATATGTTTTTTGTTGCTTGCACTTGAGCAATTTTATGATTAGATGAACTTTATTGAGGACAGCTTTCGTCCTTGGTTCTTTGCTCTCTACTTTAAGAACACTGTTCATGTTTATAACACTAAATCCAAGACCATGACTTTCACTTTCAGTTGCTTGACTCCACAGAATCAGAATCAGAATCAGAATCAGAATACTTTATTGATCCCTGGGGGAAATTATTTTTTGTTACAGTGCTCCATTTTAAACCAACATTAAGACAAGACAGACAATACGCTAACTAAGAATAGTACAATATATACATATATATACATACATACATACATAAGTCACTTATAAATAAATATTTGGAAAAGAAACATGTGTAGTTGTAGCAGCAAACAGTGTGTTAAGTGGATGCGTTGTACAGAAAACAAACATCAGACTGTGTACACGGATTCTCACTTATGTCCACACTTTAAGGCACCAGCAAGTCAGTCTTGCAGCTGTTGCAGCTGTTAAAACAGTTTGAATTACAAAATCTACATATACTCAGGATGAAGAAAACATGTATCCTGATCTTTAGTCCTTTTGTGAGTTATGTTGTAAAACCCTGGATCTTGTATTTGCAAGATCCAGGCATCTTTTGGCATCTTTTACTCTACCTGCATTATAACTGCACAATGGTAACTTTGCTATATTTTGAAATTTCAAGTCAAAACTGAGAAAACCTTGAAGACACTACAATATCTTCAGGGTTCTCAGACAAGAATGCTTCTTCCGGAGCCACAGAGGACAGGCTGATGACTGATTGATCTTTGAAACAATCAAACAACAAGTATGAAATGTATGAAATGTAAATTGTAGAAATCTATGCAGTAGAAACATTTCAGCTAGCTAAACTGGGGACATTATTGTAACCAATAATCTATTTGCAATCAATTAAAATCAGTTCATATTCATGTGCACAGTTATTTTGTGCCTTCATCTCCACTTAGTCTAGACTAAACGCCCCGAGACGTGAATTCTAAAAGCCAAGTGAGACCTTCAAATGGAAGAATTCTTGTCCCTCCTCCCTCATGTTTTGGTTTGCCACTCTACACACCACCTTCCCCCTCTCCAGGGCCCAGTGAAGGCTGTGGGACTGTAGCATTCTTGAAATGTGTGCAGGCTTGCTGCTGTCTCTATTCCCAGTCCCACCCTCTCCTTCCACTCAACTTTTAACAACATACATACACAGACTATCTTATCATAAATGATAAGAAGGATTAGAAGGTGCCAGAAGTTTTTTTTTTTTAATTGAAAACAGAATTTAGATAACACAGTAATTTTTATTAATTAGACAAACATGATTTTCCTTACTTAAAAAGGAATGTCAAAGATAACTAAAATATCTCTAGGTAAAATGAGTCTCTTTCAGTTCCTCCAAACTCCTACCTGAGACTATAAAAAGATGGACCAGAGTTTATTATTGTTATCTAACAGAAAGAAAGTCACAAACACACTGAAAGGTGGCGTGGGGGTCAAAGGTCAATATGAGTTTAACTGGGTTCTGTGGTGTAACTTTTAGTATATTCAGTGAGTTATCCATTAACTCTGTGTTTACATCAATGTGCCCTTTTGAATAATAACTTGTAACACTTTCATTTATTAAATATATATTTTGAATCTCTTTACAGCACTTTTTGTGATATTGATTCATCCTTGCCTGTTCTGACAGGTTTTGATAGTCAAAGCACAGGCACAAGTAAGCCTTTAGAGGACAAGTTGTTCTTGCAAATAGGAAGTGGTTCTACGATGAGTTTCACATTTGGCAACAGCTACAGCGGTTTCCTTAGAATAAATAAAAGAAGAAGGAGTAAGTTAGCAAGAATAGCAAAACTAACCACAAAATACAAAATACAAAAAAAAGAGAAAAAGAAAACAGAAAGAAAGGTTCTGGGAAGTTTGGGCCACACAAAACTTCAGCACACAGCACTAAAGATCTGAACGTTTTTACAATGTTTGAAGGTGTAATTCTGGGAGGCATTGCCAGTGACGTACAGAAAGATGAGCATGGTCTTGTCTTAGTTACAGTATCCAAGCCTGAGTTTGGGTCACCTGATGTTTGAGGGAGCATGATAATATAATGGGGCAGAGTGACCCTTAAACACAGCCGGGCATGATGCCCTTCCCTGGGCAGTTGGACCTGACGCTTAAGTTTAATTTGATAGATCAAAGGGAATCAAACAGACAACAAAAAGAAATAGATACATAAAGCAATTCCATCATCTATATTCCAAAGCAAGCTAGAACACTAATATACAACTAAAGTCTAAACTTAAATAAACACTCATCAGGCACTTTACTAGGTACACCAGTTCAAATAGCTAATCAGCCAATCATGTGGCAGTAACCCAATGCATCCAGGTATGTAGACGTGGTCAAGATGACCTGCTGAAGTTCAAGCCGAGCATCAGAATAGAGAAGAAAGGTGATTTACGTGACTTTGAATGTGGCTTGGTTATTTATACCAGACAAACTGGTTTATTTCAGAAACTGCTACTTCTACTGGGATTTTCCCACACCACCATCTTTACACACTGTTTAGAGAGAAAGGTCCAAAAAAGAGAGAAAAGAGACCAGTCTAAAGATTGTTGCTGACCGTGTCCATTTCTTTATTAACACAGTGCAACAATCTTCTGATGGCTGCTTTCAGCAGGGTAACACACCATGTTACTTGAACATGAAAAACAGTTTAGTGTAGTGTCCACAGTCACTAGACCTCAGTCCAATACAGGACCTTTGGGATTTGGTGGAATGGCAGATTTGCATCATCTATGCACAACTGACAAAATCTGCACCAACTGTGTGTTGCTATCATGTTAATATGGACCAAAGTCTCTGAGGAATGTTTCCTGCACCTCATGAAATCTATGCCAAGAAAAATTAAGGCAGATCCGAAACCAAAAGGAGGTCTAACCAGATATGTAAGAAAGTGACCAGTGAGTATATATGTTGGCTTTGTAAGAATCAAAAACAGACTAATAAAACTTTCTCCAAAACACATTCACAGAAGAAGTTCTACATTTCCCAGTCCCCCATGTTGTCCTCCTTCTGAGTCAGAAACGAGACCTGAAACCAGACTTTGATGATCTGTTTAATTGCAGAATGATTCAGTTCTGAGCTTTGGAGTGGACAATGTTACAGACTGTGGTGAAAATGCCAGTGCCAACCCCCTAAATCTCTGCACAACTGTTCTGGAGTGTCATTTATCAGGTAGCTTCCTGTCATTAAACCATCAACTACTACAAGTTAGCGAAGAATGTATTGCCCCTCATTCCTAGCTAGCAGAGACGTGTTCAGGACACTGTTAGTGTTGGTCCAGTTAAAATGATGAATGCACTTGTGTTAGTCTGTTCTGTTAGTCTTGCAATGAGTTGAATTGACAGGAGTTAGAATTTTATTAGTCAGCTAAAGATTGGAGCAAGGTCAGGGAGGACTTTTGAAATGATGAGACTTTTTCAGAATTCATGATGAGAAGAAATAACTTCTTCTTTGCACTGTTTTAATACTGTACATATATTGATGTCTTGAGCATTGGTAGCCATGCCATTTGCTGTGTTAATGTATTACCTTCACCTGTTCTGAAAATACAAGTCATTCGCAGCTAGCTTCTATATGATATTCTAATTAAATTAAATCAAAGTAAATAAAAAAAACTAAATATGTTCAGTCAATGAGTGTCATATTTTTGATAGACAATTTTCACCTTTTTTTCTACCCCAACAACTACAGATGATAGTGTTTATTAGTATTTAAAATTAGTGCATCATGCATTTGGTCAATTTCGGTGCATTCAGAGCTTAAATTTCTTAACTGTGCCCTTACTATTATTTCTATTAGCCAAATAATAATGTTCTTCCATCATCTTTGGGATGATTAAACTTTCATTTGACTAGTGTGAGGTGCAGACCAATATGTCAAACAAAGTCCTTATTATCTTTTGAATAAACCTTTAAAATAAGTTTACATCACAAATGCAAAATATGATGTCTTGTGCAAATCAGGCAGGGTTCTAGCACCTTCACAAAAAGCTGTGGTTGAACTGTTTGGATTCCACCAATCTGTAAAACTTCTTCAGAACTCCTAGCATCCTGGAAACTTTCCCAGGTGGGCTGCACAGTAGAGAATGATACATATGATAAACATGTCATCAGAACTACATGGTGTTTATTATGCACACATATGTATACCACATGTACAGACATGTGGATGTGCATTCATAACTCTGGCATGAGTCCAAGCTAACGAACCACATTCCACACTAGATGCGACAGACTGCATACCACATAGATTGTTGCTGTGGGTTTATTGCTCCTTGTCAAATCCTTTGGAGCTGACTGGTCACATGATGAGGGAGGGGGTAGTAGTCCGTCATGTGGCAAAAGGTTCAATAACCATGTTTAACCTCACTCTGCGGGGGGAGAAGAAAAAAAGGTCCTGTGAGAACTGATAAGCGCTAACATTCATTAACATTCAGCACACAGCTTTTACCGTAATGGCACACTTCCTGCAAGTTATTTCCTAATGTGAAATAAGCACACCCACACAGTTAACTCGGAAAACAACTTTTACATAAGTTCCACTCTCCGGTTTACTTTAATAGTTAAAGTTATACATGATAAAATAGGAGATTAGGAACTAGAGAAAGTTAGGCACCATGAGCCATAATAAGGCTCAAGAAGCGATGATAGTATGAGAAGAACTACTTGTGTGAGCACAAAAATGCTGGTTTCCTGAAGCAATCATGAACTGACAAAAGCAAACATAAGCACTATACAAATCTCTTTCAGCTAGTTATGCTATTCGAGTAAATAATTTGTAACAAAATGATGCTATTTTAGGTACGTCAGCAAAAATACTGGGATTAGATGATTACCAAAAACGGCTTTAAGCTTTAGAAAGTCTCCATAGTTCGGAGTAATCTTCTGAGCTCACACAGATAGGTAGACTTTTATCTTATGCAGCATGGAGGCCTCTGTGTTGATTACAGGGCAATGATAATGGCGACTTTTTGTTTGCTATTTCACTACACAATGTGGTTTTAACTTCCAAACACATAATAAGGCACTCCCACAAAAAGGCAAATTATATATATAAATATATATACATAGATTGTGTTTTGTTCTGCAGTGACAATAACATTAAGGCATTGACATCCACACCAAACAGTGAACTATATTTAGTTTAAACCCCTCTGCAGTCAACTGCAGTCTGCAGTATATAAGCACTTATTTTCTACAATCCCTGCAAGAATGGACCTGCACCATGACCATCTTTACGTTTTTGTAATTTTGTGGAATTGTACTTTTAGCCTGATCTTAAGCAAACATACTGTATGATTTTTTGAATAGAGGTAACGTTACACACTTGGTCACTTGTTTATTGCTTTATCTGTATGTTCAGAGTATTTAATGTAAATAATATTTAAAACTTAATAGTTATTACTATTAACGCATTACTTGCTCCTTAAATCCTGACCTTATATCTGACATTTCTTTAATTTCTATCCTCAACAAAGAAAAGAACGGATACTAAAGTAGTTCAGTTTAATATTAATGCCATAGTCTGCTCATCAGACCAGCTATTATCTCTGCATATTTGATGGCATATGTATAAACTGCATGCATATATGCTATTTATTTGCCTTGTTTACTGTACACGTTCCATCACTGATAAACACGGTTTAATACATGCATGTTACATTAACAGAAACATAAAAAAAACAACAGCAACAATATCTCCACTATGGCTGATACATATCCAATATCTCTCAGCGGTAAAGAATGATTCCAAATATTGCCTGATCCAGATTGATTTCTGAATTTAATGACATATATATTTGTAACATGGGATTACATTTTGATGCAAATCCATGTAAGCATTCTGACTAATCCTGCTAACATGCAGACAAACCTAATCAGATAATTTCCTTGACAAAGGTAATAATAGATTGCATAATTTTTGCTACTGGTAATTATTCTTGCTATTGTTTTCACAAAAGCAGTTATTATGGGCGAGCCGGTTTGACCTCCCACATCTAAAGTGAAGAATGACGTTTGGACTAAGGTGTTGAAAAACTGGAAAAAGTGACGGTTACAACAAGTAAGACCTGCTAAAATAGGGATTGGTCAAATGGGGTAAAGGTTTAATGGTGTGTAAAACTGAAACTAATAACTACATGATATCACATTCATTTCTTAGAAAATACTAAAATTCGGTAAGTTGGCTAAGTAGGGCTTAGTTCCATTGAAAGATTGGTCCTAATAGCATTTTTTTATAGCATTTGTATTTTTAAATATAAATATGAACAAACAAACCATCAGATAAGTACGTGTTCTGATTATTATGTTTTCTTAATTTATTTTTTATGTGAATTTGAAGCTATATTTGCTGTGTAATTCCGTGTCCATTTATGCGCATGTTTTCTATGCTTTTTAATTTATATAGACTTAAAATCACATGTCGGGGAGGCAGGTGAGAACACAGCTGGTGGTTTGGACTGATGATGGTCTTTTTCCCCTTTTAGTGAGGCGGGAGAGGAGAGAGGAGGAAAAGCAGAGACCAGCGCTGACCAGACTGTGGGTCGTTGTATAAACACCAAAATAAACCTGACATTGTGTGTGGAGTGCATTCTACAAATACGTAATTTCCCCCCTTTTCCCAGCCTCGTCTTTAGGATTTCATTTACTCTTCAGCTGTTAATCAATGAGTCATAAAGATTAATGCATCATCTGCAAATAATGATAATTTATGCTACCCTGTCAATAATCTTATACCCTTAATCTCACCATTCTCTATTATGAATTGGCGAAAGAGACCTGTAAACAGAATAAACAGATATGGGAGACAAGGGAAGCCTTGCTTGCACTAAACAAGATTTTGAGAGGCTACCATCAATTTTAATTCTTGCTGCTGGTTTTTAATGAACATCTTATGAAATCCATTTTAAGTGGTACTCTGTAACAGAAGGATCACTTAACTGAGTCAAAGACCCTCTCTTCTGTCCCATTAGTATAGGTTTTGTCTTATTTTGCTGTATGTGCCAGATAATGTGCAGTGCTCTTCCTGTGCATACTTAGGTCTGTCCTTGGTAAATCCTGTAGGTTACTGGTTGATGTTGTTTACACTTCAGTTTATCTTTATGTTCTTTTGGTGTAATAGAGATTACGGCCTCTCTCTATGGGGGGAAGAGGGTTATGCAATCGGGCACTCAAAGGACACTCAAAGTTTTATTTTGGGCTTATTGATACTAGGTAGGTTCAGATAGCTTAGGTACCACTCAATTTGGCTTTATCTAATCGCAGCTGTGAGTAAAGATCTTTGTAGTGCATGTCAGAACTTTATTGGATCTCGTCTACTTTAAATATTGGCGTATCCTGGTTCAAGACAATCACATTGTAACATTGTATGCTTGTTGTCGACTCAATTTATATGCTAGTAATTCCACAGCTTTATTTATCACTTTGCATTTTTCCTGTTTCAGAAATTATTTCTTCTGTGTATATCTTGTTGATCTTATTTTATAGTTTTTTAACTGCTGTTGTTTTGTGTTAATCAGTCCTTTTTTGTTTTTTCTTCTTCTTTTTTTCTTTTTTTCTTCCCTATCATTAATTCAGCTGATTGGACAATAATTTTACACCATGGGAGGTGGTACTTCTCCAATTTTGTTCTTTGAAATAGGTTCCTATTTCAGTTGCCATTCACCTTTTCACCAGGGGTTATTCAGGATATTCAAGTTCAGTTTCCATGAAGTAACATCTGGAATTCTGGTAATGCAAATTGTCAACTATATCCCACATAGCAAAATCGGTATGGCCCAGATCTGGCCCACACAATGTGCTTATGTGTGGGCCAACGGTGGCCCACACATGGGCCAGCACAAGGCCAGTTGCAGAGACACTGGTGGTCATTTCTGGCCCAGAACAGTTTCAGCTCTGGCCCCAGATGACAGCCTAATGTGTACCTTAATTAAGCCATGTAATAACAACATGTGCATAATAGTGCAAAAGTAACATGACAAAACTCTGTTGAGGCAGTGAATGGACTTCTTATATAGCGTTTTTCTTTTTTTTCTTTTTTCTTTTTTGCTCTACTGCCTGAGCTACAGCCACCCACTGGCAAAGATGAGTAGATCCTCACTAAGTTTTGGATAAAGTGTACACTCACAAACCTGTCAAACCTGCATTTGAAAAGTTTACTATACTGCTAAAAAGTTTTAGCAGTATAGTATTGCAACATGGCATTTGGGTCTTCATTGCCAGACCTGGCCCACATCTGGTTGACATATACTCTACCATGACACCAGTCAGTCAGAAGTGCCAGCTTGATGCCAGATCTGGGCCAGACCTGTTTTCTATAAGCCTGGGCCACATGAACCAAACCACAATCGAGCCAGATGTGGCATGCCATCACATAGACAGTGCCATCTATGCCAGGCCTGGCCCATATCTGGATGACATACATCTTATCATGCCAGAAGTCAGCCAGCAGTGCCGGCTTGATACCAGATCTGGGCTAGACCTGCTTGCTATGTGGGATAGATAACGGATCTGAATGATCAACTGATCCCATATCACATATCTGGATTTTAAGCCTCTCTCTCTTAAAGGCAAGAAAGTAATCAGCTCTAGAGTAGATGGACGGTGGTGCAGGGAACACAATCTCAACCCAACACTGCCATGATATTCAACATTATGGTGTTTTTTTTTTTTCTTTTTGAAATTATAGGCTTATTATAGGCAGTGCTTTGTGTCTATATTGGAGTCCATCTTTGATAGCCTTATTTTCAGGTCCCCTCCACATCTCTGGGAACCATTTATCATCATATCAAACAGTCTTTTATAAAAGAGCATTCACTCCTCTGAGGAGTCAGAGCATAGCCTTTAAAGGGAATTACAAAGAAAATCACAAGCTGAAGGGATATCTCCTAGGACATAGGTGTCAAACTCTGGCCCGCGGGCCAAATTTGGCCCGCAGCCTAATTACATTTGGCCCGCGAAGCCATACCAAATTACTATTAGAGCTGGCCTACTGGTATTATACAGCTAATATATATATTGTTTAGTATTAAGCTTTGCTTGTTCCATATTCAGTTTTTCAGCAAAACTTGTTTGAGTCCATAAGAAAAGATTCACTCTTATATCTAGAGGAAGATTTTTTTTCAATAAATATTAACGTTAGCCTGCGACTTTGTTCCAGTTTTGAATTTTGGCCCACTGTGTATTTGAGTTTGACACCCCTGTCCTAGGAGCACATGAGAAGAGTACATACTGAGCTGCCACTGTAGCTTTGTTTTCTCAGCACTTCTTTACTTCACACATTCATTACAAAGTCATGGGTGTCTTGCCCAGGCCACTGTGCCTTGGACTTTTGTCCTCTTTACAACTCGCTGGTGTTGATGTACAAAATAAAGCCTTTGCTACTGTTAGTAACAGAGCAGTCAAGGGCGTAATTTAAGGATTTATGGCAATAGGCTGATAATAGAGGGTCATTATTTTTATGCCACGTTTATCAGTTTTGACAGTGTTGCTACTCAAGCTACTAAAACACAGTGGAATAGATAGACAGAGACAGAGGGCTCTGTGCAAGGGAAATGTTTCTGTTTTTATTTCTCATTTTCATGGGACACTGTACAAAGATATAAATAAAAGTTATTTCACCAGGTGCCTATTTGTGTCAATCTCTTGTCAGCTATTACATCAGTGTGTTTTGTTTTAGATCTGTAACTCTCCCTGGCTCTAACGTTGAACTTGTTTGTGTTTACAAGGGTTTGCACAAAAACAAGTAGGGTTGCATCAAGTCATTTCAGACCTGATTTATACGCCTATTCTGAAAAACAAGATCTGAAATATAATTGTTTGCAGACATTTAAGTAACATAAATGTACTTATGTCTGATTATGCTAAATCAGACTGTGCAATTCATGTCATCGCAATGGCGTTACTGTGGCTGTAGGTGGCTTTCATTCACAAGCGCATAGCGCCCCCTGGTGTTCATATTTGGTTACTACATCGTCAAAAAAAAACTTTTTCTCTAATATGTAATCCCTTTGAATCAGCATCCAGCACTAGTTTATTCATAGATGCCATATGCAGTGATGCTACAATAAATCTCCCAGAGTATAAAGCGCTCATTAAAATGTTAAATACCGGCCTGGATGATTCAACTTCTGTATGAGCTGTGACAAAATTAATCACAGCGTGGAAAATGTGGGATATTTGGCTCTTATTAAAATGTACAGCACAATTCCTCATGAGAAATAGCTATAAAAACCTGCAGCTAAAATTGTAATAGCCAGTAATTTTTGCAAACTGGTTGGCTTTAGATTGAACAAATAGTTCTTATTTTAATTACCCCACATGAATGTGATGGATTAAGTCTGCACAGCTAAAAAAAATTAAACAAATAAATGAAAAAAAGTTACTGGGGGAGGCATTGAAATGCAAAGATAAACCTCCTAATTATTCCAAGTTTTACAAATCCTCCTTTTTCATCAAAGAGCTTGAAAAACTACTTATTTTGTCACAAAGTATATGTAAAAAAAAAGAAAAGAAAAAGGAAACAACTTGTCTTTCAACTTCATTCACCAGGCAAAACAATGTAGTGTGGGCAGAGCTGCACATCTCCAGTGGCCAATTTCTGGATTTGAGACATAACTCTGGGGATTAGCTGGAACAGCAGTTAATTGCTTTAAACCAATGACGCTGAATTAATCCTTTTGATTTTTGGACTCCTTTTATGATTAGAGTGAGAGCAGAGAGAGAGGGAAAGGGAGGAAAGAGGAAAAATGTGTGAGAGTAATGGAGAGGAAAACAGAAGAAACAACAACCTGAGGATGACTCAGGGAGCGAAGGCTAGCTGAACAGTCTTTCATCAGGGGGTAATGATATGAAACCTGTAATCTGCAGTGGGTGGGGATGGTGGTGATGAGGAGATCAGATGACTAATTATATTCTTCTCTGGAGCCTGAAAAGTGCACTTTGGAAAGCAGTGCAGGGCAAAGCAGAGCTGAATCCTGACAGAAAGCCTGTGATCACCCAGCTAAAGAGTTTAGCAAACAGACCCAACTCTTATTTAAACTTCCATTTCTGACTCAGCAGTGCACAAGTGTGCGTGTACATGTGTTGGATGGGGAGTATAAATGTGATTTTTTTTTACTTTTTATTTAATTTACTGTCTTTATCCTTCTTTGAATTTTGTTCCTTTTATCCGGTTGAGCAAAGGATTAAGGGTTGGATCCTATCCCAGCTGACATAGGGCAAGAGGCAGGATACACCCAGGGCAGGTCTTTATTTTCCGATTTTGCTCATGTGAGTTATCGTGACTGTTGCATAATTGCGACATTTTTAAAAATTAATTGGTTAAACATTGGTTACAAAAATTAATGATGCATTTTTGCATTCATCGCCTTACAGTGATAGCACACCTCTGGTCCTAGTTATAGTGAACTAAAACGAAATTAAACCATAAAATTAAGCAAAAAACACTAATGATGAGGGATTTGGTGTATTTCCCTATCTAGAGTTTTTGGTGTGAGGTGTCCAAATTCAGGAGATATTAACTATAACAAACACTTTTCTTGTATGGAACCAGATTTCCATGCTTTGTATTTCCCAAGGCACCAAAAAGAAATTGCGACCTGGTTGCTGACAAAAGCCACAAACCTTGCTTCATGTAGGAAATGCTATGACCTCATCAAAGGTAGATTCATGAAACTGTGTTGGTGCAGTTCAACAGAAAGAAATTACATAAAGGTTAGGTTCCAAATTAAGGCTAGTGTACCCTGAGGAAAGTTACAGATGGCCTGTAGAGGTGGGGTTTACAAGTCTGTGTCTACTTTTAGTTGCTTACTTGTCACAAGGGTTGCCACGGTATCTCTGAATGTTTGATTTGGCAGTTTTACTCCTGATGTCCTTCCTGACACAATCGCAAAGGCAAATTTCTGTCTCCAGTTGGAAACAAACCAGTGACTTTTTACTTGTCAAGCAAGTGTATAACCTGCCACACTCTGGGGTTAATAGTGAAAGTTGGGAGAAAGACCAGGGGGAAGACATGGATTTGAACCACAACCGCTGCCTTAGCGTTTCAGCATTTGAGCAAGGTCCCCTTCTCACATGTAGCACATGTAGTTTTAACGTACAAAACTCTTGATTTAGTGAAACAAGCAAACATGATGACAATAAAGGACTATTTTATTCAATTCTATTCTAATTTATTCTTCTCCATTCTAGTCTATGTTGATGTCTTGAGCTCTGGAGGCCAATCCATGACTGGTGGTGTTGTGTTGTGTGTTTTGGGCGATCGTGGCTCAAGAGTTGGGAGTTCACCTTGTAATCGGAAGGTTGCCGGTTTGAGCCCCGGCTTGGACAGTCTTGGTCATTGTGTCCTTGGGCAAGACACTTCACCCGGTTCCTACTGGTGGTGGTCAGAGGGCCCGGTGGCGCCAGTGTCCGGCAGCCTCGCCTCTGTCAGTGCGCCCCAGGGTGGCTGTGGCTACAATGTAGCTTGCCATCACCAGTGTGTGAATGTGTGTGTGAATGGGTGGATGACTGGATGTGTAAAGCGCTTTGGGGTCCTTAGGGACTAGTAAAGCGCTATATAAAATACAGGCCATTTACCATTTTTCATTCCATTACTGGATTGGAAGTATATTTTGGTCATGCAAATAAAGCTGGTGCAAACCAGCTGCATCCCAGATGGTGGATCACACAGTAATTTTCTGCATTCCTAATTCCATCAGTTTTGACAAGATGCCAAACACCACTAGCTAAAATTTCAAATGTGACTTTAACTGCATAAGACCTGTTGCTAATGAGTTTCAGTCCAGTTCTTCTATAAATTGACACACCTCAGCATTTGCTCCGTGTTTCCCTTCCTTAATTAAGAATAGCTTTTTGAAAGCCACCCTTCCACTGAGACCATTTCTGGTGAGGTTTTGGTAAACAGTAGAAGCTAAAGAAATTGTGACAAATTGTGACAGGCTGCTAGCAACTAAATGCCCAAAGATAAAATTTCAAATGGGTTCTTTATGAATTTGTCTATTATGTGCAGACAATGCTGGTTCAACACTTGAGTTAGGTGCCTTCTTTTCTACTTGAATGATTAAAAATTCAGTGCTAAGCAGCTTAATAAACACATAAAAACAACAAATTCCTCTTAAAAGGGTCAGGCTCAAAGGATGGTATATAAAAGAGGGAAAAGCAGCCAATGTTCAAAGAAGAACTTCAAACCTTCAAAAAGCCTCAAGCACTAGTGTGCAATACCACTTTGAAAAATTACAAAACAGTCTGACTCCTTGTAAGCACAATATAAAGAAATGAGGGGTGGCTCAAGATTTTTGCACAGTGCTGTATACTCATTATATTTATTTAAGTGAGGCTATAGAGGCCCACATAAACACATACACTCAGAAATGTAATGCACACACAGTCTAGCCTTTAAATGCCACCTTCCTGAGCACACAGGGCAGACCCTACAATGTGATCATGTAATCTAGTCTATATCTTCTCATGTCTTATCATTCATAATCCAACCTTACTCAGAAATTCACACACACAAACGTGCAGCAACCAACAGAAGACAACAAAGCTTCTCCTCAATGAAAGATTTAACACTTCATTTATGTTACTTAATCCTAACCTGAACATGATTTCAATATCAAAGTGGGGTTAAAACCTTTTTATTCAACACCTTTACATTCAAATGTATTATTCACATTATTCGTCTGTTTTATGATCAATTTGTGATGTGAAATTGTGAAGTGCCTGACTATGCCTCAAAATTCAGAATCCTTTTTTTAAATTTTAGATTAGTCTTTTATCCCATTTTTCCATATGAGAGTGGTCATGAAAAAGGTTTCAATCAATGGCAGTTAACTGTGTCAAAAAAGTGTAGCTAGACTCAATGGCAACTACAGCCATTACTCAAAACAACCCATCTCAGTGCCTGCATTAAATTTCTATAAATTGAAGCAACTCTCAGAATAGAAATTAGGCCATTACTGTCTGTTTTCTTCCCTTGTTATTGTTGAATGTCAGCACACAATGGAGGCTCTTGGTTTTCGTTCTGAGGGACTGACCAAAACCTGGCATTAAGCAGCGATGACTAACTGCTTCAGAGTTCTGTTTTTGAATCAGACTTCACTATTGTCATGCTAGAAAGATCCCAGTGTGATATCCAGCCATCTGTGTTTGGACAGTTATAAGAAAAAGTAAAGCAGACAAAACAAACAAAAAAAGTCTAGAGATGGTGAGACATAAAATAAAAGCTGTCTCTTTAAACAATAATCTGTTTACCTTAAAGTCTGAAGCTTAAATCTTAAATGTGTAGCTCCTGGAGAGACCTAATTTTCATGTGTGTAGAAATATGCAGACACACAATATGAATACAAAGAAAAGCTTCAGCTCAACCAATCTCACAATTAAAGATGACATATGAGCAACAGAAAGGAGCCAGACATATTTCTCCCTCCCCTCCAACACCATGCCCTCCCTCCCTCCTGCCTGCCTGTCAAAGAAGACCCGGGCCTTAAGTGTGTGTGACACTCCCATCAGCCTAATTATCAGAGTGGAAGGAGGAACAACACTTCAGCAACAGCAGCAACAGCTCTTCAAATGTCCTTTACTGCCATACACTGCCATCCCCTAAGGAGTAAATGGGAATATGTGTGTGTGTGTGTGTGTGAGAGAGAGAGATAGAGAGGTGTTGTTTTGCTTTTATTCAGTAAATGGAAGAATTAATTTTAGTTTTATAAGTACACCATGATTCAGTGTTTATGTATTTACTATTTACTGTGGGTTAAAGTGAATGCACGAGTTAATGCATGAAAGTTTTCTTTTTCTGTGTGTGTGTGCATGCACATGCATGTGTGTGCATGTGCTTGTGTGTGTTTGTGTGCGCACACTTATCACAGCAGAGGATTTCGCTCTCTTTGCAGAGCTTGGCAGGTAGAGGACTTTCACAGATAAGTTGTGGGCCAACTCTGACCTCCTGCTGAGATCCGAGTTTCTCCAGATCTCAGAAGACTTTGGGGTGGCAGACAGAGGAAATTAAAACCTCTGTGGACGAGAGTATGTGGACACCTGAAGATTACACCCATATGGGATTGCAGGATGTCTTAGGTCAGTATGAATATGTACCTGTGACAGCTTACACTTTAAAGAGAAAGGTTTAGGGTAGCAGGGATTTGTTTTATTCAGCATTAGTATCCATCCATGGATCAGCAAACAATCACATTATCAGACAATCACACTTTAAAAGGTCAGCCTGAAAGTTTCTCACAGTTTTTTCTGTTTAATTATGCATAATGTCAATCACAACAGTTATCCCTATATGGTCATCCCAGGCACCTGGGTCTGGCTGAGCTAACAAAAGCTCCGCCCACCTGTCTCTCCAGCCTTCGGTTTATGCTTGACAACCAATTAGAAAAAAGCTGGCTTAAAGGAAGGAGGAAGAGAGCTAAAATGGGTTATTTTAGAGAAAGAACTGAGAGGGAGAGAGGGAGAATAACAATGAAATAGGATTCCTTTTAAACATTGAGGACTTGTTTGGTTTTGTCTGACAATGACAATAAAATGCTATTTAAACAAGAGTCAAAGTGTATTTGTTCTGGAATATTTTTAGTTGTGGGTTAATGCTCATGTGGTAAGTAAGTATTTAGAGCCAAAGGATGGTCTGACTAAAAATAGACTGCAGCACCTGTGTTTGTGGTAACATAGAAACATGTTACCAAGTTCAACAGACTGCAGTTAAATAAGGTACATCAGACTTTTCATTGTGTGTTTGGTATTGACATAGAAGTTGCTAAAAAATTGAGTTTTGCTATAATTCTGTAATCACCAAACACGAAGTATAGAAAAATACATAGAAAAAGGATGTATTGATGAAATAAATGCAGTGCTAAGAGTTAGGGATACCTTCATTGAAAAACTTGTCTTGTTTGTCTTCAGTGTCGCTGCTTTTTTTTCTGCATCTTTATCGTAGTCTTGCCTCGGCCAGGGTCTCTGTGAATAGAAAATAATAGCGCTGCTGTGATACATTCATAACTCTGCCAACCTTCTGTGGTTCAACACTAGTCGAAACCGGCCTTCGAGGC
The DNA here is from genome assembly GCF_964374335.1 of Astatotilapia calliptera. NCBI lineage: Eukaryota > Metazoa > Chordata > Actinopteri > Cichliformes > Cichlidae > Astatotilapia > Astatotilapia calliptera. The sequence continues at coordinate 33,165,565 of NC_137433.1, read as the reverse complement.
AAAGACAGCTCGAGAGTCGCTCCGGCCATTATCAAAATCATAATTCACTTTATCGTAAAAACTGCACAGTATTTTAGATTGATGCCCAACATCACGGCTGCTCGCCTGTTAGAGGGCCCAGCAGAGTTGTAACCTTGTGATAATGTTTCATTTCATCCTCTCCTTGTCTTGCTGTACAGTAATACCTCAGCTGGATCATTTGCCCCATAAAGCTTAAGACTTTCTGGGAAATTGGATTTGAAGCTGAATGAAGGCCCTCAGGGATGTAACATGATGATGTTTGGGTGCCAAAAAATCCTTTTGTAGCATTTTTGCTCCCCTTTGATGCATTTCCCCCCTCTATTTTTCCCCCCACGTTACTATCAATTATTCAAGGCTCACCGTGATGTGCAATATTATTCCTATACTATGTTCTACAGGGAGCCATTGTCGCAGAGTGAGGTGCAGTCGCCTTTAAACTTTATGAATTCATCTATTCTCCCCGTTCAGGTCTCCTCTGGCATTTACAGAATCTGCAGCATTAAAGTCATTAGATTGCCTGTCTCTCCTATTGCTATCAGAGGCAATAGAAAAAGGAACACAGCGGAATATGTGTAACACTGAGATCATAAAGCTCATCATAGATCAACATCAAAGCAGAGAAAAACATGATGGAGATTTAAAGAGGAGTCCTTGAATGGAAGTGCCTTTGAGGAATTACACTGGAATACAGATGCAAACCAATAGCAATCGTGAATCTTCGCTTTAAGAAGAACAAAGCCGCTGCTTTTGTGCTTCCCCTCCATTTCCTTACTTCCACTGCCTGTGGCGGGTCAATATCACAGATGCTGGAACCTGAGGGGAAGACAAAGATGGAAGAATGCAATCTCCTCACTAAGCCTCGACCCCCTCTGGAGCTTTGGACTTTATATTTCATCCAGTACTGTCAGCTTGCGCCTGTAGCTCCTGATCACCACCACCCTTCATTGCAGGCTCACTGTAGTACAGAAGCAATGTCTCTTCAGGTGGGTCGCTTAAGACCAGCATTGATTTGACAGGTGTTACTCATTGGTCAGCAAGTGGAGGTCAGCACTGTAACAAGCCAGGAGCTGATGGCCATGTCACTGAGTTCTATGATTTAGGCTTTGGACTGAAGCTCACTCTTCAGTAACAAAATGAGAGTTCATGTTTAATCCACATTTTTTTTAAGAGTGAAGACAGCGGCTGTCATAATTCTAATGTTCTCTGTGCTTTTGTTGCCCATTGCTCACTGTGAATGAGCCATTATGCTGTCAAATGTAAACACCATCTAAAATAAATTATGAATGATTAATTCATGAATATGGTAGTTCCATAACTTGTGATATAAATATCCAATGCATATGAAACATATTAAGGAAACAAGATTTTTTGGTGTGCTGTTTTGGCTTTTTAGCTTCAGCATGAAAACACTTGACAACTAATAACTGTTATACATAGCAAACGAGAACATGTATGGAAAAACTAAGTCAGGTAAGAAATAATTCATTCGGCAATAAAAAGAAAGAAATAAACCAAAGGGAAATATATCAAAATGTAAAAGTAAATCATAACCAGAGCAGCAGATGATGATGCAAGGTGCTGGGGAGGAGATGATGCAACTGACATGGATGATGTGACGAAGAAAGAATTTACACACAGCAGGGGGAGCAGGGTAATGAGGACCAGGTGAACATCATCAGGGCAGAGCATATGAGAACAAAGACACAAAGTTAAAGGATTGGAAATGCACAGGCAAAAGCAATTACTAACATAAAACAGGAGGTGGTTATAATGAAGACAAAGACAAGAAAACACACTGGTGAAAGTTTCATTTTATTTGGGCAATTTGTGGTTTTCAGACAGGGGAGTGAGAGAGTCAGTGTGTTTTTAGATAGACATCTTGTTTCAGGGAAACTTTCAAATCCAGCTTTCTTTCCATGTATTCTCAAAGTTTATCTGTGGGTGGTAATAACCTTTGACCCCTGCATAACTTACTTATGCTAGGGAACCGAATCTGCCACAGTGATTCAGAGTCAGTGCTCCCAGTAGCCAATTCAGAAAGCACAGCTGGGGGCAGCGCACACAGACATAATCAGTATATCTGAGGTGTGTTTGTTCAGCCGAGAACACCAGTATCATATTTCTGATAAGAATGAGGTTTAGTGTGGAAGTCCCAGTTTAATTTTGAAATGCTCATATTTGCAAAAACAAAAATGTCCTATGATAAAGTACATTCTTAACATAATATAGATATTATTACATATTGTATATAATAACTACAGTAATTAAAATTCAACCTTATTTTTTCAGAATCGGTACAAAGCAGGAAATAAAGACAAACACTGTGATGCATTAAGTCAAGCAGGAAAACAAGCAGAATTTCAGATTAGCTGAAATGGAATATAAATTATTTACATGAACAACATGACTAATATTACAGGAGAACTATTATACTTTTCCTTTTTTATGACATAAAAAGTTATGCCCGAAATAATCCCTCTCAGCCAAAAGCTCAGGCTTCAGACTGCAGTAAAGGCTCAGTTTCAGGCAATCTTTTCTTAAAGGCAGAGGAACCACTGTTGGTTCAGACTGTGGATACACTGTGTTGATGTACCACGGTTTACTAATCTGGATTATTTTGTGCTTTGAGTCATGCAATGCAGCTCTAGTAGAGTCCAAGAATAAAAATGTAGAGTTGGAAAATGAGGTCCTCTTTAAAATAAGAATTTTTTTTTTAATTTAAATTTTCCCTTAATTCCCCATTTAAAGGGACTAAAGTTCATAAAAGCACAGCCTACGTCATGCTACAGAAATGATTTGTAAATGTAAAAGTTATCAGAATGAATGACTCAGATTGACTCAGACTGACAAATTACATTTTTTCAACTCAATTTTATCTATACAGCACCAAAACAAAACAGCAGTTACCTCAAAGTGCTTTATATTGTAAGGTAGACCCTACAATAATACATACAGAGAAAATATTCCATGTGAAAGACCAAGACAAAGTGGTGTACACGTGAGAAGTGGAACGAAAATCATACATGATTCCAGACATTTTTTACAAATAAATAACTGAATAGTGGGGCATGTGTAATTATTCAGCCCCCTTAGTCAATACTTTGTAGAACCACCTTTTGCTGCAATTACAGCTGCCAGTCTTTTAGGGTATGTCTCTACCAGCTTTGCACATCTAGAGACTGAAATCTTTGCCCATTCTTCTTTCAGTCAGATTAGATGGACAGCGTTTGTGAACAGCAGTTTTCAGATCTTGCCACAGATTCTCGATTGGATTTAGATCTGGACGTTGACTGGGCCATTCTAACACATGGATGTGTTTTGTTTTAAACCATTCCATTGTTGCCCTGGCTTTATGTTTAGGGTCGTTGTCCTGCTGGAAGATGAACCTCCGCCCCAGTCTCAAGTCTTTTGCAGACTCCAAGAGGTTTTCTTCCAAGATTGCTCTGTATTTGGCTCCATCCATCTTCCCATCAACTCTGACCAGCTTCCCTGTCCCTGAGAGCACCCCCAGAGCATGATGCTGCCACCACCATGTTTGACAGTGGGGATGGTGTGTTCAGAGTGATGTGCAGTGTTAGTTTTCCGCCACACATAGCGTTTTGCATTTTGGCCAAAAAGTTCCATTTTGGTCTCATCTGACCAGAGCACCTTCTTCCACATGTTTGCTGTGTCCCCCACATGGCTTGTGGCAAACTGCAAACGGGACTTCTTATGGTTTTCTGTTAACAATGGCTTTCTTCTTGCCACTCTTCCATAAAGGCCAACTTTGTGCAGTGCACGACTAATAGTTGTCCTATGGACAGATTCCCCCACCTGAGCTGTAGATCTCTGCAGCTCGTCCAGAGTCACCATGGGCCTCTTGGCTGCATTTCTGATCAGCGCTCTCCTTGTTCGGCCTGTGAGTTTAGGTGGACGGCCTTGTCTTGGTAGGTTTACAGTTGTGCCATACTCCTTCCATTTCTGAATGATGGCTTGAACAGTCTGTGGGATGTTCAAGGCTTGGGAAATCTTTTTGTAGCCTAAGCCTGCTTTAAATTTCTCAATAACTTTATCCCTGACCTGTCTGGTGTGTTCTTTGAACTTCATGGTGTTGTTGCTCCCAGTATTCTCTTAGACAACCTCTGAGGCCGTCACAGAGCAGCTGTATTTGTACTGACATTAGATTACACACAGGTGCACTCTATTTAGTCATTAGCACTCATCAGGCAATGTCTATGGGCAACTGACTGCACTCAGACCAAAGGGGGCTGAATAATTACGCACACCCCACTTTGCAGTTATATATTTGTAAAAAATGTTTGGAATCATGTATGATTTTCGTTCCACTTCTCACGTGTGCACCACTTTGTATTGGTCTTTCACGTGGAATTCCAATACAATTGATTCATGTTTGTGGCTGTAATGTGACAACATGTGGAAAAGTTCAAGGGGGCGAATACTTTTGCAAGCCACTGTAAATACCTCGTCGATCAATCATGTATAGTGCCTCCTCCAATGGTCAAAAATAGCCAGTGCAAAACCAATTGCACCCTTGCAGCATGCTCCAGTCAAGTCTTCTACTGAGGGCAAAATAAGTGTCTGAAAACATCAGCACAAGAGGCACAGCTCTTTAGCACAAGAGCAGCTGTAGTGGGAACAAATTCAAAACATGCCATTTCTCAAACGCTTACATTGTCGTCTGCATTCAAGTGGCGCCGTCCGTCACCCTGGCATTTTCACGCTCCGAGCCTTTATGACCACATCCATTCCCATGATCTCTCCTAACACATCAAACACAATATGAATTCTGTCTCCTTTTCTGCCTCTTTCCCTCCATGCGCCAAATGTTGCTGCCCCCGGTCACTCCAAGCTCATCTCATTATCGACAAGGCCATTTGTCTGCCAGGCAGATAGTCTGCTAGATTTGGATCTGTCAGATGTCAGGTAACAGCCTTCGAACAGGATTGCTGTTTTTTTTTTCCACAGGTCTCTCACCAGAAAGCAAAGCTGTGTTTTGGCAGTAGCAATAAGGCAGTGTCAGAAGAAATGCTTGTTGAAGCTGTAGAGTAAGGCTCTTTCTCGGTGGGTGAGTGAACACACACAAACACAAAAAACAGAGCTAGAAAAGAAATGATTTAAAATTTATAATCAGGAAATAAATTATGAATATTGGCTTATTTACTGCAGTTTCTGAAAAGGAATTCAGCAGATTCATTAAGTGCAGTCCTTGTTTACATGTCTTTATAAGCAGATGTGTGGACTTGAATTTTGACTCACCTAAGGCTACGTCCAAACTACAGTGGGGCAAAAAAGTATTTAGTCAGCCACCGATTGTGCAAGTTCCCCCACTTAAAATGATGACAGAGGTCAGTAATTTGCACCAGAGGTACACTTCAACTGTGAGAGACAGAATGTGAAAAAAAAAAATCCATGAATTCACATGGTAGGATTTGTAAAGAATTTATTCGTAAATTAGGGTGGAAAATAAGTATTTGGTCACCTCAAACAAGGAAAATCTCTGGCTCTCACAGACCTGTAACGTCTTCTGTAAGAAGCTTTTCTGTCCCCCACTCGTTACCTGTATGAATGGCACCTGTTTGAACTCATCATCTGTATAAAAGACACCTGTCCACAGCCTCAAACAGTCAGACTCCAAACTCCGCCATGGCCAAGACCAAAGAGCTTTGGAAGGACACCAGGAAAAGTATTGTAGACCTGCACCAGACTGGGAAGAGTGAATCTACAATAGGCAAGCAGCTTGGTGTGAAAAAATCAACTGTGGGAGCAATCATCAGAAAATGGAAGACATACAAGACCACTGATAATCTCCCTCCATCTGGGGCTCCACGCAAGATCTCATCCCGTGGGGTCAAAATGATCATGAGAACGGTGAGCAAAGATCCCAGAACCACACGGGGGGACCTGGTGAATGACCTGCAGAGAGCTGGGACCAAAGTAACAAAGGTCACCATCAGTAACACACTACAACGGCAGGGAATCAAATCCCGCAGTGCCAGACGTGTTCCGCTGCTGAAGCCAGTGCATGTCCAGGCCCGTCTGAAGTTTGCCAGAGAGCACATGGATGATACAGCAGAGGATTGGGAGAATGTCATGTGGTCAGATGAAACCAAAGTAGAACTTTTTGGTATAAACTCAACTCGTCGTGTTTGGAGGAAGAAGAATACTGAGTTGCATCCCAAGAACACCATACCTACTGTGAAGCATGGGGGTGGAAACATCATGCTATGGGGCTGTTTTTCTGCCAAGGGGACAGGACGACTGATCCGTGTTAAGGACAGAATGAATGGAGCCATGTATCGTGAGATTTTGAGCCAAAACCTCCTTCCATCAGTGAGAACTTTGAAGATGAAACGAGGCTGGGTCTTCCAACATGACAATGATCCAAAACACACCGCCCGGGCAACAAAGGAGTGGCTCCGTAAGAAGCATTTGAAAGTCCTGGAGTGGCCTAGCCAGTCTCCAGACCTCAACCCCATAGAAAATCTGTGGCGGGAGTTGAAAGTCCGTGTTGCTCGGCGACAGCCCCAAAACATCACTGCTCTCGAGAAGATCTGCATGGAGGAATGGGCCAAAATACCAGCTACTGTGTGTGCAAACCTGGTAAAGACCTATAGTAAACGTTTGACCTCTGTTATTGCCAACAAAGGTTATGTTACAAAGTATTGAGTTGTATTTTTGTTATTGACCAAATACTTATTTTCCACCCTGATTTACGAATGAATTCTTTACAAATCCTACCATGTGGATTCATGGATTTTTTTTTTCACATTCTGTCTCTCACAGTTGAAGTGTACCTCTGGTGCAAATTACTGACCTCTGTCATCATTTTAGGTGGGGGAACTTGCACAATCGGTGGCTGACTAAATACTTTTTTGCCCCACTGTACGTCTGAAAACGATCCGTGTCCACACAATCGTTTTCAGTCGTTTTCACAGAGTTGTGCATCCACATTGAAACGACCGAAAACACTTACGTTTCAGTACTGCGCATGCGTTAAACGCAAGAAGATTCGACCTGCCTCATTTCTGTCTGCCGCTTATTTACTTTCCGGCTCTTTGAAACGTTGCGTCAGAATGTCGAGGAAAAGCACAGAGTTTTTTAAATGGACTAACATTGAGGTGGAGTTATTGCTGCGAGTAACACAAAAGTACAAAGTTGCAAAATTCAATTCAATTTTATTTATATAGCGCCAAATCACAACAGCAGTCGCCTCAAGGCGCTTTATATTGTACAGTAGATCGTACAATAATCGATACAGAGAAAAACCCAACAATCATATGAGCAAGCACTTTGGTGACAGTGGGAAGGAAAAACTCCCTTTTAACAGAATCAGAATCAGAATACTTTATTGATCCCTGGGGGAAATTATTTTTTGTTACAGTGCTCCATTTTAAACCAACATTAAGACAAGACAGACAATACGCTAACTAAGAATAGTACAATATATACATATATATATACATACATACATACATAAGTCACTTATAAATAAATATTTGGAAAAGAAACATTCAGCATCCTGATGTGGCACACCTGTGAGGTGGGATGGATTATCTCAATATAGCAGATGTGCCCACTACCACACATTTGGACTGATTTGCGACCACTGTTTGGGAGGGATGGTTATATTGTGTATCTGGAATGAATTTTAGGTCTCTACGTCCATCCCATGGGGAATGGGAGCAAAAACAAAAGTGTTGCGTTTATATTTTTGTTCAGTGTATTTAAGATTGAAGCATTAATTAATGGCAGGACTTCTTTGAGCAGTTTTGTAGGAATGGGGTCTAAAAGACACGTTGATGGTTTGGAGGAAGTAATTATTCAAGTTAACTCAGAAAGATCAATTGGAGAAAAAGAGTCTAACTTAACATCAATGGTACTAAAAGTAGCTGTAGATAATATTACATCTGTGGGATGATTATTGGTAATTTTTTCTTTAATGATTAAAATTTTATTTGTGAAGAAGTTCATGAAGTCATTACTAGTTAACGTTAAAGGGATGGTTGGCTCAAAAGAGCTCTGACTTTTTGTCAGCCTGGCTACAGTGCTGAAGAGAAACCTGAGGTTGTTCTTATTTTCTTCAATCAGTGATGAGTATTAAGATGTTCTGGCTTTGCGGAGGGCTTTCTTATAAAGCAACAAACTATTTCTCCAGACTAAATGATGATCTAAATTTGTGACATGCCAAAAGCGAGTGAGAATTAAAGAATTTGAAGAAAATTCTTTCAAACGAAAACGCATTAGTGTGGATATTAGCCTTAATGTGAAGTGGGATTGATTACTGGTGTAAATACTTGTGACTTAGAGTTTGTGTCAAACAGAGAACTACATGAAATTTTAAAATAATAAATATAAAAAGAAATGCCTTTGAAAGAGATTGTTTATATGGCTTTCCAACCTCTTTGTGAACAGTCAGTTGTCTATTAATTATTCTTCTTATATGTAGACTTCTGACTTTGATATGCCACAAACAGCTCTGCTGTATTGTGCTTTGGAAATTATCTTAAGTGTTATTCTTTTTCCATACTGTCCTCCTGCAAGAATTACAAGAATACGTTCTTCTAATTCACTTGTAAACCACACTCAGTCCTCCAAGGTCTGTAGTTCTATAGGTCTGTAGGTCTCCACTACTGTTTCCACATTGTGAGTGAACCACCAACACATGTACAAGTCATTAACAGGGAGGTATAATGTGAGTTCTGCAAGACCATCCACTCAATTCATCCTAATTCCAACCTCACCTTCAGTGTCTTTGCCCTCAGAAATATCTGAGTGCTACTCAGCAGCTCTTGAAAAGTTGCCAGGGCACTGGCTGGACAAAATGTCCTCAGTAAGCAGAAATTTGGACTCATTTCCATGAACCTAGTAATGTTTTTATACATGGATTTGCTGGTGGGGTTAAGTAGAAACAGGAAGCTTACATTTATGCGAGAAGCCCGATCAGTCATTATAAATATCTTTAAAAAGCTTTTAAAGAAATATCTCTCAATTTGTGTAATTTAAACAGACGTCTGTGGAGCTTTATGCCAGAGGATGCTTCATGAGGCTGGTGATCTAAAAAACACATTTTCTAAGTGGATTATATTTAAAGGGGACCTCTGCTTTTTCTTATAGTACATATTCCAGCAGTGGATGCTCACTATAAACGCGGCCAATATTTATAGTTTTACTCTTGCATCTTTATTATGTCAATGAGAAGCGGTATCCTTAATGATGTCATCTTAGGCACACAGCTCAGGTTGAGAACACAAGAGTCCAGCCAACTGCTGATCCGATCTTTGAAATGCAAGCAGCTACCAGTAAAGGAAGGGAGAAGGAAGCTTGAAAGGGCTCATTTCAAACAGAAAATGAACTCACCAGCTGCAAGAAGGCCGAGTACAAGTTCAAAAGCATTATTTTGAACTGTAAATTATGGCACAAAAGGTGACCTTTAAAACTGTCTATAAAACTCTTTGAAACTATTTTATATTAATATTTCCAATATTCTGTGCCGTGACTGCCGTCCAACATTCATGAACTGTTTATATGTCAGTATGATGGTATATTAAAAGTGCACATCCCATAATTCTTTCAGTGATTCTATACAGTATGATGAAAATTGATCCACAAGTATGAAAACTTCCAGCCTGTTATCCCATTATTGGGCCCAAAACTTGAGTGCACTTTTTTGTGTTTTGCCATTTAGTGATTGTCGGCCGCATTGCATTTGTCTTGACATAAATGCGATGCATACTGTACTTTTTTGTTCAAAATTTAGAACTTGTGAATTGCAGGTGGCACTGCCATGAAATCCTCTCTAAGAACAAAAGCAGTGCAGAACGCTCACAGAGCAGAAGCCGCTAAGTGTTACTTTTGTGCACCCAACTTTTGTATGTGTCTCCTGTCAACCGACACCAGAATTTTTAACAAGGCACATTTGTCAGAGAAAACTTTTTCTGACACGTTTTTCACAAAGGTTAGCTTTGGTTCATGCGGCATCAAAAGAGTCCGCCTTATGAAAGAAATACAAAATGAAAGCATCAGGACTACCTGTCATTGTCAGATGTTTTGCATTAAATATTCAACAATCTGCCTGTTTGTTTTTCTCCGTTTGATGTTTGCTGAAGTGTAGTAACACATCTGTTCAACAGGAATTGAATGAATGAACACTGACTGACAGAGGGTAGAATAAATGCAGTGATTCCTTAAAGCCCAATGCTTTTCAAACAGCCTCAACCTTTCCTTTACTGACAGACAGTATGTGGTGATTCTTATAAAAGAAACAGACAGCAGACAATATTGAAGTTACACCTAAGTACAGAAAGCCATTAAGAGTCTTAAACTGATCTTCTTAGCTCCAGCGAAATATGTATTTTTAGATAATTGTAACAAATTATTCATTTGTAAAAGTCAGAATTTAGTAAAAAGTTCCCATTGCTGCTTTCTTCACAACATTTTTTTTTTAAATTTCAACCTCCATTCAGTTGGGTTAAAGAGGGATGATCTGATATCCTCGTGTTGGTGTTGTTCCCAGACCATCATGAAAATGTTGTTCCAGGTTCAACATTGCAAGTGACCAATCACATTGTTGTGACGTTATTCTTTTGCGCACCAAGCCAATTTGTGCATTTATGAAATTCCAATGTTGCAAGGACAATATCAATTCTGCTTACTGTTTATTAAAGGGTTACGGTTAGGGTTAGGGTCAGGGTCCGTTGATCGGCGGACAGAAGCAGTTTCACGCAGCTTTAGTACAGTTTTTTGTTTTACGCCGGTTTTTCCCAAGTGGCAAAAGTATGACGTCACAACATTCTGATTGGTCACTTGCAATGTTGATCCTGGAACAACATTTAGTATGATGATCTGGGAACAACACCAACATGAGGATATCAGATCAACCGTTAAAGAGACAGCCTTTGTTGTTTGCCTTCATTCTTACTACATGCTCAGGTAAGAAACACAGTGGCACAAACTGTAAACAAACAACAGCAGGTAGTAGCATACTAAATCTTAAATACTGACATATTTAGCTTTTATAGTTCACCCTAGACACTGCATGTCGGTGACAGAGAACCCTTCCCATATGGTTTCAACTATCACGCCTGTATTTTAAACCTTCACAAAGAACATAATCATGTGACCCTGTCTTCAGTATCTTTGATAAGCGGCTAATTTCCTGGCAGCTCAGGTATGAGCAGAAAGGAACAACATGCAAAATAACCACCAAAATATTAAACCCTAAAAACTGGACAACTGCAAAATATGACAAAGTTTTAATTATTCAAACACGTCACTGACAATCAGAGATGCGCAGTAACGTGTTCAGAGAAATCCCCGGATCCTCCCACTGACATGACTGCTGCAGCACCGGGCAAACCTCCGCTGGCCCCACTCCTGCTAAACAGGTGAAAACAGACTTAAGAGCAATGGGACTTATAGGATAAAATGTTAAACAAATTTTTTCAAGTCAAAGACTGTTACATATAATTGATTGTTTTTCTTGATGCATAAAGTTAAAAGTTTAAAACTAATAAAACAAGTTTTAAAAAGAGACTTTTTCATTAGATTTCATTTTATATGATGGATTATGCAGCAAAAATAGAATTTGGCTGAAAGGTCTATTGCTGTATTACATATTCAGGGTGTGTATCATGTTTTTAAAAAGTAACTAAGTAATAGATTAACTAATTACTTTCACAATGGCTATTTAATAACTGGGCTGGCCTTATGAAAGTCCCATTATTTAATAGCCACACCTCATATACTGAAAGTGACAAGCTGAAGGGCAAAGCAATCTGAGCTGCTGCTTTCCAGCTGCTAGTGCTGAGACTATAGAGTGGATTTTTTATTGCTTCAGTCCAAAGCCAAAGATCATTCAGCTTGGAGATAACTATGTTATGTTGTGGTATGTAAATGTACCATACACTGTTGAATAGCAACCCTGAGTACCTTGACCACACAGGCTTCTTCAAAGGTAACAAGTTTAATAATCTTAAATGAAATGCATAGACTATATGCTGAACTGTAACCACCTCGGTGCTTGGCTGTCATTCCTGAACAACTGCCGGCAGAGATAAACTCCATCTTAGCTTTTAATAACATTTAAGGATGATGGCACTGGAATTTTTATTGCTATTTTTTTTACATTATTGTTATTAATCATGTTATAACACATTATTTCTGTTTTCCAAAAACAAACCAATAAACAGACATATTTTTGAATGTACCAGTCTTCACTGAAATGTATATTTGTACTAAAATATACATCAATTAGACTCGGAATATGAGTGCATCATTAGGTATCCAATTATTCCAGAGGGACAACCTGCTAAATGCTATTTGGTAGCTAACAAGTCACTAACATTTTCTGTCTTATAGTTGATGCTGAGCAGATAGTGTAATCTCTCTAAGTTTAGCTTTTCACTGAAAACGATACTCAGTGATGCTGGAAAGATGGAAAATGTCCTCTCTCTCACTTTGCTATCAAAACCGGTTAATGTTGGCCAGAAACTTAGCACCACCTCTTTGGCCAAATGTGGTCACTGCTGCAAAAAACAAGGTGATGATGTAGTAAATATGTGAAGTCACAATGGCTATGTGCATCTTTTATACACAGTCTATAAATGAGACCTGCAAGAGTGTGCTAAAATCAGTTAAACTGTGGGCTTATAAAATATGGAAGATCTGGTGGTTGTAACTTAATGTGGGTGGTCTATATCATTACACAGAGGCACACAGGCATTTGCATCAGTGTTAATGGACAACATGAATTAGAGCAGCTTTACACCGGTGTAGGTGTGGGAAGGTGTAAAAGCTAGTTTTCCTTTAGAGTAAAATAACAATTTACAGTTTTATGCTTAACCAAGAAAAGACACTACAAGACAAAACAAAGGTTGTTACCTCACCTTCCTGAATTATTGTCTCTCTACTAAGAAGCATAGAGGTCACATCTCTGTGTTCTTTTTGTCGGCTGCTTCAGCTCTTCTTGATGTCTCTACCTTTTCTCTTTCTGCAGGATGTGGAATCTCTGGTCCTACTTAATTACAGATGCCAGCGCCTGCAAAGTAGAGGAACTCAGCCAAGAGTCATAAATACAGCGGGGCTCAGTCAGGGTGCTTTAATAATGATATATGTGGACAAACCACAAACATCAAGAATACACATTAATCTCCCGTCTTTTTCAGAGACGTAAAAATACCATCAAACCAAATGAGTTATGGTCAAAAGTCCTTGTATGCCATTAGAATAATTCTTCACAACATGCACACCTACACAAACACACTCAAAATCACACTGTAAATCATCCAAATCAGAGCGCTCCAAAACAGCAGGCAGGCACAAATGACAGCTAACTAGAGCATTATGAGGGAAACGTGTTATGTCTGGCCAGATTAATGACTTAATTATGGTTGTTTAGCTTCCAACCATAACCTTTCCTCAAATATTGTTTGCTTGTTTTTCCTCATACTGCACGCCTAATTACCTTTGTATTAATTCTACGGTGGAAAATTAAAAGACGTAGCATTGAAGCAACTGTTGAGGTGACTTTGCCAGAAGACCAACCGAGGTAGCATAGCGCCATGTTTCTTAATAATTTCACAAGAGTAGCTGGCTGTCTTGTGAGTGAAAGAGCCTTAGAAAAACAGGTCAGAGTGCAGGATGTGATGAAGCTTGTTATACTGAGCAAGAGTGGAGTCAAAGTAATATGTACTGTGTTGGCTGTGTTCGCCTTTGTTGCTGGAATCAACTGGATTTCAAAAGGACTATTACAGGGCTGCATGTGCTTTAAAATGAAATGAAAGCTCTGGTTTACTTCATATGGATGTTGTTGAACCACAGCAGTCAACAGAAGTTGAAATAAGACTGACTCTCAGATAGGCAGACATCAAAACAAAATGATAATATCCAGGAACATATAAGCAAGTCTAAAAAATACAATACCATTGATGCTTTCAGTGCAGCTGTGTCACGATGTATTGCATTTTGCACTAATTAGCAAACTGTATTACATTTAGCAAAGCAAATGAATAAATAAATTAAAACTATCTAACATTAGAAAAACTTCTGAATGTTATTCTCTCATTGCATCATATAAAGTGAGGCTCTTCAACATATGAAGATTCACTTCAACTTAGTTCAGTTCAGTTTGATTCATATGGCACTAAATCACAGCAACAGTTGCCTCATGGCACTTGTTGTTAGGTAAAGATCCCACAATAATACAGAGAGAAGGCCAACAGTCAGATTACCCTCTATCAACAAGCACTTGGCAACAGCGAGAAGAAAAACCCCCTCTTAACAGGAAGAATACTTGTGCAGAACCAGCCTCAAGCAATCTGCCGGGACCAGTTGGACGTGGTGTTGTTGGGGAATTTGGCTAATAAGCAAAATTGCTCAATTAAAGCATTGGGTCTCAAACTTTTTGAAGCATAACTTCACAAGCTGCAAAACATTCATGTGTTAACCCAGCACTATTTGTATTGTTCATTAATGTGCATACATATATAATAACTAGACTTTGGACCACGAAGGCACCAAACTAGGGAATATCTTTATATAGAATGCCGTTCCATCCCTTCGGCAGAGTTCCAGACACTTGGAGAAACAATTTCCCATGTGCACTTAAGCTGTTTATAAATAAAGTGATGCATTACAAAGACACTTTATGTTAGTTTTTCCATTCATTTTTCTGTTGTCTGTTGCTATCGAGTCTATGAGTCTACTGCTCACACTGGTCTAAAAAATGCCAGAGCACGGTCAGTATATCCCCAGTGAACGGGAAAAAAATCTTATGTTGTTTATAAAAGCAAAGCATAACAATCTTTATAACATTCAAAGTAGTCCCCATCCTACTTCTGCAAAATGTTCAGGAATATAGATTTTTTTTTAATATTTAGAAACCAAACTTGTCCATAGAACCAGTTGCCAATAACTCAAATTAACAAGGCGTGAAAACCAGAGCTTCAGAGCTATGACCTTTTGACTTTTCATTATTCTGGTGAACTTTTCTTTCCAGGTGAACTATCGTTTTTTTCTTGTGAAACAGGTGAGAAGTGGCATAAACACCTACATACAGTGGGGCAAAAAAGTATTTAGTCAGCCACCGATTGTGCAAGTTCCCCCACTTAAAATGATGACAGAGGTCAGTAATTTGCACCAGAGGTACACTTCAACTATGAGAGACAGAATGTGAAAAAAAAAATCCATGAATTCACATGGTAGGATTTGTAAAGAATTTATTCGTAAATCAGGGTGGAAAATAAGTATTTGGTCAATAACAAAAATACAACTCAATACTTTGTAACATAACCTTTGTTGGCAATAACAGAGGTCAAACGTTTACTATAGGTCTTTACCAGGTTTGCACACACAGTAGCTGGTATTTTGGCCCATTCCTCCATGCAGATCTTCTTGAGAGCAGTGATGTTTTGGGGCTGTCGCCGAGCAACACGGACTTTCAACTCCCGCCACAGATTTTCTATGGGGTTGAGGTCTGGAGACTGGCTAGGCCACTCCAGGACTTTCAAATGCTTCTTACGGAGCCACTCCTTTGTTGCCCGGGCGGTGTGTTGTGGATCATTGTCATGTTGGAAGACCCAGCCTCGTTTCATCTTCAAAGTTCTCACTGATGGAAGGAGGTTTTGGCTCAAAATCTCACGATACATGGCCCCATTCATTCTGTCCTTAACACGGATCAGTCGTCCTGTCCCCTTGGCAGAAAAACAGCCCCATAGCATGATGTTTCCACCCCCATGCTTCACAGTAGGTATGGTGTTCTTGGGATGCAACTCAGTATTCTTCTTCCTCCAAACATGACGAGTTGAGTTTATACCAAAAAGTTCTACTTTGGTTTCATCTGACCACATGACATTCTCCCAATCCTCTGCTGTATCATCCATGTGCTCTCTGGCAAACTTCAGACGGGCCTGGACATGCACTGGCTTCAGCAGCGGAACACGTCTGGCACTGCGGGATTTGATTCCCTGCCGTTGTAGTGTGTTACTGATGGTGACCTTTGTTACTTTGGTCCCAGCTCTCTGCAGGTCATTCACCAGGTCCCCCCGTGTGGTTCTGGGATCTTTGCTCACCGTTCTCATGATCATTTTGACCCCACGGGATGAGATCTTGCGTGGAGCTCCAGATGGAGGGAGATTATCAGTGGTCTTGTATGTCTTCCATTTTCTGATGATTGCTCCCACAGTTGATTTTTTCACACCAAGCTGCTTGCCTATTGTAGATTCACTCTTCCCAGTCTGGTGCAGGTCTACAATACTTTTCCTGGTGTCCTTCGAAAGCTCTTTGGTCTTGGCCATGGCGGAGTTTGGAGTCTGACTGTTTGAGGCTATGGACAGGTGTCTTTTATACAGATGATGAGTTCAAACAGGTGCCATTCATACAGGTAACGAGTGGGGGACAGAAAAGCTTCTTACAGAAGACGTTACAGGTCTGTGAGAGCCAGAGATTTTCCTTGTTTGAGGTGACCAAATACTTATTTTCCACCCTGATTTACGAATAAATTCTTTACAAATCCTACCATGTGAATTCATGGATTTTTTTTTCACATTCTGTCTCTCACAGTTGAAGTGTACCTCTGGTGCAAATTACTGACCTCTGTCATCATTTTAAGTGGGGGAACTTGCACATTCGGTGGCTGACTAAATACTTTTTTGCCCCACTGTATGTTCCAGCCCTCTGCTGTTCCACTTCTTATTTGTTATCTACTGAGCAGCTGGCTGGTAATATTTCACCCACAAGTGGAGCCAAGCACTTCAGCCTGGGAGGGGGCCACGGAGCACTTATGTTCCAGCATGCTAATTTGGCTCCATTTGGTACACCAAGTGCACCAGTTTAGCTTCGAGGCATGTCTGCTCTATTTGCATACCACCACACCCCTGATATTACTTATTAATCTTCAGATGTGACATCTAAGTCCAAAATGCACCAGTCTTAATTAAAGTGTGTTTCTATCAGCATCGCTAATGACTCGTATCTTCAAATGTGCAAAAAGTTTTTCCCTAGAGTAGCTGCAGGCTGCTAAGAGTGTGGGAGGCGACTCAATGACCTTGCCTCAGACATGACTAATTTTGTTAGCTCTTTGTGCTTAAGTGACTCTTACTTTTGTTGAACTAATGTTTATTATTATTTATATTACTATTGGTTAATACTTTATAACTTTGAGGCAATTGGATGCCTTTATGCCTCTGTTTGATGCAAAACATACACAAATGCAACGATGCTGGATGTGCTTGAATCTACCACAAAAGCTGAACAACAATGTGCTGAAAGGAATGGGTGGTTAGCGAGGGGGGTGGCTGTGGGACAGAATAAAGCTGCAGAGTCAATGATGGCCTGCAGCATTTGGAGTGACAAGAAAATAAAAGGCATTGAAGCCAAGCAATGTATCATCAATACGCAAACACACAATGGAACTTGCGTTTGAAAGCTAAGAGGCTCTGAAGTGAAACCCCATTATGCCTTTTCTCATCAGCACCGTCTGTCTATCCTACCAGTCAATAACAAGCCAGTCTTCTTTGTGAAAGTGAATCATGACCACTAATCGGAAGCTGGCTTGAAAAGCTTACTAAAGATGAGAATTTTTGCAAGAAGTACTTGATAGGTGGATAAAAACTGACTGCAATGTAAAAACATAGACATTTGTGTTTAATGGTAGGGTAGTGGTGGTGGTAGTGGTTTTGGTAATGGTGGAGGGTGACAGTTTTTAGCCAATCAGATCATGAGTTGCATGGGTTGCAGCTTGTTGCCAGGCAACAAAAAAGAGATTTTCCAGTAGGTGAGGAATCTTTATAGTGATTAAACCAACTAAGATGTTATGGCTGTATTTTGAATTTACACATCACTTCTACTCTCAAACCACAAAGAATTCCCTAAGTGAATCCTTAATAAAATTAAAGGCGTCAACATGGTTAATTTTTGCAGGGTGTGATAGTAATTCCACTTTAACTGTATGACATAAACAAGCGCAAACACATTTCCTAAATCTTAAATCCCAATAATAAATGCAGCAGAAGAGTGCAACTTTGGCAGTGTTCTCCATCAACGACAGCGTGATGAGAAACAGAACTCGCAGTTGTGTTGACAAGACAGCGTGGGATGTTTCGCGTCAACATCACCAGAGAAAAATGGCAGACCGCGACAACACAAGCTGGTGCAGTCATAAATGACAGAGTAGCACTGCCAAGGGTAAGAGCCAAAACAATCTCATTAGGCTTTGTAGTGACTATTGAGACAAAACAGGAGGGAAAGATGAAACAAAACTGGACATTCACTGAGGCTTCGCAACAGATAATTTCATGGCACATTACTGTGAATCTGACAGAAGTGAGTAACTGCACATTCAGGGCATGGATGGGTTTGTGAAATGTCAGTAAATCGGTCTTAACATGCAACAAAAGTTAAAGGAAAACCATTTTAAGTGCACACAAAGTAAATCTGTGGTCAAGGAGCCAATCAATTGTCACATTTATGTCATAATTTACACCTTGTCTTTTGAAATACGAACAAGCGATATTATTACAGCTGTGCCTGTTCTTTTGAGATTATATAAATAATGTGACAAATTCACGTCCTACAAATGAGGATTACTGCTACTTAAAATACACTGACATTATGTAATATTATTATTGCCTTTTCCTCACATTTGCTTCCTTTTTTCTGTCTTGTGCATTTTTTTTTATGTCTGACTGACAAAGCAAGCACACTGCATGCTTATAAAGTAGTGACTTGTCAATCCCGACGAAGGCCTGCCCTAAGGCGTGAAATGCTTTATCATCCTTTTTGACACTAATGGATTCCGTGGATTTAAAACTAGCAAGCGGTGCCATAAACTCATAAGAAAAATGTTTATTGAGTTTATATCTCAAGTGAATGGTAGAGTAATTTTTTCAATAGATTTCAATACAGTTTCACTTATTTAATGCAACCAGAGAAATGGCACCCCTCTGGCCTTTAGAAAGAATGAAGGTTTAAGGCACTTCAGTATAGGTTTCATTGTTCATCTTCCAGCCAAATCCATCTTTTATGTGGTTAAATGTAGAGCTGGACCCATAAGGTGGTTAGTATAGCTTTAGCATGAAGGAAACCTACAATAACTACATTTTAGCTATATATTCTTTTAGTACTGTCAGCGTTAATCTTGTTAAAATGACGTTAACGCCATGACCGCTTTAACGCGGCAAATCTTCGTTAGCGAGTTAGCGCGGATCGCTCCGTGTATGGGACTGGACAGCGCTAACGCGTTAACGAGCTAAATGCGCTAACGCGTTGACGCCTTGCAGCCCCACGCACAGGGCGATCTGCGCTAACTTGCTAACGGAGATTTGCAGTGTTAATGCAGTTATGGCATTAACGTCATTTTAATGAGATTAAGGCTGACAGCACTAATATTTTTACATTTTATAGTTGCACAACTCACAGTATACAGCTTGAATAGCTTGGTCACTAGATCAAAAATAGGATGGCAACCTCCTTATGATTATGAAAAATTGGTGGTTCATGATTGCACTGACTTTTTCGCAGGGGTTGAGCATGCGACACCCTCAGTGCGATGCATCTTATTGTAATAAGGGGAACAACATCTGGGATCTCTGTCCAGAAGAGTGCAGTCCTAGGAACAGCTAGGATACTGCACAGCTCCTTTAAGCTCCCAGGCCTCTGATAGAGGATACAACCTTAAAGGATATATAATCCATTCTTTTGCATTGGACTGCGAGCAGAAATGTTATTGTCAGAAACATCAGCATGGTTAGACACCACTGGATGCAAGTAAGAAAATGTTTTGTGAGATGAGTGAACTAAATCTTTTAGTGTGTGTGCGATCTAGTGAAAGGTGATGATGTATATAGATGGTTATATTTTCCCATTATGATATGCAAAATACTTGAAAGACAGGCAGCAAGGTGTCGAAGGTTTCCATGCAGCTGTCCGAGCAGAAAATCAAATCCAGGCTGATTGAGTTTAGGAACTTCATGCAGGCTTGAAAAGCAGTGAGATGTATGAGTTTTCAGCCTGTGAACTGACAGAGAATGAGCTGCCATTTGGCCTAAAAGCCATCACAGTCCCAAATCATTACTACTGTATTCACTTACAGGGATAAACAGCCACAATTCATCAGGGGGGTTAGTTTCTCCTGTGAAAATGGCAACCTTTCCCCATAACACCTGTATGAATAATTCAGCACTCTGAGCTCTATCAGAGGCTGTCAGAAATGTCAGCCGGTTGGAAGTACCCTTAGCTGCCCCGAGAGGATGTTGTCTCTACACCCTGTGGTGGGGTTAGGGGGTTGCACACTCACTAACCACACATACAGATGACCAAATGCCATAGCTTTTTCAGTGCCAGGATTCCACTGCCTGCAGGACACAGAAGTGCTGAAAGCTCAAGATACCTGCAGTGAGCAAACTGTTGTAGTTTTAAGGTTTTTTTGAGATATGATGCTGGTAGATGTGACCGTTTTTCCATAGGTGATACTGCATTCCTCAATTCCTTTGCTGAAAATAGGAGCTAGCAATTGTTATCTGCTGTCTTTGAGAAATAAACAAACTGGATTTTTTTCTGTCTTTGCTAAATACTTAAAGATGCTAATCTCACCTGACTTGGCCCAGATGCCTCCTCAGGGTAGCGATATCGACTTTGTTCCAGGCTGAGTACAACCAAATGACAAACTCTGAAAAAGAGGCTGTATAAAAAAGACACAAAAACAAAAGAAGTAACTATTATCAGTTTGCCTTCTGAGTCGAGAGCACTTCCTCAGTCATGAAAAACTCTGCAGCATCCTCATGTGACCTCTGTGGAGGCAAACTGGGCAGCAAGCTAGGAGCAAAAATTGAGATGACATTGCCTATTAAAATGACAATGGCAATTTGTCTTTACATAATTAACTTCAGTGAATAAAACTATAATGATTCTGCAAGATAAACCAATGTTTTCTACAGTATAAATTAAATAACAGGCTGTGAGAGGAGTATAAATGTGGCATATTCATTCAGCAGTCATACCTTACTTCCTCTTGTGGAATCTGGAGGGTTTCTGTTAATGGAATGACCGCCGGTCCTTGGTGGGTCATCTGTAGTCTCTTGTGAATACATCATACGTCATGGGCATATATGTACATATGCCCCTATTAATATGTGGTTAAAGATCCTTTGGCAAGTTACACCTTGACCCTGATATTTGACCACTCTTCTCAGCAGAATTGGTAAAGTGAATTTAAATTACTTGGTTTCCTGGCACGGACCCAATATTTAGCTCCTGAACACAATAACCAGTTTCCCTTCATCTGAGGGTGACGGATTCAGTCAACGTCCAGACAAAGAGGTGATACATCCAAATAACATACATGTATGTATAATTCTTTGAACTGATGATCCTGGAGTCACAAGCACTTGGAAATCAAATCTATAATTCTCATCCTTAGATCTTTCTCATCGTTCTGAGTATTAGTCAGTCCACTGAGTGCTGTCAAAAATCCTTTTTTAAAATCCAAAAGTAGTCAGTCATGATCACAAATAAGAAGTTAATGGTTCTTGGCATTATTGAATTGGCATTATTACTCAAATATTTAAACGAGTGTATATATGTATACTTTTGACCCATTGCAGATCACATAAAATCTAAAATAAATTCAAAATTTGTTGTTAAAGATGTATGTTGATTAATCATACCACCCTGGAAAAAGAACAGCTCAAAGAAATTAATAATCACCCAAAACTACCATGACATGCATTCCCATGAGTGTATGTAAATTTCTGACCACTACTGTATCTTGGAATATGCTTGTAATATGTCTATATTTAACTTATAACTTGTATGTAATAAAATTTGGTTCAGATCATGTGACTGTGGAGCAATGCTGGTTCAGTATGTTTTGAGTTTTTAAATAAATCCACAACAGTGTCACCAGCAAAGGACCCCCACCATCACATCACCTCCTCCATGCTTCATTGATGATAACCATACATGTAGAGATCATCCATTCACCTTTTCTGCATCATACAAAGACACAGTGAGTGGAACCAAAGACATCAAATAGACCAAAGTACAGATTTCCACTGGTCTAATGCCCATTCCTTGTGTTGCTTACCCAAACAGATCTCTTCTGCTTGTTGCTTTTCCTTAGTAGTGGTTTCTTAGCAGCTATCCATCCATCCTCTTCCACTGTCTTAGAGTGAGAGGCATGGTACACTCTAGACAGGTCACCAGTCTGTCACAGAGCTAACACATAGACACAGACAACCATTCACACTCACATTCACACCTATGGGCAATTTATTGTTACCAATTCACCTATCCCCACAAACTGCATGTCCGTGCCACCGTGGTGCCGTTCTTAGCAGCTATTTGACTGTAAAGGCCTGATTCGCGCGGTCTCCTCTGACCAGTTGATGTAAAGATGTGTCTGCTACTAGAAGTCTGTGTGGCTCTAATCTGAGGTGATGTTAACTTGTGATTTTTGCACCTAGTGACTGGGATGAATTTATCTTCAGCAGCAGAGGTGACTCTTGGTCTTCCTTTCCTGGGGCGGTCCGCATGTGAGGCAGTTTTGTCGTACCACTTGATGGTTTTTGGGACTGCACTTGGGGACATGTTTAAAGTTTTAGCAATTTTCCGGACTGACTGACCTTCAGTTCTTAAAATAATGATAAACTGTCATTTCTCTTTACTTACCTGATTAGTTCTTGCCATATTATGAATTTTAACAGTTGTCAAATAGGACTGTCACTTGTGTACCAACCTGACTTCTGCACAACACAACTGATGGTCCCAACCCCATTAAGAAGGCAAGAAATTCCACAAATGAACCCTGACAAGACACACCTGTGAAAACCATTTCAGGTGACTATGACGGAAGGGCAAGGGTTTGCAGCTCTGTCAATAAAGCAAAGGGTGGCTAAAAACCCCTAAAATCTAAGCCATATTTAGAGTTATTTATCATTTTTTTCTTTGCTACATAATTCCATATATCTTGGTTCATATAACTGATGTCTTCAATATGTATCTACATTGTAGAAAACAAAGAAAAAAATTATATGGTAACCACACACACACACACACACACACACACACACACACACACACACACACACACACACACACACACACACACACACACACAAATATATAAATAATAGCTGGGCCGCACTGCAGTGCATGGACAATGCTGGACATTGGACATTTAGCCTCACTTGTGTGGCAGTCTTTTAGTGCAGTATCATTATATGGGCATCAAGGTTATGTTCAGCACCCTTTTAGCAGAATTCTTCCTGGAAACATTAATGTCAGCTGGAGTCCACTTTTTTCCAACAACTCAATGAGCAAATGTTTACTTAATTATAGGGTTAGCTATCAAGAGCTGGGCACCAATTGTTAATTGTGAACCCTTCTATTGTCGGGGACACGTTGTTTCAAAAATAACCAAGAATTTGAAGAGTTAAATCTGATTTTCGAAGCTCTTTTGTGGCAAGAATGACACACAATAGAAATAATTACTAGGGAACTGGGGATAGATGTCTAGAAATTAACTTTAAATAACCACAAACACAAAGCGCCCCTTAATTTCAATAAAAAGTTCTGCATGTCTGTGAGAGTTTCTAAAATATTGTTAGGTTAAATGGAAGCCTTCAGTCAGTTTAATGTATAACACAATGCTAATTCAACTTTAAAATTGCATTATTTACCCATGGGATGGTTTTCCTCCCCTCACAATGAGAGATGGCACAATGTTTTAATGGACGCATGATTCAAGCTTTCACCAAAAAGCAAGCCAAAGAACAAATCAGTCATCAGTCTACTTCATTTGCTCCTTCAAGGAGTCACTTTTACAGCTAAGATTGCTGCTTCAAATTATTTGTTGCTATATGGAGTGCATCCCTTGCACAAACCTTCTGTTTAACCACTTATGTTGCAGAGCAAAGCAAACCGACATCTTTTAAAAATGTTTTTAAAATGTTTCAGAAGTAAAGAATGAAAGAAACTTTTAAAACAACCTCTCAGATATTTTAGGTTTCAGTATTTAAGTCAGTGCAAATAAACATGAAATGCTGATTAAAGAAGACTATAGTACCCAGAGAGTGAATATTGATTTTTTTGTGATTAATAAAGAAAGAAATGCCAGTCCTTTACAATGCATTCCTGCTTAAATGTATGTGAAATATTGAGATGAACTGGACAAGAACCATGCTGAGCTCAAGACTTCAAACAGGACAAGAGAAGGTGCTAGAGGGTGTGGAAATGGCAAGTCCATCATATTTCACTTTGAGCCTTCACTACGAGCGGTCCTGTCTCTGTTCGGCCCCTGCCCAGCACCACCGTCTCTCTTCATCTTCCTCCTCACCCTCCTTCTCCTCATCATCCCCCTGTCCCCACGCGCTTCTGCTGATGGATGAGCTCATTTGCTGCAAATCTCTATCGAGTCAAACCGGGACACTGTTGTTGCCTCTCTGCTACATCAGTGGGCACCGAGGATTGAGATCTCAGCATATAAATACTGTATGTGCGCATAGGAACGCACACAGAAAACGCATGTTCCAGACAGTAAATATGTGTCTGAAGATCTGTGAAGCGGTTCTTAGTCTGTGTATTTCTGGCAAGAGCCAAGACACACACACACACACACACACACACACACACACACACACACACACACACACACACACACACACACACACACACACACACACACACACACACACACACACACACACACCAATGCTGTTAGTATTGCATTTGTCTTAACAGCACCACTGAGAGCTGAATCAAAAGCATTGTAAATGCAATACTTTAGAGCCGGAAAGTGCAGAAGATGAGATTGCCTGTTTTTCTTCCTTGGTGATTTACACTGTATATGGCCGCCTTCTTGTTTGCTGTAGTAATAGAGACAATGGATTGGCAGCAGGCATGGTTGAACCAATTCAAAGAACAAATTTCTTTGAGCAGTAACATTTTTTCCATGTTCAAGCATTGCTCGATATTATTTCTGACTCCCTACTAGCTGCAATAACTTGTAAAACAGCTTTCCCAAAATATATTTCGATAGATAAGTTACCCCATTGTAATGTGTCAGTTCTGATACAGACACGTCTCTCTATTTGCCGGCCAGACGGCCGACTGAGCCAACCTCGCAATAACTATGATGAATGCAGTGTCCACAGGAACAAACCAGCCATTTGACACTTCATCCCCCTTGATGCATTATCTCCTAATATCCTGCGGATCCATGGCAGGCTGTTTGAAGCCTTTTGATTTGGTGTGACTGGCCTCTGCTGAGCCCTCTCCTGTGCATAGGTGGCTCTAATCATCTTAAAATGGGCAATGTCTTACTTCAAATGTGTTTTGTTAGTGGGGGCAGTCTTTGGGGGATAAGACAGCATCTGTGTTCCTGATTAGGAAAACTGCCTTCAAAACTCTCTCTCACAGATCCTCTCTCACTGGAGTCACACGGAGGTCGCCTTAAAGTAAACTGGGTCACGGATGCGTTCCCCATTGTTTGACTGCAAGTCCAAGATGTGTTGTCGTCTGGGTCTAGAATTGTTTATTTTGCGACACAGTTGCGTAAAGAGAAAACTCAGCGTCCATTAAAAGTAGACGAAGTGACAGGTCTGGATGAGTCTACTCTGCGTGGCCTGTGGGGAGGGGCTGATGAATGAGTGATAGAAGCCCTGCCGTGAAATGAAAGGGATCACATACACAGAGAGATATAAAGATACCACTTGTGAAGGGTATTAGCAGTTCAAGGCAGGAAAACAGGAGGGACCATGAAGATGTTCTGATTTTTAGCAGCTGCCAGATGGGATGGCATGAATCAGAAATCAGGAAAAAAAAAAGAGAAAAGATGGAGAAAGGGAGTCTAGTTCCTTCAAAAGACATTTATTATTTTGGGCGAGATGAATAAAGTTCCAGTGATCTTTGAAGTTAATCCTGATTCAAAGCATCAAAACGATTTGGCAATGATGTGTTTACAGTGGGGTGGGGAAACTCATCATCTGAGAGAATATATTCTGAAGTCTCTCATTCCCCCTTATTCTCACATTAGCACACACACAAACAAAACTGTACTGAACTGGGCTGGAGTCATGCTGTCTATGGAGGCTAACAACAACACATCTTTCCATGTGTTGCTCCTATATTCATGTTCACTCGATTTCCCGGATGTGACGGCCATTTAGGATTTTCACTTCATACCCGGGGAGCTTCTTTATCAGCGCTGCTATCTCAGCAGCAGTTCTCAGCAGTGTGATTTTATTTTTTGAAAATTAGTTTTTTTACTCTGTTTCTCACATCAAATGTAGAATTTCTGTTTACATGCATAAGTATCTAACTCCATCCACCAATCTTCTTATGAAGAGTAATGTGAAAAAGAAGGATTTCAGGGACTCCAAGCAGTGCGATGAATAACCCGCCCCACGATTTAGTTGCTTGTTAGAACCACTTTTAGCAGCAGTAACTTGAAGCAATCATTTTCTACATCGCTTTATCAGATCATTGTGGAACAATTGTGGTTTACTATTCTTTACACTGTTGCTTCATTTCATTGAGGTTTACAGGCATTTATTCGTGCACAGATCCTGGGACAGCAGTTTATTGGGTTGAGGTTTGGACTTTGACTGCTCCACTGAAGCACCTTTGGTCTCCACTTTGCTCTTGTCTGGACATTGTTCCACAAGTCCTGTGGTTTGTTCCAATGCAACTTTGCAAACCTAAGCTATCCCCACTATGTTCTTGTTGGAGAGAAGAGACTTACTCCTACTAAGACTCATCCAAGATCCTGTCACAGTTTCACTTGTCACTTGTGTCACAGAGGAAGGAAGAGGAACCAAATTCAGACACTTGGAACTAAACTATAATTTAACAAAAAGCAAGCCGTTTATTTGTGGCTGGGAAAAGGTACAAAACAAAAGGCAGATGCACACTGAGGCGAAACTGACTAGAACTAAACTGAAAAAACTAAATGCTAAACACAACAGACAAAGAACAAAACCTTGACGATGATTACAAACCTGGAAACATGACGAGAACTCGACAGGCAGCCTGAGAAGCAATGAATGAAAACACGCAGACTAAATGCACACAGAAGGTGATCAGAGGGAGTGGAAACACACGAGGAAACAGCTGATTAGAATGAACATAATGATGCCACAGGGGAAGTGAAACCAAACACAATGAACATGGGACACCAGACCTCTGCAAAATAAAACAGGAAACATTAGGAGACCTGGACATGACAACACGAGCTTGACAAGATAAGACATGCAGACATGAAACACATGAAGGGCGAGGGAGACTTAAACACAGAATAGAATAGAATAGAATAGAATAGAATAGCCTTTATTGTCATTGTACAGAGTACAACGAAATTGGAGTGCCACTCCCTTGGTGCAAGTTTCAATAATAAATATAAATGTAAAATATAAAAAGTACAAAAAAACCCAATCGTAAGTACTCAAACAATAGTATGTACAATATATACAGGATAGCAGCATTAATATGATGACAGTGACGGTATGGAATAGGTTCAATTGTTTTTGTGCTTATTTACTACGGTGATAGCTCTGGGAAAGAAGCTATCCCTGAATCTGTTTGTCCTGGTTTTATGTGACCTGTACCGTCGGCCTGACGGTAATAGTTCAAACAGTTGGTTGCTGGGGTGAGAGTGGTCCTTGATGATATTGCCAGCTCTGCTGAGGTACCGAGAGTTTGCAGTGACCTCCAGGCTGGGCAGAGAGCAGCCAGTGATCTTCTGGGCTGTGTTGATGACCCTCTGCAGTACTTTCCTGTCTGCAGCTGAGCACCCTGCATACCATGTTGTTATGCCGTACGTTAGGATGCTCTCTATGGTGGCTCTGTAAAATGTCACCAGCAGCCTCTCCTCCAGGTTGTTCCTCCTGAGCACTCTCAGAAAGTGGAGACGCTGCTGGGCCTTTTTAACCACCGCTGTAGTATTTGCAGTCCAGGAGAGGTCATCAGATATCTGCACGCCCAGAAACCTCATGGAGTGTACCCTCTCCACACAGCTCCCGTGAATGTAAAGTGGGGCCGGGTCTGCTCTGCCCTTCCTGAAGTCCAAGATAAGTTCTTTAGTTTTCGTGGTGTTCAGTTGGAGGTTGTTAACTGAACACCACTCAGTCAGTCTGTTGACCTCATCTCTGTAGTCCGACTCATCCCCCCTTGAGATGAGTCCAACCACTGTGGTGTCATCCGCAAACTTTATGATGGTGTTTGAGAGATGGGTAGGGGAGCAGTCGGATGTGTAGAGCGTAAACAGGAGGGGACTCAAAACACATCCTTGTGGAGACCCGGTGCTGAGTGTGATGGTGCTGGACCGGTGGGGGCCGAGTCTGACAGACTGTGGTCTATTTGTCAGGAAGTCCTTGATCCAGAGGCAGATGGGGGTGGAGAGTCCCAGTTGAGACAGTTTCTGGACCAGGATCTCCGGGATGATATGATTGAATGCTGAGCTGAAGTCCAGAAAGAGCATTCTCACATAGCTTCCTCGGTGCTCCAGGTGACTCAGCGCAGTGTGGAGCGCTATGGTGATAGCGTCCTCGGTGGAACGATTTGTCCTGTAGGCAAATTGGTGGGGGTCCAGAGTGGGAGGCAGACCGGCCCTGATGTGCTGACAGACCAGTCTCTCAAAGCACTTCATCACTACAGGCGTAAGTGCAACAGGCCTGTAGTCATTTGGGCTGGCCACAGCTGTCTTCTTGGCGATGGGGATGATGGTGGAGGTTTTGAGGCAGGGCGGGACGGTGTTTGATGACAAGGAAAGGTTGAAGGTTTTAGTGAAGACTCCGGTCAGTTCGTCAGCACATGCTCTGAGAACCTTTCCATGTATTCCATCAGGACCTGCCGCCTTCCTGGGATTCACTGACCTTAGAACACACCTCACTTGGTGCTCCCTAAGTGTTAGTGTGCCAGTGCTGGGGGCGGGTGGAAGTGGTGTGGCAGCTGAGGGCTTGGTCGTCTCAAAGCGGGCGAAGAAACGGTTTAGATCCTCAGCCAGTGAGGCATCAGTCCTAGATGTTGCCTGGTTATTGCTTCTGTAGTTGGTAATGTGATTGATCCCCTGCCACATTTTTCTGGGGTCGTTGTCAGCAAAGTGATCTGAACACAGGGATGAAGACACAAGGGGAATCTAAGAAACAATGAACTATAACAGGGCAACACAGGCAAAATAGAAATGAACTTAGATAAGCTAATGCCATGGACATTTTTGTGCCATGGACTAGTTTAATGTCAGACAATATTTTTACGGACCAGCCTTTAAGGTGTCGGGGACAAAAACAACAAAATCAAATGATACGACCAAGACAAAAACGGTGGTATTTTGTAAATATAATAATTAACTCAAATTCAGTGTGTTGTTGTGTAACTTTATTAGCAGCGTCCTCCTGAAATGCAGCAACAACATTGAGCGTAACATCCTCCTCTCTGCCCCTTAATGTTCTCTGGTCGCTATGGTGAAGCATAAATATTTCTTTCAAAATAAGACACACAACTACAACATGGGAAAAGACCCAGGGAAACCGAGTTCACGATAAAAACCCTGAAAACCATAAATTTCACTCCTTAGCCTCCACTCTCACGGCCTGGTACCAAACGACTCATGGACTAGTACCAGTCCGTGGCCCGGAGGTTGGGAACCGCTGAGCTAATGAACTTAAATATAAACCATAAACATCAAAATGTATTAAACTCAAAACGCTGGGTCAAATGACCCATGATTGTGACAAATCTTTCTTCCATTCCTCTGATTTTTGCTTCTTACCTTTTTTATTTTGTGGAAAAGTGTAAACTAATATAATTTTTACCTTTTAAAATAAATTACCTTCCAGTTTCTGAATGTGCCTTTTCACCACCAGTATACAGTACCTGCCATGAAAAAGACATATTATTCACAGATTGCTGTTCACAGATTACTTCAGCTTTCTTTGTTTTTATCAGAGTTCATTATTTGGTTAAAGACCGCTTTAGGGAATCGCCACTCAGTTTTGTGATTATACTGGCTGTTTTGATCAAGACGTTTGAGAATATTTTATTAAATCAGCCCTCTGAATGAAATCACTCAACATTAATTAACCAGAATGTGGTTGGGAAATCAAAAGTAATTTTTCATCTAAGAACAATCAGGTGACTAACCTACCTTTTTATACCTTATAGCTTCCATATTGACAGTTCTTGAGTTTAACCTTGAATCTTAACATGCTGAATATAAAAGATTACGCTCTTCCCCTGAGTCCAATTATTTATTTCAGACATATACAAACAAAAAAAAGGTTGGAAAACAGAGAAGACATGAACAGGAGCCACTTGAACCTCTGCCACTAATTAACAACCAGAGGAAGTGCAGAGGAGGAAGTAATCAGGAAAATTAGCTGCTGGTGTTTTGCTGAAACCTGCTTGGCTAGCAAGTGTTTCTGTACAGCTGCAAGCCCACATATTGGCTGATAATATATTTGTCCAAGAAAGAAAAAAAAAAACCCTACACATGCACAAAAAAGGCAGATATACTATCACAAACAAAAAACCTCACAACTGAGAATATAATTTGATATTTTGCTGTTAAATGTTTTCTTTAAACTAACACAACGGAACCTCCATTAAATAACACCTACAAAAAAAAAAAAATATATATATATATATAAATAATTCTAACAAGTCTTAAAAATTGTAGTCACCCTGCTTTGTTCTTTCCACATAACTGTTAAATTTCTTATCACTCCCACCCCAGCTAGTTTAACGAAGAGTACGAACACCCTATTGCACCATCAGTCTGTGTGTCCTTCTTTCAGCAGAGATGGAAATCTTTAATGATGTTTGAAACAAAGGAACCAATTTTTCAGGCAACTCCAGCAGCAGCAGGCAAGAATCCCAATTTAACCGCTCACAGCGTATCCTGCAGACAGAATCTGTGGGTGAGGCATCACACGAAGTGTCAGAAACATCTGTTCAATTTGCTTTGTGGTCCAGTGGACATTATGCCAAGATCTCAGGGCACACAGCTCTAAAAATGAAGCAGTGATGTGTCTGTCACACTTGATAAAAGCGGGAACAATGATAATCATTCTGAAAGTGGTGGGGAAAAGAAAAATGGAATGAAAAGGAGCTTTGTAAACTGGATACACACACATATGCCACTGAAACATTTAAAATAACAGCAAAAAGGAGCAATTTTGTCTTCTTCTGTCTTCTCACCGAGACAAACTGTTACCACTGCATGTCCTTCGAGGGTAAAAATTCAGGGGAGTTATGACTGGCTCATGACAAGACTGAGGAGTCCAGTCACTGCTGACAAAATAGAGTTCACAGGGATGTGAGAGGAACAGTCTTCAGGCGACACATGTAACATTTCAAACACAAGCCAGCCATAGCCTGCTTCTGCCTATTTGCCATCCTGCCTATAAAAGTTATAAATATAACTAATTAGTCTGCAGCCTTGTTCAGGCCAGCAAAAGGTAGCAGCCTCGTCTTCACACGCATCACCCCATGCCGATGCAGCCTTCTCATGGGATCACATGAGTGCTTAATAAGTGCTAAAATGGACAGGAGCACTATATAAACCCCCTCTGAGTTTTCTGTGTCTCATCACACTTTGCTTTTATCCTTCCCTTGTCCTTTAAGTAGATTTTAATTGCTGGAATTTCACTGATTTAGCCTCAGGAGTTCATAATTTACTGGCTAACTATCATCAGAAGAAATCTGCTGTGTCCTTTTTAAAATCTTCTTTCATTTCTCAAAATATGAGCGAACAGGTCAAAGCAGACACATCGTGTGGGGAGTACAGCAGGGGTGCCCCTTGGTACCCCTTGAGAAAGTGGTGGCATTTGAGCCAGCTTTTCAGTCAGGATGCTGGCCTGCCATCTTTCCTGGAGTCAGGGGATGCTCGCTGGATGGATGTGGACTGGTTGCAGAGGAGTTTGGCAGCCTGCTCCTGGCCAGGGTACATACCCGCTCCGCTGTTTGTGCCCTACATCTCTGGGTCGATGCATCATCCAAGCCAGACGATTAGTAAGTGGAGGGTCATCATGGATGTGGCTCACTTCACCCCCTCAGAGATTTCTCTCAGCATCAGAGATGGATTCCTGGAAGTCAGAGGTATAGAACATTGGCTTACATCTCTGTTAATTAAACAGCTTGAAGAGTTCACTTTATTAACATTGCTAATTACTTTTACACACAGGATAGTCTCGGGTCTTAATGAAGTATTAAAGATCTTATCTAGCTATCAAATATTATCTCAAAGAGTTATTTAAAAATACTTTTCTTATAGTTCACAGGGAAAAAAATCCTTAAAATGAAACACTGATGGAAAAAAGCTGAATGTAACAAAATTAGAAAGCTGCTTAAATAATGTGCTTGGGGAAATTAAAATCACTGCTCTGTGGCAGAAATTAATTTCCGTGTTGAGTGGTTTCTCTATGTTGCTTGATTCCTCTGTGTGTCCTCGCATTCTTCCCCATAAATGGTAATCCGTCCCCAGGGAAGCACGAGGAGAGGCCAGACGAGCATGGATTCATTGCCAGATGTTTTACAAGGAAGTACAGGTATGCAAAGTAAACACTGACAATAACCTGCAGATGATGAAATATGCAGTTTAAGCCATTTAAAACATTAGTCAGCAGCCAAGCATGCACCACTGATGGTATTTTTTCAACAGTACTCAATCTCTCAAATGTTTGCTGAACTGAACATTTAGATATTAGGTACATCTGTTTCAGTATTTACGCTTTGTATGTCATGCCACTGTAAACCTGTTTGTGTCATTATCAGGCTCCCAGTGGAGATGGATGCTACCAAAATCTCATCCACATTTTCTGTGGATGGTTTTCTGAACGTGGAAGCTCCAGTTCCCGAAACTTCTGTCCCTGCTACAATCCCCATTCCCATAAAGGTGCTGATAACTTTAAAGTTGGTTAAAGAAATACTCTATATTTTGATAACTTGCCAAGGGGTGGAAGAAAAGATCAGTACCACTGACATATTTGTCTGGCACATGTAATTCACAATGCTAGAGCGAGTGGGTGGCTTACTCAGATTAGGATGCAGACAGATGTGGAGAAATTCAACATTTCAGGAATTATCTGATGTACTATTTTTTTGTAGATGAGCCACAAAACATGACAACAGTACAATATTTACCACGCAGACATCAGAGAGGTATTGATCTTTTTGATTTGCTCCTAAGAAACGGTTCCTTTAAAATACAGATTTTTATAGACAGTTTCCTAACAATCTTTTCATATAATGTCCAGTTTAATAACTGTCTTGATTTTGCTGGTATTTAGTTTTAGTTTTAGTTTGTTTTTTTTAACATATTTATGCATAAATGCAGGTGATAGTAGAGGATAATGGAGAACTGGAGGTAAAAGATGAGAAAGAAGAAGAGAGCGGGAGAGCACCAGACCACCCAGAGTTTGCTTCCTCAGAGGATCACGGGGAAGGCTGTTCATTAGAAGTCCATAGAGATCAGGCCCAACCTGAAGGTGCCACAGTCGGGCTTCAGCAGCATGATGAGAGGATGAAAACAGAAGAGGAGACCCATGAAAAGCCAGCTGGAGATTCCCCCTCCTCAGTGCCTGAAGGTGACGAAAGCACAGACGGCCTTCAAGATTCTTCTACAAAGCCAGAAACAGTGGAAAGCCAAGAAGGCCCAGACACAGACACATCTAGCATAACTCAGCCTGGGGAACAGGTCCAGAGCCAGCAATTGGAAGCAGCAAATATACAGCAAGAGATCACTGAATAAAAACAATATAATGGTGATAAAGTAATGAAACAGCCAGCACTGCTTGCCTTGCTTAGTCTCACAGATGCATTGTAGTCATTAGATATAACAGCCTCGCTATGGGTGGAGCTCCAATAAAGCACTAGCATGTGAAAACAATAAATAATATGCTGTGTGTCATGTTATTAATGTCTTAATGGTTTTATGTTCTCACAATTATAAAATGCGTCGTTATGTGTGATTTTGAAACTGTTTATCAGCAACAAGGAATCACATTTGTAAGAATCATATTCACAATTACCTCTGAAACTATGTTATCAAGCTGTTTCAGCAAAGTGGTTTTGACACTAATCAGGTGCTATATGTTTGCACAGCTGTGCATTAGTCAATTCAACGTGAATTACTTGCTTAAGGGAAAAAAAAGAAAAACTGGTGTGACTCCAGTATTGCTGCTGCCATGGCAACAGCATAATTGAAGTCCATGATTATAATACCAATAAATGCAACACTTCATGTGAGCTTACACATCGCACACAGCGGTGACTTTGGAAAGCCGAAACAGTCCAAGCCTTTTGTTGTTTCCACCGCGTGACTCCAGATTGGAAACTTTTTCAATTCAAACCGATCATCCCTCTTGATTCCAATGCACAGGGAAGATTACATTATTTTGCATCACACAACGGGCAATGGAACGGCCCCAGTCTTTTTTTTTTTTTTTTACACTCGCATTCAAAGGCTCTGGCAGGGCTGCCTCAATGAGTTCAGCCCATTCTGCAGCACACAGCGATGCCAGTCTCACCCAGCACTAAGCCCTCCGCTAATCTGCTGCCCAATTCCTTCTTTTATCCAACAATAACACCACAGGCTCTCTGGAGCCCTGGAACGGGTCCCTCGAGTGGCACAGTTCTCAATGTAAGACACAGATGTTAAGACACACTGGGCGATTGGCTGGACATGTTTATTGCATCAGTCAATACAAAGACATCAACAGAAAAGAAGGCAGTCTGTCCTCTCCAACAATCATGCAGCCATCATCCTTAATGCTCAAATAGAAAAGAAAATTTCAAACCATATTGCAAAATGCAGAACATTTCAGATTAAGATTTATAATGAATTGGCACTATTATATTTACAATACACTGTGAAATAATATTATATATTGTGTGCATTAATGCAGAAAATTAACCTTCTGGATACACAGAAATATAATATTACCTTTATTTCTTGTCAATTTCAATGACATCATGTTAAATAAAAAAACCTATAGAAACTGAAGGAAGGACAGGCGAACGAAAGAACAAAAATATATGCTGGAAAGGCTGCTACACTTAAAACTTCACTTTTATATGATTTTCTTTGATTCTAAAGTTTTAAAAATTGAATTGAGCCCGACTGAAAGGAAATCAAAAAGCAGTCACATTTGGCCTTCTACAATTTTTATTAAAAACTGCCATGGGCAAATTGTTTACCTGAAAAGAAACAGCCAAATTATTTCATAATTACACCTGTTAATTACTTAAAAAAAGGGACTATTGGACTATTCTGGAAAATTCATAAGCATCTATTTGTTAATGGGAAAATGACACTTTTCATCATTGTCTGAGCTTGTAAAAATAGATTTTCCAACAGAAAAAACAAATGCCTGGTTTAACTTTAATCTGGACATCAAATACCTCCAGGTGTCAAACAACATGAGGCTAGAGGCAACACATTTCACATCAAACTGGTAACTGATTGTCCAGAATGATGTGTTTAGACCATAGGAGCCATCTGGGGCTTGGAGGCTTCCACCTCCTGCTTTTCACCACCTTGGGATCCCTCGTCGCTGAAAAGGTAATATGGAGGTGTCTGCCGAGCTTCGATGATGAGGACGCCCTCAGGAGACAAAGAGGCGAAGACTGTCAGGGGGTCCACGTCTGTGGGGATCCTGATGAGACAGAAGAGAAGAAAAAGTATAGTTTGATTGTTTTAATGTAATTGATTAGAAGAAGTTTACTTGGTCAGGATCATTTTTACGCTGTTGTGTGTTCAGTGTGTTTTTAAGTGTGCGTCGGAGAAAACTGAGAAGAGCAATGATGAGAAACAGCCTAGAGAAAGAGTTCACTTCCTACCTGGAGGTCATGCAAAACTCTAATGTGAGATTTCCTTGTGTAAGAACGAGTAGTGTTGAATGCTGGAGGTTTTTATTGATAACTAATCAAAACTCCTAAACAACCCTCAGTCGAATTATTTTGGCACTTTATATCTAGGTGAGACAAAAAAGGACTTGAAATGAGTCACCCTGTGCACCTTGGATAGCTTTTATTCTAACTCACAAAAAGAAACAGGAGAAATCTCCCTTCAAAAATAAGATATTCTTCAAAAATCCCCCATCTCTGTCACAGAGAGGAAAACAAACACACACACACTCGATCCAGGTGTAGCGTTCCCAGGAAACGAAGCTTCGATATCAGTTAATGAGACTGCCTTACTCGAGTCTGTCTGCAGAATTTTAACACCTGTAAATTTCTGACTGTGTATACTTTCCTAATCTGCAGCTCACATCCAGGTAACAGCTGATTTTGTGTCAAGCATTTTTTTTCTCCTGGCTGTTTGCTTTATTTTTTGACACCTCTCATACAGAAAATGTTAGATTTTCCAAAGTATAGTGGGATAATTGGTTTCCAAAACCTGCAGGAGGATAGAAAGTGTTGAGGGGAAAATAAGCCCGAGTTACTATGTGCAAGGATGTCATTGTTTAAAACTTCATATTCATATACAATGATAGTATTCTCATCAGCTTAAAACAACATTCACACTTGGTAAGTAAGTTATTTAAATCCTATTGTAAAGAAAAAAGAAAATAGGCAGCTCATTTTTGACTGAAGGTACTCTGAAAACTGGGGGTTGGGGGAGATCTCTGTTCTTTGTCAGTGTGGCCAAATATGGTTATTGGAGGGTTTCTGTGCGGGCAGCCAAGTGTTTCAGGGAGTTAATATAAACACAAGACTGGTATGTTCAGAGGATGAGACTTGTGGCCCTCCCCTCCATTTAATTAGAGAGGACCCTCTACTGACTTACCACTCCACTGTGAAATACAAGTCAGAATACACTCAGGAACCTCACAGACGCACACAGGCTGAGAGGTCAAGTCACATCTATTAATATACGCAGCTCAGTGTGTCACTGAGCTTTAAAGTTACCTTTTAATAACAACTCTGAAGCTTGAGCTCACTAACCCATAAGTAGCAACACCAGAAAACCAAAAATGAGACCAGGCACAAAAACACAAAAATCCAGGGTTGCCAATAGAAAAACGGAACAGATGAATATAAGCAGACAATAACATGAATATCATAATACAGTATCCTGTGGTGGAATTATACTAAATTCAATTTAGATTTAGAAGACAAACAATTGGTATAAAGAGATAAAAGTGCAAGGGGAAAGGGAACGTGGAGTCAGCTGGGACAGCAAACAGAGACTCAGAGTTTTAAAGACAAACAGAACTTATGTTGCATGCTGTGTGTGTACTGGATGATATCAACACTCATGTCAAACATTTTCATTCAGCATATTCTTAAAAAAAGTGGATCTTGGGCCTGTCAACTCCCTCTAATTCAGGTAATAATTCAAAAAGGATTTCAGAAAGGTTTGTGTAAGCCAGTATTAAGTGTGCAACCTTGAATAATTTTAATAATTTTAAATGTATCTTTGCCCCTTCTGACAAAGTCAAATAACTCAGTTGGTCCATTACGTGGGACTCCAGCAGAAACCTTATCTTTCCAGCTCGGGGAGTTTATTTAACTTTGGCAAGAGTACAGTTTATCTCAAGCATTGATTCTGTAAAGCTGCCAAAAAAACTAGGCAATATGCTTCCCCCCTGCAGAGATTCGGAGACACAGAGAGACGAGTGAGACCTGGCACAGTGAGCGTGGGTGTTCATGAGGTGTGTGTGTGTAGCACATATAACCCTTTCCTCCATCCCACACACTACACATTTCAGCTAAGTCAGCCTAGCAGTATTACCGGTATTTGTCTTTTGAGAATAGAAGCAAACAGAAAAAAAGAGATTACTGAATAACAAAACATTCACACTTTCACAGACAAACAGAGCAAGGTTGTTGTTTTGCAGCTGAGCTACATGACCTCAAAGTTATCTTTGTCCCCAGGGCTGATTTAACAACATTTTTAGTTAATAACTTACAAATTTCTCAGTTTGGAGAGCAGAAGAAGTCACCCTTGAGTTCTCAGTAAGCTTAAGCTAAGCCGTCTAGTCACTTATTTATCGAGAACATGTGCTATGCCCTATACTGTATTAACTTCTTGCATTTATTCACCGCAGTTGTCTCATGTAACATTTACTAGTTTTTTGTTTTGTTTCCAGTGTTTTGTGTCACAATTGAGGACCAAGAAGCAAAACTCCTGTAATCTTTGTATCTTTTCTTACTGTTACATCTGAATGCCGTTCTGTGCTCCTTCCTTCTTGTTTTTGTTTCACAAGCCCAAGCAACAAGCAACTGTTCCTCAGTGTCACCTGATAAGCATTAAAAAAAGCAAACCCTCCGACTATCTCAATTTCCCTCAGCCAGCAGACTCTGTGGGGGTTTTGTCTCCCCACACTGAAGTATCTGTTCCTACTAAATCCTTGTCTTAATAATTGTAAAACCTGGCTTAATTCATTTGTGTACATGTCGCTACATCCTGAGGGTTGAAACAATACGCATACCCTTCTTTTTCTCTTGCCATTGGACTCTAGCCCCTTGAATCAAAACTTGTGTAATGTGATTGAGACCAATCCTCTGTTTTTTGTCTGCATCTCAAACACTCCAACGCCATCAAAGTTAAAAGTGCATTTTTACAATTTCAAAAGAAGATGGAATTTTTTTTAACAAAAGAGTTCAAAGCACACTATGATGTAAATTTCTACCATACTTGACTTTCTGCCATTTTAATTTAATGGAAAATTCTTTTTTACAGGTCAAATTCTTTTCTCAAGCTTTGTCAAAACGGGCACATGTGGTCTTCAGAATAAGTCTCAGATGGAGTTAGATTTTTGGGGGGTATAGAAATTTGGGACAATAGAAATCAATGCCAAGTTTCTGCCAAACAGAAAGTGAGCCCATTGACATCTGGAATGTCTAGCCTTCCATGTATCCCGTCCATGTAGTCCAAACTGCATAAATTCATGGCAAAGTTTTAAGGTAGCCCCAAAATCTTTCTGTCAGCTGTATTATTATTATTTTGGGAGGAGCTAAACTGCTTCTTGGTGCAACTTCTTTGAAGTTATTATTATTATTATTATTATTACAAAAGACTTTAGGTATGAGATACCTTTTTCTCGTAACAAAGCAAGATTAAAACAAACAAACAAACGTTTTTTGCTCTGAATTTTTCATATTGGAGTGCAA
The DNA here is from genome assembly GCF_964374335.1 of Astatotilapia calliptera. Classification (NCBI taxonomy): domain Eukaryota; kingdom Metazoa; phylum Chordata; class Actinopteri; order Cichliformes; family Cichlidae; genus Astatotilapia; species Astatotilapia calliptera. The sequence continues at coordinate 33,126,439 of NC_137433.1, read as the reverse complement.
ACAGAAGCAGCAGGCAGATAAATATCTGCATTTTGTACCTTTATCTTACATTATACAGAAAGAAAGGTTTATTTACTACCTACTTTGCAGACAAGGATGTTAAATATAAAGAATAGTTACAATTGGCTTACCCGCTGTAAAATGCAGCATACAGGCTGCTGCAAATCATAATAATCCACACAAAACTTTAGTGCCACTAAACACAGCATATGTACGAGAAGAGCCAAAATAAGAAGGTTGTAGCACTTCAAGTGACATCAACAACCAATCAAATCTCGAGACAGAAGAATGTGTCTACCATGCTAACTCTCTCTCTTCCTCCTTTTCATTCTCATATAGCCCGTGTATTTGTGTATCGAGGACAGTTATTTATATTTGACCCATTGACACCACCAGTCACTCCTGTTCTCTGTATAGTCAGCCTGTCCCGTATATTCAGCTGAGGAGCCCAGGTGTGATCTGAAGGCATTCCAATTAAAAATATTGTGATATGAACAGTGAGGGGCTTGAGCACCTGCTTATTAATTAGCCAGTATGAAATTAGTAGAACTGGACTGACGTGCCAGTGAGATGGTGATTCGCACTGACGATTATCGCTTCCGTTTGAAGTCTTTCCACTGCCCAATTAAATGGGCAAAGGCTTAGAGGCAGGCAGCATGTGGAAACTATTGTGTTGCTCATTTGGGTTGGATTAGTTACCATATGAATAGTCTCTGTAAGAGACTCCTGCTTTGCACTGATGCTGCTTTGTCTATGTAAAACCTACTTTAGGATTCTAGTCATGTTTGGTGTTTTGACTGGAGAGTTCAACATAACATTTAAAACGAGGAATGCAGAATTCACCTTGACAGGTAAAACATTCAATTATACATGCAGGACGTTTTCATGTTGTTCAACAAGCGAATACTTCTGCATGTATCTACATACTCCTCCACTTATGAACTTCGTATAACATTGGTCGAGCATTTCTTCGGCTTATCTCCCTCCAATTAGTTCTCATTGATTAAAGGCATTTTTCTCCATGATTCTCAAACTACATGAAGATCTGTGCTGTAATGGACTATTTAATATGAAAACCATGCAAGCAAGCAAGCTAACTGTCATGTTCTCAACCATTTGTCCAATTTAGCTGTTATAGGCAGAGGCGGGGTACACTTAAGACATGTCGCCCATAACTTTACATACATACAGTGGTTCATTTTCAAATCTGTAATTAGAGAAAAGGTAGAAATAAAAGTGCAGAAGAGGGACAAAAGTACCAAAGAAGACAGAAAGTCGGGATAAAACTTTAGTACAAGCTAATATTTAATACTAAATTACCTTCTATCTTTTTTTTTCTCTATGAGCCAACTATGCGTTATCTTTCTGGCTGTAGTTTTGTGGTGTTTATAGAACAATGTTTCAATCCCAGTTAAACCTGGCACAGTCAAGTAATACTGAGGCGCTTTCCACAGATTTCTGAAGGAAAGGAGGCTTTATCTTTTTTCAGAAATCAGCATTAGGGAGCTTCAGGGTCAGAAATCTGATGGATAAGTAGCTTGTGGCTTTAAAGAGCACCAGTTCTGCTTTTCTTTATTTTTATGTTCTTCACACTGTTACAATCTGTTCTTATTAAATATATCCAAAGATGAAATCACAGGTAATCCCTAAGAAGAAAAAGCTCCAGCTCCTGCTGTAAAGTCCTGGCTCTATTTTATGCAACACAAAAGATATCTGTAATAAATATTTATCTGAGGAATGCAGCTCTGACTGTGAGCACAGAAGCCCCACTCACCTCCTGTTCAATCCTGCGGTAAATGAGGCGCAGCCAATCAGAAGAAAAATGGCTTAAAGGCAGGTTACTTTAAAGGGAAATGAACTTGTTTTAAACAGTAAACTGGGGGAGCGACACTTACACCCACTAAATGGTAAATATAAAATGTGGAGTTTCTGTTTAATTATTTCCTGTTTTATTTTGGAATCATTGATACTTGTCTCTTGCTGTCACTTTTGTTTTCTCTACGTAGTATCCCTCCTTGTGTTAGTGTCACCTGTGCTGTATTTGTTATTTCCTTTATATTTTGAAATTTCTGGTTGCCAGGTAGTTCCACTCCCATGCTTTCTTCTGTTTCACACCCTTTTTGTGCCACGCATGTGTTCAGCCAGTAAATAGTCTCATCAGTGTGCATAAATGCAGATGAAGTTGTCACATTGTTCCAGACAATAGGTCTTAATTTTTAGTGTCTTAGTCTTCCTGAGATTTTTCTTGTTTCTTTGTGCCCCGCCTTCTGTTTTTGGACTTTGACTTTTGACTGATCTACAATACTGTTTGTCTTGCTGCCTGCTCCATTTTGCATGATGCCTGTTTTTGGATTGAAGATTTGATTTTGACTTTGCATTATATCCTGGGCTTGGTTCTCCCTCGTGTGGAATTGGAAGTGAGCGTAACATTTCGTTTAAAACTATAAGATTTTTGTGCTTCCTTCTTGTGTTTGAGCTGTCAGTGGTTCATTCAAGGAGTGACTGTAATATGTAAATAAGTAAAAGCCAGAAAAAAATATTTTGTGTACGAGAGTTTTGTTCTATTATTTTGTCCACTGGTTACTGACCACCCTATCTTTGCAATTGATTTGTTGTGTAAGTTTCATTTCAAGCTTATTTACACAATGCCAATCCACAACAACAGCTATTTCTTACATTATAAAACAGAGAGCTTAATTTACACAGTAAATTGCAGAAAGGTACGAGTAAGTTTTTGCCAGTGCAAAAACATCACTATGCTAATAATTCTATTTGTCCAAAGTCATTAAAGAAAATTGTCCCATAATCATAACAGCTAACAACAAACAGCTTTGCTGGGCTGTATTAGTAAGTATAATGTCTAAAATGCAATGCATTTCACTTTCACATATTCTATAGTCATTATTTGTTGTGAAATATTTCAAAATGCTTTTTATTTTCATTTAGATGATTCCAGTTTATAGCTCCTGAAAAGCAGAAATCCATATCTCAAATTATTAGAATTATTTCTAAGATAAAAATCTGGGGTTCAGGTCAGGAGAGTTCTCTGTATCATAACAATATTTACATTTTATGACATGCACTAGTATGTGGCCATATATAATGAAAACTGGAGCCTTTTTCCATCCATTATGAGCACCAGCACAGGAAAACAAAATGATAATGGTGCAGCTCAAGAATTATACTTACTGTATCTTCTTTGTGAAATTCTTTGTCACTATTCCACCTTCTTCCTGTTTCTCTTCGTGCTTTCCTGTTTGGGAAAAGGAGTGAACACAACTTCAGAAATGATGTAGTCTGACGTTGCGCAATGATTAGGCAAGGTCATGCATTATAAATGTCTCTGTCACCAGTTCAAATGGACACAGCTCATAAAGAGTCCACCCATCACCTTTGACTTCTTAGATCTTTAGTATGGTGTAAATAAAAAAAGGTGTTGATATAACTGAGCTCAAAGCTTGGCACACATCGTGCAGTTTTCCATTGCTCATTCCTTCCAGAATGTTTGCTTTGTGATTGCAATGAACTTGTTGACATGATTTCTCTTTCTTCCTCTTTAGCTGTTTCCTAAAATGATTCCCCAGCAGAGAGACTAATGTTAGAGAGAACATATAACCCTAAAAAGCACCTCTTCCATCTTCTTCTTCACTGTTTATGGCCAGTCTGTTTGTCAGCCTTAGCAAGCAGCTGCTCCTGGACTGCTAAATGTCAATGCCGCTGCCAGCAGCATGGCCTGCCCCACCCCTCGACCCCTTTGTATACCCGACAGGCTCGACTATGTCCTATCCTATACCCCCGCAGTGACGTTTCTAGCTGCTCAAAGTGCTGGACTCCAGAGATCGAGGCTAGAACATGTGATGCTCTGGAGAGAAGTGAGCTACGATCAGCAGTGATGTCATGGGATAATTATGAAAACTTCATCCTGACTTAAGAAGTACAATCGGTCCCCTGATTAAAGATTTAGTCAGGGGAGTAGTCCAACAAGGCCCTCATTTATGTGTTTCTTACGACAGAGATTATAGATTCCAGATGTGTAATACATCATGTTCTTGGAGGAGAGTGGTGTTTTTATGTAACAGATACAATTTTCTGTCAATACAAATATCAAGAGCTTGGGTGTAGTTTTCTTATTTGCAGATAGAGGATACAGCTTTTTGTGCTACTTATGAAGAAATTTTATGAAACATCTGATAGGATAAGATAATGACGTTATACTTTTCGAGCCATTACTCAGTGCCATAATTTAGTAACACTAGGAGAAATTAGGTAAACTTGACAGACACACAAAACGCAGTAATTTAGACTTTTCTATGAGCTGGTTGCAGGAATCGACTGTGCTGAGGTAATTTTATTGTGTCAAGGTCAATGCATATTGTATGTAGTTTAAGGTTGGCCAATCTAATCAAATGCAGATCAGACCACAGGTCACAGTACTAATTTAGAGCTCTATTTAACAATGTTTCTCACATTATTCATTTTAGTCTCGGTTCTTCAGTATGTTTAGTGTATTTCTTGTTTACTTACTATTAAGTATTATTGAGTATATACTCATATATTAATATTCCATTAGAGCAGATTTGATCAAAAAGACTTTTTCCGTGCCTTCCAAATCATGAAATATAAGCAAATGTCCTTTGCATGGGTGATTTAATTTACTGCTGTATAATCTGTAAAAGTTAGAGCTATGATTTCATAGCTCTTTGCAACATTAATTTTATTATACAGTAACTCACTCATTTAAATTGTAATGAGTCTTTTAGTTTGCAATATAAGAAGCACGGCCACTTTGACTGATAGGTGGATCCTAACAAAGGGAACTGTAGTTAGACGCTGCCTACAAGGCTCCAGCCAAGCCAATTCAAGCCTTTTGTAGCATTTTTTACATAAGTATCTGAAAAATGACAAGCCTTACTATGTGGCTACAGATGCTCTAAAAAGTCTGTTTTCCCATTTTAGTGTGTGACATTTTTTGTGTGTCACTACTTGCACTAATACAGCAAAGCATCCTGCTAACAAAAACAGGCAAATTAGCAGATAAAATAAAAAAAAATTCTTATCTCAAATTGGGCAAAGCCTTTTAATAAGTTCTACATATTATGGATTAATTAATAATTATTAATATTAAGAATCTATTACCAACTTAGTCGTCCAATCTATCATATAAGTACGGTCACTTACTTATACGGCCACCAATAATAATCGTAAAATGCTAAAAATCTGGATTAAATTATGGGACTTCACAAGCCAATGTTCATCTCTTTTCTCTTGAACTTCTCTTGAGCAACCAACAACAAGGAGATATAAATAGAAACTAATTTTAGGCATTTGAACAAAACACATGTGCTGACATTTTCTTGCTGGGGACACGCGATCTCTCCCTTATGCGTTGCATTTCAGGTTTCAGTGAATCTGATGGACTGCAAAGTTGCTTGGAGTTACTTTACAGACCACCAGTGTGGGTCTCTAAGACCAGATATTCTAATTTAACTCAAATATAAAAAACCCCCCAAAGATCTGCGTTAAAATGCAGCTACACTGTACTTTTCCAGACAATATTTGTGTTCAGCTTGGCTTTCTTTTAATCTTTGCCTCCTCTTTCAGTAAACTTTGAACATGCTTACATGTTAAAAAGACTAGTTCATTCATGTACTGAACACCTCTAACTTGCTTGTATTACATTCACAGTCACACTTCTTGATCACGATGAGTCACCATGACAGACAGCCCCAACATGGCGCTGAGTGAATGACCCAACTGGCATACCAACAATGTGTTTTAAAAAAAGCCTCGGAGCTGCGGGGCCGCTGTCCTCTGTGGCCTCCTCAGTCCTGGGTATCCCTGGAATTCAGCTGTCTCTTGAAACACTGAGTTAAGAAAGCAATTTGTAGAACTCACTCCAGTAATCAGTGACTGAGGAGGAACGTGACAACATCAGAGACACAACCTACCCGAGAACTGTGGGTAAAAGTGAGGCCCTATTTCCAGAACATTCTCTCTCTGGTGTTTAGTGACAGTGAGCAACTCTTCTTATTGTAAACAGAGACTGTTGTCATGGCCTTGCCTTAAATCTAAATTGAGCTCATGGGTGGCTGTGGGAGTGATTCTCCAAGAATCCAAAACAGGTGTCTGAGCTTGAGGATCTGCCTGCCTTGAAGTCCCAGTCACCCAAATCTGTCCCACTCGTCCATATCGAGACTCATTAATTCTGAGGCCATATCATACCACTGAGGCTTTTTCACTGTACTGTGTCAGTCATGGTGCTGAAGGGAAAGATCAGATATTTCATGACCAGATTACAAAAAGGAATTTCAGATATACTGTCTTTAAGTTTTCTTTAAACTGAATACTGATTTTCTCTTTGATTTGGTTGCATTGCTATGGCTTTACATGATGCTTGGTCTTTACAAATAAAAACACTTTGCATAGTCTCATGAAACCCTGGAATGTTAAATTAGTAGATGAACAGGCATGCTTTTACTTCATTTTAAACATGCAAGAATGATTTGCTGTACTTCAACTGTAAGCATCTATACAACACAAGAAATGAAAGTTATAATGGAAAAAAAATAAAATAATTTCTCTTAAAGAAGACAGTATTACTTCAGGCTGCTAGTGGCAGGTGTACTTATGAAGATATGTGCTTTCACAAGTACATGGCACTCTATTTGTGATATTTATATTTAATAATAGGCTTTAAACATAACGTTTTGACCTGCTAATTCAGGTCTAAAGGAATTTAGAAGCATGTTATTAAATGTGTCATATAAATAGAACTGACTACCACAGTGATATACTGCATTTTGATATCAGCGTGTCATTGATGAGACATCAAATTTCCCCAGAAGGTTTTTTTTTTTTTTTTTAAATGATTCATTTAAAGCTGTTATCCTCATTGAACTTCTTCTTCCAGGAAAAGCGTCTAATTTTCATTTCTCCAATCATACTTCAACTCACCTGACACTTCTACAAATCCGTCTCTCGTTTTTACGTGCAACTCTTCTGGTTTGAAGCTGTGGACGTTCACGCAGACTTTCCAGGGTTCCCCACAAGTAGTGGTGGGTGAACTCCGGGAGGAGGGCTCGCCGTATCTGCTGGTATACAGCTGGGGGCCTCCCGTGGTCTGACGCGGGGGAAAACCTGTGCGTAAACTGCTGCTAAAGGGCGAGGAGCTGAGACGCGTGCTTAGCCGGCCCGGACGAGCCCACCCCGGCCAGTCCATCGACAGATCATCGGGGAAAGGTGGCATCCCAAATTCATCTTCCATAAACCGAGACGCTAACTGATCCCTGAAAGGAGACTGGTCTCTGAATGGAGACTGATCAATGAATGGCGATTCTCCAAATGGATCTCTGGGAAACCTCTGTCGGTTTCCCGTCGTGTAAAAGTCTCCCTCTGCCATATCCACTTGAGTTCAAATCCAGTAATGAAGTTCTGGTATTGGTGCAAAATGAAAAAAAAAATAAAAATAAAAAGTGACTCTCTCTCTATGAGGAAAACTTTATATTGTTTGGGTTAGGCACATCACCATTACTCAATAAGACATTTGTTGATCCAAAAACAAACTTCGAAGTGGTCTCCGAGTTTCTTGAACTGATCTCATTTCTTCTGGCGCTTGATTTTATACCTCGTAGCAGATGAGTCTGCACTGAACAAGTGTCCGGAAAGTGCTGGGAGGATCTGGAGAAAGCGCGCTGTAAAAAATATCCATTAAAGTAGTAATACCAAATCTTAAAATCACAAGACAAAAACACTGTAACAAAACACAATGATTTTCTATTCGCAATATTTATGCTTTTTAGAATTTGTTTTAGCATTCACATACGCGTTCAGGCGTAAGTTAAGAAAAAATATGGCTTGTTGATGTGACGATTTTCTTTTACAGTGGGCGCGCAACAGCTGATCAAGGCCAAGCCTACTCTTTACCAAACTAAGTTGCAGAGGCCACATGTCACTCATGCAGTTTGAGCTCCCTGGTGACTCACAGACTTTTTAATAGAAAGTAACGCAGAGCTTCGCGTCAAACGCACTGATGTCACGGTACAGATAAAACAAAACAGCTAAGAGCTCGACTTGTGATTATGAAATCTGTTTACTGATCCGAGCGTATTGATTTTTTTTTCTTTTTGAACGTAAAACAAGACTGCAATCATCATCATTCAGAACACGATTTTATATAGCTTTTTCTGAACACAGTCAAAAGGAAATTTCATGGGGTCATAGAGGGGGCGATTCAATTTCAAGGTGACATTACAATGTAGAGTTCACACTGACGCAAGATAAAACGTGACAGTATGAAAAATATGCTTTTTCGGTATGCTCGTTCATGTGAAAAACGGGGAGAATATGCATAATTTTACAATAACATAGAATCACTATTGCTATATGAGCTTGTTATTGAAATTCTTAAAATAGCAAAATACATGATCAAAGGGACCTTAAGCACAAAGACAGCTAGAGTCTGTTGACTGATGCATATCGTCTTCTTTTTCCTCTTAAACTGGTTGATACATTTTATCTATAACATCCAAGGAGGCTCCAATCACATTCTCTAAACAAAATAGTCACACCCTTCGTATAATTTATACAATGCAGATGCATATTTACACCACATATACAAAATAATTTTGCACAAGAACTGATGTAAACTTTACATTGAGAAATGGGGGGGGGGGGGGGGGGCATTGCCCTGGGTGCCCATCTAGAAAAATCTGTCAACTTGACTGCACAAATCTTCCCATGGCTCCTAGTCAACACTGCTTGTCACGAGTCATCATCAGTTTATAGTTTATGAATGAGTTCTGTGCCAAGTTCCTTCCTCTTCCTGCCTCATATTTCCCTCATTCCTCCAATTTAGATGACATTCAGGGAAATAAGCTGAGAGTATTGAGTGCATAGAGAGCAGTCTGTCAGGCCTGGAGCAGTTACGCAGACAGGATGATGGATTTGAAATGATTGAGAAATATAACTCTTAATCATAAGCCAAGGCAGCTTCAAACTTTTTTTTTGCAGATTGAAACTATGGAGTTGGATCACCCTCAAAATTAACTTTGAAGAAATCTTTTGATACCTTAGGAGATGCAAACGCGAAATGAGAACATTGCCACGCTCATGTCTGTGACATAGTGATCAGCTGCTGGTTAGCAGGAAATAGGTATGTGATTCTATCCAAAGGCAACACATTCAACCTACTACAAGCTTTAATACCCACTAATTAACAGTTTTCTTTGTTTTGCAGTAACCTTGGAGTGCATAGCTTTACTTCAGTCAGGCCACAGACTCAAGCTCAGACACAATCCCAGCAAATGCACTGATCTCTTTGCCAGCCCACATCAGCCTTATCTGACACCTTTCAACACATCCAATTAGCTTACAGAATGTTTAACTTGTTTTAGTCTGTGCACATTTGCTGCATACCTGCAAGCTACTTTGCAACCCACCCTAGCTCCTCCTCTCATGCTGTTTCTGACTAATCAGTGTCACCCCTAATGTGAACCCTGTTGTGTGCTTCTGGTCTCATCTTTTTCTGTTTTGACACAAAAAGACAGCGAGTTCCCAGAACAGAGTCGTGCCTAGAAATATAAATTACTGCAGATGGAAAGTTTTCTTTTGATCATTTGCTAGTTTTTAAAAATGTGAATTACTGTATAAAATGTAAGTTGGTAATTAGCAGGCTTCAACTATGGTGAAAAATTTGTTACCTTTGGTTAGTTTGGCTTTCCAGTGTTTTTAATAAGTTAGGCTCTATCTTCTAGCTGTGGTGTTATATTTAGGAAACAGACTTGAGCGTGGTATTGATCTTTAAACTCTTGACAAGAAAGCAGATGAGCATATTTTACAAGAATGTCATATTTGTGCTTTAAAAATACACAAAAGATAAAAAGCTTAGACAGTGAGGATAATATTCCACCATTTCATCCAGTCTGTGTTGAACAATATGTATGAGCCGGATTATAATTTACAACAAAATCAGTTACAGCAGTGTCATAAAAACTACAAAGTGACAGTGTTGCATAGAAAGACTGACTACTACTGGGAGTTACAATGAAACAATAAATATTAGACAAGTAATAAATATGTATAGTGCTGCACAACTCAAAACTAGACCTTCTGTTGAGTAACAACTCAAAAATATAATGGTTTATGGGTTTATTCCAGTGGTGCAGCAAGAACACAATTTTCCAAATAAATTGGGAATGTGTGCTGTTTGCAAATTTAGACTAATTTTCAGCAAAGTACAGCTTTTCTCTGTGCCTAATTAAAAAAAATGACCTAGCAAATAAAGTCAGAGACTATTCCCTACATGAACATAGCTACAAATGTGATCTGCTTTGGAGCACAAAAAAAGTTCATCATCTTATATTTAAAACATCCTTTTCTCAAAACAAATTCATCAGATGTTTTGTCAAAAGAATCTCCCCTTGTTTCGATCGCTCTCTGTTATACTACATGGACTGACATTTCAATTGTTTTCCACTTGATCAGAGGATGAATTAATTTGACATTTGAGCTGACAGCTAGTTTGCGTGCTGTCAGGAGGCGGAAACATGTTTGTCCTCCACCTTGTGAAGTGTTGAGATCAGAGCGACAAACCCTCTCTTTATTCCTGATAACAATCCCTGTGAAATCATTTGTAAGTGGATCAAACGGCTCAAATGTTACCTCTATGCTTCATCTATTAGTGCAAAAACTAGGACACAGGTATGCTAAATGCTTGATGTCATGTTAAACATTAGTTACATGTTAACCATATGCACTGTGCACTTGCATATGGCTAAAACATATATTGCAATTCAAAATCAAAATGGGAATGAGGTAATTTCAGTGCTTGTTGAACCCATTACTAAGCTGCATTATGTGCCATAAATTATGAAATAAATAACAGCCTGTTAAAGCATTTGCAAAAATAAATTAAAGTGAAATGTACAGACATCTGGAAAGAAATATATAGAACAGGGATGTTAGGTGACTAAATTCATTAATAATGTTTCTTATATGCAGCTTGCATTGTAAATATCTAGGAGATGAACAGTCTCAGGCCATTGTGAGTGCAGATGCAAAGGATGCAATACAAAAACAAAAGAGACAAAAAGACATTCAGTCTCCTAGCTGTCTGTGGGCAGAGTGAACAAGACTGCTTCAATGGTGGTTGGCCCACTGCTAGGACATTTCCACTCAAGCATCAAAGCTGAGCACTGAGACACACACAGTTGATTGCACTGACAGCCTCTGTCCTCGTTCTCAACGGGAACCACAACTGCAGATTTGGTCTCCTAATGTTGAGAAACCTAGTGCCTGGTTTTGTTCCGTTTGTTCAACGAACCACGGCTCCGGCTGCGACTGCGGCTCCCAAAGACTGAGTTCCACGATGAACTGCGGCTGTAGCTCCGGTAGGAGGAGTAGCTGTGGCTCTGGCTCCTGCTCCTGCTGCGGCTGATGCTGTACAGAGGGCTGCGGCTGCGGCTGCGAGTGAAGAGGCTGCTCCAGGATGACACGCTGGTGCACCGACTGCTAGAGGATGGGCTTGGTCGGAAGTAAGGAATGGGTCGCTTCCTGGCACTAATGAGAGCCAAAAATATAAGTGATGTAACAAGGTAAACAAAACATTGTGTCTCTTTAATCTCCCAACTTCACTAACCCCCATCTGAGACATTCAGACTTCAGCGGAAAGCCAGTATCATCATCAAGGACCCATTGCACCCTGGACACTCGCTTCCCCCCCATTCCCTTTGGTAAATGCTACAGCTCCATCAGGTCAAAGACAAACAGACTCAATAGGAGCGTCTACCCATGCTTCTACCCAACATGCCCTACCTCCACCCTGATTGAAAGTTAACTGTGCTGTCAACACTCATGGACACTTGCACTCTACTTATCTATATACAGTATTCATTACAGCATTTATTTATTAACAGTACTCATTACAGTATAATACAATCAACATTCCTACCTCTATTTATATAACTGTACAGTAGCAGCCAGCATTCCTACCCCTGTGCAATACCACCAATCACATCGCACCTTATACTGCACTGATCCTACTCCTTACACTGTAGATATATTCATATGTTTTGTTTCTGTATATAATGTGTGCATTACCTCTTAAGCTTATTTTTATCTTTATTTATCTCATTCTCCTATCCAAATAATGTGGAATGTAAAAACCTACAGCTGCAAATGAAGAGATGCCAAACTGTGTTTCATTGTTCTGGTAACAGTGACAATGAAGATCTAAATGATCTTATGTCATCTTAATAACCCAGAAGATAATTTGTAATTGTTGTGTATACAGTTTGATGTGTTGCCCCTAGTGGCCAAAAGCTAACATGCTTAAGGTCAGCAGAATGACTGAAACCCAAGATAACTGGGTCTTCATTATTTATTGTCCCACTATGTTCACATGGTACTCAAGCATGGACTAACCTAGACTTGATAAAGTGATGTAGAGACAAGACATAACCGAACCATAACTTTATTCATAATTTAAAAAACAAACAAACATTTATTTGTATTGGCAGCCCACCATGTGCCTCCACCTAGACTCAGTCACCCTGTAGGCACTGTATCCACATCATTTTCCAGTGCTGACCAAACCCTTATAATCCTTTGGTTATAGCATTTGTTATGTGTTCAGACCATAATAACAGTCTCTCGTTGATTTCTACATGGGCACACTTTTAAAAATTTTAATTAAAATCTTCAAAAATATGGAAATCTTATATGATCGTCACCAACTCATTCACTGCAGGGATAGGAGCGTCCAAAACATTCATAGCCTTTAAAACAATGAAACGATAACTAAACACTATTAACATTTAGTTATAATAATTACATTGTGCTATTTCTGTGGCTGTTTCTGAGTGTCTTTTTTCTCCAAGTAAAAGAAGTGTCATGTTAAAGTCATGGTCAACTTTCTCCTTTCTTTTAAATTTCAGATTTCCTTCTGTCACCATCTGTTTCTTTAGCCCCTGTGGTGGCTTCTGAGCCAACACTTGTCTCATCCTCAGGCTAAATGCCATTTCAAGGTACATAGCTCATCAACACGGGTGAAAGATTTCAGGTTGGGAACTTGTCCAACCGAGGGGGTGGAGGGTGGGACCAGCAGTACATTTTTGCTGCCTTTAGGCATATAACTGTACATTGTACTATAAATAACCAGGCCAGTAGAGCTGTACCTTGTGATTCGCCGTGCTTCCAGATGGCTTGGTGAGTCTCTCCTCCTTTTCTTCATAGGAGAGTAGGATTTGCGTCTTCGCCTTTTCCCACTAACTTTATGTGTATGCTTCGCATCTGTCTCTCTGGAGCTAGCTGTTCTTTTTCTGTCTCGCAGTCTGGGAAGCAGACATAACATAGTGAAAATTTAATTAACAACAATGTCAATATATGTTTATTCCCATGCATTGCAAATGAGGACTCATTAGTATTTGAAACATGTAGTGAAGTTCACCTGTCGGGACTGTATCTCGAGTAGCTTCCTCTTCGCCTCAGATCAGCTGAATTACTCATTGAGCGTGAATATGAGCTACAGTGACAAAATGAGGAAACATTCTATTGAAGATTACTGACATTTCTGCAAAATAAAATAACAAGTGACGTACTATGGAAACATAAAACCTGCAAGATGAAAGCGAGGGGCTTCGAGAGTAGCGTCCAGAGTATCTGGAACTCCCTGAGGATCTGCTCCTGCTCCTGCTGCTAGATGACCGGGTTTTTGGTCGCCCTTGAGACAAGTCGCTCCTCCTCTCTGAGCAGCTTGATGTCTTTGGGGATCTCACAACCTCTAGCCGACACCCCAAGGTTATCTGCTCTCTTTAAAAGAAATACATTAAGATGTTTCACAACTTTGAGTGAAGAAACCAACTGTGTATCCAAGCTTGGGTTTAAATAAATGCTTCCCTTTATTCTCCACTCATCAGATTAAAGATTCAAAGGAGGAAACAGAGCATATAAACAGCAGCTAAACAAGCTTGAATTCATTCAGATGGATGATTTATTGAGAACAAAAAAAATTACCTCTTGCCATTTCCACTGAAAAGGGTTGCAGACAAACCGTCTTCCCCGTAAGGTTTGCACAAGGAAGCATAGCTGGTCACAGAGTTTCCTGAATCAGAGACATTGTCTCTCTCAGTGAACTTTAGCTTCCCTGGCGAGGCCACACGTTGACAGCTGTTGCTCTTGTTGTCAAGAGTGACACTCCCCTGAGAAACACCAGTTTTGCTCGATGGCGGCGAAGATGTGTCATTCCCAGAATCGTAATCATGTGGACCTACAGTCTGGCTCGTTAAATGCTGAGACCCATTTCCATGTAAAATCTCACTTGCAGGTTTTGACGACAAAGTCTGCAAAGAGACAAACAGGCTGCAGCTTAAAGCCAGGTGTGAACTGATACATGAAACCTGCTACCTGCTTTGATGCACTGTGAATACTCTAGTACAAAGGCACATATTCCCTTGAAAACACAGTGAAGAGATTTCTTTCTTTTTTCTTGGGACAGAAAGCTTTGAAAGATAAAGACATGCAAATTTGAAGCATGCGATTAACCTCGAAAGAAAGTCTGAACCCAACTAAAGTCAAAGAAATCAACAAGAAAACAGTTTTTAAGGAAAGTCTAAACTAAAACAATTATATGAAAGGAACAACAAAAAGCAGAAAAGAAAGAGAAAAACTATGTGTGAAAAGATCTACTGGCTCTACCTCGAGTAAAGAGAAGAAGAGTAAATAATAGACCCCATTGAAAAGCCTCATTTAAAGAACACTGAACAAACATCACAAAAATGGGTATTATGTAGAAATGAAAAGGATTGCAGACAAAGAGGGATCCCATCAGTCTAACTAAGAAAGCCCTCAGAAAAGGACAGATGACTGTGCTCTTTCTCCTGTAAGAAGTAAATAATTAGCCTGCACCGACCTACAAGTAAATCCCTAAATCTGCTGATAACATCCACTTACCAATCAAGATTTCCTCCTTAAGTAGGTAAGGTGTAAAAAAAAAGGGAAGAGCGGGCAACATAAGTGCATCATTAGAGTCGTAAATTGCAAGAAAAAGACAATAACCCTCTCTTCAAAACCCAGAGCTAGTTAGCCTTATATCGGCACTTTTTTTTTGTTTCTTCAGTGTTGTTTTAAAGTTTTGGAGAGCGAAACTAGTTACCTTTTTGATTAACTGACCTCTCAATTTCAAATTTTAGTTTTTCCTTAATTGCAAAAAGTCCACAGATGGATAAAAGTAGTGACCTCTTAACAGTGACAGTTAACTAAGCTTTGATTCTGACTCCAAAACACGTGTAAGAGGTTAAGCCAGCCTCTTCTCCCAAAGGTTTCCCATTATCAAGTCTACAGTCAACACAGCAGACCGACCCTGAGGGAAATTTAAGCAAATCTTTGTCCATCTACAATCCTCTTTAACATTTGCAGTGGCACATAATCTGTGTATACTCAGGGGTAAAAGATTTCACTTACAGAAGTACATATTTAAACAAACACATTCTTCATGGCACTTCAAGATATTCTGACAAGGCTGATGTCAAGTAAACATTTAATCTCACATTCTGGCATAAAGTTCTTTTGTGCTTTTCTTTCAGGTTGGTGCCTCAAACACACTACACACTTTCAAAATATAAAACCAATTCACCACATGAACATATGGTGACATATTTTAAAATCAACCACACTCTTTTTTTTTATCCACTCATACCTACCTGTCCCTTTATGGATTGCTTTTTTGGGGGGGAAGAAATAATAAGCAAAGATCATTCTGCATTACCTTTTGGATTATGTGCCTTTATTCACAAGATCAAATTCCATAAATAAACCTTATGCAAACACTTTAAAGCAAGGCTACCCCCTCAGCGACCAACTGTAAAGTCCTTCTGAGAGACTGTGGGAAATTGAATGCCAGGCATAATTCGATATATGGATTAATTTATTGAATTTCAATTAAAACCCTGTGGTGTTTAATTAAAAACATCCGTCTGTGCAATTAGCATAATTTAATGATTGCTGGAGAGAAATTAAATATATTTTATGCTCCAATAAACCAGAGACAATGGGGTTTTAGGACATAGCTGCATGTATGAGGCTGCTGGAAGAAACAAAAGAACAACAAAAAAACAAAAGAGGAAACTCAAATTTTAAAATTGAAAATCTGCCTTCTAAAAAATGCTTTAAGGATGTGTTTTTTGTTGGTTTGACACTAGAACCACTGAAATGATTTGCTCGAAATAAAAAAAATGTAGTTTTCTGCAGAGGGTTGATGGGAACAAAAGCTGTCATCTTAATTTAAACTCCCGAATAAATGTAACTAGTGAGAGGTCATAGACCAAATTGTAAACACACACCTGCAACTGAATCTTATTCAACCCTTAAAACATTTATGGTCTGCACACAATCCCTTTGTTGGATGTCAATGCAGGAAGCAGGTTGCCCCTAGCTAATGAGTAATATCCCCTCTTACACTGTCCCTAACCCTTAAGTGCTATGTGCTAACTCGAAAAAGCTGCACTCTCATGCATTTTTGATGCCATTAGACCAGAAACAACTGCACGCTGCTTTCAGATAATGGTTTAAGGCAATGTCAGTAACTTCTGTTCATTTGGAACAAAAAACACATCATTATTATCCTGTGCAGCACGTCAGTGTTACTCCTCTTGTTTGTCAGCGAAAAAGTAAAAACACACAGCTTTAAGGTAGGAGACTGGTTATTATTTTTTTACATCACTGAATTTAGCCTGTTATCAAAGTTCAGCCCATTCTCAATCCCAAAAAAACAACACTTTTATCAAAGCCCCTCAGAGATACACAAAAGGTGTCCTCTGGCACTATGCTAATAGTGAGAGATCTCTCACTCCCACCTTATATATGAATGCTTACAGACCTCTTAACAATACATTTAAATGCAGTAATTGGTATTTTTAAATGTGCCAGTAAGATTTAAAGCCAAACCATAGTGTTTTTCCCAGTCAGCTTCAAATCAGTGTTTACAACTAACCAGTGAGAGAAATAAACCTAATGAGCAAGTGAAAACGAGGAAAACAGACTCTATACCTAAACTTCCTGAACAGGACACAAACTGCAGTCCCCTGGCTAACCATCCTGTGACTTACTACTCGACTTTACTTTTAAAGAAGACTCATCTCTGGGCATCTAATTACCACAATTCACGCATCGAAAGACACCAATAGCATTTAACACAACGGCAGTATTTGACACACAGGGATGAGAAAGCTTTTCAAGTGTCTGCTTACTGATGCTGCAGGCCAGAGGGGAATAAGAATTTGCAGTTACAGTGTCAGTTTATTCCGATATTTACGGTAGTATATTGACTGTAGCATGATTTCTCAACAGAAGGAGAAATAAGCCTTAAAATACCCAAATCACACTGTTTATCCAACGTGTTTTGCCAACTGTAATGTAGCGGGGACTCTACCGCCCAGTAATCATATCAGTTTTTAAAGCAGAGAAACAAGAGCTGACAAAATCGCTGAAAAAGAAGAAACCACTAACCACTAACTAAGATTTAGGCCATGTAATGTTTTGTTCAATTTGGTAAATGTTGACGCCTTTGAGGATTGTGAAGAGGGTTTAGCTGAATAAAATATGCTGTGTTTCAACTGGATATAGATGTAAGATTTTGTTCTAAAAATACAGACGTGCTGTTTTTTAATGGCCTATGTAAAAATACTTTCAGAATTGAAAGTAAATTGCCAAACGCAGCCGTCTCACTGTAGGCATTTCAGGTTGCCTGAAAATAAGCCATTTGACATGGCAATAACTGAGAAATGAAACTGAACCAGTGGCAGCACTATGAGAGTCCTAAAGAGTACTTACGGTGCCAGCAGAGAGGATGGAGCGATATTTTGGAGCCATTTTACACACTGATTTGGTTGTAGGTCTCCACTTCATGTCTGTGTAGTTGAGCACTGCATTGGTTTCCTGTCCTACAGCTGCCAGGTCTCCAAATCCTTGATGAACCACAGATTTTTGCAGATGGTGTCTGTGAGAAAATGCTGCATTTAGTTTTCATCATGACAGAGATGATTGTGTTATATTAGAGCCAATTTTGCACTTCAGAGAATGGGATAAAAGGTAACGTCGGAAAAATATCAGACTTTATTTCAGCTACGTTTTGTGCCATTTAGTAATCATAGAGCATCTGTTACAAAATGAATTCTTGAATGTTTTTCCACGTGAAAGATTAAATGATTCATTGGATGAAAATGTTGGAAGAATGTATAATAAAGCCACATAATTCTCATTGTTTGAGTAACCTAAACGGTTTGGACAGATCAGTCAGTTTGAATTCTGGGCTTTGATTGGAGTTAAAACTTCTCAGGGATAAAGGTTCAGTCATCGAACTGTACACGCCTACATATATATATATATATATATATATATATATATATATATATATATATATATATATATATATATATATATATATATTTATATATTTATATATGATTAATTTATATATGTATATTCTCAGTGATAAATGACTGAAATGATTAATTTATATCAGAAAGTATCCAGATATGCTTCTAGCTTTTAGAAATCTTTATGCAGTCAGCCCAGTATGACCCATAAAAGACATCTTTCATAGTATCACACAACCAGAAATTTGCTATATGTCATTATAATTGAGTGTATTGATCTCTAGAGTGCATTTGCAGCCATTTTCTGTGCAGCTGTGATAAGGCCCGGTTGTGCCTGAGTCTGAGGAAGTCACCTCCACCTTATCAGTCATCTCTGCGATGTGACCAAGAATTCGGCAGACACCTCAGACTGATAAGATTAACCAAGGGAGCGGGCTGGGGGTGGGGTGGAAGTGGGGGCGCTGGGCCTACCTGTCCTCTGTTGAAGATTGGCAGGAAGAAGTCTCTGACTCTGACCTCCGATACCGCCGTCTCCGACGTGAGTGAGTCCGAGAACTGAAACAAAACAAAGAAAAAAAAACAAAACACGTAGAGAGGAAGCTAAGATTATGATTAGTTTTTTTCACAAAAAACTCCACTAAAGTAGCTTTACATAATCCCTGTCTTCTTGGGCTTGACTTTGGTTTAGCTGTTCAAAACATATCTTTTTGCGCTCTCTTCCCCCTCCCTTTAAGACAACCATTTTATCTGATCGGTGGGCCATTGCAAACACAAGGTCTCTACAGCCTGGTGTTAGGACTTCTGTGTTGATTGGCAGGAAGAACAGTCAGAGCTGTGTGATATATTAAGAATATTTTCTTTTTGTAACACCATTCAAAGAGCAGGAAAAGAGGAGTAAAGCGTTTTAATCATAGCGATTACCAAGACTGACTTAATTATTTGAAACTTTGGCAGTTTTTGCAATTGTATTATTATTAGTATTGTAACTAAATAAATAAATGCATTATTTATTCCATCAATTAAACATACATTGTACAGGATTTACAACAAATTTTACTAATGTCCCAGCTACACATGAGACCTATCAAGCCAAACATGCAAGCAAATAGCATAGCTGCACTTCTCCAAAGATCAGCAGTACAAGAAAACCATTATGCAAACCATTTAGTTTTGAGAGAAACTTGAATTTCTGTTATATGTGTGCCTCTACAGTAAGACCAAAAAAAAGGATTACGAATTTATTAAAACTTTTTTGGGCACCTTTCTTTTGTCTTCCTGGAGGGCCAGAGAGTTATCCAGAAATCACACTTTCCAAAGTTTATGTTCATAGTACAGGACAGTTTGCCATGACCTGCGTATGTCATTCTCAAACAGAAGCCTCCTCTGCTATTACATGAAGCAACGCAGAATTGCTAACTGGCAAACAAATCCACACTGACTCCCAACAACTTTACAAATTTACAGCCAAAATAAATATATTTAGAGCCTGGTCTACCCCCTCTTTATGATAAATATGAACGAATACATGTGATGAAGAATAAAAATCGAACTTTTAAATTGTTGTTCTTTGTTCTTTTGCCTTCCTTCAGCTGCTCCCATAAGGGTCGCTACAGTGGATCACCTACCTCACCCTGGCACCTTCCTCTGTCACACCAACCCTCTGCATGTCCTCCTTTACTACACCAATGAATGTTCTCTGTGTTCTTCCTCTTTTTCTCCTGCCTGGAAACTCCATCTTTAATGTCCTCTGTCCAATATATCCATGATCCCTTTGTGCAGTTCCAAACCATCTCAACCCTTCTTATCTAACTTTGTCTGCAGTCCGCTCAACCCGAGCTGTCCATCTGATATACTGATTTCTACTTCTGGTCATCCTGGTCACTCAAGAAAATATGAACATCTTCAGTTCTGCCACCTCCAACTACACATCCTGTCTTTTTGTAAGTGGCACTCAGTAGTAATGATCTCACTACCATCCTGTAAACCTTCCCTTTCATCCTTTTGTGCCTTCTTTCACGAATCACTCCTGACTCTTGTCTCTGCTTTAAATGTGCATATAATGTACATCGCCACTTGGAGTGACAGGTTGATGTTATGTTCTGTTCTCTATTCATTTGCACTAAAATACATTAAAACATTATCTCTTTAGTTTTTCTAGTAAGTTCATTGTGGTGGCTATTTAGCTTCTTTTACAAAGCAGAGGACTGCCATATACACATTTAATTGATATGTGCTATTTGTCCAATTATCTGCAATTCAGCAGAGGCAAAAATGGCCTCACTAGTAGTCCTTTAGTTTGGATAAATGCAAGAAAACAAACTCAAACCACAATACTCCACATCTGCATGCTTTCACATTGTTTATGTTGGACAGCCAAACATTTCTAATTGGTAGCAGCTATAGTTTTTCTCCTTTCCCCACATTTTTAAACAAGAGTAGTGCTAATGCAAAAAAGTGTCTTGTAGCCTACTGGTGGCCAGAAGTTTAAAGATGAACAGACCAAAAATGGCCCCTGCATACGTTTTGTCTTGAGAAAGATGTTCACAAAACAGAATTAGATTCTCATTTAATATCACACTGAATTATGGATGCTCCTCTTTAATTGAAAGCTGGTGACTAGACAGTTCTGATTTTGCCATCCAAAAAAAACTGTCTTGGAAAAAGGTGAGGCTTTAAAATGGTAGTCAAGCCAGTCTGTTATGGTGCCTACATCTATATTTTATGTGCAGTCTGTGGCCTTTCTCCACCTTGAATTTTCAGCTATCAATGTAAGTGTTTACAGTGGAGTGACTACTTTTCAATTTAATATTCTGTTTACTGTTAAAACAACACTGAAGACATTAAGGCTGTCAAATTTTAGTCATATACTGTATCGCCAAATCACAACAACAGTTGCCTCAAGGTAGTTCATATTGTAAGCTAAAGACTGTACAATAATACAGAGAACACCTCAACAATCAGATGATACCAGCAACCTCTGTGTGACAGTGGGAAGTTAAAACTCTGTTTTAACAGGAAGAAACCAAGAACCAAGGCTAGATGGATCCATGCTTTCATGTGGTTTATGCCAAATCCTGTCCCTATCATCTGAACATCAGCGCAGAAATCAAGACTCATCAGACCAGGCAACATATTTTCAGTCTTCTGTGTTCCACTTTTGGTGGGCTTATTCAAAATGTAGCCTCAGCTTTGTGTTATTAGCAGACAGGAGTCATTTGACACCAAGTGTGGTATCCTGTTGCTGCAGCTCGTCTGCTTGGAGGTTCGATGTCTTGTGTGTTCAGAGATGCTCTTCTGCATTCCTTGGTTGTAATACGTGGTTATTTGAGTTACTGTAGTGCTCATATCAGCTCATAGCAGTCTGGCCCTACTCCTGTGAACCCTGACAACAACAACAAGGTCGACAAGCTGGATCTGTAAACCCTAGAGATTGTGGTGTTGAAAATTTCAGCAGCCTGACCGGCACCAACTACCAAAGTCTAGGGATGGGTACCGGTATCCGGTGCCATGATGACATAACGGTAGTAACCAGACCGAAAAACAGCGCACATTTCGGTGTTTTATTTCGGTGCTTTTTTTTCCTGAGCTGTGATACACTTTGATTTCTAGCCAATCATTTTACGTTTCCGAGGATAGTAGGCGGGTCCAGGTACGTACGTTCTTTTAGAGCAGAGCTACAGATTAAAAATGCCCAAGGCGAAGCGGTCAAAAGTCTGGCTGTACTTCACAGCAAAATATGTAAACTCAGCAGCCTGCAACAAGTGCTTTAAGGTGATACTGTGATACTGCGCAAAGGAGGTAACACCTCGAATCCAATGAAACACCTGGCGGCGCATAGCGTGTTTTTTTTTAAAGCCGAAAAATGCGCCGTATTTGATAGTTTGCTGCCAGACCTCACACCGAGCACATCTACTGCGGGTGGGTTGCCTGTTATCGGACCCGGAGTTAGCAACATCCCCCAAAAACACGAAGAGGAGAGTCCTAGCCCCTAGCCCTGCCAGTGTAGCAGAAATGATGAGGATGATGATGCAGCAGCAGCCGTTCTTCTCTGTGTGAGTAGCTTAATGTTGTTCGTGTGTAATTTACGTTTAGTAGGCTAACCACGTTATTAAATTAATGTATGTAAGGTGAACTAGCAAACATCATCATAGCTACATGCGGCTGTCTTCTTGTTTGATGGCAGATACTCCCTTCACCCTGGCCAAAAAGGCTAAAATGACCAAAGAAAAAGTGGAGAACAGCTAAACATGAGAGGTTTTTGGAAAAAGTTTGTGTTTTTTCCATTGTTTAAGCACTGCTTCCAGCCAAGAGTGATACCATATATGCCACATAGCTGCAGAAAAAGCTAACATTGTTATCTTTTTACAAAAAAAAACAGCTGAACATGAGAGGTTTAAGGATCAATTTTGTGTTCTCCATTCTTTAGGCACTGATTTGAGCACCGTTTAAGCACCGGCACCGTTTCAAAAGTACCGGTTTGGCACCGGTATCGGCTAAAACCTAAACGATACCCATCCCTACCAAAGTCTCTTAAGTCAGTGGCCCCCAACCCCCGGGCCGTTTATAGCTCCATGAGCCATTTGGTACCGGACTGTGAGAGTTGAGGCTCGAGTGTGAAATTTATGGTTTTCAGAGTTTTTATCAGTTTTTATCGTTACTTTCTTTAATTGTTTTTATCGTTAACTTGTTTTCTCTGGGTCTTTTCCTGTGTGTTATGAATAAATCTTCTTTTTTTTGGTACTGGTACTGGTTTTATTTTGTAGTATTTATCCACGGCAACTTTTTTTTTTTTTTTTTCACAGCATATGTGATTTATTCTTAATAAATTACATTTTCCATTGAACCACATCATATAACAGTTTACATCCTGAGCTGATATCAACATATCAGTTAGAACGAAATTTGATGATTGAACATCAACTTTAAAAAAGCACCAGTCAGGAAGGGCACAGTGTGAGAATAACACAAGCATTATTGAATTTCATCCTTACTTTGATTTATTCTTTTTTTGTGCTTATTGCTCCAGCTGCACATGGAGTCCACACCTTTCTCACTGACGTGAGTGGTTTCGATAAAGGTACAGGGACACTTGCCTCTCTCAGTAAAACCTCAGAATTTTCACTCAAATTAAGGATTTGTTTTTCAAGTCACATTAAGAAAAGCATCCTTAAAGATTGTAACTACTTTTTCCAAGTGCTCTCAACAAGTAAAGGCTCAGTAGTAAGACAGCGTGCAGTAATAAGTAATATCTAAAGTTAAAACAGTTATATCTTTTGTTGACTTTGTTGATATATCCACGGCAACTTAAAGGCTGGTCCGTGAAAATATTGTCAGACATAAACCGGTCCGTGGCGCAAAAAAAGGTTGGGGACCGCTGCCTTAAGTCACCTTTCTCCCAAATTCTGAGGTCAGGATCAGAATCAGGAAGAAAGGTCAAATACAGGCATTAGTGAGGTGCTGCCATGTGATTGGCTTATTAAATATTTGTGTTAACGAGCAGTTGAATGGGAGTGCCTGATAAACAGGCCAGCTTTTATTTATTTAACGTCAAAATTGCATATGTCACATCATCACCTTATGTTTCTTTATTGGCTACTCTGAGTGACAGGTCACATTAGCGAAGGGAAGAGTATAACAGAATGACAAAGTCATGAACGAGTGAAGTGATCTGAATAAAAGAAAAGAGAATAAAGAGTTGTAGTCAGCTGGAAAGCAATGGTTTCCGTTCAAGTCAGCAGCTACCGAACATGGCTCTGTGCTTACAAACAACAATGCGCTCATCCAAAGTCAAATTATAAAATGTTGCAAGATCACAGCATGAAATTGGTTTCTCTTACCCTCTTTCACCCATTTTTCTCTCTTTGTGGCTCAAGTGTTCAATCAGTTTTTCTGTTTGCAAAGGTTCTTTCACGCTTAGCTCAAGAAATATAAAAGCGGTACGTTTCTGTATTCACCTATCTTGCCCTTACAGGATAGTATTTTGCAGTATCCTCTCTTTTTCCTCCTCGACAGTGGGTATTCTGAAAATACTGGATGGACTACCATTGCTGGAAGAAGAGGAGGTTGTGAGGGGGAAAAAATAGTGTAGGACCTGGAGAGTACATTCTGATGCAACAGTCACACACTGACCTTTTCTTGTGCTTGCGTTCATCCTTCCTCTTATGTTTTAAACTTGAAGAGCTGTTAGGATGAAAGAGAATAATATCATGAGAGAGCGGTATTGATACTGACGAAGCCTGCACAGACAGCTTGCATACTTGCTGATACTAAAAGAGAATTGCGTTTCAGGTGGAAATCCAGTAATCTTGCTGAAAGCAGGCACCAACTGTTACACAGGAACTCATCCTGTTATGAACCGTCTTTCTTTTAGAAATGAGATGTGCACAGTGCAAGCAGACATGCAGAGGTTATAGAAGAAAAAAATCATATATGTACCTGTGTTTTGACTTCTTGGAGGTATACCTGAAAAGGGAAACAAGATGATTTAAGTCATAAATATAAAACTCGTGCAACTGTTTTTGTATATTGATTTAACATTTACTGTACTTACCTGTGCCGCTTGCTTTTCTTGGAGCTCTTCTTCTTCTTCTTTTTCTTCTTCCTCGGTGGTGACAGGCTGTAAGAAGGAGACCTAAATAAGGAAAAATTTTAAAATAAATATGAATTTAAAGCATTCCTCTGCACAAACCTTGGTTTATTTATTTCCACACCAACACACATCACACTGCAGTGTCATCTAATTTTGGAAACTGACCTTTTCCTCTTCCTCTTCCGCTCAGACTTCCTCTTCTTCTTCTTCCTCTTTGGCCGAGGGGAAGGTTCCTCATCAAAGGACGGACTGTGAGCAAATTCAGAGCAGAGGGGACACGTTTGTTATCTTTTTGGGATCCAATGAATGATACACAGTCTTACATTCAAGAATTTCACAGCGATTTTTGATCTACTGAATCGAAAATATTCTGACTTATATTCTTTCAAGATTACTCAATGCAGAAGCCTTTACACCTATAAAGAAATGTAAATGAATTTCTAATAGCTCAATATCCCTAAGAATTATGCTGTACAGTTTTAAAGCTTGGACCAGCTGT
Organism: Astatotilapia calliptera; assembly: GCF_964374335.1. Taxonomy (NCBI): domain Eukaryota; kingdom Metazoa; phylum Chordata; class Actinopteri; order Cichliformes; family Cichlidae; genus Astatotilapia; species Astatotilapia calliptera. The sequence continues at coordinate 33,100,983 of NC_137433.1, read as the reverse complement.
TTGTTTAACCCTCCGGGGTCCAGAGTATAATTGGCTGTTGTTGACTACTTTTGATTATACCTCTATATTTTACCTTGCCTTGTTTGGTATCATTCTTTTCAGCAATGGTACCACATGTCTGAATTTAAAGGTTTTTTTCTTCTCATTTTCACATACTCTATTAACACATTAAATCTAAAATCAGATGCGAATGCAAATATAAATATAAATTGTAAATTTAAATTTAATATACATATATATACATATATATATATATGCTGTTCTGCATAGGCCTGAACCCCCTCAGTGAGATCATTAACAAGACTGGCTACGGATACCGACTATGGAACGGAGCAGTTGTCAGCCACCTCCTGTACATGGATGACATCAAGCTGTATGCCAAGAGTGAACGAGACATCGATTCACTGATCCACACTACCAGGCTATACAGCAATGACATTGGAATGTCGTTCGGACTGGAGAAGTGTAGTCGGATGGTAACAAAGAGAGGGAAGGTAGTCAGAACTGAGGGGATTGAACTACCAGAAGGCAACATTGCAGACATAGAGGACAGTTACAAGTACCTGGGGATCCCGCAGGCAAATGGGAACCATGAAGAGGCCGCTAGAAAGGCTGCAACCACCAAGTACCTGCAGAGGGTCAGGCAAGTCCTGAGGAGTCAGCTGAATGGTAAGAACAAGATCCGGGCCATCAACACGTACGCCCTGCCCGTGATCAGGTACCCTGCTGGGGTAATAAGCTGGCCAAAGGAGGAGATAGAAGCCACTGACATAAAGACAAGAAAGCTCCTGACCATGCATGGAGGGTTTCACCCCAAGTCCAGCACCCTGAGGCTGTACGCTAAGCGGAAGGAAGGGGGCCGGGGACTGGTGAGTGTCAGCACCACAGTCCAGGATGAGACAAGGAACATCCAAGAATACATTGGGAAGATGGCCCCAACTGACCGAGTGCTCAGTGAATACCTCAGGCAGCAGAAACCCAAGAAAGAGGAGGGAGACGAGGAACCATCATGGAAGGACAGGCCCCTGCACGGTATGTACCACCGGCAGATAGAGGAGGTGGCTGATATCCAGAAATCCTACCAGTGGCTGGACAAAGCTGGACTGAAAGACAGCACAGAGGCACTAATCATGGCAGCACAAGAACAAGCTCTGAGTACAAGATCCATAGAGGCTGGGGTCTATCACACCAGGCAAGACCCCAGGTGCAGGCTGTGTAAAGATGCCCCAGAGACTATCCACCACATAACAGCAGGGTGCAAGATGCTAGCAGGCAAGGCATACATGGAACGCCATAACCAAGTGGCCGGCATAGTGTACAGGAACATCTGTGCCGAGTATAACCTAGAAGTCCCGAGGTCAAAATGGGAGATGCTCCCAAGGGTGGTGGAGAATGACCGAGCTAAGATCCTGTGGGACTTCCAGATACAGACGGACAAAATGGTGGTGGCTAGACAAACAGAAGAAGACGGCCGTAGTGATCGATGTAGCGGTTCCCAATGACAGCAATATCAGGAAGAAGGAACACGAGAAGCTGGAGAAATACCAAGGGCTCAGAGAAGAGCTCGAGAGGATGTGGAGGGTGAAGGTAACAGTGGTCCCCGTGGTAATCGGAGCACTAGGTGCGGTGACTCCCAAGCTAGGCGAGTGGCTCCAGCAGATCCCGGGAATAACATCGGAGATCTCTGTCCAGAAGAGCGCAGTCCTGGGAACAGCTAAGATACTGCGCAGGACCCTCAAGCTCCCAGGCCTCTGGTAGAGGACCCGAGCTTGAAGGATAAACCGCCCGCAGGGGCGTGCTGGGTGTTTATATATATATATATATATATATATATATATATATATATATATATATATATATATATATATATATATATGTTTTTGTTTTTGTTTTTTTAAATAAACATTTAAAACTATTTACATAATAATCAGGTGTCCATCAAATAGGATGCCACACAAATTATTTTTGCCACTCCAAAAAATAGTTTCTGTCCACTATAAGACAGAGGAGCACATCACAAGCCTGGTACCTCCAGGCCTGACAGCAGGAGGTGTATCACTCCTCCTGTTTGCCACCTGGAGTCAAACTCTACATTGCAATCTGCCTTTGGTGGCTTTTTAGCAACTGTGACATTCAGCCATTGCCCCGTTGTTTTGACAAACAAAACAAAACAGACGACTTAACTACACACTAAATAAACAAGACAAAACACTAAACGTCACAAATCTCTCAAAACTCACTTTCTTTTTCTCTCACTCTCACTGCTATCACTCCTAAAACTTCCCCCTCTTCCTAAATAACCAAATGTCACATGTTGCCATCTAATATTTGGATTGCTCAACATGGTACATTTGTCCACCAATAGGAAAGGAATGTTTTTTCATGTATTTTTAAGTGCTTGCAGGACTTGAAAAAATGCAGTTTTTACCCATTTTTTTCTTCCAGCAGACAGGAAAAAATATCATGGCCTATCAATACAATTTAAAAATTGGTATATATATATAAAATTGGTTGGAAGCACTTTTAACACAAGCTGAAATGGATTCTCAGGGAGACTACATCTTGCTGCTATGCCATCTTAAATTGATCATGTGATTTGGGTCCGTCGACCCCAGAGGTTTAATTATTGACTGGTTTACGCTTTACTCCTAAGCTTATGTGGTTAACTTAGTAGTTTCCTATTTTCACACCCAGTATTTACACCACAGTTGTTATTTGCAGCTGTATTTGTATCAAACTGATGAATCAAATTCCTGCAGCCACTGTTTTTTTGTTCTGCTTTTTTTTAACCACACCCTGAAGGAAAAACATAGCTTTACTGCCCAAAATGCTTCACTATGTTCAAAAGCTCTGTAGCCAAATATATAAAGTGTAACTGGTGCCAAGTATTGTTTACTGGAATATCAAAGCTTTTTTTTTTTTGCTGAAAAGCAGCCTTCTACAGGCCAGAGGCAGAAGTTTGCCTTTTGCCAAAAAGCATTTTCAGGTTGGCAGAAACCTTTAGGAAGTTAGGAAAAGTCAAACAATAGAAGTGGTATAGGGTTGAGGTGGATGAATAAATGTTGCGGATGAAAGCACTGGACTGTCATCCAGAAGAGTGTGGTTTGTAAATGGTAAAAATAAATGGCCTGTATTTATATAGCTCTTTACTAGTCCCTAAGGACCCCAAAGCGCTTTACATATCCAGTCATCCACACATTCACACACACATTCACACACTGGTGATAGCAGCTTCATTGTAGCCACAGCCACCCTGGGGCGCACTGACAGAGGCGAGGCTGCCGGACACTGGCGCCACCGGGCCCTCTGACCACCACCAGTAGGCAACGGGTGAAGTGTCTTGCCCAAGGACACAACGACCGAGACTGTCCAAGCCGGGGCTCGAACTGGCAACCTTCCGATTACAAGGTGAACTTCCAACTCTTGAGCCACGATCGCCACGATTTGTCTTCCATTTGCTATCAATTCTACTAAGTTACTAAGTTATTCATTGTATTATTTGTATGGCTAAAATACACCTAGTGTAACATCTCCCAACTAATTAGGCATTTACTTTCATCAATTCATGGAAGATAGTTTGGCGGTGTAATACTATTTTTCAGGATACACACACACACACATAAACACACACACACACACGAGTATGTGCAAAATCTGCACAATCTACAGTTCACAAATCCGTGGTGGAAAATTTGTCTAAGGTGTCAGGAACATGAAAAACACTGCTAATTAAAAAAGTTTGTTTTTGTGCCATAAATGCAAATTAAAATGTTACTGAGGATATAAATATATAGTATATAAAGATCCAGAAAACAGTCCAAGTTAAACTGCTCTGTGGTCTAGTGAATCAAAATCTTTTTTAAAAAAAAAAATCATTGCACTAACATTGTGTGGGGTAAAGGGAAGCAGGACCAGCCTGGTTGTACTTCTTTGGTCCTTCACACAGACAGCTTTGCAAACCGCTGTCTAAAATTTGTAGCATTTACTGTGACAAGGGGGCAGTTTAGGCGAACCGCCACAGCCACTGTACTAGTACACACTGCCTGATAACTTGTACATCTGTGAAGGCACCATAAATGCTGCATAATATACAGATTTTGGAGCAACATGGGCTGCCTTCCTTTTTCCGAGAAGTCCTTGTCTTTCTGAACAGCAAAATACCAAAACAACATTCTGCATGTATTGCAACAGCATGACTCAACAGCGAAACAGTCCGGGTGCTGTAACTAATCTGCCTGCAGGAAGCAGAGAACATTTGGCACACTATGAAATGGAAAATATGTCAAAGGAGGCACTGGATGGTTGAGCAGCTGAAATCCTATATCAAGCATGGGAAAACATTTGGCTTTCAAATCTACAGTAATTGCTCTCCACAGTCCCCAAACATTTTTGCTGTTAAAAGACGACTTGGAGCAAAAAACAAAACAAAACATATATATATATCCAATGATCTACAAATGATTTGTAGATCATTGGATTGTGATTTTATTCACAGCGTCAAAGTCTTTTTTTTCTTCTTTTTTTTGGAAACTGATTGATATATTCTTTGGGAATTTGCTGTATTGCTTTCCTCCCTAAAAGTATTTACAGATAAATAACCATGACAGAATGGGTGGGGTAAAATAATCCACATGACTCATCACTGGCAGCACATAACTGCACATAAATGCATCCTGATTCTCTCTCACAACAATCATAAGCAAGATTATCTGTGATCCAAATGTCCCATACGAGATAATCTCGTGACAAAAGGATGAAAAATCCTTTCCAAACTGGTATAGACATAAAACAAATAACATGCCAGCGAACGTCACTATACTTTACTCAGAGGGAGGATCACAGATTTGATCTTGAACTTAAAATACAGACCTTCACTTTTTGAGCTGCAGGGCCTGCTGAGCAATTTTATGATTTCGATTGGGAGATGATAATTTATTTCTGAATTTAACAGGGATAAAGCATAATACTTTAATGTACCATAGCCGAAAGGTAAATTTCATCTCCAGTCCCTGCACAGAGGCATCTAGCGATATACATCTTGAAGAAGCAATGAGGTACACTCAGTTTTGGTTTCCAAATAATTTAAAGACAGATATTTTACCCTGGCCACCGCTCTGTAATGGTGCCAAAAATGCAGGTGACTGTGAGAATGTGTTGGAATCTCTCCATGTAGCTCATGGATCCTTTATTTCTGCACACATTGTTCTGCGTATAGCCACATTCTCATTATAGTGTGAGATATTCTTGTTATCCATCCTTTCTTCTCTTGAAGTGTGAATTCATCACTATACTGGAAAGAAAATGGTCGTATTCCATCTGCTGACCAGCTTGGTTGCTGTCCAGTGGTCCACTTCATTACTCTTTTAAAATGACTGATGTGGAAAAGAAGATGAAGGTCTTTTGAAGCACCACAGCCCCCCTGAATGGGCCTTTCAAGTGCAGAAGAGACTGAAATTCATAGCAAGGAAATACATGAGAGAATGACTGACCATATCTGGGTGATACAGAACAACAAAAAAAAGTAGTTATCATAATGGGTATAAACTTGTGGATATTTTCTGGAAATTTACAGACTAAGTGGTGTAGTGGTTAACACATTTGCTTGGCAAGCAAATGTGACCTTTTGTTTGCCAAGTCAGAGACACAAATTCCCTTTGGGGATGCATTAGGAAAGGAACAGGAGCCAAATCAAACATGTGGAAATACTTGCTGTGGCAAGGGAGCAAGTAGCTTACGGACTAAAAGATTAATTGTAAAAGTTACTGAATATTTGTGAAAACCGAAGCTGCATTTGAAGCATATATATGTGTGTTTTTCTGCCTAACATTAGCCCTGCATGTTCAAATGCTCCAGTTGTTTCAATCTTTTGCCAAATAAAACAGCCATTAACAAAGGCTTTAATAGACACGCACAGTGCTATTTTTGAGTTAAGGCATTTAATGCATTGTTCACTTGTCCACAAACAACGGTGATGTAAAAAGACACTGATAATTGAGAATTAAACCTTGGAAAACATCTGGCATGTCTTAAGAGTGACATAAAGACATGGGGGATTTGAAATAAAGCTTAAGGATTATGCAAATTACCTTTACTGTACAAGAGCAACAATAAGTTGCACTTGATTCTCTAATGTAATAGAAGTACATAGCAGCTATGGAACAATATAAAAGAAGGAAAAAAACCCTAATTGTCGTGATCAAGGTTTCCAATTCTCTACAGTATAAATTTAATTGCATAAGTGTCAGTGCAAAGTGTGAGCCTCCCACTTTGAATGTGAATGTGCATATGTGTGTGTGTGTGTGTGAGTGTGTGTGCATATATATATATATATATATATATATTCACACACATATTTCAAAGTGAATGAAACTTGTCATTAAAAAGAGAAACCTTTAAAAAAAAAATAATTGAATAATGTTACTAATATTCAGGTGTTATTTTCATTGCTCAGCATTTGACTTAAGCTATCAAAATGCCTGCAGATGCAACTATGTACGATATATTTGGAATCATTTTTATGCTTACAGGAGGGTAATTGTTGCCATTTATGTGTCCAATTTAATGTACCTCCCTGTTACACAAACAGAGGTCATGCACATAGTTGAGTGTGATCAGGACTGATCCAGACAGTGACAAACTGCACTCCCCCTTGATATATACGACCACAGAGCTCTGGAGAGTATGTGCCTGTTTCATCGGATGCAGAAGAGTGTCCTGCTATAATAAATGGCCCTGCTTGGAGTAGTCGGCAGTTTGGGAGCATTAGGAACTGAAATGCATTAGGGCTGATTAGACAGTCCAAGCCCAAGTACCCTCTCCTGGTAATGAGAACGCTTTGTCACTCATTAACACCTCTACCATTCTGGCCTTGTAGAAAGAGAGCACAAGACAAGCATTTGCATTTCTTCTTGCCAGCAGAAACACTTTCTTTTGATGAAGTTGAGAGAATGAAAAGGAGAATGAGAAAGCAGTCAATTGCCAGCTGCACTAGGAGTGGTGATTTTGTGAAACAATGGTGTATGAAAGGGAGCTTTTGGGGAACTTTTGATGAAAATATATTCAATTCAACTTTTTTTTTTTTAAAGAATTGATGTTTTAATCTGAGCCATGATTATGCATGAAGACCATACATGTATGTGACTACATCTAAGATGTCATTACCTATATTATTATAAAGAACAAAACATGTCTCTCTCCCATGAAGCACTGAAGTACGTTTATTTCAGCTGTAACCAGACACACTTCTATGTTTCAAGTGAAGTTCAGACTGTTTTCATTCGATACCCAATTCACTGGAAATAAATCTAAATAGTTTACTTCTGCATTTTGCTCTTTTTGTTATTTGACAACAACTACTCTCAAAAACCTACTCATTACATCAACTTACTATTTCTAGATGGAATCCAGTGTCAGCGGCTTATGGCCTCATGTTATAATTAACTTTTTTTTCTCTGCCAAATTGCTGCAGGCCAATTAGCAAGATAACAATCCACAGAACAAATGTCCTTCTCAACAAAAGAGATTTTTCTCAGGCAATGCTTTGTGAGACAAAGTATTTGGAAATGGATCTAGCTCGTTAGCCATTTTAATAAAAGGCAATGAAAAAACACATGCATCTAACCTTGATGGCTTGTGGAGGATATATCATGTAATCACATAGCTTTTTTGTGTGTTTTTAAGGCTTTATGGTATGTTATGTTTCCTCTTTTTAGTTGACCTTGCGGTCAAAACAGCGTGCATGGGTTTCTCTTCCTTGTTTTTTGTCTTTTAATATAAATATAATTTGATAGAATTTACCAGCTTGACCTTTATGAAGTACAATCTCTACATACACAGCAATGCTGCAGGTTTTTGATTTATTAATTGTAATGGCTCTACAGTGAATTTCAAATTGAAGAAAGTATCAAGTATCAAGGCCTTTACTGCAGCCGCCCTCAGTTGCTGCTCATTTCAGGGTCTCCCTTCCTTCTGTTTTGTCTTCAGTAACTGAAAAGCAGCTCTGCTGGGTTGAGATCAGATGACTGTCTAGGTCACTGAAGAATATCCAATTCTTTGCCTTGGAAAACTCTTGGGTTGATTTTGCAGTATACTTTGGGTCATTTTCCATTTGCTATGTGAAGTGTCATCTGATCAGTTTTGTTACATTTGGCTGAATCTGAGCAGTAAGCAGAACTCTGTACTCTTCAGAGATCACCCTGCTACTTCAGTAGCCACATCTTCGAAAAACACCAGTGACCCAGCTCCACTGGCAGCCATACATGCCCTATGCCACAGTGTTGCCTCCACCATGTTTAACTGCTTGTTTGCTTCTGATCATGAACTATTACCTCTCTATACTTTTTTTCTTCTGATCATTGTTCTAAGAATTTCATCTATTCAAAGATATTTTTTCATAGCTGTCATGGTCTAGACTTTGATCATGATACAACTACCTCCTTGAGACTGTTCTCGACTCGGATAAACATTCTGAAGGGATTTTTCTTAACTTATAGAGGAATGAATTCTTTGACCAGTCACTTTAGTTGAAGTCTGTCATCTTTCATGTCTTTCTTTGGTGTTGCTGAGCTGGCCAGTGAATTTTCCTTTGCATCAGATTGTTGATTTTGCCACTCTTAAAGTTTTCCTTATCTCTCTTCTAGCATTATTTGGAATTTTCCAATAATGACATCCTTCATGTGCATCAACATCTCTCTGGACCTCATACTGAGAATTACAAAGACCAGATACCAAATGTAAACTCAAGACTTGGAATCAACTCTAGATGTTTTATATACTTGTCACATGATAAGAGGAGGAGGAATGAAGGAAGAGCCGTACACCCATATGAGGAAATATCCTGTGGAAGAACAGTGTCCCAGAGCTCACACAATGCCAAGGTGCACTGAACTTGCTTTGGTATCTTAGTATATTTCTGTTAATGATTCTGTGAATGAATCTTTAATTCCAATATTCCTAGTATTTGCAAAGGTGTCGTTCACAGTCCACGTCTATATACGTCTAATACAAATCATTGCAAAATAGATCTTGAGGAGAAATCAGAAAACAAACATAATTATTTTTACTGTTTTGAATGAGAGAAACAGTTCATGAATTTACTGAATAGGATTTCAAATATTGGTGGCAGAAGTTGGTTTTGGAAATACAAAACAATAGTCTTTGACCCCAGAGATCAGGGTTAGCCTCCAAGCATGATTTGTGCTTCGATTTAGAAAGTAAAATTGTTTGATTAAGGTTAGGTAAAAGATTTCGGTGTTGCCAAACATTGTGTGTTATGATAGAACCAAATCGGCAGTGATATATGCACTATGGATCTATGTATGTCTATGTATCTATGGCTCCACAAGATTTGCCAGGAGACATCAAATGTAAGCAAAAGAGTGGATATTATAGATAAACAAACCTAAGAATTTGTTGCTAAGTAACATTAAGCAAAATAAATTCCTGCAGTTATGCATTTTAGAAAGCAGCAGCAATGCCATGTCATCTTGCATGCCACTGTATTATCAATCACATACATAGTCCAAATTAACAATGTGTGGACACATTGTTGCAGTCTTTACAAGGTAGATTTACTTCAAACCTTAAACAAGTACAGAGTCCTCACACTGGACACAAAATTCATTTATGTGAAATATAAGGGCGACATAACAAACAGCAAAAACACAGATAAGTAAGTATGAAAGAATAAAATCAAATCTAACACTGGGCAGCTTAAAGGACAGTAGAGTAGATATGCTATAAATACATCGTCTCCTTGATTACAAACAGAGCTCTGGTTTTCTTGGAGTTCGTTCCACATATGTGCTGCATAAAAACTGAGTGATGATTAATCCTGTTTATTTTTCAATACGGGAACAGGAACCAGGCTTGTGCCAAAACAGCTGAGAGGTCTGGCTTGTTCATTATGGCCTCTAGCAAACGTGTTTTTAATCACCTTTAGCTGTAATCTTACAGTACTTTACTGGTGATACAATTTTTAAAATTCATTTCTTTATTTTTTTGATATAGCATGAGGTTTTGAGAGTTTGACTTAGTTTAGTATCTCATTAAAATTAATGGATGCTTTACTCAAAGTGGACTTCCTTTCATCGTCTCAGCTAGAACTTGTAGCAGTATTCTCTCTAACCTCCTGCAGCTTCTAGCATTGCTGTGCTTTTTGGTCTGAATGCAGCCGTGTTGTGCAAGATTTGACACTGAAAATGCATTCATTTTATTGCTCTAAACCTCATATAGTAAGACCTACAGTTTCACAATAAGATCCCTGCATGAAGTCAAGATCATCTCTGCTACTGTCTGATGAAATGGATACGCTGCAGAGCTGCTGTATAAGAAAGGGTAAAGTCATCATTTAAGAGGTTTACCAAACCAAATGATGAAAAGACTGTGGTTCAGCAATGGTAGAGCTTTAGTGTACGTTCTATGTGCACTATGTACACTCAGCACACTGAGAACTACTCTGATTTCTTAGTATTTAAATTTTAAAACGCTGTAACTTGGAGCTGCTGGTGAGAAGGGTGTCTCACAGAAAAGCCCCAGTTCCAAAGATAATAATGCTATAAATCTCTCTCACCGTGCTTTCTTCTATCAGATGTCTTTTCTTGCACGCATAAACCAGAAAAATGATTATCAGAAGCCTGCATGCCAGCGTGTTCTCTGCGCTTGCTGTTAAATTCAAAAACAAAGAGAAGCAGCCGCCGGGTAAAGTTCATCCAAAGAGAAGAGATTCATGTTTATGATCCGCTCTTACACTTCAGATGCTGCTTGAGTCATGTTTTACATATCACTGCCTGCTTCCCTGCTGTGTAACTGCAACGGCTTTGAAGGTGTCAGATTAATTAAAAAGGTTTCTTTCCAAAAAAAGAAAAAAAGAAAGAAAGAACCAACTCTGCCTGGATTGATTTCTCCAACTCTGAATAAAAAGCCTAAAAACTGTTCTTCTCTGCATGTGAAGAAGACTCTTGCATCTGAATGACACAGCGTGGAATTCCTTACACCATTTGTATTTCCTACCCCGATAAGAGTGTTTGCTTTTCCTGCACCGGAATATAGAGATTAGCTTGGGTTTCTTGTTGAGAATCAGGCCCTGAAGGTGTGTTGGTTTTGCTGTTAAAAAGGCTTTATCATCTACAGACGCAACCAAAACAAACTTTAATCACAAAACTCAACTGATCAACAATCGTACATGTTTAAAGCCCATTCTTTTCTCAACCTTCTCATCTCTTCACAAGCACTTGTTTTCTTTTAGTTCAGAAAACCCTCCTGATGATTTTGAAGGATTGCTACTTGGCATGTGTGAAAACACAAAGGCTAACTCACCTCCTGGCCCTGCGATGGCTGCGGTGTTTGCGTCTGTTTCCTTTGATGCAGCCATATCTGTCCCTTGTGTCCACAGCTTTCCTCTCATCAGGCTTGAGCTGCTGGCAGGTTGTAGTTTCTGAGCTGTGGGGGAAGAGAAAAAAGGACAAATAAGATTCAGTTTTTGCTCTCGAGCCTTCAGTGAGAACTTCAAGTGATTTTTGCAGTTGTCCACACAGCTAATGCTTCCATCGCACAATAGTGAGGGGGCATTTAACATGCTTGGTTAGCCTTATTCCCTTTGGTCGACTGGGTATGTGTTTTATTCCCCTCCATTTCTTTCCTCCAGCCACTCTCTAGGAAAATTGGAGGTCAGCCATTTACCATTCAAATCAATGTGTCAATTGAAATACAGTTATTTACATGCCTCAGCTGGCCTGCCATTTTGTGAAATGGTGCTTTCTGCCTTGTGCTGGAACAGTTCTTAAAGTTTTGTCCTTATCTATGACCTAGATATATTTAATAAGACGTAAATGCAAAATCAAACCAGACACTCAGATTTTCTGTTTTGTTTTGGGTTTTTTTTTTTTCAAAAGTGAGGAAAATTATTTCTGGCTCCCAAATAATTTTTCCATAAGTCAGGTGTTCGGGTAATTCAACCACTTTTCATCTACAGTGAAATACGGCATAGAATGAATGATTAAATAAACTGAATGATTTGATGTGAGCACACAGTTCTAGCCCTGCTTATTATTCTCTGTTTTAGTCATGGGAGATTTGAGCGTAATTACACATTCTCCTCTTCGTCGAGTGGCTCCCGTCTGATTGTAATGAGAAGATAATCAGAGCCAGAGATTAGGACGTCAACGCCGCCTCCTCCTCTTCCCCCAGCGACGAGCAGGCAGGGCCCGTCGCTTTCTATCTTCCTCACCTTCATTCTCCTTAGCCTCTCAGCATTAGAGGGAGTGCCCCTGACAGGGAACTAATAATGTAAAATGGCAGACTGGGTGCTGCAACATGACCAAGTGTGTGAAAGGTGATAGGGGAGATAAAGACAACCACCGGAAGGATGATTAGTCTGATAAGGAAGGCTGATGGAAAGGAACCTTTAAATAACCTGGTGATTTGGCTAATTTTCTCCTTGCTGATGTAGAGCTGAATAAATGTCAGACCACACTGTTGCCTGGTATTAAGGATGCCTAATCAAATACACTGAATTTCACTGAAGAAAAAAATAGTAAAGTAAAGAATAACATGCCATCGTAATCTCAGCATTTCTTAATGGGGGCCTGTATTATATTCTGATATGGATGCTAAGACTCAAAACATCTACAATTCTACACAAAACTCAAACTCATACTCAAAGATGTATGATTTGTTGCTATAACACAGCAACTAATAGATTTTGTTGAGACATTGTTTTCTAAACTGATTTTTTTTTTTAGTTTTGGTCTATTGATCAAACAAAAACAAGCACAAAAGATGCAGCGTTTTCTACATACCACAAGCCGACATTATAAACAGCATAAGCTGTTATTCACTCATGTAGCAAAGGGAAATGTCAGCGGTGAAACAACTTCAGTAACAGTTCATTAACTGATTTTCAGTATAAAATACAAACGCAGAGTAGAAATGATTTATGAGTCATGTGTTTTCCATACAATTTGTATCCACTTGCAAAATATCCCAACCAGAATCAAAACACATAATATCAACTGAATGATGGCCGTTCATCTTAATCTGGTGATTATAATGAAGAAAAGGGGAAAAAAAAAACCTATTATGAATCCTTATAAAATACAAAAGAGTCAAGTAGTGGATGCTAACTTTCCCAAAAGATCATTACAAAAATGTACAAAAACACCATTGGTCTCAAAAGGCCAGTCATTACAGACACACACATACACACACACACGCACTGAATCACTGTATCATAACTCCACTGTTTTTGTGAGCAATGTATCCTGATAGTGCTGTATTATATGTAACTATGTTGCTATCTGTAAGTATTTTAACAATATACACAATTCGCTTTAGATACAAGCACGAGCTGAAAACTGCTCTGCCCTGTTGAACTCTCCACTTTATGTCCCTGAACAAAGAGCAATTTTCTTTTACTGGCCCCATTTTGGCTTCTTTGTTATTTGCTGTCACTCTAAAAGCAGCAGTTGATGACTTTTAAATGAAATCAATTTTGCTATCACAAATGCACGTTCCCTTGATCTGGCCCTGCAATTTATGGCTAGAATTTTACAATAAGCACCTGGATTTATTGCAAGCTGCTTGTATCTGTCAAACCAAACCTTGTGCTTATTCTCTTTTCCATGTTCACATGAAGTCCTTTATTCTAATTTATAACCAGACATCAGTTGAAAGTATTTAAAGGGAGACTTCCAAGTACCAAAACTACAAAAAGCAAATCAAAAGAAATACTGTGCATCTTAAGTTAAGGTGCTTGGTGACAAAGTATTACATTAACTGGGGATCTGTTTACCATAAAAATAGGTGAAAGAATCACAGGAGAAGCTCAATTTTCACCCAGAAAACTTAAGTTTCAGACTTTTTTGGGGGGGCTGTTTCTTGTCGTTTAGGTCATTTTATGTACTAAAACAACCTGATAATGGCTTAGTCACCATAACTACTCAGCTAAGCATAAAGAATACCCTTTAACAATGTAAAACACAGAGTTGGTCCCTACAATTTGGGTAACTTTCTGTTTATTACACATTATAGCCTGGTACAGTGCCAACGAGCCATATCTGCAGGAGGGATCACAACAGACTTAGCGGGCTGATAAAATTCAAAGTGAGGGTAGCATCCCACTTTTTGACTTTTTGAACTCTTTCTTTTATTATGTGCGTCAAGTTGAACGTGTGTGCTGCAGAACATCTCCTTTGGCTGTGTTTCGGGAGGGAGCGAGAAGTGACCATGCTGTGATCAACTCTTGTTCCAGTCTTTGTCACAGAGGGAGAGTCTATCTCCTCTCAACGTGAGGCTCCCTTGCTCCATCGTTCACCACTGATGCTGACACGGACAGATGGTACACAAAAACATGCTGCAAACAAGATGACAGTGCTTTTTTTTTAAGGCCCAGTGGCTGTGATTTCCCCCTGTGCACAATTCCAAATTTGAATGGGGGACTGTGTGTGGTCAACAGATGCAGAAGTAGCTATATCAACATATCAAGCAAGAGGTAATTGGCTGAAATAAATTATTATCAAATTTCTGTATTAATATTAAAATATCTAATGCCATGATGGTGCAGGGCAGGGAAAGACGGGCTCCTCCCTAAAGCAGGACCTGTATGGTTTTAACAGAGGACATCATTCCATCTGTTTAACTTTCAGTTAGAGATGGGTGGTCTGATATCATATCATATAATTATAATTCAAAATATAAGTATGCTGCTTTATTTTGGGATATCATCTGCTTTTTGATCCTCATCAACTCATAAAAAGGTCCCAGGCGAATGTGACAAAATATGTTCACAGAAGGCAGCATGGTGAATGAAAACACTGTGGTGAGAAGACCAACACTGTAAGATGAGTTCAACTAAATGTGTGAGGAGAATTGTTATTTGCGGCGTAGATTATAAGTTTCCCATAGAGTAAAATCTTTTGGCAAGTTTTCCTACTTCTACTTTCAGCTGTGTGCTGAGATAATCATAAAACATCACAGACAGCTAGAGTCACAGAAGGATCGTCATAGTTTGTGTACAGTTTCATTGTCCACACCCCATTTACGATGTAAAATTGAGATAAACTGCTACAATGTCTGCCAGGAGCTAGACAGTAATCTGCCAGCTGCTTTACACACCGCCAGCGCACAGTTGGGGGTCTCAAACTCATAACATCGGCTGACACTGTACAGGTGTGCGAGAAGCATGCAGCCAACCATTAAACCCATGCACCTGCAAAACACCGCTGCACAGCTCTGATGTTTGCATTTCAAATGTGTCAAACGTCTCTCTGACGATTAATACAGATCGCATTCTCGGCTGACGCAATTAAATTCTGCTAGATGTTTTCGTGTTTTCATCCGAACTCTGCTATTTCAAATCAAGTTTTTACTCAACGCGTGTGATTAAAACTGCTGCTTGACAATTCAGCAAAGCTTCTGTGGCAGCTTCAGAGCGCTCAGAGCCGTGTCAGTTTAGAGCTTCTTTGGGGACACAACAAAACACACATCACTTGAATGCAACCTTTTCCTTCTAAACCTTATGTGTATAGATACCCCACTGTGACAGAATGAGATCTTACAAGATAGCGCTAAGAGACACCCAAGGGGAATTTGTGCATTTTCTATTCTGTGATCTCCTGAAAGCACAAACAGATAAATGCACTCCCTCGCTGCTGTGTTATGGTCTATCAGCATAAATGATTGTACCCTGACAGCCTCTGCTGCTAGCGTAATTAACCTTTAATTACACATATTTGCAAGTATATTGTACAAGTAGTATCCATGTGTACTTTTGAATTTACAAAAAAAGAGCAAACGAAGAAGGTGCGCTTCATTATGAGCTCTTGCTAACTGGGGAGATATTAACAGTTTTACAGGAATAGTTCAACTATTTGCTTTTACTCCTGCAAGCAGATAGTTAGCCTTTTTTAATATCCCCATATGACAAATTTCATAACTATATTTTGTCTTAAGCAGCAACAAGCAGCAACAAACCAGTACCAGTATGGAACCTTAATACAATCTAGGATCCAGCATTCAAAAATCCATATTGGCTGACTTTCCTCTCATTTTGGTTGCCATGCCATCCTCACAGGTGCACCGTCTTGCTGAGTGAGTGAGCCAAGAAGACTCATGTCTAATGGAGCAAGTGAATAACAAACTGCGACAAGCAAGTTAAGGGATACGTGGAAAGATCAATACTGCTAATGCTAAAGCAACAACAGGAAAACAACATCTGGCGCTCGATGGTTGATATGTCACTTTGTGACACAAAGGAAGAGGATTTAAGGCTGAAGAAGATTACTGTTAAGCATTTCCCCCCATCAAGTTAATTGTTAACACCAAGTAAAGTGCTCATAAAAAATCTTTACTTCAGCAGCACATGTATTGGTATAAACAATCCCTCCCTATACAGTGAAGTAGCCCTTAGTCCAACAGCCCAAATACCCTGATTATTCAGAGTGGAGGGTTTCCCCTCTAACTCACTAGCTTATAGACATGTCAAGAAAAGTGTAAAAGATAACAAAGAATGAGGGAGGACTTGTGTGACCTTCACCCTGAGAAAAAGAATCAGAAAAAGACTGACAACAGTGCAGAAGTGATGCTTTTATTTTTTCTGTTTCCGTAAATGATTTAAGAGTTTCCAACTACTCATGTGAGATTCAGGGTAGCTAATAAACTTTTCATTATCCCTGTCACAGTGACTGGGAGCAATTGATTATCATTATTACAGGAGTGATGATAGTTGAGATAATTACTAGAGAAAGAGGTGATCTACTACCACAATTAAAATCCCAACACTGTGGTCCCAAGTCACTTTGCTTTAATTTATACTGAGAGTGTTTATCTATGTTTTAGACTCAAGTGGAGAGCAACTTTATCACCATCCAAAGGACAGAAGCGAGCAATTAAATCCCCACAAAGTGAATGAAACACATCTCTCACGTGGTTAAGTCTTAAGGCACACACGACCTGCTAAAACTGTTCAATGAAAAGTTAAAGTGGATACTTTTAGGTCAAGTGTTATAGATTAAATGTCAAGAGATTTTTGAGGCAATCATTCAGCTGAAGAAACACACAAACAGGCCTGCAATTAACTAGTTACAAACAATTAGCCACATGAGCCCCAACCACTTCATTAACACTGCAGAAAGTTGCTGGTTTGAGCACTAGAAGTTTCACAATCAGGAAATGGCATAAAATTATGAAGTACTGATTTAAATGAGCTTCTAAATATGAGCATATATTTTGCAAAGTGAAATAACCCCCATATGTTGCTGTGACAGTCCAGTTTCCATGGCCTCTATTGTGAAAGCATGCTCTCTAAAACATGTCAGCCCACGTTAAAATGTGGTTTCATTTCTTTCAGCTACCAAAATCACCTAATGTTTTCACTCCACAGGGGAGGCAATTTTTCTCCTAAATGTGCGCAGATGGGTAATAGATTTTTGGTGACATTTCTCCTACCAGCTAAATTGCAGCTTTGGATGCAAATCCTTTTGGGGGATTGAGATCAGCCCTAAATTGGCCGCCTCTTCTTCCATACTACGCATGAAGGGAAGGCAGAATGATAGAAGTGAATATCAAAGATGTAAGCCCCAGCTATGAGGTATCAGTGGCTCCAGGCAATTTTCCGTCTTTGCTAGTTTGCTCCAAGTCTAACATTAAATTTCAGCATAAAGCTTTGACAGCACCTTAGGCTGCTATCATGTAATGATGAGAGTAAGTTTTCTCTTTTCTTTTTAATTTTAAGGACCATGATTTATCTACAAATACACGTTTTTTATTATTGAAAAGCTTCCTACAGAGTGCATTAAAAAGTAATTCATTTAAGCAACTTGTAAACTGTTTTTATGCACTGGTATTTAGAATTATCATATTTTTTTAGTCAAAAGCACCTGATGAGCATAAAAACTGCATCACAGAAGATGAAACCAGTGGCTTTTATAAAAGATAGATTTCCCTGTAAACCTCTAAAGTCAAAAGAGGTTAAATTAGTCAGTGTTTCACAATAAATTTAAGAATTCTCTTTCCCAAAGATACCTGGACTCCAACTGAACTCAGGCCATCACATTTAAATGCACTAAGTGATATTTTTCACTCACCAGGCTGAAGAGGCATGTTTTAAACCAAACCACAGTCTTTCCCCAAACCCAACCAAGTAGTTTTTGGTGCCTAAAACTAACCAGTGAGTGACACCAGCAGTGCTGGGTACAAGACATTACAAAGTAAGTTACAAAGTAATATGTTACTGTAATCAGATTGCATTTTTCAGTAACGCAGTAATGTTACATTTCACTATACTAAATTACTTCCAGGACAGAAACAATTGCTTTGTTCTGCTAACACAACTTTGGCTTTTTGCAACCCTCTGCACAGACAGCATGCTAACGCAATGCTTGCACACAACCATTAGGTGTTGTTGTGTTGATATGTGGGACAGTAGCATATAGGTTTATATTGTTACCTGGTAATTACATGATAATAAGTGTAAGGTCAATTTCATCATAATTCATTGTAATGAATTATTTTATTCCAACAAGTAATTAAGTAACATACTGCAGTACTTTTAAGAAATGTAATGCATAATACATAGAAGTTTCTTGAGCTATGAATGTAACACTGAACACCAGCAGAACAGTAGTCATGGAATGAGAGGAGGACACAGAAAGTAAAAAGTAAAAAGAGGGAATGTTACTTGTGCATCGGTATAACAAATACATTAAATGCCATTAAGTTGTATGCCACTGAAACATGATCTTATTGTTAATGCATATTTACTTAATGTTACCCGCTGATATTTTCGGTACAAGTACTTTTTTTTTTCTACCATGGTCCATGCACTCCCTGATTTTTGCTCAAAACAAATGGGATCATTTAGTTGCATGGACTATGCAAAGTTCGCAACATGGCTTTGTAGTTAAATTAAAAGAACTGATTCTGATTAGTCCAATTAAAATGTCTACATCATTTGTGAATATGAAATACACTCATCATCTTTGCCTCACTATCAGCCAATCAAGAATAGCGAGGCCTTTACCCTTGCAGCGGGTGAGTACCATGCGTGCCAGAGTGACTTTGAAGACAAGTGAGGTTGTTTTATTCAATTATTGTGTCCTGATGATAAAATGGGAGCAACATAATGGCTTGATTAATTTCCTTATCACGGTGAGCACAAAGAGTAATTACAACCAAATCCACCGCTTGGTGAACCACACATCAATCAAATTAAAGCAGTCTCCACTCGGCAGCAATCACTTTCAAACAGAACAAATGAGTCGATTGGCTCAGACCCCCGCCTCCGGCCAGAGAAATGTTTACCTAAGAACTGTAACTCCAAGCAAAGGTTACTTAGGTTGATTAGAAATCTCTGAATATGTCAGAAATTTTAATAGAAATTGTGTATGCACAATTATAATGTCGGTATGAGCGAGGTTGTGTAGAACCTGAGTGGTGTTATGTGCCCAAAGCAATCATTATAGCTCATGACAATCTCGACAACTGGCAGCTACAACCTAGCAGGAAAGAGGTTTAGAAAAGCAATCAAATGTCAGCTTATAATAACGTTGGGGCAACTCCATTACCATTGCCCATACAAAGTAGTCATGGTCCTTATTGACTAGCAATTCCTATAAAATTTAGCCTTTACAACATGTAAAGAGGCATGTTGGCATTTCTTATAATTAATGGGGCCTGGTTTAAAGAGATCAGCTGAATCTCTTGGCATGTGAGGTCAATGCAGAAGGAAAACTGAACTCTGACCTCGGCATTCTGTGATAACATGACTGCTCATTAGGACCATGGCGTGGGGAGCTCAATCCACCAGTGTCATTTTTTCTCTTTTTTTAAAAGCCTTATTGAATTGGAAAAAAAAATCTTCCCAAGTTAAAGTTACAGGATGTTGAGTAAAGTAAGTAAGTTGACAGTAAATACTGCAAGGCACAGAGTTACTCTTCACTATAAATATCAGTCAAGTCAGTCATCAAACCACAACCAAATACTGGTGATAAAGCAAATAAACCAATGTCTTTCCCTCAAACTTTGCTTATTTTGCATCTGACAGTGTATTTCATCTTTAAGAGAAAACTGAAAAACATATTTTCATAGACTTGCTTAATAAAGTAGCCAAACAAATAAAAAAAGACCAAATGAAATTAAATGTAAACAAAAATGAAATAATGCTTAGTTTGAAAAGGTAACAATTTAGAACATAAGACAGAACATTTTACTTTCAAATATCAGGGTATCTGTAAAATCATACCATGCTGTCCCTGAAGCTAAAGCTACCAAAGACCAGCTCATTGAAATTAAAATATCTCTGGATGTTCCTCTCCAGAGATATGTAAATGAAAACTGGAACATCAACTGGAGGAGGAACCCTTTTGGAAAATAAATTCATGTTTTTAGCCAGTAAATTAAAGCCTAAGGGCTTTACTTGACTTGGGTAAACCTACTGCATTTCATTTGCAGCTCTTTCTATTTGCCCTCTCTCAGTAGGGCTAAAAATCAAATCAAAGCACAGTATTAGCGCTCAGATTCACAAGAGCTGCTGGAGCTGTGGTTCATTATCGGAGCCACTACAGACGGAGAAGAGAGGAGAACTTGTAGGAAGGCATACTGGGGTATCTTAACAATTGGATAACATCTTAATATGACATGCTGTGACTGCTCAGAGTGTATGATTTCAGCATAAAATGTCTAATTGGAAAGTGACATGTGAAATATAGCTGCAGCAATTCTAAATTGGAAGCTACACCTCGAGGTTCCAAAATGATGGCACCATTCCCTGCTGCTGCTACTGCTGCTGCTATACATTTAATTCTTGTTGAATGTCAGAGAATGAAAGGCTACATTTATGGCAGTATGGTGCATGGAGACAAAGCCAATGGGGTAATTGGCAGCAGTTGACTTCCAATAGCAAAACATTTTAACACAGGCAATAAAAACTGCTCAACAGCAAATAGATAAATCCAACTGATTAGCCCATAACTGTCCACGAATGCCAACATTTTGCTTCCGACATGGCCAAACGCAACAATACTTTACATACTTTAGAGGCAGTAGAATTTTAGCAGTAGAATAGCTCCAGAATCAGATGGTCGGTCCTCACTGCAAATATTGTTAACATCTAAACTGGTAGTGTTTCTCATCTTTCACGCATCATCACGTGTGCATCAATTACTTGCTTCTAAATTGAGTTAGAAGTGATTAGAGGGTTCGTTGTGCAAAGGCGGAGAGAGGGAAGTAGGCATAGTTTGGTTTAATTAGCAGCTTGTGAGCTCCACTTCCTCATTGCACTTCTTCCTGTGTGAAGGAGATTACTGAAGAGCCTTCTGCAGATGCTAATGTACGTGGAGAGCACTGAGGAAGAATCATTGTGAATCCCATGTTTAATTAGCACAACCATGTCACCAGAGATGGAGGAAGCTGCTGAATACTGAGCCTCTGGATGACTGACAGGCGGCGTTCCTGAGTTCGACCAAAGAACAAGACAAAGAAGTTGAATCTTTTAGAAAAGTTGGATGATGGAAACTGTCCTGTTGTGAAAAGGAACTCATTTTGCCAACAAAGTCTAATTTCACCAGTCAAACAGGCAGCTGACAGATGTTTTGGGGATTGGACATCTCTGTTGCTCCATTTTTCAATGTAGGCCAGAGAGATGGAACTGTGTTTCTGTGAGAGCACATTTGTGAGAGCACATTTTTCCCAGTTAATTAAGAGAGTGGAGTAGAAAATAAAACTACCACCTGGCTCAAACTTTATCAGCCAATTACACAAGTAAAATTTACCAGCAGCAGAAAAGGAAACCATAAATAACTATTTCCATGACACTAAAGCTAATTTAAAACCCGATTTGACAGACCAGCAGCCATAGCTGTCTGCGTTAAGGACCTTCTGAGCCGCCTTTCCCCACTTGAGTCTCCAATTATCCACCATCACATTTCCTTGTAGTTGCTCCATGGGAATAATTCTTAGCATTAACTTAATAGTTTCTCTGCACACCTGTCTGCATGCACAGACCTCAATGAGCAAACAAATTATGACCCTAGAATTTGGTATTTCAGTCCCTCCCCTACTTCTGCCTTAATGAGCTGCTGGCTTTCCAAACTAATTCGAGTCAGAGGCGTATGAGGTATGCAGCCATCATGACAAGATGAAACTCAATGGGACAGTTGACACCTGGGTGTGGAAAGAAGAGTGGGAAAACCCCTGACAAGATCTCGATCTATGCTAGTAATTAGAAAATGGGTTGAGAGTAGACAAACATGTTCCATTGCTTTTGATTACCGTCTCTCTGTATTTCTTCACCTTCAGCTCTGAATGCTTTTACAATGCAAAATAGCCATATAAATAATTCATGAAGCCCAGCTTATGACCACGTTTGAGAAGATCTGTTCCCTCATTAGGTAATCAAGTGGCCCAGAATTTTCTCTGTTTCTTTCTGTAAATAGATTTTACCTCCTATTGTAGAAAGAGTGTGCAATCATTGGGAAGGGTGAAGCTTAAGAATGAAGAAACCTCTGGATTCCTTTTCATTCTCTCATGTCAGTATCCCTACTTTTATACGCTGAAGAAAGACTGCTTGTCATACTTTACGAAGAAGAGGATTTAAATCATCTGCACCTGTCTCTTCCCCCTCACCTGTTCTCATTATAGCTTTCACATTATCCACTCAGTTCTATCATGCCGAGTCTGGCATTGAGACATGGACAGGTGAGCAATCCCCATGATCCCTCCTCATGTTCTCATCACTGCGCCATCCTGTGCCACCTACCAGGTGTGGCGCACAGGCAGATGGAGGCACAGCATCCAACAAATCCAGCAGATCTACCATCGTTTTGATGCTATAAATGTGCCTCATTGAATGGCATCACATGCAACCCGCAGCCAACAAACTCCCCACGCTTTTCATATGCTTGTATAAAACCTCCAGGCTTGTTCGACTTTGTTTCTGTGCTCCTTTAACCTTCTGTCTCTGTCTATTTGAGTCTCATCCAAAAAAGTGGCAAATTCCAGAGTCCCATAGCACCTACTGTCTGTGGTGTATCGGAATCAGGACCTTCTCCCACGATTGCTGCTGTACATCCTTAGTGTAATCTCTCTTTTGCCAACTCTCTTTGCTTTTTTACTCGTTTTTTTCTTTTCTATTCCTCACATTGTCTGTCTCTCTCTCTCTAGTTTACCTTCAGTCATATTTCTCTCCAACTCTGTTAAAGAAGCAATTTTAAACATTGTCTGCAGCATGAACATTGCAGGCGCTATACATCATCTCAGTCTACCATGTTTACTACTCACACACAGGGAGTGAGCCTTACTTCCCCGGATGACAGTGATTTGTGGCGCATGTATAAAAGAAACTCATTGTCTACCTACTCTACATGACTGTGCTTGTATATACAGTTTATGCATGAACAGAAGTGTGTACTGCCGCTGGTTAGAAGTGGTACATATCAAGTTTGGCCCTCAGGGAGACTTATATTAGCTACATGCAACCTACCATTCACATCTAAAATAATCAAAAAAAATTGGAGCCGGGCATTCAAAATGTGGCGACTACAGAGAGCAATCAAGACACCCGCTGAGTTTCCCTTCCTCCACCCACTTCTCCCCCTTGATGCTAATCAGCGAGGGAGCTGCTGGCTGTCTGGTAGAGCTGATCTGATTTGAGACAGAAATGCCGTTAGCTAGTGGGAAGAAAAGGCAGAGTAGCCTACACAATATACCATAATCAGAGGAGGCACGCTGATCCAGTGATGGAGTATGAATACCTATGTGCTTGCCATGTATTCTCCTAGAGATAGTTTGGTCAGTATTACACATTCTTTAAAAGTCAAATACAGGGATACATTTTGTCAGTGTCTGAAGTGTATAAATATGGAAAATGTCAAAATAAAAAGACGAAGATACTAAAAGTACATTAATATGGCTATGAATTAGTTTGTTAATTTGCTCAAATATATGATCAAATAAATTTAGAATTATCTTTTTACATTTTCCACATTTCTTATTACTAAAATTGACATTTTTAACTAATCCAAGTTTTTTAAAAAGTGAATTATTTCATGTATAATATATAGGTTTCATACTTAGATAGATCTGGTACTTTAACACTGTGCAAAGAGATACTTTGCAGTTTAGTCAGTTATGTATTTTTTATGGTGTAAACCCGTATTTCAGAGGTCTCAAACTTGAGGCCCGTGTCACCTCTACTTGCTTGACCATATATTGACGTGAAGAAATATAATGCAATTTGGCCCTTGAAGTTACTTTTATTGTTGGGGAGGATTTGTTTGTTCTTGAGTGCAATGTTAAAGTAAGTTCTTTAAAAAGAAAAAATAATTTAATATGAAGCTAATATCAGTAGAGAGCACAAAGATGTTGAGGAATTGGCTGTATTAGTTCAGTGAGAGAGTCATTTGTAAAGAAAACAATTTTCACTGGAAGTCAAAAACTAATGTCTGCATGTATTTTGTTAAAAATGAACTAAATTACAGCAGAAGTGCTCCACGTGTCTGGCCAGAAAGAGAGTACCAATTTGTTTATTTGGTAGTTCAATCAAAAGTTTGAGTTAGTTAAGAGTGAGAAAAAGAAATTGCGTTCACATTTGCAGTTTTGTCTTATTGTACAGTTTTTGACATTTAAAAAAACCAAAAAAACGCAACATTTTGAGTAATGAAAATGAGATCACGCTGCCAGCAGCGGTCCACAGCTCATTTAAGTTTGAGACTCCTGCCATATATGAAATAATATTTAAGTTTTCTTTTGAAATCAACATTAAAAAAAAATCATTGACAATGACAATCACTATTTTTCAAGAAAAACTGTCAACAATTCGTCGTTTTTGACCTTTTCATTGTAAAGATTTGCTGTTTTGTTTTCTGAGACATGACAAACCAAGTCACCATCTGGGCTCCTGCAGACAGGGACTAGTTTGTACTATTTCATGACAATTTATAGACCTGGCAAATTCTCTGATTAACTGACAATTGAATGAAGTAATCAGCACAATCACAAATTTCTCATCTTTCACACATAAAACAGCAAAATAGATTTTTTTCTCCCCACTTGAAGCTGGACGGGCCAGATGGAAACTTTATTACCTGTCTGGCCTCTCAATTAATTTGTCGATTTATGTTGCAGCTCAGTATCATGATTTAGGGTGGCAAGACTGACACTGAATAACAAACATATTCAGTGCAGGTTTCAGTTTAGTAGTCCACCACAAAAGAGACGAAAACTTGCCTACTGCACACTAAACTGACCAGATCTGCATGAAGCATTTGTATCAAGAACTGGATTCTACTTTAATGATATAAAAAGATCACAATAGTTACACTGCTTGTTAGCTGCTTATTTTAATTAGCAACATTTGTAATTTGGCCAACAAATATTTTATGCAACAAAATTTACAATGATTTTCTCAAATTAAAGCCAACCTAAAAATAAATTTTTAAAAAGTGTAATTGTGACAATTTCAAAAACCTACACATTATTGTAAAATTAAACTAATTCAGTGAAAAATGCCACCTTCAGTTTATACTCCACAAGTCTACATCCCTACTGGAGGGTGTCTAACCTGCTCGTGGTGATGGTTGGAGGTGACCTTAGTCCATGTTGGTACACATAATTATCATTTCCCTAAGGGGGGACCTATGATCAATGAGAGAGTGACCTCACCCTCTGTACGCACCCCCTTGAAAGTCAGATAATAAATTGGTTCATCTCACCTCCCCTACCATCCCTGTTATTTAGAGGGCTATCCAAAGGAGTCCATTACCTTTTTATGGAAAGGAGGTTCATTCAATTTGCTGGCGACCCAATAAGAACTTTTGTATGGATGCATGGCAAGGGGGCTCAAGGGCAAGTGAATTATTCCATTATGCTTAATGTGTAGGAAGGCAAATGCAGTCAAGGCCATGAGGGGATTTATTTAGCCATGTAACCTCTGTTCCTCAGGAAGAAACAATAACTAACTGAACAGGTAAATTCCACACAGCATCTGTCTGCATCCCTCTTGAATATTTATAATTGATAATATTTATTTAGATTAAAAAAGATTAAAACGTGTTAAATATAAAGCGACAGAGAGGTGTACTTGGCTTTGTTAAGCTGTCCAGCTGCAGATGGAAAAAAAAAACCCATGCCATTATGGTTTGGTACTGCTGGACTGTATGAAGATGTAAAACTTCCAAGCGTTCTGTCCAGACATTCAATTCTTATTTGGAGTTTAAAGTGACAAGTGAATTGAAAAGCATCACAGCCACACCGCCTGAAATTACTGGCTTAATGAAAGAGTTGTCTTATATTTGGCTTAAACCCCATTAAAGGATAATCCTACTAAAAGTCAAAGGTTTTGTTTAAAGGATTCACCATGCAGCATTACCAGCATGTACGGTGCTAATGTCGAAATAATAAGCGGCATCAACTGTAAAGCGACATACACATATGGTCTTGGATTGATTAGAGGTAATCTGTATATAAACTCAATAAAGTGAATGTAATTCACAGGGTTCACAGTTGTATGGCCATTAAAGCTGATAAACTAATTTCATGCATCGCGGGAAGATTCTATGAAAAAAATATTGTTCAATATATTCAATAATAGCATACCTGTCCTTTAAAGAAACCCAATATTTAACTTTTGTGTGTGTGTGTGCGGCCCATGTATGTGTTTCTCAAGATATATTTAGACACCTACTAGTTCAATTAGTGGGTTATGCATTGGACAAGCTCTTGCTCATCAGTGCTTTTGTCAAGAACTAGTTTTCTACCTGAACTCTTTCTCAAAATATCTGAGTATTGTGTGAATAGCCAAGAATATGTGCACCAAAAAACAAAACAGACAGACACATACGCATAATTCACACAATTAGTTAGCTCTAGCCAGTTATTTTCTTTGAGTTTTGAGTCAGTGTGAAAACAGGAGCCATCAGTAACCATATTTAATGTGTAGGCATACAGAGCATACAGATTTATGCACTATTTTAAGTGCATTATGAAAAGCATTGTTGCTTCATAACATAGCCACACATAGCCAGTAAATATACAATACAAATTACATCTTTCATATTGTTTTCCACTGTACACGACGTATTGGGAAATAAGATATGTTCCAAAATAACCCCGTAAGGAAAAGCCTGTCACATGCTTCAAACATTATTTTGACAGCATATTTTTTGTCACCTTGCTGGCAAACATAGATGTACCCTGAGTGAACTGAAGTACCACCATCACTGAGAAGTGTGCATAGAAATAAACTTGAACCTCTCTTCCTTTTTTGTCACAGAAATCCTATAAGTACATTTTCCAGAGTGGAAATAACAGCGAGGGAAAGGCGAACTAAAAGTGACTCAGGAGTTGAGAGTCCACTCTGTGTTCTCAGGGGAACTAAAGGTTCTGGGGTTTAAAGGAAGGTGAGTCTGATCCTGCAGTATTTTGAGCGGGAGCAGATTATAAAAAACATCAGCAGGTGGATGAAAAGTGACATAAGCTGTATTCATAAAGGGCCATTTTTGCACAGTATGGTCAGGAACCGCACACAATTAATACATAACCTTGTCAACGTCAATATGCCTGACTACAGCGAAGATAACTTATTACTGGATTATTGAATTGGATTTGAACTGTATGGATGCAGGTAAGTTTAAGGCACCAAAAAAACATTCTGCTTTTAGTTCAGTGTTCATATTTCATGCAACAAGGCTGAAAGAGATAACTTCCCATGTTATAGAGCTGGTTTAGGAGATGCCTAGTTTTATATATATGGATTGCTTTCTCCTAAAATTAATGGAACGAGAGCAAAAATCTCAGCAGCAATGCAGCTTTTCAGAAAACATGCCCAGTTTATTTAAAAACCTTCAAAAGGTTTAGTAGACTTCAAAGTCCAGTTTTGAGTAGATTATTGTTATCAGGAGACCTCTAGCTTCATCTAAATACAATCAGAAAATTGCCCAGATGTGTTTACTTTACAATTAAAAAAAAAAAATTAGATGTCATTGCAAAACCTTCTCACGTTCCCAAGCAATATTGGACCCCAGGGCATGTGGAATGGGGCTTTAGGGCAGGATCAAAATTGATAGCATAGATTATGACCTGGAGGCGAAGATGGTATATTGCTAAACGGGTATTTAAAAACGACTCCTCCAATCTGACATACCCTCACCTTGGTGGCTGTCAGTCAAACAGTAAGACAGTCTATCAGTCAAGCTGGAAGACTGTCCTTTCGCTTCAAAGTTTATGAGAAAAGATAGGGTGTCTGTGAGATTATTTGTCCTTTCCTATACAGTATTAGCCCCTAATCTCCTGCCTCTCTCGGCCCATTCTCAACAGGATGAGGTGCTGTTAAGGGCACTGACAGATGGAGAGAGGGATAGTGGAGGACTTTGGCAGAGAAGGAGTAAATATGTCAATCACCTGAAGCACTGAGGAGTTTTTCTTGGAGAGGAAAAGAGAAAAGTCAACAAGCCCAAGTTCATTTTCAACATCTATCCATTAAAGGCCTTCGGATTAATACACCAGAACACATGACCCCTGGATATTTATTATGCAGTGTGAGTTTAAATAAAATGTTTTCCTTATCAGCACACATAGTGGTTTGAAATCACGCGCACCACCTGTATCTAAAAAGCTCTGCATTTCAAAAGCATTTTTCATCAAACTGAATAGCGAGGCAAACGTGCAGGAAATCAAGGACTCAGATAAGTGGATTAAAAATAGAAACTATTCTGCTTTTTGACTTTGACGTTGATATCTACATGCATTAAGTTTGCCCTTTGGCCATCATGACAAGGATTATGCCACCAGTCAGGTTCTATTTATTTACTCAAATCATCTTTTGATAGGCCAACCCCCCCACCTTGGATGAATATATCAAACAGAATGAGGGCGTCCTGTTGTTAAATTGTAGCTGACAGCCTAAGGTTCATCACAACATCTAATGTACTGTGCTGTATTCCATTGCAGTAAGTTCTGAAACAATATTCAAATATAGACAATGTAGGTTAATGTGGAAGCTGATTGGATTAGGCAGATGTGCTTTAACTCCAGTCCTTTGGGACATCATGATTATTGCAAACATGGTTCAGAGTTTTTTCTATTTTAAACCTTTGGATTCTTTGCCAAATGCTCCCTTGGTGCATTGCAAGAAAAGCAAAATAAAAGAGTCAAACTTCTAGAACAGTCTTAATAATTTAGCAGTCTTCCTCAGAACTAGGAACTCATTTAGCTGAGCACAAAAGGCACTGGTGCATCGCCCTGGTCGGATCAAAGGCAAAGCATTAATTCGTGGCTTCTCGTTGTAGTCAGATCTGGTGTTTTATTGCAACTAGATTTCTTTAAACTGTCTTCAGACTCAAAGAGAGTGCTGAGACAAAGCAATTCTATTTCTCCTGCAAGGGCACCGCTGAGCCCAAGTTTAAATTGAATGCCCCAAAATAAATGTTTAATTATGTGGCTATCTGAGAGGCTTTCATGTTTTCCAAATGAATCAGGGGGAGTGTGATAACCGATTCTTTCATCGATGTAAAACTGGAAAAAAAAATGTCTCTCAGCTTCTATCAAAAGTGATAGGAAGCCACTGAAATGAGCTCTTGTGCCAGAGACATTAATTAGATTTCTTATAATTAGGTAGACTATCCTCACATCACCCCGATCTGTGCCAGATAAATTTAATTATTGGGCAAATTCTACTCTACCTGCTCTGTCCATATTTTTACAAGGCAGTTCTTCTGAGGATAATAGATGTCTTCGTTTATATTGGTTTACTTTCAAGGTGTTTTCAAAGGCAAATTTCCATCACAGCAGGTAATGAATCTGTTTGTGCTGGAGAGATTTCATCTGAATGTTGATAATGACCAGTTCTTTCTGAAGACCTGTTTAAAGTAAGTGAACCGAAAATGGATCAACAAGGGGCATATTTTAGCTTTTGTGACCATGATTACATATAAAAATTTATTTTGTTAAATAATATTCAAATATTGACAGCTCTCCAAGATGCTTCTCGGTTACTTAACCTATACTTGAAATGTGTTTGTCAGCAGGCAACTGAGATTACGGGTGTATGGGAACTGTAGTTTTCCATGTATTTTGCACAAACTACTACAGGAAATGAATTTATATTTTTATTTGCATACACAAAGGAAGGCGATCGTGGCTCAAGAGTTGGGAGTTCGCCTTGTAATCGGAAGGTTGCCGGTTCGAGCCCCGGCTTGGACAGTCTCGGTCGTTGTGTCCTTGGGCAAGACACTTCACCCGTTGCCTACTGGTGGTGGTCAGAGAGCCCGGTGGCGCCAGTGTCTGTCAGCCTCGCCTCTGTCAGTGCGCCCCAGGGTGGCTGTGGCTACAATGTAGCTTGCCGTCACCAGTGTGTGAATGGGTGGATGACTGGATATGTAAAGCGCTTTGGGGTCCTTAGGGACTAGTAAAGCGCTATATAAATACAGACCATTTAGATATTGGATTCTTAGGGGTACAGTTAACTTAAAACCATAATGGTGAGCCCTATGGTGGAACAGATGGGGATCACCAAAGTAATTAGGACTAACTATCTGACAATTACAAATGCACAAGATTTTAGAGTCTTTATTCAGAGCAATGTTTGTATGATTAAAATCTCTGTCATCACACCAGCATTGCCCAAACATATTTAATTAGATGCAATGTGAGTAACAAACATTGAACAGACAGTGAAAACAGCAAAACGATAAAAACTGTGTTTTAGTCAGAAGGTTATTTCCTTCTGCAGAAATTGTTCTGGCCCCTCCCTGGCCTTGTATGTGCATAGATGGTAACCCTGAGGCATGGAGAGCAGCAGCAAACCCCCCTGTACAGAATGAAGCACGAGGCAACGGCAACACAAAGGACATTGATTAAGTTAGTGGAAAAAGAGCGGCTGAAGTGGAGGTGGTTTGCAAATCAGCATGCAGAAATATAGCAAGAGCAGCTGCACCACTACAGCTTAAATAGCATGTCCAATACACAAGATCGGCCAAAAAGATATGCAGACTGGTATCGGCTGAGCTATCAGCTGACGTGGGCTGGCACTGCAATGAGCTGATCTTCCAAGATCTCCCAAACTAATGTTAGGCTCACTTTTAAGATTTCTATTAATATCCTGCAAAGTACCATCTCATCAAGTCTTAAATCTACTCAAACAAACTGAGTCACTGACTGAATGAGTCAGCATTGCATTTGCTAAATGGCATCTGCAAAGTAATTTCTGCACTCATGGTATCCAGAGCCACAGATTCCCTTACACTGACCACATTTAACAAATGTCCAATGACTGAGCATTTAACAAGGCTATTACTAAACTTAATTAAGGAAATAAATGAGCCATTCCCAAGAACCCGAGTGACTCAAATACCAATCTCATGGTGTCTGGGTAGTTTGCTGATGTCATGTAAAAATAATAACTTTCCCGAGTTGTCTTCTATAGTCTGAAAATAGAAAGTTGCACGACTGACTCACCATTTGCTGAAATCATTTCAGATTGAAAGATCATTCAGTTGACGTGTGAACGAGAAAGCCAGATAAGATCTCTCTTTGTTTATGCTTGTTTTTTTGTTTGTTTTTAACTTTGCGTTGTCATTTGAAGAAATGATTAGAAGATGATGTTTTTATTCCAGAAAACAAAACTGAACTATTAAATAGTCTAAAAAAAGACGAAGGGATCCATCTATCTTTTCATCTTCCCATTTCTTTGTGAAAGACGAAGATTTTGACTCCACTCTCTTGCATGTCTCTCTTACTTCGGGAACAGCGACAAACCTGTCAGCTCCATTTGTCCTAATCAGTTCTCAGTAAGATGAGCTGGTTACTGCAATGTCAGTCAGAATAACACTCACAATAGGAAGTAGCACACTGGCAAGATAGGTTTTTGAACAAGCCCCCTCTGCACGACTTTCTACTCAGCTTCACTGTCACTCTTTGACCTTGTTACTGACCTTGACATAGTTTCTACTGCTCTGAATCAGCCTCTTGCTTTAGTATTCCTGATCTATACTTGTTCAATATGTCATTAGAGACTGTGTGCCTCTGAAATCTGCCTTGAATCTCTATAGAGCAGCTTCACACAGTGCAATGTAAAACATGCCATGAGAGCTAAAAGCCAAATGTACACTGTAACTAGCCTAGTTTTAATTTAAAACAACCAAACAAACAAACAAAAACAGCAGCAGTTTTGAATATTTGGTATATTTGATGGCTCCAGTTATCAGTTATTTCATTTGACGGCCTCGCTCCTTTTGAAGAGATAAACACATTTAAAAAAATATAATAATTACTAGTAGAAAGCTAAAGGGTGACACTTATGTCAATTTGAAGCATAGTAGTATTTTTTATTAACTGTAGATGTCTTGATGCATGCTCAATCATCCAGGTAAGTACATATCCAAAAGTTGATTCTGTTCATCTCAACGTAGCGCTTTCAGTGGGAGAAACGTTTCATCACTCATCCAAGTGACTTCTTCAGTCTCAACTGACTGCAGGTTTCCTCAAGCTTATAAACAGTACGTTTGCATAATGACTGAAACTAGCACCACTGAAGGAACAATGGGCTGGGAGGTCAGTTAGCTGAGACTGAAGAAGTCACTTGGATGAGTGATGAAACGTTTCTCCCACTAAAAACGTTACATCCAGATGAACAGAATCAACTTTTGGATATTAACTGTAGATGTTCCTGTAGCTATTCTATAGCTAATTTAACTTTGTAAAAACTTATTGTAGATGGGTGAATGGCACCCCTACCATGACCAGTTAACTTTATGATTGCTTGCTTTCTGTTAAAAAGCTCTTAAGTTTGACCCATACAGTCCTATGTAGAGGCAACTCTCCTTTGTTGGGTACTCTGACAGTGGAGGAAGGTTAAGTTAAGAAAAGGTTAAGATAACGGATAATGCGGATAATTCTCATACCTTCTATCTGTGACAGTGCTAACCTCTGAAGGGTGCTTCATTGTCTGTGACACTGTGTCCTTACACTACATTAAAATCTTCCCTAGAGGAGCTATAACTGCACTAATGACTAGCTGTTATACACTAGGAGTGTCTTAAAATCGGGAAACACTGCTATTGATCAACAATCTGGTCAATCCTGACATAAAATACAGTAATTTTACTGCTTAAAGGTGTTAAAAAATAAATTACTACTTAAAAAGAAAGCAAGCAGCAAAAATGAATCCTAGCTAATCGGCACAAAAGACTACCTTGTTTTAAAAAAAATATTATTAGTATTTTGTTATTATGGTTATATATTGAACCGTTCAATAGCATAATGAGGCTAAAGGGCTGAGAATAATAACCTGGAATCATGAGAAGTTTAGTTGTATCTTATCTTAAGGCAGACGTATTTGCTGTTTGAAAAGGTCATGTGCAAAAGCAGCTAAAAACAAACATTTCAGATGTGATGCAACTTCACAGGAATGTTTCTGAAAATGATCTACGTATAAAGCAACCCTGTCTTTCACCTTGCTGAGAAGTTTCATAGTTTTTAAACCTCTTGTCATTTTTCAAGTCACGGGGTGACACCAAAGGTGAGAGCAAGGCCGTGTGAAGGAAATAATGTGGCGAGCCAATTAATTCCTGCGCTACCATCTCTGATTGCATTTGTGACATCAACACTGCCGCAGTTTGCACCCTTAACCCTGCATCAGTTATGCAAATGGTGGCAATTTCACATGACTGGCAGACCATCTTACTGAAATGAGGATGGGCAAGCAGCAAAAATGAAAAATGGAGGAGGAGGCTGAGACATGGGAGCCACTCAGCCTTGAAATGATTTAAGTGATGAGAAGTTGACTTTGATAAGTTCGCATTTTAATAATGAATACAATGACTGCTTCGGGGCTCCAGTTACAAAGAAGTAGCGCACTCGGCACAAAAAGAAAAAGACCAATGACGCTGATGGTCAGTCCATGTGAGACGAACCTTGAGTTTGTTTCTGAATGCCTTTTGTGTGAATCTGTGTAGATCTACAGTAAATAAGAGACTCCTGGGATGTTTTTAACACCAGAGTTAAAATTGCTTCTAGAATAAAAGGGAGCTTTGGCCTGTTATCCAGGATTTTTCAGATTTTCCAAAATGGCAACTCTGGCATATGCATACATATTTAATGAGGCTTTTGCTTCAGTGCGATTTTAGAGAGAGAGCGATTTCTGCCTACCGTCATTATGAGTGATTGCACTACCTAATGGCATGTTCCAGTTGGATGTGGTAATAATCTGTCTACCCCTGAAGCACCACTGATGTTATTATGATCAGCTGTTGTATATTCAGAACCTGTCACATTATATCCTTTAGACTGAGGGTCTTGGAGTTGTGCTAAAACTGACAATTTTTTCATTATTGATCACCCTGGCCTGTGTCTGCAAATAATGTTTAAAAAAAGGGATAGAGTTGCAGTAATATTCACAGACAAATGTATTTTATTCTATTTTGTCTTTTTTCTTTGACGTGATATATTTGAGAAGCTGCAAAAAACTAATTATTCATTTTAAAATAGTTACCAGTTGATCAACTAATCAGTTGATTGACTAAATGCCTGAGCTGTGGTTTAGGGTTTGCTAATATCAGAGTATATTTAGAAAAAACACTCCATTTCCTTTCAGGTAAATTTTGGCAGTAGTGAGACTTCAACAAGAATTCTCTGGTATACTGGTGTGCATCCATGCACATCACTTGTGAATTATTTGATTAATACTAAGACGGTTTCTGGTCACACGTTTTTTGCCAGTGGTGCAACTTTTTAAAAGAAAGATGTAAATAAAATACCAAAATCAGATTTAACCTCCTAGGACCTGGTGTCCACACATATGGACATCACATTTTGGGTTGTATAGACAAAAATATTACATTTTGCTCTACAAGGGCCTGATATCCACTTACGAGGACGTTATACTGCCACTGTTCTATCCAAATTTAAAGTGAATGTCCTCATATTTGGATCTCCTTTTTCTCAGAAACAAAAATTAGGTAAAAAAAAAATAAAAAATCTGGAAATTCTTTGTTTTTACATTCATCAGGTCGCAATCAGCCCAAATAGCAAAGAGAAATTAAAAATGCATGCCATGAAAGAGTTTGGGTCTTACGAGGTTTATGCACTTCCATCATAAAATATCATACATTAAATGACTAACCACTTCAAAAATAATACACCATGTGCATGGATCTATAATATGCAGACCATGTGAGCAAGCAGTTTGTGACAAACAATAGAGAGAACACTAAATACCAAATTATCACAGGATATTACAGTCACTGGGAATTCATTGTTTTCCATTTCAACTCCACTGAGTAATTACGTATTTTTAAAAAAACTGCACATGACAATAGCACTTTCACATATATTGCATTAGTAAGCCTTTGCTCACTTACACTTTACATCTGTTTTTGTTTCTCTTTATTCTGTTTGCTGCGGGCAAAGTGATTAGCAGTTAAAGTTGAAAGTTGACTCATACCTTTTACATGTCCAGGGAAATCTCTGGTTTGTGAAGATCTAATAGGCTGTAATGAGCAAGCCGTCCCTCTCTCAGTACCACGCTCATTGGTAATGAATTGCTCAAAGGAATAGGTCATCTCTTACTGTCTGTAAGATTTACTACTGTCCATTTCAACTTGAGCCAGTAGAGGACAAAGGAGCGTTTCACCCCCCTCTCTCATCGTCTATTATGAGTTTATTCAATGCTGTACATTATGTGCCTACATATAATTCAATTCCCTTTGGCCACAACTCAAGAAAGGATTTCTATTCATGGGCTGGAATATGATATTCAGTAAAATGTAATAACCTTTGCTGCTCCAGTGTCCTGAAATGGACAATCTCAAAATGTCACTCACAGAGTCTGCACTTTTATTTTCTTCCTTCTCGCAGTCTTTCTTTTGTCCTTCCCTTTCCTGCTTTTTTTCTGTTCCACCAGAAAGTCATTATATCCTTGCTTCACGCTACTGTTATATTGATTTCTATCACCTTTATTATTACAAATAATAACCATTTCTCCTTTTCATTTCTCATTTTACCCCCTTGCCTCGCTCCATCTTTCTTTCTTTTACAAACAAGTCAATTACACAAAGTGGCTGCATTCAGTGACTCTACACGGCATGTGCTTTTCACATAATGCCGTATACGTTTTGGTAATGTAAGAAACTAGAAGTTAATTTTTGCCCTATACAGCTTGATTTGCTTTGACGCTGTTGTGTACTTGCTCCTCAATGTCAACAAAGGATACAGCATCTTCTCTGAAAGCCTTTGAAACAAAGCTCAAAGTAAGTTGAGTCAAAACTTTTCTGTTTTTGTTACCACCTCAAATAGATTCAAGAGGCCAGAACATTACTGAGCCATAGATAAAGATAAGGAACATCTAATTAACTTATTAACTTTTTGTTCTTAAAAAAAAAGAGCAAATAAGCAAAAATACAAACAAAATAAAAACACATGTGATCAGACTCAAAGTAGACGTATCAACCAAAGCACTGAAAAATAATTTGCTTTTTTTAAAGGAGAATTTACAGATTTTACATTTCAGACATTTTTGTGCATTGCTTATAATTTCCCGCCTTTATGTTTCCATCTGCTACATTTATTCTTGCAGAGCCTGCACTCGGCAAACTGACAAAATCACAAGCACATACTCCAACACACATCTTGTGAACAAGCCACACAATTTACTATGTTAATGGACTTAAATGCCATGAGTCTTTCTAAATGTCAGTGCACTCGATTTTAACATAAAGTAAGTGAGGCAGGTGCAGAATGGATCCATATTACTCCAGCTCAGTGTATTTTGTGCTCGTAAGCAGTCAAATTTCTAATCAGCAAGACAGAAACTTTCAGATTTGTTTTTTTGTCTGTTATCATTATGGAATTAAATCAATTCAAGCATAAAAACTTGGGCTCAAACAAAATCAGTTCCCCCTTCTGTGCTGTTGGAGCAGCAAATTTCCCTTTACAGCATGACAGATTACAGTCTTGCCTTATGTTTTACCCATGCTTATTGAACTTCTACATCTTTGCATAGCCTTAATGAAATATCTATTGTTGTCGTTTTGTCAGCCCTGAGAGTGGGAAAGTAGGCTCTTACAATTACTTTAGAACAATTTAGAAGATGAGTGCAAACATTTTGTGTGGCTTCTGTTGCATCTTATCATTCATTCATTCATTTGGATCCACTAAATTTTAACTTAACTCTACCTTTTTTAGTATTTAGCACCATTTACAAGTAAAAATGCACTCTTGAATGTTTTATTATTGGAACAAAGATACAAATTTTTTCCTCAACAAGTATAAACACACAGGGATAACTACCCCAAAAAAAATAAATTCTAAGTATTCGTAATTAAAGAGTATTTCTGTGTCTTGTGTTGTTAAGTTTCTATTCACAGGAGTTTGCCACAATGGACAAATCTGCATATTTGATTTGACAGATTGTGATTTGTGTCTCCTGTGACTCTTAAACCAGGGATCTTGTATGTTGGTGATGAACAGATTTAAATTAAATATGTAATTTTAAAAAAACATGCTCTATGTCATCTTTTCTATGCTGTGGTGTGCTGGGGGAGCAGCACAGCAAAGAAGGACTCATCCAGGCTGGAGAAACTGATCAGGAGGGCTGGCTCTGTGGTCGGCATGAAGCTGGACACTCTGGTGACAGTGGCAGAGAAAAGGACATTAAAGAAACTGATGGACATTATGGACAATGCCAGGCATCCTCTGCACACGGCCATTAACAACCAGAAGAGTCTGTTCAGTGACAGGTTGCTTCTCCCAAAGACAAGAACTAACAGACTTAAAAACTCCTTTGTCCCACACGCCATCAGACTGTTTAACTCCTCTCTGGAGGGGAGAGGGAGGGGAAACAGGAGGACAAAGGAGGGAACAACTAAGCTGTAGTGCCTCTTCACCTCACTGTGCAATACCTTTTGTGCAATACTTTTGTAAATAGTCAACGGTGCAATAGACCTCAATACTTGAAATGTGCAATTCACTTGTATTTTTATTTTTATTCCTATTTATTCTATTTATCCCCTTCGTATATTTTATTTATATTGTCTCTGTATTTATATATATGTGTGTGTGTATAACTCTGTAACTTCTGTCGGTGCTGTGCTTTTTTGGAAATCGAATTTCCCAGAGGAACCCACCCGAGGGATTAATAAAGTTCTATCTTATCTTATTTACTGGTGAACCAGTCATTTTAGCACAAAAAAAACACTTGAATTTTGCCTTTCTAACTAAACATTTATTCCCTGAAAAACTAGAAAAACAATTCTCGACTGCATCAAATCACAATCATAAAAATGCACAATTCAGGATATGACACAGTAGCCAGCAGCTACAGGAGGGAGGGGTGTGGGTGGCATTTTCCAAGCAGAGGAGTTGCCACAGTGGGCGAACTGTGATCCCTAAAGGGAAAATTTCACAGCATCTCTGAGATGATGTAAAGGGTTAACACTCGGCTCTTTGCTTTCATCTTAAAAATGATGCTGTTGCTGTTCAGCTTTGAAGGACTTATCATGTCACTCCCCCTCCTCCCCGTGTTATATGTCAACCTCAATATGTTCCCTCATTATATACCTACATGTGTTTTCATGTGTGTGGGCACCTGGACATGCGAGTTTATTTTTTTTGAATGTTTTGTACTAATGAGGAAAGAATATATAAACACAAGTGGAAGGCCGATCAGAAATACATTTGTACTTTCTCAAGGTTTAAAGCAACTGTTAAGGTGCCGCCAAATCCTTGGCACGCCTGAACAGACCAAAGGGCCAAATCTAAACTAAATTGTCCTTCCTTGTGTTCACGGTCTTTATAACCGCTAGTTCAAGATTTCATAATCAATTCTTTAAAATTGAACTTCCTTGCTGAACAAACTTCCCGCATTCACACATTTATCTAAACTGTCTGCATCACTCTGTCACCGCTGCTGTTGCTCTTTTCAGTTTTATGTTATTTCTGTTCATGTTACAGCCACCTCTTTTATTATCTTCATGTCGCCTGTCAGGCATGGGGAGCAAGACAAAGAACAAGATGAAACAGCAATAATAACACCATATACTGATTCTGTTTAGGTATGTTCCTTTTCACTGCTAGGCTCTTGATGCCTTTGGGGGTTTGATGAACTCACTCACTACATACAATAATAATAAAAAGGCATGCGTGCATACAGTACATGTGTGTGTGTGTGTGCATGGACACAGTGCCTTGAAGGGTTCTCAGTAGCTTGATCCCCTGATTCATAAACTCGAATAAACACACAGTCTTACATCATTTCATGGAGTGTGTCTATGGGGACAAAAAATGACACATTTCCTGGACTCAAATATCAAAGGGTCTTTTGAGCTCTCTGTTCAAAGTGCTGCTTTCAACCTTTATCTCTATCATGCTTACACGATATTAAACATCTATCACAAGTTAGCACACGAGTCCAGCTGTAGTCAGGCACAATCGATAGGTGTGTCATTATAGCTAAACTCATTTCTCACCGCTGCGCTGTGCCTTTAAGTTGCCGAGATGAGGATGAAATTTGGAAATGTCAAAGTGAGCTTTAAAAGCCAGAAATATCACCTTTGAAGTAATTGTTGGGTCATTGGCATTCATCAATAACACCTTCAGACTCCCCAGTGATATATTACAGCCATTTTTTGCTGTAGGCCAGTGAATATATGTCTCATTCGACTTTTAAGGTGGCACTGTTCTGAATGCCAGTTTTTTGGGGGCCTGTTGATAAAGTGAGCAAATTCTTTCATTCCTTCAGCTTACACTCAATCCTTCACATTTATTATTAAAACAAAATATGATCTTGAAGCTTTACATTTTTTAACTCCAGACTGTACCCCGGGAGACACTCTGAAGCTTTCAGCCCAGGCTCCCTTCCTCCAATCAGGGGAGGGGATTGCGGTGAGGAACTATTCCTCGACACCAACTGAGGTGTTTTGGTGAGGTGAGGGGTGCATGACCGAAAACCTGACCTCAACCAGAATGTATCCAGCCTCAGGCCACGTCATGCCTGGAGAAGACCCTGGACAAACTAGCATGGATGGATGAATGGATGGATAGTGCAGCAGTATGTTTAAGGGATTAGACCTCTGTGGGTTATTTCCACTATGGATTTCTTATGGCCACTTAATGTAAAAATTATATCAGTAAATATTCTGTATAACTCACTACCTCCAGAAAATGCATGTGGAGGTGTATCCCTTTAAGAACTGGTGCAATTTTTTTAGATCCTTCTTACTTCAGAGCTACATATCTCATGATGCATCCAGGTCCAGAAGGACAATTGCACAAAGTGGCAAGGAACTACAAACAGAAGTTGGCACTAATGCAGCTAGAAACTGTTTGCCAACCAACACTACACAAAAAAACAAGAACGCAGTGCTAACTACTCAGTGTTGATGTGGTACCTGTGTGGTGCAATAGCATTAGATGCTGCAGTACAAACAGGAGAAACATGCAGAGCTCAGTCGTCAAAAATTCGGCTTGGAACTCGTTGATAAATAAATAAACAAATAAATAAATAAAAATGAGATGAAGTCCAAACTCCAAGCCAGGAAACTCTAGAGTAAGACATCTCAACTATACAGAATTTTGAGGACCTGTTGAATATTTCCTAGTGAATAACATTGTGGTTAAATAGCAAACAGGCTTATCTATATATCTTAGGAAGGGCAGTGAGTGACTTTTTTTAACTTCTCTCCACCTTTAACAGTGTTTATCTTTTTTCTTTTGTTTTATTATCATCTAGTTATTGTCACTCATGGCCATAGTGGCTGCTGTTAAGCTTCAATTTTAATGGGCCTCAAAATGTCCTCCTTCCTGCAACTATTCTGTACTTCTCCCTCCCTAGCCCAACTCCTGCAGGCTGTTATTTTCTCACAAAAGGTAACTGCATTGACACAAATCCTTTCTGAAACATTCTGTATTCCTTGAGTGAAAATAGGATGCAATAAGGCTTTCGATATGCTTTTTTCTTTTTGGTGACCTCAACTAAACAGTGCATCAGTTTATGTGGTTCAAATGGTTATTTAATTTGCTTATTCACATGAGAAAATTTTAATTCCTCTGGAATTCTTTTGATGCTTTCTAAATAGTTCAGCACTACTTGGGAAAAAGGGGAAGTTCTGTACATTTTAGTATTTATGAAACCCTTTTTAAATTCCATTGGGCAAACTCAAAAAGGCTTCTTCCTGAAGACCTCATGTTTTCATGAGATTTCTTCACCCTATTTCATAGCGAACGCAAAGCAATTCATCTGCCAGTAACACGGCCAGCACCTCCTGTCTTAAACATGAAGGTGTTATTTCTTTCCAGTCTACGGTTTTGATTTTAGAGACAGATATTTAAAAAATAGTTAATTACGGAACCGGAGAGACAATAAATCTATCATACATGCCTCTATTTATTTAAAGTTAAAACTTGCAGAATTGTAACAAATGTTCCAGCCATCTATTAAAAAGCTAAGAAGGTAGACTTTTTAGATTTGGTAACTTTTTACAGTTTTCTCACACATTTATATTTGTCATATTTTTTTTTATTTTCCCCTTGTATTTGAATCGATTAAAAATCCAATTTACCAATGAACCTTTCTGCTTTTTTTTCTCAGCCCATGACGTAAAAAGAGGCGAGAAACGCGCTGGAATAGTGCATCAAGTGTGAAGCTGCAGAAGGTAGATTGGTTCAAATGGATTTTGGAATCAGTATCAAATGGGAATCCATTTTGGTGATAAGTCCGATTCCTGCCTGGGGAGCTGGCATCATCTCCCGCTCTCTTGTCAGCATGCTTCAGCAGCTGCATCCTGTGCTCTGAGTAATATGACACAGACACGGAGAGACCGAGTTAACACACACTGAAAAGATACTAGGAGAGGCAAGGACAGAGATACTGATGCGAGGAGAGGAAGACAAGTCGGGTAAAGATACTCTGCAATGAGGAGAGCGGAAGAACAGACACAGATGTACAACGGCAGACAAACCCCTCGTCCGTCACTAAATCATGTTTGTCATTCTCACAGAGAGAAGAAGAAAGAGAGTGATGCCTCGTCCCAAGGGGAGCTGTGACTGTTACTCCTTGATGTTTTCCAGACTCTACAGTATATCCTGTATTTATTCATGCTCCCTCTCTGAGCATTATTATTCCTGTATTTGCTTAAATGGGCGTGGATGCTGTAAGCATTCTTGCCATAGCAATTTAAATCTAAGACATTTTCTTTAGCAAATTGTGCAATTCCAACAGCCAGGAGGTGGACACGCAAACATGAAAAACTCTGAGAGGCTACAAGCCGTCAGACAATCACATGCTATGAACAAACCGCCACTTAATCAAAACAATTTTGAAGAGAAAACAATGACAAACAATATAATTATAACCCGAACTGCCACTTTATTACAGACAACAGAACGAGCCCACATACTTTAACTCTGCATGTGAACTAGACCGGTGAATCTGTTGAACGAATATCAATTGTTATCTTGTAAATATGGCTGTATCAATCAGGTGTGCAAGAAATTACAGTGCTGGAATTACAAGCATATAAGTTTGTAAACTGCAGTCAGTTTGGTCTAATGATCACATCCAGCCACAGACCAACTTTTCATTTTGCAGTTAAATTGCAGTCCACACAATGGCAGAGGTAGACTTATCATATTTCACCAAATCTGGAAATGCAACCTATTGACAATGAGAAAATGTGCATTTTGTTTAAGGATTTGTATTACATTTAAGTGTTAAGTGTAATAAAACTGACCAGCAATGACACATTTTCTATTTTATGTGTTTTCCAGCTTCTTAAATTCATGGTATGGTTGTGTCATGACCAATCTGAGAGGTCAAAACCCAAGGATATGTA
This sequence comes from Astatotilapia calliptera, assembly GCF_964374335.1. Lineage (NCBI taxonomy): Eukaryota > Metazoa > Chordata > Actinopteri > Cichliformes > Cichlidae > Astatotilapia > Astatotilapia calliptera. The sequence goes on along the minus strand of NC_137433.1, from coordinate 33,058,171 downwards.
AATGCTACTGTTTTTCTGTCACTCAGAAACTACTGTTTCAGCCTTAGATGTAGATTTCAGACCACACCCGACCCCAGTATTAATGGCATAATAAAAACAAAACAAAACAAAAACACATTAAAGAAGCAGAAGAATTATTGAAGTATTTTAAAATCCAATATTTTGAGTTGTATTCAAACTTAAACTAAAGTTTTGAGGCTGCAGTTAGCTTGCATTGCATTCTGTTTAAAGGTGTTCCTGTTATTTTGTCCATCCTGCTGTACGTTCCCACCGGTGCTGTCAGAGTACAAGCCCCTCCAAACACCCTTTCTCTCTCTTTCTCGTTAAACCAGCATCTGCTGAGGTAAGAGGCCTGAAACCCCCAACCACACACGCATACACACAGACCCACACATACTCACACTTCACCCCCTCCCTTTCTTTGCAGTCTCTCAAGCTTGCCATCTGCCACAGAGTTGGACAAGACCCCACTAATATGGCAGCCACACGCACACACATACACACACATTACGAGCTTCCACCCTTATTTCAAATCCTCACAACCGCTGAAAGAAACTGCAGGGACACACATGATCGCACACGTATACACACACTCGTGGTTACACGCTATACAACATTAAGTTAGGCATGCTGCATTTTTAATCAGAAGCCCCCACGAGCAACACAGCTTGCAGGGTCATAATGGTTTTGAGACAAACCCTACCCCACTGCATAGAGCTGGTGAACTCCTCCCCTCTTCTGTGTGACTGGCCTGGAGAAGAGGATAGAGGGAGGACAGAGGGACAACAGTGGACTCTAATTACTCCTCTGTGGCTATCTGGCTCCTCCAGCATTTTATTTCAGGAGTTACGGGAGACAGTGAGAGAGAAAGAGATGAACAAAGAGGAAAGACTAGGATGCCACGAACAGACAGAGACTCGTGCCGATTGAACATGAGGCATCACCCTGTGGCTCTCCCTCAGTCTCTTCTCTTCTTTCCATCTCTGCTTGTTGTACATAATGCCCTCTCGTACTCACTGCAATTGTTCATCACCCCTCAGTTATCCACAGTGAATAATAATGTCTCCTCTTGGAGAGAAAGAGGCAGAGGAGCAAGCCTAAGGCAATGCATTCTGATGGTCTAAGCGTTCCCCAGTCACCCTGGGCAAAATCAACAGTGCGGTAGGAAGGGAGCTAGGATGTCCTGCATCCATATTCTCTGGGTGTTGCATTTGTTTGTTTTGTTTTTCTCATTATTTACAATCTGTATCACCCAAGCCAAACTGTAAATATACACAGAGACAGGGCGAGAGACAAACTCTGGACAACGGGGACGCTGCCGTTGTCTTTCACAAATAGACCCAGGCGAATTAGCAACATTATGTCTTCTCTGTGGGGACATTTGCTCTCGCCTGCCCCTGCCATGCCGCCATCATCATCACTGTCACCCGGACGGAGCCCGTGGAGGGGCAGAGCCACTTGAGGAAAGCTTCTTTCCTGGTGAAGCTAAAGTTGAATAGACAGCTGGGCCCCGCTCCAGAGTCTCCAGCTATTTCAAAAAGGCTGCTCAGTTCACAGCAGCCAGCCACAATACATTTCTTTCTTTCTTTCTTTTTATGAGAGCCCATTCAGTTTGCTTCTAATTTATTTTGCCAGGTTCCCCAAATAGACTTGAATCTGTCATCTGCACCAGGCTATGGTTGACTGACAGAAAAATTGTGACTACAATTATTTGGTTAGATTGCGGAGCTGGGGCACAGCGGAACAAATGCATATTTGATCACTTTCTTATAATAAAAAGTCTTTTTTTATCCATATCCTACAAGCCAATAAAATCTTTTATAACCAAGCCATATGCAGTATTACGGTCCTGCTCTAATAGAAGCCATTAAGGACACATTATTTGATTCACTGTGTCTTTCGCTTGCCTGTGCCAATGTAGGATGAAATGGGCCATTCTAATCCTCATTAACATAGCTAATTTCACATAAGAGAAAGTTGATAGTGGGTGTCAAAACCATTCAAAGGTCACCCAAGCAAGCTACACCATTTGACAGATAAGTATATCCATGTGCCCGTGGCTCTCTGTATGTATGTTTGAACATTTATTCCATTTGTACGTGCCGTTTCAGTTGAAGCAGGGTAACCTCCTCTGATACATTTGAGAAATAGGCAAAGCAGACAGAACAGTGCCTGATAACATGGATAAAACTGTCAAAGCTAGCAGATGATGGTTGATCATGCAGACAGGAGCAAGGATGGGACAAAAACAAGAGAGCAGAGATATGCAGGAAAAGGGCATCAGACATTCATCCTCCCCTGAAGGCCTTAAGTGCTACAGCTAACCTTTGGTCGAAGGGATGAAAAGGGGGAAGAAAATGTCTAACATGCTGCTCCTTTAACGGAGGCTCTGGCACAGCGCCATGTCACAGGGGGACGAAAGGACAAGTCTGACATTAAAAGCACAAAAAGTGCATTCACGTGACCTTTAAAGGGGTCAGATAATTGAACATCAAACTCTTCAGGCCAGCTGTGTTTGGCTGCGTGACACATGTGTCTGCATACATTAGTGGAGAAAGATCATCCAGATGGCTGGGTGATAAATCAATAACAAAGGCATGTTTGAGCTAGGCTCTTACACGACCTCTTTATTTGCTGATTTGCTGATGTACGGATCAAAAAAATGTCTTGGCAGGTGTAATTTCGCACACATGTTGATTACACAGCTTTTTCAGCTTTCTGTATTACACATTTATCTGTATCCTTACAACAAAAATAAATCCAGGTGCCAGGCGATTAATTAAATGTCTTTGACTTTTATATTTTTAAGGCATGCTCTTCTAGAGGAAACTGTATGAACTGGCACTTCTTGTATTTAGAAAAATATGTATATAAAATTAAAGGAAAGTGTGCATCAACTATATCAGCAATAGCTCCACAACCATGTGCTTACAAAGTTTAGGGTTAAAGAAAAATGAGAAGTTTGAGCAAGCGTCCACTTAAGCTGCTGAAGTAATATAGAAGTAAATACTGCAAACCGTAGATACTTACTCAGTCACTCTCCTACTGGCGGTGATGCTAGCCACAATGACACTCTCTGGTCTTGGGGTGGCCACAGCCTTGAAAGTCCCTTTCCAAAACTTCTCAAAGAGCTGCTTCTCTTCCAGCTGGAAGGTGGTAGTGCTTCCCTGAGATCCCAGGGACAGCGAGGCGCCACAGGGACCAAGCTGGAGTGAACGTGGGGGCTGCATTTCTGCTTCTTCGCTCCAAACTGAATCACCTTCAGTCACTCACCCGACAGTCTCCCTTCACTCTCATACAAACGTGCGCACACACGATACTGGTTGTTGCTCAGGAACTGTCCAAGTACTGAATCAAACCGAGCAGAGTGCAGCAGATGCTTTGCTCCGTCTTCTCTTCTCACAGCAGCAGGTCAATGTGTCAGCGCGTCTGTCTGCTCTTCACTCTTGAGCGGGAGCGTGCGGAGAAGGACAAAAGCTGACCCTCTCCAACTAGAGACCGGGTATTGTTCTCCCAGATGAGGAGGGGTAATGGAGATTGTGTTTCTCTCTCCGCCTCTCCTCTTCTGTCACATCTGCTGCTCTTTGGGATGGGGTCTGGGTTGGGTTTGGAAGCCAGAGCGCTCCTTTTTTTCCCTTTCGGCAGCTTCACACAAAATTAGGCATTCCTTGACAATAGATGGAGCATGCTTCAGTCGTGAGAAGTGAGAGACCTTGTGCTTTTCTTGCTGCTAGAGTGCAGCGTTTTAGTGTAGAGATAATTGTGCGCCCACGCGCACAGGCTGAGGGTTGAGCGGGTGTCGAGGCAAGTGTTGCGGCGTGTCTGAGGGCAGGCGTATCTGTAAGTTGGAGAGTGGGTATGCCAGAGTGTGTGAGTGAAAATCGAGTGAGAAGCTCAGCTGAGAGTGGGTTGTTTTGTGTCTCTCAGCATGTGACGTCAAAATTGGGGGCTGGACACTGAGTAAAGGGGACATCCTCCGTCATCCTCTCTCACTCCCTCGCTGTGGTACTCTCACTCTTCTAAACCCTTGATTAGATTCACTTTTCATTTTTTTTCTCTCTCGCTCCGTTTCTTTTAATCTTTCTGTCTCTCTGCTTGTATTTCTCCTTTCCTCTCTGTCTTCCCTCCATCTTCCTTTTCCCTGTGATTTCTATTAAATACATTTTGGGGGGTTTTAAACCTACAAGAACTAATCAGTTAGACCATAAACAGAAAATAAATCCAAAATTGTTCGTAAATAATTAAAAATGAATTATTAAGCTCATTTAGTATAGTTTTAGTCTTGGACTCCACCAGAGTAACTTTACAAATAATCCTAACGTATTTTATACTGAGCCTTGCTGTAGCCCCTGAGTTTACCCACTGTCAGCATTTGGTAAATGGCAAATAGACTGATATAAATATATAGAACAATTTTCTGTTCTAACTGAGCACTTAAAGCACTTTTTACCAAAAGCATGAATGTGTTTCTATAATCTTTTGTATTTTGAACATGTAATTACTGATATATCTACTAGTTTTTATTATGTTGCAAACAGTGTAAGTCTGTCTTTCTTATCCTCTTCCTTTGTGGGACACACACACACACACACACACACACACACACACACACACACACACACACACACACACACACACACACACACACACACACACACACACACACACACACAGACAATTGTCTCGTCAGTATCTTGGACAAAAGGCCGAGGTAATCAACATAATAAAAGGCCTGGCTCAGTGAGGACCAGCCGGAGCATGTGGCTGACACAAACTTCCCCTCGGGGGTTTAAGCTTTTTCCCTACCGTCACTTACCTCCTCCTCTCCTCTTTAGTCTACTTCTACACGACACAGAGCACAGAGGCACAACTCAACAACCCCCTCCCCAGCTCTCCCTTCTTTCTTCGCTCTTCTCTTCTCCACTCTGTCTCTAATGCTGCATATCATCTGCTGGTTGCCATTGCTGAGGACTCTGGAAATCTTCGAGGGGATTACAGACTACTACAGGGATGCCACCCTGTTTATGCTACAACAGAAAACTCAGTGTAATACTTTAAAGGATATATCCTATTTATAGACTTTTGGAATTGCTTGCAGACTTTAATGTGATAGAGCAAAGCTCACTCATGCACCAACAGCTTTTATGTACACAAATTTAACTTTTATTACTATGCTTTTTCCTCAATATTTTGAAATATTTTGTAGCAGTATATATATATCCAAGGAATTTAAGATGGTGTTTACAACATTACTAAGATGTTTCATTTGAGCACATTAGACAAGGACTGATGGGGTTGTATAGTGGTAAGCAAGAGGGTCCTGGTTTGCACCTGCTGGCAATCTCGGGCTTTTTTGTGTGTTCCTTCTGTGTCTATGTGGGGTCACTTTGGGTTCTCTAGTTTCCTCTTCTAGTCCGAAGACATGCATGTTAGGTTAAGTGGTGATTATAAATTTCGTTTGGGTGTGAATGTGAGTGTGGATGGTTGTCCATCTCTCTGCATCAGCCATGTGAGCCTGGTTCTGCCGGAAGTTTCTTCCTGTTAAAAGGAAGTTTTTCCTTCTCACCATTGCCAAAGTGCTTGCTCACAGGGGGTCATATGACTGTTGGGTTTTTCTCTGTATCTATTATTGTAGGGTCTACCTTACAATATAAAACACCTTCAGGCGGCTGTTGTTGTGATTTGGTGTTATATAAATAAAACTGAATTGAATTGAATTGAGAGACTGCCATCCTACTGATCTATACCTGTTATGACTGGTGGGATAGGCCCCAAACATCCTAAAATGAATAAGTGGTTATATATACGCAAATTGTAAATAAATTGTACAGTTCTTATTCCATGACGCATGACAAAACTGAAATAAATACAGAAAAATAGCCCTTTTGTGTTCCCTTTTGAACTTTACTGTGGAAGATTTTATATTTATAATATAAAGAATTTGGTAAGGTTTCTTTGCAGACAGGCTTAATTGTCCAAAGTTAACTTTGCATTTTAGAGTTTCAATAGTTCACTAGATATCTATTTACTCTTCTCTTTGGATACCACTTCATTTGAAAATCTAGGTGTCAAATCCATTCACACAGCTGATTTCAGATTCCAAATTAATCTGCTCTGCTTGCCTCTAACAAGGTGTTTCGCTCTAAGCTGTGAACAAGATGTCATAAACACAAGTTTTGTCTCGCTGTGCTGACTACATTGTCGTGTGAGCCTTCCATCTTTTCTCTGATCAAGAGTTGTAGGCATAGGTGGGAAATAATATCCCTGCCTCCTAATAGGTATGCACAAAGACACGGTGCTGTACCTCGTCTGGATTAATAATGCATATATTAGCTGATAACACAAAACCTTGATGTATAACAACGTCAGAGACTTAATGATAAGTGGCTGCTTCATCAGTGTGCTTTGCATAACGATGGAGCAGAGGCACTCTCAAATCAAACCAGAGGGCACAGACAAGCAGGTACAGCAAAACATAGAATATGTTTCATTTATGGTCGGGAATATCAAACAGCTGTTTCTGCCGTAAGATGATGTTAAGGTAATATTGGAGGGCTGTGCCGAGGGCAGAAGGTTGGGTTTCCTCCTGCAGAGTGTTTTTATGAAGTGCTTTTGCTAGCAGTGGTTTTATATGAAAAGCTCAGCTGAAGGACACTAAGCTGTTGCAGAAAAAGTCATTAATTTGTGTGAAGACAATAATTTCATGCTTTAGCCTTGATGTTATAAAGGAATGAAGTGATAATAATTGATTTTAAAATGTTACATGACATCGCATACATCTAAGAGACTTTGTACAATGCTGTGCTTAGTGCATTTATGCTCAACCATCAACATAACATCAAAAATGAAATAATTACAGTTATTTAGCTTTTCTTTGCATCTAGCTTTTCAACAACATCTAGCTTCTTGTCATCTCTTTAAGCCTTTTAAAAAAGGCAGCTGAACAATCATCTGTAATTTTCTGGGTTAGTTGATACACAACCGGAGCTAAACAAAAAGTGAATCCACTCAAAGTGAAGCACATACTATTTGAGTTTTTCAAAAGAAGCCGAGGGAATACTTGAAAACTTATTGGTGAGGCTGAATGGTTTTCAGATTTCAAGCTGACAGTAATCGCAGTTGTTAGAATAGATGAATTCATCTTTTTTAAGTCAAAAAGAAACAGGCACGACAAATTGCTCGCAAATGCAACATTACTTTTTCTTTATCAATAACAATCAAGCTTTCTTTTTGTGGCACTTCTGCATAAAGTGAAAAAAAAAACAGAAGCAAAGATTCACCTTTTATTTCAAAGCCTCGGCCATATTTTCTTTTCACAGCATTGTTCTGTTTCTCCATCTTCAATTTCAGCATGCACACCTCCACATTACTTCAAGAGAAATCAAGTACTGGTATTATCTGGGGATGGGCTGTCACCACAGCACTCAGAACAGAGCCTACTTTTAAAAAAAAAGGTTTTCAGGAGACATCACTGTATTGCATTTTTCATTTACTGTCACTGCTTTAATTTGCTTTGGTTTTAGTCACACAGACCTAGAGGCATGTCAGAAACCTACTGGCAACTACCAGTCACTAGGGAAAAATGTGCATTCCCTCACTGGTTGACAAGTGTTGGCAGTTGCTTGGTTAAAATGGTCGCAGGGAAGTATGAGGGATGTCAGAACAGGGTTTGTTATTAAAAGTAAATTGAACACTCATTGGTCTAAAATAAAACTAAATGACTAAACAATCCGTGAAAATACAACTGAGAAACCTACCAATTGCTAATGGGACAGTAACAGAAATTTTCATTAAATTTATCAAATAGAAATCAAAATTGTATTATATGTATTCATCTTTGGTTATAATTTAAAAAAAAAAAATCTTTACCATAGACATCATATAAACTAAATGCCCTAAGACTAAGTGTAAGTGCACACCGAATAACTCGTTTGTAACATCTTTCTGAACTTATATTTAAAAAAGCATTATAGTTGTAGATGGAAGTTTGAACACAGGCAGCCTGACAACTTACAAGGGCTGTTGCACAGCGATAGCATTTTTACATTGGTGCAGTGGTTTCAACATGGGGATCAGGTTCACAGTGCAGCCACTTCAGGTGGGAAAGGGACAACCAGGTGAAGAACAGTCTGATCGAAAAAGTCCAACAAAGACTGTTCTTCCTAAGGAAGTTGAAGCAAGCACAGTTCTGCCAGAAACTGCTGCTGAACTTTTACAGGACCACCTGAAGGAGCTGAAGGATCTACATCTAGTTTAAGAATACACGATGTGTGCATTAGGCTTGGAGCTCCCACACCTAGAGGATTTCTACAACAACCATCTAATGAAGATGAAATCATTTCACACACCTCACACCCTTTCACCTTCTATTTGAACTGTTTTCATCAGGCAAGAGATACAGACCCATGACATCCCACACAAACAATCTGAGGAAAAGCTTTTTCTACCAAGCTGTTGCCTCCATAACCCCTCACCCAAACTCCCCCATACACTATAATCATGGGCAGTGATGAAGGTCTCAGGACTCTCATTCCACACCAGTAGTTTGCCGATACTGTTGTGTGATAATTGGCACCTTTATTCTAATAAAATTCATCACAGATCATTTTTTATTGTTACTGAAAGATTAAAAATTGTGCATGGACCTTTTTATTCTGCTTCTAAAATGGGGCCAGAAAAATTTTGAGAGCCACTGTGTTACTGTGAAGGTTAAGTGCACCATGGCCTTCCTTGCTTGAAGATTACTGGCTTTAGATATTATATATTTTAATTAACTTTATGTCTTAGATTTTGATGTTCTAGATAAGCTACACATATTAATAAATGTTAAAGTTTACTGAGCAAGTTCATTTTACTTTGTTAGATATAACCCCAAAAAGATATGTAAAACACGGTTACCTCATTATGTCAGATATATGTTTTTTCAACCTGCAGAACTTGTCACGTGCTCTTTATTGCTTGCTGTTTCAAATGTTTCTAAATTTTGGAAAGTACCAATTCATTATTATTTATTAAATTCACATATATATTAGTTTTTTTTAGTTTGTTCATTTTAAAAAGTATTTTGATAACAGTATTAATAGTTTTAGCTTTGAGTTCCATATTTTTTTAAACGTGTAGATGTAGTGTGGCCTAAATTTTTGTTACAGGTTTCTTATCTTGATGTTTTCCTTAAATTCATAGAATTCATTTTTTTTCTTAATAGACTTTAACTTTATTTAGTTAGTCTGTGGACACCACGCAAAGCTGCCAGTTTAATAAATGATTGAGTACCTCATAGCTTCAAATTTAATGGTGGCTCAGCTTGTAGACTATCCATTGGCAAAATTATATTTAATTTTTAATTTTGTCAGCAAGCTAAATTAAGCATATAGCTAAATTTGTGACGCTATGCTAACTATGGCCCTGTGAAAATGAATGGAGTAATATGTGTAATGGGGCAGCTGTATCTTTCTGTATGTCTCTGTATTTCTCACTGCTCTATACAGCCAGTCCACTGGCCACTGCGCTAATGATAAGAGGTGTCTAATGCGGCTAATGGGTAATAGTTACATAACTAATGTTAATGTGTGCACCGGACGAGTTAACATTTATGATAACAATTGGATATGTCAATGTTGACATGAGGGAGCTTTACTCACCTGTGAGATTCCTCCTAAAGTGTTGTTCAGTGTCATGATTGTTAACTATTTCAGAAAACAAATTGGTAGAAAAGGAGGAAACCCCAGCCTGCTCCAAATACCATAGTAGTTCACACCTAATCATGTACCTACAAGGCTTCCTCACCTACAGCTCCCTCAATGAACGCTGAGGCGTGTGAGAGGAAAACAATTAAGTAGCAAAATGTATAAAATCATGAACCTCATTGTGCTCTACACAAGCTCTTTTCAAAGGCATGCGAGCGCTTGAAAGGACAGGGGAGTTGAGATGCAGAGAGAAACTGAAGTGTACTTTGGCCCAAACTGTTAACCACAGTGAATGTTGAAGCTCTTTGGATGTGAGTACACTCAAAATGTTTGTCCTTGGAAACTATTTTGAAAAGTGAACAGAGTTTCAAAAATACACTTGCCAAGTGATTGGATGAACAATCAGCCTATCACTGTTTCATGGACAAACTTTAAAGTGTTACAGTGGCAGCAGCAGAAAGCAACAGGACTTCCAAAATAAAAAATAAAAAATGATGCAATTTCAGAGCAAAAGGCAAATATTCAAATGCATATAGAGAGAAAAACAGTAGGAGACTGTGGGAGATGTGCTAGAAAGACACTGCAGAAGAGAAACGAGCGCAGGTAGGTTTACAATTAAGTAAAGTGTAAAAACAGAAAGATCAAAAAGGGCCATCAATACACAATAATTTAATAATAACAAACTGGTTAAACTAATTAGTGTTTGGAAAGCAGTCATAAAGTGGTGAAGGAGAAATGGAAGTAGAATAGCAAATGTAGCACAAGCAAAGGATTTTACCAAAATAAAACAGGAAATAACTATGACTGAAATCTAAAAAGCACACATAATACTAATACTAATAATTCTATTTTCATTTTTGTTGACGTCACCTTAGAACACAAAACAAAAAGATGAGAATAATAAGAATGCAAAAATATTGAGTATCTTAAACAGGATGGTTATAGCTCATATGCAAATGGTTTAAGCTTTTTGATTTGAACTGTGTTGATCTGACCAAGGTGTAGTGGTAATGAGTTCCAAAGACAAGGTGAAGCACAGGAGTAGTCAGGAGAGAAGCTGAAGGCGAGCAGAGGGCACATGAAGCGGTGTGAGGCTGAAGGGTGACATAGACCAACAGACGGAGACCAAATTACACGAAACGGTGAAAGAGGTAAACATTCAGTGACAAAACAAAAACATGATCAGAAACCTTTTGAAATTGCTCTTTTAAAATCCATGCTATGTCAGGTTACACAATGAGGAATATGCAGTATATATACAGTAGTTACTTATTTGAAAATATATTTTTTAAAGCCATGCAGTATGCCACTGTTTTTCCTGTGCTAGGCAACTCAATAACTTTGTGTCTGTTCATTGAAGTGTGTTTATATGAAAACATGCAATTTTTATGATATAACTCAGATGTGACTTTTCATCCCATAGTAATAAAACAGAGGAATAAAAACAAGGATAATAACCAACTGCTTTTACTGCCCAGGCTCATTACACAACTAACATGCAGACTCTAGAATATTTCATATTTCCTATTTCATTTTCAGTTCACAGTGTAATCAAGCAAGGCAGGTGAATAGGCGGTCAGGGATGGCTGCGCGAAGATCCAGCTGCATGGGGCAAGGGTAAGAGGACACCATCTTGGCAAATTAAATCAGCAGTCTCCATCAGGGTAAACAAACTGCAGGCTTCGAGGACGACATAGCAGATCTGCTTTGCCTGGGCCCAGAGGATACAGAATAGCGCTCATCTGTGGTAAGTGTCACGCTGGGCCGTGAAATATTACGCAGAGCCCCTAAAGATGAGCTAAGGGTCACCTCATAAGCTGTCATTGGAGAGGACAGCAGTCATGTTTGAGGCTCGCCCAGAATATAAGGACTTTTGGCACAAAAGGAGAAAATAAGCTGTGTCTTTATAAGGTAAAAACTGCACTTTTTTGGAAATGTAGCAGTTGCTTTAACAGAAGTTTGCTGGATTTTTCTCCTCATGTTCTTTTTGAGCTACTAATAACAAACTATAAAAACTAAATTACTGAGGTGTCAGTGAATAACGCTTTTGGTGTTTTGTTTTTTCCCCTCTGTTTACACAAGCTATTCATAAAAAAGCCAGATGGCAAAGATCCAGTTGATGCAATTGTTGCTTTATTCAACTTGCAGTGCTCCAGCCCCTGAAGGCTGAATCCTTTATCTATAAATACACTTGGCAATTAAGAGAAGGTGGAAGGCATTGCCATATGTCGGATGTTCATTTGCTGAGCGAGACTTTCTGCTAATCCAAGAGGCCCTGCTGAGACACTGGCCAAAGCTCTTTCACTCTTGGTGTAGACATTTCTATTATGCACTGCAGAAAAGGGGAACGCTTCAAAACCTAAAGTTTTTTTGCAAACAAAAAATAAAATTTAATGAGCAGTTCTTCTGTTTGAACTAGTGTAGAGTCTATTCAGTATCATTTTACCTCTGATCAATATCATTGGCCATTTACTAATAACCAAACATTGTCTGGATTAGTCGGTTAACCTTCAGATATTAGTATTTCTTAATTGATATGACCATTAACACAAATATAATGATCAAAATTGACCTTATTAATATTTTAATTAATGTGTTAAATCACCTAATCATCAAATGTCAAACTACATCACCGCAGTGTTAAACATCAAATCAACTAGTCTTAATCTCTTACTCTCTCTTATCATGATATGACTGTTTTTTGCACAGCACAATAGAATTCATGATTCTATTTACCCTTTACCTGTGTGTTTTAGTAAGTGAAACACAGCCATTTCACATGCCTGATAGACTTATCAAATATTTATTGCAGCAGTTGTGCAGCACAGAGGCAGCTGGGCTGCAGGAAGTGCTTCATTTCTGTGCTTGGGCACACCAGACCTGAAATGTGACAGAGTCCAATTGAACCGTGCCCGTGACTGTTTCTTCATTTGAGCCAGAGAGCTGTATGCTGAACCGGGCCAGAGCCATCTTTGTGCTGATGCAGTCTTGACAAAGTGCTCTGGGATGCTTTCATTTCAAGTGCTCAAAAATCACTAGTAGTGGTGTGATAAGCCAGTTCCAATCTGCAGTCCTTACAGAGCACTGCGTTGCTGGGTTTCTGTGTAAAGTACTCCCACAATTTAGATGATTGTGGGCAAGTTGGGGTTTTTTTCTTTTCTTTTCTTAGGAGCAGCTGGGACATCTGTGGCTTGGGAGGTATGAGCATGTAAATGTTTGATATATAATACAAACTGCTATGTGCATAGAAAACTGTATGAATAGGTGTATGAATGTGGCTTGTTTTGTAAAAGTGCATTGAGTGGTCAATAAAACTAGAATGGTGCTAAATAAATGCCAGTCTATCCACCATTTAGCTTGTTGTCAGGGAAAATCAATGCCTCGACTGGACGGGGCCAGTTCTGCGATGCACCGTTGGCATAATCAATAACATAAATTACATTGATAAGGCATCCCAATAGTAATGTAGTCAATGATGGGGTTTTTTAGTTTCTGCTCATACTGTCTACTTGAAACTTAGCAACACACTTCTTTGATTTGCCAGCAATACAGTTGTCACTCTGTAGTGACAGTTCCCTCAGTCCCCAAGTTGTGGACTGGGGGAACTGTAAGGTTAGAAGTGTGCACAGATATTCATACACATTATAGACAATATACAGATTTACAATACCAGTCAAAAGATTTAGAACACCCCAGTGTTTCCAGTTATTTATCGCAATTCAAGTCGTTCAAATCAGGTAAATAGCTTGAAATGGTACAAAGGTAAGTGTTGAACTGCCAGAGGTTTAAAAAAAAAAAAAAGGTAAGGTTACCCAAAACTGAAAAATAATGTACAATTTAGAATTATTAAAAAAGACCTTTTTCAGAAATAAAAAAAAAATGGGATAACAACTTAAATCTGTTCTGCAGCAATGCAGGTTGATCAAGCTTTGAAAGCCGGTTCTACTAATTTCTACAGGTGTTCCAACTTCTCTGGATTACTTACAATGCCCTGTCAGCCTAAAATCAGTGTTGGAAAACACTGTGGTACCATACCCCCATGAGTACTGTGCTGCAGAAAGTAGTGTGTTGCTACAAAAATGGCGAGAAAAGGGCAGTTAACAATGTAAGAGAGACTTGCCATCATAACACTTAAAAATTAAGGTCTTTCCTACAGAGAGGTTGCAAAGAAAGTCAAGGTGTTAGTGAGTACAGTTTCGTTCACCATCAAAATGCACTGAAAAACTGGAGAAAACTCTTACATGAAGAGGTCTGGCAGACCCAAAGCCAAACTGAATCAGAGGACAAGTTACTGAGAGTTAAGAACTTGCGCAATAGGCAGCTCACAGAACAACAGCTTCAAGCCCGGCTTAATAATGGTCGTAGTAAGCAAGTCTCAGTTTCAACTGTGAAGAGAAGAGTTTGAGCTGCAGGTTTGACAGGATGAAAGCAAGAAAGCCATTGTTAAGACGTCAGAATAGGACAAAGAGGCTTGGCTGGGTCATGAAACACCACCATTGGCCTACTGAAGACTGGAAGAAGATATTATGGACTCATGAATCAAAATTTGGAATCTTCATTTCATCATGCAGGACATTGAGTGCTGCTGAGTAAGCAAAAGGATGGTTTCACAGTGTGTGGCATCAACTGTGAAACATGGAGGAAGAAGTGTGATGGTCTGGATCCTTGGTTGGTGATTTGTACAGAGTGAGCAGCACCCTGAACCAAAACGGCTACCACAGCATTCTGCAGCACCATGAAATACCCTCTGGTATGCATGTAGTTGGTCATGGGTTCATTCTACAGCAAGATAAAGACCCAAAACATAAGTCCAAGCTATGCCAGAACTACCTCAGGAAAAAAGAACAAGATTTTTGTACAGGTAAGCCAGAAAACATGGAGTCAGGCCAGCACAGTCTCCAGACTTAAACCCCATCGAGCTGGTTTGGAATGAAAAGGACAGAAGAGTGAAAGCAAAGCACACATTTATGGGAACTTCTGCAGCAGATATGGGAAGAACTTTCTGAAGAGTACTTGATTTCTATTGTAGGAAGAATGCCACGGGTGTACCCAGCTGTTATATCTGCCAAAGCTGGCTATTTGAAGAGTCAAAAAGTTTCTTTTTTTAACTCCAACTCCTTGTTTGTACTATGCTATCAAAGTGCAATCAGACGTTAAACTGCATAATTTTCAATAAAAAAACTGGAAAAATTGGGGTGTTCTTAAACTTGACTCGTAGTGTATATCAGATTATCAGTCAAATGGAAGAAAGAAATACTAGAGATGTCACTGATACCTATTGGAAACTAATACAGAAGTCAGGGAGATGGCTACTTTCAGTGTGTTTTTGCATGTGACACAGTCTTCTCCTGCTAGCTTACTGCCTTTCATAGTTAGACTTAAAGGAAATGTTGGGACCACAGGTTCACTGGTGTTCTACAGCTACAGTGCATGAGCTTTCTTAGTAAAATTCACATTAACATAATTAATTAACATACCTCGTATGTGGTATAAAGTGTGTCATTTACTGCATATAACTCTCAGAAATTCACATAAATGAAACAAGCACGTGTGCCATAAAAACACTCAGAGTTCTTTTACGAAAAAAAAATGTAATGGGTTTTAGCCATAAATAAATAATCCCTATTCTGCAGCGTGCAATCCATTTAATTGCATTACTTATCAACTTGTCAGAGAAATCTTTAGCTAGATGTCAGGGAATATCCCACAAAAAACATTGTCTCTAATGGAGCGGTTCTGTAGTAGCTGTTTTATATACTTTTTATTATTCTTGTTTATCTTATCTGAACTTATTTATCCATGTAGTACAAAATATGTGGGAGATGAATAGACAAACAAGTGTTGGTGAAAATACTGTGAGAGGCAGAGAGAGTGAAATGCATTTAAGGTAAACAGAGTGGCAGACAAAGACAGGGGAAAAGAGAAATACCTCCAGGCCATGCCTGTTTCGAGTCACTCGTTTTGGCATTCAGTCTGCCCTGTTTGCCACTGTCTTTATAAACAGAAAAATCAATATGGCTGCTGCTCTGACCCCGGAGCTAGAGGAGCCCATCAGTGGATTCACTTACAAAACAGGTTGTTGAGGAAGGGCACTGCTCAGTGCAGGACACAGACAGTTTTCAAAGGGGATACAGTTTGGTTTAGAGCTCCAAGAAAAGTAATGCACTCTATGTTCAGACCCAGTATATTGGTCTTACTGTCAACCATCACTATTGCATAATAGGTTAACTAAAGTGTTCAATAAAGCCATGCAGTCAAACACAAGTGGTTCTCGTAGCTGTTCTCCATTCCTTTCTTTTCTTTTCAGACTCTAGAGTATCACTTCCATATGTGAGGAGATATTGCGATCATAAACTCCCCCCAAAGACACAGTTTTTAAATTTTACCTTTGTGATGCCCTAACTGTTGGACAGAAAGAGATCACCTGTTGCTCCCTTCTTTTGTGTCAGGACAAGCACTTCTTCATTTGGTATTTTTCCTTAAGAGAGCAGAGAATCAAGTTTTACTACTAACTAGATTTGCTTTTTAGTGCCAAAAATAAGAAGATCAAGCTGAAGGAATTTACTGTGGCATGGAAAAGTTGGAAATGAGTGTTTTTGTCTTTTTTTGAGTATTAAGTGTTACACAGAGTTTTTATTTGTTGTTGTATACCAACCAAAAATAACAGGTCAGGGGTCCATTAAGACCAGGAGATCATTAAGCTCATTAGGCTTCATACTCTGTCATAAAGGAAAAAAATAAAGAAAGGAAAAAGAAAATGCACCTCAATTCTAAGGTTTTACATATTGGCAAAGAATGTTTTTTGTTTGTTTTGTTTTTTGTAAAACACTGGAATTCATACAGGATGTATTTTTTCTTTTCGTATCCTTCATAAAAAGCTTTGATGCCGAGCGCTGATGTAGAGGAACTCTACCTGTAGGTAATTTGGTAAAGTTAAACTTTGAGTGTCTCAGCTCTTCAAATGTTAACAGCCAGTGGCTATAATTTTTTTAAACTGATGCCAAAACAGTACTTGACACTAGTGTTTGATTTTATTGGTTTGAGGTTGTTGAGGTAGGTGAAGCAATATAACATCTTGAGATTTCCCCCAGAAAATTGAGTACTATGATGTGAAATTTTACTTCTCAGTGATAAGTTTGATAAATCAAAAACAAATAATTGAACATCTAGAAGTAATGATTCACATTCCTTGTTGTAATAACGTCTGTCAGATAGCATGCTGATATTTTGCAGAATAAACCATTTTTACATGAAAAAGGATCTTTAGTTGTTACCTTAATGTTTTAGATAAAGTGGGCCTTCATTTCAGTGGAAATAAGCCACCTTCTGAGTTTGATCAGATTCTAATGGTTCCTTTTATTTGAAATAATTTAATATTAATATTTTTTAGATTTCAAGCATTTCATAACTTTTTTCACATTTTCCTTTAAACTTTCTCGGGCAAGTTCAAAGTTAAAGGTGTAGCATCAAAAGCAGGTTCTAGATTCTAGTTTGAGGAACCCTGCAACACTGTGCAGCTCCAGGAATGAGTGAGGAGGTGAGTTGGAGTTAAACACTGCAGGTAAGTGAATTATGAGACACAAATGTACCTGTAGAAGCCACACCTAATTTGGGAGGAGGCAAGCACAGTTAATGTGACCCAAACACATGATAAATGGAGTCAAGTAGACCAGCACCTGCAAGAGAAGATGGACTGTGACACACACTCACTGAACAGGGAGAGAGTGAAAGAGGCTGATGTACAGTAATGTTAAACTATTCTTTGCAGAACAGCGAGGAGAGAGGACAGAAAGCAACAGAAAGGATGTCTGTGAGAGAAGGGCCAAAAATAAAAAAGTAAAAATACAATCAGTCATCAGAGGAGAAGATGAGAGGAGGTTTAGCTCAGTGTAGGGAGACAGTCAAGAAAGGACAGAAAGCAAATGTAAAAGTGTGAAATATCATTATATGTTGCATTAGATCATCCACTTTTACACTGTTTTATTAATAAAGTAAAATAATTCTGAAATTAATTAAAATGATTTGATCAGAAATGTCTCCTTTTCACTTAAGACATGTAAAATAGGTTGCTCTAACAGCATGATGTTGGTTCTGAAATTCATAATACAAAATAAAGTATCTTCCTTAACTGTCTCAGTATTTTTTGTCGTTATTGTTGAAGTATAGTATATGCCCCTGAAACATCAATACAACAGGCTAATCTTGAATAACTAAAAACCACATCACCTTCCAATAACCTTTGGATGCACATCAAAGTAGTTCAAAAGCTTGTGAACAGTAAACACACCTGACTCAAAGACAGCTGTGTGATGGTGGAAGTGTGTGTGTGTGTGTGTGTGTGTGTGTGTGTGTGTGTGTGTGTGTGTGTGTGTGTGTGTGTGTGTGTGTGTGTGTGTGTGTGTGTGTGTGTGTGTGTGTGGTACACATGCACTGAGTCAAACATCTTCCTGAGATGACATCTGACAGTACAAGGTAAATGTAACTCCCTGATGAGCACAGCAGTCTTTGTCATCAGGACAGTGAACAGCAGAGGTACAAAGCAAAACTGAAACCAGCAGACAAACAGATTCTGATGGCTTGAGCATCATTCTGCCAATCATTGCTCCCCAAAATACACTTTTGATTTTCACACCTTCTCCGCTTGACATAAGCAAGATTCACTCCCAAAACCCCGATGGAATCTGGGATTTATTTTTGCTTACATGCTTATAAAATAGACTCTTATGCAAGTGTTCCAGATTTGAAGTGCTCAAAGGGGTAGCGAGTCCATATTGTGCTAGTTCTGTGCACTGAGGGAGAAAAAAAGAAAAGGGGAGTATGATGATAACTTGACTGAACCCACTATAATTGATGGGTCCCGAGGCCCGAGGCATAAGTGCATTTGAATGTGTGTGTGCGTGTGTGTGTGTGTGTGTGTGTGCGTGCGCGCGCACATGTATACTTGTTCAAGAGTACCCTTGCTCTGTTCAGACTAAATCATTGTAATGGAGCTTTTATGCCAGAAGAACACAATAGGAGAGGACACTCACAGGAGATGGCCTCGTAAGAAAAATCATTTGAAGGCAAATTGTTTTTATGTGTAGTTTCTCATTGAAATGCATCATGAGCAATGGTGTGTTTTGTTCCCTTACGCTCAAATGGCCTTTACCCGCTAGACATCACTAATCGCTGGACAGCTTGACAGGAAGTAACGGTTTGTTCATCACTGTTGAAAAAAATATGATTTGGGAGCCTGCTGGTCTTCTCCAGCCGTTTAGTGTGTTTCCAGCTTAATAATTTTTGATGGAAGATGTCTTTTATTTTGCTCCAAGCAGTACTTAAAAAGCAGGATTTATTACCTCGTGTATTGATGTGGATTTTACCTCACTCAGCTATACACATAGGGATGTGAACATTTAAGAATGTTTTTTTTTATTTTCAACTGCTCAAGTTTAACTGTTGAGTAATGGAAGAAACTCATCTGTCACATGGCAGCAACTCAGTACATTTAGGCGTTTAGAAATAGTCAAGACCTGCTACTAAAGTCCAAAAGTGGAAGAAAGGTGATTTTAGTGACTTTGAGCATGGCGAGCTTTTAGGTTGTTCTGAGGATTTTCAGAAACTGCTGATCCACTGGGATTTTCCCCACGCAACCATCTCTGGTATGGGTCACTGAACCTAAAAAACAACCTTGAATGACCTTTCTCACCTGTACAAGATAAGGACCTTGAAGAAGTCTCAGTCTATCCTGGCTGATCCTAGCCACCTCTAATTGAAGAAGGTTAAGGTGCTTCTGTCTGGCTGCAGATACTTATATGCCAATGTGGAGGACAAATGCACTCAGAAATGAATTTGTTCCATCTTCCACTGATCTTTTGAACAATTCACAATGTTTTCAGTCCTGTTTTTCGTGTATTTACTGCTTATTTATTGTATTTTATTTGATGGTTTTGTGAATTTAGCCCACTGTACGACAAATTGCCCCTTGGGGATAATAAAGATATATTTGATCCTTGAACTATCTCCAGGGTTTATAGAGCATGACCTGAAAAAGAGAAAATATCCAGTGATTGCCAGTTCTATGGGTGAAAATGCCTTGTTGATGCCCAAGGTCAGAGAAGAACTGCTAGAGTGTTTCAAGCTGATATAATAAGAATACAATGGCAACTTGGACAACCATTCGGTGCAACCAAGGTACACACAAGAGCATCCCTAAATGCACAATATATTAAAACCTTTAAGCAGATGGGCTGTAGCAGCAGAAGACAAAACCATGTGCCACTGCTGCAGAAAATCGAGGCGCACTGCAACTGGACAATAGAAGATTAGGAAAAACATCACCTGGTCTGATGAGTCCCAATTTCTGCTGCAACATTCAGCAAGTGGAGTCAGATTTTGCCCATACACAACGTCTTGATGCATGCTCAATCATCCAGGTAAGCAAATCCTAAAATGGTTACTTCTGTTCATCTGGATGTAGCTTCATAAAGCTAAGTCAAAGTGAACAGAATCAACCTTTTGGGGGCTCATAGTCAACATTAAAGCAATGTTCCCTTTGGGGTCTCTTAGTACCAACTGAGCATTGTTTACTAGAGTATTGTTGCTGTCACAAAACTCAAATAATCTCAAACTGGTTTCAGCCAGCAAATCTTTTTTATCCATGATGGAAGTGCAGCTGACAAATTGGCAGCAACTGCACGATGCTATTATATCAATATGGACCAAAATCTCTGAGGAACATTTCCAGCACCATGTTGAATTTGTATTACAAATAATTCAGACAGCCCTGAAAGGAAAAGGTCGTCCAACCTAGTGCAACAGTGTGTACCTAAAGGTTATGCAGTGAGTGTACATCAATATTAAATAAGTTCCTAAAATATAGAAGAAGTTGTACAACCTCCAATGTCACAAAACACTACTAGTACTGCTATTTTTGTATAGTTAGGGTAAGACTGCTATCTTTCCACGTTGTACAACTTGAAAGTCTATTGACCATTCAGCTCTTTATGTATCTTAAGTTTATTATTCATGAATCTTATAGTTTTATTCAAGACTAGAACTTTGTGTAGAAGACACCCTCACAGGGTAACTTTAAAATACAAATGTGCTACATAATTTATAGCAGTGCTACATGCTTTGAGTTATGCCTTCCAGTGAGACACTTTCCCTCAAATTTGACATAAAAAAAGGAGCCAATTATAATACTTTTGTTTTATTTGCCTTTAAATATATTTCTTACATTTGGAGCACTTTTGTTAACTTTTAAATGAATGACTTTTGGCAGTTTAAAAAAATGGAGGGGCTGTAGTGGGAGAATAGCACACACCTTGACACAGATGCAAATTGTTTTTTGAATATATACCTGGACAAATGTTTAAAAACAGTAACCATGCCTGACAATTTTCACGACTGCCCTATTACAGATGCTGGTGTTTATATAGCTCTGTGCAGTTTTTGCATACATTTGTTCAGGAATTAGAAAAGTCATTCCAATCACTGGATATATTGTGAGATGAGGAGAAGAACATGTGTTCATTCATAGAGTACAATTAATTCACAGAGCTCAGTTGCTGTAGTTGTAAACAGACCTAGAGGCAGTTATTATGCTAGGCTTTGTCCTCTGAGGTTTGAGTCATCGCTGCTTTAGCCATTTTTTCATGAGCTTTAAAAACATCTTTCATGCAAAGGTTTTGTGCCTTTGTAGACCAGCTGTGATCTGTAAATCTTTCAGACTGTAAAATAAAGATAACGATAGTCGATGTAGTGAATTTATAAAAGTTGAGATGTATTGTCATATCTCATTATTCTGTAAATAGAAATGTGGGGAGCACTTTTTAAATGATTTTACGGCAATAAGCATTATTAAGCGATTAGTAAGGTACTATCAGTGTTTAATTCATCATTTATTTACCATAACTCTTCCTTAGTATGCTATATATGAATACAGTTAGATTATTATAACATTGATTATGATTATTACTAACAATTACAAATTACTAATTACACACTAATACACACACACACACACACACACACACACACACACACACACACACACACACACACACACACACATATATATATATATATATATATATATATATATATGGGAATACTAAGGAGGAGTAATAATATATAAATGATAAATCAAGCATTTGCTATTACCTTACTTACACCTAATAGAGTGATTTTATTATAAAGTGCTACCGAAATGTGATTTTTTTAAATTTTATTTAGTATTCAGACTGAAAACAAAATGTGTTAGAAAAAAACAAAGGTCGGCTCCACCTAAGATCAAATTGGACTGTAGGTGGACCCACAAAAAAAACCAGGAATTCTTAATGGTATGATAGTCCAACACAAAGCTGGAACTTTAATAAAAAAAAATTTAATGAACATGTTCATTATGGCTTTTTTGGTCTGGATGCATAATTTTTTTGTGTATTCATTTCTTGTTGTTTTTTCAAAGAACAATATGTAAACCTGCATGATTTTCAACAGTCACCCTCGTATCCAAGCAACATTGTTTTATTTTTAAGGTTTATTAGCCTCAAGAAGGAAGTAGTGAGATTGAAAAGCAGATTAAGAACCCTGAAAATGTTTCTGTTATTAAAGTAAAAATATGTAAGAAACTTAATGTAACACATTAAGTCTTAAAAATATTGATTGTGGAATGCAACATATTGCAGAGTTTTTCAAACTGCACAGTTCTCCACACTGAACATTTGGTTACTGTCATCATTCAGTAATATTTGTGTGTGTGTGTGTGTGTGTGTGTGTGTGTAACTACATGCATGCGAATGTTTCCATGTGTTTTGTTGTACAAAACTTGTGATGTGAATAATCTTCAAGGTGTCTTTCTGTGGCCATCAGTACTTACCTTGTCCACATGTAACATTATCATAAGACTATAGCTTCAGAAATTACCAACAAGCAAAACCTCGTTTGCTCTCACACATGAGGTTCCTGCCAGCTGGAGGAGATCATCATATACAATGTGATCAGGAATTTGGACTGGTGGTCAGTGATGGGTTTATATTTTATTATTGTCATTTGTATTAAGAAACATGTAATCATTTGTGTTTAGAAGTATATAGTTGATGGCAAGGTTCAAGGTTCAAGGTTCTTTATTATTTGTCACATGCATAGTTATACAAGTATAACACACAGTGAAATGTAGCATATTGAAAGAATGTCTCATCCTAGGAGGTCTGTAACAACTCTGTGTAGCATGAAGAGGGGAGTGTGTTCACTCCGCTTCAGAGTGTTCTGGCATAGATCACACACCTCCTAGGAGAGGTGTATCTTCTCTTGCTGGTATATGGTATAGCAAACACACGTATATCTGGTTAAGTACAAGAGCCTTTTGTTTAGATGGACCGCTAGACTCCTGGCACCAGCTTTGGGGAGTCTTCACGGGGTCACATCTTGACCCCCCCCCCCCCCCCCCCCCCCCCCCCCCACACACACACACACACACACACACACTTACACAGTATTCTTTGTCCACATGTGTGCCTATATGAAACGTCATATGTTAATGAACCTATGCATATTCATGTCACCACAATAAAAAGAGTGCTATGGGGAACCTGGCTGAGAGTCTGACGGAGGTCAAGTGGGTGGAATGACACTTGGCTCCAGGCAGGCCTCCCTCATGCATGAGGAACACCAAGAAGTTTGCCTACTTGCGTCTTGATTTTGCTGTGTAGTAAATTGTCCTGAACGTTCCAGCGAATAGGTTTAATCTACAAACCTATCAGTCAGTATCAGCAGAGAACAGCTATAGTATCAGAACAGGCAAAAGGTGTATGGGGTCATCTTCTCCACATCAGATACAGTGGGCAAAGCAATTATTAAATCCTCTGCTGAATTTGTAAGTTTGCTCACTTAAAAAGAAACGTCTTTACTTTTATGGTAGTTTCATTTTAATAGAGAGAAAAAAAATATCAGCAAAGAAATCCGGAAAAATGCATTACTTAAAAGAGACTCAAAAATTTGACTCCAGGATAAATTAAAACAACAAATAACACGTCAGAATATCACAGCACTGACAATATTACTGCTGTTAGCAGTTCTTTATCATTTTGTGTATGTAAAATTCATCAATACCGAGAATCTTATGTTGACGACTTTGCTAATTAGCTTCTACTGAGTGGGGTTTTTATAGGTGCGTGAATTTTGGTGAAATCTTTACACAGTGCACATGAAGATTATGCTGTGAAAATGGAAAAATGCCCATTAAAAAAAACCCAAATGTGACTTTGACTTTTTTGCACAGTTGTGAATGGACAGATGGCCACCTCGTATACGTGGTTCATCTGTTTGACAGAAGAATTGGGAATTTATTCTCTGAACACATGGATCAACAAACTGAGCTAATCGCTAGTGTATCGACACAGAGAGATCGCCTCTGAATCCCAGAGGAGGAGCGGCTGGCAGACGTTTTGTGTCAATTACAGCGTAAATTCTACATACAGGAATAATATAGGACAAACAGTAAGATGGACCCTAGTTTCAAAGTCTTGTTTTTTCCATCATATACAAGTTGAAGCCTTTGCACCCTCACTCACTACTTCATGGGTGCAGGTTGCATCAATTACAGTCTGAAGGTGTAGGTACCATACCAATTATTATACTTCTTTGTCACTACTGCCAAACAAATATCCAATACTTTTTAAATATGCAAAACCTTTCATATAATACCAATGTGCAGAAATAACTGCTATCTTTTTTGACAGGCTAATCTTCTGCTTGATCTGCTCATTTTTATCTTCATGGATAATTAAACATTTGAAGTCTAAATACAGATACAGAAAGCTTGCAGGGTGCCTGTTCTTCACATATGTGAGAATAGTGTGCATATAAGTAAATAGTCTTGTCTCAGACTCTCAGCATGGATCTCAGAAAGTGGACACAGTTAGTCCAGTTACTAAAAATCTTGTTAGTAGCATAATGCAATGTTTTTGTCCTGGGTTCAGTTTGCACTTTTCTATAAAGCTCTTGTCCTTTGTGAAATAAAAAAGTAAGTCCATATCCGCGCTGTAAACTGCCTTATTATTGTTGATTATATAGGTGACTGTAGCGCAAGTGCAAGAATTGATGAGCGGGATTGACAGGCAAGCAGACTAGCGATTCCAAGGAATTTGACTACTAGAAATCAGATCATGTATAGAAAAGGTTCTCAGTTCCCATCCCTAATTATAAAGTGCTCTAATTGCCTGGTGTTCAAATATTCAACATTCATACTATATCATTACTCTCAGAGATGCAGCTTTTGTTTAAGTGTGTGTTCATTTCTTGAAAAGTAAGATAATTATTCCAGTCCCCCACTTACTGTAAAATGACAGCTAGTTTTAGCATGTAGCATAAATGTATTCAGTTCCTTAATTCTTGGTTTGGTCCTATTTAATATATGAAATGCTAATAGCTGGCTTGCATTTATAGATTTAAGTTAAGTATGTTGTCAAGTGGCATTTCATTGATAAATAACTGCTTCCATCAGAGACTGCTTAAGAGACAAATAAACAAAGAAAACATAATGCTTCAGAGCAAAACAGCAGAGGCTGTTTATTTAGGTTGTAGACAAAATAATGCAAGGGTGACAAAACTAGATGAGAAACTAAATTAGAAATTTAAACTGGAAAACTAAACAGTAGAAACCTGGAACACTAGAAAGATGTGGACACAGGGGTAGGTGAACAAACGCTCCGACAAGGGACAAAGGGGAACTGACACAACATATAAATATGAGCATGATCAGGGAAAGTAGAGATACATGGGAACACAGCTGGAGCAAACTAGACATAAAGACAAGGACTACTCAAGTAAAACAGGAAACACAGCACAAAGACAGAGTCAAGGATGCAAAACGCACAAACTTGGCACAGGAAGAGAATACCAAGCACACAATAGCCAGACATGACCAAGTGCCGGGGAGCTGGAGACACAAGAGACAGAGGGAGAGAATAAACAGAGACATGACTGAGGATACAGATAAATAACTAGAGGGCATGACTAACTCTCATCATGGACAAGACAAAGATACAAAAGGAACCTAAGAGACAAAAACAACCCCCCCCCCCCCCAAAAAAAAAAAAGAAATACAAATATACTCAGAGACAATAAAGGAGCTGAATTCATGACTAGACCGTACAAAAGTTGAACTTAAAATATCTTCGTCATGTAAGGGAAGAATGAACTAAAAAGAAAAAAAAAAAAAAAGAAAGAAAAAAATTTGCACCATGACAGTCTCTCTCTGTCTGATAAATTTCCACTTTTTCAGAGTACACTGCATTTTCTCAGGTGGTAGAGGGCATCGTCCACTACTCATTAAAAATTGGCAGTTGAATCCTGTGGTCCACATGCCAAAGCCCTAAGCTGCTCCCAACAGCCAAAAAAGGCAAGAATTTTGCATGATGATCACCAGGGTGTCCGTGAGAAACAGGTAAACATTCAAAATCCACTTATCAACCACTAAGATAAAAAGGCAAGATGTACAAGATGAACATAACTTACATTTAATAATAATTCTCTTTTTATAATTAGATTATATAATTATAAAATTATTATTATTATTATTAGTGATAAAAAAAACTTGTTATTCACTCAATTCAAATTCATTTATGTAGCTCCAAATCACAACAACAGTGTCAAATCACAACCTCAAGGTGCTGCAATAATAGAACTATGATAATATTTATCTCATGTTCTATAGGAATATATCCAAGTAATTATTAAAAATAAAAATGCATCAAAATCAGCATTGCTTCTGATCACTGACCTAATAAAAATAATAATCAATTTGCTGTTTTCTAGTTGTAGTTTTGTCACAGCGAAGCAGTCTGAACAACGGGAATGGACTGAATAGCAGACCCAAGACAGATGCACAGAATAGTGAAACATGATATTTATTTACAGTGAAGGTGAACAGTGATATGCACAGGACTTAACACAATTGAACCAAGAGCTACTGAACTATAACTGTGGCAGACAGTGACTATATACAGATGGTAAGACATGAACTGCGAGACGTCAAAAGAACTATAAGGTTAAACACACGAGATCATAGGAACATGAACTGTGGAAGGTGAAATCCATGGAGGTAACTGGAGATGCGGGAGTACAAGTTAAACGCACAACAATTGTTTTGGTTTATTTGTTTTACTAACAAGCGCATGGTGTGACCTGGATATGTTAGTACACAGTTACATGCATATATACAATTGCATTATTTTTACAGATGTAAGACATATTTTAGCAGGTGCTTCTTAAAAAACGAACTCATTACACCACTCTTATTTCAGTTGGGAGTGAGAGCAAACAAAGGTTTCTGTAGAGAAACACTGCAATGTTGCAGATCTCGAACAAAATCAGAAACACAGACTGCAGCTACGAAGCCAGCAAGCTGGTGATGTGCTTCTTTTTTTCTCCTTCTATTTGGCCAGTGAGCCAGTGATGTGAAAGACAGTGTATCTTCTTTATTGCAAACCCTAATGGTCTCTGTATTATGTGTAGTGCAGGTAGCAGTATATAGTCCTCCTCAAAGCGAACCCCCAACTGTGGTGAACAAAATGGCTTTGAAGTGTTCTGTTCCCAGTAATTGTCCTGGCTTCACGCAGAGAAGAAAAGCAAACATTTTTAAGGTGATACATTTGTCCCTTGAAAGTGATCTGAGTTTTTTAAGATCATGAATGTAATCATTTGCCTGGAGCCTACGGCCTTGTCTTTGAGGCCACCAATACATGGATTATCTCACGTAGTGTGCAATTTTACAGGATACCATGCTGCATTATCTACTATTCATTAAACACTTTGTTTATGATGGGAGTTCCTGGCTCTGTCTGTTCTTGCACAACAAGGCAGAAATTAATGCTTCAGACCGTTTAATCTAGCGTCAATCGTCTAAGAGACATGCTGAAAGTCAATTATATGAAAATATGACCATGTTTATGTGTGTGTGTGTGTGTGTGTGTGTGTTTAATTGAAAACTATCAAGGTATCCTCAATAGTGACTAAAAGCAAAGTAAAATGACTTATTCCACAGTGGTGGAATTACACACCTATTTGTGTATATTGTTGATGTTTTCTTCTTTCTTTAGCTTTCTTCTTTAACTGATGCTGGAAACATTTTATTTATTTATTTATTTATTTATTCATTTATTAGTTTTTATTGGGCTGCATCTTCAAGCAGCAATGGAATGGCTATATTTTTTCCATATTATGATATTTCTACATTGTGAGTTTAGCTTTGTGACTTGCTGACTGCAGAGAAAAATGTGTACCCTTTATATCAAGCAGTAGATAAATCTACCTGCATTAACCAACCCAGTCATCATGATTTATTTCTTGTTCTTTTGGCTTTCCCTTTTCTTATGAAAGTTTAATGAATTTTCTTTGGTACCATTTTTTACCATTTTTCTTATCATTTAAATCTCTCACAGTTTTTCAGTCACTGCTCTAGTTTTCTAGAATTATTTTGCATGAATGAACACCTAACGTACATACTGTATATAAGCCACACAAGAATGACTGTTTCATTTGTTTTGTGAACCAAATCAACCAGTTTTGTTTTGTTTGCAAGATTGTAATCATGGGACAAATTTAGCTGATATGTTGGGATGTGTTGGCCTGCTTGCTATTCTGGTAAATGCATAACAAATTGTTCTGAAAATACTTACATTAATATAATCTATGTTGATTAACTAAAGTTCCTTGATTTGCAATTCAGGTGCATTGTTTTTGACTAGTCCATTTATTTGGTTTGTTTGTTCTCTAACATAGCTATATGCATTCTGCAAACATAAAAGTCATTTTTATGAATGAGTAACATTACTTATGTTTTGTTTTAAGGCCACAAACTCACCAGAAGGCTAAATATCTGAACCAAATGTTACCAACCTGTATGTGCAATGCTTAAAATAATGTGTGATGACTTTCTGGATCATCTTATAAACAGCCCACTTAACTGTTTACTATGTTCTGCCAACTTTGCATTGCTTATAACTTCTCAGAAACAAGGTTATTCATGTTTTGAAATCCTCTCATTTGGTTGTGCCTTGAACCATCACCGTGACATTTTCTTGGCTTGGGGCTCATTGAATTGGCAGCGGCACTTCATTGTTGTCCCAGTGTAAATCCCAGATAATGGAAAATAAGCATTTCCCAGTTTGCTATGCAGCGCTTCCTTCGGTCACGTGTTTGAGGAAGCAGGGTGGACAGGTGGCAAATGACTCTGGAGCCTGATTATTTAACATTTTATGAACTACGCTGTTTCAGGTTCAACTTTCCTTTAATTCCAACATCCTGTGCCCACCAGCACAAAAGCCTTTGTAGTCCCTAAAACCCTTTTGGTGACCTGCCATTACAGACTGCTTTATATTCAATACTACAAGCATTTTTGTTCATATTTGCATTTCATGGTTTTATCTTTTTTCTTACATTTATGCATAAACAAACGTATGTTTTGTGACTGATAAAACACAGCGATGACTTAAATAATTCCTGAAAGCTTGTGTCAAACCTCTGCGCTGCATCCAGGCAGTGTTTGATGAACTAAACGGGGAAATATAGCCTGGGTGGAATTGCCATGATTGCAGCCAAGGGAATCTTCCACATTCAGTGAAAAGAAGATGACAGCAGATCACATTTAAAACTCTAAGAAAATCATTCCAGCTGATTTAACCTGCATTTTCAACACTGCCCACTTTTTTATAGTCAGGATAGTCAGGCAGAGATTAGGCAAATATATTTGCATGTACACCATCAACCATCCATCTCCCCCAATCCTAGATTTGCCAGCCGTATGCATCACATTTGTGTCCCACATTATACAACTCTACCTTTTAATATTCACAAGGAATCGTCACAGTAGCTGCTTGGAAATGACTTAATTCAGACTCCAACTGCTGTATAATTCTGAATCTCAAAATGCAATTAACACAGGGGCCATATCTATTATTTCTTGGCAGTCGTAAAGTATTTCTTGGAAATGAGAAGATTGGCTGATATGAGGAGCCATAAGATATCCTGTATATATATTACGTGCAGTATTTACTGCATACACCTGTAACTGTGACTGTGGGTGTAGGTGTGAGGCCTAAATTCCTGCTACAGTCTGTGGTGGAAGATTTATCTTGCTTCCTGAAAGGTCAAGGGGTCGTCACTAACAAGGAAATTAACACTGGGTTTTGAGAAATATTACTGAGCCTCAGTTTAATAGTAGATGTATGGTATATATGGAGGGATGGCAATATTGTTATTTTGCAGCAGGGGTTTGTCTAGTAATAAAATAAGAGAAATAAAATATCTTATGTTAAAAACACTGCTGGTGGTGTTATGTGTGTAAATCTCTCCAGGGAGACACTTAAATATGAAATATCTGAGTCAGTCCACAGAGAGCTCCTTTTACTTTTAATCCCATATTACTGAAAATGGCTGCAATTTATGTGGAGGGTGCTTTCAAGATAGTCCTTAATGTATGGAAGTGAATAACGCCAAAAGACTAAAAGAAATGCATTGTAAAAGGAAAAGTTGAGAAAACTCAAAATATCAAGGCAACATGACTGTTGTTGAATTTACGCAGACGTGCACATTTACAAAAGATTTGTGGAAACTTGATCTTATTGTTCACCTAATAACAATACAAATCAGGTTTACAATAACATTATAGTTTTACTATTACTATTGTTTACTTACCTTAAAAATATCAGATTTTTTTATTATATTTGGTTTGGAACAGATTTTTACAACAAATGCTAATGCTAATTAGTTAGATCCCAATGCTAGCAGCAGTAGTGCACTAGCTTGTGACCCCACTGCACAAAGTTGAGATTGTGTTTCTTTGCAAGTGTTTGGTGAATGTGGTAACTCTTACACCATGGAAGCACAAAGGTTTCAGCTATCACCTGCGTTCTCTTCATTTAATTTACTCAGCATTCCTTAGATAGCAACATAAAAATCCTTGATTTATAAGGGCAAAATTTAATATTTCCATAGTTTATGTATGCATGTGTGTGTGTGGAGAGGATGGAGGGTTCACAAGTTAGCATGCTGCCAGTGCTTGGCCCAAGGTCAGACAAATAAGAGGATTTCATCAGGAAGGGCATATTACATAAAAATAATAATAATAATAATAATAAATCCAGCTCAGTCTCTCTTGGGGAAATAAAATGAGAAGCTAAAATTGGTAAACACAAAGTTTTAAATTATTTAACATGCACATTTTTAATTTACTAAACAAGATTGAAGGCAGAAATAAATTTTATTGTTAACCTCACAGGATTATTAGGGGAGCAAGAAAATTCAAATTGCCCGAACACATTGTCATCAACATCAACATCTTGATTATTCATACATCCTTTGAAAACATTGCATCTTAAAAAACCATCAAGGGATGCTCAGCTACATTAGGTCTTTTTCTTCTTTTCTCCCTGGTGTTAAGTGGTGGCAGACTGATAAACCGACACAAGAGGGCTTTGTGCAGCTTCTAATGTCCTCCAGCATGCAAGCTACTCTCGAGGTGGATAGATCAGTACATTGGACATATGTTCCCATTATTTGCACCTTCAAGCAAAAACTGGATAAGCATAAAATATAATCACACTGCATAGGAAATGCATGCATTAAAATGACAGCAAAATGGTACATTTTAGCAAATGTTTTATAAAATAAACTAAAATGACACTGGATATATTTAAACTTGTCATAGTGGAAAAAAATAATGACTAAAACAATGTTAGACACATTCTGTTTTGAAGAGTTTCTGCTTTTATACTGGGACACTTAATGGAACTGAACCATTATTCACTCAACCTGTGTTTTCAAATGATCCTTCCAAGACCCCTAAATCAGATCAGAGGAAAGAAGATTGATGGTTGGATTAAAGCTGACTTATATAACTAGTTGCTAACACAGCCGTGATCAGTGTTAATCCAGTTAAATTTTCAGAATGAATAATGTCTGTTTAAGTGGAAGAATATTCTGTACATTCTGCATGTTTTTTGAAGTCAAACTTTTAATATATATCCCATTTCAGCATGTGATAGTGATTATTAATGTGGAGAGAACACTGACCAAAAGGAGTGCACATATCACACAAGAATACACACACAAACACACACATAATGTATAATAAACGCACATCATTTATTTTACAGTTCAGAAAGGGTTCTTTCCTATTATAAAAAACATAGATGTCTCTTTGACCCTAATTAAAATAACAAGATGATGAATTTCAGATTGAGACTTAAGCTTAATGAATCTGCTCAGTTCTCAGCTAAGTTTTAAAATTAATAACTTTGACCTTAATGTACAACAGACGCACTGTCACAATATATTCAATCTTACAACGCTGTCGAAGGAATAGAATCAAATGAAAAGATGTAACAGAGCCTGTGACATTTTAAATTTGACTATATGTGCTGCATAAAATCAACATTTGAAACTTAAGCTTGAAATTACGTTAAAACTTACCTTACTGAGCACTTGTAGAGAACAAATATTACAGCCAAAAACTGGCTGTTCTCTATCCTATTCAACAGAATTCAGTAAAACTCATACTGTGCCACTTATCCAGACCACTTATCTCAGTCTTTTCTTCTGGCTACACAGTGGAAAGCTATCATTGTAGTTAGTTTGCTTAGTGGCACTGGGTTGGAAAGCCTGCACCAGCAAGTAACTGTCTTGTTTCTTTAGGGTATGAACATTGAAATGGATTTGAGTCTCTGAGAGCTTTTTAATTTCAGTTTCCCTGCTCTTCCTGAACAAACAGAGATAGCAGAGATTTTCCACTAAGAATGCTCTGCAATGAAAACAGAAAAATAAATACATTTTACATTTTTGAAATTGCAAAGATTGAAGGTTTGTGCGCTATTGGAATTCTTTTGTCTCTGCCAACTTACTAACCATCAGGTCATCAAATGCAGTGTTAAAAAGAACTCAATTCATATCTTTCAGTTATGTGATCGACTCCTTACGCTAGCGGGCTAAACATTACTCCATCATGACTCAGTAGTGCACAGGTGGTAGTACTGCAGGACAAAACTGTTGTTTTTTCAATCTGTCTCAAGACAAGACTACTTGCATCATCTATCCATGGAGGAAAAATGAAGATATGAAGAGAAACTACAAATTGTTGTGATCCATCTTCTGCTCCAGCAGAATATTTATCCTGTAGCTCTATTTGGGTGACATTTTTGGAGAATCCCTCACATAATTTCAATGCTTTCACAGGATGAAAGCATTGAAATTACGGACAGCTACATGTATTTTAGATCTGGGTGAGTAAATAATGCCGCCGTGTGGGAGGGCAAAGGACTGCAGTACGTGTCCCAGTAGCTTTGGCGTCATTTGAAAACTATGAATTAAGGCCCCTGTCAGACGGGGCTAGAAACTAATCAGCAACTCCCTCGAGTCGCTATGAAAAACTGTATTTCCGACCAGCTCACAAGGTTGCTTGCTGTCGTTAGGTAGAATTGGCTACAAAGAGAGTGCTGCAACAAAGCCCACCTTGTGATTTCTTTGGTCGCTAGCAGATTCAATGTAAATATTCACTCACCTACCACAGAGAAGGAGTGAAACTAGAAAAGGCTGCAACACAAACTAGAACTAAAGAACACTGACTTTCAAAGTAAGACTTATACTAAAACTATGTTTATGAAACACAGCAATGTATGTTTTACCTCATCCGGCCAAAGGACTGATGAGCTTATGCAATGACAAGGCGTCCATTGTATGTCCATCCTTGTGTCCCCTCTGAGTTCACAAGAATCACTACTCCTCCTAAAGTGCTGGTTAGCTTTTATTGAAACTTAAACGTACTCACCTAATGGGTCTTCACACAAATTTTACTCAAGGTTAAGGTCATATTTATCGTTTTACAGCCATCTTTCCATTTTCAAAATCCTTACTCCTGCTATAGTATTAGTCAAATTTCAGAGAAACAAGAAATGTTGTCATGCACATGACTGCTTAAAAGCCTCCTTAACTTCTCAGTGGATTTGCATTCTAATTTTATGTTCTAGTCCCTGTTTTCTCTAACTTTATGTGCAGGTGCCTTCATCTATTCAACCCCTGGTAAGTGTCATGACATTGTTTTTTCTAATGATGTTGGTAAGTATTACTCTGTTTTCACCATAATTGACAGAAGCTCTAAAAATTAATCACTCAGCTAAATCATGAGTTGACTCATGCTCAATTTGTTCTTGTGAAGGGCAAATTTGATAGGGCCAGTCAACATTAAAATCAATCTGAGGACAGAAACAGATCGATCGAGTCCCATCCCACTCCAGAAGAAACAGTAACTTATATGGGAGCATAGATCAGCTGTCACCGGTGCAATGTGTGGCCTTCTCATTCTGTCTTTTTTGTTGTCGCCATATTTAGTGAAACCTGGAAGACAGTGTATTTTTTCTAAGAACTGCCAAATGGTGACTGGCTTACTTATAAATCCACTCATATTGACTTTGTTCCATATAACCATTTATTGTTCTTTGGGGTTTTTTTCTGCTTTTTCAGTTTAACACTCAAAGATAATATCACACTGAGGGAATATAAAGAACTAACATGAATTTTCTTTGCCAAAAATTAACAAATAGGCAAATCGCTGTTTTCTGACTCTATAGAATTGACCTTAGACAAACTCGCCACTCTTGTCCAATTATTTTTTTGACTGTGTTCTCCGAGTCCATCAGCTGATCTGTCATGGATCTAATTTCGTCATCTGACCCATATTATCCAGCATTTCATCTCCATCAGCCATCTGCGTACTTTGCTCCACAAATGCCAGTATCTACACTCCAGACTACTTGTGTGGTCAGTCACTTTCTGCTGACCACTTGCAATTCTTTGGTCCCCTATAATCAGGCCAAAAACTGTGTGAATGTTGTATTAGTGTAGTTGAACTCTGGAACTGGATTAAAACAGAACAACAGAACAGAAGAACCACCCCGGTTGAAGGAACCAGTCTGTAATGGCCATGTGATTAATTGCAGGTAAAATGTGCACCTGCATTATAACCTGTAGATGAGAATGAACCTGGTACCCCAGAAATCCGGAAAATGAAGCTTTGGAGCTAACATGTGTTTCATGTTTTTTCTTTTTTTTAACATTATCCACTATCCCAAAATTTGCTTTTGTGCTTGGACCTAATATAAAACTTTAAACTTTGAGATATGACACAATTATAGCACACTTGCCTCCTCACGTGAATTTCAGGTATTAATTTAAGGTATGCCTGCATAACTCATTCCAGACAGTCCCAAAAGGTTGATTGTGTTCATTCGGATGTAGAGTTTTTAGTGTGAAACATTTCGTCACTCATCCAAGTGACTTCTTCAGTCTCAGCTGACTGCAGGCTTCCCCAACCTTATAAACAGTTCGTTGCACAATGACTGAAGCTAGCCCACTGAATGAACACTGGGCTGTGAGGTCAATTTCTTGATCATTAATATGCAAATTGTCATTCTGTGGGCTTTGTTCATTGTTCATTCAGTGGGCTAGGCTCAGTTATTGTGCAAATGTACTATTTATAAGGTTATAGAAACCTGCAGTCAGCTGAGACTGAGAAGTCACTTGGATGAGTGACGAAATGTTTCTCCCACTGTAAACGCTGCGTCCAGATGAACAGAATAGACCTTTTGGGATTTACTTACCTGGATGATTGAGCATGCATCAAGACATTCCAGACAGTAGTAACAAACATTCAGCATCATCCTTCATTTGGATGATTTAAAATAACTGACAGCTTAATCAATACTGGAAGTATAATTATAGCATGTCTTTATCAAAATAGCACACTGTGATGCAATTAACTAATTTGATCTCCCTAAATTATATTGTGGGAGTATAACAACTTCATTTGCATAATTTTTACAACCACAAAGGTACAAGTGTTTAGGAAAACATGAAGTGTTTTTGGCATTTTTTCAAATATATAATTCTACAGTTTTTCTTGGGGGGAAGCATCTCAACAAGCCCATTTCTAATCAAACAATGTGAAGTTTCTCTTTTTAGGCTTAAGGATTTAAAACTGTCATATCTCTTGAGTCATGGGCACTTCAGGAACTCAACAAAACTTAATTTAAGCAACATACCACACAACAGACATTCTTATGAATGCTCCAGCAGTATATAATCTCTGCTCTTTAATCAGAAAACTCTAGTTAAGATGTGATTAAAATAGGAAATTTCTTCTTTTCATGGAAAAATTCAAATTAGGTTTTAAAAAAACAAAAAAAGCAAACTTGGTTTACCTCTGAAAACAAATACTTAACAAATCAATGTATGTTTTACCAATGAAACACATGTAGTTTGGTAATAAATGTGCTGAAAGTCCCAAACTTTGAAGTTGTTTGTGGCTTGTTAAGGTTCAAAATTGAGGAAGGAGAGTACAAACCACTCTTGGTCCAGTAGGTCTTTGGTCAAACAATGATTTTAATGAATACACGCGTGGGAAGACACTCTGTACGCAGACAGCCAGTAGTCCTCGACTTGATCAAAGCATGAACAGATATTTTATAGCATCAGGGTTTGTTTACTGACGCCCCTTCATGCGTCACCGGTACATTTTATACATAGATCAGATCAACATCACCATGACTTTTCACCTAGAAAATCATCTTCTATTTTCATGGCTTGGTACTTTCCGTTCTTATCTTAAAATGAATTGTTCCTCTTTCTTGCCGAGACAACAAGGACGGTTCCTCTAAATAAATTTAACTAATGTGTGTGTATGTGTTGACCTCACATGCTCTTTGTGTCACCTCTTCACCTACTGTCTGTGTCTCGTCCTCAAATGCTCCTCAAAATAACCTGCACTTAGACTCTGCTTTCGGTTTCAGTTCTGCAAAAGGCACACTCTGCAAACCTGCAACTTCCTGTCAGCCTGCAACTTAGTCTTTCTGAAAGACACACACTGTTCAACCCCTGAATGCAATATAAACTCCAGATTATATTATTAATGCAATGGTAATAATGACAATTATTTAACAATAGCAGTAAAATAATTTCCCTTCTCCACAGGCTCCTGTGCTGAGTCACGCTGTCTTTTTCCACTGCATATTCTGTTCATTCAAAG
This sequence comes from Astatotilapia calliptera, assembly GCF_964374335.1. Taxonomy (NCBI): domain Eukaryota; kingdom Metazoa; phylum Chordata; class Actinopteri; order Cichliformes; family Cichlidae; genus Astatotilapia; species Astatotilapia calliptera. The sequence goes on along the minus strand of NC_137433.1, from coordinate 33,021,430 downwards.
ATGTCAGTCATAAACCTCGGGCATTGATTCAGCTGCACTGGAATGAAATAAATGACTTTTTTTTTCACACAGTCTCAGAGTTTTTCCTGTGTGCTTCTACTACCCACTGAGAGCTTAAAGGGGTTTAACAGTGTCTGCCATATATAAGAAGATATCGCAAACAAGGAGAAAATAAGATGGCAACTTTTTTCACGTAAAAGAAGCACTCCTGGGCCGCAAAAGGCAACAACTGCTCTTGAAATGACTCAGTGCCCTTGTGTGAGAGCAAGTTAGTCATATCTTCATAGGGAGTTCTTCCGAAGGAGATAAGACATCCTGCGCTTTCCTCCACCTCTTCTCCGACAGGACCTCCATATCACTAGAGGAAAATCTCAATCAGCCCTCCTGGCTGCCTGGAAATACCTGGGGAGAGGAAGAAAATCACTGCCTGGCCCCATTCCTTACACACTTTAAAGGTTTTTCATTTGATCTCTATCACTTCTTATTATCTTCAAAATATGTTTCGGGGACTTAATGCTACAGAGGTGCCATCCTCTGGTGTCTCCGCATTAAATGAAGTTGCTTTCCTTTGGATCTGTTGAGGTTTATCGTACTTTTAAAGCTTTTTGTCTGCTTTTCTGCTCAGTGTGAAATACTTTAACATTCTTGATTAATGATCCAAAGGCTGCTGTTGACATACGCAATATGAGCACAATATCACTCATCTTTGCTTTGCGAGCACATCATAAGCATCAGAGAGATACACAACCGTGGGATGAATTCTTTGGTGAAAAGGGGTCGATGATGCTGAACCACAGCACAGATGTTTTCACAGTGTCATCCAGCTGTAACAAGAATGTAAACATGGCTGTGGTAAAGGAAGTATAAGCAAAATGGTATGTGTGCTGGGACATAAACATATATGCACATACAGTAATCCCTCAGCCCTAACCTGTTACAGCAGAAGGCTGCCTCTCCCTGACCGGGCATAAACCAGCCACTGAAATGAATACTCCACCTGTTTTACTTTCATCCTGATTACATCTATTATAGTTTTATCTTTCCTTATCAAGTCAGTTACTCTGCTGTCATGTATGTAACCATGGTTATGAGTGGTCATATTTTTCATGGGTGTTCCCACGGCTATCTAAGTAAACCCTGGGTTGACTTCAGGAAATAGGACACGGGTGAGAGCAAAATATAGAAGGAAACAACAAACAGCAGGTAAAATAATCAGGAAATCAGGGGAAGGCAAAGGAAATAGCACCACACAAAGAAAAGCAATTACTAAAGTAAACAAGGAAGACAACATAGACAAGACAGAGGGAGGCAAAGGCAGGGAAATGCTGGGAAAATGAAAAAACATGAAGATTAACATGATAAGAGTAATAATATTAAATAAAAACAGAAATCCTGATCTCAGCTATAATAACACGAATCCAAATCTCAACAACACCAAAACTTGGGTCCACAAAAAACCCCCAAAAAAACCACTTTCTTCCATGTTTGTATGTTAACATAAACAGAAACAACTTTGATTTAAGTTAGTGAATCATGCATGTCTCATTCATGTCCATTCATCTAATCACATTTAGGTCAAAATTTGAACATGCATCAATATTTTACTTGTATCGACTTGTAATAGTTTTCCTTGGAATATTCTTTTCTTGCCCCTCAAGTTCTGGGATTTCATCCCTCTGTAAAGCTACATGTCTTTCCGCCACCTGCTCCTCCACATCATCCCAGCCTCAGACAGGCTCTTTTGCGACCACTTTACTAGTGAAAAGTGTCAGATATCTTCACAGGGACTGTGACAAAAGTTCTGTGTTAAAGAACAAATAAACATGTTTCTTAAATTCCAGGTGCTGGTGTAACTTGGGACTTTCTGCTAGACTCAGATCTACTTCAGTCCCATTTATTTGTCTAGTTTTCTTCCCAGGCATGCTATGATTACTTCTGGACTGTTCTAATTTGCCTCAATGCTGCAGACGTATTTGTCACCAGTCAGGATTGTTTCCAGCAAAGCCAAAGGAGTTAAATCAATGTGTGGCAGGGAATGTTAATGTGGCATTTACACTTATATGATACAGGGGGTTTTGTTCTTTTTTGTGTGTGTGTGAGTATGTTTTGTTTGTTTGCTTTTTATGCAAATGGCATGTAAACACATGCTCTGGGATCTAATAAAAGTATTAAAAAAAAGGTCTGACCACGGCAAGTGTTTATTTGTGTGAGCATTTGGGGGATGCTTGCATCCTCAGTCACAGGCAAACACACAAACTACAACACATACAAAGCTGCATTAGACTCTATGGTGAAACTAATCCTGTTACAGTGTCTGGAAATGTGTCTGCCCCTGCACGCTGTAACCTTGATTCAGAGTCGCCACGGTTACAAAATCAGTGTTTTTTTAGTCTCCTCTCTATTTTTTGTCTCCCTTTGTTCTGTTATTTTATCTACAAGTGGCATACGGTTCTTGTCACTGGGCTTCCTTATCAATGGCTGACCAGAGCTCCACCCCCTAACCCTCCGTGGCCACCAGAGCGAGTGCCGTGAATGATGGCACATTCATACACTTTAATACAACACACACACAAACACAGGCAGTATGCTTGGAAGATTTTGTGGTCTGAGGTTTTACCTTAATTCTCACCTCGATTCTTCCCCTCATTTAATAATGCACAGCAGTATGGAGGGCCACAGAAACAGTCACAAAAGCTCATGTTTAAATTATCCTCATGCACTGTGCACATCATCAGAAGGCACCTGTGAAAGAAAAACTGTAAAGTGTCAGACAAAGCCTCCCATCGCAACTTCAAGCCAATAGGCAAAGCTCATGGATATAAAGAAAACATCTCTGCCAATTTGATCACACATTTTTTTTTGGCTTTTGGCTTTCCTGAAGTAAATACAAGGAAATCACAAAGAAATTGGAATGACAGCAAATAAATAGAGTGCGGCAGCAAAGCCAAATGAAAAAACATGAAGAAGCACATGAATTAAAGTGTCCTTATGCGGGCTTTTAGTGCATGTATGAAATAAATGCATTTTTGGAGTTACAATTTCAACATCCTCATGTCTATTATTACTATGTTTTGTTGATGATCTCACACATGTCTCTTATCTTTGTCACCATTGGCACAGACTGCTTTGTGCCCCCAATAACTTTCAGTCCTCTGATGGCTTGTATCCGTGGTGAGAGAGATGAAGTAATGCATGCATGAAGTGCAACAAATTAAAGGAAGGATAAGACGGCTTGCAAACGGATAAGGATTTCAGGGAAGTGGACACATAATATGACACGGGTGACAACGATCACACATGTGAAAACAGTGGGTGACAATGGCACTGGGTAAAAGACGCAGGAGAAATATGTGAACAAACCAAAAACACAAACAAGTATTTAATATTTTAAAAAAAGGAAGAGAACAGATCGAAGACCCGGACTACTTTTAGCTGCTCGCTTATTCACAAGGGAACTCTGAATCTCTTGTTTGCTAAATGTCAAATAAATACATTTGTAAACCACTGATACTAAGTGCAGCTGCTTAAACAGAATGATACACGTCACAGATTTTTGCACTTAATTTGTTTTATTTTTTAAGACGCTTAATTTAAAATATGTCATTAATAATAATAAAGTAAAATATATAATGGTTACAGAGCTTTACTCAATTTATTAATTGCATTTTTTTTTTATGAGTTGAATAGTCCATAGCTTACAATTCTATTAATATTATAGTAGTTTTGAGAGGGGGGACTCTCAAAGATGATATGGTCCCTGCCAAAATGAAGAATTATTGCATTTCTTCTGTGGGTGTGTGATTTGAGATGTAGAGTTGCAGGTAAATTAATTGAAATCAGGTATGAAATGCTGTTTGCCCTGATACAGCCAATGCTAAGCAGTGAGAGCAATGACTAAGACATTGTGCTGCATATTTTTGTTCAGTGTTACATAATAATATTTGTGAAGTTTAGTCTCGGGCTCTTGCCTGCTTTCTGTTTGAAACGACCTTTACATGACACCCTTGTTAAAAACACGGGTGCTGAAAGATCAACCGGAAGTTGACCAGTAGTATTTGCGAGCACTGTCACCTTGATGTCAAAAAGGCTTTAATGAGAGTGTTACTCCTTGTTCCTGTCAACAACCATCACCTCCAGCTGAACTCCTGGCTCAGAAGTAATGCCATGAAGAAACTGATCAAGATTACAAAGAGCACAGACCAATGAATTTCAAACTGTAAATAGCACTCTTTACTATGTTTTCCTTAAGCATATTATGGAATATTTCTGCTGCCAACCCTTTTGAAAATCTGCGACTTGAGAAAATGATACCAAAGCATAGCAAGAAATCAGAAAACAACAGCCTAGAAATGTGGTATAGGCTGATACCACACAGCCTACACTTTAAGTAAATGTCAAACCCAAATTCAGCAGCGTAAACATCCTGTGCTGTGTGTTTCAAGCAATAAAAGAGAACCATAAAGCAGCGTTTAATTTATATTTTCACACACATATACACACACAGAGTCAAAACCATTTTGCTAGGTAAACCTTGTGAGTATTGAGTTGGACCCTCTTGTGCCTTGAGAAGTGCCTTCCTCAGAGACTTTGGATTATTTTCATATGATAGCATCACACAGTTGCTGCAGATTTGTCAGCTGAAAATCTATGATGAGAAATTCCCATTCCAGCACATCCCAAAGGGGCTTTATTAAATTGAGATCTGATGGCCGTGGAGGCCATTTGAGTGCAGTGAACTTATTTTCATATTCAGTAAACCAGTTTGAAATGATTTGAGCTTTGTGACATGGTGCTTTATTATCATACTGGAAGCAGCCATCAGGATGTAGCCAGATGGGCTACTCGCCTTCCGTTGTTTTTCTTCTCTCATTCTCTCTCTCTCGCTCGCTCTACCACCCTCGCTCTCTTTCCACTGCACTCGCTCCTTGTATCAGGTGATCGGGTTAATTGGGAACCCACCTGCACATTGATTGCAGGGTGGCGCTAGCCTGTATAAAGCTAAGCCGATGTCTTGTTGGATTAATTCCTCCCGAGCTTCTGGTACGATACAGCAGTAAATGCTGGCGTACTGCGACGGACTGATCAGCAAGAGCCGATTATACGACAGCTACAGGTATGCTCTCGCTTAACCTTGGATTCCCTCCGAATACTGGAATTGGTGTTAATATCCTTTTCCGGCCTGTTGTAGCGCAGCAGTCTGTTTAATTCTGCCATTGCGGAGAGAGGTGTTCGTGGTATCTCCACCAATGAGAGTATAGTGCCTCCGGTCCTGGGGTAAGCTGTTAGAACTACTTTTATTAGCATTCATAGCTATAAGAGTTTAAGGTTACACTTATCTGTTTCAGGGTTCACTGCTGTACTCACCTCTCCATGGTAAATTGTCCAACCTAAATTGGAAGAGTGGACTGCCTTCTCAGTTGCTGTTGTGAACTCCTCCTTGGTGGAGTCTGCTGTCTTGTCTTGTTTTGTCTTATCTTGTTTTTATTAAGTAGGCTTACCTTTTTTTGGGTTCGCCTGGTGTTCTATTTTACCCTGGACTGTTGCTCGTACCCACACTTCTGTGATCGGGCTGAAGTGATTCTCTGCCCGAGTGTCGTGCTGGGACTCTAAATCGCCTGGGTGGCCGGTCTCAGCCGGTGGGGAGCCAGACCGGCCTACGCCTGAGAATAATTATTACCAGCACGAGTGGTAGTTTGACCCGTGGGGAATAAGCCTTTCGTGTGTGTGTGTGTGTGTGTGTGTGTGTGTGTGTGTGTGTGTGTGTGTGAGATTTCTTTTATTAAAGTGTGTTTTAGTCTTTTTATGATTTGTAGCGAGCCTGACGCTCAGTGTCCTTTTATTCTTTTAACATACTTTTCTGTGTTTTATTTCAGTGAAGGAGGACGAGCCAGTGGCCCTGGGACCTCAGGTGGTGGGTCGTTTTCACACTTTCTTTTGTGCAGCACTGGGTGGTCTGCAGTGATTCTTTTGGTGTGATTTTCTTTTGGTTCCACGGCTGCTGGTAAGTCCAAGTTCCACGATTGTTTATTTTTACTGTAGGACACTGTCAATAATGACGCTACATCTTGACTTTTAATATTTTATTTATAAAATATTATTTATAATATTTTATTTATTTCTATAAATAAAACTGTTTTAATATTGGAAGCCAACCTGCCTCAGTGTGCATCCTTGAATCTGTGCGGTCTTCTTTTATTCCTTTTATTTATTTTTCTTAAATATATTTCCTGGGGGTGTAATTCCCCTAGGTGGCGTTGTCAAGTTTATTTATTTTGTTCATAACCCCGCCGACCACTTGGTCACAAGAAGATGGGTACACTGTGGTCATAAAGTGATGGACATGATCAGCAATAATACTCAGGTAGGCTGTGGCATTTATATGGTGTTCATTTGGTCCTAAAAAACCCAAAGTGTGTCAGTAAATTTCACCATGCCATTACACCACCAGCAACTACTGATAAAAGGCAAGGTGGGTCTATGCTTTCATGTTATTTACACCAAATTATATCCTTATTAGCCAAATGTTGCAGCAGAAATCAAGAAATACATTTCTGTGTAAAATTCTTGAGCCCACTAACAGCCCTCTAACAGACTAGAAGGTCAATATTTGATATGATCACCTTTATTCTCCACCACAGCCTGAACTCTCTTAGGCAAGCATTCTTTAATTTGTTTTTAGAAATAGTTCTCCAGGCTTCTTGAATTATATTCAAAAATCCTTGGATGTTGGCTACCTTTTGTTCTGTTTGTCTGTCAAAATGATCCCATGCAGCTTCAATAAAGCTGAGGTCCGGACTCTGCGGACGCTGGTCCATGACGGTAGCATTCCACTGTGTGTTTCTATCCAGACATCCCTGGTCTCTCTATCCTGACCTCCTCCAAAGAAATGGACTTTTTTTTTTTTTTTTTTTGATTTGGAGACATTACTGAGCAGTTTTTGTGTAATTTGACACATTTCAGCCTTTTCTTCCCAATTCCCTTCCTTAAGAATGCCCTGTTGATGCCCGCCCATGCTGACAATTTCTGATGACACTTCAGCAAACAGTAAATTGCTGCAGATGCATCTCTCAGGTCCTGTGCAAGACCGCTGGTGTATCTGACATGACTTTCAGATACTGTTCATCTGCTGCAGACAGTTTTTTAGGTCTGTTGCGTTGTTTCTTTCCTTCACTTGTTAATTTTCCTCAGATCCTCTGTAAATGTTTAGGGACAAGGACTGGACTGAAAATGAGTGGAAAAAAAGACGAAGTATAAAGAACTTTCAAAAGGCTTGAGAACTGAGAACTATTGCTCAGGACCACTTTTTTAAAAATAACAGGAAAGTCAAAATACAAAGATATGAGTGGCTCAAGATATTTGATATTGTAAATCTCAAGAGGTGTGAAAACTTCAAGGAATGAAAGGTTAAATTGCTTATGATGAGTGTTTAGTTTAAGCATCCAGTTTTCAACGTCAAAGGCAGCAACCTGAAGCACACAGTTATAGGTTCTCCAAGGGTGAAACGGTCAGCACAGAGCTCCTGAGGCCTCTGTAGAGGAAATTTAGCAGAAATGACCTGATCTGGTTGACATCAGTGACCCACACAAACATAAATTGCATAAATTAGTATTTTGACACTGCAGAAGATCCTGTGTGTGTTCCAGAGGTACAAATATGTAAGCTGAAAATGTTCCAGAATTTGAAAAAAGATCAGTCATATTAAAGTGACTTAAGTTTGTCTAAAGTGCTCTGCACCTGTAAGCCGCTTTGGAAGCCATCTCCACCCAAGCATTTCCTTGTTATATTGTGTTTAACAACCTCAGTGCGATATCTATTACCACTGATACCTGCTCTGTTCTGAAGAATACAGGTCCCTTGCTGATATGCTTTTCTCACTTCCAGCTTCCCATGTACAACAAACATTGAAATAATAGGGAGGTATCTTCTTGACCTTTATGTTCATCTTTGGCATGTGGAAGAGTGGCCACATTCCTGAACTGAGCCAAATTTTAACTAAATACAAACCTTCTTTTTGACTCTGGTGATTCTGAATCAAACATGTAAAAATATAATGAAGTGCAGTAAAGGATCTGTGATATTAAAGAAAGAGATGTAAATCTGTCTTTTTCACCAACATATTGTTATGAGCCAAACATAAAAAAAATGTTGTAAAAAACATGAGCCCATGCAATTCTGACATTTCCAGCAGTAAAGCCTCCAGGTCAATGAGGAGATGCAACTGTTTGCATTTTTTTTATAGCTTTAGAGTGTGTCGAAGAAAAAACACGTACATTTTTCCTGGTTCTCTTAAATAAAATCTCACGCTCACTCAAAATTAGTCAGTGCTGATGAGCCAGGTACCTATCTCCATTAAAGATATCAGTAAACTGCACATGGTAATATCAGCCCAGAAAAGAATGCCTGTTTCCAGTAGATTCCAAATTGAAATCAAGTGAAGCAGACAGGAGGGATGTTAGAGCCATATACCCTCAACCTTCCCTCTCCTTATCTTCCTATCCCAGCGTGACATTGTCAGAGAAAGCTGTGCAGGTGAAAACAAAAACTCAGCTTGCTTAAATATCTGACAGCCGAAAGGGGTCAAGAATCAGTGTGAAAACACTTTCATTCCTGCAGAGATTAAAAGGAGACATTTGCATTGGTTCCGACAATGAAGAGACACTATTTCCTTTCCAGTGTCATTGTGTAGAGGTCCTTGAAAATGATGGAGGAAAACACTGCCATCCAACTAAAGAGCTTTTCAGGTAGAGAGAAGTGCAAAGATAAAATACAAAAACTGAGAAGGCAAAGTGGTATTACATAGATTTATATAATGGCCACTAAGTTGGGAGTTCAACAGTCCTTTTTTATGAATCCAAGCCCCTTTACATTTTAGATTGCATCTGTCGAGAAGGGAAATTATTTTACTGCTATTGTTAAATAATTGTCATTGCATTAATAATATAATCTGCAGCATGGATATTGCATTCAAAGGTTTAAACAGTGTCTCTTTCAGAAAGACTGAGTTGCAGGCTGACAGGAAGTTGTATGCAGAAGTGAAAGCAGGAAGTTATTTTGAGCCGCAGGCTAAGACGAGGCTTTAACAATGTAACAGATAGCTTTAAGAAGGCCTTAAGCAGTTATGACTATTTTATACACAATGCATATCTGTGCTTATTAAAGAGTTGGAGCTCGGTCAATTAATTGGGGGTCGGAAGCTTTGTTCGGCGCGATGTTCGGACAATCTATTGTGCAAGTGACTTGGAGCCATAGAAGGAATCGCAATACATGCTTACAAAACACTTATATCAGGTCATTTTATATTAAGGTTTAGTAGAGGTTCTTGGTTAAAACATTTATTTAGTAGAAGACATACACATAGTCTCAGTGAGCTTCTGGTCTGGTAAAAGGTCAGAAGTGCAACAGGTGAATTGAGAAAGAGCATTTGAGGACGAGACACAGACAGTAGGTGAAGAGGTGACACAAAGAGCATGTGAGGTCAACACACACACACTTACACACACTTTAAATTAGATTTATTTAGAGGAAGAGGTTAGTTATGTTTGGCTGTAACTGCAAAATTGTCTTGGTAAAAGAGGAACCGTTTCTTGGTGTCTCGGCAAGAAAGAGGAACAAGACAAGAACTGAAAGGTAGACAGGAAGGGCTAGCCATGAAAATAGAAGATGATTTTCTAGGTGAAAAGTCATGATGATGTTGATCTGATCTATGTATAAAATGTATCTGTGATGCATGAAGGGGCGTCAGTAAACAAACCCTGATGCTATAAAATATCTGTTCATGCTTTGATTAAGTTGAAGACTACTTCCTGTCTGCGTACAGAGTTGTCTTTCCACGCGTGTATTCATTAAAATCATTGTTTGACCAAAGACCTTCTGGACCATGGGTGGTGTGTACTCTCCTTCCTCAACTTTGAACCTTAACACATCTATTAAGTGTAGTTTTAAACAAAATTAGACAGTCATAAATGTTTCTACATCCAAGAAATCCACAGTTGGAACAAATAATAAAACTAATATGCCTATCTTATAAAGTAAAAGGTCTTTTTTTTCCCAGTGGAAAGTGATGAGCTGTTTTTGATTTAGTTTCGTTTTTTTTAATAAGACCATATTTGGATAATATGGAAGATCTAAAAAACTAATGGTTGGTTAGTAAGGTGTATCAGCAAGTTATTATTTGCCGTAAGTCCTTAAAAACAGGTTTTAAAAAATTAACTTGGAAAAGTAAATGTAGTCTGCTTTTCTGGGGCCCTAATGTTTAAATTGAATGTCACGCTGCAGTAAGAGAAGCAAGTATATAAGCAGAAGGAGTTTACTGTGGTAATAGATCAGGAGTATGGTTATTTTCATATATACTTTGATACATTTTTTTCAACATGGTATCTTTTTAAAATAAGAAGAGTCAAACCTAGAACCGTAGAACCGCTGTTTTTTGTGGTGTGATGTTTAGAATTTTGTATTTTTCTCATAAAAGTTATTTCCTGCTTGGTTTGAGTTCTCATCCTATTCATGATTATAGCTGTGCTTATATTTATTTGAGGATTTTCTTTGTTTTTTTTGTTGTTTACCCCTCCACGAATCGCTGCCTTATTGTGGTGGAGGGGTCTGGAATCCTAAGGATCCCACAGGCTATGCTGTCAGGGGACTTTTGCCTCCTGGTAGAGTCTCCCATGCCAAATTGGTCCTGGGTAAAGGACCAGGAAAAGATTCAGACAACCCTTTTGAGTGCAAGAGCAAGCAAATAGTTACCCTGCTTAGGATAAGGTTACCCAGGCTACACCCTGGAGCCAGGGAGACATGGGCCCGCCCTCCTGTAAGCTCCACTGCCGGCAGGGGTCAGGTGCAGTGTGTGTTGGGTGACAGTCCAGGACAGAGACCCTGGCGGACCAATACCTAATACCTACTAAGACTGACGATTATGACATGGAACGTCACGTCTTTGGTGGGGAAAGAACCTGTTGCTGTGTGCGAGTTTGAGAGATACTGGCTAACTATAGTTGGGGTCATCTCAGCCCACAGGTTAGGCTTTAAAACCAGTCTCCTGGAGAGGGGCTGCACTCTGTTTTTACCCGTGGAAGAGAGGGTTGGTTCCCTATGCCTTTAGGTTGGAGAATGGGTTATCTGTTATGCACCAAACAACAGTTCAGAATACCCAGCCTTCTTAGAGTTTCTGGGTAGGGTGATCAAAATGTGCTCAACCTGAAGACTGGCATCTTATTGGGAGGCTCCAACACTCATGATGCCAATAACAGTGACACCTGAAGAGGTGTAATTGGGAGGAATAGCCTCACTGATCTGAACCCGAGAGGTGTTTTGTTCCTGAACCTTGCGCAAACCACAATTTGTCCCTAACGAACACTTTCAAACATAAGGGTGTTCATAACTGCACATGACAACAAGCAGAAGGCTTGCATCTTCGTGGCCTCAGATTCTGATCTCTGCTTATTCCAGACAGTGTGGCTCTGTTAGCTTCATTAGGCAGTGGCCTCCAGCTCACACTGGAGCAGTTCACAGACAAGTGTGAAATGGCAGGTATGAGAATTAGTACCACGCAGGTTGCTGTACCTGGCCCCAAATAAGCAGAAGAAAATGGATGGATGGATGGACTTTTTGTTTATCCAGCCTCTACTGTGTCCCTGTGTCTTCCTGTTTAGTCTCCATCTATGTGTTATGTCATTTTTCTTATTTTTATTTTGGTAGTCTTTTGTCCCTTGTCTTGCATTTGGTCGTTCTTCTTTATCTTGTTATCCCTTGATTGCTTGCACCTATATGTTTACCCACCTGGTTCCCATTTCCCTAATCTTCCTTTTGTGTATATAAAGCCTCCCTTTGTCCTTGTTATGTTGCACTAATGTTTTCTGTGTGTGCTCTCAATCAGTTCTAATATTTGGATTGCTGCTTTTCTTATAGATTCTGAGATTTGGACTTTGTCTTCAGCTTGAATAAAGGTTTGCTTTTTATTAGCATCTATCTGTCTAGCTGTAGCATCTGCATCTGGATTTTTATGGTTTGGCTAATGGGTCTAAATTGGTAAAACTGACCATCCCACGCAGATTCATTTCAAATCAGCAGACAATATACTATTCCCAGTATATATGTGTGCATGTGTGTAAATCTCTCTCTCTCTCTCTCTCTCTCTCTCTCACATATATATATATTTCTTTTTCCGGGAGATGGAAAATTGGCTACAAAAAAAGTTCATTTGAAAAACAGCTTGAAAGAACCTAGAAGGAATGCTTTTCATCCTGTTAATGATGCGTGATAAGGAAAAATTGAACTGTAGGTAACCATAACAACAGTGCTTATACTCGTCATGCTATGCAACCATTCCACTGGTAAAACTGATTTACTACACTGACTATTTCAAAATTAGTGTGTGACTTATAAACACACCTTCTCTTGTTCCCTCTGGTTCAGGCCTTGGCATAAGGGCAATACTTCCTTAAATATGACTGCTGTGAAGGTTGTGCATGTCAAAGTAGAAGCATGACCATCAGCACAATAAACAAAAGAAAGTGTTAGTCTCCCAGAAAGTCAGCCTTGTTGTTTATCACCTAGGAAAGTGAACACAAAGACTTCTTCGCTGTGTGTGAAGTGATTGATGTTAGTCCACTATTATTTCTTTTGCATGTGCTTCCGTCAGATGAATTTCGCTCTAGGTAAGTGGAGATGAATGTTGATGAATGTTGGAGGGAATGGTGGATGACAGCCAGAGTGGCCCTTGCGGGAGATGAGTCAGGGAACCTGCCAGTCTCTTCCCAAATGATGACATTTCATTTTGTCTGGTACTTTTTCCTTTCAGTATGGCAGGTGCAGAGGCGACAATCAATAGTACTTTTTTGTTCTCACTTTCTCCCCTCACTATCTCTTCACCCCTGTGTCTCCTCCCAAGCTATGTATGTGTCTGCGCCTTTTCTTTTCAATCTAGCTTGCTCTATTGAACTCTCTTTTCCCACTCTGTTGTGTCTTGCCTAGCTTGTCTCCATCTCACCCCCTCTTGCCTTTTCCTCCTCGGCATCCCCTCCTTCCATCATCCGTGACTCTCAGCAGCACATATCGGTGGATAACTAATGGTAATGGACTTTGCTCCCTGATGTGGGAATTCTGCAATCAGCCACTCTGCATGACACATGCGTTGATGGCCTTAATTTTCTCAGACTTTAATGCCCCTCAACATCATCAGCAGCAAGAAGACAGCACACAAATAAGCACTGCTAACAGCAGAAGAGTGATTAATCCTGTCAGTGAAAGTGTTCTTCATTGATGTGCAGGTAACTCAATCAACATTGGCAAATAGTCTGTATAAAGTATGCCATGACATCCAGCTTATGACCTTACTGTCTTGATTTATCTTTCTTACTTTTGCTGGTGTTAACTAAGAAAAATAAATAAGACTTTATCACCCAGACCTGACTAGATGATGACACATTTCTGTGTGATGTTCTCTGTAAATATCAGCCATTAATGTGTCTAATGCAGATAACGTGTGATTACTCATGCTGTCCTACAGCAAGAGAGAATGAATTTATCAACTACTGATATTTCAGAAGCAGAATTCATCTTCGGTGCTTGTGTAGATGCATTTATTGATCTTCTAAACTAAAGATGACTTAAAAATAAACACAAACTAAATAAATTGGTCAACTTGTCATGTAGAAAGATTTCCCTTTTCTACTAAAAGTGTTCTTAAAAATCAAGGCACACTATGCCCCTGAGGTTTATTAAATGTGATAAGATACATTATTTCTGAATCATTTTTAATACAACCATGAAAGCACTTCATTTACAACATGCAGGCACTGGCTCTTAATGTCTGTTTTATTTCTTACATTTATTTTCCATTATAGATGATAGAAAATCACCTGAAGGCTGCTTTCAAAAATTATTTGAAACTTTCAACTTTTCTAAAAAAAATAATAATAATAATAATTACTCTGCTGCAGGCAGTTCATTTTGCTATGTAAATATACTTTATCATATCTACACAAGAACAAATTTTATTATTTAAAGTCTTCCTTCTTTGTTAATACATAAGAAGTCAGGGATCAAACCTACAACAACACATTATAGGCTACTGACTTTTCCATTTGATATATGTGAATTTTTTAGTGAAGAGCACTTTTATTTTCATTATCACTGGGGTGTTTTTTTTTCTACTGTTTTCATCCATCCATCCATTTTATACCACTTATCTGGGTTCAGCTTGCAGAGGGCAGCATAGACAAAGAGGAAAACTAAAACTAGCTGAGAGATAGAATCTCTCTTTTATGTCCTCCTCTGCCCCTGGGGCTCCTCCCAGTCTCACATGCCCAAAACACCTCATCTAAGAGGCATTCTAGTCAGATGCCCCAACAATCTCAAATGTTTCCTTTTAATGTAGAGAAGTACTGACTCTGCTCTGAACCCCTCGTGAATCAACCTAGCTCTTAATCCAATCTCTGGTGGGCATTCAGACACCCTTTTGACCAAAAGAAAGCTTTCTTTTGGTTTATACACACAGCTTTTGGATATAGGTGAGGGTAGGAATGTAGATCAACCAGTAAACAGAAAAGCTTTGTTTTCATAACAGTTATTTCTTTACGACAACAGACAGGTGCTGCAACACTTCCTCTGTCAATCTTTTACTTCCCTCACAGGATACTTTAAGAAATTAAATTTGGGGCAGCAGCTCATTCCCAACACCAACTGGGCACTGGTAGTTCTTTTCCCAGCCACTTCATACTCATCTGCAAACTGTCCAAACTGGAGGTTGTCATTCAGTGAAGGTTGCAGAATCACATCATCCACAAAAATCAGAGACGAAATCTGAAGAAGATGATTAAAATAAAATAATTATAATATAAATATAAATATAAAAAATATTTTATTTTACTCCTGTTATAATTAAAGCTTTTAAAGGTTCTTAGACGACCATGGGTTTAACATAGTTACATTTTCATTCATTTCATTTATTTATTCATTTTCAGGCACAACAAATACCTATATTGAACATAAAATACACAAAACAAAAAACAAAACTTGCCTGAAAAAGGAGTGGGACGAAGAAAACTTATTAAATCCCACCCCTATACTCACTCATCAACAAAAAAAAAAACAATAAACTTCCCGCAGCTACGCCCATCATTGCATACAGACCCATCAACAGCCCCGGGCAGATACAAGCATCTAAGCGGCAGCTCGCAACCAACAATTAGAGCCTTCATAACTGAATACAGAATATATAAATTATAAATTGCATTACCACAGGTAACAGGCAGTAATAACTACAAGTAACAGACACACATACATATACATACATATATATCTACACACACAAGTACATATATGTACATACATACGCACACTTTATTTTTTATTTTGGAATCCATACCAGCAATGGTAAGAGGACAGACATTACAGAGCACACTAAAACCCATCATTGAGTATACTGTGACCAGACCAACTGTTTGTAGAGAAATTTAAATCTATGAATATTTTTGCATTGTTTCAATTGTAAACTCAGACTGTTCCAGATTTTCACACCACATACAGACACACAAAAGCCTTTACGGGTTGTTCGAGTTCTGGGTAATTTGAATTCTCCAAAGCCTCTCACATTATAAACCTTTTCTCGAATTTCAAATCTAGTTTGTAAATTTGCCGGTAAAAGTTTAGTAAAAGCTTTATACAAAATTATGGATGTATTGTAATTAACCAGATCCTGGAATTTAAGTAACTTTGCCTGAAGAAAGAATTTGTGAGTATGATCTAGATAACCAGCCTTGTGAATAATACACAGTGCTCGTTTCTGTACTGTGACTAATGGATTAGTTGTATTTTTATATGTATTTCCCCACACTTCCACACAATATGTAAGATATGGAAGAACCAGGGTACAGTACAGAGTACGAAGTGCATCTTTATCAAGGAATTGTTTCACTTTGTTCAAAACTGCGAGGCTTCTGGAAATTTTGGTTTTTATGTGTTAATTCAATATCAAACGTTTGCTGTTTTTGCTGTGCCATTCAGACACAGAACAGTGTGGGGAAAATGTATTTTAGTTAACGCAAGTAACACATTTTGCAAAGACTCAGTCTGTCTTTCTTGAAATTGAAAACTGCTAGTTTCAAAGTTTTAGCAGCCTGATTTCCATAGCCTAGACCTCAAATCTATGCAAATGAGTTGCTGGCAACTTGACAACCTGTCCCTCAAAAAGCAATGTGACACCACAAGAATGCACTTGTTGCACACTTGGACAAATGACACTTCCAGGCGTGCATGAGTTCAGAATCGTTCTCTTTACTTGCTCTTTTGCAACTGCAAATACAAAACACAAGCACTTCAGTTCAGCGTAGCTGCGCTCTGCAGGCTATCTGTGCAGTAGAACACACGCGACCATTTTACATATAACTACTGAACACGTGTTAACAAAGTACTCATTTACTCAGTATTTTCCCACCAATGTTCATATTACAATATTCTGCACACTCGTATGCTCCTCCAACTAGTATTGTTGCGCATGGAGACTGCCCTCTCGATCCCCTCATTACATCATTTGCGATGTGACGTCCCGTTTAACACCAGTTCAGGTACATCATGTAAATCACAAACTCCGACATTAGCGTTGTGTTCCATTAATGACAGTACCATACTCTAATACATTTCTCATACGTCAACATCATTCCGTTTATCAACACATAACTTGTGCTCATCTGCAAATACAAAACACAAGCACTTCAGTTCAGCGTAGCTGCGCTCTGCAGGCTATCTGTGCAGTAGAACACACAGGACCCCAAGGCTGCCCGATTCAGTGCCTGCGTGAGCCCGAAGCTGCCCGTTTCAGTGCCTGCGTGAGCACCACCCGTGGGAATCATCATTGATCAGAGTATCCTAGCTATATTGCCAGTTATCACAGTATGTGTCAGAAATAGTAATACAGAACTGAACGCATAACATAACAATGATAAGAATGCATGAGATTATGGAGGGGGGGCGATATCTATTACAATACTTCCATCTGTGCCCACCCATTACATGAGTCCCACACTCTCCCCTCCAAAAATGAATGTCATCCTGACATTAGAGATTTTTTCCAGAATGCATGTCTTCAACAGAAGGTTACAGCAGTAGCTTCACTGGGAGTCAGCCTCTCAAGATACGTTCTGTCCGGTAACAGTCTTTGGCATGACATACATCTCCCCCTTCATGTCATGTACCAGCAACAGACACTACTGGCCAGGCAATGTCTGTAAAGTCTCTCCGCCACTCAGGCGTGCTCTGTATCCGGCTGAAGGTGTAGACCTATCACTCTACCATGTAACCTTTTACACAGACACACATTTACTGCTGTATATCTCACATACAAGCCAGTATCTCTCTATGTGTAGCTAGTCTGGTTCTGGTATTCCCTGTTTAACTCATGTGAACTATTAAACAAATACATGCAGTTGTTGCTCTGTCAAATTTGCTCTTTTTAACATTTGCTACTGTGAACACTTCCCTTTCTGTTTAAACTGTCACCACAGTAAACTCAACATGTGACAATGAACTTAGTTTTTTCCTCTTAGCTGTGGACATCACTTGTGTCTGTTTATGACTGATGGCTGACCTAAGGTGTCATACGTGAATGTCTTGGGTGGATTTCTGCATCGGAAAGGATACTTTCTTGTGGGAACTGGCTGTGAGTTGGGCTCTCCCTCGTCTTCTTCATCAGATGACGACACCTGTCCTTGACTTCTTCTGTTCTCCTCCCCAGACAGCTCACTTCGCCCTGCCTCTTCCTCCTCTGCACTTGACTCCAGTCCACCTTTTCCACCCTCGTCTAGGCACTCGCTGCTGACACCACCACTTGACAGTTCTCCGTTAGCTTCTTCTGGCTGGAACTCCTCTGCCTCTGCCCTCAGCTGACTCCTGATCTGGGTGGGTGATTCCGCAGCTTGTGTGGTGATAATTCCCCAGTCACCCTCATCCTCTGAACCGCTGTCGTGGTCACTCTCCTGCTGCTTTTCTTGGGTCTTTCCTTTTCTTTGTTGTTTGGCATCCTCCTTCCCATTCTTGTTTTTCTCCAGCTTCTCCTCCTGGACGGGGAGAAAGTCACAGGGCAGTAGGAGGTTCCTGTGCAGAACTCTCACTTTCCCTGGTCCTCTCTCTGGCTGTACGGCATAGACAGGGCTATCTTTGTGCTTTCTTTCTAACACGACATGTACTCGCTCCTCCCAGTAAGACCTTAGCTTTCCGGGCCCACCCCGATCTCTGAAGTTCCGTACTAGCACCCGACATCCCGGTTGCAGTTCCACTCCATGAGCCTTCCGATCATACTGCTTTTTCGCTCTGTTCCTCTCTTTCTGGGCTGTTTCTGATGCCAGTCTGTATGCCTCTTGCATCCTACTTCTCCACTTACGGACGTAATCACTGTGAGAAGTACTCTGGTCACCTGGAACCAGGCCAAACATGATGTCCACTGGTAGGCGGGGGTTTCTGCCATAGAGAAGATAATATGGGGCATATCCTGTTGCTTCACTGCGTGTGCAGTTATACGCATGCACCACTTTGCTCAAGGAGTTTTTCCAGTCCGCCTTGGCTTCCTCTGTCAGGCTCCTCAACATGGAAAGGAGTGTCCGATTAAATCTCTCCACCTGGCCGTTCCCCGCTGCATGGTAAGGTGTTGTGCGTGACCCCTGGATTCCACAGTACTTTTCCAGGGTGGCAAACAGCTGGTTCTCAAACTCCCTTCCCTGATCATGGTGTAACTGGGCAGGGAATCCAAATTTGAGCACAAAATCTCCAAAGATCTTTTCTGCCGCTGTTCTTGCTGACTTGTTGGTGCATGCATATGCCTGTGCAAACCGGGTGAAATGATCCATCACGACTAGGATGTACTCATATCCTCCTTTACAACTCTCCAGATGCAGGAAGTCTATTGAGACCATCTCAAAAGGGTATGTGGTGACAATGTTGACCAGCGGTGCTCTGTCTGGTTTGCCGGGACGTTTCCGTTTCAAGCAACTGCACACCTTAGTCACATAATGTTCCACATGTCTTTGCATATGTGGCCAATAGAATCGATCACGGACCAAGGCGAGTGTCCGCTCCACTCCGAGATGTCCCATTTCCTCATGGAGCTCCTTGTACACCAGCTGATGGAATTTTGTGGGTAACACTAGCTGAGCTCGAGCAGCTGATTTCCTGTACAGGATGTCATCTTTGTCGAGGTACAGCTTACTCTTTTCCCGGCTTAGAACGGAAGTGTCTTCCCCCCTGTCTCTTCCTCTCCAAGGGGGCCATTTTCCTGTCATAACACATTCTCGCACCCTGCCAATGACTGGATCATCCTCCTGTGCTTTCTTTAGTGTCTCTTTGGAGATCTGTGTCACTGGGGCCATTACTCGTTCAAGCTCTACATCAGCACATGCTGTGGTTATGGTAGCTGGACACATCCATGGCTCATCTTCATGGGCTTTCAACTGAAGCACCTCTGTCGCAGGGGTGATTACCTCTGGTTTCATTTCCTGCGAGCATGTGCGCATGTACTCCTCCATGTCTAGCGGCATTCGTGATAAACCATCAGCATCGCCATTAGCCCTTCCCGGCCGATACTTGATTGAGAAGTTAAAATCGGCTAGCTCAGCAACCCATTGTAGCATTTAGCTTCGCTGTAGTCAGGACATAGGTCAACGGATTGTTATCTGTATACACTGTGAACGAAGGTGCGTAGTACAGATACTCCCGAAACCTCTCACAGATTGCCCACTTCATTGCTAGAAACTCTAGCTTTCCAGAGTGGAGGTGGTAGTTGGTTTCTGGAGCTGTTAGAGTTCTCGACCCATACCCAATGACAACCAGTTGGCCCTGCTGTCTCTGGTACAGGACTGCACCAAGCCCTTCTTGAGAGGCATCACAGTGCAGCACAAATGGCCTTTCGAAGTCAGGGTATGCCAGGAGTGGTGGACTCAGCAGGTGTTCTATCAGTTGGCATAGCACTGCCTGGTGTTGTTCTGTCCATGTGATTGGCTGGCTTGAGTGGCGTTGGTCTGCTTTTTTCCGCTGTCCTTTGTGCTTTGTTACCGTTGATCTTCTGTCAGTAATCACTTGACTCTTTCCGATCGATAGCAGCTGGTATAGTGGCTTGGCAGTGCGTGAGAAGTTTGGAATGTAGGGGCGGTAGTATGACAGGAAACCTAGCATTTTCCTTAGGTCTCCCACAGTCTCAGGTTTGCGGTTTTTTAGTGCTTGCACTGGTGCCAATTCAGCAGGGTCCATGCAGTAGCCATCTTTGGATACAATTTTTCCCAAGAATTTCACCTTGTCCTTGAACACTTCACACTTTTTGGGGGTTAGCTTCACCCCGTGCTCTTGGTAGCGGCGCAGGACCTCCCTCAGATCACGCAGGTGTTCCTCAAATGATCTGCTGTGGACCAAATTGTCATCCAGATATGGCTGAGATATTTCATCCCTCAAGCCTGCCAGGCACTCTTCCATACTGCGCTGGAACTCTGCTGGAGCCGAGGACAAACCAAAGGGAATCCTTACCCACTCATATAAGCCCCAAGGTGTGATGAAGGCTGTGAGGGGTCTGCTACTCTCCTCCAGGAAACCCTGGTGGTACGCCTTGCCCTGGTCCAACACTGAGAACCATGCACTCCCAGTCAGGCTGTTTAGCATGTCTTGAACACGAGGGATGGGGTGACGGTCAGGAATGGATTTCCGGTTTAACTCACGGTAATCCACGCAGAGACGCAGACTTCCATCCTTCTTGCGCACACAGACGATGGGCGATGAGTAGGGGGAACGGGATTTCTGAATCCATCCTCTATTCAACAGGTCCTCCAAATACTCCTTCACCTCCTTGTGGAGTGGCTTGGGGACTGAGATGTATGTGCGTCTTACTGGGGTTGTGTCATTCAATCTGATCTTTAACTGCAGGGAGGGGATGCATCCCACATCGCTCTCATCTTTTGAAAATGCAGCACACTCATCACGCAGGACTTTTCTCACCTGCTCCTGCTGGTCTGGGGTCAGGTGATCAACTGACACCGGTGGGTCCCATAAATCTTGGCTGCATCTGCCCGCCTCTTCATACTCCCCTTTGTGCTGTTCTGGGGCGCTGATGGTGCTCCCTGTGTTTTCACTAGCACACGTCAACTTGCCCATGTTTTCAGCACTTACTGGTCTTACGTCTACTGGGTAAATAGCCTTCACTTGCTGTAGCCGTCCCAACACTGCATGAGGGAGGAGGGTGATGTCATGGCTGCTGCCATTCGTGACTGGAATAACCACCCTGGACCGGGTTCCCCTCTGCAGTCCAATGACAGTTTCATTCAGGTTAACCCCCTCCGGTAGTTTTGAAATGTCCTCTGGTTCGAAAAGAACCTCCTGTTTCAGGCGAAGGGGACCTGTCCTCACACTGCACTTAACCTCCCTGCTTTGTCCCGCTGGAATCACTATCTTTTGCCTCCCAACTTTCACCACACCCTCCTCGTCGCTTTTGTGGCAGCGCTGCACGATGTTAATTAGCACTTCCGCTTTCTTACAATCAATCGAGAAGGCTTCCCTTACCACCGCAGGTGTAACGTCTGGATGCTGCTCCATTCCATCCTTCACAAAATGCTCAATCACATTATAGCCAATGATGGGTGGCTCTGCTACTCCTGGTTCTTTTGAGACAAGCACGGGGACAACTAGCTCTGGCTGTGGATCTCTAGTTGACCCCAGTCTAAATTTTAGCTCAACCCAACCTGCGAAGGGTATGGGTGTTTGGTTCGCTGCTTTGCCCACCAGAGCCTCATCCTCACCTAGGAGTTCACGTGTGCTTCTCAGTTGGATATGTGGAAAGCAGGACTTCCTCCAGTTCTCATTAATGATAGTCACCTGTGAGCCTGTATCCCACAATGCTTGTGTTTCTACACCTTCAAAGAAACAATCCACCATACACTTCTTCCCGATCAGGGCTCTCAGCTTAGCCTGACAGCGTAGTGAGAGATGACTGGCATACGTGGCACCCACAGTCTCTTTAGCCTTGCCACTCTGCTCTAATTCTGCCTCCAACTGTCTTATCCGATTCCAAAGCAGTTCATGCAACTTGTCATCTGCTTCAGCATGGATGGGAATTAATGATTTGGGAGGGGCGATGGTCTGGATTCCCACTTGAGTGCTCTCCGATCTTTCTGTTGCCCCCCTTCGCCCTCTACAGCCTCTGGAGAGGTGTCCTGGCTGGCCACACTTGAAGCAGTGTTCACACCCTTCATTGGTTCCCTGCTCCTGGCATGCCTTACATCCCCTCCTCCCACTGGTTCTTAGTGGGCGAGTGGGGCCTTGAGGGGTGGTGATGCTCCTCCTTAATTCAGCCATCTCCTCTCTCAGCAGCCTGACCGCTTCATGCAGCTCTGACTCTCGGGAAGCAGCTACAACAGGTGTTCTGCGGTTCTTGGATTTCACCACTTCAGCTGATTGCTCTTGAGTCCCCAACCTAGTTTCGGCTACACCCAGACCCAATTGACTGGCTGGCCTTTCCGTCTGGAGTTAATTTACTTTCACAGATTTGCTGCCTGTAGTTTTCTTTTGCTTCAATTGTCTTTCTGATTCAACACTAGCTGCTTCATTCATCTTATCAATGAGGATTTCATCTGTCACCCGAGGGTCATCCAGATAGGGCTTGAGCTGAAACTTGATAGGGTCACTCAGTAGCCCAGTACTGACCGACCTCAAGAATTTCTTCTGGATGAGCTCAGGGCTGTATTGTTCATCGGACCCCGTGTCTTCCGATGCAAGCAGCAGCCTCTCTTTTAACTCAATTGCTCTGAAGAGGAAGTTTTGGGGAGACTCACGGCTGTCTTGTGTGACGTTCACTAGTCTGTGATACAAATCTGTGGTGCTATCTTCTTTAAAATGCCCCTTTAATATGGCCTTCAATTGGGGGAGGGTGAGGTCACGTTTTATCTCAAGCATGTCTCTAAGACTCAAACCTGGGCTGACAGACTTCACCACAGCCTCTATAACCTCCGCTTCACTGTGTCCTTTGTTCAGACCTCTGTCAATCTGATGCATCAGGTTGGTGTATGAGAGTCTGTCCTTTTGGCCCTTCTCCCCAATTTGACCACAGATTTTGAATTCCCTCCTTATCGTCACTTCCGAAAGGCGGTTGGCTGCGACAAGAAACACATTTTGTGGGGTGGTTGGTTGATTTGGTGGTGTCCTCTCCACCCTTCCACTCAGCCTCCTAATTTCTTCCTGCAGTGCTTCGCTGTTTCTCTGGAGCTGTGCGTATCTCTCTGCTAAATCAACTTCTTCCCTTATTTCCTGAGCCCCCTGTGGCGAGCTCGTTGGATTTGATCCACTTTCTGTGCTTCTGGAGCTCCCTATCGCTGGGTCGACACTTTCTAACATTTTCTTTAGATAGCAGAGCGCAACATCCTGCTCTTCATCATTAATAACCTTGTCCATCGATTCTGTAATTAATCTTATTAACGCTCATCTTGTTGTGACATTTCCACTAGGGATTTTAGCTTCAGCACATACCCCTTTGAGTTGGTCGAGTTGTAGGTTCCAGAGTGTCTGGGACACAGTCTCTGCCAGCTCCTCGAGGTCCATCGTGGTTGCTGTAGCCACGCCCCTTCCTTATTTTCATCACGCTGGACACGGCGTTAATAATCCCAGCGGTGCCTCCAATATTTGTTGCACACTTGGACAAATGACACTTCCAGGCGTGCATGAGTTCAGAATCGTTCTCTTTACTTGCTCTTTTGCAACTGCAAATACAAAACACAAGCACTTCAGTTCAGCGTAGCTGCGCTCTGCAGGCTATCTGTGCAGTAGAACACACGCGACCATTTTACATATAACTACTGAACACGTGTTAACAAAGTACTCATTTACTCAGTATTTTCCCACCAATGTTCATATTACAATATTCTGCACACTCGTATGCTCCTCCAACTAGTATTGTTGCGCATGGAGACTGCCCTCTCGATCCCCTCATTACATCATTTGCGATGTGACGTCCCGTTTAACACCAGTTCAGGTACATCATGTAAATCACAAACTCCGACATTAGCGTTGTGTTCCATTAATGACAGTACCATACTCTAATACATTTCTCATACGTCAACATCATTCCGTTTATCAACACATAACTTGTGCTCACCTGCAAATACAAAACACAAGCACTTCAGTTCAGCGTAGCTGCGCTCTGCAGGCTATCTGTGCAGTAGAACACACAGGACCCCAAGGCTGCCCGATTCAGTGCCTGCGTGAGCCCGAAGCTGCCCGTTTCAGTGCCTGCGTGAGCACCACCCGTGGGAATCATCATTGATCAGAGTATCCTAGCTATATTGCCAGTTATCACAGTATGTGTCAGAAATAGTAATACAGAACTGAACGCATAACATAACAATGATAAGAATGCATGAGATTATGGAAGGGGGGGCGATATCTATTACAATACTTCCATCTGTGCCCACCCATTACATGAGTCCCACACACTGCATGCACATAGATATATACCATCAATCCTGAAGGTCCAGATACCACAGCCTTATGTAAAACATGACTGTAAGATGACCCCTGGTTCCGCATCCAAAGCGTGGAAGAGCTATTACTTCTATATCCAGGGATGAGAGGACACTTGAGCACTGGGCAAAACAACAATCCAGCTTAACCATCCGGCTCCACTTCAGTCACCATAGAGCAGAAGAAGCATCAAAGCCAGATGTCTTGCTTTAATCTACTGGACCGGTCTGCCTGACCAGCACAGTCCCATCTAACCTGAATTTTTATTCCTGCGAGTAAGTATAAAACCTTTTTTTTTTAGATAAGGTCTCTTCCTCCTGGAACAGAAATCTTTCACTTTTCCCCTGTCATGCATCCTCAATTTCATTGTCCTATTTTGTGTTTAATCTCCCTGTTTATCATTCTCTGTCACACACACTGTGCACATCACTGGCAAAAAAAACAAAAAACATTGGACCTGCAATCACCCATGGGAGGAAGCAGGAATATGTTTGTATGATGTCACAGAGGAGAAATGGCAGCTAATCAAAGGCATCTGTTTCTTCGGAGTGCCAGCATCATCTCAACTCAACACAAGCCAAACTTATGGACAAGTGGAAAAACTAAATGTATTTTCTCATCCCCAGAAAACAACACATGTTCATTTTTGGCTTTTCAACAGCAGTATCTTTAGTCCATTTTGTCCTCAAGTAGAACATGAATCTTCCCTCTCAGCCATCAGATCTTAAAAGAAAACAATAAGCCTTGGAGAGGATGTTATTTTTCTCTGTGACACTGAAAACACATGTCCAGCCACTGACAACTTATGTTTTGTGAATACACTTGTCACTGTGGTGTTTGTGACTTAGCTCCCCTTTGTGAAAGGTACTATCCTCCCACTCAGTTCTCTCCCTGTGAAGAAAAACATATCTGTCATCAAGGTTGAGAAGTGGAAATGTAGGATGAAGGGAAAGGGCACTGGGAAAACAAGTGGTAATTTGGTTGCCTCCCCAAGTCAAATTAGAAAAAGGTGAGATAAATGTTTGCATAAATTTTCTGGAGCAGATGCTTTTTTCAGCTGGAACAAGAGATTCTCAAATGTGTAAACACATTTTGAAACAGCTTACCAAAACCACAGTGAATTAGGATGCAAGTAGACATAAATGAACATTATCAGTCAGCTGAAAGCCACACAAGGCAATAATATAAACAAGAAGTAATATCCTTGTTCTCCAGCACATATTTGTCTTTATTTACCATTTTATTTTTGGATGCCAACACTGTGTGATGCTCCTCCCATTGTCTCCAAAAAAGGTCTGGGCTATTCTGCAGTGATCATTTTGTGGCATTGAAACATCATCAGCTGGTGCAACCTATCTGAGCCTTTTAGGCTATAAAAACTTACCCAGATATACTATTCAGGTCTCTGACTCATATTGTCAAGATCAACATCCATTGGTGTTTTTGTTTTATCAGTTGTTGGGGTTTTTTTTTTTTAGCTTATAATAAATCGTGTTATATGGACTACTTGTCATATTCCTTGAGTCACTTTATTATGAACGGAGTCTTATGGTAAGGTAAGAGCTTTCATAACTGTTAATGGTCAAACTAAGTTGCCTTTTAAAGAAGGTTAATGTTAAGGGGCCCAGGGGCCAGTATGCATATGTGGACCCAGATGTGGAAGCAGGTACAAAAAGCAACGATAAAGGTTCAAAACTCTTTATTATATTAACACAAAAGCAAACACAGGGAGGGTCTCGCTAGCAGTCCCTCAGGGCACAGTGGTAAACAGAGTGGTATGGCGCAAGCGGAGGTCTAGAAGGCCGGGTGAGTGTCCAGTGACAGGTCAGTACAGAGAGTCCAACTTGATGAATCCAATGGTCCAGAGAAATGGGTGGCAGGAGGGCAGGCAGGTGAGGGATGGTTAGCCTGTGAGCTTGGAGCAGCGTGAGGAGTTACAGAGGGTGACCAGTGTCCAGGTAGGTATACAACTGTACTTAGAGTTAATGGTGAATCCAAGGTAATTGGTTAGCTGACAAACTGGCGAAGAAGAGATGTGAATGCTGGTTTTAAATACTGGCTGCAGATTTGCCCAGATCTTGCACAGGTGACAGTGGCAGGTGTACTGACTGAATGCTCCTCCCAAGGGAAGGAACAGTTGGTGTAAAAACACTGGTGACTCACCCGGACTGTGACAGCTAAACTGAATTCCATTGCTTCCATTGTGGCCAAGATTTTTTGGAATTCACTACAAGAAAGTATACTGTTCAGATTGCTATAATTACTGTTTTTGTTGATTCTCTGTCATAGCTTGCACTGGTCAGTCTCGTTTCTCGTGATTCCTTACATTTTATGTGGGTCAGACACCTAGTCCAGTGTTTCCCATGCAGCTGAAGAGTATCTACAAAACCAGATTCCCTTACCAGTCTCCATTGAGCTGGTGTGCTTTTTCCGGAAGATTTCGGCCAAATACTTACCTTCCCGACCCACCTGCCTGCTCACGCTCGTTTGGATTCGGTTAGATTCGGTTTCCTCTCATGACGTGGTTCAGTGGCTTCTTTCTGCCCCTATCTACAAATCAGTGACTTTTCCCACAATAGCTGTGCAATGTGGGTTCCTTTTCAAGGCTATGTGTAAACTTACCCAAAAATCAAAATGGAAAACAATGATTTATTACAGTCCTAAAGAAGCAAAATATGTTTATGTTTAATACACAGACCTGCAGCAACATTTAAACAACTTTATAGCTAAGAACTTTTGTTTGCGCATGGTTTGTTCACTAGGTTAGATCTTTCCAATAAAACAATGAATGACTAACAGTTACCTTGAAGGCCAATTTGAAAATCTTGAGATTTCAGTCACTGACACCAGCCCATGATCATAATACCATAGGGTAATGTTGAAAGTTATAGCGATCACACCTTAAGCGTGCCCCTATCCACATATTCAGCAACTAAATATGAATGAAAACAACACCCTTGCCATTTCCTCAGCAGAAGAAAAAATGTCTTGAAGCTTGGATCACTAGCACGTATGCATCATGCAGGGGACTTCTGTCTCTATAACTGAGCAGTGTTTGAAGTGTGCTTTGGGGATCCTGCCAGCCTTTGGCTGTAACTGGGAAACACAGCTGTCCTGTGGCTGATAGCTCGAGAGGAACAGTAACCAGATGATCATTTGTTTGTGTATTATTTACGGGAAATGTGCAGGCAAAAGAGTGACAGGTATCACAGGTCAATTACGGTGCAGAATAGGAAGCGAATGGAGTTAGCTGGACTGGGCTAAAAACACCACAGCACTTTACAGGAAGGGCCAGAGTCGTCTCTATTTTTTGAGGCGACTGAGGTCCTTCAACATCTGCCAGAAAATGCTGAGGATTTTCTATGAGTCTGTGGTGGCCAGTGCGATCCTCTATGCTGTTGCATGCTGGGGGAGCAGGCTGAGGGTCGCAGATGCCAACAGACTTAATAAACTGATCCGTAAGGCCAGCAATGTTGTGGGGATGGAGCTGGACTCCCTCAAGGTGGTGTCGGAGAGGCGGATGCTGTCCAAGATAAAGACAATGTTGGATAACGCCTCCCACCCACTCCATGACATGTTGGTCAGTCACAGGAGCTCGTTCAGTGAGAGACTGAGATTACCGAAAAGCACCACTGAACGACACAGGAAATCATTCCTGCCTGTGGCCATCTCCCTGTACAACGCATCCACTTAACACACTGTTTGCTGCTACAACTACACGTTTCTTTTCCAAATATTTATTTATAAGTGACTTATGTATGTATGTATGTATATATATGTATATATTGTACTATTCTTAGTTAGCGTATTGTCTGTCTTGTCTTAATGTTGGTTTAAAATGGAGCACTGTAACAAAAAATAATTTCCCCCAGGGATCAATAAAGTATTCTGATTCTGATTCTGATTCTGATTAACACATCAAAAGTTAAAAGGTGGTAGATTACGAATTATCTTAATGACCTAATAATTCATTAGGTCTTGGTGCAATGACACATCACAGAGCACAGATGGTGGTGAGCAGGGAACAGTGTCTTCCCTGCAGTTTTATGTTTTAATCTGGTAGGAAACCAATTATGCCTGACGGATTTAATATTATGAGATTGAGTCCAAGTGAGGCACAATATAGCTGCTCCCTGTGAATTCTGATATGCAACATTCATCATTGCATACATACCATTCCTTGCTCAACAATCAACATTTTTCCTACATTCGGAAAACAGGTTTGCATTATGAAACAAGATGAGCTATCACTTGGTTTTAATTATAGAAAGGTTGTTTTTTAAAATTAATCTATGGAATTAAACATACTGAGATTATTTAATGTGTTCTGCTCTCATGAGATTTGTTTTACTGCTCAGACAATTAATTTAGAAAATTACTATCAGGTTAACTGATGAAATGAAAATAATGATTAGCTGCATTCCTCCATGCATTCCTCCATCAAACACAACCTTCACTTCTTTCTAGTTTGCAGGTTTGACTTTCACTTCCTAAACCTGCAGACGCAAGTGCAGAAAAAAGCTAGATCCCGCACCTTGTGAACAGAACATGGATATGCTATACTTTAACTGTGATTCAAAAGGTTCCCAGCTGTAGCATAGCATTTGTTTAACCATAACAAATCTAACAAGCCTGCAATCAATCAGTCTTGATAGGCTGGAAGCCTTGCATGGCAATATCTAAAGCTACAAATGCAAAAGGAGCCAGCAGTTATACAGTTGTGGTAAATGAACCACTTCATGTCATGAGAGGCAAGCTTTGTGTTACAGGAAAGCAGCTGAAGATAAATGATGAATTACATTAAGAACTGCTTACCTGGCTGGAAACAAACCTGAAAGGCACCACGTGGTAACAACAAGATAGGATCTGTGTTCCTCGTCAGAATAGAAGCATCATTTTAGTATATTTAGTTGGCTAATGAAAAAATTTATTCCCACAAAATAACACAATAATGCAGAAAAATGTTGCATCATTTGCACTGTTTTGAGAGCAAATAATAGCTCTTATACATTACATGGTTCCCTACATGGTGTAAGCAATATAGCACCCATGACAGTGTCTAAACTTGTGGCATGCTGTGATTTTTACAGAAAGGCAAACTGAGCTGAATACTTCTTATTCATTTTTTTTGGACAGCATCATATACTGTAATATATTACTAGTGGTTGTCCCGTGTCATTAACCGGACACAGGCATACTTGTGAAATGGAGACAGCTACAGTTTCCCATAAATATGAAACAAGCAGGGCTTTTAGTAACAATACCAACTATGGCCACAAGATGGCAGTGATGAAAATGATGAATGCAAATAGACAATGAGCTTTATGATAGCATTGTCTACAATGCAAGGAGAGCGATCGCTTTACTTTGGTACGTTTTCATTTAGTGTAATGTCTTCCAATTTAATTGATAGAAAGAGACCACGACCACTTGCTTTCCAAGGCTAAGAGATTTTCTGAAATTCCAGCATTTGAGGTTTTACTCCCAACTCATAATATCCTTATGCTTAGTCATAACTAAATATTGGCTTCAAATTATAATTATGACAATTTATCATATATTTCCAATATGAGGTGCAGTCCAAAAGAGTTAAAAAGGACTCTGTCAACATCAAAAGTACATGTAGATGCTATGATTGAGCTAAAATTATTTGCTGGCTACATGAGTAACTGTGGTAACCAATGACTCATAAATGTACTAAACATAGGTATGTAGGACAAGTGTGTTGCAGCTGGAAGAAGTTTGTCTTTTAACATACGTCTAACATTATAAAAGGGTTATTTTAAACCAAAGCACCCCTCACCCCATGAACCTATCCACATAATTTTGGTGCTTTAAATCATATACCTTTAATGCTAAAACATAACCAAGCAATTTATTTCCTCAAACCAAACAACCAAATCCAGAAGATGTAAAGGCAAAAATGAGTCCAAGTGTTCTGGCTGTAGGATGTGTGATTGCTGTATTCACTCTGATTCAGATGTTACTGTTTATCCAGTTTTGTCACATAGACTTAGCTGTTAGGCATTGTGGGAAAGCTTCAATTCACATTTACATAGCTTTTAAATTTAGCAGCAGTTTCAAATGTGGGTTAAATGTTCTTTCAGTAATAATTTATGTTACATACTGACCTCCAGAGACCTATTCTTTCTTAAGAATTCTTAAGCCGTTTGCATGCCCAGTTGCTTGATTTTATACACCATGGAATAGCCATGGAAGTGATTGAAACGCCTGAATTTAGTAGTGTGAATGGGGTTTCTGTTTCTGCATGGAATTTCTGCCAATTACCACTTCTACAGATGCTGTAAATTAGTTATGTAATTTGATACCATGAATTGTTGACATAGCTTAACCCTTGAACAAAAGCCCGTTAAACACCCAGGTGACCTGTGGACATTATGACCATAACATAATCTGTCTAAAAAAAAGTGACTTATCAAAGGATTAAGACAAGCCAGCATCAGTCATTGCTAATAAATTTTAGATCCCAGCAAATTTTTTTTAGATAATAAAATGTAATACAATTATATTTTTCACAGGTGATTCTCATTTGTATGACGTGCATGAAAATTGGTAAGAACAGACTTGAGTGAAGTAAGAAGCACGCTTTTTGTAATCCATCTTATAGTTTGCATCTAGCGTCACATTATTCATAGTGTTATTGTGGCTCAAGAGTTGGGAGTTCGCCTTGTAATCGGAAGGTTGCTGGTTCGAGCCCCGGCTTGGACAGTCTTGGTCGTTGTGTCCTTGGGCAAGACACTTCACCCGTTGCCTACTGGTGGTGGTCAGAGGGCCCGGTGGCACCAGTGTCCGGCAGCCTCGCCTCTGTCAGTGCGCCCCAGGGTGGCTGTGGCTACAATGTAGCTTGCCATCACCAGTGTGTGAATGTGTGCGTGAATGGGTGGATGACTGGATATGTAAAGCGCTTTGGGGTCCTTAGGGACTAGTAAAGCGCTATATAAATACAGGCCATTTACCATTTATTGCAGTCAGATTCTCTCTGTACCATAGTTCTCCTTTCTTGAGTCCTTATTCTTTCCTTGACCACATTGATTGTTGATTTAAATCAAGGTCAACAAGAAACCATCTATGAAATAAAGGCAGGAATCAAGACTCAACAAATAAGAAAAAAAAATGAATCTCAGACCATAAGAAGATCTTTAGCTTAAATGTAATGGACACAAATAAAAAATACTAAGTTTAAAATGTATTTAAATAAAAACAAATTATTTTTGGAACACTTTTTCCACTTCTGACATTAAACCTCTGCTTTTTGTTTATTTCAAAGTGCATGTTATTTGGAACCACTGTCTGCCACTGACTCGAAAAGTAGCTTTGTTAAACAGCATAGAAGTGATTAGCAACAGTAGTAAATTTCATGGACAGGTAATTAGAGTAATTGCTTAGAAATAATGAGGAGGCAGTTTTCCCCGAAAATAGACTTTAATAAATCCTTATTGATGGATTATGGCCCCATGTGGCCAAGAAATTAACTTAAAATTAAACTAGAAAATGGAATTTGATATACATTTGAATTTTTTACATTTTCTTTTCATGTAAAACACAAATATTAATTACAGTTTTAACTGTTTAATTTACAGTCTTTTAAAATGTGAGGTCAGACTCAACTGTCATACATTGATTTATAATTTAAGTCTAACAAATTCATCCAAACCATCAAACTCATCTCCGTGGTCACTATCAAGGACAAGTTGGCAGTTATGGTCTTGCCGCCCCTTCACCTCCTCCTCACCACCACTGCTCCTTCACACCGTGCAGAAGATCATTAATCTGAGTGTGTGCACTTTTGACTGAGCTGCAAATAGGCCCTAACTGCCTCCCTGCAGTTCCTGCCACAGATGATTATCGTTGCGACGATTAAAACACTGACTAATGCATCCCCTCAGGGTACGCCGCTGCCCATCTCCTTCATCACTGCCACTGACCCACTGAATGGCTTGTTAGCCAAAGTCTGCCCAGTGGATAGAGGGATGAGAAGTTACCGCCAGTGCTCTCCTTGCCAAAAGCTCACTGACTCTCGTGCAAGTGTATTAACAAGCCTAAGGTATTTGTTTTGCCTTTGTCAGCTTCAGTGGATGTTTTAGTTTGGCCTCAAATTCGATTACAAATGTTTTTTCTCACTTAATTTAAATAGTGTCATGCATAGGTCAGGGGGAAAATGTACTACACTAAGTAATCAAGTCCTTTATTACTTCTCAAAAGCTTACCCAAAATGTTTTCACAAGCTTCATTCACTGACTAACTTCTCAAACTGTCTCATTAACAGGATACTTGAGAAGTGCATCATTACTCAGCAACACACTTAATCATTTATTTTCCTCCAAATATGCAAGTGTGTTTTTTGGAGTGTGAAATCGCTCAAATGAATTCTCTTTTTTTCTTTTTTTCTGCAACGTAATCGTTGGATAATGGGCTCAGAGCTGAAGGCGTGTTCACATCAATTAATGCTATTCAGGGAGAACCCAGTAATTGATTGCTGCTACACTAACACAGCCCAACCATACTGCTTTCATTTTCAGTGCAATTAAGGGCTTGCGATTGTAGATCTCATCATAAATCTTAATCAGGATTCTTGCATTTGTAAGTGGAAAATGAAATCCTTAATGTATTTATATACCCCTTTAATTCAGCTTCCTAGAAATAGAGGATGACAGAGCAGGAAAACTAAAAAGGATTGCACTTGAGACCAGACAGGGTGGAACTACAATATTAAAATAGGAGGTGAGCAAGACCTTTTTGTAGATGAAGAAGAGAAAAAAGTTTGAGGGATATTGCAGTTCAATGTGTTTTGTATATCATAGACTTATTGGGAGTCTACATCTTGTATACATTACAGAGTCAGGGGGTGGGTCTATCAGCCAGCATTTTGAGTATTTTTGTATTTTTGATTTCTTATGTTATGCGGTAAAGATGTTAAGTTTTAGTATTATTATTAGTTTGGCTTGAGTTTTAGTCTAGCTTATGGTTTTCTATGTCTCCTTAGTTATGAGTCCTCAGTGTTTTACTTTCAGTTATGCCTGTGCGTTTGTCTCTCCGCATGTTCTGTGTTCTAATCATCTAGCTTGTGTTGTCATGTCTACATCTCTCAGTGTTTCATGTTTTATTTTGAAGACTGAGGTGTCTCCATGTTCTCTGTGTTTTGTTTTACCTTCTGTGGCATCATCATTTTCATTTGTGTCAGCTGTGTCTCTGCAGGTGTTTCCACTTCCCTCATTACCCTCCTGTGTATTTAAGTCCTCTATCTCTTGCTGTCTGTTTGGTTTCATGTCTAGCCATGTCACGTCTCAGCGGTCTTCTTACTGGTCAGGTTCATATTCAGTTTATTTCATAGTCCCATGGTCACATGTACCTGTTCAGTTCCATGTCTCTCGTCACAGTTTTAGTTAGCTTATTTAGTCATTTCCCAATTTAGGTTTCTGGTTAGTTTTCATCCTGTTTGCTTTTTGCCTTCTTTTGCATTCATGTTTAATCAGTCATAATAAACGGCTTGCCTTTTGTGAAACCATAGTTCGTTTCTCCAGTGTCTGCCTTTGGGTCCTCTTTTTCCTTCCCACATTTGCGACTTTTTTTTTTTTTTTTTTTTAAATCAGGCACTTAATTTTGGAATTTTGGAACAACATTTAAACTATAACTACTACAAACTACTAGTTTGTTTATTTAGAACCAAATAAGAACATAAAATCATCAAAAAATGTACACTTAAGTACAGTATTCGAATGTACTACAGTAGCACCAGATGGAAGTAGCTGTGGTTACAAAAAGACTTCTATAGAAGTGTCGGAAATTACCTTTTTATCTTTACCTCTTTATACAGTTTTCTGTATAAAGAAAAATGACTGTATTCAGTCAATTTTGTAAATCTTGGCCAAAACCAGTCACTGACATTATAGTAGTTTTTATACTGTCTATTTCGGTCTATTCATACTGCTAAAAAAAAAAAAAAAAAAAACCTCTTCTTGTGTTTCTTATTGTGAAAATGCTTTACAAACTACCCAAACTTTTAAACTTCTAAATATTTTTACTGTATATATATCACATCCAGACTGATGTGTCACACTGAGTCACAGCTTCTATAAGCAAATAATGAATAACAGTTGAAATGCCAATGCCGAGATTTCTACCTCCTTGAATAAATGATACAGTTCTTAAAGCTCCCAACAGGCTGCAGTCACCCACATGACTTCCATAAGTGTCCTGTTGTCATTCTTATTTGTTAGCATCAATACTTAAACTAGGAAAATGGTCCTCTTTCACGGTCATGTATGAAGTGCTTGTCATTGAAAACTGGCATTGAATGTGAAACTGTGCAATATGCAAGTTTCACACAGTCATCAACAAAAGGAATTGGTTAAACCGTCCAGACCAAATGCCTTGGACACACAATTGAAATGAAGTGTGCTTTTACTGAGCCTGATAGAGTTGCAATGAATGGAAAACGTGGGTGAGTTGCATTCATCAACAAATGTCTAAGTTTAAAATATATTGAAGAACCTTGGCTGTTTCACTGCATTCATGACATTGATTGATTGATTGATTGATTGATTGATTGATTGGTAATTTATTTCAACATGTGAACAATATACAAGTACATTTAGAAAAGAAATGAGAGAGAAAAAATATATACTATACAAATTACATACAAAAAAACATTCTGATTAATTTACATGTTGAAAGGGAGTGGGAAGAAGTATACACTTATTTAATCCCACCCCTGTCCCATAAATTATCAGTGAATATTTAGTCAGCTTCCTTACTGATATAATTTGTAATAAAAATAGTGAACAGATTTCTGATATACTATACACTATAATATCACATCATGAATTTTTTGTTTGTTTGTTTTTAAATAGAGACATTCACTTAATTTAAATATTTTCCTTTTCTTTATAGATCGA
Organism: Astatotilapia calliptera; assembly: GCF_964374335.1. NCBI lineage: Eukaryota > Metazoa > Chordata > Actinopteri > Cichliformes > Cichlidae > Astatotilapia > Astatotilapia calliptera. The sequence continues at coordinate 32,986,037 of NC_137433.1, read as the reverse complement.
GAAGATCATATTTTTATAACTCTTTTTGAACAGTTTTATGTTTGGACATTGCTTTAATTCCATATTCAGTTTGTTCCATAGTTTCACTCCATGAACAGAAACACAAAAGCCTTTTCTTGTAGTACGTACCTTCATTGTTTTGAAGTTACAAAAACCCCTTAAATTATAACTTCCTTCTTTCAAAAAAAACATACTCTGAATATTACCTGGCAGTTCTTTATTTTTTGCTTTGAATAGAATTTGTGCTGTTTGGAATTTCACTATATCGTCAATTTTCAATATTTCAGACTGCAAAAATAGTGAGTTTGTATGTTCCCTATAACCTGCATTGTGGATGATTCGAATTGCTTTCTTTTGAAGAGTAAAAAGTGAATGTAATGTGGTTTTATAGTTGTTGCCCCAGACCTCTGCACAATAGCTTAAGTATGGTGAAACCAGTGAACAGTAGAGAATATGAAGTGATGTTCTGTCGAATACCTGTTTTGCCTTGTTTAGTACTGCAATGCTTCGTGATACTTTGGAATGAACATATCTTACGTGAGCTCTCCAGTTAAGTTTTTCATCTATTATTACCCCCAGAAATTTATTTTCACTGACTCTTTCAATATCAACACCATTTATTTGAATCTTTGCATTTGTATTTAAACTACTATTTCCAAATAACATAAGTTTAGATTTATTCAAATTTAATGATAATTTGTTTTTATCAAGCCAGAACTTCACTTTACTTATTTCATTAGTCATATCCTCCAATAAATTCTGCAGATCATCACCAGAGCAAAAAATGTTTGTATCGTCAGCAAAGAGAACCATTTTTAATACTTTGGACACTTTACAGATGTCGTTAATGTACAAGTTGAAGAATTTTGGACCCAAAACTGACCCTTGGGGTACACCACAAGCAATGTCCATACATAAGGAGCAACCACCATTTATTTTCACAAACTGCTTTCTGTCACTTAAATAACTCCGGACCCAATCTAAAACTACCCCTCTGACACCATAACGTTCCAGTTTTCTTATTAATATATCATGATCTATAGTGTCAAATGCCTTTGTCAAGTCTATGAATAACCCAGCCACATATTGCTTTTTGTCTATGGAATTTGTGATGTATTCTATTGAATCTAATAGTGCCGATGATGTTGATCTGCTTGATCTGAATCCGTACTGACTCTCAGTGAGTAGTTTATGTTTATCTATAAATTTTTCCAGTCTGTTTTTAAACAGTTTTTCAAGAACTTTTGAGAATTGAGGTAGTAAAGAGACAGGCCTGTAGTTTGTGAAATGGTGTTTGTTTCCAGATTTGTATAGAGGTATAACTTTTGCTATTTTCATTCTGTCTGGAAATCGACCAGTTTGAAATGATAAATTACAGATGTATGTAAATGGTTTTATAATAGCCTCAATGACTCTTTTAACCACTATCATATCAATATCATTACAATCCAAAGATTTGTGATTTTTACATTTTTTGACAATTTCAAGAACTTCATTTTCATCAACGGCTGTGAGAAACATAGAATATGGATTTCTGTCAATCAGTGTATCGGGTTTTTCCTGTGCTTTCCCAGGATGAGTTATTGTTCTTGCTAAATTTGGTCCAGCAGTTACAAAGAATTCATTGAGACTATTTGCCACAACATCCATATTGTATTCTTCATGGTCATTACAAATGAAATACTTGGGATAGTTCTTTTGTCCAGTCCCACATTTTATAACACTGTTCAGGATTTCCCATAATCTTTTATTATTATTTCTATTTATATCTAATTGCTTCTTATAGTATTCCTTTTTACTAAATCTAAGTATATTAGTTAACCTATTTTTATATCTTTTGTATCTGATTTCAGCATCTTTAGTTCTCGTTCTTAAGAACTCTCTGTATAGAGCATTTTTCTTTATACATGCATTTTGCAGACCTTTTGTTATCCATGGACAGTCCATATATTTCTGTTTCCTACTATATTGCTTTATTGGACAGTTGGTATTGTACAGTAATGTAAATATTCTAAGGAATTTATTATAAGCACTATTAACGTCCTGTTCCTGATATACTTCACCCCAGTTTTCCTTCAATAAATCTTTTTTAAATGCATTCATTCTTTCTTCTGTTCTTACTCGTCTGTACTCTTTTTTACTGTCCATTTTATTGATCTTGTAATTCCTATCATAGATTGTAAAAATTGGAAGATGGTCACTTATGTCGTTAATCAGGAGTCCACTTACAGTCTTATTTTCAATGTCATTTGCAAAAATGTTGTCTATGAGAGTCGCACATTCATTTTGTTTAAAAAGTAAAACTCTTGAGTGACCAAGCTGAGCACAAAACGGAAGAAAATTTCTTTGTCTGAGGATCTCTGCTCTTCACCAGGGCCTAATGAATGCACAAAGCACTGTACGGAGAATTTTAGTGATAGTTCAGTTGCAGTGATTCCTGCTCAAATGGTCTCCAACTGCCTTAATTTTTGACCCATGTATATATTAATGGACCACATTTCTCACTGCCGTCTGTGTGGGGTGGCACCCACCGACGTAAATATCTTTAGCCTAGCTTTTCCTGAATCCCAGTGCTGATTTACAACAGTTTTTTACAAATTTGGATTGTAAAAAAGAAAATGAAATGCTGTTGTCTGTTTCATGCTAATTGTGAGCTTTTTGCCAGATCAACTGTGATAACCTTTATGGAGTACAATACAGGCACACAATGGCAGACAAATTTGTTGAGGAAATCTTGTTCAGCAGACTGTTTCAAAGTCATGGGCAAAGCCCCTGAAGGACAGATTTAACACCTAGGAAGAAGAATGGGCATATCTGGTGCATTCACTAACTGGGTGATGAATGAATTACAGCACCTAAATTTAGCAGGGCAGTCTACCTTGAAATCGGGCTAGACTTCCATCTTAGGAACACAGACAGGCAGTTTCTTACATCACAAGCCACGACCTCTATTTCTGCAGGAAAAAGAAAGATTGATGTCTGACCAAACATTTCATGGTTGCCAGGAAATATCCTGAGATGGTGTGTTGCTGCATTTGTCTGACTGGTCAGGGCTTACTGGCAGGATCATTTTGTCTAAGGGGAGCTTGAGCATCTGATGCTAATGATGTGTGCAAATGTATTTTTTTTGCATGCAAACACTTATCAGAGACTGTGCTACTCTAGAAATAATCACAAAAATGACTTTACTTTCTTCTTTTCCTTTATTTAAGGAAACAACATTTACAACTTTATAAGTTACAGATTTTTTTTCATTAGCTAAATAATAGTATAGCTAGTCTTAATTGCACATCATAAGAATACAGCGTTTTCTGCCACAGATGATGTATGTTTAAATTAATAGCTAATGATATTGTAGTTATAGTTTACATGTAAACAATATAAGTTAAATGAACTGCAGTACTCATAAATGTAGTAGCATTCCTTCAGGGCAAGCAAGACAAGGAACTACTTACCCACTGAAATCTAAAAATGAACATAGTTAAAACCAAAGTGAAAATGTTCCCTCTTCTGTTCAGTGAGCTTCTCTCTCTACCTGTTGCCCCCTTAGGGGTGGTGTTTTCTTTTTTTCTTTTTTTTGCCTGTCCCGTTTGGCTCTTTTGCCATCAGAATTATTGTCTAAAGGCGAAGAAAGATGCCCAACGGATTTACTTTACCAAATAGACCATCCCAGCCTTGCTGAAATGGTCTATTTGATTCACCTTTTATTGTTTATTTTATTTTATTTTATTTTCCCTTGCTAAATATGGGACAGACTTGACTGGGGGAAAAGGGGAGAAAGAAAGAGGGAAAGAAAAACAGCAGGGAAGAGGGACTGGGATAAGGAGCAAAAAGCAGACAAAAAATGCATATATCAATAACCTGGATCACCTGTTGAGAAAGAAAAAAGAGAAAACAAGCAGAAGGGGAAAAGAAGAGCAACATAATAAACAACATCACGATGATATATGGGAATATAACAGTAAATACTAAATATTAAACATTATTGTGCAACACGTAAGATCGACAGCACACAGTGTGCTTTGAGGTAGGAGCCAAAAAGGGTGTAGTTTGTGTGTGTGAGTCCTCGTGTGTACACCTGTGAGCATGAGCGCGCTTGTATTTAAAAGGTTCCTTCATGTAATGATCTGCTAGAGGGTGTGGGGAGCCACAGCCCCATCCTCCAGGGCATGAAGCAAGTATGGAGGAGATGTGGTGTGTTTTCTACTTTCCCACTCCCAATCACCTTCACACTCTGTTTCCAGTCTCCTCTGGATAGACTGACTTCTAAGCATGGTAAACAGGCTCCTCTTGGTAACTCTAATTATCCTTGTACCATTGTCATTTTTCCTCATTCCTAGTGCTTCCCTGCTGGCTGAAGACTGGTCCAACCTGTCTCTATTGAGCTTGTCCATTCCTCTAGCGTCTCCTCTACAGCTATCATCTTCCAGGAAACAAACCAGTAAGCCCCACCCCCAGAGAACCTGTAATCCAAGTGAGCATACTGTATCAGTTCTCATCTCTGTGTCAAAATCTGTGGACTCTCTTGAATTTGAATGATCAGGACTGGCCTCTGTCTCCTTTCCCTCAGTGAACTCACCCCCCCAGACTTGTAAATCAGCATGAACGTGTTGCGTGTCCGCACAGGTGCTACTTCATTCCTTGCTCAAAAATAATGTTGTTCAATTTGGTTCTGTTTGTAACTATTGGCTGAGTCAGCCATAACAGTTTGTGCATGGTCATTGCTGATAAGGGTGACCAGCATGCTAGACCAGCTGCTGTAGGTTCCGCTTTCACATATCTGAGCAGTGTAGTGAAGTGTTTTCATTATGCTTTATTGCTATAACAAAATAAATGTTCTATAGAATGTCTCCATCACTCATCCCAGTCAACTAATATTTTGATGATAACTATAAAAGTAATAATTTTTAACATTTTTCAGCTAATGAGTGCAGAAGGGTGACAATATCCATGCAGAGTGTAGAATGCAAAATAAAATGCAAGCACAGAAAATCACCAGGTGCCACTGCTTAAACACCTGGATGTCCACAAATGTGTAATTAATTCAGGACTTTTAATTTTTTCAAAAATAAATCTTTGTTCAAATATGACCAAAAATTTGGTGGGCAAATTAAAATAGCTTTTCATACATTGTACCCACATACAAAGTACAAAAATTACGTTGGTATTTATGAAGTGAGCGCCCTCACAAGATTGTGTGTAACAGATACAGACTCAGATTTGTGCAGCTGATGTTCTTGCAAAATATTTGTAAAATGAAAAAGATGAAGTAATTAAGTTTTTAAAGGATCCTGCTGACATGAAAGAAAATTCAGAAGAAAAATCATCTATCGAGTCATGTTGGTGGAAATGGAAAACAATAATGGCTAAAGCATTTAGCAAGTGACCACTGAGAAGGAGGACAACAGGGAGACTATATCTAGGGTATGTTTTTGCTCCAGGTTACTTTTCACTTGCTAGACTTATGCTTTCTCACATGCCACTTATATTGGTGGATGATGGGGAATTACAAGACAAAGCTGTGAACTGGTCCCTACAGTAAATGACATTGTACAGGTTGTCAGATAGGTCATCATACAGATAATATGACTTCCCTGCTGTAGTGTTAATTTTGTTGACCAGTAATTTTCATCATGGTTTTTGTCAATGACCTTTTGTTCTAACAAAAACAAGATTATAACTAAAAAAAAAAAAAAACTAATGCATGGGGACAAACTGTTAATGATCAAATTGACTAATTCTTATATAGCACTTTTCAAACCACGAAACCTTCCAGTTACTGGATGATCTCCTACATTCGCCCTGAAATTAATTATGATGAAATATATTGACACTTTCATCAATGAATTAAAAAGGAGATGAAAATATTCTGGAGAGACAAGATCCAACCAGAACTAATTAAGTAGTGCAGAAAGGTGATGATCAAATCAAAAGTATTCTCTTGTGCAATAAGCTTAGATGCTCACATTTGGTCTGCTCTTGCGAAATGGTACAGCTTTTTTTTTTTCTTTTTTCATCCTGTAACACATTCTGCTCTAATTTAAGCACAATTGAAGTGAAGAAGTATTGTAAATTTAATAGAAAATAAGAGACAACTCCTTCACTTAGATCCATCATCAGTTGGCTTTGAATCCTATAGTATATACCCTGTTATCCAAGACAGTGTTACACCTGCTATAGCATGTGGATGTAATGCCTTACGTTGATTCATATGAAATTATGTTGTAATAGAGATTTTCCTCATTCATTTTCTTGTCCCCACTCACCATCTAACCCAGTTCAATTTACCAGAAGTGCCCCTGATTGATTGCTACTTTACAAGAAGAAAATTACCTGCATCTTGATAGATGATTGAAACCAAAAACACCTAATCTTTCTGAAATCCATCCCATTTTGGTGTATATCCCTCAGAGAACACAGGCTAGATTACTGATGGCAGAGGAGGAGGCTAATGGGTCATCTTTTGAAGTACCAAAATAGGAAGGGAACCTGATTACAATGGAACAGGTAGGAGACAGAATATAAAATGCTATGCCCAGTGGTGATTAATACCCAAATGGCATGAAATGTGCAATAAAAGCTAGGGGAAAAAGTCATGTACTGTAGATTGTCACACCCAGCATGAGAGGGAGTAGAAATTTCCCTGACACAATTTCACTGTTATCTTTTTAACCAGGTCAAGTCAAATTTAATTAAACCCCAATGTGGCAAATTACAAATTTGTCTTAAGCTGTACACTCTTGGTCCACGATTTAGGTGGGAGGGAAAACTCCCTAGTAAAAGTCCATCATTTGGGTGGGGGTTGGGGACTACTAGAAAAGCAACTAAAGAGGGATCCCTTTCCCAGCAGGAGTGAAAAGATGCTGATAAAGGACCCTTAAGATGCTTTGCTATCCTGCTAATTACCATTAGTTTCCACCATCCTGAAAAGTGTAACTGTTGCATGTGTAATACAGTTTTATATCTTCATTTGAAAACTGATTTGCATAGTGCTTCGGGGATTTTCCGCTCATAAACACATTGTGCTTACCCAGAATAATGAGCAAAACCTGAATAATACAAAGCTAACACCCAACCGTCTGTCATTATGAAGTCTGCCTCCCTCACTACAGTGTATACACTACTTTGCAACCCAGTTGGCATAAAAAAACATTTTGCTGCTATTCTCACCTGTCTTCAACACAGTCACTAAGCTCTTTACCCGAGGCTATAGACATCAGCAAAGGTATGGCAGTCATCTTGACTCTCTCTACATCTCCCTTAGTGTGTCCAAAGGCATGGCATGCAATACTGCAGAATGACATGTGGCTCCACATATCTCAAAAACACAAGCTGCTTGGTGGTCCTGTATTCCCTGATGGGCTGTTTGGGGCACTCCTACAGAGAGCTAGAGCTCAATAGCTCAGTTCCAAGAATTAGCTGAGGAAGCAGAAAGGGTAAGGAGGCTCAGCTTGATATGGTACACTGAATGGTCTATATTTTAATTTTTATTTATTTATTTATTTTTTGGACACATGAGACTTGTTAGAAATGGGTAGTTTAATGCTCAGCTGATGATGTAATGGGAGGATGTGCAATACAGAAAATAAAATTGCTGTGATTTTATAGGCAGCTACAAACATTTTAAGAATTTATATTTTATATTATTGTTGCATAAGAACTAAAAAAAAAATGTGAACAAGTGATTTGGAACTAGCGCATGAACCCTTATTTAGAAAATCCAACTTAATACTCTGAGCTTATCTCTCTTTTTCCTAAAGCAAAAACATTGAGGCCATCCAGTCAATGAATGAAGCTTTGTGTCCACTACATCAGCTCTAGAGAGAATTAAGAAAAACATTTAGAGCAGATTACTGACAGTGTTCTTAATCTGGATCCATTATCTATCATGTCAATCACTGATGTCTTAAGTCACAACCACAATCTCATGACAAGGTTTTGAATTAGCTCTGTTACAGTTTAAGAGGAAATTTGATGCATTAATAGTGAAAACTGATTTTCTAACTTGACAACAGTTTAGAAAGACTCACATTTAGGCTGTCAGCTCCTCATCTTAGGAATCTAAGAGTCAGTTCAGTTTTATCTCCTAACATCTTAGCGCTGATGGAATAATCTTTTGTTTAAAAATCTCGAGTGTGACAAATGGCATGTAAATGAGCATGTTTCAACCACTGAAAACCACATGGAGGATTATGAATGTATGTTTAAATCAACTGTCAAGACTGACTGACAGATTAATAGTCTTTAGTCTAACTGTTCTGAGGCTGTATTTGATTTACACGAGTAACAACAGCATCCAGACATGGTTTTAAAAAAAATATCCACAAAGCTGATGTTTATCTGGAAGATGTTTTTGTTGTAATTATCCCCATCTAATCTAAGTGTCAAATGAAGGAAACTGGACTTAACTTTTTTGGAGAAGTTTCTTGTCCTCCATTTAGGGACTTGCATGCACGAGTCACACTCAGACACAATGAAAAATTACAGACAGAATCAGAATCAGAATACTTTATTGATCCCTGGGGGAAATTATTTTTTGTTACAGTGCTCCATTTTAAACCAACATTAAGACAAGACAGACAATACGCTAACTAAGAATAGTACAATATATACATATATATACATACATACATACATAAGTCACTTATAAATAAATATTTGGAAAAGAAACATGTGTAGTTGTAGCAGCAAACAGTGTGTTAAGTGGATGCGTTGTACAGGGAGATGGCCACAGGCAGGAATGATGACACACTTAAGAACAACAATTAAGCCTTCTTGCCTTTTTAGTACAATATCCAGTGTGACTGAGTTGGATATTTGCACTCTTACACACATCTTTGTCATCTAAATGTCTGCAAAAACTGCAGTGCATGTATGAAAACTGCTCTTCTCTTTCATTTCTCCCTCAAACAACTGGTCTATATGGGGAAACTATTACTCAGCTCATGCCTTGGTGATTTGTTCTAAGAATGGATGAGATTCTGCCTCAGTTTGAGCTTCACAATGATGCAAAAGTGCCTCTGTGACTACGAGTGCTTCAGATTCTCATCCCTTTGTGGTTCAAGTCTAGTAGTATGTTGAGGCAGAACATTTGTTCACCCTAAATGAAAAACAACCAAGCGTAAGGAGAGCATTGTAGCGTATGTAGCTGAATGCAGTGAGGAATGCACAGATCAGTATGTTGGCAAAACAAAAGATCTGCTTCACAACACAAGATCATAAAGCAAAAGAAGTTTGGTTTTTTTTGGTTTTTTTAAATTTAGCACTTAAACAGTCCAGACTCTCTACAGATGTTTTATGTAGCGTGCTAACATGTTATATTATTTGTGGCTTTTCTACATATAAGTCACAAATGTCAGATTTAGTGGTGGTGCAGGAGAGTAGGATTTATTGCTTGAGGTCTATGGAAAAAAGTAGAAAAGACAAATAGTTCTAAAATGTTTGACTATTGAGTGAACATGCAACCAATGCTCTTTTGGGAATACATTTACTAGCTGTTTGAACATTTGAAATGTTATATGCAGTGGCAAAGTTGCTTATGCCACTAGTAGAAACAGACAGGCACAGATGCTCAACTTCACCTCCTCAAGAATCCAATTTGCTGTTTCTCTCACTATAAATGTGTTCTTCTCTGAAATGTCCAAAGAAAAGCAAATACTGAAAAAGTCTCTCGCCGTGGATCAATCCAGTTAAAAGAAATGAACCAGACCAGCACCTAAAACCTTTCACACTTTATTTCATCTCTTCTCTTTTTCCTTCATGTCATGAAATGCTAAAAATCCTTTTCTATCTTTTCACTGCTTGTTGGTGTGTCAAGTATTCAAACCTGAAGATTTAAAACAAAAAAAAAATCCATGGCTGTCTATGAATCAGCAATGTGTCAGTATGTGAGTGGACAAGACAGCCTCTTCACGCTTGGTTAGGTTTTCACTCTCATACTCAGTAGGGCAGAAGGTTATGCCCACAGGCTTTAAATCACATTGGAAGGGTCCTTCTTGCTCAGCAAGGTATTGTTTTTGAGCTTCCAATGGATTTTTTTTACTCTCATAAAAGAAACTTACCAACAGAACTGCTGTTAAATCTGGTCCAGGGCCCATGAGCAGTAACAAACAAATACTGATCCACACTTGTAGTTCTTGTTCCTTTTGGTGCTTTGGGAAGTGCCACACTCGATTAGGCCCAACAAGTCTGCCTAGGTATTACAGCTGACATTAAGGAAGCTGTTCTTCGTCTCTATCAGCACTTCCACACAACCGTGACTCACCAGCACCCCCCCACAATGCATTGTGGCCGAGCCCTGAACGCTCCCAAGAAAATCTCCACTGGCCCGGAGCGACAGCAAGTACAGAGACAGGATTTATCCAGTTTGTGCCCTCAAAGCTCCACTCGCAGTGTTTAGAGGATGTGCACTGTCAGTTGGAACAGTGGGTTAGAGGATAGTTTCTCTTGTGTTTGGCAAGCGTTCTAAGAGGGGAATGGGCTTTGCTATGACACATTTACACTTGATTAAACTACTGTGTTTTCTACTGATGTGTTCTTAGTCCTGATTTAGTGTTGAAGCCTCTACAGGAAGCCTTTCATAAGCTCTTTATATATTGCCAGAAAGATGTAAAGACACAGATGTGTAAAACCTGCTTTGGTAGAAGAACCCTTCTTATTGCTGAGCAGCAGCTCAGAATGAAAAAGTGCACGTGGTTAAAAGTGTTTGGTAATGTTGATTAAGTGATGGGATTATCTCTGCTGAGCGCTTGTTTGAAATTCAGGCAAGCTAGATGCTGAGGAAATGTTTCAGTGTGCAAAACACAGAATGTGAAATTGTAAATCAAAGTGAGTGATGCAGGGATTCATGCTGAGTACATAGATGATGTTTACTAGACGTGAACCCAATGCTTAGCACACACACAAACAGGTTTAGAGTATTTCTGCCTCTCATATTGATCCTATGAATTTCTGTTGTATGTGCTAAATGTAGAAGCATTCTGATGAATTGACATGAATAGCGAAAATTCAAATTGGTAAAGGGTCATTAGAAAAGCAGGGTATAACAGTTTGAAGCTCATAGCATGTAATTCATGTTGTTTGTATTCATCCAGTATCCAGATATCAGTATGGTTTTGAACAGTCTTTATCTTTGCTGTCGCTGGTCTGATATTCAGGCTGAATTTCCATCCATTTATTGTAGTTTGCAGGCTGTGTAGACTGCATATAAACATTCACTGTAGTGTATGGTTAATACCAAGACACATCTGGCCCCATCTAAAGGCTAATGTGTTTTCAGTTGTTTTGAATGGTCAGTGAAAGCGAGGATGAAAAGGTTTGAATCACAAAGAATAGAGGGAGGCACTGAGTGCTTGAACCAGTAATTGGTTACCATTTTGCACTTATCCTTTCTTGAAGTAAACAGGGTTTCTGAATGGGTTTTAAGTTAAATGTCTGAAATAAGGCTTCCAACATGGGGCTTGATGAAACAACAGAAGCTCACACTTTGGTTCACAGAACCCCAATGACTTACATGATGACAAGGTGGGTCAGCGACTCTCAGGAACACCTCCGATGTGATAACCCCACGCTGCGCCAAATGCCTCAATCCCCATCACCTTTCAGAACTGAAGAAATAGATTTGATTTTAGGCGCCTTTCAAAACGCTCAAGGTCACCTTACAGAGAAGAGTCTAAAACAATAAGAAAATATCTGTCAATTTGATTAAACAAATTTAGAATATGTAAAATTACTAAGAACAAAGGAAGTTTTTTTTTTTTAATGTAGAATTTTCTGTTTGTTCAGGATTAATGTTTGAGTGATAGTACGCAAACTTTAATATATTTAAAGCTCCGTACAACCAATGCTATTAATGAAACACACAGCTATTGACTGTATTAACAGCCAAAGAAACACAGCTTGAAAAGAACTGAATAATGTTATCTCCTGGAAATAGCCTCTTTACTGTGCCTTTTTACCAGTTTCATTTTATATTACTATGAGTGAGATTTTATTAATATTTCATGTATCAAAAGCCCTATTTTTCCATTGGACAAGCCACTGTGATGTCACAAAATGCTTTGAAGACCATTCTCTCACTATCCTGTCAGAGATTATGTTGCTAATGATTTGTACACTAGGTATCAAACCTGATAATTTAAATTAAGGGACATGACTTTTTAAGCTGTGTAGGTGCATGGACACCAACAAATGCCATTCTACAATCTCAGTCCATGGCTATCATATGACCAATGCTTGTTCGCAAGATTGCAGGCATGTCCTTAAAAGTCCCTGGTGAAAATAATTTCTGGAAAGAGCTTTTTCTTCTCCTGGGTATAAGCCTAGAACTCGAAAGTGAGCAGACAACTTTGTGAAAGTGTTGTGCTCTCATAGTTTGATGAACCCACTGTGTTCGTTTGTCAGTCTCTTTAAAGGCTTAACATCTTCCAAAAATCCAAAATCCAATTTATTTATATAGCACATTTAAAAACAAAAGGTTTGCCCAAAGTGCTGTACAAAAGCATTTTAAAAACAGGAAACGAAGATGCCTGTCTAATATTTAAAGGCAGCGTATTCCAAAGTTTTGGGGCCATAATTGAAAAGGCTCGTCCTCCTCTACGTTTCAGCCTTGATTTTAGGACAACCAACAGCAGCTGGTCAGCTGATCTGAGGGTCCGTGAAGGAATATAAGGCTGATGTAACTCAGAAAGGTATGGGGGAGCAAGACCATTAAGGCATTTATAAACCAGTGTTAGGACTTTGAAATTAATTCTGTGATGAACAGGAAGCCAATGAAGAGAAGACAGGATAGGTGTTACATGTCCATGCCTTTGGGTACCAGTTAAGAGGCGGGCAGCAGCTCATCTTGCTCATCTTCAGCACGAGCTGAAGATGAGCAAGAGACCCTTGGCTGACTCCAACATAAAGTGCATTACAGTAGTCAAGCCGTGTTGAAATAAAGGCATGTAATACCTTCTCCATGTCCAGTCTTGACAAAACTGGCTTCAGCTTTGCTATTTGCCTCAGCTGCAAAAAGCTTTTTTGCAACACCGAACTAATATGTTTGTTCAATTTAAAATCTGAGTCCATAATGACTCCCAAGTTTGTCACATGCTGTTTGATACAAGACCCTAGCCAACCACAATTTACGAGCAGGTTGCATGAAATATTATTAGGTCTAAATACAATCGCCTCCGTTTTACTCTCATTGAAACTCAAAAAGTTCAGAGCCATCCAAGCTTTGACATCTTCAAGGCAGTTCAAAAGGATTTGGATGGAGCCTGGGCCATTTGGTGCAAAAGGCAAATAAATTTGTCAGTCGTCTGCGTAGCAGTGAAAGGATATTTCATGTTTTCTAAAAATAGACCCCAAAAGGAGCAGGTATAATGAAATAAGAAGAGGGCCAAGGGTTGAGCCCTGGGGCACCCCACAAGAAAGGGGGGCTGAGGTGGACTCAAAATTTTCAACTTTAACACTAAACATTCTTCCACTCAAATATGAGCAAAGCCAATCGAGTGCTGCACCTTTGATGCCAACCAGGTGTGTCAAATGGGCATATAAGATGCCTCAGTATTTCACTATTAGTCATAAAACCACTGAATATATGGCTTTTCCCATCAAGCCTGCATGTGCTTTAGAGTTCCTTTAATGGTTTGACATCCTTTCAAATTGCCATTATCAACTTTTCAAAGTTGCAGTCATTATTTCCAGCAGCACCCAGAAAGACGTGACAGGATGAATGCACAGACTAGACAATTTTCCTCCCCTTATGTTTATTCATCCAGCCAAATGAAAATTTCAGAGAAGAAAAGTAAAAGATGATCAAACATGACGAGAGCACTCTGCTGTCTCCCTTTATGTTTGAAATGTATCTTCCCTGATATTGCTTCTTTCTGGGATGAGAATTTAAGATCCAAGTGGGTTCCATCTTGCATCCATTTATCAGCACGGAAATGTTCCTGTTTGCTTTGAGTTAAATTATTTCCACTCTGCCTCAGCTACTCTGTTGGAAAGAAACTGCTTCAATGCTTTATCTTTTTCTGAGGAAATACACTATGTAATAAGAGGTGATAGCAATATTACAAAAACGAGTCTCTTCGGTCTCTGTGATTTCAATCTATTAGGGAAAAACTTGGTTTGTATTTGCTCGTATAAAAGCCAGACTGGAGATGAAGTGAAGGTGCCTTTCTTTTCATTAGAAAAGAATGAAGCTGTTTGTTTTCCTCTTGTACAAATAAAAAAAACTGACTGAGTTTGTTGTGTGAAGCTTTATTTTTGCTGCACAAGAAACTTAAGGCTGGCTGGCTGGCTTGCTTGCTTGGCTGGATGTATATAAAACAACAAAACAATCACACTAGGCATTTATCTCAAGTGTTCACCTTGACCTGCATTAGTGAAACAGAGTTACAGTCAAATCACGAGGTCAAAAACTGACATCTATGCTGACATGCTAAATACAACAGTAGGGAGCATGCATACTGTATGGGATTTTGTTGATTTAAAAATCCAGTGTCATAGTTCCTATAATTAAAGATCCAAATGTAGGACTCAAAGCACACTAAATGACCAAAATGAGATTATTAATATGTAAACAGAAGAAAAAAATAAATAAATCCAAAACCAGAAGAAAAAGAAACCCAAAAGCTTTCATCAGGTGCCGGGGGGAAGGAGCCCACTGGGTTATAGATACAGATGCTAAGAGAGAAAGACTAAGTAAAAGGACAGGACTAGTTATACACATTTGCTATTAAGTGAAATGGAGACAGTGTCAGTAGTGTCTTGTTTCCCCCAGCTATATTATATTGTTGAATTATGAACGCTGACCTTAATTGAGGCCTGCAGTTATTTAAGTGTTGTTCTGGGTACTTTTGAGCTCTTAGATGAGTCTCTATGTGCTAGGGGAGTAGGTCAGCCACTCCTGGGAAGGTTCACGACTGTTTCAAGATTCCTTCATTTGTGGATAATCTCTCAGCATAGTTCACTGCATTCCAAAGCCTTAGAAATTTCTTTGTAACACTTTCCAGACTTATAGATGTCAGTGACTTTCTTTCTCAGCTGTTTCTGAAATCATGACATGATGTGCTGCTTCTCGAAAGTGCATGTCTTTGGGCTGTGAAAGGAAGTCGGAGTACCCAGAGAGAACTCATGCAAACACAGGGAGAACATGCAAACTTCACACAGAAAGACCCCGGCCTGATGGTGGAATTGAACTCAGGACCTTGCTGTGAGGCAACAGTGCTAACTACTATGCCACTGTGCTATCCGAACATACAATTATAATGGCTCCTGTTGCACGTCATGTCAGTATTACATTATGATGTGGTGATAAGTAAAGTGAGGCCATGTAATTTCACTAGCTGGGACCACATCCTCAGAACGATAAGCGAAGAGGGATGAGGAAGTATGAACTGGTGCGGCAGTTTGGGGAAGGCCTCAAAGGGGACTGGCGACGGCTCCCGGGCTAGGTAGATCCCCAAAGAAGGCATCCCCTGTGGAAGTGAAGACTGGGCGTTTTCAGAGGTCTTAGCGATTGTTACGAATGTATAACAGTAGGCTTAGGATGATAAGCGGCCGAGGAGCTGGTTATGTGGTCGGGGTTTCCTTGCGAAAGGCAGAAGTCGTGGCGCCGATGCGGAGGGAATGGCTAGAGAAGAGATTTGGAGGAATCCCAGAAGACGAGAGCACTTGACAAATGCGTGAAAGAAACCATGATCTGGTTACAGGGTGGCCGGATTCGGTGAGCAGTTTGGCAAAGAAGTTGATGCAGCTGAGGTATGTCTTTATCGTGGGAATTTTGATGCACGGAAACCGGAAGGCATAAGGTATTAAGCTGTAACGGTTACAATGTCGAATGACGGGAAGGAAATATTGAAGTTACTATGGAACGAACGGGACGCGTTCCAAGCGGTCCCATAGGTGGACGATGTGCTTGCTGCGAGACTATTTATTATTGCTACTTGGAGACACTGCTGGGTTCCGCGATGCTAGGGTTTAGATTTCGAATGTTGTGGCTGAAAGTGGAGGAACCGGAGTCGGAGCGGCCTCTGCATGGAGGCCAAGAATATGGATTTGTGGGTCACCGCATGGAGGGCATGATGGAAGGAGAGTTGCTACGGTCTTGTTGATTATGTCGACTACGGGGAGATGGTCGGAGTGAAAGAGGACTGATCTTCTTGACCATTCGTGGCCCCACAGAAGGCCGCGATGACTGCCGGATAGAAGAAGGCAGGAACCGCTCGTGGATATAATGGTGAAACTCGGGAGGCCCGGCTGAGGAGAAACCACGTTCTGTCTTAATAGCCCCCGAAGCCAGCAGAAAGGGCGACGCCTGTGTAGAGCTGAATGTCACCGGTGTGTGACGGCCGATCGTCGTAAGAGAAGAGATGCCGTTCCAGTTATCAAGCAGGAGTTGCCAGAGACGGGGTTTGGCTCCGGAGCGCTATTGAGCGTGATAGAGTCGAGGAGTGACACTGCGAGTGAAGCAGGTGGGAGATAAAAGGAGCAGGGAGGAATTATGGGATTATGTGTGTAGCACGGTACGAATGACCCGAAGGGGAGAGCAGCTGATGTTTGGAGCACGTGGGACAAGTGATGCAATAGAGCTATTCAATGGGCAGAGAGGCCTGGAAACGTTTGGTGCCGAGGACTCAAGGGACGTTAAAGGTCCCGCTGTTTGCTCTTCCGACGGTGGAGAGCCGTTCTGGAGCAGACGGATGTCGGAGTGGATAGCCCGTGGGCTGGCAGAGACGAGGGAGGGGAGGCGACCAGGAAATCATCTAGAGATGGACCAAAAAGGCAGTTTATGGTTGTTGGAGGATCTAACATGGAGTGTCGGGGAGTGAGTCGAAGAGCTTGGGGCTGCTTTTATAACCGAAGGTCGGCCTGACTGTGAACTAAAAGGCCTCAAGATGACTCTGAATGGGCACCAGAAATCGGGGTGGATTGGCGAGACATTAAGGCACTCGTGATGTCAGCTTAGGAGAGTCACACACCTCTGCTGGCAAGTATAATGAGAAAAATGGCATGGTTCAGTGGGGTTGTGGGGGAATGCAGGGCGGGAATGGCTGCTGCCGCAAAAGCAGCAAGAGTGGAGATAGCAGCATTGAGACATAGAACAGCCGGAGTCGTTAAAGTTATTGCAGATGGAGCGGCCTCCTAGGTGCATGACGGGCCTGCCCCACTTGTCTAAACCTTGTTGCTAAGGCATGAAGGAAGTGGAAGTCGTGGGTTTGGGAATTCCTGGTACTGGAGCCGGGGTCGAACGGGTAAGAATGGAAGGACGGCGTGAGGGCTGACTCTTGTTTTGGGCTGGGACGATGCAGGCGGAAGCAGGATGTGATGGGGCACAGCACGACTTGCAGGAGAGAGAAGAACGAGCGGCAGAGATGCGACGGTAGAGTTCCTGATCGAGACTGCCCCAGAAAGTGTCTTGGTTAAACTGCCAAAGGCGAGCAGCTGCCTGAGAAGCAAACTGGATTTGGTACTGATAGAAGCCGGTGCTGCCGAATCACAATGCGAGATCGAGTACAATGGACGGGTAGGAGTCGAACTCTTGTCTTCGGGAGGGAAAGGCGGTGCAGAGAATGTCTGTGTACAACGAGAAAGCAAAAGCAAACTCAAGTGGAGTGAGCTCTTTCACCACTCGCAAGTGGAGAGTGTTTGCTAGCGCTGTCCGTAGAAAATGCCATTTTTACCATTCTTCCCGCTGTAAACAACACTGTTTTATTCGGAAAAAAGCATTGCGTGTATTTCTTATCATAACTTTGCTTTTACGTGGCCCATCGACACAATTCAAAAACTGGTATATAGTTTGAAGTCTGCACTTTCGACCCAAGTTTAAATGGAGACTCTGAGTTGTCGTCTTAAATTGGTCATGTGATTTTGACGCAGAGGGTTAAAATGTGCTCCAGGGTTCCTCTCTTCTGCCAGAGAAGACAGCCTGGTGTCTCCACTTTCCCCCAAGTGACTCCATTCAATGGACTTGGTAGCACATCATATACTGCCTGAATCAGGAATTTTATCCGCTGGGGTTCTGCTTTCCACAGTTCATTCTATGTGACCTTGCGCTCTATAGCTTGCTCCCATCTTGTCCAAGCCCCCTGCAGCCTCAATTGCACCATTTGACTGGTTTGCTTCTCCTCAACTCCTGCTCGCACCTCCTCCAGGATCAGCGACCACCTCTCTTTCCCCTGTGCCTTGTGTTTTTTTTTTTTTTTTTTTTTGCCTGCCCCGTTTGGCTCTTTTGCCATCAGAATTGTTGTCTAAAGGCAAAGAAAGATGCCCAACGGATTTACTTTACCAAATTGACCATCCCAGCCTTGCCGTAATGGTCCATTTGATTCACCTTTTAATGTTTATTTTATTTTCACTTACTGAATACGGGACAGACTTGACTGGGGGAAAGAAGGGGAGAAAGAAAGAGGGAAAGAGAAACAGCTGAGAAAAGGGACGGGGGAGAAGGGCAAAAAACAAAAAACAACAGAATGAGCAGGAAAAAAAATGCATATATCAATCACCTGGATCACCTGCTAAGAAAGAAAAAAGAAAACAAGCAGAAGAGAACAAGAGTAATAGAATAAAGAACATCACAATGATATATGGGAATATGACAGTAAATACTAAATATTAAACATTATTGTGCAGCACATAAGATCAACAGAACACAGTGTGCTTTGAGGTAGGAGCCAAAAAGGGTGTAGTTTGTGGGTGTGATCACCCGTGTGTAAACCTGTGAGCATGGACGCGCTTGTTTTTTTTTTTTGTTTGTTTGTTTTTTTAAAAGGTTCCTTCATGCAATGATCTGCTAGAGGGTGTGGGGGGGGCCACAGCCCCGTCCTCCAGGGCATGAAGCAGGTATGGAGGAGATCAAAACTCCAGACATCCAGAGGCCCCCAGAACACAAGAGACCAAGGAAGACCAACAGAGGGGCAGCCGCGCCACTGTCCCAGAAAGAGCTGAGGAGAGTCCCAGATGAGGGCTCACTCAGCAGCCGCGGAGCAGAAGCCAGGGGGAATTGCAGTGACGCGCCCGTGAGCTCCGCCGGCAGCCAGCCGTGCCTGAGTGACCGAGCCCCAGGCCGAGCGGCCGGGGGCACCCCACCTCCGAAGTGGCCCGAGCGAGCCCCAGGCTCCAGGCCCCGATAAGTGGCCGCCAAGGAGTGAGCCGGTGTGTACCTGGACGCCCATCCCCGGACACAAAGAACCACCAACGCACCGATGTCTGAGGGAGTCCGCCACTGGCAGGGGAAGTGGTGGTAGGGGGAGATAGGCCT
The DNA here is from genome assembly GCF_964374335.1 of Astatotilapia calliptera. Lineage (NCBI taxonomy): Eukaryota > Metazoa > Chordata > Actinopteri > Cichliformes > Cichlidae > Astatotilapia > Astatotilapia calliptera. Next base: position 32,966,788 of record NC_137433.1, on the reverse strand, counting down.
CCAAACCTTGGAGGGCCTAAGATGTCCCCAGAGAGGTGGCGCCTGACACCCAACCTGACATATAGACACAGAAATACAGGCACACACATATACAAACATCCATTCCCACCCTCACGCTCTCATATGCACTTACTCCACACTCAACCAACGTGGAGACAGACATAAAGAGACGCTGTACACACGATCACACTCCCCAAGCGTACTCTACAAACCGGGTCTAGGTACCCTTGCCCCTGGAGGGGGGAACTGCACCCAGACCCAGGTGGTGTTACCCTTTTCCCTGCGGTGGGGGGAGGCAGACCGCCCCGACTCCGCAGCAGCAGGGAGGCCCCACACTCCAGACCGCAGTCGGACGGCCAACCCCTCCTCCTAGCCCCCCCGCTCCAGCAGGTCGCAGAGAATGGGGGTGAGAGAAGACTCCAAACCTCCCTCCACCCGCTCATTGTAGTGTTGATGCATGTGTGTTCTAAGGTGCATTTAAAACCCAGGAGGGCATGGAGCTACCTGCCAGAGAGCAGCAGGTAAGCGCATGGTCCCTCCTGCTAGCCCTCAATGTCTATGTGTATTTAACATTGAGAGGTGGGCAACGACGCCAGGGGTGAGGTGTACACCCTGATGGTACTTTGGATTCCGTGTATCGTGCCCACCGCCAAGATCCTATATGTATGTGTAATGAGAGTGTGAGTAATGTGAATGTCTAAGTTGTGGGATAAAATTGAGGCAGAGGCAGCCAGAAGGGGACAGAGGGGGGGGGGTAGCCTCCTCTGCACCCTGGTGACATACCCCTACTCCAAGGTCCTGCATGTGTGGGTGGTTGTGGTGGAGCGGGAAGAGGGAGGCAGCTGGAGATGGGGAGGGAAGGAAGGGAGGGGCAAGTGACCCCTCCCTGGGGCCAGCTCCCCCGCTGACCCCAGTGCCTTGTCATAGTTAGGTGTTCTACTGCTACCTAAACCCGCTCTTCCCTGGGCCACTGTACCCACTATCACCCTTTGCTGCAGCCTTGATACTGCAATGTCTACAGCCTCAGCAGCCAGGGAAACCTGGGGGTCACTGGACTCCCGATATTGGAGCAGCTCCCTGGACCGGCTCACCATGAACTCCTCGCTTAGGCTGCTAAAGAGGAGCTTCAGCTTGTTGTTATGACCATACAGAGCAATGCTACTCAGGCTTCGTGGCAGTCCCAGCCACCTGCGCAGAAACCTGCTGATCCTCATCTCGAATCCTTCCGCTGTTGAGATGGGAACTTCATAGACTAAGAGGGGCCACAAAATCCGGGGCAGAATTCCATGCGGATAAATCCAGGCCTTAAACTTGCAAGGAAGGCCAAATTTATCCACTGATGAGAGCCAGGTCTCCAGGTCTTCGTTGGAGGCTGCATCTTTCAGGCTGCGGTTAAATACCTTACCTATGCTCTTCACGGGCGCCTCATTAAGTTTCTTCAGCACAAGCGACCTCGACTTGGTGGGCTTGAACCTCATGCGTGCCCAAGAAATCATTTCATCAAGACCCTTCAGTATCCACCTGCACCCTGGAACAGACGTAGTTGTCACCGTCAGGTCGTCCATGAAAGCTCTGATGGGTGGCTGCCTGACTCCAGACTTGGTGAGTGGCCCTCTACACTGGACTTCTGCAGATTTGACCAATATGTTCATAGCAAGAGCGAAAAGGATGGGCGAGATCGTGCATCCAGTGATAATCCCCTTCTCAAGCCAGTCGGAAGTTGTTGTTCCGGAAGAGACTCTCAGGTGGAAGTCGGCGTAGTAATCCAGGATAAGATTCCTGAACTTTTCTGGGATGTAATACCGGTTCAGTGCCTGTTCTACCAGCTTGTGGGGTACAGATCCGTAGGCATTTGCAAGGTCAAGCCAACAGAATCAGAATACTTTATTTATCCCCAAGGGGCAATTAACAAACAACCGAGCAGCATACGTTGAAGATGGTTCATAGTACTGCCAGGTCCCCTCTGTTCTCCCTGGCTTCCCTAATGAGCTGTGTGACCACATCTGTATGCTCCAGGCACCCTGGAAACTTCGGGATCCCTCCTTTCTGGACTGAGTTATCGATGTAAGAGTTCTTCAGAAGATGTTCTGTCAGTCACTTAGCGACGATGCTAAAGAAAAATCTAAAGAAAATCTTCCATTCAACACAGCAACGAGATGGTTCGGAACTGCTCGATGTTCTTCTCCTCCTTTGGGATCCACACCCCCTCCGCTTGTCTTCACTGGTTTGCTACCTTACCCCTCCTCCAAATCACCCTCATGATTCTCCAGAGTCTAGTCCGTAGCCTCGGACAGTTCTTATAAACTTTGCAAGGTACTCCACTGGGCCCTGGAGCAGAGCTTGCTCTCTTTACCGCCTCCTGGATCTCCTTCCAGCTGGGCTCCTCCCCATCGAATTCCTGCTCTGGTGCAGATGGATCGATCAGGGCGTGACAGGGACCAAGATCTTGCTCTCTACTTTCGTTACTGTAGGTCTCCTTAAGGTAGTGGTCGCCTTAAGGTCATTAACCTCTTGTGGATTATGCTACGTAATTATGCAAGGGGTCCCCTCTCCTTCTCACTCGCCGCCTTAGCTGATATATCTTGTTGGCTCTGTTGTTCATGGTGTAGAGGCTTCGCTGTCCGCTTCTCCTCTTGTCCAAACCTATCATTGTTGTCATTGTCTTTAGGCATTGTTCAACTTGTCCTTTGGCAGTTGCTTGCAGGATGGTATCAACGTCTTCGTCGAACTGGAGCCACTCCTTCTCCTTGCTAGCTTGAGGCCACTTTCCGCGACGGTGTTCTGATGACTTGTGAGCTTCGGGGGCCTGCATCACCTGGAGGCTCCGGGCACTGTGGGGTGATTCTGGGCCTGGTTCCTCCTTCGTCTCACCAGGTGTGCTTCCTGCGTGCTGTGATGCCAACACCTTCTGCTCATACTTCATTTTGGCCTGGTGGATCCGCACGCCATGTCGGTTCTTGCATATCTTGCCGCATATGCATTCCGCTGTCGCTGTCATATTACCATTGCCAAATGTCTTATTTCTTTGATCCATCCGGTGCGATTCCCTTCCACCCCCCCTCTCGGGAATCCCTGGGAGTATATTTCCAGTAGGTTGACTTGTAGCTTTAGTGGGATCTTCCTCTCGGAAGATGCAACTTGGGATGCCACCCCTCGCTGCCCCTATGCCGACTTTCCAAGCTGTCCACTGTCATGGAAATGAGAACAACGGGCATTGGAGAAGGGGGCATTTATAGTCTGAGGTAAGAAGGGGCGTGAAGGAGGAGTGGTCCCGCTCCTGAAATTCAGACGATATCTCCACCAGTTAGCCAGATATATTTCCATGATTCATTGTTTTAAACACCAGTTATGCTTAATTTTCTTGCATGCCATTGTTATGGAAATTTTACCAATAACCTGCAACACACTGTACCAGTGAGCATTTTGAAATTGTTTAATAAACACATTGCAATGTGGAAAGAAGCATCCCAGCCAGAATACTAGGATAATCTCTGAATTGTAGCCGCCAACCTTGCACGTCATGTACAGAGACAGACAAAGACATTCCACAAACTCTTACATGTTGGCCGCTCTCACGAGGGGGGCTATACCATCAGCCCCATCCTTAAAAAATATAACATTAACATTCTACATGCATGCATACAATTTGTGTCAGGAGTGATCTTTCTATAGTAAAGTGACATGATTAAAATATGTGATTAATACATCAGAAAAGAAATCTGCCACCACGTAGCCATGTACCAAAATGTTCTTGCCCTATCTTGCTCTCTGTAGAAGTCTTTTTTTATCACAACTTTAAGTATGATGCTTAATGTCTCAAAGCGACATGCATTTCAGCAGCTACTTTTTTGTCTCATTTTCATTAAAAAAAAAAAAAAAAACAGCTCTGGCTGACGAAATCAACACTTAAATTAACAGACAAAATTAATCCCACAGTCATGCCGTGTTGGTGGTGATTAACAAAGATTCCTTAAAGAGAATCAGCTCATTATAGTCCAACGTGACTGGAGACACAATTAAGGGTAGAGTTGCATCACTGTGATTTTAAAATACAGCTTGTGTAATTCATGTGGAATATATAACTTTTTTCATTAGCAGTTTGCTTCACATTCATGTGTCAGTTGCACAAACTGCATGAGACCAGACTCACTTCTCCTTCAGGTTTCCTTTAATCCTTCACCAGAAATAAAGTATTCTCATTTAGCTTGAGGCAAAAAGTGTCCATCAAAAACAGGTCACAGCTAAGTCTTTTCTCTTCCCTTTTCCCTTGCTCTCTACTTATACTGCAAAACCTAACCTTCATTCAGCCCTCCGCCTTGGTTGGGAGTCTTCATCAGTGAACATTTTTGAAACCTATGTTAGCATATTTCAGAACATGTTTGAATGCTGCAACCAAGGATATGTGGCAGGCTTCTGTACAAATAAAACTCATTTGCGTTCCTGTATGAGTCTGTGGTCATAGACAGTTAACATGTAGTATGACTTTTTACTTCGGATTAACAGTTTGACCTTTAACTTGGTATCTGTAAGTACACCAGTAACCTCGTGGCCTTTTCTCAGTGATGACACACTTTAGGCTCTGTTTTTCTGCGGTCTGCTATTGTTTTCTTTTTTGTGTTACTGAATTAATATATATGGGAGGTAGCTCTGTGTTTATGCTGATTAGATTGCTGCTATGTTAAAACCTGCTTGCACCATCTCTTATTGCAAATGAATCCAGTTTTTCTAAAGATACCTCTAAAGTGATGTGTTTGGAACGATATATAAACTACTTTTTTTACACATTACAACAGTATGGATTTGCAGTTTGATTTCAGGTGCTTACAGTATTTTTCCTATCTGCATTCAGGTCTCAAAAGGTTGCACAGCTGAAATACAGTTTCAGATAAGAAGAAAAAACATCTGGCTTTTAACAGCTGAACATATTGTTACTTCAGGCAGCATACTGTGTTGAGCTCAGCCAGCTACCAGCAGATCAGCTGATCCAAATGGGAGTCCACATCAGATGGTTGGTTCTGCTGATATCCTTCTGAGCGTGTGGTGGATAATCAGCTTACAGTTGCTGCTTCCTCTCCTAGCGACTCTCACACCTTCTCCCTTGACTCTCTGTCATGATATTCCTTCCATTTTTCATGTCATTTGTCTTGTCTGTTCTGTGAGGGGTTCTTGGTGGACTTCCGATTTTTTTTGCCACATTTTTGGGGGATTTTTTTTTTTCGTTTTTGGCCATTGGTGGTCAAAAAAGAAAGACAGGTTGTGTGTTTTCACCAACACAGGCTTTCTTATGTTAGCAAAGCAATTGTAAGCATGTTGGTATGCTAATAGTAGCTGTAATTGAATCACAGAGTTGTTAGCCTCAGTTGCGTATTGTATCAGGGGGCTTAAATTATCATACCTAAATATCTAACAATTGTTTACTTCTTAAACCATTTCTGTTATTGAAGACTATATTGCAGTTTAGTTCATTCTTTTCCCGACTGTCCCTAACCCTATTTTCTGAATCCTGTCATAGCCTTAAGAACTAACCACCCAGAAACACTAATGCCAAACATTCACAGGTCATGAACTCTAGACGATGAATGATGCTAAAAACCAACAAAGTAAAATATGAACCTCAGTGTTTCGTGGAATGCTTGTTTTCTTTCCATAGTTGTTGGTCACACAATGTGAGCTGAAATTAGGAATTACCTAAGCATCTATCACAGGTTCGCAGCTGGATTGGCAATGTCTTTATTCTAACAAGGTTCACAGCATGGTGGAGGTTCACGTCTGGAGGGGATAGGTTTGTTTGTCAGAGATGTTTGGGAATCCTTTTTGCGCTCTACTTTTAAACCTCTGCTTTGCTTCCGAGACTCGAAGTGTGACCAAAGGAATACGTTTACTCTGGGGGTGTAGCAAAGTGCTGCCTCAGTCACTGTGGTGGGGTTGCAGGATAAAAGAAAATCTATCATTTTGCACTCAGAACTTTTAACTTCTGGAATATATTAACATGTAATCAAGCAGGGAGAAAGAATAGTGCTTTGTGCACAGCATCCACAAGAAGTCATTCAGGGGTGCTGGTGAAGCATAACAAAAAAAATCGTCTCTCAGTGGAAGGTTTGTATAAATATTATTTATGCAAACAATCATGTTTCTTCATGGGGTACATGTATAATCAGGCAGTTAATGGCACACGTAATCAAAGGACAGCCTGATATATTTGTTAAATTTTTCAGTAGTGAATATTCTCCACCAGATACAGAGATGGCTGTGTGACACACACAGCTCACTCTCAAATCACCCTAAAGGTACCCTTCAGAGTTTGTAGTCTTTTTTTTTTTCAAGGAAACAAAACGATAACAGTATTTCTCGCCACATCACATTGTCTCTATCCTTGAGCCCCAAAACATGCTGAAAACAATTCTGTCCTTGTAAAATAGTTTTGAAACTGAGTTCCTCCTTTTTCAAGCTGTCATGGTGTTGCATACGATGTTCACATGTCAAAGAGCAATTATAAAGAATGGTTGGCATAGTAAAGGTAAGCTACCCAAGGTCTAGTTTAAACAATGGGTCCATGACTCTAAAATCTTAGTAATGATTTATATAGTTATGCAGTACAGTTTTAGAAATGTGGAAAATTGGTTGCAAATTGCAAAAGCATTGAGGTTGCACCAATTGCATCAGGCCAGTTCAGGCAAGAATACCTAAAATACCTATGTACTGGCTGAGTCACACTTTAGTAAAAATGTTAGTGTTAGTTTGTTTTAATAGCTCTGTCTTAAACATGTGAGTTTTTCTTCCTTGTTGTCGTAGAACTGTGAGTTTCATTGTGGAATGGGACTGTGGTGCAGCAGCTACACACTGCATGCATTGCTTACTCTAGGTCAGGGGTCGGGTTGGGAAGGAAGGGTTAACTGATGGCGCGACCATAGCTGGACTAGCCATTGAGCATACGGTGATTTTTCATTTTTATGGGCCGATGGGTTTTGTTTTGTTTTTGTTTGTTTTTTTGGGGGGGGAGGGTTTAACAGTATAAACATTAAGCAGTCTATCTGGGTCAGATATAAACCAAGTTTAGGTGTAGTTTATTTTCGTTGTGCTGACATTTTACAGTCAGTTAACTCGTACTGCTTACTAGCTAGCATGGAGTTTATATACAGCTGGGTGGGTGCTATGATGTTACTGATAGTGAACGTTATTTTATTCATAAGGTTAGTTATTAGAGTTACCAACCATCCCATATTCAGAGTAAATATTACACGTTTCGTATTGAGCCGAAAACGAACGCGATTGTCCCGTACTTCAGCTAGAATGAAACAAAGCTGGAGTTATTCTGCGTCTTTACGCTGTCAGCTGCTTCGTCTTCTCTCATTCTCTCCCCCTCCTTCTCCTGTTGCTACTTCAATCATGATCAATGATCAGCTGATCAGCTTTTCTCTCTTGTTTGTTTATCGCTCACTTTGCGCCAGAAAGAGGAAACCAGCGGAGGTCACCCTAAACAACAGCAACACTTTTAAGCTTGATCAGCTGTTGTTAGAATTTATTTAATATTAATTATTAGTATCACCTGATGTTTGCTGGAGCCACAGCTGTAAAAGCTGCTGGTCATGTCGGTTTGGATATGTGGTGAGAGGGAAACATGAAGCTGAAACCAGGAGATGTCCTTACTGAATCATCATAGTTGAACAGGTGATGAAGAAGCAGGTTTACCTTTTAGGTGACATGAGTTGAAGGGAAGTTATGAACTGTTTCTGAGAGACAAATAACACCAGGATCTTTTCTAAGTAGCTGAGAGCTGGTAACTGTCACAATGGCCTCGATTGCAGATAACCACAAACAGAGACGGCTCAAACGTTTTGCAGTGTTTATTATTTAGTCAACAAGTGAATTCGTGACAAGGAGTTGCTAACGAAGTAGCTGGGGATCAGTGGGGGGTGAACGGAGCGGTTGCGTCTGGGGAAAAAAAGAGAACAGGGTTAGGAAGGCGGCAGGTGCGGGGTATCCTAGCAGAGGTGGAACTGACTGATATCGCTTACTGGTGACCGGCATGAACCTCGCTTTGAGGGAGAGGCGGTGGTAGTCCAGGGGTGTAGTGGAAAGGCTGGCAGACCTGAGTTCCGCTGTGTCCAAGGTGGTGAGTGAGGCCGGAGGGCAGGCAGGTGAGGTAGCATAGCATAAGCAGCATGAAAGGTGATAGGAAGACAGCATCTGCAGACCGTTCAAGTTTCTTTTAGGTGTTCTTTATTTTCTGGCGTCGCCTTTCAACAATTCTCTCAAAAACATCAGAAGCTGTGAGTCAAAATCTCACCTGCTTTATATAGAATTCCACTCACACCTGGATCTCATTAACCTCTACCATTGGGAAAACAGGGTAGACTAAATAACACCGTCTAGACAAAGAAACAGGAATAAAATCATTTTTCCACTTAACAAACTCATTCACCCAACGAAACAGTTTGAAAAGTCACTCTTCACCTAATCTGACTCATGAGGTTATTTTAAATGAAATAAACAATTTTACACAAAATAAACACCCCTTCATTTGGTTACACCCAATTGACATGATCAGTGACATCATATCCTGTAGAATCAGGAAGTACTGGGGTGGCCCTTCCCACATACCTGTTTTACACATAGGACCTGTCCAAAGGAACACACAATGGTAAGTATAACCAAACTACATAAACAAATGAAAGATTCAAATCAATTAATGATGAAGTGACATTTAGCTTTAAGTACAATTGCACAGATGACATAAATATAACCAATGCTACCACAAACAGACCCGGGATAGTATGTAGAGCTAAGGTTACATGTGCTGTGTTTACATTAAAGCATTATGATAGACTATAGGATAACAGAACACAGAATAACAATATACGCAAGTGACAAATGGCAAATGAATTCTGTCCTAGCCACTTTGTCACAGAGGGTCCTTGTATTCCTCATGAATATGAAGATCATCCAAGGCGAGCTGGGGTTGAGGGTGATGACAACGAAGGTCCAGGAAATCTGAAGCACATGAAACCAACGTTAACAATGAAAAAGTGGCAATAGCGCAAAAAGCCGTAGAGTCAATACCAACATGAGGTCGTTGACAAACTGGCAGTGAAGGAGAGTCTGAGGGGGGCCTTAAATCCTCAACCTGATTGCCCCGAATCAGTCTCAGGTGTGCAGGACTGCAGCAGGGAGATGGCTCCGCCCAGGGGTGGAGACCAAGGAACTCAGGTGCCTGATAGCACTTTCCAGTCGAGTCTCCAGATCCTGACAGTAACTGTGCAGGGGTGGGTCTAGCAAAGTTTTGCCAGGGGGCCAGGTAGGGCATTAACAGGGAAAGGGGGGCACAAACAAATACTTTTCTTTCTTATTCTCCTTTAAAATGTCTAGCTTTTAATAAATAATTATCTGAATCTTACAACCAAAGTTTTTGTCTGATGTAAAATGTATAGAAATCATACATATACCGCCAAGACAGTGTACATCACTGTCACAACAGCATTTGTTTTCATTCAAAGGCTTTATGGCTTTAATACGGGGAGTGCAGAATTATTAGGCAAATGAGTATTTTGTCCACATCATCCTCTTCATGCATGTTGTCTAACTCCAAGCTGTATAGGCTCGAAAGCCTACTACCAATTAAGCATATTAGGTGATGTGCATCTCTGTAATGAGAAGGGGTGTGGTCTAATGACATCAACACCCTATATCAGGTGTGCATAATTATTAGGCAACGTCCTTTCCTTTGGCAAAATGGGTCAAAAGAAGGACTTGACAGGCTCAAAAAAGTAAAAAATAGTGAGATATCTTGCAGAGGGATGCAGCAGTCTCAAAATTGCAAAGCTTCTGAAGCGTGATCATCGAACAATCAAGCGTTTCATTCAAAATAGTCAACAGGGTCGCAAGAAGCGTGTGGAAAAACCAAGGCGCAAAATAACTGCCCATGAACTGAGAAAAGTCAAGCGTGCAGCTGCCAAGATGCCACTTGCCACCAGTTTGGCCATATTTCAGAGCTGCAACATCACTGGAGTGCCCAAAAGCACAAGGTGTGCAATACTCAGAGACATGGCCAAGGTAAGAAAGGCTGAAAGACGACCACCACTGAACAAGACACACAAGCTGAAACGTCAAGACTGGGCCAAGAAATATCTCAAGACTGGTTTTTCTAAGGTTTTATGGACTGATGAAATGAGAGTGAGTCTTGATGGGCCAGATGGATGGGCCCGTGGCTGGATTGGTAAAGGGCAGAGAGCTCCAGTCTGACTCAGACGCCAGCAAGGTGGAGGTGGAGTACTGGTTTGGGCTGGTATCATCAAAGATGAGCTTGTGGGGCCTTTTCGGGTTGAGGATGGAGTCAAGCTCAACTCCCAGTCCTACTGCCAGTTTCTGGAAGACACCTTCTTCAAGCAGTGGTACAGGAAGAAGTCTGCATCCTTCAAGAAAAACATGATTTCCATGCAGGACAATGCTCCATCACACGCGTCCAAGTACTCCACAGCGTGGCTGGCAAGAAAGGGTATAAAAGAAGAAAAACTAATGACATGGCCACCTTGTTCACCTGATCTGAACCCCATTGAGAACCTGTGGTCCATCATCAAATGTGAGATTTACAAGGAGGGAAAACAGTACACCTCTCTGAACAGTGTCTGGGAGGCTGTGGTTGCTGCTGCATGCAATGTTGATGGTGAACAGATCAAAACACTGACAGAATCCATGGATGGCAGGCTTTTGAGTGTCCTTGCAAAGAAAGGTGGCTATATTGGTCGCTGATTTGTTTTTGTTTTGTTTTTGAATGTCAGAAATGTATATTTGTGAATGTGGAGATGTTATATTGGTTTCACTGGTAAAAATAAATAATTGAAATGGGTATATATTTGTTTTTTGTTAAGTTGCCTAATAATTATGCACAGTAATAGTCACCTGCACACACAGATATCCCCCTAAAATAGCTAAAACTAAAAACAAACTAAAAACTACTTCCAAAAACATTCAGCTTTGATATTAATGACTCTTTTGGGTTCATTGAGAACATGGTTGTTGTTCAATAATGACATTATTCCTCAAAAATACAACTTGCCTAATAATTCTGCACTCCCTGTAGAAGCTTTCTGATGGCTCTGTGGTGGTTTAATGCATAAGTGAGGGTGATAAGACAGAGTCCTGGTGGACTCCTTTGTCATGTGGTGTGAGCAGAATCATCTGCAGCTCAACATGAAAAAGACCAAATAATTGATTGTGGACTTTAGGAGGACCAAAAAAAACAGTAACCCCTGTTTCAATCCAGGGGATTGATGTGGACATTGTGGAGGACTATAAATACCTCAGAGTACACATAGACAATAAACTGGCCTGGGTTAAATAACACCACTACACTCTACAGGAAGGGCCAGAGTCATTTGTATTTTGTGTGGTGGCTGAGGTCTTTTAACATCTGTCAGACAGTGCTCAGGATTTTCTATGAGTCTGCTGTGGCCAGTGCCATCCTCTGTGCTGTTGCATGCTGGGGCAGCAGGCAGATGCCAACAGACTCAATAAAATGATCGGTGAGGCCAGTAATGTTGTGTGGATGGAGCTGGACTCCCTTGTCCAAGAAAAGGACAATGCGTGAAATAACCTCCCACCCTCTCCATGACATGCTGGCCAGTCACCATTCAGTGAGTGACTGAGATTATCCAAATGCACCATTGGACAACACAGAAAATGATTCCTGCCTGTACAACTCCTCCATCTAATGCACCAGTACACAATGCAATAGTTTCACCCTTTTTGCACATCCTCTACAGTGAAAATAACAAAGTTTTACAGTTTGCAGAGAAAATCAATTAATTAATCTAATATTCTGGATATTTATATTTGAGCTATTTGTAAATATTAGAGCTATTTGTTATTTTCTTATGATTTTGTACCTTTTTAATATATTGTATTATTTAATTTAGTTCAGTCTGTTACTGTTCATATTGTCTTGGAGCAACTGTAACCACATAATTTCCATAGGGATTAAGGGATTAATTATTCTGATTCTGATTGCAAGAAGTTGTGACAACCAACTTCTTGTCATTCAGAGATGAAGTCTGCAATACCCTCAACTGGACAACAACTTTCAATCACAAGACAACTGCACAGGTAACATGTCTTCAAACAGTTACACTCAACCTTAGACGGACTGCAATCACTCTCGGATTTTACTTTACAAAGTATTGCCATCTAATTTCCAAATGCAGACAGACAGCCAACAATTAGCAATCCATGTGAATAAGTATATTGTACATGTTAAAATAGTGATGTAGCACTCCATCTGGTTGTCAGGTCTGGTTGTCAAATGATAAATGGTAAATGGTAAATGGCCTGTATTTGTATAGCGCTTTTTACTAGTCCCGCCTAGGGACCCCAAAGTGTTTTACACACCCAGTCATCCACCCATTCACACACTGGTGGAGGCAAGCTACAGTTGTAGCCACATCTGCCCTGGGGCAGACTGACAGACAAATGGCTCTATTTTGGTTTGTTACATTCCCCTAAAAAGTCCAGGGCATGTGAGAAAGTAAATTAAATGATTTTATTAATATTTGTATTACTAATTAAACTAAAACACAGGGACAAGCCACTATTACCTTTGTAAGAAAGAAAACCAAAAAGGGGAGCACTTAAGAGACATGGCAGGACATATCCATACAGGGTCAAAATCACAGCAGGTCCTATCTAGTAGACTCCAATTTGTTCATGTAATTTGGGAACCCTCATGCACACATCACACACTAAGGTTAATTATGGAGTTCCACATGGTTCCAAGCAAGGACCATTTCTATTTATAACAACCTTCCCTTAGGCAGTATCATTAGAAGGCATAGCATTTTCATTGCTATGAGGATGACACCCATCTTCATCTATGCATGAATCAAGATGACAAACACCAGTTTGTTATGTGGGGTTTTATCAGTTTTATTCTGGGGTCTTTACCTTACCATATGAAGTGCCTTGTGGAAACTGTTGTTGTGATTTGGTGCTATATAAGTAAAACTGAATCGATTTTAATTTATTAATTAATTTTCATCTTAATCCAATACAATCTTCAGAGGTGTTAAAAGTAACCATGACCAAATAAAAAAATGTGAACCAAGTTGTAATCAGCATCCTTCTAGCAGTAACTCTAGGAAAGAAAGTAAATATGCACCTTTCCCAAAATGTGGAGTTAATCTTTTATACTTGATCATATTAATGCATGAATAACAGGCATGGATGTATGACAGGCCGTGTCATCTTCAAATAATCTATCTTACTGCTATGGCCTGCAAATTAAGTGTTATTACACATCCTGAAGTCAAACCTTTTCACCACAATTCTTCTTGCAAAGTCTTTTGTCACGGATGTTATCTAAGGATATTCTTAACATGACACTTCTTGATTCATCACATTGATGAATCATACCGAATAAGAAAAAAGAAAAAAGTTTTCCTTTTCTGTTGCATTCTAAGTGAGATGGTGTTCATCTTTTCCCTTTTGCAATGTACCTTCTTGTCATTTTCTGTTATAGATAATTTGATCGGGTTGTTGCATCTATTTCTGTATGATGACTCAAGTAGCTATAAGCATAATGTGACCTTATTGTATTCGACACACATCTGAAACCATTTTCTTCCCTCACTTGTTCTTTCATTAGAATTTCATGGTGTGGCGTTTTGTTTTTTGGCCTTTGTTATTGTTCTATCTTCGTACAGAGCATGCTGTGCACTGCTGCCCGCTGGTTATGATTGCCACCAAACTTGCACACATATTCTTTCTTGTCTCAAAAAAACTAAAAGCAAGCGTAGAATAATAGGAGGTCCTTTTTCTCTATAACAAAAAGGATTGTATTGACAACAAGCAAGATGGCAGTCTGTGTGAATAGTTTTTTCACAGGAGGGAAATTGATTTGCTTCTGCTCAATCAGTTATCTCACTTTAAGAGTCTTGTGATCTGAAAATTCCTGTCTGCCTGCTATTAAAAGATCTTCATCCACCTTCAGATGCACAATGTGAGACCAGCTGAGAAAATCCTCAAAAACTTCCTCGAAAACCATTTTCACCTCTTCAGACGCTACATCCTTTTCATCTGTGGAAATTAAGAGTGCTTTGGTGTGCAAATGAGACAAGAGTGTAAAAAGAGATTTTTCTCAATTTCTTAAGGGTGAACTTCAGGCGAGGGCTCAATGGGCTCAATCAACACAACCGCCTACATAAAGGTACCATGGGGTATTTAAACTGTGCAGCCAGGGAGATCAACTGCTTAGCTGTATTTAATGATTTTGTCCTTAAGATATGTACAAATGGTTAAAAAAAGAAAAAGAAAATCTTAAAAGGGAGTATGATTACTCGGCTTTCATAAGGACTCTTCAAGGGAGAAGATTTAGAAATGGCCTGTGTTGTCTGTGCTGCTTTTGTTGAAAGAATTTGATTTAAAAAATGAAACGCTTAGCAGACACTGTGTTTTTAATGAGCCTTTTTAAGAAACTGTTACAAGACCTGCCATTGCCATAAATTCCACAAAATAAAAGTCAGAACTTTCTTGAGGTTTTTTTGTCTTTGGTGCATAATGTATGCCATAGAGGAGGTTTCAAATTTCAGAGCGATGGGCAGGAAATTGATCTCTATGAAAATTAAACACATAAGTAATGTTTTTCTGTTCTCGGGGAGTTAAAAAATATACATAATTACAGAGGGGAAGAAGAGGTGGGAACCTGCTTTTCTTCTTTGGCAGCTTTATTGTTTTGTAGTGACAAACAGCTCAATTTTTTGGGACAGTGTGGGTTTCATTTAGAGGTGAAATTGCCATTTCAATTCCCACAGCTTGACTGAATACCAAGTACCCATGGGACAGCTGTCATACTCTTTAATACCAAACAAAACAAAGGAAGGAGGTCTCAGTGATCAATTTTGCAGGTGACAGGCTGGTTTATTAAACCGTGTCACTGGCTCGTGAGTATGTTGGTGCGTGTGTGTTGAAAAAGAAATCCAGTTCGATCTTTAAAGTGAAGACTTTCATGTCTTTTTTTTTTTTTCACAGGTTTTTAATATTTTTTTAGTATCAGGATCAAGTTTGTAGGTTAAGTTTTTTTTTTTTTTTAAACTTTCTTTTATTTAATCAGAAATTATTTTCATATTATACCTCGCATTGAATGAGCCCTGTAATATAGTAATACCTGTAGCTGTCACACGTGTAGTCACGTGTAAATGGGGCTGGTGTCAGAGCAAAGGAAGGTCATATCGTCTGTTAGCCTGGTATTTGTCATTGAGTTTTTGAACATATTAGCAGTGATCCCTCTTTTTCTTTTTTTTCAAACTCAACTTTGTTAATGTTTGATCAAGAACTTGCGGACTTAAACGCAATATAACAAACACAGAGACTAAGTTTAAAGCATTTATTATTACACAAGGATTGAATGTGCACCGGAGTATCTTTGACAAGCAGAGATGTGAGAGGTGACTGATGGTTGAAATGACAGCGGAGAATGGCAGGAAGGGATTAGCTAGAAAGCTAGGAGTTCGGTCTGCAGGTGAGTAGCGGTAACGGGGAGCTGGCCAGCACACACAAAGGAGTCTAAAGCACAGAGAAAGCTAGCTGGCACACTGAGGATCAAAACAAGTGCAAAAAACACAAGAGGGGAGTCTGAACACATTTATCTAACTCAACAGCTGACACAACAAGCTGTGTTGGAGCTGCAGAGAGCTGAAGGTGTGTGCCAGCAAAGTATCCGGAGGGAACCAGAGTGTCTGTGCCTCCAGGGATCTTCACAAAGAAAGCTAGTATGTTTCCTCGCTTCCTTTACTTGCATCTTTTCCTCGCATCTGTAGATGGAAGAAATAGGAACCAAAGCTTCCAGATGAAATATCCTTGGTTTCACAGTATCAGTTTTAAAGGAAGTCAGTTACCTCAGCTGGTATGACACAAATATCTACAGTTTTATCTTATAGATCTATGAAATACAAGAGGTATTTATTCATTTAAGATTCTAAATTGATTCAAAATGAATTACACTATAGTATTACCTGTACAGTATTACACAACACAACGCAGTATGCATGTTTCATGCTTATATTTTTTTTAATGGAGCTTTACATAATTCTACAACACATTGCAATAAAATTACCCTACATATTATAATTTGATTCATGGGCTAAAGGGTGAGAGTATGTGATGTTGCATCTCCAGATGTAACTTTGACATGCTATAAATCTGTTGATCCCTAGGCACAACACTACAAATTATGTGCTGTGAAAATACATTTCCTTGTAGATGCATTTGTTTCTTTCTCCTCACTACTCCTCAAGGTGTAACTGAAGCATTAGAGGTTACTTCATGCTGGTGGAGAGGGAACAAGTTCAGATCACTGGAGAAGAGAGGACGTAGCATCATGAAAAGCATCCACACATACAGAGAGAAGGAGAAAAGGAGCAGGTAAAATATAATCTAGCAGCACTGGGAGCATAGGGGCCATGACAGTTCCAGTGTTATTAGCAGCTCTTTTTGGATATTTTAAATTTCTTTTTATTTCCTTTCTTCTTCTTGTTTCATTTACTTTTCAATATTCCCATTGAAGTCTGATTGCTTGTCTTCATCAGTGGATTATCCCAAGTAATTAAGCACTTTTCATCTTCCTGTTTTCTTCTGTTGTGATTGCTTTTTACTGCGATAATACTATGTGATTGCGTATTCCTCTTAACGATAAAAGAGCTTGGCATTCTTTTTTTTCTTCTCAACTCACGAATCATGGTGTGTTTTTGTAGTTTATAGACACCCAGGCACTGGCTTCACAGGATATATTTCCTATCCATGATTCAATGAGTCTTTTTTTCAGTGCAATGAGGATTTTTGATATTTCCAACTTCATTTCAATGAAATCTCACAGTTTCTTGTCATTAATTCAAAATTTTTGCTGCTTTCCATTTTCCCACCACAATTTAAATTTTAACATAAATTCTCCTGTCCAGCCTGGTAATGTGGAAAATACTGTCAAGTTGCCTATAAAAAAGGTCTGTTTGAATTTCCTGGTTTTGATGTGGTGGTCTGGACGTTCTGTTCTGCATTACTCGAATTTACTCCCACAGTCCAGACATGCATGAAAGTTTATATAATGATTCTTATTGGATGTAACTGGCCCCTGTTACCCAAAGAGGGATCTCTCTCTTTCCTAGCATCCTCCCAGCACGAGGTCCGCTGCATGGCACTGTGTTCTCCATTTGGATAGGTCTTGGGAGTCCTCTGGGGCTAGATCCACTGCATTCATTTCTCCAGTGATTGCATCCATCCACTGCTTCTTCGGCCTTCCTCATGGTCGGCAGCCTGCAGGGTCGAGTTGGAGGGGTGTTCTTGACACCGATTTCTTCTCACTGCGCATGATGTGTCCATACCACCGTAGACACGCTTCCCTCATCTTCGTTTCGACTGGGGCAACTTGGAGTCATTTTCGAACACCTTCACTCGTCACGCGATCCATACAGGTTAAGCCCACCATCCACCTGAGCATCTTCATCTCCATAGCACTGAGGATCTGCTCGTGTTTCTTGGTGGCTGACCAGCATTCCGCTCCATATAGGGCCACCATATAAAGTATGACCAGCCGTTACCCAAAGATGGATAACAGATAAAAAAAAGGATGGGTGATTTAATCCAATGATCTATCTTCTCAACAAGCAATCAGCCCCTGATCGCTGTTCTGACACTCTGGAAAAGTAGGATAAAAGATTAACAACCTAAAATGTTTCTCATTGGTGTCTAACTGGAAAAAAAGGTTTTGGATTAGAACGACATCTTTGTTTGCTAGTACTGTAACCTGCACTATAGCTGTAGAGATATACACGTATGTGTAATAGTCCAAAGGTTGGTAATGTTTCTGACTTCTGGTGATATTTTGATATCCTGCCTCCCCACTGTTTTCTTGTCTGTGACCCCTTTGTCTCATCTATGTGCTTGTCTCTGCATCTTTTTTTTTGTCTAGCTTACTTTGCTTTTCTCTTGTGTCTTGTTTTACCTCCTGATTGTGCCTTCTTCCTCACCTGTTTCTCATCAAGTGACCACATTTTTGTTTCAGGCTTGGAATTTGTGTATTTCTGGTTTTCAAAAGCAAACATTAACTTCCTAAGACCCGAACTCTTCCACGGCATGCATTTTTAATTTTTCTTTGATATTTGGGCATATTGGGGCCCGATGAATGTAAAAACAAAGAATTACCAGATTTTTTTTACCTGATTTTTTGTTTCTAAGAAAAATGAGAGCCACATATGAGGATATTCGTTTAAAATTTCAGTAGACCAGTAGCAGTATAATGTACTCGTAAGTGGATATCAGGCCCTTGTAGAGCAAAATGGAGTATTTTTGTCACGACCTGCGGGATCGGCAAGGCGCTGATCAGCATCTCTTCACTCCTAGCCCCCCTTCTCTTCTCTTTTTCCTCTCTCTCTCCCTCTCCCCTGTTTTGCCGGGACGGAACTCATGGCGGGTTCACGCCCTCGGTCCACGCCTTCCCGGATCGTGCACACCTGGGCCTCATCAGGCCAGCTGATATATTAGAAGGAGGAGATCAGCTGTTCAACGCTGGATTGTTGTGAAGGCTCTTGTCAGTACACACCTAGCTCAAGTTTCCCGTGCCTCTGTCTCAGAGACTTAACGTGTTCCTTTGTTCCTAGATTCCCTGTTTCCCCGTGTGGAGTGTGGAAGGAGTGACAGGTTGCTAGCGGAGTGGAGAGAGGCTGTTCTGAGCGCGTGTGTGACTTCCCCGTTTTCCCTGGAGCCCTGGACCCCTGCCCCTCACGCCTTGTATATAGCACTAATCTCGCACTGTCTGTACATACACTTGGGGAAGATCTGTAATAAACAATCTCTGTTTGAACGCTACCCAGGAGTCCTGCGAGTGGATCCTCTAAGCAACCCGTGACAATTTTGGTCTAAATAACCCAAAATGCGATGTCCACATATGTGGACGCCAGGTCCTAGAAGGTTAAAGGGTTTTTTGTTTAAGTTCCTCTTGAGTTTCATGTATGCAGGTCCTCTCCTCCATAGTAGCATTGTAACTTTCATTGTTATTGTTTATCTTTTCTCTAAGAGATCTACTCTGAAAAAAAGAACACACATTATCATTGATGGATGTCTTTGGGAACACGAAGCATACTTCATACAATGACAGTTTAAACACAAACAACATAAAATTTGATCTTAAGGTACACACATTGACACATTTTACATTAGCGTAAAAAGAATTACAGTAGCAAGTTAAGAGCACTGTTATTCTGAGGATATAGTAGAAAATAAGCCAGATGCTGCAATAATGCAAGAATTCATATGAGCAGTGACCTGCCATTTCATCAGCCAGAGACTTGCTTTTAAAAAAAATGGTTATACAATACAGAATTTAATCAGTATTATTGATTGGCCATAAAGGATCACAAGAGATATAATGTGATGCAGGTCATCTGTCTCCTCTGCTATCAGCTGTCACTGCTTCCCAAACTAAAACTCTGAACGCATGCCAACTGCAGTGCCTGACAAACATTTGGAATATTCATTAAAAAGTTGTGAACACACTGTGACTCGGAGGGGTGTCACCTTACCACAAACATTTATTACTGCAAGTTCAGTGCAAAAGCATCCAACACCTTCATAAAGGCCATGGCACTGACCAGCATGATGGCACTAATAGCCAGTTACACACTAATATGCAGCTAATATTTTCCACTCATTGCTTTTCCAATTCTTGCAATTTTGACACAAAAACAACTTCTGAGGGTAATCATTTTATATGCTGTCAGTCATTTTGGGTCATCTTCTGCCTCTGCTTATTATCTGTGTCACATATGGCATTGCTGTGACACCCAACTCTGCCATTAAAAGCATATGAAAAACACTGTGTGCTCAGTCTAGCTTTGAGTGACTGTTCCAAATGATGTAAGTAATCATAGCTAATTTAATCGCATTTTTTGTAGTATAATGTCATGGTTATAAAATTTGATGTAGACTCTGTGATGACCCATCTTGAAGACTCGAGCCGAGAGTTTTTGCCATTACAATGTTGGTGAAACTGAATGTCATCTTTACTTCTCAGAGCAGATGCATCTTTTACACAGTCTTTGCATAAAATGCCCAAATTTACAGCAGAAATAAGGAGGACACGCATATTTACAGCCCTGTACAAAAGATCTATAATTGACCAAAAATACCTTGACCAAATTTTACCATCTTTTATATACAGGTTATGGGTTTTAGTTGGTATCGACATGTTTTTTTTCTTTCTTTTATTCCTAAAGAAATAAACAACATATCTCACGCAAACAAAGCAGTCACAGCAACAGAAAAGAGAAAAGAAAAATAACAAGGCCACTGCACATAATGGATTAAGTAGGACATTTCCATTCTGCTCCATAGCTTGCTGACACCAGCAGTGCAGACAGTCTCGCATGAGCCACAAACTTTAAAATAATAACAGCAAAGTAACAAAATGGAAAAAAAAAAAAAGCTGTGCAATGATTCAGAAGAGAAACACCTCTCCTGTTCCTTATAGTCGGCAATACCTTTTCACACAAGGCAAGTGGTCTGTTTGACTCTAACACAGCAACTCACTCACTTTACCACATTAGAGCTCCATTTACACCCTCTGCTGCTCCTCACCTGCTCCCAGCCTCCCCAAACCACTCTGTGACATGACGCGGCCATTACTGATGTGGTGCTAGGTGAGGAAAGTGTCTGACACAAACATTTCAGAAACATGGTCATTGTGTTGTATATTACCCGCTAGTGCGCTGAACTTCACTCCATCAAATGCTAAGAGAGAGAAGGGGAGAGCTGATACACTTATCACCTGTCACAACTGCTCGTGGTGTGGTTTGACGAAAGGCTGCACTGTAGGCAGATTTGAATGCAAAGTACACCCATCTCATAGGTTGCGGCAGAGACAATTGTCCTGTATGGAGATACATTATAGAGATATATTTGAATTTTTTTAATTTAAGATTTTTACATTTTTAATTGAATTTACTGTCCCTCACATCGGTTCAGTAAGTTGCATGATACACAAATTCCCACCATGTGGACAAATGGAAATATCTCTGGGGATTATTATCAGTTTTGTCTTGTTTTTCTTCATAATAACGTAGAACAAACACAGTCTTTAGGTCTGTTTCAGTCTTCATCAACTCTTAAAGCTCCTCTGGTTCTTCTGGTGCTTAATGCTCCATTATGGTCATCAGCAAAACGTTAACCTTGTCGTTCTGGAGTTTAGTGCCACACTGGTAGTGTGAAACCAAGTTAACAGAGCTATTTGCTGAAAGGCTGATGAGACTAGTGAGACTACATCAAATAGTAAAGCCAAGGCAGAGCCAATGAATGACAATTGTATAAGTGACCTCACTCCCATTACTTTAGATATTGTGTTGTTTTAAATATGCTAAACATACAGCTGTGGTACAATTTATAAACAGAAAAGTACAGATAATGACAAAGACAATACTGATGGTCTACATTACATACATGGCAAGAATAATATTATATCCAGGTACCATACAGATGTGTTCATTCAGCTTAATACAAACCACACACCAACAGTGCAGAGGCATGTCCTCCTTCACTAAATTCACTAATCTCCTCTGTCGTCTTCCTCCTTTACTCCTGCCTGGGAGCTCCACCTTTAACATCCTTTGTCCAATACATCCATTATCCCTCCTCTGCATGTGTCCAAACCATCACAGGCTTGCCTCTCTAACTTTGTCTCCAAACTGCTCAACCTGAGCTATCCCTCCTCATTTCTAATCCTGACCCCATTCTGGTCAGTCGCACTAAAGATCTTAGCGTTTTCAGCTCTACTACCTCCGGCTCTGTCTCCTGTCTTTTGGTGTCAGTCCCACCATCTCCAAACCATACATCAGAGCAGGTCTCATAGCAGGCCATTTTAAAAATCTTCCCTTCTAACACTTGCTGCTACCTTTCTATTATAAAGCACTTCTGGAATTTATTTCCACTCTGCCTGCACTTCGTTATACACTCTGTTTGTTTGGATGGTTGACCACAGGTATTTAAATCCATCCACCTTCATTCCCTTTACTCCTTGCATCTCCATGCCCACCTCCTTTTCAGTCACACATGTGTTCTGTCTTGCTTCTGATTTCCTCCATAGCATACTCCTACATCCCTGTTCTCACTCGCAATCACAAAGCAGTCTGCAAAGATGATAGTCCACAGAGACTCCTGCCTCACCTCATCTGTCAACCTGTCCATCACCACTGCAAACAAGAAGGGGCTCATGGCAGAACCTTGATTTAACCTCACTCCTACCTTGAACCCACCTGTCACTCCAACTATATACCTCACTATTGTCTCACTGTCCTCATACATGTCTTTACCACCCACACATACTTCTCTGTCACTCATGACTTCATCCTACAGTCCCACAGCTCCTGTCTTGGCACCCAGTCATATGTTTTCTCTAGAGCCTCTAAGACTCAGTGAAATTCCTTCTGACCTTCTCTATATTTCTCCAACAACACTGGAGTAATTTAATTTTCAGCATGAAGCCATAATGTTGCTCACTCGTCATTATCTCGCTTCTTAACCTTTAATCAACAACTCTTTCCCATACAGTCATCTCCGGACCTGGAGAGCTGAGCTGGAGACTCGTCAACTGGAAAACTGTCAAGAGCGTAGAGCATGAGAATGGTACTGTTTTTCACTGTAAATAAACATCACTACCCTATAACACAAGCAGTGTGTGTGCTGTGCCAGGGTCCACTAACTCGCTTGTGTTACACAGGGCCTCTGCTAGACCCTCCCAACACACCCTCAATGTACAGCTGGGTGTGCCAGGTCTGCCTAGCATCCTCCCTTGTCAGCTGATTCAATTCACCACCAGGTGGTGGTCATTTGAAAAGTTCTCCTCCTCTCTTCACCAAAGACATATGGCCACAAGTCTGAAATGATTACAAAACCGATCAGCCACGCGCACTTGTGGATATTCTTATGTTTGAATATAGTGTTTGTTATGGACAAATCATTGTTAGGCAATAACTAAACACCACTCTAGTTGAGATCTGGCAGGCCATTCCTCCTAATCACACACCTCCAGGCCACACTGTCATTACCCACATGTGTACTGAAGTCCCCCTGGAGTACAATGGAGTCCCCTGCTGGGCACCATTAAGTGCCCAGCAGGGGCACTTGATTATGTGTTGTTGTCTGGTCATGTAAATAAGACAAAGGGCTTTTAACAGCCAAAAACAGAGACAAAAAATGTTACAAGCCAGATAAAATCATAAGTAATATTGCTGATTTCTATATAAATAAAAAACTGCTTTAGGCACATGCCACATCATGTTAATGCATTAGATTGTTAGAACATATCACCAGTGTTTTAAAACAGGGTTATTTGTCACTATTATTTTAAAGCATGTTGGTTTTTTGTTTTTTATTGATTTGTTTTTGTTTGTTTGTTTGTTTGTTTGTTTGTTTGTTTGTTTGTTTGTTTGTTTGTTTGTTTGTTTGTTTGTTTGTTTGTTTGTTTGTTTGTTTGTTTGTTTGTTTGTTTGTTTGTTTGTTTTGGGGGTGGTATAAAAGTGAGTCAGTAAGATTATGAACCTCTTTAAATCTAAAAAAAAAATGTAATTTCAATCTTGCAGGTGTCTCTCTTTGTGAACCATTAATGGTATATACCAATTTATTTATGTCAGCAACAGGATGATGTTTGAATCTTAAGTGGAAGGTGTGGTACAGTGTAAAACCTAAAATAATCAGGGCAATTCCAGGTAAAAAAAAAAGAGTAAAATTCTTCTTGTTCTCTATTTCTCTATTTCATGTTTGCACAAAATGTCAGCTGCATGAATTCTTGAGTTTTTATCAAAAGTGCTGGTGAATATTTCTTAAGCAGTTCAAGACATCTCAAGTTCATAGACAATGAGACAGGTATGTTTAGCTTCCATAAAGAAAGACATAAAAAGTGAAATAACAATGCCTCTTGTCATGGCTGCCATAGACGTGCTGGAAAAACAAATTAAATGCAGTAAGAGGCTTCCCCCTCCCTTATGTTTCAAGAGAAAACAAATCAAATCACAGCCAAGTGACACTTCATCAAGCGTTTCCTTCATCACTGCCTGATTAAAGTCCTGTCAGGAAATGTGCCAGTGTGCAAATGCATACTACAGCTGCTGATCAGATTTGGAGAACTGGCAGTCACAATCTTTAGAATGATGTGTTTTCCCATGAAAGCGAAAGAAAGTGTGACTGCTTGGAAGGTGCCTTCCAAATGACCAAGAATCAAGAGATAAAAGAAACGATTTTTTTTTTTAAAGAGGCTTATCCCAATCTAAATCTTTTTACCTGTCTGGAAGCAACAAGCTCCAAAAGGAACTTAAAACCAGACCACTCAGCCTCTGTAACAGGATTTAGGTTTTGTGGTTTCATGATGTCAGTTTTTAAGACTTTATCAGTTGACAGTTTCAGGTTCCTGGAAGGCCAGCAGCCTTGGTATAAGAGCCTGGTGAGAGCTGCTTAGGATGATAGAAGCACGAGGAAAGTAACTACACATTATTGCAAATGAAGCTCCATGACACAGAGGTCTTTGATGTAGTATAGCAATCATTGGAAGTTTAACATCATTCTGTTGGTGGTTTTCATGGGTGTTAATGACTGTACAGAGTACGAGGACGACCAGTTTTATCTTTTAGCACTTACTTTATCTCATGAAAAAGAGGCTCCAATTTTTGAGCAACATATTTTTGATTCTATATTGTTGAACAGCCGAGAAGAAGCAATAATCTGCCCAGAGTAAAATGGCAGGGGGGGAAATGCAGCACAGTGCAGCACAAGCAGTATGCCATGGCATAAATGATGAGCACTGTTGATCCCAGTCAGTGATCAGAGGTTTAAGGTCAGTGTCAGCCTGCCTCATGAACAAATCAATGATTCTTTAAGATTCAGTCTTCACTGAATAAACTGTGTCCAAGTTCCTGAGTTTAAAAAAAACCTGTAAGTCTGTATTAACTGGGAATCATCCAACGTGGCTTTCCTAGCACCTCAGCTCAAACTCAGTAACATAACCCCCAAATCACCAAAACACGTGTAATGACTATGAAACAGTTTCCTCTTTAACTTAATACAGTTTTTGGAAGATTAGTTTTTGAGTTTATGTATTGTTGGGTGATGAAAGAAAGCGTTAGGCCAGCCAACACTTGGCTGTGAATTACCTGTGAATTGTAATGTGCAAGAAAAACACATTTTGTGATCTAACAAACACATTTCCAACCTCAAAACATTTGCAAAGCCTCTTTTGAATATTTTGCATTGTGCAAAGTTTGCAATGTTGTCTTCTTCTCCCCCTCCTCTTTCACTAATATTAAAACTGCTCCTAAAAGCTGATATCTGAAATTGTGTAAAACAAAGTGAGGTCGCACAGTTGCTCTCACCCGCTTCAGGTGGTAGACTTTACCTCATCTGGCATTCAATATGCAAAAAGTCAACTTTTAAGGTTTATTTTGATTTTTTATTTATTTTTGTTATGACGTGTTTTTCTTTATTCAGTGTACCAGGGAGGTTTTATGCTTTTTTCTCCTCTTTCTTTAGCAAACATAAGCTTCTTTGCTTTATCCATTCAATATGTTTTCCTAGTTCATCTAAGACTTTATGCAGTTTTTCCCTTTCTTCTTTGCATTAGCCTGCAACCATGACGCATTTGCATTGGTAGCCTTTGGAGTCTGCAGAAATGCTGTCATCTTACAAGAATAACACAGGACCAAATTTTTGCATATCTCTGGGGTCTCACTCGCAGTCATAAAATCCACGTAATATAATAACTTTTTATGGGTTTATATCCAATACTGTAACTAACATAAAATTACATTAACTAAAAATAAAGTATTGTGCTTCCAACCTGTCACACAGTGTGACATTACTCTTTTTCTCATGTTCCTGGGAGATCCTTGTGTTTCTTTATGGAAATTTTCTGATCCCTGTTTTGATTTTATCATTCCTGTACATTGTACATTTTGGTTGTTGTGATATTATTGAGTTATGGTTCCCATGTGGAACTCTTTGTTATTTAAGTGATGAATTTTAGTCTTTATATTATTGGTTTTATTTCCTGCTCAGACTTAATTGTTATCTGAAAGGACAGGGGAAAAAGGAAGTGAGAGGAGTGAGGTGATTACCTCGGTAGTGAGTGAGAATGAGAACCACTATCAGGGATGAAATGTCCTGTGAATATAGTGAATATAGTGAATACCTCAGGCAGAAGAAACCTGAGAAAGAAGAGTAGCCAGAAGATGAACCATCATGGAAGAATAGGCCCCTGCACAGTATTTACTGCTGGCAGACAAAAGAAATTGATATTGAGAATGCCCCTGAGATGGTCCAGTGCATAACAGCAGATGCTAACAGGTAGGGCAAAATGGCTGGCATAGTACACGGGAGCATCTGTGGCAAGTATCGACTGAAAGTCCCAAGGTCAAAATAGGATATGCCTATTTTGTGGTGGAGAATGACCAACCTAAGATCGCATTGGTCTTCCAGATACAGAAGGACAAACTGGTTAAACAACCTTGGTAGGCGAGTAAAGGAAGAAGGCTATAGTGATAGATGTAGCTATACCAAGTGATAACAACATCAGGAAGAAGCTTGTGAAATCCCACAGGCTGACCGAGGAGCTAAAGAAGATGAGGAGGGTGAAGGCAACAGTGGTCCTTTGGTAATATATTCATCTTTTTTATTACTATGGTATACTTTATCCAGGTAAAAAGGACAATAGTTATTTGCATTGTATGATTGCCTCTATGCTCATTAAGTCAATATGCAGTAATAAGTCCAATCTTATGTTACCCCAACTTCTTATGAATGCAAATTATCCAATGAATAACCCTGGGAAAATGATGATTATTGGTTTGGGCAGAGGAATTAGCCCAGAGCAATAGTTGATGATGAAACTGCTACGGAGGGCCAATCTGTTTACAGCAGAGCACTGTGTCGTCATTGTTGCAGTAAGTTCAACATAACTGTATAACACGGGGGTTCATCTGCATTGTGTCTGTGTGTGTGGAAAGATAGTGGGTGAGCCACTGTTTACTCATGTTTATTCATAAGCCAGCTGTTGCATTTATGTATAAAAGTCATATCAGTTAATCAACTGTTAGGCAATAAAATTGAAAAAAAAATTAAAACCTTTACATCATGTTGGAAGGAGACAAAACATCACTGCTACAAATTTATGAAGATGTAAAAAAGAAATGACTATGGTAGATGGTAATCAGGAAAGGCATTTTTTCTGCGCTTTTTTGTGGGGAAATAAGGCATTGTAGCTACTGATGAGGACTGCACCTCGAACACGTTTTCAAGGCTTTGACACAACATCTGGTGATGTGTCGTTGATCCACTGTTCTGTAGAAGGGTTGGAGAAATGGAAGCCAGGCACTTGAAAACACAAAGCAGAGTCTTCTGCGTCAGACAGAAGACTCCTGTCACTGTCCGTGGTGCTGCAATTACTTTGAGAGCTTCCGTCTGAGAGAGACGCTTTCCTCCTCTTCCAGCCCAAGTGCTCAGAGTAATGTTCATATTGTTCATATTGTTATTCAACGGGAATATGTGCCTTCAAAAAGGTTTAAAATGTGTCTTTTCTTACATTAAAATCTGAGAAATGCAACACAAACTGTAACCAGAAAAACAAATAAGTAAAAATAATTTGCATTTACATCTACTCCCGAGCTGGCATTGCTGGGACTAATTCACCAGTCAAGTACCATTAAAACCATTGTAGAGGAACATGGTGTGATGAGATGACCTGATTAAAAAGCACACCAGTCAAACCTGAAACAATGCAAAAACAATCAAATGCAAAGTATAATTACAATGCTGTCATTTCCCCACAGAGATCAGATTTATTTTTATCTCTTCAGTGGAGTGGAAGCATGAGTGACTTTTAAACCACCAGTTTCATGTTTGCAATGATTCATTTGCTCAGATCAGTTTCCATTCCAATGCATCAGCCAGTTTTGTTTTTTCTTTTTTTAAATAAACATTTTTACAAATAAATTCTTTTCTTGAGTTTTCAGGGGATTCGTAGTTTTTCATGCCAGAAACAAATATGAAAGAAGAATTGATCTGTATAAGGAAATTTACTTCATCATATCTAAAAGCAGCAAAGCTTTCAAGCAGGATTTCTCACCAGGAAGCTTCAAAACTTTGACTCATACCATCATTACTGGTTTTACTTTCATTATTTCTATTCCTCCACCTCTGAGTGTTTTATTCTAGCCCCTCACAGAACACAAAATTGGCCTCAAAATATATATAAATTTGAGTAAAATATCAATGCTTCTACTTATTTTGGGGAAACTTACTGTGTGAATGCTGTCGGTGTTGTACAAGTTCACGCTTTGAGGGAGCCAGATCAAAGTTCAGTTCAAAAGAATTAGATGGAAATTAATTTGTTCACATTCACAGTTCCCAACTGAGTTCACAGTTCCCAAAATGAACTAGTTCATATTAATTTCTTACACTTTTTCAGTGAGCTGCTCTAAGCTATTCTTTTTTCTGTAGAACCACCAACGCAGCCCTCGATCACTGCCACCTCTATAACTTCTTTCCAAAGCCAACAAAAAACAGTGCACATGTTTTATCACTTAAACAAATACACGATAACACATGGCAGCTCAAAACAGACCCGCTTTCAGATGTAATTCAGCTTTATTTATTTCTAATGGTTTTTTCAATCCATCAGCCACATACAGATTTTTGTTCAAGACAAAGAAGACGAACGCCTCACCTCAATTTGAGGTTTCCAATGTGTCAGGTTCACTGTTAATGTTGCTGATGTTCCAAGTTGATATCGACATGAGGTGTTTATATATACACTACCAGTCAAAGTTTAGACACACCTTCTCATTTAATGGTTTTTCTTTATTTTTACTACTTTATACATTGTAGGTACATGCTGAAGATATCGAATATATCAAGTAAGATATATGGAATTATATAGGAAAGAAAAAATTGATAATTAACTCTGAATATGTCTTATATTTTATATTTTAGGCTGTATAAGGACTATTTGACCAAGAAGGAGAGTGATGGGGTGCTGTGCCAGATGGCCTGGCCTCCACAGTCACCTGATCTAAACCCAATCGAGATAGTTCGGGATGAGATGGACTGCAGAGTGAAGGTAAAAGGACCAGCAAGTGCTCTTGTTGGTCCCAGTTCTCTGGTCCCAGTTCTCTTTACTACATAATTCCATATTTGTTCATTCATAGTTTTGCCTTCAGTGAGAATCTACAATGTAAATAGTCACGGAATAAAGACAAACCATTAAATGAGAAGGTGTGTCCAAACTTTGACTGGTAGTGTACTCTCAGGCATCACACTGTTCTTAACACTCATTTTAGCCATTTTACCTTCTGTAAAATGTCAGTGAAAGCAGACATTCTTAGTTTGTGGACATATGATGGCTGTGAGCAGAAGTCTCTCCTTCCTCCTATCCTTTTGTTTGTGAGCAGCAGACAATTAATAAAAATCTGAGTTAAATGGAAGAGAGCTAAAACAGCTTCTTTCAAATAGAAAAATAACTGAGGGGCTCCTCCAAGGCCAGAACAAGATGGCTACGGATTATTTTACAATTATGAATCATGCAAAGATACTCCAGAAGAGTCCAAGAATAAAAATATGGAGGTGAAAATGAGCATTATGGGGCCCTTTAGGGGTGCAAGGACAAGTGAAAGCTGCAGAGTAGAGATTTGCAATAGCATAAAAATGAGTTCAGAGTCAAGCATGTAGCCTTATCTTTGTGACTCATTCCGCCATGAGTATGACTCATTCCAAATTTGAGATGTAAGACGGACCCAAATGCAGCCTGACCAAAGATTATACAGTGTTTTATTCAGCAAGAGCTATTGTACAAGAGCATTGTAACATTACAGTGTAAGTAGGAAAAAGTCATTTCTTCAAAATGTACTTTAAAAAATATTTTTTTTAAAAACTGAGCCTGACCAGAGTGTATGAAGAAGGATGCAGCACATCAAAGCTAAGCCAGAAGCAGATGATTTGTACAGAGCAGTTATGACTGGCAGATCTTTGGCTCTATAGATGAAAAAGCAGTCTTATTCAGACAGGATGAATTATCCATACTTACTGCAGAGTATGAGGTAAATGGTCACAGATTCTATTCATTCTGATTCATTATTAAATTCAAACCAAACTGGGTTTCAGTATGTAAGACATTGCATTACTCAATTTATAAGAGGCATGAGAAAAGATTGGATCGTATTCCTTCCAGAAAATGTCAAGCAGCAGATTTCAGAGATCAGTCTCAGCTCTGCAGTGACAAGAACTGACTAATCTCATTTATCACATAAAGTATTCCTAAAGTCTTAATTCCCTCTGAGCTACAGAGTAGGTGGGCTTCCTATAACTGATTGTCCTCACTGGGCAGGAAAAAAAGTATTCCCTAATTATGGAACACATAATGGTTATTATGTATTCAAACTATTTAATTATCTAATAACAACCTTTGTAGCGTTAGTAGTTCTTGTTTGTAATTGTCTTTTAAAACATATCTTTAACTTTTAGTTTTAGGCTGATTTCATCAATTCACTTTTTGTATCTATTTCTTTCAGCTATTTGAATTATTTAGCTGTTGATCCTTAATTTAGCCAATTTAGTAAAATAAATATAAAAAGTAAAATACATTTCTTGCATTCCCACTGTATGTGGACATACACATTTCTCAATCTTTAAACAAATCTAAAGAGTAGATAAAGTCTGCAAGCAAAGAAACACTTAAAGAGTTTTTTCCAGAGTTTTGCTTGTGTTTTGATTTGATTGTCAAGAAGAAGGCTTGAATTTTATGACCGTGTATATATAAAACACACTACACTGTATAGTCAGTGCAATTTCTAAAACAAAGCACCGAACATTTCGTCAGTACTGACTAGAGTTCTGACTGGCATGCTGTGCTGTTATGTGCAAATCAAAGAATGCAATTTTCTGTGTTTCTATACAGTAAAAATTGACACTAGCCAGCCTTTGAACCCTCTTGCTGTGAGGCAACATCAACCACCCTATCAGCTACTACCAATTATATGCACATACATTTATACTAAGAAGGCAACAAAAAACTGTAAAGGGTGCAGAGTTTGGGTAAGATCCTATAGGGAGAGTGTAGTGTAGACTGTAACACAGTCACAGACAGTGAAGTGAAAATGAGTGAGCACTGTAAAAGGAGCCAACTCCAACTATTTTTTTCACCATGACACAAAGTCTGTGTTGCATGTGAACATCATCTTAATCTGGTCCCGCTAATCACTCCATCTAAATTCTAATCAGATCCACTGTTGTAACATAAGCGTCACTTGTATCTATTAGAACAAGAAATATGAATTTTATCTGGAGTGTATGGATTCATGGATGGATGGCTGGACAGATTCATTCCCGTAAACCTGCCTCCACTAAGCTGAGCTGTTAATACAGATAGTACCAGCATAGTTATTGCTGATTGTGTATACAGAGAGAAGGTGCAGTCAGAGTAACCTTTGTTTTTCTCCTCCAACAAAAGCAGATACAGTAAGCAAGAAAAAAGATCTTAATTCTTGGAACCATCTCAGTCCGTAAGCCTGGACAAAAGGAACAAAGAGAATGATGCAGACAAAGGATTTTTTTTTTCACAGATAGGTGAGAAATGTTCCAATAATGCAGCAGCTTTGATTAGCAAGACCTTTGTAGTGTCTCAGAGATGCTATCAGTCCTGCTAAAGTGGAGACAAAGATCCAATATTGTACTCGCATGGGATCTCAGGAAGAAGAAAACACACACTGTTGGGCTTTATAAGGTAGGAGATGGTGTTTACGTGTGCGTGTGCTTGTGCTTACAGTTTGCATGAAAGCATACAAGAGCAGGGTTGTGTTTGTCGTGAACCTTTATATATACATTGTAGAATTATACATTGCTCTGCAATAACATCTAAGTCTCTGATATTGACCTTTTTTAGCCTGATATGTGCTCGTTATGACCTCCTTGGCATCCGTGCGTCAAGTTTCCACAGTTTTGCTTTTTAAAAGGAGCCAAAGAAGGTGTGACCTTCAAGGCTTGCTTTAAGTGATGTGCAGGTGATAAGTGCAGTTCCTTTGGTTTATCAAGCAGCTGTGATGGGCCCCCATGGAGGCAGTATAATGAAAGGGTGACATTTGAAACCTTTATAGGCCTAATCACTACTGGCCCAATAAGACAGATAATGCATGTTTCTGACTGGCCTTTACTGCTGCAGACATCATTTATACCAGCATGGCATGTTTACTGTTGCATCCATTTTATTTTTATTGCCTATGATGAGTTTACAGTCTAGTGTGTGAGACTTATTAGAAGGCTGAATTTCACAAAATTTCGTGTCTGTTCCGGAAAGCAGCTCTCCTCTAGACATTTTCACATATCTTTAGTGTTTGCCATCCTTTTTATGTAGTATTCATGAAGATGAAGGCAAAATTTTAATTTGCTGCTGTCATATTGAAAAATAACCTCCTTTTTTACAGTATGGTAATTTCAGTCGAGCTACACTCAATGCATCACAACTGGACTTGGTCTTGATTTGCATCCTTTCTTCCATTACTGATGAAATCCTCCCTCTAAGGCAGCTTTTCAACCTTTGAATTAATGCACCCTCTGCAGTGCCTCTTCTCAGCAGGTTCAGATCATCAGACTCAGGGGTAGTGCTTGTGCAGTCTGCCAATCTGTCTCAGCATAATCATTACTCTGCCAATGAGAACTTTTGTATGATTTTCTTTTAGTTCTTTAATAACTATTTACTGTCTTGACAGGAGCAATTATTGGGAATATGGTAAATGGTAAAATGGTAAATGGCCTGTATTTGTATAGCACTTACTTTTCTAGTCTCTAAGGACCCCAAAGCACTTTACACAACCTGCCATCCACCCACTGGTGATGGCAAGCTACATTGTAGCCACAGCCACCCTGGGGCGCACTGACAGAGGCGATATTTCAAATAAGATAAAGACTAGGGTGATGTTATTGGCCTTGTGGCTGTAGGATGCTTTGGAACAACAGGTATATGCTATAAAAGAGCAGGACATAACACTCTTGACTGCAGCTAGTTTGTTCCTGTGAACATTTGCAGTATTGCAGTATTAAAAAGAGAAAAAAGCAGACTCACAGCGAGGGCCAACACGGGAAATAGGGTACTAATGGGCATGTGCAGTGAGTCAAACAACATGGAAAGAGACTCAGAAGCTAGGAAACATTTTCACCTACATGCTAAGAGAGCAATTTTCTCTGAAGTGAGCACACATTATCTTTGAGTCGGGGATGCAGTTCCTGGAATATTTCCATGATAAGCACACACATTGTGTGAAATTCTAACATTATTATGCTAACACACTCATACTGACAGCTGTTCATATAGCTACAGGTTAATCCGCTGTTATACCCCGGATCATAAGCCACATCATAAAATGGAGACTGACACAAGAGTCTTTAGAAAAGTGGGTTTGACTTAAATTACTAAATCATCTCCCTCCTGTAGGTCTACTATCTGCAAGAAGCACCATATGGGTTGCGCACCTTGAAATCGCTTCTTGTTTTTCTTTTCTTGCCAGTCAAGGGAGCCTGGAGACCAACGTCCAATGTCTATGACTGTTCAGAGCACCTAGACTTCTTTGGACTCAATTATCCTTCTTAGGGACTTCAACACTTTGTCACTGCCTAATCTAAATCTGAGTGGTGTTCTGTCATTCTGTGGAGGAAGGTGATGGCTTGCCCGTCTCAGAGGTAGAAGTCAGTGACATAGTTAAACAGTTAGTCCTGTTCTGAAGACACTAGTTTAATATTGTCACTTTCACCATCTCTTTCTTATGTTTCAGCCAAAAGTAACCATATTACTTTATCATGTGACCAGTTTCTAAAAGGCAGAGTGAATTGCTAAATTATCACCACTAGCATATGCTAGCAATATGGGTACGCTGCACACAGATAACTTCTAATTACTACTAAATAACAAATTAAATATTTATTATTTCCCTCATAAAGGCCCGAGCCTAGACTTTGGCTGTTACTGTAAATAACAGCACAAATAAATAGCAAGGCACAAACGCAACAAACTTGGTCCAGCGGTCCAGTCAAGTGAATCAACAGTAAAACACTTAAGTGCCTAGTCATCACCCATCTGTCACATAAAGTGGCTATAACAGCAACTTTAATTTAGTACAATTTAATTTAGTACAATTGTTTGTGGAAATTATTTTATCATTTTTGTTCCATTTTTTCATATTACTGTTTACAAAACTGAGCATTTTAAAACAACCAGAGTTATTGCAATTCACCCTGAGGGCAACATGAATGTGTACGCCAAATGAGAGATAACAAAGGATATGGCTGCTGAGTCTGTGCACAGTATACATACCACTGCACTGTAATTGAGCTTCAGGTGGATATTGTCTGTAGAAAAGCCCAGCAATGAATATACTTTAAATGCAAACTTTGTGTGTTTCATGTCAGCAGCACTTTTATGCAAATCTTTTATTCTTTTATTGAATCTGTTGTTACATTTAGTTTTGTCAGCTGGTACAGGTCACTGAAGCTAAAAAAGAAACAAGAAGCGACTTCAAGGATCAAGGTGTAGTTACAGCTTGCGGCCAAATTGCAGGTATGACCCTGACTGACCTTCCTCACCTATACAAGATTAAGACTCGCCCTGTCTTGGCTGATCCTAGCGGCATCTATCTGTACACAGAAACTCTACACCAACATGTAGGACAAACAGTCAAAAACTGAATAAGAAGGATATCGTTGATCCTTGATCCCCAAATCAAGATATTTCACACAAAACAATCAGCAACAAGAAGATGGTCACCTCACTTGTATCCTTGTATAGGTAAAAATAAATCTTTAGTTGAGAAAGCAACAACCATAATATAATAACATTATAATAATAATGTACTAGAAGTTGTTTCCTGATGTGTGCTGTTACTCTTTAGTATATACAAAAAATATACAGCAAGCATTAAAAGGCTGCAAATCCAAAGATTTCTTTGTTTTCTTTAACCACATTTACAGATTTTATTTCAACCCCCTAAATGTTTGTGAATTTGTTATTATGAGGAGGCTTTATTTTTCATAAGTGACAAGATGAAGCTTTACTGCTCAACAGCAGTTTTTCTCCTCTCTTATAAGAACTTTGACTTGAAGAATCAACACCAGCTGACTTGACGTCATTGTGCTGTAATTTCGCCAGAAAGTAATGCTTTTCATTCTTTGTAATTAACGGCTCCACAAATACTGTCTGTGTGTCATGGAAGTGTTTTCTCCTCTTTTGAAGAGAGGCAGGCCTTGACCCATTCCTCCCACACTATTAACCACTTTTCAAAGTAACTTTTTAATTCTGTGCTTGAAGTTTTCACTGGCAGACTGACTATTCAAATCAAATCAAATCACTTTTATTGTCACATCACATGTGCAGGCACACTGGCACAGCACATGCGAGTGAAATTCTTGTGTGCGAGCCCCACAAGCAACAGAGATGTGCAAACACAACAACACAAACGAGCAAAATACAAGAATGGCCAACCTGAAACTAATAAATATATGTACAATATATAATACTGTATGCATTTCTGGATGTGTATACTAAATATTTTCCTACGTGTGTGTGTGTGAGTGTGTGTGTGTGTGTGTGTGTGTATACACATTTTTACAAATTAAATAGTAAAAAAATAAAATAAAATAATAATAATAATAATAATAAAATATATAAAGTATACAGAGTTGAATATGTGCAAAACAAGTGGCATTTATATACAGTGTGGAGTGCATAATGTTGAAGTTCCAGTAGTGAAGCTGAGGTGTCTATGACGTGTTCAGCAGTCTGATGGCCTGATGGAAAAAGCTGTCTCTCAGTCTGCTGGTACGGGACCGGATGCTGCAGAACCTCCTTCCTGATGGAAGCAGTCTGAACAGTTTATGGCTGGAGTGACTGGAGTCCTTGATGATCCTCCCCGCTTTCCTCAGGCAGCGCTTCCTGTAGATGTCTTGGAGGGAGGGAAGCTCACCTCCAATTATCCGTTCAGAGCACCGCACTACTCGCTGGAGAGCTTTGCAGTTGTAGGCGGTGCTGTTGCCATACCAGGTGGTGATGCATCCAGTGAGGATGCTCTCAATGGCACAGCGATAGAAGGTCCTGAGGATGCGGGGGCTCATGCCGAATCTTTTCAGTCTCCTGAGAAAGAAGAGGCGCTGCTGCGCCTTCTTCACTGTTTTGTTTGTGTGTACTGACCACGTAAGATCCTCAGCCAGATGTACGCCAAGGAACCGGAAGCTGCTCACTCTCTCCACAGCAGCGCCGTTGATGGTGATGGGGGTGTGTACTTCTCTGCACCTCCGGAAGTCCACTATCAACTCCTTTGTCTTTGCGACGTTGAGGGTGAGATGGTTGTCTTGACACCAGTGGGTCAGGGCGCTGACCTCCTCCCTGTAAGCCGTCTCATCACCGTTGGTGATAAGACCCACCACTGTAGTGTCGTCCGCAAACTTCACAATGATGTTGGAGCTGTTAGTGGCTGTGCAGTCGTAGGTGTAGAGTGAGTACAGGAGAGGGCTCAGTACACACCCCTGTGGAGCACCAGTGTTCAGTGTGATGGGGGATGAGGTGATGCTGCCCAGTCTGACCACCTGGCGTCTGTCAGACAGGAAGCTAAGGATCCAGCTGCAGAGGGAGCTGCTCAGTCCTAGATCTTGCAGTTTCCTGTCCAGCTTCGAGGGAACGATGGTATTGAATGCTGAGCTGTAATCTTGCTTTATGGTGTTGATGAATACAGACAGTGCAACTGCTCTATTCAGTTGTTGTTTCATACGATACAATGTCCTACAAGATAGCTTGAAGTACTCTATCTATCTAGCTTTTCTTCTTTATTTTTTATTTTTTTGCTGTTCCTTCAGGCTACAAATTATTCTCACTTACCTAAAGGAAAGATTAGGCATCTAATAACCAGGTGCAGCTTGTACATGGCTACAGAGGGTCATAAGAGCAAACACCAGGCAGGAAACCATCTACCCACAGGACATCATTAGCACCACACTGAGACCAGATCTGCTTATCTCGTCCAGATCCATCAAGACGATCACAATGCTGGCACTCCCAATACGGTGGGAAGAGCACATTAAGGAAGATGCTAGTTCCAGACACTGGTGGACTAATGGTTGTAGAAAGCCTTTACAATAAGGTGTCTGCCATTAGGTTCACAGGGAGCTGAGATAAGCTGCCTGGCTCAGGTTTTATCTATTAAGTCAGCTTGCATGCTCTTTGTAACAAATTATGATTGCTTCTAACCTTTGAACCCAATCAGTCACTTATAGTGTTGTGTTATTTTCCTTGAACAAAGAGTAAAACGAAAAGAAATTAAATATGTCAGGGTTTTGGTTCAAATAGAGGGCATCATAGGTAAGGTAATCCATGGTATATGCTGTTCAGAAAGAGTAATGCAAACAGTGGTCTCTAGTGTTGAATCCACAGTTGTGACACCCATCCATCAATCCCAACCTCCTCCTTTTATAAACGGCGAGGCTTTAAAACAAATTCCCCGAACAGCCGTCTTTGCTTATCACGTTAATGTTATAAATACTAAGGCCACTAGAGGGCGTGTTCACAATGAAATGTAATAAACTGCTGGCACAATAATTGATTTATGGACTTGTTTTTTAATGGAGGACAGTTTGTATTCTAGATGTAAATAGCATCTCTGATATTTTATGCCATAAACACAAAGTAGATACTTCCGCTGCATATAAATAGCATAATTTCATGCCAACCATCATTACACGGCAGCATCATTAAACACTGCCTCAGTCAAACAGACCTCCCGAGACAACCTCAAGCCAAGGTTTGTAATGCCACACTGGTCATACTCTCAAGCCTGCAGCTGTCTCGGGTCTGGTGGTGAAAATTGGTGTCCTTGCATTGGAGTTTTATAACTGGACAGTGTTTGTTTTGTCCTACAAAAAATATATATGCATATATAGAGATTTTGTCTGAGAATTTTAGAGTGACATACTGACCTTCTACTAAACCGTGGTTCTCTTTATTGATGTTAGAGTGAATCATGTTTGACTCTCAGACACACATTTCTATTTTCACACAACATGTTATAATTCTGGTTTATTTCAGCACTCTAGGTGTCCTTGATGGAGATCCCTAGTGCAGACTAAGCCAGACATTTATAATGGTTCCTGCATCTCTACAACAATAGTGGAGAATAACAATGACATTATCAACAGAGCCACAGTGAAAAGGGGAAAAGGGGAAAAGGGGAAAACAGCAGGCTGAAATAAAGTGGAATTCTCTGTAACCCATTAATTGAAAATGTTTTTAGAATGAGAACGATAATGACTCTGAGAGTGTAATGCTATCTTGGGAAACGCCGTCTGGAGTTGCTAGGATGCAAACATTTGTAAATGCAGTAAGGAGCATGGCAGAGCTGTTAATGTTACCCTGTTTCCTGTGGGGTAATAAACACACCATGGATGGACCATGCATATGGTTGTCAAATAATGCTGGGTTTGAAAATAATGCTACAAGTAGGTAATAAGCTAAATATCTAAGGTGTGTGGAATCTAGCTGTTGTTAGTGAAAATAACAGTGTTTGTGATTTTTCATCAGACTTCAAATTTATGGTCCCAAGGCTAACAAAAAATGCCATAATTTAGCCTTTTAAATGCTTATTTTTAAAATGTCATGAGCACAATGAAATCCAGGGCTTGGCATTCATGCTGTGCCCAGCTGGGTTGCAGAATTATTTTATGTGAGGGATTCAGTGAACATTTCTTCTACTCATGACACATGACGTAGCTTGTAGAAATATTATATTTCTGGGGAAGATTGCATCGCTGAGCTCCTAAATTCGCTGCTATGTTGTGTAAAACTGTAACCTCCTCAAACAAAAAACTCAAAATTGCTTGTATTGCTGTGTCACAATCCTCAAAAAATCTTAGATTAAGCACTGCAGCTTGATGTGCTTCCACTGTGAGAGATTATGCAACTGCATTTCACTCTCCGATGACTTAGACATATTCCTTTGCCATTATTCAAACTGTGGCAGATGGGAAGTGAAGTCATCAGCATGCGACGCCTCTAATGCCAGAGCCTGGTTGATGTATTCTGAGGCGGGATGTTGCTATAATCAGACCTAATGGAAACAGATGTTGTGTTCCATGGGACATGGCATCTCTAGCACAGCGTGCTGCCTGCCAGGCAGTTGGTTCATGAGAGACATCGTGCTGCTTTTCATCTTCACACTTCCTACACACCAGAAATAATCTTTTGGGACCAGTTGTAAATAACAACCTCACTCACTAACCGAGGCAAAGTGCAAGAGAGAAAGGATCCCAAATGCACGCACAAAGCTGTGTTCATGTGGTAATTTTCATGCATTTTTTTTAATGTGTTTATCTACTCTGCATGTGGAAGAACACAGAAAGAAGCAAATTGCTTTTTTCAATAGCCCTGACATAGCTGCACACAAAATTATCGAAAGGCCAACAGAGAGGCTAAACAATTTCCTGTCAAGTGCAAAAACAGTGGGTGCAAAAGTGGGGGGTGCGAGACAAAGAATATTATTATGCATAGACAGTATGTTGTTGAGGATTTTCTAATCAGAAGTCATTTTGCACTCAGTCGTAATAAAGCTTATGGAAACCAAGGTATCATGTCATCATTTGGCAAATTTCTCTTTTAGCTTATATATCTCTGAAAGCATGGTGCATCTTTGTTACCGATTTACTAGCTCATGCTTACAACAAATATGTAGCACCAAAAGGCTCCTATAGCTGCAACAAGAAGTCAGAATGGAGGAGTGTGTTACAACTGACCGTCGACAGGGCAATCAAACTGATGACATCCCAGCTCTGTCACGAACCATAAAGAAGGCAGAAATGGCAAGACAGAATCCATTATCCCTTCCTCTCCACTCCAAATGAGGCCTCTGCAAGCACTCAGAGCTCTCCTTAGTGCCTTGTGAAGACATCTCAGTCAATGGGCTTTAATCACATCCATTTTCCTTCCTTTTTTCCCCTCCATTAATAAAAAGGAGAAAATGCCTCAAGCTCAATCAAAGCTAATAACAGTGAAAGGAGCACCATGTCAATGTGGGTGGACAGACAGCATTTAGGGAGGTAAAGGGTCATAAGTTTATCATGATGCAATAACCTACAATGTTCTCATTAGAACCAAAGCCACATAGCATTTGTTTGTTGTTGTCATTGGATGAAGGAAAGTTAACTTTTGTTTTAGTTCAATTTTGACTTACTGAGTAAATATTTAACTACTAGATTTTTGGCTTGATTGCTAGTTGTTCACTAGTCTCTTAAGTAGTTTGCTTATCTCGCTTTAGTTGCTGGATACATTCAGACAGGATGATATGTTATAGGCCAGTTGCACTGTACACTTTAGACTGTTTAGACAGTCTAAACACAGTCTAAAGTGTAGACTGTGTTTAGACTGCTAACATCTGGAGAAGATCTTGAACAGCTCAACTAAACAAGCAAATATGTACTGATGACTTATTAAAATGAAAAACATGTTACACAGGTCCGCAGAGCTTATCACACATTTCTTTGTTACTGCAAGTGAACATTTCTTAGATTAGATTAGCTTAGTTCATCTTAGATTAGATTAGATTAGATTAGATTAGATTAGATTAGATTAGATTAGATTAGATGAAATTTTATTAATCCCTCAGGTGGGTTCCGGAAAATTCTTATCATATACATTACATATACTTCATTTATCCTGAAAATTAAAAATGACTGTTACAGCAGTAAAAACAGGAAAAAAGAAGCTCACATAAATGGGAAAAAAGGTGAGGACCTCAATAAATCTAAATCTAAATATGATACAGCACTGACCAAGACTGAGATGAGACAAGAAGGGTTTTTAATATTGTTCTTCTGGCAGCTGAGCTGAATAGGTTAAATTAAGGTTTGCTTAATATTGGTTTTGCTAATTATTTATTTTATTTATATTTTCTGCAGTCAAATGTTCTGAGCATCGTCTTCATTTTTATTAAAACCTCTCAGTATCAGCATGTGGGATCCACTTATTTTGGGCATCTGAAGGACTCGAGTATTACCACTATTTGCCATGGCAACGAAAGCAAAAGAGACAGAAAGAAAGCAAGTGACAAGATTCCCGATTAAAATAACTCTCTGCCCATGTCACAGTCCCCGTGTTTGACCATGTTTTGAGTTTGGTATCTTTATTTCATTTATCAAAGTCTGAATTTCTGTTTTGTTTTTTTCCTGTAAATAGTCCTGACCTTCCCCTCACTCTTCATCTTAGCATCTATGTAACTTACCCGCTTATGCTCCTTATGACAATTTGTGTATTTCTCTTTGACTGTTGTTTTTGGACTATTGTTTACTGTCTGATTAAAGGTTTATTTTTGGTTATGTAGCCCACTTCGCCTGCATTTTCAATTCTAAGAACTATGACAACCCAAGGCTTAAAATATCAGCCCCACAGCATTGTGCTCATTTTTAAAATGGCACACCGCTGAGACAAAGCTGCATGATGGTCTTAATCAAATGCATTCATTTTTAATCTGTGCTCCTCAGTTACTGGGGCTGCATTTGATTAGTGCTCACTTATGAATTCCAATTGAACATGTGTTTGCCCCAATATCCCTGGCTTGTTGCATCGCACACAATTAGTTAGTATCTTCAGTGTTGTTTTGACTGGCTAACACACTGCAAATACACAAAACAGTACAAGCAAGTCATTAATCTGACAGTGCAGAGACGGCAATTAGGAAAAATGCCACAAAGTGAGAAAATCCAAGCAAATACAGAAACACCTCAGACTGAAGTGACACGTGAAGTCAACTATCTGAAAAGGTGTTGATTTAAATATTTGAATCCTATTATTCCAAACAGTTTCTACTAACCACACTGTTTTTCTGTGTGATTCTGTTTTATGTGTTTTGTAGGGGTTTTTCAACTACACTGAAGCATTTTTTAAAGCCTCTGTGTTGGCAGAGGTGTGGATGTTTTCTTTGTTTGCCTGTGCCATGTCTGCCTGTGTTTTCAGCTTCAGCCTTCTTCTCAGGGCCGCTGCACCACTCACTTCTTATTTCGCGATTGGATCAGTTTGTTTGAACTCTCAAGGGGTGCCCAATACCTGCCCACTGCTTCACTGAGTGAATGGGTTAAATGCAGAGAGGAATTTCCCCACGGGGATCAATAAAGTACACTTTCTTCTTTCTATATTTTGATATTAAAGTGCTGTTCCTTTTAAGAGCAATGTAAATAGCCGGATACCATGCCTTGTTATATTGTACTCTTTTCAGTTAAGTCAAAATCCTGCTGTACTAGGTGTCCCTGCATTGGCTACACTATCTAGCCAAAAACTTCTCTCCAGAGCCACAATACATTTTTTGACAACATCTTGCATTCACAATGAGAAAGTTGGACTTTTCTCCAGCGTGTCCCAAAGATTCTCAATGGGGTTAATGTCTGGACTCTGTTGTGGCCAAACCATGTGTGAAAATGATGACTCGTTCTCCCTGAACCACTCTTTCACAATTTGAGCCAGATGAATCTTGGCTCTGTCATTTTGGAATATGTCTGTGCCATCACAGTAGAAAAAAGATCTACTGATGGAAAAACCTGGTCATTCAGCACATTAGGGCAGTCACCTGACCTGATTTTTTTTTGCACACATGATGTTGCCAAAACTAAACCTGACCAGCTGAAGCAACCCCAGATTGTAACACTGGCTCCATAGGCTTGTATAACAGACACACGATGAGTGCATCAATCATGAGCTCCTCCTTCCTGTGCCATTTTCAACAGTGCTTCAGTGTAGAAATAAAAGAAAACTACAAAATACAGAAAACCTAACACTAAAACACCTAGCACTCTGAAAGAGGATAAATCT
This sequence comes from Astatotilapia calliptera, assembly GCF_964374335.1. NCBI lineage: Eukaryota > Metazoa > Chordata > Actinopteri > Cichliformes > Cichlidae > Astatotilapia > Astatotilapia calliptera. The sequence goes on along the minus strand of NC_137433.1, from coordinate 32,923,902 downwards.
GGATTCATCAGATCTGTTTTCATACTTCCAGAGTCCCATCTTTATCCTCCCTTACAAAGCCCTGTTTTGCAGATTAGCTTCACTGTTAAGTGGTTTTCTTAAAGCCTGAGTTCTCTTTAGGTTTGCTTGTCAAAACTTTACTTTCACTTTTCAAAAAGCCACAATCATCTGTGTTGATTGTTTACAGTTTGATTTCACCAGACAATTTGGTGAGTCCTGACCACAATCATTTAAGATATTCTTCCTAACCAATTATCATCTTCCTCAAAGATGATAATTGGTGAAGCTGTGGGTGCATGAGTGAGGAGGACTAATGCGCCTTTCAAAGAAATAGTTTTTCACTTTAAAAAACAGTTTATAGAAACAGCAGTACAGTGCCAACAAAAGAGCTGGTACCATACTATAAAGCCTATATTATGCACACTACACTATACACTAAGATTTACTGAAGACAGCACTTGGAAACTATAACGCACAGTGTTGGGGAGTAACGGAATACATGTACCGCCGTTACGTATTTAGAATACAAAATATGAGTAACTGTATTCCGTTACAGTTACCGTTTAAAAAGGTGGTATTCAGAATACAGTTACTTTGTTGAAATAAATGGATTACACTGCGGTACTTTCCTGTTTCATTTTGTCGCGGGTCAGGACTGTTTGGGTTTTGTTTGACAGCTACGTTCTGTCGTTCCAGGCGGCAGCGTTACGGTTGCCATGGTTACAGGGCGACGCTCTCTCTCTCTTTCTGCGACTGTGTGTTTCCTGGGTGAGAGAGCGCCTTTTCGTTGTTGTTGTTGTGCTAAGCTAACAGGCAGAATGCTACAAGCATAGCTCTAAAGAATGTAGCATCATGGCCAGTGTAGTAGTAGTCCGTGCTGCAGGGAGAATGGACTGCCATACACGTTATGTGTCTGTGAGCGCGAGGAGGGAGAAAAAGGAGAGTGGAAAGGTACGAGTTGTCGTGGAGGAAAAACGGGAGCTGGAAGCATGTAAATATAATAATAACCACTGCAGCCAAGAAGAGTGCCTGACGAGCCCAGTTGTAAGTAAGCTATTAAGACTCGACTGTACACCGTGTTCGTGTTTTCCTCCGAAACAATAAGTTCCGTTGGAGCAGCCTTTCAACGCCTCTCTCTGTCTCTCACAAGAAAAGTTGACCCACACAACAAAGTAAAGCTATTTTTCGGCTATGAGCCGACAGGGACCCCGCCGTATTAGTCAGAGGTCCCTTTACTACAGTTCGGAGTCGCGGACCTTCAGTAATAGTAATAAATCACACAGCAATAGTACATTCACGTTGTTGTAAAAAGCACGATAATATATTAAGTAATCCAAAGTATTCAGAATACGTTACTCTCATTGAGTAACGTAACGGAATACGTTACAGAATACATTTTGGGGCATGTATTCTGTATTCTGTAACGGAATACATTTTAAAAGTAACCTTCCCAACACTGATAACGCAATATCTCAGATCTGGTAAATTTAATAGTACTTTAACAGGGAAATTTGTTACAGTGCCTCCTTAACTATTATTAGTGTAAATAAATTTAGTTAATACTCACTATGCTTGACTAAATATACCAAAATGGTACTAAATGTACCAAAGGCAGACTTAGATATGAAGGCAAACATTACTTAAAGAAGATACTACACCCAGCAGCCATTTTTTTTTGTCTCAGAAAGAGCAACAAAAAATTCTTGCAGGCAGAATCACCTAGTCACGAAACAGAAAAGATAAATCACTTCATTTTATCCTCTTTTTTTGTATGAAGTAGACAAATGTGACACAGCTAGTTAGTTATTGAGCTTCAGAAGTGCTGGCTGGGAGCCGATGAATTGTATTTTCTTTGGGCAGAGTCGTGCTAGCTGTTTCTCAATTTTTCTAGTATGTGCCTTATAATAAACAAACAGAGTTGCATCAGTGTTCTCATCTTTGCAAAAAAGAAAAGGAACAGGAACAAAAAAAACAAGTTTATTTCAAGGGTGTGAAGACACTTATATCCACACCTAACAAACCTCAGGAAAAGGATGAGCCCTGTTTGTTTTCAGTCCTTTCCTTTCAGTCCTGTAGCAAAAATAAAACACCATTCAAAAGGGAGATATATTGTACATCATCAGCATCTTCCATATGCCTACCTGCCTCCCACAAGGCAAGGCGTAATCTATCTTTTCAAGGTAAGGACCTCACTTGATGTGATGGAGCACCTTGAGGAAGCCTATGAATGCAAAAATTGCATGAAAACGGTTATATACTTACAGATGACAGTGAGGTCCATAGCAGTGAGGTCCATAACAGCCTCTGTGCTTTCCTTTACGTCTGAATGCTTCTGAATAAAATGTGAAGAAAGCTGAAATGCTTCTAAAGAGGTTACAGCAGGAGCAAGGTTTTGACTCCTTTAAGGACCTTGTGTAGAGATGGCTTACTCTTTTCAAAAAAATATCATCAGTGCAAGAGTGATCCCACTTTTCCAACTTCAATGTCAAAGTCGGTGTGAAGGGTGTTGCTTAGAGCCGAGAAGCCATTATTAGACATACTGTTGAAACGGCAACATTTTAATAGCATCCGTTCACAAGGTTGCTGTGAGGACAATATAGAATAGGAAAAAAAATTGCTATCAATGGTGTCAGAAATGATTTCAGATCTATACAGTAACACCAATCATTGACAGACGTCTCCATACATGAAGTGACCTTGAAATAGCAAAAAGTCAAGGCGACCTTAGACAGTCCTTACACACAAGCTTTTTGTTATCTCCAGCAGCGTCTACCTCAGAATATCAGTTTTAAAGGCATAACACATGACACGTTTTCAACAAATACATATCACATCACTTCCATTTTCCTGTCACAGGGTATATTATGCCCTTTGCATTTGATTCCTAAACTTTTTATTAGTCTCTCACCTGTTAAATTATTCAAGTCAAAATGATAGTGTCTCTGTGCCTCACACAGTCTTCAGTAATTTATTTTGGTAGTAAAAGGGAAGCCGATTGGTTGTAGATGTGCTGAAAATACCTACAAAGCAGGACTATAAAGGCTAGAATCAGTTGCTAAGCTGATCTAATCAAGTTTATTTATAGAGCATATTTCAAAATACAGAATCTTAGCACTTTACTGCTATTGAAAGACACTCAGCAGCCAAATGTAAAGTAGACAATCTGGCAATATGAACAGTAAGCATAAAATAATTATTCAGCCATTTCTTCCTAATTATTAAGATAAAAGATTAAATGTCTCTTAAGATATAATTTGAAAATGAAGAGCAGACCTAATAGGAAATGGTAACTAGTTCCAAAGTTGGAATTGATAAGGCACAGTTATTTTCATTTGTAACTAGAATTTGAAGATCACCAGATACATCTGGTTTAACGATGTGGCCGAGATGTGGAAGTACCTCAGGGTAGCTGTTCAGGGGAATCGAAACCCTGACCTTACGATCATGGGGCCACCACTCTACCTACTGAGCTATCCCTGAAACCTGAAACCAAGATGAAGATTAGGAACAGTGAGTATATGGATAAACAGATAACATAGCTATGATGGTATCAAGGGTGCTGATTTTTTATCTTTGCTGTTTTGTTTTATTTTTATTTTTCCCACAGGGCATAGCTGAATTGCTGGGGAAAAACAAAAACCCAGGAGGGATTTCTTTAAAGTGATTATGACCACTCCAGCACTTGTCTGCATTTTGTCACTGGTAGTTCCTGCAACAGTGAAAAAAATCTCCCTTATGGGGATTGCCTGTCATTCTTTCACCTTTTTTGTACAAACTATCTGTTCTGGCCTTGGCTTTACTTATTTTCTGCACTCATCCTGCTTTGATTGTCTATGTATGCAGTGTGACAACAACCTGAGCAGGTCAGGAGGTTTCCACCTCTCCTTTATAAAAGACATTTTCACACATGAACTCCTGACAATGTTGTCAGAATCAGCTTGGGGTTTTCGCACATCTAGCACACAGGCGGGAGATAATTTAATTCAGACATGTTGCTAGTACTAGAAAAATAATTCCTTTTATTTAAGCTGGGGCAATGCATGGGTAGAGCGTGCAAAAACATGACACCTATTAACCCAACAACCTGTGATATTCTCTGTGCTATAATCAATTATTGTCAGATTTGAGTGCATCAGAAGCATTTTTTTGCACATCCACCTTTGTTGGGTAATGTATAGACATATTGAGAGCCATGTAGCACGTGTGCTGTAACAGCAATGTGAAAAAATCTTTTGAACTAGCCGCTTTAATGTCAGAAGAAAACATTCAGAAAAATGTTAGATTAAGTTAAAAACAAAAAAATGTATATCTCTTCAGAATGTGCCTAATGAATCCAACTACTCTACTGAAATAAATTAGCAATATCCATCCATTCATTCATCTTCTTCCGCTTATCCGGGGCTGGGTTGCAGGAGCAGCAGCCTAAGCAGAGAAGCCCAAACCTCCCTCTCCCCAGCCACCTCATCCAGTTTGTCCTGGGGAACAGGCCAGTCGAGAGATATAATCTCTCCAGCGTGTCCTGGGTCTGCCCCGGGGCCTCCTCCCAGTGGGACATGCCTGGAAAACCTCACCAAGGAGGTGCCCAGAAGGCATCCTTGTCAAATGCCCGAACCACCTCAACTGGCTACATTCGATGTGGAGCAGCGACTCCACTCCAAGCCCCACCCAGATGGCTAAAGTTCTCACCCTATCTCTAAGGTAGAGGCCAGCAACCTTTTGGAGGGAGCTCATTGCTATTGTTTGTATCCGCGATCTCGTTCTTTCGGTCACTACCCACAGCTCGTGACCATAGGTCCAAATCCAATCCATTAAAAGTAAAAGACTTGCATTCAAATTTTGACATAAAAAGAAAAAATTCTCATGGGTATCAATGATGTGCTTAAATCATAATCACTCAAATGTGAGTTTCATAAAGTTGTACTTAACTGGTGAAATTGTACTATTAAATACATTAGTTGCTACACTGAACTTTTCAGTTTGGTAATTTCCTTTTGCAGTGTTAGAAAATATCTTATCTCAACCTCTAACAGTAAATCCACTATCAAAATTAAAGAAAAGGCTGCAAGACACAAGTGATAGGCATAAAAGGCGATAATGAAACTATCATTGCTAATAGAAGGCCATGAGGGAAAAGAATATAGAGAAAAGTTTAATCTTATATAAGATTACATTTTCCTGACTCTGATAAGTAGAAGAAACAGGCAACATCCAACAGTAATACCGGCAAAAGATTAATGAACCTCTCAATACATAAACTTCTTATCTAACATGGAGAATACCCTGTCCAAAGCTCACACACTAACCTTGGAGAAAGGTGTTTGTCAGCACTTCCTTACATACTTTGTTTTTTGTCTAATATCAAAAGAGCAGCTAAACACAACTGTGTGTAAAAACAACCTATCACCTGATTTTCAAATGAGCAATAGCCGCTTAGTGTTTAAAACGAATAATGTTGCGAAATGCAGTGAGGCTTCAGTGAGGCTCCAACTCTGTCCCATAACCTGGAGTCAAATATCAACAGTCAAATGAGAAGCTTGTACTGTAAATGAATTTTGCTCCCACTGCAGACCTGCAGGAGAGTGATAAACTGGGGGAACAGACATAGACGCGCACTCACATATACACACATATACCGGGTTGTTGAGGACCTACCGTCCTCTCCTCTGAACACCGGAGGCAAATCTAAGTCTGCCTGGATCCTACTCAATTCCCACCAGATAGAGCAGAGCGAGATGAAACTCTCCTCCCTGTAGTCATGTATCTCAATGCTAACATGCAGTGGAGCAAATGCTCAAATTAGAAGGCAGAGGATAAAAGTGGGAATTTGGTGCTGAAGCTGGGGCTGGTGGGAGATTGCGTGGAGGATTTTGTATTGATGCCCTATGTGAATTTTCATGCATAGGTACAAGCAATAACAACCAAAGAGTATTACAGCTCCAGTGAGACTTACCAACAAACCCTAACCACAGTTAGTGTTGTAATGGCTTCTGGACATGGAAAGCTGGAGATATTCCTTTTGTTTTGTGCATGGTGAGTGTGAGCAGGTGTTTTACACAATAGATGGGGTACATGAGGAAAATTGATCCATCACCGGAGAAGTGTCTACGTGCTTAAGTGCACCCACTCGTTCCCTTGCTTACTCAGCATATTGATTTAAAACAGAATAAACAGCCACCTGCAGTGAAAGCTTGCGACTGATACATTCCCAGAAAGCAAGAGATGAGCAATTTGAAAGTCATAAATGTGGACAAGAAGGGGTAAGAGCTGCTCCTTGGTTAAATATGAAGATTATAAGGTAGATGAATGGACCATCAACTCATCACTTAAGTGTGAAATCTATTTAACATGGAATACGTGCGAAAAAAAAAAGAAAAAAAACAAAACACTGGAGTAAACTACTCTGATCAGTTAAGAAAATCAGTTCAGGCAGACACAGAGTAATAATCACATTTTAAATATGATAAATTGGAAACTGTCATTTTAGGTCATAATTGTTTATGTGGTGATTTCATTACATTACAATTATTTTGTTCTGTTTTATCTTCTTGTAGTTTTTCTTCAGTATGTTGATGTTTTAGAAATCTTTGTCAAAATGGTTACAAAATATCTATGATGTGATCTACAAGTGTACAATAAAATGTAACACTGATTTTATGTGGACCATTTGAGGGATCATAAATGCATACTCCAATCCACACACAAATACAAAGCAATTTGATCACATGGTAAACTATTTTACAAATGCGTTCATCCAAACCTGAATAACTAGCAGTCATTTATGCACTTGAACATTTTAAGTTCAACTTCAAAAATTTGATCATTTTGTCACCACTTCACCCAAAAACATAGATTTACCAATTACAAACACTACAGAGTAGCCCATTAAGGTTAATACATTGTTTAAATAAGCTGCTGCTACAAGCTGTATGTGGTTCTGCTTTGAAAAGTCAGTCAGTGCGTAGCTTACCATGGTTGTACTGTACATCCTCTGAAGTAAGTATATGCTAACTAATGTGTGCCCCAGTGAGGCACGGTATTTAAGTTACTTTAACCTTGCCACAAGATTGAAGTGCAGTCTATTTATTTAGAAGAAAGAAACATCCATTTTATTTTGAAAAAACTCTGTAATACTGTGGAAGCCCAGATGTCCCAATTTCCACTGGGACTTGAACATAGCATGCATTTGTGGACCTCTTGAAGGTCTTTTTCATTTCAATATAAAATGGATATAAATTCCTCACTAGACAACAAGCATCCACGCACTCATGCCCCTAACTCTAAAGGAGTCAATCAGAGAGAAGGGTTTTGGGCTACAAATGCTGGATTTGACCTGATTGTGACCCTAGAATTACACTCTGTGAGAGAGTACACCGATTTCTCACACCACTCCTGAAATACCCTGCACTTATTTTCATACAGTAAACTAGTGGAATAGTTATGGAATAATTCTTTATAGTAGCTATGACCTTTTTTTACTGTGACCAAACTGAAAAACAAAACCCTGAAATTTCGATAGCAGATGAAAAAACAGGAGCACTTGTGTCATTTAATTGTTTACCTATTCCTTAATTACTTTCATGTAGTATGAATGCCCATGGGGAAGGTCTTTATTGGTAGGAAAACGTTAAAAAACACTTATAAAACTTAGTCTAAAACTTATGCCCTCCTTCGCATTTTCCAGTGAGCTGGATGGTAGTCTTTACTGGGCCGATTTTTGCCCCCGGGCCTGTATTTAACACCCCCGCACTACAGTAATAGCTGTCTTTAGGGACGTGTCTATAGAAGAAATATGTGCAGCAGGACTTCACTTTTGACCTTTGCAAGGTTTTATAATTTGGTTGACCCTGCACCATTTCTTGCTGACCTTTTCCTGCGTGTGGGGCCACATAGGACTTCGTAGTGTAAAAGATGGTTGTTCAGATGAGGTTATTTGGCAATACGGGAGTCTGCATATACCCACAGTGAGACACCAAAATGAATATTTGAAAAAGAACTACAGGAAATGTCAAATACACCAAGAAGGCTATGTACTCTGCCCCTGATTGCTGATCACTTTAAATGAGCTGTATGCGATGCCACGCTTAAAATAAACCCAAGCCCTGTAAATCTCACATTAAGTGCCTGAGTGTATGTTATTGTGGCTTTAACCAAAAGTCAGACATGCAGTGCAATAAAGGGAGCAGACAGGCATCACATTCACTATCAGCTCATTTCATGTCCCTGCAAGAGACTGAGCAATCACACCTGACGGGCTTGTGGACAACAAGCCCTTTCAGATGAGCCTTGCATTTTGTGCAGCATGGCAAAAGTGTAATTGCCCTCCTTGTCAGACAGTGTCATTAAGTCAGGCAAAGTGAAACATGCCATCCGGTTAAAGTGATAGGACACACAAGAGGGAAGAGGCAGACTGGTTGGCTAACAGAGATCTGTGCTGAATGCCAAATAATTCAGCTGTTTACAAAGTGTAAGGATGGCTGAGAGTCACTCTGTGAGAGGACTGGAACCGGGAGGTGACACGGTCACATTGATTATTTGGATACATCGGCAAGTTGATGTGAAAAAATATCCAGGAAAAAAATAGACAGATGATTTGGACACAGAACACAGACTCGGCTGACTTGGAAAAATAAACAGCAATTGAAATGCTTGTCTTTACTATACCATGTTGCTTAATGAATAACGCTTTATTAAACATGTTAAAACATTAAATGGTCCAGGGATCCCCTGGGGGTCTTGTCTGCAGTCAATAGAGCGTTTATAGCAGCTATGATCAGCGGATCAAAAAACTACTTACATGTGACAGAGGCCACTTCTAATAACCAGCAGAAAAATAGCATATGCCTCTGCAGCTCTTGACAGCTTCTCTTTTCCACACTCAAGAAAGCCCTTTGCATTTGCAATATTCTCATTTTTTGTGATGCACTCATATAATGTTAACTTTATGTTCTACAGGCATCACAGACCAGAGCAAATGCAACTAGTCTTTAAGTCAAATTTATCTAATTTATGAATTATTATTAAGGTAATTTTTTAAAACAAAGTGAAAGGTCAACAGAACTTTTTGGACCGTTGGAGCATATCAACACATCACCTTTTTCGTGCTGTAAATTAAAATTGGTGTCAAGTGAATGTGTGCCAAGGAGGAGGTGCCAGGGTTCTGTGACTGTGTATGATTCTTCCACATGCTAATGAGGCCTTTGTTTGTTTAATTAATTAATTGTTAAATTACCAATACGTCATGTTTCTTAGACAAAATGACACCAACCCAGAGAACAAGCTGTTTGACATTGGCAGTGAAGATTTGACACGTTTTTTATGAGCACAACCCACGTACTCAACTCCTCACTACTGTGACACCATTTATGGGGAAACAAACAGGCTTTCCAAGAGTGCAAGATTTTTATTTTATTTTTTACCCACAAGCATTATTGTAACAAAGAAATAATCAAATACAAATGTTTCACTTTTTGTGCCAAGTTTGATGAAGTTTAATATTTAATTACTGCATCAAGATATTCACATTGGGTTTTATTTTGTTGTTGTTGTTTGGTTTTTTTAGGCATGTAAAGGTTTTATAACTGAAGGAGTGTTCCAGAACAAATATCAACTTAACCACTTTTTCAGTAAAATATTTTTATACACTTAATTTCATAAATTTTCATTGCACTGTTCCCCTTTCAAAGTGGAAGTTCAAAGTTCTTTGAGGGGAAGCCAATCAGAAATAAGGGGACTTTTGGGGACTGGAGACATTTTTCAGACAAAATAAATTTAAGGATTCCATAAAGGGCCTATAAAGGACCAGTATAAGACATGTGCTACTATGGTGAGGGGTGCCTATGGCGGTAAAGCAGGTCATCTACTAGTCAGAAGGCTGGAAGTCTACCAAGTCTCTCAAAGTATCCCTGGGGAAAATACTGATGCTTTTTTACAATGTGAATGCTTGTGAATGTTAGAAAGCGCTTAAGATGTAGGAAAAATTGCTTCTCTGAATGTATGTGTGAAAGAGACATGCTGCATTAGAAAAGTACTATACTATAAGAAAAAAAAAGAAAAGTACTATATAAGAACTAGTCTCTGCATAAATAACAGCAATGAGGTCCCTGTACAAAATAATCACCTGAACATTTCTCTCCAAATAAATATAGCCCAAAAGCCAGAGGCTCCCAGTTCATGAGGGCCAGTACTCAAATCATACCAAGAACCACTACTTTCAGTTGTTTGAAGCGACACCAAACTAACAAGTCATTAATTTATATGCCAGCAGTAAATACAGGCCTATGTGTTATTCAAGTGTCTTAAATACCCATAAATAATGGTTTTTGTGTTGTGAATTGTTTTTTTCTAGATTGTCAACTGTGGTTTGGTGCTTTTCATATTAAAGTAAAAAAACAAAACAAAAACCAAACAAACAAACAATAAAACTGAAGCTTGAAATTAAGCAGAAAACATCTTTAATAGAATGGAATACAGTACAAATCACAAAATAATGCTCCACATGCAAATACTGGTAAACTAATCCAGGAGTTTCACATATGGAGAAGGTCATGTCACAAAAAACATTTCTCAAATAACAAATTACAAAAAATGAAGAAAAAAAAAAATCATCAGATCAGCATAGGAAGAAACTTTTACTTCATAATGATACTGGGAAAAAAAAAGGCATATTCTTGAAAATGGCATTGCTTCCTGTATAAAGTAACTGTAATTTTAGTTGAGGGATTTCTATATTCAGTTCAACCTGCAGCAGTTCCTCGGTTGTATAGTTTTTTTCTTTCCCTCCAGTACTTGATCGGTCACACATCGCTAGTTTTTCTGTTATTCAAATCAGGCTGTTTGAGAACTACTTAATAACTTAATGATAAATGTAAATAAGATTGCTTTGGAAAGATTTGTAATCAAAACAAGTCATCTTTGTGACCACAAACCAGTTTTACATGCATGCCACATAGTGACAAATATAAGGCTGGAAAACAGTTGGATATCTGGCCATGTTCACTGCAGTAGCATTTGGTTAATGAGGGGAAAAAACTGGATGAGATATTCATAGCCACAGAAGACCTCGTCTGTGTATATTTGTGTTTTAGGGGGTAGTGTATATAAGATAATGAAATATGAATGTGAGGCCACATGTTAGACTCCAAAACTGGATGAATGAGCCACTGGCTGGATGGATGGGTAAACGCACAGATGGGATTGGGTGTGGTAATGCTTCACGCAGCCGACCGCCGACGAATGACAAACGCTCCCCTCTGCAGCTGCCCCAGGTAGATCCTCATCTTTGTGCTGTCGCTTGTTTTTCTCACCCAAATCTGGAAATCACACACAGAAGAAACCCTCAATACAGCCAAACTGCTTTCTTCTTCATGTGCACGTTAAAAGGAAGCTGGAAAAGTTCCTCATGAATAAATTCACATTTAACATTAAAAATGAACAGTTTTCCTTCCATTTTAATAAATTTTGTTTTGTGAATCAAAAAAAAAGAAAAAAAAAGAGTCAAATCTGTGCAATGAAACAGTTGATGATATCCATTTTCATTCAACTACTCAAGCAAAACTTTAATGGTTGCACTTCATTAATGTAATGGTATTCACCCATCATAATGCATAATGTATGGCACAAACAGAAAAAGGGAGCTGCACAAAGACATCAAGCATGACAACAAATAATGTAGGCTATACCAGAGGGAGAAGTTACCCTCATTCAAAAATCAGTAATGAATAACTTTGTCTATCGTTATTAATGAACATAAGGGAAAGGTTAGCTGAAAAGGTAAAACCGTATTGAGTTGTAACATTTGCCTGAGTTAAAAGGCAATTTCCAAACAAAGTGAAGTTCATTATTCTACAATGAGAAAGATTATTCACAAGTACAAAGCAGTTACCAGTTTTTCCAATGTAGATGTTCCAGCAAATTCACCCTGAGGCCACCATACAGTGCTCAGACAAACTGCCAAAACCCCAAGAACTACAGACAGGCTTGATTGGGGTTTGTTTTGAACCTACAGGACTTGAGCACCTTACAGGCATTGTGTCAACCATAAACTCCTCTGAGCACGACTGAATGGCCATTGCAACACCTTGATTCTTTTTAAAACTCCAGACGTCAAGTTGATTAAAATGCTGTGGCGGGACCTTAAGAGAGCTGTCTAACCACGTAGATGTCAGTAGATTTCATTTAACTGAATTCTGGTTTTGAAGTCTGATTTATACTGCGGGAAATCTATGCCGTGACCATCCACGCACCTGTCGAGAAAAGAAACTACACATTGAGTTGATGGCATGGAAGGGTGGAGTGTAGAGTTAAAAGGGGTTTCCTGTTTCGTTACAATGTAGATTTTCCACTGAAGAATAATACAGGCATTACCTCTCCTAATTCAGGTGCATAATCCGAGCTACGGCGTTCGCAGTAGGACAAACAACTCTGGTCACCCTTCATGTGTACTGAAGTATAGGCAGTCAGCTTGCTGTTTACCTTAGCTCTCAATAATGTGTCCATGTCTATTTACTCTGGAAGAGGCTATAAAGCTTTTTTAAAGAAGTCTGATACAGACCGATTAGTCAGTGAGTCTCACTTGTGTCTGATCACAGCATTTCTGAGGTGAGTTGTTGAGCATATCTTGCACATTTCTATTGGTAAGTGCTGTTGTCATTACTGATGTTAGCTGCTGTTTCCTGGCATTAGTAAAGAAATTTCCCTGAATCTAATATTTTTGGACTCTGAAACTTGGAAAATAAACCTTCATACAATGTGAGAACATAAACAAACTTTTTACCAGAGTGAAAGTGCAATTTTATTTTATTTTTTTTAAAGTATACTCAAGCCTGACATTAGCTGTCAAAATGTTAGGTTACAACCAGCTGTTGTTGTTTAGCCAGCTCATAGTCAGCTGTCCAGAGGGTTGCATATGTAATCTGCTGACAATAAGAAATTGCAACAATAAGCTAATTTATGCACATTTTAGTGTGTTAGCCCCCTGCCTTCAGTTCAGGAGATGAGGGCTGAGTTGTGGAGGAAGAGGATTAGGTGGAAATGAGGGAGGAGAAAGGCATAATGAGAAAGAGATGTCAAAAGGATGCATGTAGAAATTTTAATGGCCATGTACAGTTTGGAAGAGTTGTTTGTGATCTTTAATTTATCAGGAATTTATAAGACAAACTATGTATGTAGCTGGTCTCAACCCACATACATAAAAATGAAACAGTAACTTCCATGGTGACTTTCACAAACCAGGTTATGCCCCTATGTGTTTTGTGAGATTATTAATTTCTTGAAAAGTGCAATTACACACTCATCAATGAACATTTATTATTACAACATTGTTTTTTCTCTTAAATAATCGCAAAAAATTACTTACTATACCTTTAAAGTCACTGCTGCTAAAAGACAGTAAATCATGGTGTGTGTGTTTTTATTTTTGTTAAATAAATAATGAAATTGTTCAATATTCCTGTTTTGTTCATCTAACTTTTAAAACCTGGAAAGGGAGTCATAAGTTTTATAATGTCTCTGTATTTAAAAAGCTTAGAATTAATAGAGGGTGTACCATTTTTCTTATGTGAGGATGTGTTATTGTTGTTTTAGTAAATTGTAAAAGCTATCAGAAGTCCTATCAGATATCAATACAATATATTAACTTAAAAAAAAAAAAAAAGAAAAGAAAAAAAAGAAAAAAGCAAGGCATTTTCAAGCTTGTAATGTGCTTGTGGAAACCCAGAAGTACAACTGCTGCACAATTGGTCTCAAATGTCATTTTGATTTTTCCTTTGTTTTTTTCCCTCCCAAATTGTTCCCTAATATCCTAAAACAGCTGGGCACCATACTTTTTAGCAGATGTTCCTCAAACAGAATTGTATACTCAGAGACTATTTTCAGCTGTTTATCAATAAACATTTAGTGCTCTGGTGACTATTCACAGCAGCAGGATAGTACATGTGGCATAGAGTCTGGTAATGATGGAATATGTTGCCCCGCGCAACAGTGTGTCTTGCTGATGTCTTTTTAATGTTTTTTTGGAAAACAACTGAGCGCTATGCCATGGAGAAACATACGATGTCGAGCTTAGACTATCTTATTGGATAGGACAATGCTTATGGTCTTCTTGTCTGGTCATCTTATAGGAATGACAATTTTTTTAAAGACTATATACACAGAATACTTCAATCTTAATTAATTATACAGTTCTGTACGCAATTGAATGAGATGCTGATGCTTGGAATGAGAACTAAAACCCACCTCATTGGTTCCTACTGTGCTGATGACACAGCTGATCTTTGTGTTGTCTTTTGACTCCAGGTAGATGGCCTGACTCTTGTGGTACCTGTCAGCATAAACACACACAGACTAAACATCAAACAAACAAGTGCAGACTGGAGGGAAGTTCATTATAAATAATTTTACCCAGCTGAATAAACCACATTACTCCTGAGAAGGCACTAAGTAGATAATTGGAATGAAAAATCAAAACAAAAAGTCTGTTATTTTTTAATAGCTCCAACCTTATAGAGGACAGAACAAACCTAGAGGAAGAGACTGACAGAAGGTACTTCATTATTAAGGGCCCACTGAAGAATAATGACGCATGTGCCTCCCTGTGGCTTTTTGAGAAGGCTTTCCAGTGGTGGCATCTTCTTTAGCCATCAATAAATGAGACTTTGCCTTGAAAGAAAAGTGCACATAGCTCTGTCTTCTCAAATTACTTTGTCTATATGAGCAGCTAATAGGACAGAATTCTATTATTTTTACCCATCTTCAAATGACCTTATGCTCTGACGTGTCTGATTCACAACTCAGCTCTGAAATAGAAGGGCAAGGGAGGGCTGTGTCTATTCAGGGATTTTCACTCTTATTTTGGTATAACAGCAGGGAGTGCGTTGCTGGTTCTTGTGCAGACATATTCTACAAATATGCATTTTTAACAGTGCCTTTAAGCATAGTATTCAGCAGCTCCTAAGCAATCTCTCTTTCTGTAGCGCAGAAAAAAATGAGGCTGCTATCACAGTGGTTGTAAAATATCTT
This sequence comes from Astatotilapia calliptera, assembly GCF_964374335.1. Classification (NCBI taxonomy): domain Eukaryota; kingdom Metazoa; phylum Chordata; class Actinopteri; order Cichliformes; family Cichlidae; genus Astatotilapia; species Astatotilapia calliptera. The sequence continues at coordinate 32,908,887 of NC_137433.1, read as the reverse complement.
TACAGGCTCAAGCTAACATCCAACGCATAACAATGTGGCCATCTAGTGGCGACGCTGTGTATGAATTGCTATCGTGTCAGAGATGCACAGATTAAAACTTGAAATTCACCATCTTTTATCATAGTAAAGTTTCCCATCCTCGATGCGGGCCTCATAACGCTGGGTGGGGCTCTCCATGGGAGCAGAGGGGACATGTTCTGGAGATGAGGGAGACACTAGGGAGGGAGAAACACCCGATTAATGCCCCCTGCTAATATACATGTAAGAAACAAAATATTACTGTGATGCATTTTATTGACCCTTTCTCCTAGCAGAAGACCAATGCTACTCTCTTCGTCTGAGAGGTAACTCAGTACACACATAAATGTTCATTATAAAAATCCGTAGTAGAAGGCACGTGCAATCATACCTGGTCGCTTTGGTGATTTCAGCTGTAAAAAGCAGGGTTGAAAAGATTTATTATAAGGAATTGCTGAGTTATATTGCTTTCCATAAACACGTCACATCTAGAAATTTAGAAGCACTCACCTTATTAAGTGTTCTTAAATCTTCCATTATCTGCTCATCTGTTAGCAAATAATTTAGCTGAGGTTTGAAGAGTTAAAGAAAGTTTTTTGGGGGGTTTTTAAGACACAAAATCATTTTTTTGTTTTTATTTTAAGTTATCTCAAGAACAAATTCTACAAGTATAAATAATCTGGAATATTTTACAGTCACAAGTTTATGCAAAGGATATCTGGTGCAGGTTTTCGCCGCTTGTCTGGTATTGGGACTGGATCGTTGGGCCGTCTCCTCAGCTTCCGGGTCATGATAGGCTTTACCTCCATGGAGTCTATGAATAGAAGAAATATGAGTGTGAGCTCCAGATGCATAGATGAATAGAGGTTAGCATCTTAACTGTATCTGAAAACTCAGATTTCATTTGATGACTTAATATTAAAATATGTAGAAAGAAGTAAAATACAGCCACCCACATACTTTTTTTTCCCCCCCCATCTCTCTTTTGCTGAGCAAGTCCCTGATTAATAATCCTGTTCTGGCTCCCTTACCGCCTGTCAGCTCCATTGTTAATTTCTCGTTCTCAATCATCTTCTTTTTCTCCTCCAGCTCTGCAATTAGGTTTTCCTTTAGCTCAACCTTTTTATCATCGAACTCCTTCACTGCTGCCTTTTTCTCCTTGATGTAGTTCCTCTCCACCTGCTCTGTCTGCAGAAGGTACAAAGCAAGAAGAAATTTATGCTTGTATGTCCAAAAAAATAAAAAAAATAATGGCTGATTTTGATTTTACATTAGCGTCAGACCATCTGAGATACTGTTGCACTTACCTCAAGCTGGAGAAATAGATCTGTAAATGGGAAAAATAAAGCACAACTGGTCACACGAAGCAAACCGTTGTTCTGTGTCATTAAATTCAATTTATTTACCCTCAAAAATCATAAAAGAGAATGCTTATAGCACAGGAGCACAAAGTACCAGAAGCTTATAGTAAAATACTGAAGTTCAAGTAAAACTCCGAGAACAATAAGGCACTGACTGTTTATCTTTTAGTCATTTTAGCATTAGAAATTAACTGATCATTGGTAATTACATACTTTCTATTCTCCACTGCAGTGATTATGAGTGTACTACCAGAGCCTTTTGGCACTGCATTCCTAACTAAATAAACACTCATTTTGATCAGCAAAAAACTAAGTACATTCCATTCTGGCACACAGCAAGCAAAGGAGAAAGCTGATCACAAACAAGACAAGCTACGGAGTCAACAAAAGCCGAGTATCCAATATAATTAAAGCAGCCGAATGGTTAGAGGACAGGTTGGAAACAGAGAGAAGAAGCTCAGTTTTTTACAAAACAACATCCTGTTAATTTAAATGAGTAGACAGTATGCGCTTTCATTCCACCCAATACAGTTAAGTGCATCGCATGGATTTATGTGTTTGGGACATGTGGATGTGAGCAGGAGCCCTGCGGAAGAAGGCACACATGTTGTGTGAAGTCAACCACCAAAAAACTTAAAATATATACATATATAGCTTTTATAACAAGTAACTGAGCAATATCGTCAGCTGTCTCTTCAGTTAGTCTCTGATAATGTGGCTAAAACTCCCAAATCCACCACCTGGAACTATATCTTGTCATCTTTTTAAGCCTAGCGTAGGATCAGTTTGCAGTAGATGCAGGTTTATATTATCCAGCTCACAGCAGATCTCCAGAGCAGAACAAGGACTACTATTATTCTTACGAAGCAGCTTAATGATACTGAAGACCACCTCAAAAGAAGGCCTTATATGGGAAGGTCAATTTAAGTGTGTGGGAAAAATTGCAGTTTAAAAAGTCCAACCAAGACATTGGCTTGATTCTTTCATTACCCATACTTCTCTTCTTAAATCCATGGTAGCGGCTATTTTTATTTTCAGGTACACACAGTCGTCTGTAGCTCTGTGCATTTCCCTGAATGAACAAGCCAAACTAGAGCAGAAAGCTTCCTTAAATCTAAACAGTATGTCCAACATTGGTTGGCATGGATGCATCAGAAGTAAAGCACTTCATGTTCTTGCCTGCATTCCGAAGTCTCTCTTTGTACTGTTGGTCCAACTTCTTCATCCTCTTCTGATACTCTTGCAGTGTGCCTGACAAGACAAATGTGTTTTAGATATTAATGCTGGGCGTTGTTCACTCATGAAAACACACCATACAGTATTGTAGACTACCCACTACTATTTATTTATTTTTGCCACACCTTTTACACTGAACCACAGGGTAGACTAGAATACACTGACACTGTAATTACTTTTGGATTTGCAAAACAACTTATCATTCTGCAGTTTCTACAATCATCAGCATGAGCAGTAAAAGCCTTTTGGGATAGCTGACAGTACTTTCAAACAGCTCACTCAGCAGTTTAGAAGCAGTTTGCATCAGTAAACAACAGACAGTCTTAACAATAAAAATGAGCTCATGGCAGAGGGCCATTTGTCATCACTGTTTTATCTTTTTAGCCAATGACAAGCGAGCACTTTTAAACTGCTCTTCTGCCTGATGATGTAATTCCTAACCACTAAGCACCATGACTAATAAGTAAGGTTTTAGCTATGCCCTTGACAAGTCAAAATTAATCCTCATGCTCACACACAGTACCACACAATAAAAGGCAGGAGTCCTTCAAATATGGATAATTCCTGACACCTCCATTCATGTGAAAATAAGTCAAAATGATTACCTTCTTGTAACTGCTGCAGCTGCCTTTTCAGAGAGGCCAGTTTGTCTTGATACATTCTGCAATGAAAGAAAAGCTAAAGTCCCAACCCCCTTACAATAGCACAGTAACTTAAAACTTTCATCACCAAAAATGATTTTCAGTGAAAGGTTAGGGCTGCTTATCCACAGTTGGCAAGAAACTTACTGCTCCTTAATTTCCACATAGTCATCTTCGTCATGTTTGGCAAGATCAGTTTCACTGGCATCCTCAGTGTCTGGAAAATCAAGAAGAAAAAAGAAAGGATTTTCTCAGCTAAAATTTGAAAACATTTTTTCCCCAAATACTTCACATGTGATCATATCAGGAATGTTTACAGGCATAAGTTTTCAAAAACAACCTTGATGCACAGATGGCAGAGATATCTGCAGATGAAAGTACGTGCGTGGCACAGATGAAGTAATGGTCTACACCCTGCTTGGGAATGCCCTGGGGTTGATAATGTAGACAGTGGGAAATCCACGTATGCCAGGATAACAGCTGATACCTCTACGTATTCTTGAATCGACTGCAGAAAACGCTCAGCTAAACCAAACTAAAGTGGGTACATCTGCTTAACTGCCCTTGGGCTTTTTTTCTCGATGACATTTATAGAAAGAGTGATGATCTATATTTTTAAGCACTTTTCGCAAGGTGTAATTACCAGTACAGATCCCGGCTAACTTGGTAGTGCTGTCAATCCAACAGCAACTCTCTCGAAACAACGCCAGCATGTTTCACCAAACCTGGTTTGATGTCAGAAGCTCGGGAACCAAGTTATAACCACATATGTCTGACGAAAAAAAATTCACCGGCTTTACGTTGAAACGTCAAGACGAGCAAAGACTAAGGCCCCTCTCTGTATTCAAGCTGACACAGCACCTTTCATTTTCGGCTAGCATTAATGTGCTAGCATAAGTTAGCCGCGCCTGCTGATAAAGAGTGTAACCCGACTCTAGCTTACGTAGTTAGGCTTAGAAGAACATATCCGGAGAGGAGAAGAAAAATAAGTCCAGCTGTTCGCTTTGGAGGTCAATGTCAGGGAATTGGCTAACCTTGCAGTGTTGTCATCGCCTTCCTCTGATCCGGTCTTTCTTTCCCTTTCCCTGCAATCCGTTCTGTCTCAGTGAAGTGTGTGAAAAGGGCAGAGCAGTGGACACAGCACGCAGGATTTCGCTTGCCTTCCTGCCGACCTGTCAATGCCCGGAGCTAACGTTACGTAGCAAGTTGGCTAATTAACGTTTGAACTGCCATAATTTTTTTTAAGAAAAAAAACGAATAGTTGAAATTTATAGCTGTGCTTCGGGAGCACTGTTTTAAGCGCACATGTACGTCAAGGCACTGTGGTCAGTGGTGTTTTCATGCTCTTGTGTATAACGCTAAAAAATTAATGCTAGCAATCTTAGCGTGTTTATCACTGATTATTTCTTTCGCTCGACTTGCTGCCAACTCTGAAAAAACCGAACGGTTTGCTTTGCTTACTGAGCTTAAATCACATACTTCTGAGACAGTTCCTCACCAGGCAGACTCTTTGCTCGTGGCACTGTGTACCTAAACGTAGCTAGAAAGCTAACTAAGTAACGTGTGGCTGCATTGAAGTAGCTTTCCAGTTTTGGGAGCGAGAAATACATTTTAACTTGTTTTGTACTTGCGCATACTACGCTACATGGACAAACGGTTTCCACTGGAAGGGGGAAAACGACTTAAATGCTGCATTTTAAGAAAACACATCCAAATTCATACAATAAAGCGCGCATTTCCGTTTTTTCCAACAACTAGACAGAGCCCGACAATCGGGGAAGATATTGTTGAAAACGTTACCTTCTTCCGAGTCTCTCCCCCTGAAACTCCGATCGTCGTCGTCATCCACGCTATCGAGTTCTTCTTCATCATTGTAATAATCCACCATGGGCGACAGCAAAGTCGAAGTCATTTATGCGCTCCGAAAAATGTAAACAAACATAAAATAAACAATCGATTTGTGTTTTGCAGCTTGCTTGGAAGAGCGCCTACAACTGGTAGGACCCCCGGGTGTCAAGCTGTCCAAGAATACGCCTGGGTAGAATTTTGATAATAAACGAATCGTATAAAACATTTAATCGCAGTTTTTAATAGAACTAGCACAAAAACTTTGAAACAGTCACCGCTAATTAATAGAGGCCAAGTTTTCTATGAGTGATTTGAAATGTATGGTAAAACATCTAAACAGGCACATTTCCTATCACATTTGGATAGTTAATAAGTTTCTTTGTTTTTTTTCACTACTCTAAGGATTAGCATCGGAAGGTGATTGGTGAACGCCAGTTTTTTCATTGAGGCCACTGCTGATCCCTGCCAGCTGCCTCTTCCTCGCCCCAGTGCTCACACAATAACTCAGAAACATTTTCAAACAGTAGTGACCAAAAGAACTACAAAATGTGTTTGTGTTTCTATAGTAGTTTTACAGAAAATCTACGGACAGCTGAAGAAAAACAAAACAATCTCGAATTTTTACAACTGCTTAAGCTGGGGGGAATCAAGTATGCAAAACCTTTAAAAAAGCAGATTTAGCATGCTTTATTAAAAAAAAACAACAAAAAAAAACAGATAAAACAAAACAAAAAAAATCACAAAAGCATTCAAAGAAACAAAAACGTATGGTTTACTATTAACCTTTTTTGGTGTATTTAGTGTATTATGTTGAAAACCTAAACTTTAGGAAAATGCAGTTTACTTTATATGAGCAGAATATGCTCAGTAACGATCTTTCATTGACAGTCTATGGAAATTAGTTTTTGTTTTTTGGTTAACGTTGACATTTACATCCTTAATTTTGGTATCATTTTGGCATTGTTTTTGGTCATTAGATATGAATTTGACTAAATTAGTGAAATAATTCTGTCAAATAATTGGTGAAATGTTATCATTTTAACAGCAAATTTATCAGGTGGTGTCTTCAGTGTTGTACTTGGACAGACATAAAAAGTGATAGTGTGATCCCAGTGATGCCAGTGGACGAGAATACTATTAATCATATAATGCCCAGTTCTACTCGAAGACAGCTTGCACTTCAGTAATGCACTTTGGTACTTAACTTTATCAAAACATGAGACGCTCTACTCCAGTATATTTTGAATTCAAATATGATACATTATATGGACAAAAATACTGGGCCACCTGCACCACGAAATTCCTGATGCACAGTTTTGATTTTAATACTAAGGGACAGTTGCAACTCTGTGCCTCAGCACTTTGTGACCCTGCTTTGTAACCTTTACATGGTGTACCGCTGTGTGGCTGAGTTACTGTGGCAAGTGTGGCTTTGCAACAACACCATTTAGTGGTATAAATGAATGGAAGAAAATTCACAAATGGACTTCCCACAGGGGCATGCTCAAATTTACTGAATGACCCATTCTTTCACAAATATTTGTAAAGGCAGGGTGTGCCATTGTGTGTACTCCGTGTGGCTGCTTGAGTTTTGTGGACCTGTGGCTATGGGACTGAAATGATCTGAATTAAGAACAATTAGGAGGTGTGCCCAAATACTTTTATACATATAGTGTATTTTTTACTCCATAAAATGTATTTTAAAGCTTGAGTTAGTTATTATATTTTCAGATTTCTAACATAAATCTACTGTAGATAAAGTTACCCAGCAGAATATGATTAATTAATCAACACCAAAGTGACACGATAATAAATCATTAATTGTGAATGAGTGTTACAAAGCATATGATTCTGCAAGCACTTTTGCTTGCACTAATAGGCAGTAATGCTAAATACATTTACATTAATTAAATTAATTCTGCCTTAAAATGAATTTATTAACAAAGAATTGATGTTGGGAGTGTTTATACTCTCAAGTGCCACTTCTGGCATAATGTCTGTATTAGGAAACAGGTCTGTATAAGCCTGAAAATTATAATACTTGAGTTCATTTTTATTATCATATTAAGGAGTGAAACTACAATCCAGACATTCTCCTCACCTTACATCTATGCCTACACATGTCCTCATTTCCACGCCGCACACTCCCTCCCCATTTTTCCTCTGTTTGTCATCCAAAAGGTATCAGTGGAATCTGTTAGGCCAGGAGCCAGTAATCATTATCAGCAAATATTCTTCATTTGCATCCGAGGTTGAGGTCCTTGCTAGTGAATACGCGGTATTCGTTTCGGATCAAATATTGTGGTTTCCTGTGCCCCATCCTACTCCTCCACTGGTTTTCATTGGTCTCCCCGCTCCCCCGGCCATCCTATTGCAAAAACTACTGGAAACGGCCCTGATGCAGAATAAACTCAATAATTTTACAGTTAAACTTCCAAAGTACAACAGCAGGTGGCATCATCGTACTGAGCATATTTAGCAGACTAGCTGGCTTGCCATCTCTGAAGTTGCAACAGAATCGGGATGACTCAGTCCATGCATCTTTAATGATTTGCAAAGGAAATTGGGTAAAGGATCGTTGGTCGTTCACTTTTAATAAATTCTTTATTAATATCTTTATTTTTGAATGCTGCGCCACTGTAAGAATGATTCATACTTTAAAAATTTGTATTGAATTCGGACAAAACAACTGAGCATAAAGTACACGCAAAACAATCAGTCAGATATATATTATGTGGAAAATACCAAGCGCGCAGAGCGCACATCCTCCAGCGGTCGGTTCCCAACACGAGACAACTTTATTTCCGCCTGTCTGTCAGAGTGGCTGTCAAACACGGGCTAGGGGTTGTGCTCCTGCTGCTCCGTCATTCAGGAAGTCTAGACCAACTGACAGCACTTCGAGAAGTCACAGCGAAATCTCTAGAGTCGGACAAAATAACCCTGAACTGCGTACGGTTTTCACCAAGGACGAATTTTACAAAAGGTGAGTAGTTTTTTCACTCTGCTGTTGAGCTGCTGTCAACGTTTGACCCCATCCACTGTAACGGTTAACAGCTCGTGCTAAAAGCCTCGCGCGCTGAGAACTGAAAATGACACTTCCTCTTGGCTCAACGGCTGAGCTACTGTAGCTAAATGTCAAAGCGGTAAAAGTGGATACAAAGGAGTAGTAGTGTCGATTAGGTTGCACCTGAAGTTGGTAATGACTATCATCGCCTGTTTTCGACGTTGTTCGGCTTGTTGTTTGAACGCAACTCAGAGGTGGTGAGTACTGAGACAAGCATCAGCTCGCTGGAGTTAAGTGCGTAGGTTTGGTTTTTAACGGCTTTAACGAAGTGTGCACGTTTGCTCGTTATTGCACCTTTTTAAAGCCTAGGCTGAATTGTGGGTATTTTTTTACGCTGTGAACTGACGAAGAAGAAGCTTTGCTGTTTGGTTTGTTCCTCGGGGGGTGAGTATGCTGAGAAAACGAATGACAGCTTGTAGTGAAGTGAACGTTTGGGGTTTTTTTTTTTTGCAACAGACAAGGTGGCTGGGTGGTGTATAAACTTGTCCATGGTGTTATTTTAGCAGTCTCACGCAGTGTGAGTGTCAGTCCGTTTGAATCTGTCACGTCCAAAATGACTGTGGTACCTTCCATTGCACATTGTTGTGAGTGAGCTTTTACTATCAACGCACGGTCACAATGGCTTTCGGTTGAGACAGTGTAACGTCCACTATGCATGACACTACGCATACTTTTACTACGTCTATCTGAAGCCTTTTTACACAGGCGATCATGATCTGCACACCCTGTTTTGTTCTGCTTTTGTGGGGGGTTTAGGATTTAGATTGTAGGATTAGACTGCACTAATTTAATGCAAAGACAACAACGGTACGTCATTCATTGTTTTATTATATAAGTCATTCATGGCTTGAATTGTACCGGACATCTTCACCTGCACACGAGACGGTGCTCCATTAAATGGGCAGTAGTTAAAAGTAAATGTAGGCTAATACGGCGCGCTCGAAATGGCAGATGTAGATAGCAAGCTGAGCACTAAAACCCAAGCTGACCCAATATGATGTCATCTCTTGTGTGTAGAGCGCATGAGTGAGAGGAAGCAGACCCGTGTTTGACTGCTAAACTGTGTCATTTGTAAAGATTTATTTTAAGAAGCCTGCCCACTCAATTTCAGGCATGGATCGCGGGAATTTAATCCTGTATTATGACACTGCACCTGCATGCCATTCACATCGATTTGTAGTATTTTTTTTCTTTTTTTTTCTGTTATGTCATTTAGCTTAGGAATGATGCACTGTAGATGAAAACCCTGTGTGAATCAATTTTGCACACTGTAGTTTTACACAGTGGTTTACTCATCTTGAGATAATGTTAAGTGAGTATTGTAAAACTGATGTCAGTTCCCCTTTATAACATCTGTCAAGTTTGTCTTTCTGTGCTATGTCCGAGTTTCTCTGCCCTACTTCGGTTTTGTTCAAAGGGCAAATACGTCACTGTTGTGCAAGTGTGTTTTGTCCGTTTTTCACATCATTCACATCTAATCGGTTCATCGACCACCCAATCGCAGTTCCACTGACATAGGGAACAGAAAGTGTCACACTTCCTTATTGGTATCTCCTTTTATGATTTTGATTGTGCCATTTTCTCTGAATGTTTCGATCCCAGTCACAACATAGACTAGATGTTAAAGGTACATGTAGCATAATGGTGCACAGATAATGATGGACATAGTATTTTAGTTCACATTTCAGATCAAACCACAAAGTGAAAAGGCACTAAAAGAGGCTCAAGAAGTGCTTTTACTGTGACAGTGTAGAAAGATTAAAACATTTTTGGAATGGGTCGGAGTGATATATGCTAAAATGATTTCAAAAGAAATTCCACTAAACCTCAAGCTTTTTCTTTTCTGTTTGTAGCCAGGAGGACACGACTGCAATTAAAATGAAGAACAATTAATGAACCTCAGTTGTTTGAATGCCAAAGAGCTAATTGTGACGTGTTTTTTGGGTGGGGGAAAAAACCAAATATTACCCACAGGATAAGATAAATAATGTCAATTCTTCCACTAGATAGAATAACACATATATTAAAATCTAATAGGAAATCAGTGTGAAGTGAGCAACAGCCATCCTATACCCATTTTTACAATGTTCACAGAATGTTTTGTCTTTAATGTTAAAAAAAAAAGAAAAGTTGTTTGGGTATAAATTACCTTGTATATTAACAAAATGAGTGTTTTCCTGTTTGTTTGTTTGCATGTTTATTTGTTTTTATCTTGTTAATTTTTTTAATTGTTTAATTTTTTAAATTTAATCTAAACTATTTAAACAAATACTCAGTGCACAGATGTAGAGGAGACAGAGGTGCGTGTGTGCGCGTGTGTGTGTCTGTATTCTCATGAATTCAGGAAATCAGTTAGTGCTTTCAAGAAGGCAAGGCATCATGAAATAGAACAGTGGGGAAGGACAGCCTCAAAATTAGTAATCTAATTCAAACCTGCAAGGATTCAACATGCTGGAGAGAGAGAGTGAGAGATATGATGGCTTAGTGTGCTCTGACTCTGTTGTTCTACTCCATAGCCAAATCCCTTATCCTAATGAGAGAATTTATTCTGTTGGGATCTTCAAATTATTGCATTAATGTCACAAAGAGGAAATGGACTCAGCAGAATGGAAACCACAGTTCCCAGTCTTTTATGACAGACGGGGCTTGCTTCTTCTGGGTCTGTCCACATGTCATTGGGATGTACAATGGGCTGCAGCAGATTATCTGTACAACAGATACTGCCATCTTATAAAACAGACTACATTAGTTATAACAGTTGTCCTGACCTCTATGTGCCCTTTATAGGTCTTGTAATATGCTGCAGCGTCTAATGCAATCTCTGTCTGTCTCAGTGAAATCCTGATTTGTTTTATTTCAGAGAAACTAGAAGCCACTGAAGCCCTCTACTAGCTTTACACAAGATGGGATTTTTTTTTAAAAACAACCCAAAAACTTATCAATGGGAAGTGTTTAACTGTATCAGCTATAATCGAGAAATTAAACTCCCAGTCCCCCTATGTGAATGTTAAAGTTATCGAGTTGACCTGTTCTTTTGAAAAACCTAGACAAGCCTACTGGTAGGCCTCTTACAGTTTGGAAACAATTATGTAATAAGGTTATTGGCATTGTCATATCCACATATTTGAAACAGCAATTGTGATATTTTACAACAATTTAACCCCTCAATGAGAAAGAGCTGAATTTGCTTCTAGGTGAAACCTGTTGAAGTGAAAAGCTTTTTCCTTTCACATGATGAAAGGCTGACTTTTGAAACCTATATTACAGAATTGTCAGTTATCCAGTGCCACAGCAGTTTGGTGGTTTATGCTACAGTGGCAGGGCACATCAATATTAAAGGGCTTCTGTCAGGCTTAATGTTATGCAGTGATCTGGTTTAGGATGTCTGATACAGGAATGTTGTCTCAGATAGTAAGGAGAATTATGCCGTTTCTACCCCCACCACTGATGTGTTCATGCGTACTGCTTTTAATGATGATTTCAGTTGACAGCAAAACTCTGTACTGCTGCAAGATCATAGTCTTGTGAAGCCAGCAAGAGAGAGTACCAGCACAGATATGTGTTAGCAGGATTAATCTATAGAAGCACTTTGTTTGATTAGCCAGTCAGAACTACCTACGGTACACGTGTGCATGTTCACAGTGGGTGCGTTCCTAAATCTTCTTTTGGTGTGCATTAAAGCAGCGTTTGTGTCCAACTAAGAGTGTCTATTTAATTAAATGTGAAGATGGTTAGTTCCTCAAAGCAAATGCCCTTTTTATAAACCATCTGTTGATTCATGTCCAGCTCATAGTTTCTTTTATCGGCATCACTTCTGGATTTTTATGGCAATGGCGTATTTGCACCACTGACCATCATGGGGAAAAATGTGAAATGGATCTAGTCAAGGCCCAGCAGCTGGTGCAGACCTGAGTCATGGCCTTGGTCTACTGAAAGCTGTCTCAGAGGGGGGGAAGCCACGGCCCAGCAGATGTCTCATCAACAAATGCCTCCCCAGTGAGTGTGCCACTTCTGCTGTTTACTTGCCACCTTGCACAGCTGAAAACTGTATTAGTCAGACCAACCACTTTAGATCTTGAGCAGAAGTATTCAGCTGTCGCCCACTGAAGTTTTCACAATGAAAATATTGCACACCTAAAAAGGTAATTATTGCAGCAGTTCTGATCTAAGTATGTGTGTGCTTATTCATCTGGAAATTCCTATTGGATTTTATAGGCTTTTCACTAGTGTAGCATCTGGCTCAATTTCTTCACTGAGCACAATAATGTATGTGCTGCATACTATTATGCACCACATATTGGTTGTTAAATACGTCATTCTTCCTAATGTACTACATGTCCATTGTTTCCTTCATTGTTTTTTTTGTTTGTTTTTTTCAAATTGTGTCACAAGATAGGCATTTTGGCAAGTTAGCCTCTGTGGGTGTGGGAGGTTAGCACGAGTGACTTGATTACAGAGCTTTATTAGAAGTGCGCATCCAATCCCCTGGCGAGGTTGCAGCTGTGACCATGAGTAGGCCCCCCTACCCACCCTCTTTTCAACCCCTATTATGTCCAACTACATCTGTCTCCCTTTTTTTTTTTTTTTTTTTTTTCGTGAAATGTGCAAGCCTATCCCTGCTCTTCTATGACTAGGCCAAGTTGAAGTGCTGAGGAATTATGAGGAGCCATCACCATCACCCAAAGAGACATTACCAATGCTGATGGCTGACTTGTCTTATCTCTGCCCACCACTACCCCTCCTGGGCCTAAGGCTTAATTTAGCCTGGCAGAATGGCGGAAAAGACTCAGACTGGACTATTTTTAGAACTACATGGTTCACTGTAATATGGGTCTTTAAAAAATTGAAAGTGTCATGTCATAGGCCTACCATTTGCCTCTGTTCTGCTGACTCTCCCCTGCATGCAAGCCAACTGGGGAAACTCTAGTATGCACTGTGAGCTTCATAGAGTGGGGCATGTCAGCAGGGCTTAGGATGCATGAATGTGATGGACACATTTACTGATGTGAGTGGGGGTGAGGTAATGCACCGCACCACATCTATTTTGGGAGCTTCCTTTGGCTGCTCAAAGCGCTTTTGTGTCACACAGTTATTCACCATAATTTTTCACTCAGCACTTTTGCTAACATGTCTCAAAACTTCATTCATTTATTTCAGAGCACTTTTCATTGGTGTGAAGGTTCAGAACCTTCATGTTGGCAAAATTGTGGATGCTGTGGTCAACAGTGACCAGCAGTGACCATTATAATAGCTTTTATTCCATAGCACTTCTGAAAGATCTATAGGGCATCTAGGATCAGTAGTGCTACCTAACATGATGTGAATGTTTGATAACTTCTCATCATGTGAGCTACCAAAGTGCATGCCAAAAACGCCCTGGTCCCAAGGGAATCTAGGCCTCTGCCCAAGCTCTGTGCAGCTCTAATACTGTGACTGGACAGCCTCTATTGGGTCAAGTGGAGATTTGTTTCTGATGAAGCTGGGGGAGATTGTACCGTGCTGTCACCAGCCAGCAGTGTATCAAGATAAATGTGAGTTTTATTTTTCATTTTTAGCTAACTCTGTATTTCAGCCTGGCTTCTTTCACAGGCACTTCTTTAAAAGGCAAGAAAACATTAGGACAAACAAGGCATGGAGGTTGGACTAAGAAACAACACTGAATTTCTCTTGCACTTGCGTCTCTTCCCATAGTTGCTACTTTCCAGCCAAGCTTTTTGTGTTATCTCTGTATTCATCAACCGGACTGTTGTGTGTCATAATGAATGAGGAACATAGGAGTTTCTCATGGAAAAAAATGTAAGGCCAGCCAAAGTAAGTACTTCAGCCACCCCTTTCTTGCTTAATAGTATTTACCAGGAGAGCTTTTGATGCCTTTATGAACCCTGAGAGCCTGGGGTTAAACTGAACAATTGTCCAATTACACTGCGACTTACCAGTCAACACCCAGCCCCACTGCTTCCCTCAGTCATTATAGTTTACTCACTCACTCTCTCACACACAGGCTCTCATCATGACCCAGAAGGCTGCAAACCTTAGCATAATTGCAAGGATGATATCGTCCCAGACTGCGAGATAGGAAGTACTTGCATTGTTAGGCCAAGAGGGTATCAAAGAAGCCGACATGCACACACCCTCACTGGGTTGTCATAGACGGTAGCCAGCCTGACCCGCGTCCAGCTATTGTTTCCTGGTATGATACAGGAGCCATGTCAGATAGGAAAGCCTATTGTGCTTTCATAAACAATTTAGAATGAAGTATCAAGCCAATATTACTGCTGGATTAGATGCCAAGCTTCAAGTTGCTTGTTTAAGTTGTGATTATTATAATACACAGTATAATTAAGAAGTTATTCATTGATTAGCTTTCAAACTGTTCATTGTATAGAGAAATTAAATGAGCTGTGCTGAGCATTGGTACTCCATTACACATGACTGCTCTGATAATAAATGAAACAGAGAACCAGCTGCAGGCACTGCATTGGTCAGTACTTGATATTCATCAAGTCTAAAAGCTTCTGTTGGTCTGCCACTCCTTTTTATTCCTCTTCTAACATGAAAACATCCTTTCTCTGACTGTGATATATTTGGCTATTTGTTACAAAATGTTCCTGTTATTTATTTATGCCACTTCCCTGTACCAAAAAATATTTGCAATACAAAAACGCACATGATTAATTATTGATTTGGCAACACATAAAGAACTGTAGAGTTTTGTTGACCACATGGTTCATGACCTTCTATCAGTGTGTACCAGTGATATCACAGTGCACAATTAAAGCAGAGATGCAGGGATAGTAAGACTTTACCAATTCCAAAGTGACATGGTGCCAGAGGCGTTGAAGAACTTAATAGGTCCCACCAGGAGCAGCAACCTGGACTACCAGTCAAAGCTAGAAATGATGGGAAAACACCAGGATAATTACAAAAAAAAAGCTCAGGGTGATTTACTGATTAATGACACTGTTCTTAAAATCTGTCTAGCACTGCTATTTTTCTACATGTGTCCTGGAGCAGGAAATGAGGCTGAATACCTTCAAAATTGTGATTGTGATAGTTGCATACAGCTAGGCTGCACACAATGGTTTTTAGTTGTTAAAATAATTCATCAAACAAAGGAGAATTTCCTTTTTTTTCTAGATATAACTTCGGAAAATAAAAGTTTAGAAGTGCTATATACAAAATTCAGGACCACTGAGTACTGCTCTAGAGCATGACCATCTCAGACTGGAATATATAGCCACACCATCCATCCATCCATCCATTCACTTCCGCTTATCCTTTTCAGGGTCGCGAGGGGCGCTGGAGCCTATCCCAGCTGTCATAGGGCGAAAGGCGGGGTACACCCTGGACAGGTCGCCAGTCTGTTGCAGGGCTAACACACAGGGACAGACAACCATTCACACTCACATTCACTCACACATTCACACCTAGTGACAATTTGGATTAATCAATTAACCTATCCCCACAAGCTGCATGTCTTTGGACGGTGGGAGGAAGCCGGAGTACCCGGAGAGAACCCACGCAAACACGGGGAGAACATGTAAACTCCACACAGAAAGACCCCGGCCTGATGGTGGAATTGAACTCAGGACCTTCTTGCTGTGCGGCAACAGTGCTAACCACTGTGCCACCGTGCTGCCTATATATCCACACCTTTCCCCCTTTTACATTTCATTTCCAACCTTACTGTTTGAACATGAAACACAAGCGTGAAAAGATTGTTAACACCTTTAGCCTTTAAAAAAAACCAAAAAAAAACACTGGGTAGCTTTTACAGGCTATGAGTCACCTGATGCCCCCTATTGTGATGAGTATCTGACTGCTTTTTTGTTGCTCTCCTCTGCACACTGTTACACTATGTGTGTTTGTGTGTGCCTGCACCTCCAAGAAGAGGAGATACAAAGTGAAACTGAGAACAGCAAAATGGCAGTCGTTTCATTTCTGAGAGACAGCTGAAAAGAAATAAGTGGACATAATTTATGTAAAAATCAGAACAAATATACTTGGACTCAATTCTGGCATGTAGGGCAAATTAGGAGTCATAATTTTGCTGGTGTGGCCAAAAAAGCCACATAGAAATAGCTTGGAGTGGGCATGCACTGGCACAATAATACATAAAACAGATTAGGACTTTTGCAATGAATCTCCTCCCTCGGATGGCTTAGGTCATTATAGTTAAACTTAGCACTGCCATTCTGGCCCTGGGGAACAGAATCAAAGTGCAGAACCGTGTGAATGTTGATGAAACTGTTGAGCATGGTTCTGGTTGTACTCCTGATCTCATCTACCTTGTTGAGTCTTGAATACTGCGAGGCACTTCATAAAATCTCGACTTAGAATGTTTACTGGTAGCACTTGTTGCAGCTGGATCACTGAACCATGTTCCATTTAAGTGCAGCAGGAAGTGTTACGTAATTTCTTATTTTTTATTTCTCTTCATAATTGACCAGACCAACCACATCTCCTTAATAGATGCACATATATGCAGAACCATCCTCATCACGATATGGCATAAAAATACAAATCATTAACTTTTTAAATAAAATTCTCTATAACATTGGTGCTACCTTTAAGTTATTTGTATGGGTAAAATCTGGCCTCCATGGGGAAGATATCACATTTATTCCCCATGTCGGTTTTTTTTTTTGTTTTTTTTTTGAGTGTGAGTAAAAGAGGCTTGGATGAATCAGTAAAGATCTAAAAGAGGAAAGGGGGAGGCTAAGTTCTGAACCTGAATTAATTCCCAGATTAATTGCGGGCAGACTTTACAGGGGATAAAAGCTGAAATCCTAAAGCTTAAAACCCATGGGCCCTCTCCCACTCTGTGTAAACTCCAATGATGATGTACATAATTTATACTGTCAGTGTATATTTGAAAAAAGAAGAGGAAAAAGCAAAACACACGGGAAATGACTCAGTGGCCTAGATGCATGTTTCCTTTTTGGGGTTTCCTCTGCTTAATTTCCTCCCTTCATCTTTCTCTTTCATTTTACTTTAGCATGCTGTCTTTTCTTTTTAAAAGGCAGAGTAAAGAAAAAAAGGTTATAGGTTCTGTTTCTCCTGATGTGTTGTATGCACTGAGACATACTTTTGACAGATTATCAATCAAGAAAAATACATGTTCCCTTTGATTCTCATTAACATAAAACTAAATCAGTTGAGGCACTGTGACATGAGCAAGCAAAGTTTGTTGTGTTTGTCTAGAACAACATGCAGGCTTTGACACACACCTCTTATGGCCCTACTCCTTATAAATTTTTTTTTTTAATCATTATTTTGGTTTTTTCACGGTTAACGGCAGTGGTACGCTAGCGCTTGCAGGACGGCTTTATTCAGTCTATTATAAGGCTGACATCTTTGGGAGGCCTACCCATTAATGTATAACTGTGATATGCAACATCCCATGAGGCCTCAACAAAAGACTGCATGACATCATCGCTATTCCTCCAAGAACACGGCCTTCAAGAAAGTCAGAAAGAGTGTCTCATCTGTCCCACATAGGAGTCTTAAATGGAATCCATTCACTGAGCTGTGAGATTTAGTGTAGACTCATGTTCATTGCTTTGGCTTTGTCTGAAAAGAAGGCAGTATTGCTCTGAATTCGACAAACCTTGCTCGGCAGATTAAGAAAAGAAGGCCACTGAAAAGATTAAGATACTTCTCCAGGCAAGGAATCTGAATCTTTGTTCTAAGTCTCTTGCACCAGATTACAGAATTTAGGGAAATCTGATTCACTCACCCTGTTGGAGGCAAATGCTCATATGCAAAGACCGTAGTAGTTTGAGTTCCAATGATGGCACTGGAGCTCCAGTCATTCCCAGCTAATGGCAGCTCAACTTGCCTATTAAATTTTGCTCTTATTAAAATTTCATTATGAACAAAACTCAGCAAGTAGCGGCTACATGTCCTACTCAGTGTAATGACTTCTCTTTTGCACGGCTTTCACCATAAAGCATGCAGTAGGCCTCTATTAATCTTTCTGTTGCTTGATTGGAAAATCCTGTTGGGCTTTAGAGTAGCACTTCACTCAACTCAGCCCCTCACTATACATGTGCATGCGCACATTTAAAACTAGATCAGCTGATGTGTACTTCCACAAGTTAAAATCCCTGTCTGTGTGTTTTCGTGCACCTTCCTCAGTGACTATACTTTCATGTAGTGACTGTGTATTCTTGTGTGACTGTGTTTATGTACAAAGTGTTTGTGTGTGAGCATTTTCTCATACGTTCAAGCTCATGCATTTTGCATGGCCTTTTGGGAAAGCAGAATGGGGCTACAGCAGTTGGATGATTCACTGTCTGGTGTGGGCATCTGACCACTACCACTTGTTACTGTGGTCTCAAGGACATGCCTAGTGAAGGCTATTGCTAAGAGACTCAAAGAGCAAAGAGTGTTCAAGTCTCTGAAGAACTTAAAATTGATGAGTACAGTAGTGTGTAAAATTCCTCAGTTATCAGTACTTGCCATGTCATGTTTTAAGTAAAGAATTCAAATCATATTCCTTTAAATATTAATGGCGTCTGTAAGGCCTTATTGCCTAAGTGAACTGGATATCTCCTCTGTGTTTGTGCTGTGGGTGTGTTTTTTCTTAGTTTTATTTTTTTATTTTTTATTGGAATTATGCAACAATACAGCCCATCTGAAAAACTTGATGGGGGGGGGGGGGTATTCAACAGAAGGCAAATTATGTATTTCATTTTAGCCTTAGTAGTGCTGGAAAGTACTTTATTGACTGCTCATTGAAACACTGAAACACATTACTGACAACAGAGAAAGGTTCTGGTTTGCTATTTGGAGCAATCTTGAGTTCAGTATCTTGCCCATTGGCATGTAAAGGAGCTGGGTATCAAATAATTAGTGGACAATCCACTCTACCACCTGAGCAACTATCCACAGCTCTTGTGTGTTTATGTGTGGAACGGAAGAATATTTTTTTCAACCACAATGAAAATCAATACAGTTGAGAATTGATAGTGTCATAAACAGTCCCATGGTTATTGCCTAGTCGATATGGCCTATCTAGTCATCCAGCCCCAGCTGAGCCTGCATAGATATGCCCAATGGCGGTGGATGTTACACACGTTTATACCAGTTTACAACCAAAAGCAGTCCAGTGTGTCACAGAGTGCCAGTAACAGCTTGGTACCTGAATGCTGAGACCTCTTTGACCAAAAGGCATTTACGCCTAATTGTTTTCCTTTTTTTGTGAATCAAAAAAGGGATTTTTCCCCTAATGATTTAAAGACACACAAAGCCCTGGTTTTACTTCAAAGTAAATTTGTTACTTTCCTATTTTCTTACCTAAACTACATTAGCACCAGAAATGGCTTTTAAAATGAACATTTTAAGCATTTCACACAGTAACTGTAATATCATTTTCGACTTGTGTAAATTGAAAACTATGGGTCTTGGTTCAGTTGATTTCTTTAGGTGTGAAAACATGGTGGAAAAATATCAACGTGCTGGGCCCCATGATTTGCCTTTCACCCACCCATTATCATAGGCAAACTATGGGTATATATTTAGTCATGACATCATTACAGTAAATGTCCTTCATACTATACTCTGAAAGAATAATTTGCTCTGCTCATGTGACTGTAGTGTTTTGGTTATGCCACTTTTGTTAAAGCATTCAAAAGCAGTAGAGGCCTAGTGAAGTGGAAATCGTCTGAAATACATGCTTTTTTTGTTTCAAGGTGAGATACAGGGCAGATATATGTATACAGTTATGGGTTTGTCAATCTATTTGTATGAGCAAGAATACATTAAAAGATTACAATAAAAACAATTTTTTTGAAACTAGGGAGAGGAATGGAGCATGTGCAGAAGAAGAACCAGTTCAAATTTTGATTCAGTGTGGTTCAAAACCAAATGCCATCATCCTTGGCATAGCATGCAATCATTCCATACCCTTTTTTATGGTTGTCTTCGGGCTTTTTGCTTGGACCTGTCTTAGGTGAATCAAAACCATAGAAATTACAGGTTGCCCATGTGGAAGGATTTTTTTTCTCAAATTATGCTTACCCTCACTTACCACATTATACATTTGCCTGTGAAAATCTATAAATCAATTTAGTGTTTAAATTTCAAAACATAAATGATGTAAAAGTTTTGATTGCTTATTTAGAAGCTGCTAAAAATGTTGTAGCTTCTGTTTTACTGTAGAAAATTTAATGTTTGCAATATTAAGATTTAGAATATTCCAACCAGGTAATTATAGCTATTAATATGGCCGTAGATGGGTTTTTTCCATTGTAAAACTGTAAAAGATGCAAAGACACTAATACCTTAATAATTTTAAAAAGTAATTTGCTGGGGTTAGAGAGCTATGATTGTGCTTGTTAGTTGGAAGTAGGTGTCATCACCTGACAGTCTGTAGACAGAGTCTGACAAATACTCTAAACTTGGTGACACACAATTGAGTTTTACGGATTAAATTAGGCTTGTCTGTGGGATGATGATTGCAGGTTACACCTTGTTGCTCTGTTTGACTGGCCTCAGTCACCCAACCCTGTCATTAATATCTATAGTGCAGGCCCATTAGCTAGCTGGACTATCACCTGAGCAGGTCATAACAAATTTGAAGATGAAGCAAAATGTTTTGCAAAATGCTGGTATCTTGATATGTAATTGAGTGGAAGATCATTTCAGGATACAGAAATCCATTAAACAAAACAAAACAATGAAAGGATAGCATTCTTGATTTAAGACCTATGACAGAGTTTTGACTTCTGCTGTTTGTAAACTGTCTAACAACATGAATCAAATATGGCTCAGTAAAGGAAAAAGAACTTAAATCATAAATCTTATTAAGCAGGAATCCACATCTCTTGCAACAACAAGTAGGCTGACATAAGTGTTATTTGTTTTTGTTTTCTTTTGTATGAATTCCCATCCCTTTCTTCTTACCAAGCCATTGTTAGTCCATGCCCTTTTGGGCTACATAGTGAACTGTTTTCTGATCTGATGCCCCCAGCAGGATGCGATCATCTGTCTGTGCCTTGACCTTACTGTTATGGAACTTAAACATGCTTTGAACTTGAACAATTATTGCCAGGATTGAAAGAAGACTCATGTTACAGTCAAATGTTTTGCCCAAGCCATTGGTTCACCTTAAGCACCACTCCCACTCCACACTTTGTAATGATGTCACCTTACTTTATCCTTTGCTCCCATTATAGTTACAAGAGCTGCTGGAGGACTTTGTCAGTTGATCGATGCAGCTCTCCACCCTCAGGAGTTTCATACAAAAATATAAATGCTTCTGAGGCAAACCAAATAATCTTTTCAGTTCACATAATTGTAAAGTTAATTATATAAGACAACTGACAAAGCATATTAAAAGAGATAAAAGTGTCTAAGTAAAAGATAAAATGAAAGGATTTGCAAATGATAAAGGGCTTCATCAACAATCTACTAATGGTAATTTTGTGGAGAAACTGTTTTGGACTACAGCTGTTGTCTGTTTATCTGTTCCTGGACATCCTAACACTTCACAGCAAGAAAAACACAGGTGTAACTAATCCCATCAGTGAAAAGTTGTTTATTTCAGTTTTAAAGTGATGCAGTCATTTTAATACCATCTGTGCTTTCACTCTTGTGATGTTTTTGAAACTTCCCTAAAAGGCAATGGTGTTTTAAAGGAATTTGATCTGTGTTGTTTAGTGTCTGGAAAGTGCCAATTAAAAAAGAAAAACAAATACTTTTGAGAGGCACATTTTTCTAATTACTCTGGGCCATAAATTAAGTCACTTGTGACTTCAGACCACAAAGGTACAGTTATCAAGTCGTAGAGTTCTTGAATTAATCATAATTTGGAGACATTTTTAAAATGTGTTTTGTTTGAAGGGGTCTCAAGACAAAATGCTGTGTAAAAACATAGATGAATACAGTCCATCAAATAAAGATGCAATTAGTCTTAAGAGCTTTACAAAAGAAGCCAAATGGACTTTAGGTTTGCAAAAATGGTTTCACCTCTCATCCAAGAGGCTTCTTCATTTCTGAAGAAGGATGCAATTACTTTCATTTCACCAGTTACTTCACTAAGACCAAACATTATTATGAGCTCTAGAGACAGAGACCTCTTTTATCCTCTCTTAATATCTGCCATCAGTCTTTCTCTCATTTTAATCAAAAGACCCATTATTAGCACATATTGCCTCTGTCTGTATACACATACAGGAAAGTGTACTTTTACTGACTCATACTGTACATACTCATACTGACACACAGCCCAAAGCCAGCGTACAAATTTTGTCCAAACTAAAAAGAGAATATCTAGGTTAGTGTGAGCCCTGGGGCTAATTCAAGTATTATTTTATGGTTGTATTTATATTTATTTATTAACATCACGTTCTCCTGGGGACCATGAGTAAGTCATTGTTGCTAAGGTGCGCGCAAACCCTGCAAACCGCTTCAGATTAATTGAATGTTTTGGATATAATTTGCATAAATCCAACATGTGCATGTTGGTGTTTGTTCAGTGAGTCAGCTTAGAGGAGGTGGCGCTGGTGGAGTCGTGCTTTTAAAATAATGAACTGATCCTGTGCAGGGCCTACGAGGGTTTTCAAAAAAATAGAGTTTGACCAAAATGATTGCCCAGGAGAAAAGGAATTACATAAACATGGACCTCCCACATTTAGACATGTTTTAATTGCAGGCACGTCATAGAAGATAAAATATACAACAGAAAGCTGCCATGACGCAGCTGTAAGGGTCATAAAATAGCACACTGGAGCTTAACTGTTTCTGAGATTAGGTAAGATTCAAAATATTTTTATACTGGTTATGGTAATACCAGTTCCTAAAAGGTTATATTTTGACATATGTCTGTGTTAATACTGAATCTTAACAGTTAAAGAAACAGATTTATTCTCTTTAGTTAAAATTTTAGAGCCTATACTTTATTAAACACCAAAATCAATATTAAATTACAACAAAGTTGAAAGTGCTGAAGATTTTTACTTCAAAAAACATAAATATCAAAACACAGTCTTCATTCTCTGGCACTGTCTGTATGTGTAGAAAAGAGTAATAAAAATCCTGTTATGTTTTCATCCACCTTAAAGTGGAACAAAGGTGTGTCTGTGTTTGATGTCAAAGTTCAATAACTCTGTTGTCTCGTGCTTTGTTGGCCTTGTTGACTGCATGCTTCCCTGTCCTTCTTTTTTTGTTCTCAATTCTTTTAATAGCCCATCTTTAACCTCTTTAATCCCTTTGCTTTTTTCATATCAGTTTTGTTTATTTGAACTGTAAATAGAAACCTTTACTTAAACTGTTGCAAAGGAAGATGCAATTTGTTCTCGCAAAAAACAAACAAACAAACAAAACGTGCTATAGCTTCCTGCCTGTTCAGTTTTTTAAAGCCAGTGTGAGGTGAGTAGTTGTCAGATGTTCTGATTTAGTTTGTAGATAAAATATTTACATGGAAATATTTGATGTGGGATCCTCAGACAAACCGAATGTCTGACAAACATAAAAGTGCCATTAAGAAGTCAAGTACACTGATTTGCTGTTGCCTACACTGGCCAAAAAGCACCACAACTATGAAATGAATGTCTGTCTAGGTGTAAAATATTTACAAGGCCATTGCATTATAGGAGCAGTCACCCTACCCTCATAGCAGTCACAAATTTTGGTCCTAATTTTCCATTCCTCTGAATGTTATGTTATCCACTTGTAGAAATGTGCATATACTACCTGAGCTCTCACACATATTTTCTGATACTTTAATAAGTTTTTATTACCGTATTGAGATCAGATTTTCTGTGTATATTTTTCCTCATTAAGGGGAAAATTAACTATTGAACTCTAGATTATCTATGCAGATATTTCACAGTATGGCATAGTTATCATTTAAAACTATCAAGATAACAGTGGTGAATGCAGCTGTCAGATAAAAAAAACAACTGAAAATCCTGTGCTGCAGTTTACATTTAGAAATATGTTTTATTCTGTTGGGAATTAAAAATAAAAACAGAACTTCTAACTCTTGCTTGGATTTTTTTTAAAGCAGCTGGGGTGGTTCTTTACTTTTTTGGTGCAAACTTTAGAATTGTTCAGTTAGGATTGAATAAGTTTAAAACCAGAAATCTGTTCAGAACAAAACCTATTCCAATGAAAATGGTGGTCTCACCACCTTCCATATATTTCTGAGAGAGAGGCAACATTTTAAATTGCCAATTAAATGCATTAAATTGCTGTTCTTGTTTTCATTAATACAGCTTCAATACTGAGCTTTTGTAGTTAAATGCTTTCTTCTCCTGCTCGTCATCTCTACTTCTTTCTTTGTTGTGTGTGTGGTTGTAACCTGTTGATCCTACAGCTCCCAGCCAGACGTGCCCACAGATAAACCTCCTGCTCTTCACCTTTTACTTTCTCTTATGTGCAAAATTGGCTGTGAGGGACTGTTGAATAATTTAGCAGCCTGGTGATGGGGCTCTGTGACACTGCTCTTAGTGTGTTTACTTGTTTCAGTGTGTGTGTGTGTGTGTGTGTGTGTGTCTGTGTGTGTCTGTGTGTGTCTGTGTTTGTATTTATTTAGGGAGGAGGGGTTTGGAAAAAGACAGTGTGTGAGAGAGACTGTGAGTTTGGGGGGAAAAAAACAAGACAGTAGACCACACACACTATTGACAGGGTTGGAAGAAAATGTTCAGCTGAAAAGGCACTAGCACAGATAGTTGCCAGAGAGGATGAATGGCTTTAATGAGAAAACTCCAGGCTTTGCTCTAGAGGGACAGACACACAGACCGACCCCTCTGTATTCATGGGATTTCTCTGAAAAAGCTTTCACAGTGAATGAAGGATGGTCTTTGTGCAGCAGAATGAGTGTGACCAGTGCTGTGCGTATGTTTGTGTGCCTGCATATGTGTGAGTATGCCTAGCTTTCATTACCATTTTCAGACAAGTGCACATGTGTCCAACGCACAAGGTATGCTGGTGATGCATTAATTGGGGGATGTTTTAGATACCACACAGGTCGGCTACTTCATTACCTCAGTACAAATGAAAATCACTCGTATAGAGAGGCTTGGGTACTGTGAATTTGCTTTACAAGACTCCAAATTAGGATAAAATACTTTTGTAGCTTCTTGGATGGAAAAATGTTTCAAAGCAACTCAGAATAATCTCCTCTGAACTTTTAGGTCTTGGAAAGAACATTTCAAAGATGATCCTTGTATATGCTGAGACTTATGTTAGATTATCTGTGTGATTTGATTTTGCTGGCTTTATCTTTCACTGTGCCGAGATGGATAGAAGCAGTTTTTCCAGTGCAAACAATCAGAAGTAATGACTTTATTTTTAGCAAACCAACATTTCTATCTTCACAGAACTCTTTTTGTCCTGCATTTACTTTTTTATTCCAATACACATTGTCAAACAGAAATTAAACCTTTTTTAAATTTAAGATTTAAATTTACATGGAATTAAATGCAAAATGTTTCTATCTGAAAATCTTTTTATTTTTCATTCAGTTACTTTAGAAATGAATTAACTGTTTGTTTATTGAAATTTTCAATACATTTTCATCACTACTCTCTCCACGTCTTAGATTAGATTAAGTTTTTAGGCCTCTCAAGTCTAAGAGGCCCAAAGCCAAAGATATAATAGGCCTCCAAATCATTCTCATGTGTGAAGGCTTTTATGTGTCTTGGTTGTGCTTGTTCCATTCTCATTACATAACACTCTGTAGGTCTACATAATTGAAAATGGCTTTTCTACATCAATGTGGAGATTAAAATTGCCATTGACCTACAAAGCTGTAAGACACAAAAGGGCCGTCCTCCTCTGCTTTGTCACAAGTGTGCATTGTGTAACTTGGGACTATTGAGAGCCATTCTACTGTAATAGACATTGCGAGTAACATTAGGGCCATTGTTGCTGGAGGTGCCCCTGAATCCGAATTTTTAAAATTATTGAAATTGCAATAATTGCAGGCTTATATAAAGTACAATATGCCTCTTTCAGAGGCAGGATTTCAACTTCAGTATTGTGTAAGAGCATAAACATAAATGAAGCAATGGAATAAATTTCATAGCATTCGTTGCTAGTAGATAACTAAAGTCTTAGGTTCTGTTCTGACCAATTCTGCTTAAATAGAGGGACTGGGTAACACTATGGTAATATTGGATGAACCAGGACCTTATACAGTGAATTGGCATGTCTTGGCACTTTATGGTTGATTACAGTAACTTAATCACCCCTTTCGGGATGTACTTCACAGTAGCTGCAGCAATGTGCTGGTAACATTATCTCTTATACACTAGACTCACTCAAAACACTGGACCCACGTCACACACAATTTACACATACTTGCACTTTGACCTTTTGGAAGATATGGGTATCAGCCTTTAATTTCACTTCAATAAGAGTACAGCACAGAGTGACGCTTTGAAGCATTGTCTTTCAGGGACTTTCATGGCTGTTTTGAAAATGCATTTTAACAGTGAATATCTTTTAAAGGCTGAAAGAATTTAAGATTATCAACATGTGTTAATGACAGTAGTGACAGGGAACATTTGGGTGGCATTATTTTACAATTAGAGATTTATTCAAAGTTTTCTGTCTTGAATGATCAAAAAAGCTGTCTGGAGACACAGTATTACGCACTTTATACACCACCATTAGTGACCCAGTGACATTATCTTCTGTCTAAATGCTGGTTCTTAAACCTGTTTTTGTTATGTATTCTGGCAGTGTATTTGCAAGAACAAACGTTTTTGAATCCTTTACCATTTGGAATAACCAGTTTTTGGCATTGATTACTAACAAAATATAGTGAACCCAAGCTGTTTTGATGAGAAATCATCTTTGTAAAATATGGGTTTGGCTTATTTATTGGATGACTTGATTGACAAGCTCTCTTCAGGTCATGGCACAGCGGCCATTGGTAAACAAGACATTTGTCTCTCTTGTGCTCTCTTTTTCTTTAAATCATCGTGTTGTTCATTTGCTTTTGAGTTTTGGGTAATTGTCTTGCATCACTCACCCTCTCTGACGTTTTAGGGTCATGGACTGCTCCCCTGACATTTTTTTTTTTTTGTAAAATTTCTTGATTCAGATTTGAATTAAAAGTTTCTTCAGTTATTGCAAAGCATCCAGGCCCTGGGGTAGCAAGCCATGATATTGGCCTCCACTATGTTTCACAGCTGGAATACAGTTTTGTTGTTGAGCGGTGCCTTTTTGCCCCCCTCTAAATTGTTTAAATCATGTGACTGCAGAATATCATCCACAAGTGTTGTGGAACATCCAGCTGATATTATTTGGAGTATACTTTAAAAATGTTTTCATCTTGCGCTTCTGTTAACACCATTCTTATTTAGTGTTTGTGTTACAGGGAACATGAATCCTTTGTTTTTTGTTGGGTTTTTTTGTGAGGGTTTTTGGCCAGTCAAATCAAGACTTCTGCAGATGTTTTTTCCCCTATCCTTGCATCCTTATTTTACATTATGTGAATTTTCAGGGTAATCAGTGGTAGGAAGCATAACAACACTTCTTCTTCTTTTTTTCCCCCTCCCCCTCACACAGTAGTAAACAGACAATCTTACCTAGAGCTGACAAATGCCACGGAGCCTTTTCTAGCTCTATGCATGATTTTTAAAATGCTTCCTGTGAAAGTTATGGCGATCCAGACATAGTTTTTTTTATAGAGTGGGGACTTAGTTTTTTCCCTTTTTTCTTTAAGGATGTGATTACTGACCAAAAGTCTTCCACATTTTTTTTTTTCCATTCACACAATGGAAACCCCCCAAAAACAAACAAACAAAAAAACCCATTCTGCTGATAAAGCTGCAGATTACATTTGTTGTCTCTGCATTAGTTTAAGTCACGATCGTAGGCACACTAGCTCATCTCTAATCTGTACTTCATCCCCACGGTGCTTAAGCGAGATAGAAATGTAGAGGTCCATCAAAGTAATCTGTGCAGAGTTCATCATAAGTCATCTAAAGCACAAATAAAGTACCCACTGTAAGGTTCTGAGCTGTTGTTGCTTTAAGGCAACAAGAGCGAATCACTTCAAATAAACTAATGAGTAAGAATTGGCCCAGGGTTTAGGTCGGTGGATGGGCCACTTATTTGTCTAGTATTTGTCCCTCAATCCACCAACGCCTACATTTATGTTGGCATTAGGCTTAAAACTAATCTGAGAAGGTAACAGTCTTGTGTGCGTTTGTGCGTTTGTATGCATGCATGTCTCAGTAGTGCCACTAAGCTCTTGAGATGAGAGCTGCCCTGAAGTCTCCAAATCCTGCTTTACAGCATAAACTATGTATGTGTATGTGTGTATTCTTCACTGTGTGAAAATGAGTCACTGCTATAAAAATCCACACCATGCCACCCTGGCAGAATAATCAGAACATAATGTTTAGTTTCTTTCTATCTCGCTGGATTAGTTTATTTTCATCCGGGAAGAATTTTTCGTGTTGTTGAAATAGCCTCGCATTTTGGTTGCCTCGGCTTTAAATAAAGCGGTGTGTCACTATGGGACATGATTTTAAGCACAACTCCAAAATGACTCATCAAAAACCCACCTCAGTCATCCTCAGCCACACTGGGAGTCATTGATTACATTTGTAAACTCTGAGTATTAGTGTCATTCATTTAAATTTAGGAAAATCAACACTCAAAAAAGAAGGATGAACTATCAAACTAGCCTAACTGGTTTTTAGTGCTCCAATTATGCACATAATTCAAAAGTTGGCTACTGACACCATTTCTCGTGCTTTCAGTTCTTAGATTGCACAAAATTCCCCAGGTTTTCATGAAGGAAGTGATGTCATTGTTTATAACGTCTACAATCAGTTTTGTGACATTTTGTTTTTACATCTAAAAACTGAAGCTAAAAGGGGATTAAAGTTGGACAAAGTCCATGTTTGACACCCTGACATCTCACTTGATGAATTGTTTGGCCAATCCCCTTGAAAGCAGTTTTTCTTTTTTTGTTTTCTTTTTTCTTTTTTTCAACCAAAAATAAGAAATGCAATGTTAGGCGGTTGAAGCAGTTTTTGTTGGCCAAGTTGTGTCTTGGAAATTGACAACATGTGACTCAAGATTTCTGATTCATATCACAGTGTGTCATAACAGGAGGAACAGAAAGTAAGAGATGGATTTCAGGATTTTGATTTCTAGGCAATACACTAATGAAGTTTATGAAAGAATGTTAACATAGAATGTCAGAGATGCTGTTATGCATGTTTTCCAGAGCATACGTTACCTTAATTCTTCTGAACTTGGAATAAGAAGTAATTTGATTAGTATTTCACTCATTTATGTTTGTACAGGTGAGCATGGACTAGTTAAGAGCCTTAAAATCAGAAACTTTTCACATGGGCTGTCACACTCTTTAACTTATCTTCTACAAACCCACAATATCCCTAACCCTTTTTTTTTTTTTTTAAACTTTACTGTTTAAGTGATTACCACATGCTCTGTGCCTTAGTCTCAGCCATTTTTCTGTTTTTTTTTTTTTTGTTTTTTTTTCCTTTGTTAAAGCACATTTCATCATGTCATGCTGCAGCTGGCCCGCTAACCTTTATAACCTTCTCTTTTCCTCCAACACCACGACTCACATGTATGCACATCCACTGAATGCTCTGAAACATTTGGTTAGCATTGCAGCAGTATGCTTCTCAGCCACCAGGCCAGGAGACATTCCAGTTTAACTTTCATTTTTTTAAATTTAATATGACCTCTTTTCTGTTTCATTCACATAAAATGTGTAAAGGACCAGTATTTACAAAATTGCCTTAGGACTCGATTATGTTCGCTTGTGACAACAGGGTTTATCTATTGTAACTCATTCTGCTGATTTATTCTTCATTTTTGTACTGTACATAAAATATTCATGTTTTTTTTTTTATTCAAATGAAGTATCTTTACAGTCTGCATGCATTTTCTGTGTTTATACCTCTAACCCTTAATCCATTAACTAATTGCTCAGTTAACAGATAATTAATCAGCAATCCAATTTGATAAAAGATTGTTTCAATGAAATTATTACAATTTGTACAGCCATGTCACATAATTAACTGAACAAGATTTTGACTCATTTCAAAGTAGTGTATTTTAAAAGCCCTTATATAGCTCACACAGTACAGTACATCAGTATAAAATGTATTATTTTATTTCAAAGTGAAGACAATCGAAACCTCTTTAAAACACTCACAATGCTGCCTTTATGTTCTTATCAGTCCATCAAATAAAACTGACCTCGTCAAGAACTCGAAGACTCAAATAAAAGATGCAAATAAACCTGTACTGTTATACTTATTCCCACTACATAGACTGTACATATTTTTCTTTTCATTGTTGCTTGGTCATAAATGCCAGGCAGGGTGGAGTAAGCGAGGAGGAGGAGAAGTGCAGCCACAACTTTCCCAGAGGCTCATGCAAGCGTCAGTTGTGTTATAAATCATTCAGGGACACTCAGAAGGGGCACAATACATTTTTATCTCTCTTCTCTCATCTCTGAATCCCCTCTCCCTGTTTTATTATTGAATGTGGTTCCTTTGAGCGTCCAATCTGCCACTCGGCACCATCAAAAAGAGAAAGGAGGAAGTAGTGGGGGTTAACCAATAAGACAGAGAGAGAGAGAGAAGGGTAAAAATGGCTGTAATGTGGGAGGCAGAGGAGATGAGGAAAGGACTCATTCCAGTTTGATTAGACACAGGAATTCGGTTGCTCAAACAAAAAGGTCACAGTGTCATTTGTGTCCTAAATAACAGATCTACTGTAAATCTTGATTGTCCGAGACAACAATTGATTTTTATTGTGTGCCCGTCTCAAAACGATTATGTAGTTGTGGGTGAGGTTGGATTCACTGGTAGTTGATGCTGTTCCACCTGCTTGTCAGAACGAAATAAAGCCCAGTAGCTGACAGCGCTCTGCTGTCAGAACAACTCTCTCAGATTTGATGTGTATGTGTGAATCGACTATATGTGTAATACTGTGTGTGTACGTGGATGAAAACAAAATATTATGCTTGCTTGTGGGTGTGCTTGCAAAAGCTTGTGTCCATAAGCACTGTATGTAGTGTCCTTGAACTCATGTATTTGAAAGAAGATGCATTTGTCTGCAAAATAGGAAGCACTTCTTCATATAAAATGCTCGGATATCTAGCCTGAGATGTTGTCAGCTGACTGTAGTCTGGCATAGACCTCGAGCTCCCTGTGAAAATGGCCAAGTGGGTGTAGAAAATCACTCAACACGAACATGGTTTTTGTATCTGTCGTTCTGCATAAAGGTAGACTGTGGATCCATGAAGATGGTGCCTGTATTTTTACTGCTGCACTGAATAAAGTTATACCAATGAGCATTTTAAGGCAAAAAACATCTCAAGCCCGCCTTTTTGAGAAAATGTACACAGATTACATTTCCGCTAAATTTTCTGTTTTTGTTATGGAAATTACATTGCCATCTTTCCCGAAACTGAGAACATAATAAGTATCTATCACTACAAAGATTTTCATTGGCTGTTGAGTCATTTCACCATCTGCTGTTATCAGATGTGTCATGCTATTTGTTTCAGTTCCAGAGTCCACCTATGGCATGGTTACAGTTATAATTTAGTGTATCTCATATATATGCTGTTGACCTGATGAATCAATCAATCGAAATTAAATTTTTACATGACACTTTTGATTATTTACGCTCAGTGATGATTTAGTGACCTTTGTTACCGTACACTCTGTGAGCACTACACCTATGGCTGTAAAGAATTCCTTATGGTTCTTACTGGTAAATATTACTTTCCTCCTTTCTTGTTTTATGAGCCAATGAACAACCCTTTGGTACTCTAGAGTAAGGAAGATGATATAAAATGTAGTTCAGATGCTTGTTGAGACTGTAAAATGTTGTGAAATGGGGAAAAAATACTAAATGGTTGACAAAGTAGGCACTTTCAGAGTGAAGCTAATGATACGAGATCAAATTGATAATCATAGTGTCTAAAATATCCCACCCAAAATTTTATTTGTTTGTTTTTGCCTCTTTTTTTTTTTTAAACCCCAGGAGCAGTATTCCACCAGTCATGAGGGCATCTGAAAAAATGCAACACTGGATTTAAACCGAGAAGAGAGAGGGAAGACAGGCTAGTCCTACATACCCCTCAACACATTTCTACAGGTAGGTTATGTATTTGACTCTCTGAGGCTGTTTGATGTATTGTTTTTGCATATTATGACAATCTGTCTATGAGCAGTTTTTTATTTTTTGTTTTATTTTATTTTTAATACAATGAATTCATTTGTGTGTCAGAAATCCCCTTCATGCTACAGTTAAGACAGATGACACAGGGATCAGCCAAGTGCAAACTGGGTCAATATTGAAAGCTTCTGCCCTGCTGGCTCTCTGATGTACTTAACAGCCAATCACCTCTCTTTCACACTGATTTGCAAGAATTTTTCCTCAGGTTGTGACATGAAAAAAACTTTCTTGCCTGGACCAGTTTTGAAGTTAACAGCAGTTTAAATTAAAATGAAAGTTCATGTTATGTCACAGCTACATCACTGTTCTTTTTTTCTATAGTCATGGTGATTGTGTTTTTGAAGTGACTCTGATTAAGTACTGCAGTTGAATTTGGTGGACAAGGGTTGCATTAAAAGGAACGTTTTTGTTTGGTTTACTTTGTTATACCACAGTTGTTTTCAGTTTTCCATAGAAAGTAATTTTGCTCGGGCACCACTAAGCTGTAGCGATTGAAGAACTTGAGGTTTGTCTGTGGTTTGCAGTCTTTTATGAATTAGGCAAAAATGTAAATCCTTCTGCCAACTTGTCATCTTTACACAGAGAGCCCACAGCCATCATTGGAATCGGTGAAAAGGAAAGCGCGCGTGTGTGAGTGAGTGTACATTCTGTTCCGTAGGCAAAACTTGCTGCTGAGTCACACCCTGATTGGGGAGGAAAAAAGCTTGTGGGGATTGGGTGTGGTAGAGAGGAATGATTTTGGTTACAGAACGCCTCTCTAGGCAAGGATAAAGACTTATTTGAAATGTCTCGACTTCCCCTCACTGTCAGTCTTGTGAGCTCAAGGGCAAAGAATCTGTTAAGTTCACACTTTAGAGAGCTGCTTCACAATCAGGTCCATAAGACAGGTCACAAATACTGCTTAAAAATGTAACTGGCAAGGTGTCGAGGATGAAACGGAGTGAACTTTTGACTTTAGCTGCAAATGTTTCATGTCTTCACTTTCTTCATAGGAAAACAGGGGCTCATATAGCCTGAAGTGATTCTGCCACCTGATTAAATGTTAATGCCCTTAGCAGCTTTGTGTCATGGCTTCATATGAGAATGGAAATCTATCTGTCAAAGAAATGAAAGGGTTTTTTGTGTTTATTTTATATAATATGCCTAACTCTTCATGCTTCCTGCATACGTCCTCGTGAGTGTGGCTACCATTTGAAAGAAGATGAATTAACTGTGAACAGAGACAGACTGCAACAATAATTTAGGCCTCGAATTTCACTCCATTCCAGGCCACTCTGTTCACCAAACCAACAGACTGCTAATCTTGCATGATAACCCCATGTGTCAGAATATTAGATTCTGTTTGACTGAATATCATGCCCATAATAAATTTAATTTGATGGGTTATTTGTAGTACACAGATAAGAGCTACAAACTGCAAAATCTGTCCTTAAAAACAAACAAAAAAATAACCCTTGAGCTTAAACTGAAAGCTCCAATAATCAAATCAAATCAAATCACTTTTATTGTCACTTTTATTGTCACATCACATGTGCAGGTACATTGGTACAGTACACGTGAGTGAAATTTTTGTGTGCGAGCTTCACAAGCAACAGAGTTGTGCAAAATACAATAATGTAAACAAGCAAAATACAAGAATGGCTACATCTGAAACTAATAAATATATGTACAATATATAATAGTATATGCATTTCTGGATGTGTATACTAAATATTTTTGTGTGTGTGTGTGTGTGTGTGTGTACACATATTTTACAAATTAAATAGAGTAAACAATAAATAAAATATATAAAAATATACAGAGTTGAGACATGTGCAAAATACTGATATACCTGTTTTTGACAGTCCTGACACCTATTTCTTCAAATACATTATCTATCCTTTTTATTATTGCTCTCTCCACCAATCCTTTATTATGTAATGATGGGTGATTTGTCTAATATTATGCATATAGAAGCAGGTAGACTTTGCTTCCTTTGATGAGAGAAGGGTGCAGGTTGCATGTGTGCATCTTTGTGGAGTCTACAAAATTGCAGAAAGATAATGCTCTTAATAGTTGATGGTGGCAGTTTGCTTGATGCTTGCATTTGGAGTTTTATCTACTTGTTCCTGATTTTAATATCATTGCTCAACCTCAGGACAGGTCAAAATGACCCTCAGGCTTGTGCTTCAGTGGGGACTCCACCACTGCCTGTGAGTGCTTTAGAGTCATCAGTTCACTACATCTGCCTGAACTCAGTGGCCTGGCAGCAGTCTGGAGAATTACCATTCAAATTAAGCTATTATACTATTGAGGTTGTGCCAAATATATGTAGTCTATCCTTAATAAATGGCCATTTGTGTTGATTCAGAACATACACTTCACAGACTTTCCACAATAAGAAAGAGTGTTATCACATCTGTAGCTTTAATTTGGCTTGTTGTCATCACTATACAACCTTGGATTGTGCATTTAAGTAGGCTTTTATATTATTCATACAATAACAAGGTTGACCCATTTTATGCCATGAAGAGGCATAACACACACACATACATGCACATGTCACACACACAAATGCTGTATCCTCCAAGGACCTTCTCCTACTCCAGTGAGATGTGAGGCTCTATCTGCGCACACTACTACACTAATACACACTACTAAGGCTCTAAGCCCGCTTTCTATAATGTCATGATAGGAGTTGAGAGAACTGGATTATTACGTAATTCTTATTCTTGCACTCTCACACACATACCCACCATAGGACTAGCCTCAGTGTACAGTTTGGTGGATTTTCTGCTTCTTCTTTTTTTCCCCGTTTCTGATTAGAGCTGGTGATTTGAATCCCAGTAAGAATTCCCACAGTCTGTCTAATTCCTGTTCCTGTCTAAAGCTGGGAGGAGGGCCAGTAAGCTGCTAAACCCCCCTGGCTATACAGAAACATATGGGCAATTGTGTGCTCTCATTGATGTATTGGTGCAGATACATGCTTGTGTACAGTACCCTGTTTATCCATGTGTAAACATAAACATACATACATTAGTGCATACCTGCATTTGTGATGTAAATGTACACAAACAACCTCAGAAGCATGTACTTCATTTGTGCACACATGACTTTAGATAGACGTGAACCTACTGTAAATGACTGCATGCAAAGAAAATGTTCTTCTTTCTCCAAGCTTGTCTTTTTCAGGCAATTATTGATACTGTCATTTATTGATTATTATTGATACGGTCTTAGAAACCTTTTTAATAACTCCTGTACAATACAGTGGGTTTCAGAATTAGTTTACTCACCTTTTGCACAGAAGACACTCAATATTTCTGTGAAGCTGTCGTCTGTTTTCATTTATCAATAATATCAATTATACAAAAACAATTCTGTTTCCTCTTTTCTCTCTTATCTGTCTATGTGGTAGCCCAGTTAATTCTTATGCCCTTGCACAGTCTATTATTCAGGTATTGTTTAAAAGAATATAATCATTTAAAAAATAATGAATACAAATCCTGTATTGAAAACCTTTCTAAATGTTCAATTTGAACAGTATTGGTATGATTGGCTTTCTGAACCATTTTATGATATATAGGCTTATTTACATTGCGGTGTCCCATTTAAATACTTGCAGTGCCGCAGATGGTATAGAGCCATATCTGTCAGCTTGAGTGGTCCTTAAGAACACGTTGGCACATCAATTAGTGATAGCAATGCTAAGAGGGGGCCTAAGGGTATTATGGATATGCTTTGTTATGCATGTATGTTTCTTGTATATGCCTAATGTTATGTTATATATGTCCCATAAATATTTTTTGATTGTGTTTACTGACATTAGAATAAATGTGTTGTTGGTGTAGTGTATCAAGATACAAGCACTGTTGTTGCTTTAAACTTTTTTTTTTTTTTTTTTTAACAAATATGTGCACTAGAAAGATAATACATTACATTTGTAAATATCATGACAGGATTTTTTACTGGTAATACCTGATAAAAGCTTGTCAATGTTAACCCCTACCTGGAAACGGTATGTTTTAAATTTTTTGGGACCAAACACTGCCAATTCATGTATGAACTCACTATCAAGAATTTTAGTGGAAAATCCTTCTAATTGCTCTTCAAAACATATTAAATTCTCCAGTGAAGCTGTGTTTGTGTAAGTACTAGTCAGATTAGCATAAATCACATAATCTCTTTTGCACATAATTTGTATTTATGATGTATAGTTTATTGTATATAGCAAATCCGGTAGCCTAATTACCCACCTGCACCTCACACACATCCCATTTACACACTAGGTGTACATTATTTCTGCACATGCAAAAAGATTCACACCTACGCATATGTATAGTGTCATTATTTGAAAATGTGGCTCTGAGTATGTTGTAAAAAATTTACACACACAAGCATTTAATCTGTCTAAGCCATTTGCCTAAGCAGCTCTCTCAGAACAATGCCATTCATAGATCCTTAACACACACACACACACACACACACACACACACACACACACACACACACACACACACACACACACACACACACACACACACACACACACACAGAGCAAACTGTCCAAACACTGGGCTTTGCTGGGCTAGTAACAGGTTTACGAAGCCCCCTGAGTTACAACCTGTTGTTGCCACATTGCATCACTTCACACATTTCGGGAGACTGGAGGAGGAAGAATGGAAAAGAACGAGAGAAGGTGTTCAGTCTCTGGAGTGATCACATGAATTAGGTGTTCATTTGCTTCATTTTTGTCTCTTGGAAACAGTCAGGAGATTGTTCTATCTTTGTGGCTTAGATCAGCTTTCAGAGTTTGGGTAAAGCCCACTTACTCTGTTGGATTTTTTTTTTCTCCCCCCTCTCATTTTTGTTACCCTGTACAAACTAATGAATGCATCATAGTGAGGGTATGTACATGTATATCTGTACTTATGTGCACTATATGCTGTGGGTGTGGGGAGAAAGGTGAGATGGAGGTTGTGTCAGGCTTTTTTTTTTTTTTTTTAAGTAGTTATGTTAGAGAGCTTAAGCAGGAGAGATGAGAGAAAGACGGGGCTGATGCAACCAGGAGACACACAGACAAATGTTTCAGAGTCACTAACACAGACATGGACACACACAGGTTCATATTGTAGGTGCACTTAGGAAAAAGCAAATTAAATACTTACTGCTGTATATGTGTGTTTATGTAAGAATAAACATTGCACACACATGCATCCAGATATAAGGCGATGTATGCACGTTTCTTAAACTGATTTATATTCTTTTATTGCACTTTTATGTTGGAATAAATATAAAATACACATTAATAAAATAGTACTAATGTTTAATTTACAACCCACATTATTGAAAAAGCTCATTGATTGGATATTTGATGAGATCACAAAGAGCTTCGAGCTGCACCAGTAACTGTGCGCAGTAGAAGTTTGTGTACAAACAGCTACACTGCTATATTGTCCACACTTCATCAACTGTAAGATTTTTATTGTAGTCATGAAGAAGCCATATTAGGGTTTTATGTTTCTGAGAAAAAAACCCTCTATGACCAATAGATGCCTTAAACTAATTTGTAAACCTGCATGTATGATCTCTCACCTTATACAGGCTGATAAACTGGAACCATGGCCGTTGTTTATGTGTAAATCTGTGGCTACTTACAAGAATGTTGTGGAGCATTCTTCAAGAGAAGCCAGGGCTAAATGCCATGAAATTGATTTTAGTCAGGCTACAGCACAACTGATTTACGCAAAGCTGAGATGTTACGGCAGCTTTTTAAATGGCAGCAGGCTGTCACAGTGCTCCAGGAGACCTTTCTGTATGCAGAAGTTCATAAGAAGCAGCATGTGTGTCATTGTGGTTTTCTTCATCATTATTTCTAACATTCACTGAAATAGACTGTGGGCAGTGTCACTGTATATTTTGATTTATATTTAGATTTTGGAATATGAAGCACAGCAACAAGTCTTTTTGCTGCAAACCACTCACTTTACTTACTTTGATATTTCAAAAGTCTTTAAAACTTACTTATGTCCAAGCTCATATCCTTTACATTGAATTGGGTAGTGTCATCAGCCCAGTATATCTGTGGAAAAACTTATCAAGAGTAGCACAAGAAGCTAACAGTAGCTTCCTGGTTACATCAAGTGGACAGTTTAAAGTACAATAAAAGCTGTTATTTAGCTTTTTGTGGCCATGTGTTGGAAAAAAAATCCATGTTTCTCAAACGAAATTCCAATAACCAAAACATACACGAAGCCTAGTGACACATATTTCTGTCCATATTCAAAACCCCAAGGCTGGAATCATTATGCGTCTGGTGCTATGGCACAGAGGGCTCAGGACTTTGCCTTTAAGACTGATATTTTTGGAGTGGGTGCAATGGCTTAGATCCCTTTAAGAGCAGAGGATTAGGATGATGCTGATGCTTCGTGTCTTGGCCTGGGTGCCTGTGTGTCTTGCTGCCTCTGCCTGTATGTCAGCTTTCTCTGTGTGGGGCTGGCCTTTGGAGCCAGATTTACTTGCTGCATCTGGCTGATGTGCACACTGATTTCATGGTAGAAAGAAAGAGAGAGGGAGAGAATGAGAGACACTGGTATCAGAGAGATGCTGTGCGCCTGCGTGCATGGGTGTGAATGTGTGTTGCATGTTCAACGAAGCTAACTGGAGCAGGGTGTCCAGGATGCATACACGCTTGATGGCCTGGCTGCAGCCTTGTGATACAAAACAGTCAGCATTAGTGTGTTTGTGTGTGTGCGCGGGCACTATGTCCATGTGTGGAAATGATGCATCAGTGACTCAACTTCTGCTGTCAAACATGTGCGTGTGACTGTGTATGCAAGTGTGACTGTGTGTGATGAGCAGCAGGACTAGACGGCTATCGTCGTCATTATTAGCAAACATTTTTTTATTAATTTTTTTCCTGTCTTATCACCTATCAGCTGTCAATGAGAAGCACTAATGAAAATACTCAAAGAAGCCCTGCATATTGCACATGAAATAAGGATATTCTGTGAAGTGACATTAAATCAAACAGTGTCTGGATGTTCACAAGTATCAACAACCATCCTTGGGTATAAATGCATCTAATTTTAGCATATATGCTAGGAAACAAATGTGTTGTTATCCAGTGCACGGCAGTAAATATCAGCCTAATAGTCTATTCTCTTGACCTTTCTTTTTCCCAGGTCTAGCTGGCCAATGCCGGACCCGTCGTGGATATTTGGTGGTGGTAGTAGCAGAAGTAGCGTGTATGTGAGTGCGGTCCCTGGCGCCTAGCCCATGTCCAGCACATAATGCCGTCGTCCACACGGAAAGGAGTACCGAAGGACCCCGAGTTGGCTGACCTCTTCTTCAAAGACGACCCAGAGGACGTTTTCTGTGACCTGCATGAGATCGGCCATGGCAGCTTTGGGGCCGTCTACTTTGTAAGTATCAGTTCACAATTATGGTAACTCTGGCTTTCAAAGGCCTTGAAGTAAATTAGAAATTATTCTTTTTGAGATAGATTTAAAGCACTTAATTTGAGTTTTGCAGCTTTAGTGATACAGATCTGAAAGAACAGCAAAAGTGGTTGGATCATTTAAGAAGTTGCATAAACACTTCTAACATTATATATTGCAGTTTATCATTGTTATTAGCTAGTAGGGCTGGGTATCGTCACTGATTTCTAGAATCGATTCAATTCCGATTCACAAGGTCCCAAATCGATTTGATCCACGATTCGATTTAATTCGATTCGATTCGATTTAAATCTGGGAAATTTTGACAGTCAGAAGTATAATTCAGATCAGAACATTTACATATTTTTGTATCTATAAAAAGGAAGCTGACACTCGCAAGACTTTATCCAAGGTGTGAGCATCACAGCAGATGCCTTTGTGTCAAAGTAGCTGAAGATAAAACACAGAAAAACATGAAGGTGATTTTCCTGGCCTGGGATTTTATACAAATATTCTGCAGTACATCAAAAACGAAAGAAAACCATTAATTAATGAACATTGCCTCTGACGTTACAGCGGTTTTATTAGACACACGGCTAAGCATTTTGCATTTTGAATAATATTAAAAAGTTTAAATTTGTTCAGTATTGAACAGCAGAAATGAGGCTTTCTTTTCGGAAGAATGTAAAAGGGAAAAAAACAGCGGCCGACAGCGCTGTAAACAACAGTAGACTTGTGCGTAACAAGCAAGCGAATAATGAAGAAAGCGAAACTGTTCGAGAGAGAGAGAGGGGGGGGGGGGGGAGGGAGGGAGGGAGAGAGGGAGCTGTGCATCGCAATGGAAGCAAAACAGTAAAAGAGTGAATTCATGACGATGTTTATGTGAAGCGTTTGGATCTTCTTTTGCTGCTGGTTCGGTCAATATTGTTTGGAGAGAGATCAAACTAACAGCTTTAGAATCAGCGCATAAAGGGCGTGAACACAAAGCGCAGACCCGGATCAGCGAGCTGTCGGCTTTCAGCCCCGACTGTGAGAAAGGCGACATCTAACTGATTCTGATCCGCGGGTTGCGCTGTGTGTTTAAGTCTATGTGCAGAATCCCTGTACCTGCTCTCATTTACTGTTTGGTGGTTCTTGAAATTTTGTGAGATGTCACCAGAGATTCTGGCATTTCGGACAAAATAAATTTATATTAAAAAATCGATTCAGGATTTTAATGAATCGATTTTACGTTATCCAAGCCAGAATCGATTTTAATCGATGAATCGATTATAAAAACCCACCCCTATTAGCTAGTTACATACGCACATACTTACACTTCCTGCTGAATAAAGGAATATGTATGCTGTAAATGTAGTGCACCACATTATGGCTCTTTGAAAGCAGTTAAGTGGAGACAGATCCTCTCTCAGCACTTTTTCTGTTTCTTATTAATCTCATCATCACTAATTACTCATCAAGCTTTGATATTAAAGCTGCATGGAGGAGGGAATGAAAAGCATCCTGTATTCTCCTTTTTCTCCTCCTTTCTCCCTTTTCCTCCAGATGCAGGACTAGGGGCGATAAGCCTCCTCCCTGCCTTGCAAGACAGCTGTTCTGTTGATATATAAATACAAAGTAGTAGTCAATGAAGGGGGAGGATTTTCTTGACTGCCAGGGCTTTACTATCCCATGTCATGTACACGTACACACGACCAGTACATCAGTAGTAGTCCTAGTACCCATGTCCGTCTGGCTGACAATCTCCAGTGTGTGTCTAAATCCTGCCCTGATGTCAATCCTGTGCTCACTGACACACTTGTACTACCCCTATTACAACAGTGCTTGCTGTCAGCAAGGGCAGTTTTTGTAAATGTTGTTAATAGCTTTATTTTTTCAGTGATTGAACTAAGGATACATTATAATTAAAAAAAAGAAAAGTTTTTATTGTGTTATACAAAATCGATACATACGATACTATCATCTAAAATGATATATAAAATCATTGTCAATGGCAACTCATGTTTACAGCTTTACAAAAACTACTACTACTTACTCCCTTATGTTTCATATATGCTAATTTATTATATCTTTTAAGAACAGTATTTATTTAAACATCACAATATTTTCTATTCAAAGCAGGTAAGGTTGTTTTTTTTATTGTTTTGTTTTTTTAACCCATTCTGATACACTCCAACCTGAAGACGGGTTAGTATGAATTTTTGCCTGAGAGATGAATCAGTACATCAGTGAATCAGTTGCTGTTATCTATTACTAGTGGCTAATCGGAGCTTCTCTCACCTGATTTTTAGAAAGTGGATACTCAAAGGACACCTTTTGTTTGTTTGTTTTCTATTTGAAGTTAGTCTGAATCTGTAAAAGTAATGACTATAGGAGAAAAAAAATACAGTAGTTACCACAGTAAATGTGCATTGTCAAATACATAAAATTCCCTAACTATAACTGTGACTGCTTTTGTACTTGTGTAAAGACAAACGAGTAACTCCCATTACAGAAGGAAACAAGGGGAAATTACCTCCTGAGAACACAGACCCAACAC
The DNA here is from genome assembly GCF_964374335.1 of Astatotilapia calliptera. Classification (NCBI taxonomy): domain Eukaryota; kingdom Metazoa; phylum Chordata; class Actinopteri; order Cichliformes; family Cichlidae; genus Astatotilapia; species Astatotilapia calliptera. Next base: position 32,866,558 of record NC_137433.1, on the reverse strand, counting down.
CAACAAGGGGTTCACACACACCCTGATAATGGTTGCTGAATTAAAGAGTTTGTAATTAGTAACACATTCCCTTCTAATGCAATTAGCAATACAATTAGCCTATTTAAATTTCTTAGTTTTGATTGATTTTTGTTTCCTCATATGTAATGCCATCTAGCTGTATCCTATAATAAGAGGAATGCATGCTCTTATGCATAAACTGACAGGCAATCATTGGGATCAAATTAATCTGAAAAAAAGTCAAATGGGAATACTCTCTTGCCTCCTGTTACTGTAATTCCATTTGAATCTCAACATGAATTTCCCATTCAATTGTATATGGGATGAAGCTCAGATAAGGGCTTAGGCTGAGCCACAGCCTAGCTGTCCCTGAGGCAAAGTGCCTCAGAGGTTAACACCATGGGTTTAGCATGCAAATGTAAATGTGGACAGATAACTCAAACAGTTAAAGTGGCTATAGATAAACCTCACCTGATTTACGTTGTTCAGGTGGATATTTATTTTAGATTAATGTAAGTATTTAGTTTTACTTGCACTTGGATGTTTTACATTAGATTGGTCCCTGAACTAATAAGTACCACTGTCCAAAAACAGGCTGCTATAGCTCGTGCTTTTTAGGTACAGTACATGTTATGTTTTATTTTTTCTATAAATATAATATTTATGTAGTGACCTTTTGATGTTAACTTTCACATTTTAATAGAAGACCAAAGGTTACCCTGTGGGCATTAAGATCACTTTTGAGTCTGTATGTATGTATGTTTATGTTGTAGAATGCCAATATAACTTTGTGGCTAGGGGACCAAAAAGGTACCCTAAAGGTACCGAAAACAAACAAAAAAATGACAAAAACAAACATGAGGCCTTGTTATATCCTGTGGGAGGTTTACTGTATTTGTCTTCGTGTGAGCTGTCTTTTCCTAAGCATTTAGACCTTGTGTTTAAAGACCTTAATAGAGTGTGATCTTTTCTATTTTCTCTCTCAGGCTCGGAACTCCTACTCCAACGAGGTGGTGGCCATCAAAAAGATGTCCTATAATGGCAAGCAGACTACTGAAGTAAGAAAATATACATGCTGGAAAATGTAGATATGGCACATACAATGTGAATGCTCCAGTTTTAGATGGTTTTGTCTGTGGAACCATATCAGAGGGACCAAAAAAAGAAAAACCTCAAGTGAGCATTTGGTTAGGTTTGGTCAGATAACCTTTTTTTTTTTCTATGATGTGGGAGGTATAGCTCAGAATGCAAAAAGCAGCATTACATCATTTTCTGCTACTTCACACAGCTTGATGCTATGCTTGTGAAGTTGTGAGATGTCTCATGTGGTGGTTAGTTACTCTGAAGGAACAGAAATAATGTGAAAATAATGGAAGATAATTGCCCACACCAGATGCAAAGCTTGGAACAAACACGTGTCTACCTCAAGAAAACTGCTGGAAATGTTTAGGCAGAAGCATATTTCAGAAGGCATCCTATGGGATCACAGCTTGTACTTCGGCTGAACTCAAGCCCACATCTCAGTGGTTTAGTCAACTTGTATCTTTTTATAAAACAGTGAGTGATGATTTTGTGTGAGGGCACTTGCAAGCTATTGTCCAACTTTTCCATACTAGTTGAAGTGGAGCCAGCTTTCAGTTTGTTTATTATTTATATTGGTGCAGTGCCTTTAAAGAAAACCTTTCTGTCAATAGACAATAGCAAGAGAGATACAGATGTAAAATATCTGTCACTGGTTAATGCATTGTATTTAAAGTCTTAGTTAAGTGTTAGTTTAATAGTACCTAAAGGCTGGAATCATTCTTTCCTTTTGCAGAAGTGGCAGGACATCATTAAGGAAGTCAAGTTTTTGGGACAGCTGCGACACCCAAACACAATTGAGTACAAAGGCTGCTACTTGAAAGACAACACTGCCTGGGTTTGTAGATCCTTTTCTACATCCTCTTTTTTTTGTTCAAGTTCCTCTTTTTTTTTTTAGTCTGGCAGGATACTTGATTTATCTTTCTCTCTTCTGCTCTCTCTCATTCTTTACTTACATTCTTTTGTTTTCATGTCCTGCTCGGTATGTTTTCCTACTGTGTACTTATGTTTCTTTGTGTACACTGATCAGCCACAACATCAAAACCGCCTACAGTGCACTGCCAAATCAACTCTGTCCCATTGGGGCTTCTGGTGTCTGTCATAAGAACATTGGCTGCTGATTGCTGGGTGGTGCTTCTGCGGGTTGTGCCTGCTCTGGTAGATCCCACTGATGTTTGACCAGTTTTGAGTCTGCAGAGTTTAGAGGCTAGGGCTTGAGCTATTTCTACACACTGTCCTGTTACGCAAGACCTCTGCCATCAAGATAATAAGTGTTAGTCACTTCACTTTTCTGTTTGATTTTAATGTTGTGGCTAACTGTTGTACGCCCACTTCCTCTACATTCTTTAGACTAGGACTTTTCACAAACTTTAAAGCTTTAATTAAAATTTATAACGGTGCTCATTCCATGTGAGTGATTAGTTTCCATTTTATTTGAGGTTTAACTATTTTCTCTTTCAGCTGGTGATGGAGTACTGTCTGGGCTCTGCATCAGATTTACTGGAGGGTATGTTTATCAGTGTTTGATATGCCAATACATTGAGATATTTCATAATTTTATAATGGCTTTTTTGTCAGTAACAGGGTGGAAGTGTTAACATTTTTTTTCCAGGAAGTCACTCCTGAAACTTTTGTAAACCCGAAACTTGTCAAAACAAAACTAATGAAAAGTAACTTTGGTCTTTTAGCTTGGTTGTGCACTGTAAAGTATGCCCTTTAGCTAATTTAAGCTGTTTTAGGAGCAGAAGTAGGCTATGACTGCTTGACCTTATTGAGGATTTTTTTTGGACTACCAAAAAATAAGGAACTGGCTGCTATCAGATAACTGCAGTTATCTTTAAAAACTTGTAAAACCTCATGTTCTCCAATTTTCTGTGATTATTTGGTTCATTTTGTGGGCCTAACTAAATATTTTCTGTGATTGTATGCTTAGGGGCACTCTCCCCATTTGCGTCCTTGGATACTGGAGCAAGATAATGTAATGTAAATGTGTAATCTGCTGTAATAGTACTACATTTTAAACCACTGTTTATCGCAGATGGAAAACATATTTGTTTCTTAGATTTCAGCGCCTGGCAAAAAATATCTATATCACTTTTAAGAGCTTGAATTCCCTGAACTCCCCATCCTCTAACCACTCTTGAAGCTACTGACTTATTTTAAACACCCAAATACTCACTACTGACAGAGTACACAGTTGTGACAGTCGTTCCCAGACTGTTCTGGGGAGTTTAGCCTTTATATAAAAATTCTCAGTCGTAGTTCTGCAGTGACCTTTTGCCTTGGCACAATTTTTAGAACAGCAGGACTCGGGGTGCCAGCTTAGGAAACTCAACTGTTTACTGGGATTACTTTATTACTGCAGTGTGTGGACAGATCAGTACAGTTGGTCTTAATTATTAAAGCCATGATACTGTGCTTTCCAGAGCTGAGCACATGAAGTCTGCACTTCCACAATCTTGGATAGAAATAACTATTTGAATCATTCATGTTATTTCTGCTCAATCCATTCATTGTACTTATTTCTTCCATAGTTCATAAAAAACCACTCCAAGAAATGGAAATTGCTGCCATTACCCATGGTGCCTTGCTAGGACTGGCTTACCTACATTCCCATAATATGATTCACAGGTGAGTCTATTTCTTTCCTTGCTTACAGGCAACATAGAGTGAAAACATGGAACATGATAACATAAGACAGTTACGTTCTTCATTTATTGCAGTGTTTACGAATTAAGTTGTAAAACATCATGTCTATACTTACTCTTGGACATCACCTTCCCACCTTATTGCTGTACACAGTTGTATCTTTTAAGGTGGGAAGATATGATTGGCATCCAACAACCACATCAAATAAATCCGTTTTACTGTTCTGTATCATTTTAAGTTTCAAAGGGCATAGATTTAAAATGTCAAATCAAACATGATATCTTTAAATACCCAACTGTGTTGTGTTGGTCAAAAGTGAATAAAAACTGGACTGGCTCATTGGAGGTAGGACTAACTTGGCACATATCAGTCACCTGGCACATATGCATAATATATAAGTGGAGCTAATGTGACTTTTTCTCTTTTCTGTCTTTGCTGTCTTCATGCTCTTTTCCCTTATCCAGAGATGTGAAAGCTGGTAATATCCTGCTGACTGAGCTGGGTCAAGTCAAACTGGCTGACTTTGGCTCCGCCTCCATTGCCTCACCTGCCAACTCCTTTGTGGGCACACCTTACTGGTCAGTACACACAAGACAAACATGGAACCTCATCTGCAGAGAAGAGAAGATTAAGTTTCTTCTTTATCTTGCACATGTTCAGTACAAATGAGCTATTTTATGTCTTTTTTTTCTTTTTTTCTGCCAATTTTATTTAGACATTGTTGTTGGTAGATGTTTGTTGTTCTAGAGTCATGCACCTAGACATGCAACATGTTAGTCATTATTAATTCAGTTTGAGAAAGAACTGACAAGATTTTTTTTTAATTCATATTAATAGTTTTCCGCAATTGGCTTTCAATTGTTTATGCACTAAAATAAAATATTCACTCACATATTCACAGCAGCTTTAATGGTAAACAAAGGCATCCCATATACTGGTGGAAAAATTGTCACACAAGTATAGAAACATATATTCCAAAAACTAAGCTGCTATCACAGCATACCAGAGTCTTTAAAAACTCTGAGAAGCTTAGAAGATTATAACATTTTCATGGATTTTTTCCATACTTGATAAAGTGTGTGCATACGCGTGTGTCTGCCTTTGTATTCAGGATGGCCCCAGAAGTGATCCTAGCCATGGACGAGGGCCAGTATGAAGGAAAAGTGGACATCTGGTCACTGGGGATCACTTGTATTGAACTGGGTGAGCAAACACCTACCCAGTGGTCAAATAATACATTTATTGGCTCAGACTGAAATTCAGCAGACTTAAGCTGATTAAAAGTTATTTGTTTGTACTACTTATTTTTTAGACTTCAGCTTCTCCCTCATTCAAGGAGAAGCTGATGCGAAAATGTGCACACTGTATATGTTATTCTCACATCCTTTCTCATTTTAGCGGAACGTAAACCACCCTTGTTCAACATGAATGCCATGAGTGCCTTATATCACATTGCCCAGAACGACTCTCCCACACTGCAGTCCAATGAGTGGTAAGTTTTAGCACCTTGATGTTACAAAATTACCATACACCCAAAAAAATCCAGTATAACCACTGATATAATGCATCCAGTCAACCGTGAACATTAAAGTCCATTCTAGTCAGGGTTCAGCCAGAGTAAGACATCCCTGTGTTAATCTGCATGACCTGTGATCCCTGCCACAGGCCATGTGCAAGGGCACACTCTAAGTCTCTTATGTAATTACCTGGGAAACAGCTACCAAAGAAACACACTGCAGCTACCCACACCATTTCTACTGAGCTTTGAGGCAGCATCTAAACAAAACAGCACGATTATTCTCCTGCTATTCCAAGTAATTTAACTCACACTTTAAGCTTGCCATACTAACATACAAATATATTCCTCCATGCACGTATGAGGTGTTCTAAATATGGGAAAACAGCTTGCTTTATGCATTATTTTATGCAGCTTTCAGCCTCACAGCTCATGACTGCGGAAGCTAATAGATTCTCTAGGGAATGTCCTTCCAGACATCAAAAAACATTTAGCAATTTAATTTAGGCCAGCAGGTTTTAAACAGCTCTTTGCTGTCTCTTTGCATCACCATTGTCAGACAAGACCAGCGGAGCTGCTATATATTGTCATGAAATGTTTAGGTCATCTAAAAAACTGAGAAACAGCATTTAAAACTGATATGCTTTTTTGTAAAGTCAAGAAAAAAGCTTAAATGAATTACTGTTTAACAACAAATCTCATCATAAAAGGTATACATTTTTTTTATCTGGAGGACTATAAGAAGTGAAATCATTTATTCAATATACAGTTGGCTTAGTTAGTAGAATAATCCAAGCACTCTACATAAGCCACCATAGCTTAGCTTTTTATGTTTTTTATTCTCAGTTAATGAATAAATGCTATATAAGCTATATAATATTTTTATATCTTTATATTTATTGTATGAACAATGGGCTCAGTATTAGCTAGCACAATCTTGGTAGTAAAGGAATAATTTGGGAACAGAAGAAAAGCGGATACATATTCAGCAGCATGTATGGACCGAGAACTAGGTGATCTCAATTAGCAAAAAATGCAAGACACTTGCAGGAATTTAGCAAAGGAACAAATATGCTACTGCTCCTCTGAGTTGCTGTAACCACAGCATGTGTGGTATGATTGTCCTTAGGGAAACGGCACTCATCAAATATTAACCCTGTGCTTGATGTTCTCCCTGTAATTTACTCCTGTGTACTTCTGCCATGCTGTGACTGCCATGGTATGCATGCGATGTCCTAGGTATGCAGTGTCGTGCAGGAGTTCCTTGTAATATGTTGTAAAAATTTGTCTCTGTCACACAGCTCCTCAGGAGTAGCTGAATGCAACCGTTTACCTGCCTCATACTGTAGAACATGTGCATCAGTTCCACACAAGCGTTCATTAAATAACAACCTTTCTTTTAAAACCTTTAAGTAGGCACGAGTATTGTGAGCAGGTCATGAGAAACGTGAGGCAAGGCAGTTCTTTAAAGTTAAAACTTGCTGCCTATGACATCTGTTGTAAAATTAGTGTTGATTTCTAGTATCGTGCTTTAGGTGAGCGATTGTGTGGGACAGCACAGGGTTGTGGTATTTTTGGAGGAGCTCCAGGGGCCCGAGGCATTAGCAACATCCAGATGAGACAAGTAGAGACATTGGCTTCATACACAAACACAAGGCCAGACTGTGAACACATTCGCATGACCTACAAGACTAAGCATGGATCTATGCTAGCAACTGAGAGAGAAGTAGAGGTTGAGGGAGATCTCAGTCGTATACCCTCAGTGTGTATTTTATTAATAAACGTAAAGAGCATTCCAGTCTATTTTATCTTAACAACTCATAACAGCAAACAAAACATATGGTGGTATATCTACCGTGCTAGATTACCATGATTAGATATTTAGACCACAGCTCCACTGGCCTATATTTTTATTGCTCCACATATTTACATAATCCATATATAATTCCCATTCGGGGCTACACTAAGAGATTATGCAAGATTGTTCTACTTAAGTCACTGATATATTAAACACCAAAGAGCTGTGGATTGCTCCTCCTTGTACATTAGTCATTAATTGCCAAAAAGGACAGATGGCATGGCTTTTTAGCTTGTCACTGTCATTTCTACTTAAAATTTTTCTAATTTTAAAAATATTAGTCCAAGAAGGACTATGACTGACTTCTTTCTCATTGTCCTCTTTACCTAGGTCTGACCTCTTTCGCAGCTTTGTTGACTATTGCCTGCTGAAAATTCCTCAGGACAGACCCTCGTCGGGGGAGCTGCTACGAGTGAGTGGGTTTCCTCAGTAATCTTTCTAGCTGTGACCTCACTTCCTGTCTCAGTCAGTCATGAGGATGAGTCACTCCCATCCACCCACGGCTCCCTAATACGCAAGCATATATACACTGTCTTCTTCAAGCACAGGAATCAAGCATCCTACTGAGATTTTTTTTAATTTTATTCCCCCCGTTGCCTCACAGCCAAGGGATAAGACACAGGAAGACAATTGAGCTCCATTTTATATGGTGTAATAAAATGAGTAGAAGGACAAAGAAAATAAATTTGTGTTGGACATAAATAATTGCATTTGAGTACTGATGTTGTGGAACCGCAACGGTTGTTTTACCTTAAAACTCATATATAATATAACTCATCTAACCCCTTAAAACGCAAAATGTTACTGTTGTCAAACACAGATAAAATAATCTCGTAAAACTTAACGCTTAAACCTGCAAGTTGTTTTTTCTTTTTTTTAAAGCCATCCTGCCAGTGACAGCCCATATGTATCTCCAAAACCACAATGAGCATACACGCTGATAATCCATGCATGTCCATTGTGTTTCCCTGTGATTGAGGAGATGATCTTTTTGTTTGTGTGACCAACAGGTAATCCTATTGGTGCACTAAGAGTTTTAAGTTCTTGGTGATCACGCTCAGTGGTGTTGAAGCCCAAGCAGGACTTTTCACACCTGTCTCACTTTATGGAGGAAGGTGTGAGGTTAGGAAGTGGTTAACTAAAGGGATCTGGACTGTTGTCTGGATAGGATGGGGCTTTTGACTGGAATGCACTCTTCCAAGCACCCCTGACCCAAATCCTTACTGAAAAAACCATTAAAGAGGGATAAGTACCAAACAGACTTTGGATCAGTGTCCAAGGGCCTGCTTTAAAGTGAAGGGCTTGGGGGTTGGGGTGTTAGTTTATGATTAATACCCCACTTTCTCTTCTGAGACACACACAAATTTACTCTTCATTTTAGTGCAAGCACACACACATAGACACACACACACAGGCACATGCCCCTCCAAGCGCTTTAAAGGGAAAATCAGGTCACTAATCTGTGGGCCTTGAGCTACTAGTGTACTGGCTTCAGGTTAAATTCACTCTCTGTCCTTTAAAACCTCATTCAGAATAATGGTAATTACGAAAAATAAAAGAGTAACCATTCAGTGGCCTCAACCCCCCGTAAGTACACTTCATTTAAACGAACATATTCACTTGAATAGTTGAAACTAACTCTGAGTTTCTCAGCTGTATAAATTTACTTACTAACTACAGATATTTACAGCACAACAGCAACTTCCCAGAGCATGAAAGGAAGTGTTCAAATTTAATTTTGTGTTTGACTAATCATCTAAAACTAATAGCATAATTGAGTTGCCCTATTTTACAAGAAAAATCAGTTCAGTGGATGGAATCATCTAAATGTTTGCTTTTTTGAATTCATGATTTCAATAACCGATTTATGAATGAGTATTTTGTGATTGTTTTCAATGCAATGTGTAGCTTAGACTAAGCAGGAAATGATAAGGTTTGCAAAGATAATGTGTTGCGAGTAGCTGGTTAGAATACTTAGTCTACTAATTCTCACTTTGCCCAACTTGCAAAATTCCACTAACCTCAACCTGTTTTATCTTTTGTATGTGAAACAACATACAATATGATGTGTTCATGAAGTGTTTAATATTTTCAGAATTCCCTTTGTTTCCTGTTATTATGCTAAAATTTAACTAAATGACTAATTGCTTCATCCATATACTTTCCTGCAAATATGAGATTTTTACTAGTGCGCTCATCTAATTATTTTCAAGAAAGCCAAAAAATTATAATCTCCCCAAAAATGTTGAACTATTATTTGAATACATCCAACATATTAGCCTTTTCCTTTAGTGGCTATTATTGCTATCAGTGTAGTAGATGTGGACTGGTCTAAAGTAGTAACGGTAGCCTGAAAAGTTACTACCGGTAATAGTATATGTCAAAAACAAATTTATCCTAAAAGAACAGGCTAAAACTGAGTATGGATGAGTACTTCTGGTAGAAGGCAATAGTGATGCCACAATACATATACCAGACAAGACTCCAGGTGCTGTAGATTTGCTGTCACTTCTTCTTTACACTAACCTCATAATGAGGAGGAATCCTTGAGATAACTTCATTGGATGATGGGATGGGGGTGGCCAACCACCCACATTCTGCTGTAGGTCAATCAGAAAATGGGACAAATCACTTTCATCTCTATTTTCAGTGTGTGATGTCATTCCTCTGTGTCCTGACTAACCCATTACACCGGCATCTGTCACATGGAGAGGAAGGTGTGCAGAGAGTGATGGCTAAAAATACACCTAAATATATGTATTTTTTTTTCATGCAGAATACGTACCTTTAGGTTGAATACATTTTAGCCTTTTATGCAGCCAATATTTTATGAATGACACTGACTAAGAGGAGGTGTGAACATGTTTGTGTGTTGTAGTGGGAGGAAGTGCTGGGCAGAAATATCTGTTCTGTTTTTATTTGTTTTGCTTTTTTATTCTTTTTTTTGACACCCCTAAATTGTTTGTAAAAAATAAAACAAAAACAAACAAATGAAAAAAACACAAATTAAAAATAGCCATCCACTATCACTCGACCCCCACCTTCTCTCCCACCTCCCACCAATCCCACTCTGACCCGTTGGTTATTCATTGTGCATTTATGTAATTATTCAATGTCCCAACCTCCACCAAATTGCACCTACATTAGATTACAGAGGTTCATCTCACTTGCAAAGGACAGACTCAGCAATGATAATCACCTAAATGATCTCCATAGAAGTGTGAAACCATTATATCATTCACTGATCATATTTTTAAAAGGAAGTCTGACCTTTCACATATTTTTTTTTTTCTTCTGGAAGGATTTTTCTTTCTTTTAGTAAATAACAAGGTCCAATTTGCTTTGCTATGCCCTGATAGAAGAAACTCTTAAGTATGTTTGTTTTTCCTCCACAGAGGTTAATGTGTGTAGCTCATTCTTAAAAAAAAAAAAAAAAAAAAAGCACAAAAGCAAAGGATACAGATTAAATAACTAAAATCTCTCAATTATCAATGCTTAGTGGGATTTTTGTTATATGACCTGATTTAATTAAAGTTCTCATTAACTTGGTGCAAGGCCAAATGCATTTCAAACAGTATTTATTGAAATGAGAAGGATTAGGAGTATTTATAAAAATCGATTATATGGACCTTCTCAGAGACTGTAGTAGAGCGTATTGAGTGCTGGGACCAGAATGGGTTGAACAACCTACAGGCGCCCTCTAGTGATTGCCAGAGTTGTTGTGCTCATTGAAATAAAATTTTAGACATGTTTAAATGACTTCCAAATATTTACGAACAACTTAAAAGATCTGTAAATGGTGCCAATGTTTAAGATAATGCAAAAGAAAGTAGTTAATATATAAAATTTTCATCTTCATTCCGGTTCAGCTTATTTTATTTCCCTTTTAAATGTTTACTGCCAATATTGTAAGTAGTCTGAGGCAATACTTTCTGAATTTCTATTGAAAAACTGGGAAGAAAACATCCATAATGTTCAGTTTAAATTAAACTGTATGACATGAAGACAGCAATTGAAATGCAAATAAAAAAGATAACCCTAATAGAAAGATTAGCTTTAGTTTCTAAACCAAGTATTTTCCTCCTTGTATTGTAATAAAGTCTGACTAAAACCTTGAACGAAGTAACTGACTGTCTGTCTTTTTCTCTTCAGCATGATTTTGTACGTCGGGAACGCTCGCCACGCATTCTCATTGACCTCATCCAGAGGACCAAGGATGCAGTGCGTGAGCTCGACAATCTGCAGTACCGCAAGATGAAAAAGATCCTATACCAGGAGAAACACAACGGGCCCTTGGGAGAGAGCCAGGAGGAGGAGGAGGTGGGAGGAAGAAAAAAAAAAAGGGAGAAGGGAGGTTAATGGGGAAACAGTTTATGCATCAAACTTAAATATTAAACAGACAAATTAATGTTAAAAGAAAAAACTCTGCAGAGTGCATGATCACAGGGAGTGGCACCAGAAACAGTTCTTCAATTCTTAACAATAGTTAATATGAAGATGAAAAATTGCATATATGTAGCCACAGTCTTTAAGTAGCAGAGTTGCACTAAAATGAGGTTTGGATTCAGTTAATCTGCAGAGTATTTTTGCAAAGTAATTGAAATAATTATTATATTTAAAATTTCCATCACCACTACATAAAATAAGTGCTTGTACTTGACACCAATGACAGAGTTTAAGCTCATTATTTCACACAGTTCTCTATCTGTAGGCCAACAGATGATTTCAGACAAAAGGTTGAGGGACAGCATAGTTTATCTGCATCCTCAGGATGACACTTAAGTCTCAGAGATGGTGACTCCACACTAGTCAGTACTGCTTCAGCACTTTGAAATCACAACAAATGGGAGTCTTTCTCATGCAGTCTTGGTAGCCTGAGATGAAATGTCCTTTAGCTGACCTGGCCTGAAGTAAAGTGAACAGTTATGGACAGCTCGTAGCGACAGTAATGTCATCCTACACCATGTGACACAATTCACAGCAGCCACCAGACCTTGGTGCAACAAGACACTGCTGAAAGCCTTACCCTGAAAAACCTGCTGTACCAATCCTTGTTTTATGTGGAAAGACTGAGTAAATATCCTGTCCTGTTGCCTTAGACCTAAGTGAATTGGCTTTTGCTTCTAAAAGCTACACAGTTTCATCCCGTATCTGTCTTGTACACCTTCAAGTTGACTTGTAATCTGAAGACCTCTGTCTGACCACTGCCCATTAACATAAGCTCAGATGCTACTGAATGACTCAGACACACACATCTTAACAATTAGAGGTTAATAGGCAATTTAGCATGACTTTGACTCTAATGCAATCTATAGGGCATCAGTGATCCCCCCCCCCCCCCCGCCGTTTGTTTTGAGGCAACTCCATTTAATGGTACAGTTTGAAGAAAGCCTGGGTATAATTGGGCGAAGGTCACGGGTGACTTTTGTATATTTCAGTAGCATGTTCCTTGAGTGTTTGTGTACATTTGTGTTTCTGAACACGTGTATATGTTGTGCGCACTTGCAGGACAGCGAGGCAGCCAGCTGTAAGATGAACAGCCTGGGCAGCAACCACTCTATTCCCAGCACCTCGGTTAGCACGGGTAGCCAGAGCAGCAGCGTGAACAGCATGCAGGAGGTGTTGGATGACAGCTGCTCTGATATGACCATGATGCATCCCCAAGACTACAGCAGCACCCTGGACTCCTCCCCACACACCAAGAAGGTAAAAATTAAGGGTGAAGACGGGATGGTGATTAAGGCTGAAAGTTTGAAACCACTATTGGGAGTTCTTATTGTTCCCAAAGCCTTTTAACTGAGCATCAGCCATCATACTCAAACAGTGTTAATCTCATTTTTTTTTAAACTAAATACAATTTAAAATATTAATTAATTAAAAAATATATAAAACTGGAGACAGTTTTGTGACAGCCGGAGACTATGAAATAATTAAAGAATAATTTCAACAACTACTAGCAACAACCGTCCAAACAACCACTGAAATACTGAGTTCATCTAAGATCAGCTACTGCAGTGACAACCAGAGGGTGTGAAGGATACACTGCAAAAACTCAAAATCTTACCAAGTATATTTGTCTTATTTCTAGTCAAAATTATCTCATTACACTTAAAATAAGACACAATCAGCTACAGGGCAACATTTCAGTAAGCTAAAGGAACTTGTTTCAAGACAGTGAATCTTGAAACTAGAGAAAAACTAGAGATTTTTCACTTGTTCCATTGGCAGATTTTTTCACTTAATACAAGATATTTTAGCTTAAAATAAGTGAAAAAATCTGCCAATGGAACAAGTGAAAAATCTCTAGTTTTTCTCTAGTTTCAAGATTCACTGTCTTGAAACAAGTTCCTTTAGCTTACTGAAATGTTGCCCTGTAGCTGATTGTGTCTTATTTTAAGTGTAATGAGATAATTTTGACTAGAAATAAGACAAATATACTTGGTAAGATTTTGAGTTTTTGCAGTGTACTCGATTCATATATAACCAAGTGGGAAATATGTAGGTGGCACGGTGGTTAGCACTGTTGCCGCACAGCAAGAAGGTCCTGAGTTCAATTCCACCATCAGGCCGGGATCTTTCTGTGTGGAGTTTGCATGTTCTCCCCGTGTTTTGCGTGGGTTCTCTCCGGGTACTCCGGCTTCCTCCCACCATCCAAAGACATGCAGCTTGTGGGGATAGGTTAATTGGATAATCCAAATTGCCACTAGGTGTGAATGTGCGAGTGAATGTGAGTGTGAATGGTTGTCTGTCCTTGTGTGTTAGCCCTGCGACAGACTGGCGACCTGTCCAGGGTGTACCCTGCCTCTCGCCCTATGACAGCTGGGATAGGCTCCAGCGCCCCCCGCGACCCTGAAAAGGATAAGCGGAAGCGGATGGATGGATGGATGGAAATATGTAGTGCAAGTTGGTGCCGTGTACAAACAGACCCTGAAATGTGTCATATAACCAGTTGTCGACTACAAAGTGTTCATCACTTTAAATCTAGATGGAGAGTGTTACAACTTGACAGCCATCTTGGAATTGATTAGGGGTTATCTTGAGGCCCCTATTTAAATGAATGGAAAGAGAGCCATGGCTTTCATTTCAGACATAAAAAAGAAAATCTATAGCATCACCATCAATTTAATTAAAAAAAAAAAAAAGTTAAAACTTTTGGAAACTTGCCATCATTTTAGCTTATTTTAGCTAAAGTTTTCTTTAATCTACAAGTTACTTCAGCTGTGTATGCACATATGTCACAACATTACAGCTCCATTAATTGCTCAATCCAGAGTGCTGACATAAACATCATCCTAGTGCACTCTTCCAATGGGAGGAACAAACAAATATGAACTCAGCAAGCCAAGTTTATAAATTACACATAGCCACACCTTTGCTTTGGGTATTGATTAGAGAGCTATTCCTGCCACCACACCGCTTTAACTTGATGAGTATGTTTTTTATTTCATGGATTTTGGGGGCAAGGGTAACAAAACTGCAACATTTAGTTTTAGAGACATGTCTCTTCCTTCTACAATATCTCTTGCATAAGTCATTGATACCTGTACAGTACTTCAGAGTTATCGTTTTACTGCTACAAAATAAAGAAGATTATAAAGTCTGAGAAATCCAAGTCACAACAAAGGTCAAATCAGATTTGTAGTCTGTTTTCTGAGATGCCCCACTGAAAGAGAGACAAAAAAGTCAAGCCAAGTGGAATTAAGCACAAGGACAACTTTGTACCTAACATTTTTCCTGTCTTTTGAAATGGTATTAGTAAACAGTCTTAAACACTTTTCCCAGAGTTCAGTGCATGGAAGAAGAAACAAAGACTGTTACTGGTTGACTCACTTCTTTTCTGGGTTGATAACTGTCTCACTTAACAAATGAAAAGGAAACATGGCTCTGTGCAAACATCCTTTGGTGTCTCGCACCGTTCAAGAGTATGCATAAACCCCTCCCCCCAAAACCATGGAAACCATTGACAGTCCTCACTGTTTGCAGATTGCTTCAAGTTCATCACTGACACCGTTCACACTTTGAGAACAAAGGCCGTGTATACATGTGAACTAGCAGCAGAGCAAATTCCCCTTGCACATGTGGCATCCTGTGTACACACACACACACACACGCACGCACGCACGCACGCACACACACACACACACACACACACACACACAGGTCAATACTGTGCTTTACATTCGCATTGGAAATCAACTCTGTGAAGAGAGGGCTGTCACTTCTGTCATTCTCTTTCTTCATTTGCTCTTTGTATTTTGACAGAGCTTGAATAAGGTTGTCACTTTATGAACAGACAACCAGTGTGCTGTTTCAAGTTCAGGGGCTGTGATGAGAACAATTAAAAATGACACACATTGTTTTCTGATGGCGGTGAATTTCCCTCCACGCATAAAAGCACTCGTTGGTCCCTGGGCCTCCCTGCATGTTTGTCAGTCAGATTTTATTGGGGGTGCTGGGTGTTGATGTTTCATCATGACATGCAAGCTTACAGTTGACACAGTTTTATCAAATGATGAAGAATCTTTGTGAAGTGTAGAAGTTGTATGGGTTAAATCAGTGGGGAGTATTTCTTTTGTAAGTCACAGAATTATGGTGACGAATTTCAATACTGGCACAGTTTTAATAAGTTAAAAAAAAAAAAAGTTGAGTGCCCTGCAGTGCAACATAGTTTACACTATCATTTTTTTTTAAACTTTGATCACTTGGTTGTTATTTATTCTGTTTTCTTTTAGTATTTACCAGTCCTAAATTTCTCTCCTTTGTTTTCAAACAGGACCATCAATACAACTGGGACGACGGGATCCACAGGGACCATCGGCCAGAGCCGACGCCAGCTTCCTTTGATAAGAGCAGCCAGGCTCAAAACTACAAAAACCAGGGCCGCTTTGCCACCATTAAGTCTGCCTCACTGGTAAGAACCTAAAACTTTCTTCTTTCTATTGGTGTTTTCTTTTCAAGGTCCTAAAGCATGTTTTCTGCATGCTGTAAATGTTTCAGTGTCATTAATTTGTTCTACTTATTTGACTTAAAAGTTGCGCTGTTTGGAATGCCAAACAAATTTTTAAAAAATTACTTCTTGAAGAAGCTCAAATCTCTGTTTCATGTTCACACCACAGCTCTATGAGGGCATTAAAGGGCATTTTTTTGTTTGTCTTTGTTAAAAAGCTTACTGTGAATGTGGTGCGTGAATGACCCCAGTCTCAGTGGGTAATGTTATTGTATGTCTCCATGTTTAGATGTTTTTGAAATATTTATTTCCCATCTTTTGGTCTTCACTTTGTTTGGATCGTTGTCTACTATATTATTTCTCTGCTGTTTTTTCCATTCATTCACCCCACTCCTTTTGTTTTCTCCTCTTGTACTACTCCTCGCATTACCACTCCCATCCTCCCACCCTCTCCTTTATTTCTTCCTGGCCTCCATTTGATAATACATCATTCTCAGATCTGACTCAATATTCTGAGTTGAAGGGGGTGGAATACTCTCTCTCTCCCTCTCTCTCTCTTTTTCTCTCTCTTGCGCTTTCTTTCTTTCTATGACTCTCTTTCTCTCTCCCTCCCTGTCTGTTGTCATGGAAACCGGCTCTAGTAACTAGAAAGTAGTTGTGGTGGTTTGTGTGTGTGTGTGTGTGTGTGTGTGTTTACCCAACCATGACCCA
The DNA here is from genome assembly GCF_964374335.1 of Astatotilapia calliptera. Taxonomy (NCBI): domain Eukaryota; kingdom Metazoa; phylum Chordata; class Actinopteri; order Cichliformes; family Cichlidae; genus Astatotilapia; species Astatotilapia calliptera. Next base: position 32,849,797 of record NC_137433.1, on the reverse strand, counting down.
CTGGTTTTAATTGTGAGTTCCCCTCTGCTGCCAGGTCTTAAACCAGAAATCTTGTCACATACAAGAGAATGTAAGCAAAGAAGTGTGTGTGTGTTTGTGTTTGTGTGCACAAGAAACTGTGTGTCCTCATATTGTCCTTGAAGAGAGCACGAACCAGTGACCGTCCGATGCTGTGTGTGTGTTTTCTGTTGACCGCAACCGTAGTTCCCCGGCACTGAAGGTTACATGATTTTGTTTTTGATTTTTTTTTCTATGTCATATGTTTATGGGCTCTGTTGATTTGCAGATGATTAACAGATGATAATGATACATGGTATATGTAAGACTGCAGTTGGGAATTGTAGTTTGAAAACCCTCACGCATAACTGTGAACTGATGTAGTCTTCCGACTGCTGCTGACCATGGATCGCAGTATGTGGGTGACGTTTCAGCCTAGGAAAAGTGCATCATCAACTGTTTAGGTCTGCTGTTTTTACCTTTTTAGAACCAAAGAGTTATTGTCACTTTCACAGCATTGGAAAGTAGTTTCTTGCAAAACCGTAGGTCAATCTATTCTTGTTGAGGTTTTTTGTTTTGTTTTTTTAGTACACACATTATGCAGAAAATTAGGAGCAAGTAATATTTTGATTTGTAACTAATGTGATTTCTGAATTTAGGAAACCCCTACAGTACTGCATTAGAAGGAAATATAACAATGTGATTTACAAACTGATCATGCCTTGCTTAATATCATTTAATCACATATAATTTAAAAAAATAAATAAATAAAAAAACACTTTTTAAAGTCCTCCCTTTATGGCACTTAGGGAAAGAAGTTGATGTATACATAAACAACCTCACATGTTCTCCCACTGACATGAAAGATTACAGTGGCAATAAGCCTGCTGTTTTTTTACCTCCTCACAAGATGATGAGATGCCTTTTTCATCAGAAAACAGGGATTGTGGAGTTTATAGATATTTGTTCTTAGCCACAAAAGATGGAAAATTGTATCCTGGATCATTTTCTCACTTAAATTTACCATAAAACGGAAAAAAAGTATTCCTTCCTCACCTTAACTCTTTGTTAATTGTTTTTCTACCATTTATCCTTTAAAGAAACACTTCTAATCATACTTGAAAATACTTTTGATCTAATGCATATTGCGGTGGATTAAACTTGTAGATAATGGCAGCTGAGATTACACATTGTTTAACTGAAAAAAGGCAGCCTCTCTGTAGTGTAACAGTGCCGGTCCTGCCCATCGGCACTGGAAGAGATTACATCATCTTTTTCTTCCAAGCACAGACATCCTCACATTGGCCTCGACTCACTGAGACTGGAAGCAGGTAGACAAAGAGGGAGAGGTAGGACAGTATGGGGGGGTCCAGATGGCAAGGGGTAATTGATAGCCAGATAGGAAGATGGAGAGCAACACAAGCGAGAAAACATAAACAATTAAGAATGGTTTAAATAGGGGGGAATTATTAGCTAAAATCAAAATAATTAGAAACTATTATTTTATAAAGAAAAGTCATGGTGATTTGAGGGAAAAGGCAAGAGATTAAAGATTTAGTGAACTGAAAGAGAAAGTAAAGGCATCATAGAGGACACTGGCAGATATTGGGGAGATAAGAAGGGCAGAGAAAAGGATAGGAAAACAAAGGTGAGACTTAAGAGCAGTGCTGATTGAAATCTTAACTGACAAAAAAACCCAAAGAACATCACATTTACTGGTGAAATGAAGTGTGGAGTCTGAATAAATGTAGCAGTGGGGAAACAAGAGAAGAAAGGGGTAAAACCAAAGACATGAGAGGTATTGTGGAAAAGGCATGAAAAGAAGGTGAAGGAGAGCAGGATGTAAAATTATCCAGGGATGCGTGGAAAAGGAAAAATGATGAGGGGACAGGAAAACTGGAAAGACATGGATGCAAAGTGAGAAGGTGAACGAATGTGAGACAGTGAGTGAGAGCGAGGGCAGGGGTTATTATAGGTTAGATGAAGCCACTGACTGACATGTAAGCTGGTGTGAGAGACAACATTGTTGTAAAATATTTCACTTCATCTATTCTTTAGCTGCTGGTTGCAGTTTGTAACCTGACAGCATAAACGCTGATGGGAAATTAAAGTGTAGTGTAAGGCATATCAAAATGTGCTCCTCCCCCATCAGTTTTCTTGCAACTTGCAGAATTAAGGTTGTACTTGTTAACTTTCATGTTATGCAGTTATATATATTAAGATGTTTGTTCTTTACAGGTCAGTGTCAGAATTGAATAAGCTAGATGGACATCTTTTGCATTTGAGTCCTATTTTTTGTGATCAGACTTGAGAAGGGAGATCTCCTCACATTTGGCAGGAAAAAGGCATGCTATACAAAGGTCTGAGGCCTTTTGCTTCCTCCTGTAAACCAGATGTCTTTGCTACATGCTACTATACATCTGCAGTAACATTCAAACTACAACCATGCTTTTTCTATGTGGTACCTACCAGGGTTGAAATGTGTTTTCCTTAATGTAATAAGGAAGCGATAAAGAAGAATCATGGAGGTTTGACAAGGGGATAGTCTTCTTCTGTTGCCTACCAGGAGCATTAATATTTACTTGGATTTCGGCGTTTTGAGGCTCTTGATATCGATGCAGGTCTGGCTCTTGCCCTCGATGTTGTGTTATCATAAAGTCACAATTGTGATATTGCATATTCACTGACGCTAAATGCCTTGCAAACACAGAGATCAAACTAAGTGGACTGTTGTAGTTATAATTTATTGCAAACAAAAATGCATCAGTCACCACCAGCAATAATTCTATTTAAGTAGGCTTGCACGTTCACACAAGTTAAACTCTGTGAAGACGGATCATCTTGAACTGCAAAATAAGCAAAAATTAAAGTTTGGGCGCTTAATTCTCACTCACTCTAACATTCACCTTTAGCCTGCATGCCTTCCCTCCCTCCTCTCCCTGAATATGATCTCCTTTCCAGTCCCAAAGCCTTGAGTGAAAGAAGCCGTCACATGACTTGACTTGGCCCTTTGTGGCTGTATGCATGGTGGCAGCGAAGCAAGTGACTAGGATTGGGAGGTTCTATTACAGTAGAGGTATTGATTCAGAGCAGATTAAGGAGAAGGGGAGCTCAGCCTCCACATATTTCCACCCCATTTCCCCCCACCCTGTTTTTTTTTTTTTTTTTTTTTTTCTCCATGTAGATGCTCTTATTTTACTGCTGATTATTTCTATTTTTCCTGTTTAACTCTCTCCCAGCGACTCTCCATCTGCTGTTTCTCCTTTGCAATCACCCTCCCTCCCCTCATCTCTCGGCCTGCTCCTCTCTAACACCCCCCTCCAACTTCTCTCAGTCTTTCTCAATGAGGTATTCATGTGACCCACCTGCTGTCCGCCGCTTAGCGTTAGCCTGACTAAAGAGCCGCTCTGTGCTCTTGTTGGCCCGCGGTGTCCAACTGCCTCATTCACAGTTCACACGTCTGCCTTGGCCGCTGCGTGCCCAGGGCGCGAACCAAGGAGAGGGAGGGGGCTCAACGTCCAGTAAAGTGTGTCGGGGGGGGGGGGGGGGGGTCTCAGGGTGGCATCGGAGCTCAGGCAGGGTTCTGTCGGGCATAGGATGCTGCACAAGGTTCCTGGATGCTGGTGCACTTGGCTAAAGTTGCCATCATGTTTGGCCTGAGGAGTTCAGGTGGAAGTTATGAGAAGATGCGGAGCGAGTACTACCTAGATGTGGAGAACCCTTTTTGTCCTCAGGTTGGTGGGTCAGGTCAAGGTTTGGGTTAAAAGCAAGAATAAGTGAAAGTGTTAAGAAATACCAGTAAGGTCATTGCCTCAGGTTAAATTTAGTCATACAGTAGATGTTTATTGTCTTTACAGCATTTTTGTTTTCTTTCCCACGCTCTGACTTGAATACATTTGAGGAACTTTGAAGTCGGCTATTCTGTGCAGTGTCTGCGAATCTGAGATTGTCAGATGAAAGAGCTTTTGTTCAGCTGAAGTGGTGGATTTCAAATTATTTGCTTCTTGATGTCATTATTTTCATATCACATGTTGAACATTCTTTCTTGTACATGTAAAACTAGCAAGTAATGTAGTCTGATTACAACAGGTGAACGGTTTTGTTTTGTAACGTTTTTGTTTGAGGTTCTTCTCGTAAATGAACCGAGATACTTTGATCATATCGAATTAATCAGTTAGGCATTACTGTTTGGGGTTTTTCTTTTTGTTTTTTTTGTTTTTTTGTGAAGTAATTTGATTTGCATCTTCTAACTTTTCTCTCACCGCAGGTGACCAAACAGATTCATGAGCATGAGCAGGAAAGTGAGCTGCGAGAACAGATGTCCGGCTACAAGCGCATGCGGCGGCAGCACCAGAAGCAGCTGATCGCCCTGGAGAACAAGCTAAAGGCCGAGATGGACGAGCATCGGCTCAAGCTGCAGAAAGAGGTGGAGACGCAGGCCAACAACGCCTACATTGAACTGGAGAAGCTGGCAAAACGGCATGCTGTGCATTCTGAGAAAGAGGTGGGACTTTTGATGGGGTTACAGGACATTATGAATAAGTGCAGTAACTGTTAGTGCGATCATTTGTGAAATAACCTAACTTACATGTACAATGCAACAGTTGGCTGGTGGACCTGGTCAGCTTTGAAAAAATGGGAATAATATTGAAGCTGTGACATTTCTAATGCTGCTGAAGAAAAACATGTCAAAAAGTTCTATTCTTTTCTAAAGTGTTGCTATTTTAAAGCCGTTCAGTGTTGCAATGAGTAATGAGGACGTTTTTGTTAGAACTTAACCCACTGCTGCCACCCAATGATACATGTGATGAAACACAGGGGCAGAACTGGGTCACAGAGTGTCACGCTCTGAAAAACACATTGTATATCTTTGTGATTAGCACCCAGCGTGCGTGCTGCAACAGTCAAGGAGATAGTTTATCTGTTTATGTAGACGAGTCTGTACATCTAAACGGTGTCATGAATAGGTGACATGTGGCTGTCACAAACCAACATGTTACTAGATATTTACATAGAATTCTATAACTATAACTGCAATGTCTCTTTTCTTTAAAAAAAAAAAAAAAGGTTGTTTCATCATCTAGAAGAACAAATGTTATGGCAATTTTATCTGAATTCTAACATCTGATTTAGAATTGAAGTGCAGACTAGAATTTTTAACTGGTCATATTATAATTAAGCAGGACATTGTTTGTGTTAGAATTTTAATCAACCAACTTATTGTCTTCAAATATACTTTTGTTAATATATGTTAATATACTTTAATGTTCTTATATAGGTTTGTGCATGAATGTATTTGTCCACAGTTTGGTGGCGTGTTGTCTGTTGCTGGTCAGGGGCATCTAACCATGCTCTTGTCCTTGTCTATTCTGCCCAGATGAAGACGGCGCTAGCAGACGAGAAGAAGTTCCAGCAGCAGATCGTGGCCCAGCAGAAGAAGGAGCTAACCACGTTTCTGGATAATCAGAAAAAGCAGTACAAACTCTGCAAGGAGAAGATTAAGGAGGTACGCTGGGCTCGTTGGTTTCCTCTTTTCTTCTCAGGCGCGCTCCTTCGCACGCCTTCTCATGGGTGACACGTGACCTTCTGCGCTCTGTGCTGAAGAATCAGGCTCCCACACACAAACATACACTTCCACTTCAGCATGGTCTTTTGAAAGTTGTGTTGAGTCACTCAGCCTACCAACTGTGTACCTACACATGTATGTACACACAAACAAGAAAAGTCAGAAATTCATACGCTCACCGGAGCACTTGTGAACAACCACAACCTTGTAAAAGAATCCAGAGAATACTCTTGTGGGCTGGCAGTGTGATACACTGTGTTTTCAGTTACATGATAAGTGACCAAAATTAGGTCAGCACAGTTAGGAGAAAGCATCGCTGGCAGAGAGAGATATTTCCCACCAACTGAGGGCTATAACGGAATTAGACACCACAGAGAGCAGGGATCAGGCTCATGTGTTAAGTGCATTAGCGCGAGTTGTAGATTGCGCATGAAAGAGAAAGAAAATTCCTTTATTTAGAAGAAAAAGATTTTCTTTTTCTTCCTTTGGCTTTAAAAGTAAACTGTTGTTCAAAATAAAAGGTCACCTTGAGTTGACCAAATGGTCTTACTAAAAATATTTGATGAAGTTGATTTGAATAGAGGTTCTATTTTATTCCCCAGCAAAAAATGGCTTACAAATAGCTTGTTTAGGCAACATTTGTTTTTCACATATCCATTAACATCCCAAACTACACAGTTCACCACTGACTGCTTACAATGAAGGCTTTACTAGTAATACTTTTATCTTCTGTCTTGTGTATGTTAACACAATCTCCTTTCTCTATTCCCCCTTCTACTTGGAATTTCCACCTCTCATCAGGAGATGAACGAGGACCACAGCACACCCAAGAAGGAGAAACAGGAGCGTCTGTCCAAGCACAAGGAGAACATGCAACATTCCCAGGCCGAGGAGGAGGCCCATCTGCTGTCCCAGCAGAGGGTCTTTTACGACAGGAACTGCCGCGCCTTCAAGCGCAAAGTCATGATCAAGAGGCACGATTTGGAACAGGAACAGATCAGAGAGGTGTGGAGGACATACAAGTTTCTAAAACTCGTGTGCAAGTTGTAAATCTATAAATGTTTTGCTTTTGGATAACTTTACTACTGTAAACTTCTGACTGAATTGATCAAACCATATATGCCCACATCGCGAGTTTGAATACTAAACCCTTGTTTAGTGTTTATGATCTTGGTGTACAAAAGTCCCACAAATGTTTTCACAGCAGACAGTAGTGTGTTATTTAGATCTGTCAGGTGTTTTATATTAACTGTAAGCAGGATTAATCCACAACAAAACAAGCCAACAATGCCATAATCTGAAAAGCTGTTGAGTGAGTTTAAGGAAATCCAAAAACTTTCTGTGGGAAAATGCTCCAAAATCAATGTGATTAAACTAGAAGCAAGAGGGGGGGGAAAGTAAATATGTGATGTTTATTGATTTTTTTTCTTCCTTTTTCCTCTCAGCTGTTACTAGTTGCAATCAATGCTGTAAGCACAAAACAGTAAAATTGATTTCTGCAAGGGAATATGTTGATGTAAAATTGATGCTCATCAATAGTACTTGCTGAGATTCATCCTTTTATTCCCTTGCTGTAACCTCCATGTCTCTTTGTGGCCCGCCTAGGAGCTGAACAAGAAGAAGACCCAGAAAGAGATGGAGCATGCCATGCTGATCCGCCACGATGAGTCCACGCAGGAACTGGAGCAGAGGCAGCTGAAGACCCTGCAGAAGCTGCGTATGGACCTCATCCGCCTGCAGCACCAGACGGAGCTGGAGAACCAGATTGAGTACAACAACAGACGTGAGCGTGAACTTCATCGCAAGCATGTGTTGGAGCTCCGGCAGCAACCCAAGAATCTCAAAGTGAGTCAGCGCAGAGACCAGTCGATCTAATATCTTAAATTTTGTTTGATGGATTGATATATAAGTGCTTGAAATATTTCAAATCCCTTTTTCCCATCATCCTTAAAAGGAAAAAAATCCCTTGCCTTTGGGATCCACTTCTAAGATTGTGCAAGTGATGAGCAACATCTAGTTTTTGATAAAACTGTGATGCAATATGAATGTAACAAATTAATTAATTTCGGGGAAATGGTGTAAGAATATCCAAAATATGTCACCTATGAATTTCATTTTAATTTGCCTTTAAGGTATCAAAGCCTCGAACTGTGCCTTTTGATTGGGACATTAGACCTCTAACCTTTCAAAAATGTGCTCTATTTAACTCTTGATTTCATTCTCACTGTCACCGTTTTTCTGGCCCATCCTTCAGGTTTTGGAGCTGCAGATCAAGAAGCAGTTTCAGGACACATGTAAGGTGCAGACCAAACAGTACAAAGCCCTACGCCACCACCAGATGGAAGTTACGCCTAAGGCCGAGCACAAGACTGTGCTCAAGGCCCTGAAGGATGAGCAGACACGCAAGCTGGCCATTCTGGCTGAGCAGTATGAGCAGAGCATCAACGAAATGATGGCTTCACAGGCGGTGAGCAGAGAGACGTTCATTTCATATTTCATCATATTTGCTAAACAAGAATTTCTCTTTACTAAAGTGCAGGTGGTCACGTTAAATGAATGAAGTATATGAAGCCTTTCTTTCCACCTGTTGCTTATGTTCTTGTATTTTTCTCCTGTTTGTTTGTCTCGTGTTTTGTCTTTCTCCGTCGTATCACACCCTTTTTTCTTTTTTTTTACTCCTTTACTATCTCCCTTCATGTCTTACTCCAACCTTCCCTCCTCCCGCCCCTTTCCACTGGCTTTCCTTGCCCTGTCTGTCCCCATTGCCCTTCTACTATCTTCCATCCCTCCGTCACCACCTCCCCGCCTTATTTCATCTCTGTGTCTTCTTTCCCCGCTCTCTCTCTACTCTCTCCTTGTGTGTTCCTTGTCCGTGTAACCCCCGCCCCCAACTTCTCTCTCTCTGTGTCTTTGTACCTCTCTCTCCCGTGTTGCCGCCCATGGTCGGCTGTGTCAGCTGCGTCTGGATGAGGCCCAGGAAGCGGAGTGCCAGGCCCTGAGGCAGCAGCTGCAGCAGGAGATGGAGCTGCTCAATGCCTACCAGAGCAAGATCAAGATGCAGACCGAGGCGCAGCATGAGCGTGAGCAGCAGAAGCTGGAGCAGAAGGTGTCGCTGCGCCGAGCACACCTGGAACAAAAGGTGTTGTGAAATAAACACTTTATTTTAAATGAGAGCTATACATTTGGGGTTTTTCAAGCCTTCATAGAGCATGCTTTATAATCCTGTTCATTCATAATTGGTCAGTTTAGTAACCATAAATGAAACGCACAAGGAGAACATCTTTTGTACTGTCTTTAAAACAGAGAATGAATTCTTCAAACACTTCAAGACAAACTCTAATAAATAAAACACCATCACTGACATGGCAATAGGGATGTGCTATTTCCCCTCACATTTAGAACAAATTAGCTTTTGGCCTCAGTCTATTGATCAACTTAAAGTATCCCCACTGATTCAACAAATAGAGAATATTTGCATCAATTTAATTAAATCTGTGACTTTCATCATCAAAGAAAATACAATTTACCTAATGTGCTTTTTCAGTACAGAGCTGGAACATAAGCAAGACTAGAACAAACGAAAAGTTGTATTACTGACAGCCTGTAAGACAACAACTGCTCCAGTGCAACATAAGGCTTCAGAAAGAAAGAATTAAAAATACAGTTGGGTTAATGCAGAGTAAAAGTATGATGTTGCAAGTTAGTTGGAGCCCGCCATAGTTCAAATGTTTTGCACTGTATTAAGTGCCTTTTAAATTGGGGAAAAAAAAGTTTTTGCTCTTATCGCTATTTCTCCTGTAAAATCTTTTAAAGACCTAAATAGTGATGATTGTCCAGACATCATCTAACTTTTCCATAGACGTTATATAAAAGATTCCAGGTCTGAAAATTGAAGCCAGTGCAGAAGCGCTTTAATTCGTTATTCTTTCTCATTGCCAATAGGGGGCAACTACTCATGCTGGCAAAAATAGTATCTCAATCAATAGTTTTAAATGTTCTTTAATAAAATATAAGGTTCTTTTTTCTAATTATGATCCAAGTTGGTATTAGCAGTTTTTCTAATGCATCACACCTAGTTTCAAACATGAGAAAGCAACAAAAAATCTCAGTTTCAGACTTCAAAGATCTGACTTTGCAAATCAAGAAACTCTGTGTCCATTTTTTATATACAGCCTAGTCTGATATGCAGCGTAGCATGCCGTCTTTTATTAGAAGGAACAAAACATGAAAAAATAAGATATAAAGCAAACAGAAGTCAGTTTCTTTGACTGATACTGCATTGCTTTTAAGTTTTGAATAAATTTTTTCTACATCCTTCTTTGACGTCACTCCTATTAATCCATGAAGGAAGGAGACTTTTTAAAGCTTCGTCTAGAGGCGATAATCTGCTGAAAAGCAACTAGTTCACCTGAAGCTTAAGCAAACAGATTGGGGTATTCATTTGCATCCACATCAGCAAGCAGCATGGGCATTAAAGGTGACCCCGACAGACATACACAAGTTCACACGGACACACAGATTTCCCTCACCATAGGTGGTGATGACAGTGGCATGGCTTCCTGCGGGGCGCGGACAACCATTTCTTTCCCACACACTCGTAATGATGGTGAAATCTCTAGACAACAGTATTGAGCCCTTATTACAGCATCATCCTCTATTTTTAACAGCTAACAGTTTATGTGGTGTAGCTTATTATTAAGCTTGTTCATGATAGGTTGCTGTATGCGTTCAGTCTAAAGTGCCTAAAACGTGTGCAACCTGCTCTCACCTGTGATATCAGCAGCTGTCATGGGGCTTTATCACCTTTGTTATAATTTTCCAAACATTTGATAGTTGTACCAGTCTTTGTCCCGTAATGTGATGCAAGACACTCCTGATAGACATCTGCTGTCTTTAACGTGAGCCTTTATACAACCTGTATGGTATAGCAATGACATGTAATAAGATGAGAGTATGCCTCCTTCAAAAGTGGCCTACGTCATCGATACAGTCTAGTAGACAGCACTCCGACAACAAAGAAAGGGACCTTCGAAATGCCGCCTGCCATCCAGTGTAGCCGGTGCAGGCTGTGGTGGTCTGTTGCCATCTCCTGGCAGCATCCAGATCTGCACTTCGAGACGGATGATGTCATGGTTTTAGAAGCACTATTGTCCTCCGGTTCGGTTCATGGTCAGAGTCTGGAGTTTTCTGTGCATGCTCAGTAGTTGGCAAGATTGCCGTATTGCGCCACACACTGCTTTGTCCTCACCTGTGGACGTGTGTGCTGAGTTGTGTTTGTGGTGAGTACAACTTGACAGACTTGCACCTTTGAGGTAACGAAAGCAGTTCATGAAGTGTGCCTGCAGTTATACTCATTGTAATGTTGTGAGGATATTTAAAAAAAAAATGCCCAGCATGAACAGCTCTGCAGTTGTCATTCTCACTTAAGACACATTTGATCAAGGAAGCAAAGTACCTCATGCTCACTGTCTAGACTTAAAAAAAAGAATCTTGGGTATGCATATTAAAAATATCAACTAAAAACAAAAAGGTCTGCCCCAGTGACCGAGTAGTGAACAATCTAACAATAAAAAATAACCCAAGAATAATGTTGAAAAATATTGTTGCAAATCTCTGCTTTTCTTGCATAAATTAACTGGTTTCACCAGTTACTCAGAGGTCCTGCATTACATCACCAGAAAACTATTCTCAGCTCTGCGAACAGGCATTATTGATGTCATTAATGCTTCCACGCCATTTCTGCTTTTACAAGTCGAGCTATGACAAAACTCAAATACACTATACTTAAAGAAAAACTGATTTTTTTAATGAATAACTAAGGTGCATAGGTCACGTTTTATAGTGTCACCCAGTTTAGGTTTTTCCTTGCCTGAAAATAATCACTGGAGTATGTTTATTATATTTATATTTTAATTGTATATATTGGTAAATTAAGCACTCAAAGAGATTTTTACTACAAGCATTACCCCCTCAGTCACACACATCCATGCAATGTGTCATATATCGCTTCAACTCTCACACTGATGGATGCATCGGGCACCTGATACGCTGTTTGGAGTATCAGTCGAGCATTTTGCCCAAGGACACTTGCTGATATGTGGGTTGGATTGAACCCATCAACCTTCTGATTAGTAGTTGACCCTATCTACCTCCTCAGCCACGGCCATCCCACATTGCCCTCTATTATTTTCTAAAGCACTGAACATTCAAAGTTGTATTTGTTTTTGTTTTTTGTTGTTTTTTTTTAAGTGCAGTGTTGAAGATGCTTTATATCTGTTTCAGGCTTACAAAAAAGTTTTTAATATTTAAACTGGAGGGAAAATCAAAACCTAATGATCATCAAGAACAGACAAATGTATCTTAGAAATGAGTAAACTACATTTAACTTTGAATATTTCTTGTTCCCATGTCACCTGCAGATTGAAGAGGAGCTGGTTTCCCTTCAGAAGGAGCGAACCGACCGCATCAAACACCTGCTGGAACGCCAGGAGCGGGAGATCGACACTTTTGACATGGAAAGCATGCGTCTGGGCTTCAACAACCTGGGCACCTTGGACTTTCCCAAGGACGACTACAGATGAGGGGCCGTTGTTTCTGCCGCCGCCATCTTCATGTAGTCCCCCTGGGGCAACCGTCTGTCTCAGAACACCCCACCTCTCCTTTGACCTGACCTGACAGTGCAGGTGTTCACAGCTGCTGATGCCCTTCCTCAAACACACTTTAAAAAATGAAAAGAGAAAAAAAAGAAAGAAAGAAACTGCTTCGAGATCAGCTCTGGTGTGTTCTCTGGGCCAGTCAGTCAGGGTCGATGGCAGGTTTGAGTGTCCCCCCACCCTTCCCTGACAAACCAACCTATACTCCCTCCCCCTCCTTGCCTCTGTGGTGTCACAAGATGACAAAAAAATATGCTGGATAACTTCCTGTGGTTGTCATGTTTTTGTAAGAATAACATAGTCACAGTGTTTCTTGTTTCTTGTGCAATGATGACACTTTTGGTGTGACTAAAAGTGGAAATTGAGAAAAAGGAGGGAGACAAAATTGAAGGTCGTAGGATGAGCAAAAATCGCTTCAAAACCATGCTTTTTCAGAGGCGATAAATATATTTGTTACTTTGTTTTTTGGTCTCGAGCAGCGCAAAAAAAAAATCTCTCAAAGCGAAAAATCAAACCGATCCTTCCGCAGCTGTTCGTCTGGGCTGCTTCTTTGGTATTTATTCACGCAGACATTTTTAGGACCAATTTAAATAATTTGATACTTTGACGAAAAACTCACAATGTGCATACAGGTACACTTATAGTATATGTGATTCCTTCATGTGATTACTGCAGGGTGGGTGAATCGTGGTACTCAACATGTGTATTGTACTGATTTCTCTGCACTGGCAGCCAATGTGAAATATAATACACGTGAGATGTGAACTCCCAGCTAGCACAAAGGGCTTCATGGGGAGGGCAGGGGGACTTGTACTTTGTGTATAGAAGGATTTATGGAGAGCTTTTACTTATTTTCGTATTGTATTTTAACTGTCACTTAAATCAGAAAAATAATTTTTAAAAGCGCTTTTTCCCCCCTCCCCCTCTCTTCAGATAGTATTCCAAATCCAGGTATCTATCAATGGATTTTTCAGTTCATTTTCCCCCCCACTTCTTGCTTTACACAACTCTAGAGCTGTGTAGTTTCTTATAAACCAGACCAGTATGATGCTTTATTATTGCATGCACTTTAATTTTTTTTTCCAGGTTAAAATAAAGGCATGAATCTGTCAGAGCTTTTAATTATATTTGTAAATAAAGTGCTCATCACACAAACTGAAAAGGTGTTTTACATGTCTAAGGTATGGTCTGGGAATTTACTGTGAAAAAGCATGGAAAAAAGATTAGATGTGGAAGAAACTCAGTTTAATCATATTGTTTAATTTTGCAACCACCTGGACGTTTGGCGTTTTACCTGAGAAGTGCACTGAAGATCTGAACTCAAATCTCAGGCCTTAAAAAACCAAGTTGGGCTGAATTAAACCAACCATGTCTACAACTTTAATATTCTACCTTAAGCTTCATCTGCATGGTCCAGCGGGAACTACTACTGTAGTTGTTTACATGGACAAAGGTCACTAAAAGCCTGGTGATCTTTTTTTGTTTTTGTTTTTTTTTCAAAATTCATGGTAATCACTTTCTCCTCGCTGTAAATAAATTACTAAATATAGTTAAACTCTCAAAATGAAACTTTTATAGAACACTTTAGGTCTCAAAGGAAAATTCCTAAAATGATTTATTGCATTTACATTTAAAAAAATGTTCGAACAGAAATGCATCCTTTACCCAAGCCTTACATTCCTGGCACAAACCAAATTATTAGTAGAGGCATTTTGTGGGCATGGTCAAAATATTTTATTTCAGCTTAGAAATATCAACATTGTATTTTCAAAATCTAAAGGTCTTTATTTTTTTTGGTTAGAAGTAGGAATGATTTTATCAATTCATTCCTTTTCTTGGTGGCGCCCTCTGCTGCCCCTTCAGCTAAAAAAAAAAAATGGCTCCTTAAATCAGCTGTAAAGATTTGAGAGCTTCCTCTGAAATTTGTCCTGGTAGTTTTGGCATAATCTTGCTGACTGACAGACAGCAAGGTGTTCTAGATCTCACAGAAAACATTTCTCCAAGGAACACAACCATTTTTTGTCCATCAGATTTATTGCAGCTGAGTACAGGTCAGGTTTATGCCAAGGAGTTGTTTATTTTTTTTTTCACAGCATGAGTAGGCAACAGTGGGAAAATAATAGTTTTTAATAATGCTGCTGGGGTGATTCTGTTGAGTCCTTTTTGGGGGTTTTTATTTTCCAGACAGCTGCTCGTACAGTTTAGGGACATAGTCATCCCACTCAGCCTGGTAGCAAGTTCCTGCCACTGGTGCTCCCAGGCTGTATTTCTCCCTGAAGCTCTGGATCTTGAATTTGCCGCGGTTGTCTCCGCAGCGGTTGGTGAGGTCAGGCTCGCTGCAGGACAGGGTGCCTGACTGCTCATACACCAGCCACACATACCTATGGAGACCTGAGTTGGACAAGCACACAGGATTTTAAATGTTGAATTACACACTAAGAAAGAAAAAAATAGTTTATTTTAAACTCCAAAGAGTGTGAGCAGCAGATACCATGAAAAGAAAATTGCATGTCTAAACCTTTTCCCCACATTTCACACAAGAGAACATTAACTTTGTGCCCTCTCCTGCCTGGCAGCTTTTACCAGTAAGAATTGTGATCTGTATGCAAAATTGTGCCAAACACATTTTGCTTATACAAGACGAGCTCTACAAATTACCTATAGACTCCACTTGTTCATGTGTTCCGTTTACTTATTTATTAATTTCCATTTGTGTCATTTCTGTTATCACAGTGCATGTGCATCAGGGCATCATTGGTGTTTTGAAATCTAATTTCACACATGCACCACAGCTATGAGCCTTCTGCTAAAATTTAAGAGCGAGTCAGATTGAATATTAATGGACGTTTTTGTGGCAGTTGCCACCTGGGAAACTTTGATTCTCCCAGCACTGTCCAAAGGTTCATTAGAGTAAAACTTCATTCATTCATTCTTACCTGTGCCATTAGGAGGACCAGAGCCCACATAGTCAGACTTGACGCAGCCAGAGGACACATCGTTTCCTTTCATGTTGACTACCAGAAAGTGGTGCCACTCCCTTTAGTGAAAGAAAAGATAATCAGTTTGATATTGAAAATCTGAACTGTACAGAAACTGTTCGAGCTGTCATTACCCTCGTGCAAAAAAAAAAAATGTAGCTATGAAACTGTGTTTTTGAACATGATCAAGAGTCAAATGTAAGCGGCACAAATGAAAAGCCTAGGC
The DNA here is from genome assembly GCF_964374335.1 of Astatotilapia calliptera. Classification (NCBI taxonomy): domain Eukaryota; kingdom Metazoa; phylum Chordata; class Actinopteri; order Cichliformes; family Cichlidae; genus Astatotilapia; species Astatotilapia calliptera. The sequence continues at coordinate 32,834,377 of NC_137433.1, read as the reverse complement.
CCACTTCAGTGGCCTCCCAATTTCACCTGAATTTGGGGTTCTTCCTGCTGGGAGCGTCAGGGTCGGTCAAGGCCAAAGTGTACAGTTTACTGGAGTCACATCCTTCCCATTCGATGCAAGTGGGTCGATTCTGCACCTGCAGCAACACGCGGACAAAAGTGCGTCAACTTTCACTTTTATGCCGGAGTTTGAGGCCGTTTGGGGGCGCTAAAAGCCATCGACTAAGGGCATACTACCAGGGAGCATTATGTAACCCAATTAATTTGTGGTAGACGGTTACAATACTTACTAATCTTACCAATCCCACGTAATCATTTATAATGCAGTGTTAGTTTAGAGAAATGCAGTACAGTACTTTAAACAGCATTTAAACGCATCACCAAGAAGCGACGCTAGTAGCTACACTTGCTAACAGACAGTGGTTAGCTGACAAACCTGTGTTGGAGTAAGCACTTTTCCCAGCTCATCTATTTCCACAGATCCGTATTTTACAGTCAGGGGCTTTGCAGGCTTTTCCTCGACCTCCTGCAGGGCAAGAGACCCGGTCCACTGGCTCAAATCTACAGGCATTTTGAGGCGTTTGCTTTGCAGACGATTCAAACTGAAACGCTACTTGCAGATGTACGAGAACTGCCAACGGTGCTGCATTCATGGACCAGCAGAAGATGTGCGACATGGAACGACTCCGCGTGTTTAAGAGTTAGAATTAAAAAAAAAAAAACACTTAAACAGTTCAAAAAGAAAAATATTCCGTTTTTAAAAATTTGAAATAACCCTTAACAAACATAAATTTCAAAAACTATAATTACTATAATTACTGTACTCTTTTGTCAATCATCCTTTTCTATTAGCTCCTGGTATTGGTACTTTAATATTATGAAAAATGTTGCCCATTTGCACATACTATTGATAAATATATGGTGCTCAATGCCGGCATTTCTCCAGCATATGGCCCTTATTTGAGGCGTGAATTAACATATTATTATTATTTTCTATATTTGGCTCTTCATGATGAATCATGGTTTTCCCAGTAATCTGATTCCAATTTGAAGGGCACAAACAAAAACCTACAGGAAACGCCGCCAGAGGGCGCAGTCCCCGTTACTCTTTTGTGGATTGTGATTTGCTAAAGTTTCCGTCAATCACATCACCCGTCCTGAGCTCCTCCCTTCTCCACCTTACGTGCTCCATTAACAAACTTAATGTTTCCAGACTTTTCCATCTTTAAAACGTTGACATTATACACTGTTTTAAACAATGGGCGTTAACGTTTTCTCAAGACACTTGAGCAAAAGAAAGAAATTATTATTATTATTATTATTATTATTATTATTATTAAAGTTATGGGTAGTGGTAGGAGGGTATGTTTTGTTTTTGGTATGTTGTTGTTGTTGTTGTTGTTGTGGGGGGTTTTTTGGGGTTTTTTTTTGTCTTTTCAGGAATAAGCACATCCTACAGTCAGCCCTCCTTAAAATTTTAGCAGTCTGCAGATAATGACAAAAAAACAGAGCATGCATTGACTTTAACGACAGTCTGACAGTCCAGTCCTAGTATTTGTAAAGGGTAGGAAAGTGCATTTCAGATCAAATGAGTTTAATAAATGAAAAGAAAAAAATGAAAATGAAACACACTGAAACAATGAGTAAGCATATGTTAAATGCTTAGCCTTCTGACTCCAGACAATTTTAAATTAGGTTAGAGTATGGTTGTAGCTTAGGCTGTGTTGATTTGTGAGGTGTAAGACTCCCGTGAAAGCTCTCTCTCCCTTTCTTCACAGGCAATACTCCTATTCCTGCAGGCCAAACTTTTTTTAGTATCCTTATGCAAGCTCATGATTGTAATTAGGTTGTTATTTTAGTCTGTGTGACATTACAGCTGCACCAGATAGTAGTCCTACTGAGAACCACAATCTGCCTAGAATAAAAAATCTGGGACTGTAATCACATAAAGTAGTTACAATATACAATAAGGCTGTGTAGTGTTTTCACGAATCCAACAAATTTTGCTTATCCATAAAGTCATTAGGAGAATGAGCTCTGCCCTATATTATTAATATTATTAATATTGGAAAAAGGCACAACATTGGCAGCTCGCCCCCTTCAGATGATTCATGCAGAGAGAAGCATACTTTGTTGTGTATTTGTGGAGTTTGAGGCATCATTTTGGTTGCTCGTGGAGTTACTCGGGGAACTGAATGGAAATGAAATCAAAGGCCATCATAAATGCAAAGGCTTGGCTTATGAAAAACATTTCATGAAAACAGATGTATTTTTAAAATAGTAATTACCTAATAAGATTATAAAAACAACTGAAAACTGAATTTTTAAGAGAAAGAAGTAGAAATAGATACATTGTTTCCTAAAAATACAGAATTTTAACCAAATAAACGGTTGACAACTGATATCTATGATATCTATCAGTGATATCTATGTTTTTAGTATTATCTTAGCCCTATTTATAATGTCCGTTTGTTACAATGACAGCCTGACATCCATCTTTTCTGACTACAATCTCTTTTACTACCTTTAAAAAAGGCAAGAAAATGAGCTAATTTATTACCTGCGATAAGAAAAAAGAAAAGTAAAACAAATGGCTGTGGTGTTACTGCACCTTTAAGAAGGTGAGGTCAGGGTGTGGTTTCTGTCCTGGTAAAGTTTCCGGCTTGGCATGCTCATGTAAACAGAGCACCTCTACCAAATCTTGGTGAAGCCTAAGAGAAGGACAGAAGTCGGATCATGTCAGACCGCTGCCATCTGCCGACACTGGGTTCCGTGTGCTGTGGTGTGTAATGGGCAGACCGGTGCCCGGTGTGTTGCTGCGTATCACCGAGGTGCTCCCGCAGGTGGACTAGTCAGACAGGTTTGACCTAGAAGTCGCAACTGTTCACTCATTTCTGAAGGCAATGTAGGAAAGTTATCATGAAGGTAGTAGCAACGTTAGCGCTTCTGCAGTTGTATATTTCTGCAACAGGTGAGTTCGGATCGACTCGGAAAACACAGGTGAGTGTAAAAACCCCGCTTCAATCTTTTTTTTTTTCTTTTCCTTTCAGCTGATCTCGTTACAGCGGAAGTTTCGGGTAATGTCTCAAGCGAAACGGCCCTGTCAGCTTCACCGGGTGACATCGTTGTACTTCCGTGTTACTCGGCAGGTAAAGTAACACCCGTGGTAACGACATGGACCAAAAATGGACGGGAAATCGTTACAGGCGGAGATCCCACTCGGCGCCTCATCGTGAACCCTGATGGGAGTTTGAACATCAGCGCGACGATGCCTGGAGATGAGGGGATTTACCTGTGCAACTCCACACTATCTGACAACAGCTCCTTCCTGGCACGTGTGCTGCTTCAAGTAACAAGTAAGTGTATGCGCACATTTTGAACAATGAGCTCTTCACGGTGAGGTAATGTAGGTGTTGCTTGCCTGAATTCTTGGAACATTTCTAGCAAATGCAAACTGGTTCATCTACATAACATGTGGGCCAGTTCTCGACAGCGGCTGACTTTTGTAGATGGGTCTAAATGTGCTATGTGGAGTTTGCCAGGCCTTCACTTTGCTGCATGCTTCTCTCAGAATATTCTAGCTTCCTTCCACAGTCCAAAGACATACATACTGTTTATTTAGTGTGTCTAAATTAGCCATAGGTGTGAATGTAAGTGAACATGAATGTAAGTGTGTCTTCATGTGTTTGCCCTGTCATGTACTGCTGACGTGTCAGGGGTGTACCTGGCCTTATGGACAGCGACAAATGAGACTGTTTCCCACGGCCCTGTGACCCTGAATTTGAGGTTAAGAAGATGGATGGGTCTATTTGTAAAGCGCTTATAGCTACACTTTGAGAAGGCGGCTATGGTCATCGTTCTTTGATCTTTAAGGTCAGCTAACCACTCAGTGGAGTACTGCAATACCTGATCAGTCTTCTTAATAATAACAATAATGATGGATTGGATTTATATAGCGCTTTTCAAGGCACCCAAAGCGCTTTACAATGCCACTATTCATTCACTCTCGCATTCACACACTGGTGGAGGCAGCTACAGTTGTAGCCACAGCTGCCCTGGGGCAGACTGACAGAAGCGAGGCTGCCATATTGCGCCATCGGCCCCTCTGGCCAACACCAGTAGGCGGTAGGGTAAAGTGTCTTGCCCAAGGACACAACGACCAGGACAGAGAGCCCGGGGATCGAACCGGCAACCTTCCGGTTACAGATACGCTTCCCAACCCCCCTGAGCCACGGTCGCCCACGACATTCTTGAAAAATGCAGACTTTTTCCTCTATCGCTGCTTGAAGAAAGATTCTGAAAACTGTCAGTAGGGTGCTCATTTCAAGTCCATTTTCATCCAAAAAAAAAAAAGATCCAACTAGCTCACCTTTAAAACATCAGCCTACACCAGTACCCTACCTGCAGGTTCCTGGTGCCTGATTCAAAGTGGAGCTGTTTACTGGTCCAGCTGTGGCTCGCTCATCTAGTCCATCAAGAGTCACACACCATCTCATTGGTCCACAAAAAGCTCAAAAATCTGTCTTGGGATATTTCTTGGTCCTGAATACACTGAATACCTTGTACTTCTGGGTATATGTAGGTTGCAGTCAGAGATGGGCAGTTACAAGTAATGCGTTACTATAATCCAATTACATTTTTGAGTAACGAGTAAAGTAAGGGATTACTATTACAAAAAAGGTAATTAGATTACTGTTACTTTCCCGTAAGCACGCTGCGTTACTCCGTTACTAAAACCGTGATTTTCTTCTTTTTTTTTTTTTTTTTTTTTTGCGAGAGTGTCTCATGACCAGTGTTGGTCAAGTTACTTGAAAAAAGCAATCAGTAACTAATTACTGATTACTTCCCCAAAAAGTATTTTCAAAAGTAATTAGTTACTTAGTTACTTTTTAAAAAAATGATTTACAACCTGAGTAGGTAATAAAGCGATAGATCTTTCAGCCCAATTCTATTTTTTCTGCATAATCCATCATATAAAATGTAATCAAATGAAAAAGTCTCTTTTTGAAACTAGTTTTATTAGCTTTAATCTTTTAACTTCACGCATGAGGCAAATATTAAATTATATGCAACATTCTCTGACTGGAAGAAATTTGTTTAACATTTAAACCTATTTTCTGCATATTCCAGCATATAAAATAAAATAGTTTTTTGTGTTTACACTCACCTTTCAAATAGATGCACGTAAAACACAGAAGTTAAAAGATTAAAACTAATAAAAGTTTTAAAAAGAGACTTTTTCATTTGATTACATTTTATATGATGGATTATGCAGAAAAAGTAGAATTGGGCTGAAAGATCTATCTCTATTCCGGGATAAATCATGTTTTAAAAAGTAACTAAGTAACTAATTACTTCTGAAAATAAGTAATCAGTAAAGTAACAGGATTACTTTTTTCGGGAAGTAATCAGTCATTAGTTACTGATTACTTTTTTCAAGTAACTTGACCAACACTGGTTGCTGTTATGGACAGCAGTGGTGGATGATTGGTTTCTGGCAGGTCAGCGTTTGATTCGCAGTTAATTAGCAATTAGTTTTTCTCAGGTTTCTTTTGACACTGTTGGCTATTGGCAACAAAACATTTGATGGTTCTGTGATCACGCGTCGATATATTAGAAATTTCAAGAGTGTGACATCATTCAGAAAAGAGAGTAACAGCTGAAGTGTTAAGTAGTAATGGGAGCCAGTTAACATCTGTGCTCTGAAGCTTACTAGATAGAATCATGGTTGGACATCAGGCTACTTGATTATGGAAGAGAATCGTCATCATGCTGAGTTTGGCAAATGTAGTTTATTTAATATGATTACTTGTTGAGTTGTTTGGTTTTCCATATCTGTCTGAGAAAACACTCCTTTCACAGCCTTATGAGGAGTAAGTTTGGACTTTAAGGAATGGGTGTGTACAAATGTTAAAGACAAGGGGTGTGGTGGAGGTGTAACACAAAGTACAAGAGATTCTCTGTGAAACAGACTGTAACAGTCATTGTTTTATCTTGATTTTCTGGTTTTCATAATTGATTGCAAACCTAAAATCCATATTTAAACGGTACTGCTCTAGGCTAAAATTGAAAATAAGGGTAGGTTTTCTTTCTAATACCAAATGAAACCACTGCAGGACAAGTTTGCTAAAGAGAACCTTGACACTCCACTCTTCTGCCAGGAAAATGTTTTGTGAACAAAGTGAAGCTCAATTATTCAGAAATAACATCCACTTTGTGTGTCTTGGGCACCAGCATGAAAACATCATCCAAAGGGTGAAGTGTGATTGGTTGCTGTTTTTGCTGCTTCTCTCCTGAATAGTTTTGGCGGGCAAAATGTGTTTATCAAGGAATCTTGCAGGATAATTTCAAGGTGTCTGCACCTTTCTACAGCGGGACATTAAACTGAAACATCAAAGTAAATGTGCTGCAGAATGGCTCGGATCAAAATCTGAAATTAGCTTGAGTATTTTTGTTTTATATGCCAAAGACAACCTCAGAACACATTGTATAATAAGACAGACAGATCCACTGAATACGTTTTTCCTGCTTTTATTGGTTCATAATGACACTTGTTATATTTTCCTCTACAAACATATCTTTAAAGTTGCTTACAGTATTTACTGATCTCATAAATTTAGAAGTTACTCTGAGTGAGGTTATACTAAGTTTTAATGCACTGTATGCATTTCTCTCAGGTGGACCAGAAAATGTGTCTACATCCATCAGTCCTGCCACTGCACTGTCCAATGGGACCCTTTACACAGATCGGGGTTCATCCGTTACTTTAAGGTGCTCCGGCTCCTCCTACCCGTCTCAGCACCTGACCTGGGCCTTCAGCGGTGACTCGTCAAGCAACGACTCGCTGGTTTCAGGCTCTGGATCGTCCCTGGAATTCACCATACAAAACATTCAGCCCAGCGCTCAAGGAGTTTACAGCTGCATGGCCCACAACCCTGTTTCAAATGTGACAGTAATCAGTTGCACGGAGCTGCTAGTGTACTGTAAGTATCACAAACAGGATAATCTGCTGTGACTGTAAGCTTGACAGTGTAAAGTGGGATTTTATGTATGTTTATGTATGTTTGAATCAAAGACTGAGCTTTGGTTTAATGGCAAAGACTGCAGCAGGGCTGAATACTGTATAACTTTAAGTTTGTTGACATGCAGGCCTGAGTTTTAGTACTGATATTAATGTGATAATTTTCATATAAACACACCCACTGTTTATGCATTCTCCCCTTTCATTTAAAAAACACATCCTTCACTTTAGCATGCCTACCTATAAAGTGGTGTCATTATTTAGCAGAGGAAACAAAAGGAAAATCTTGAAGATTGCATGTGACAATTTAGCCAGAGAGTGGAGCTGAAACACTCCTGGGTGCTGTAAGCTTCACCAAAACCTGTTTTTTTTTTTTTTGTTTGTTTTTTTATTTATTTATACATTAATGGGTTATATTGCTTAAAAGCAGAAAACATTTCATAATTTAAATTTTTAATATGTGTTTTAGATACATTTTTGTTTATAATTCACTCAGTGGGAATAAAAAAAAAAAACTAAATGGCTCTTCAAGTACAACTTGAGGTCAAATCCACAAAAAGAAACTTAGTACAGTGTTTTAGGTTTATAATGAATGTTAGTCAGTAAGCTACAAAACTGTAGACATGTTGAAATGTTTGCACGGAGACATTCCTGGACAGAAAAGCTGAATAAAATATTTAGTTATTCACAGTTTTATTAGTAAAACTGCTAGCTAAGCATTAAAAGATAATCCAGTCCAGTTCAGAGTGGCGTGGGGACTACTTTTTCCCTCTTAACCTCTTGCTGTACTACAAGAGAGAATATGATAGAGGGCAAGCAAGGCTGTGGAGGGAACAAAAAATGCATACTGAGAGATGTTTTGATGGGCTGAAAAAAAGCTGAGTCAGTACCCACCAGCAGCTGAGATGAGGGAAAATGAATGCCAGGAAAGGTCAAAACATGCTATCCAGGCCTCACTGAAAATATTACACTCAAACACTGTGAATGTCATGATTAATCGTGGTGTAACTGTGGAATGATTTTATCTATGTGGCTTCTGTTACGAGGAAAAAAAATACTATATTATGTGCAGGGTAAGGAGGCTGTGGCGGTTTATTGAGTCACTGCGATAACAATACATTGAATTGACTTCCTGAAATGTTTGCACGCAGCTTGTTCCCTGTTTTCGCTGACTTCCTGTAGCTCGCTTTTCAACACGGAAAAATCAAATCCATTTTTACTGAATGTTTGGAAATAATAGGCCTGTTTTATATGTCAGGTAACACTTTGTTTTACAGTTCCAGTGTTTTCTTAAAATTTGTTTGAGCACAATTGTTATGTAAATGTGTTGACAGCACAGACAGAGGTAAACTAATATACATCCATTTAAGCAAATTATTTCAGTCTTTTCTCAACAGTATGCAAATGTTTACAGGTTTTTATGCTGTGTTTGAAAGAAGAAATTTTCATTAATGAAATCATAATAAATGATTGCTTTGCTTTATATCAAGGTTACACAGGATAACTAAACTCAAACAGCTTTCCCTCTTCTTCCTACTTATAGTGTCAAATCACAACAAAAGTTGCCTCAAGGTGCTTTATATTTTAAGGTAATGTCCCTACAAAAATACAGAGACACCCCCAACAATCATGTGACCACCTATGAGCAAGCACTTTGGTCACAGTGGGAAGGAAAAACTCCCTTGTGACAGGAAGAAACCTCCAGCAGAAGCAGGCTCAGGGAGGACCGGCCACTCAGATGCTTTAAGTTTCACCAGAACATTTAGTAATTAGTGGAAAATATGGCATCAGAGATGGGTTTCTTCTTTATTCAGCTGCTCCCTTTAGGCATCTACTTCCAATCTTATCCCATCTCTATCATTCTCCTCTGTCACACCAACCCTCTGCATGTCCTCCTTCACTACTTGCATGAATCTCCTCTGTTTTCTTCCTCTTATCCTCCTGTCTGGCAACTCCATCTTAAACATCCTTTATCCAGTATATCTGTTCTCATTCTTTGGCAGATATCTAAACTGTCTCAGCCTTGCCTCTCTAATGCTGTCTCCAAACTGCTCAACCTGGGCTGTCTGATGTACTCCTTTCTAATCCTGTTCCTCCTGGTCACTCTCAACAACTCTGCCAACTCCAGCTCGACGTCCACTCTTTTTGTTAGAGCCACTATCTCCATACCATACATCTCATCGGGTCTTACTATTATCTTGTAAATCTTCCCTTTCACTCCTTCTATCAGATTCCCCCTCCCGACACTCGTTTTTACCCACTCCACCCTGCCTACTCTCTCTATTCCCTATCTCGCGCACTGTCTGTTGTTTCGGTTGACCCTAGATCAACCCCAGACATAAGAGTGAAGTATCAAAAGTGAAATTGTTATTCTAAGAAAAGTTAAGCTCTCTTAGTACAAAATCATGGATAGATTGAATGTGCAATGGCACTCTAAACACTTTACAGAATTCGTAACAGGATCAGGCAGACCGAAAGTGAGCCCATGATCGAATGATCGATACATAAAAATGTGTTAACTGAATGATAGAAGTGCAGAACTTGATAGTGTTACACCCCGGCCTAGGCAACCGGAGTGCAACACGAAAAAAGTAAAAATAAAGAAAAAAAAAAACACACAAAAAAACCCCCACTAAAGCTCACCACCAAAATCCCAAAACGAAAGTATCGACAAAGCTATTTACAACAAACTATTTATTTACAACAAAACACCAAACTATTTACAACACGGGGGAGATCACGACCATGACCAACTGACACACAGGGCTTAAATACATAGAAGGAGCAATCAGGGAATGGACCACAGGAGGGAAACACAGCTGGGGCAAATTAGACCTGACGAGACAAGGAAAAGTAATCTGAACACACTAAGATAACACAGACTTTCAAAGTAAAGCAGGAAACACATAACAGTCACGCCAAAAACAACACACTGACAACACCGAAACGTAACAATAGCTTGTAGTCTCTAAAGCAGCTTTTCAGATCAGATACAAGCTAACACTTTGTGCGAACACCTCAAAGCTTTTCAAAAACGATTTGAACATCAAAGAACACTAACTGGCATAGACGTACCACGCAGTGACCTGTGATTAACCCTTTATGGGGGATCTTGAGGCCTGATTAAGCCAAGCATTCCTGGCATAACATTCCCGACATCTTTGAATGTCTTTGGACTTAACACATTGTGGGTTAACACATTCCACAAGTTGGAAGCAACTTGTGGCGCTCATGAAGCTCAAGTGCAGCTTTTGTTAAGGAAAACAAGGCAAACCCAATGCGAGGGAATTCTTAAGCGATGAATGTAATATTGTTATATGTAACAAAATATTTTTAGTAAATAAAACATTAAAAAACACTTAAAGGTAAAGGTCTAACAGAAAAATCTCAAATAAAATTTGCTCTTAATTTGAGTTTTGCTTTAAGCAGCTTGAGGTGACTGTTATTGTGATTTGGCTCCACGTAAATAAAATGGAACTGAAATGATCTGAATATCCTTTCCTGAACATTCAGGAGTGCATTCCTACTGCTCATTACTGATGCTTTTATTTTTATTTCTTTTTCTCCTAATTAGATGTCTCAGACAGACACCCTGAGTGTAAATGGACACTGACACAGAACATCTCTCTAGTCCAGTTCACCTGCACTTGGTTAGAAGTTTATCCCACCCCAAACCTACGTTGGGATATGGGACCATTCCAGGTGGCGGACAGCCTCAATGTTACGATGAGCCGCTCCACGCTGTCAGACGGGCAGACCGTGAACTGCACAGCCCAGCCCCAGCACCTCGGCCCAGAAAAAGAGAAGTCGTGTTCGTTTACCCTCGGTAAGCTTGTTGTAGGGAAATGAGCCTCTTAACGATCCTGAGATGTGCAAATGCTGAATCTTTAATGTACTTTTGACTTAAGAAGCCACAGTGACACTCGCTGCTGTCAATCACTGTTTGTAGTTCTGACATCACATTTATGTCATGGTTGAGCTTCTGTGCAGGTAGTATATTTGATTACTCAGAATCACAATAGTTTATTATTCTCAGCGAGGAAGTTACTTTGTGACAATAAAAAAAAAAAAGGCCACTCAGAGAGCGCAAAAAGTGTGACCTTGACTCAATTTACACCAAAATCAAATCAGCTCAAGCTGTTACTGGTATCTACTATCAACAAAATTTCAACATGATAGCTTGAAAACTGTGGACACTATAATGCTAACAAACAAACAAACAAATAGAATCAATTACATACTCTCTCCCTTTGGACGAAGAACAAACTATGAAAAAGAATAGTGCATGAAGTACAAATAAAAATAAATAAACACTGTAGTATTTAAAAATATACACTCAAAGCAAAATAAAAGTTAAACAATATCACGTGCAACATTTACTAGATGATGACAAGTGAAAATAATTCGGGCATCGGTCTGTAATCACTGATTAGTCATAGGATTCGTCCATAACTTGAACACCATCCTCCTTTCTCACACTGACTCCACAGAGTGAAGCGCCACACCCACAACGTCACCAGCCTTCCAGATCAGTGTGAGCCTGTTGGTGTACACCACCCTCTGCTGCCCCAGCACACCAGTGGATGGCACTGGCCACCACAGACTCCTCAAATTAAAAACAAAAAACAAATTAGTGCAGGTCTACACCCAGATTATTTTGTCTCAAGTTTTTTAAAATTGTAAAATGCAAAGTGCATTGTGGGTATTTTGTCAGATGATCTTTCAATTTAAAAGTCCAATTAAATCTGATGAAACAGCTATATGGTACAGCCCTATAAAATTACATGGTTCTTAACAGGAACATTACCTATAGTTGAATAATATTTTCAAAATAAGAGTGTGTGAAAAAAGTCTTAGAAGATATCACACACAATGTCACTTTTGTCTAACATACAGTTTTTCCTTCAGGGACAGAGTTTCTGTAAAAACGTCACAGTAAACTGAAACCATCCGCATGATCAGATATCATGTGACGTATGTGAGGAAAAATATGTGCTGCAGGAGTAGGAACTATGTGAGCAATGCTTATTTGACTTAGAGAATGATGGCACCCTCCCTTGAAGCCAACAGGTCAAAAATTTCTGGTCACAATGTGAGAGAGTCACAACCCAGGAAAACTGATTATGTTTAGCATTACTCCAGAAATATGGCTAACATTGCCATGCTCGTCATAAATGTAAAAGTAACTTGATTGGGACTAATCCTAATTATTGGGTATTGTTTTTAATATTCATATGAAGTACCATAATATTTATTCGATTAAGCTTTCCAGCCCTGACAAGAATAACACTTGGCAGTGTACTCATGAGAACACAACACAGGGCATGTGGGCAGTTAGTGAGTCACCCAGTTGTGTAAAGGTTATCATCACATGAATGCCTTATTCAAACAATGAGTTGATGCAACAGGATGTGAGTTGCTGTTCTCTGATCAGCCTTCTTCTGTGAATCAGAAACACTGAACAAAAATGACATTTTGTCAAACAAAATGAGTAAAATTCCAAAATATTCTTATTTATTTACAAATTGCAATTGATATTTACTGAACAAACAAAGCAATAGTCCAACCAGTTTGGAGGTCATGAAAAAGTATGAACAATGTCAGGTTTAGAGCTGGAGTGATTGGTTGATATATCAAATAGCGGATATTAGTGTTTTTGAAATGTAAAAAAGTAAAATTTTAAAACAAGGAAAGGTGTGGAAAAGTGTAAAAATACTGAAAACACATTTATTTTGAAGTTGGAATTCATCCAAAATACAAACAAACCTTCAGCTTTTGCATGAAAACAACACAGTGATATTATTGCAGTACCAAAACTGTCACCAGAGGGGAAGAAGAAGCTATAAAATTCCACTTCTGGGCTTAGCCATGTAGCAAGCTATTTTGGTGTATTTTTGTCCTCATCAGCCAGCATGACTCATAGAAAGGGACTGTTTGGTCTTAATAACAGACCAAAAAACCCCAAACATATTGTGTTAATTTATCTTTTTTTTTTTTTTTTTTTTAAAGCAGCATTTTTGTTTTTACTGAAAACATATGATCAGTATGATCATAAGCTCTTTTGCTCTCTTGGTAAGAGTTGGATAAGAAGACGAGAAGATCAACAGCTTTCATGTCTGTACAGTATATGTAAGGTTTCTGCAAGAAGACAGCTTATTTCCAGTGTTTATTTATCGATCTTGGCTCAAACCTCAGTAAACCACAAAATGCTAGTTTTGAAAGTAAGGGTTAATTAGAGAGCTGAAATTGTTTTTAAGTGTGGTCAGGCCTGGTTTTTGGTCTTCATTTTAATTTACAGTGTTAATGTTGTGCTGAAATGTTTCCTGGCCACAACTTGGTGTTTTCTGCTCAGAAATATTTGTCCCCTCTTGATTGTTATTCTTCTTTTTTTGCATATTTATCACACTTGCATGTTTCAGATCAGAAACCCAGGTAAATACAAAGTGCAGCTTTCACTCCTCGGCCTTAAAACTTGGGTGATGTGGACACCCAAGTTTGTGAATGTGATAACTCAAGGATGAAGCTAAAAAGCTATCCAAACTACCTGACTATTGTGAAAAAGTTGTTAAATCACAAATTAACTTTGATTAACCACATTTTTTTTTTGGAAAGCTGAGTTAAATTTCATTACACAACCATTCCTCATTACTGCCAAACCTAAATCACCAAACAGAGCCTGTCTGACATAGTGAAGTAGACTAAAAGATCTTAAAGAGCAACACATCATGTCATGATCCAAAGAAACTCAAGAACAGATGAAAAACAAAGTTATTGAAAGTCTGGAAAGGGTTACAGGGCTATTTCTAAGGCTTTGGGAGTCCGGTGAACCACAGTTGCAGCTATTAAGTGCAAATGGAGAAAACTTGGAAGAGTGGTGAACCTTTCCCAGGAGTGGCTGGCATACCAAAATTACTCAAAGAACACATTGATGACTCAACGGGAAGTTACAAAATAACACAGAACAACATCTAAAGAACTACAAGCCTTACTCGCCTCACTTAGGTTCAGCAGAGGTGTTCATGATTCAACAATAAGAAAGAGAAAGAAATATTCTGTGGACTGATGAGACAAAAGTTAACTTCCTGCAAGGTTGTGTCCCATTACATCTGGCATTCATATAAAGGACATCGTACCTGCAGACAAACATATTGATGGTAGTGCGATGGTGCTTCAGTGGCTAGACAACTTGGTGTAATTAATGGAAGCATGAATTCTGCTACCAGAAAATTGTGAAGAAGAATGTCCAGCCTTCGGTTGTACACTGAAGTTCAAGCGTACTCGTGATTATGCAGCAGGAAAATGATCTGAAACACACCAGCAAGTCCATCTCTGAATGGTTCAGTAAAGGCAAAATGAAGGCTTTTAGACTTGAATCAGATTGAGATGCTTTGGCAAGACCTTAAAAAGGCCGTTCGTGCTCGATGTGGCTCAATTAAAACTATTCTGGAAAGGAGAGTGGGCCAGAATTCCTCCACAGCAATGCAATCAGTTACAGTTCTTGCATCCAAGGGTAGTAGAAACAGTTAGGTTTGGGGAGCGATTACTTTTTCCACATAGGCCAGGTCGGCTTGGAAATTATTTAACCCAAGTAAAGTGCAGTTGTTATCTTTGTCGAATATCAAAACTTGTTTGATGATCTGAAACATTTAAGTGTGACAAATGTGCAAAAAATAGGAATTTGGGAGTGGGGCAAATACTTTTCAAGTAAGATTCCTCATATGCTTTATATCCCACATAAATCAAGTTTTGTAAATGTAAATACATTTGACTTTTTTAAAAAAATATCTGACTGAAATGATAAAGTATCTGATTTTTATTTTTATTTTTCCTCCTCTCTCACTCTGTCAGAGCTTCCCTTCCCTGAAGGCGAACCAATGGTCTCTGCTCTGGAGGCAAGCAACGTAACACTCACATGCACTGAGACCACGTCCAAGCCCCCTGCAATTACCACATGGAGAAAGGGATTACAACTGGACAACATTGAATCTGGATCAAAGTACATCCTGTCTTTGGAAGGCCCGGTCTTCAAGCTGACCATAGTAAACGTCACTAAAGAGGACGAAGGCTTCTATTTCTGCCACAGTGAGAACCCGCTCGGACTACGCGAGCTAGAAGTGGAGCTCACTGTGAAGAGTTGAGTTTTGAATAAGAGGAATATCCTGGCATTAGTAGTTTTACAGAATAGATCATTTGCATGTCTTTGCATTTTTTTCAATGTCTGCGTGAGATAACGAATAGACATTAAGCAGAAGTGTAAACAGCATGCTAGTCACTACAGGTGTTGACTCCGCCTCTGGAATCCAGATAAACCTGCTGCTCCACCCTTTTTTGTACTTCATAAGCTTCTCCTGTTGCCTTTTTTGGTTTCAGCAGCCTCTTCCGCGTACACAGGAGCAGTCATCGGCATATTTATAGCAGCACTGATTATGGGGTCAGCTGTCATCATAGCCAAAATTGTCTACAACAGCAGAGACCGGATTTGCCTGGGTAATTTTTTTTTTTCTTTTCATAAATAAATTTTGCATCAATAATAGCGTCAGCCTCTGATCAATAACAATCCACATGCTGTATCTGCATTTTAAATTAATAGGAACTGTATTAAACATGAAAATCTACTAATACTGATGCCATTCTTTGTGTTTGTGTTTTTGTGTCAATAGGTGGCTTTGGGTGAGTATTTCATATTTGCTTTTGTCATATATACTAAATGCTTACTTTAGTTGCACAGTCCATATAGATTGAGTTAAAGTACTTTATGCACATCTGTGTTGCATTTGAAATGCATTGTTTTTTTCCCATTTAAAAGCAAGCCAATCATCAAGTAGTACCATTATTTTCTAGGAGTTCTTTTTACCCCTCGGCTGTAAAAGGCAGTTGGGATGTTGTGGTCACACTGCCTGATGGGAAGGTGGGCAGGTCATTTGTACACCCAACTTTATGAATGTGATAACTCGAGAACGACGCGAAATAGGAGTATCGAGTTCATACCATAGGTGTATCTACTAAAAGTTTCAGACAAGTTCCAATCTCAGTGACCTCATTCTCAGGTCAAGGTCAGAGGTCAATCTTGTAATTGTAATAACTCGAGCACGAGGCAATGTAGGATTTTGAAGTTGACACCATAGATGTATCTATTAAAAATCTTACCATTATTTTCTTTTTAAGTTAGATTACAAGGAATCTAAAATTCTGAGCATCTGTGCTTTTACAAATATGGAAGGATCTCAGAGAAAGGACAAAAAGTAAATCCTACCATCTATACATCTTCAGCACCCTTAAGAGTAATTCCACCTCTGAGCAGTAGACGATATCTTGATACCATGCTCAGCCTGCACACACTTGCTGCTGCTTTTACAAGCTGCTTTGCAAATCACCTCTACTTGCAGCTGCTCCATTTCATAGAGCTTCTAACTGATTTTTGCTGTCACTGATGTCTGCCCACACATTTTAGCTTGCACAGAGGGGGTCAAACTCCAGTTTTGTGATTGAAAGTGTGCTCCGCTTCTGGCGCCTCAATCTTGTTTAAAAACAAAATGCTTCTTTAAAACTCTTCACCTTACATGGCAGAACTGCGTAAAACACGTTTTTCAGCTAAATTGTTGCAGTTGTTTAGTTGGAGGACTAGCACATATAAAACTTAATTTGCTAAACTGAAGAATTTTAGCTTGTGGTCTTTATGATGATCATTCACATTAAACACATTTCTCCAAAGGATTTTTAGTGGCCAAAAATTCCAAAATGGTGACTTTGGTTTTGGTCAAAGCCATCTCTGGAATGTGGACTGAACAAAACTGTCTAACAAATACTTGGCGAAGATCAGTTTTAAAGATCTGGCTGCACGTGTGCGCCCGTGTCATACTATTCTCACCTCTGCAGGCAAGTGGATGACGACAGTGGAGACGTTCTGAGTCTGGTGGAGTCGGATGACGAACAAGTCTTCCAAGATGCAGTTCCCCGGCTGCCTCCAATAACCAACGGACATCACACAACACTTGTGCAGATACATCGAATCCCATCGAGTAGGACTTCATCACAGCAATTTATAAGTTTTCTAATTTCAGTGTAAAAATATTTTGTAATATAAAAATGTCCCTCTTTTTATTCAGGTGATCACGAGGATGCAGAAACTGCTGACACAAGTCCACAGCAGCAGGAGGATACCGTACAGATGGAAGAGCCAGTGCAACTTGTAGAATTTTAGGTATTGGGGAATTTTTTAGAGCAATGTTTAGTTTTAGGTAAATTTACTCCTGAAGAGAATGTGAACAGAATCGGTGGCAGAAACCTTTTTGTCCTTCCTTTCTATTGTTTTTTTTTTTTTTTTTTTAAGATTCTATATTTTTTGTAAATTTATTTTGATTGATTTGTTTATACAGTATGTAAAAATAAATAAATGTAATACAGTAAATGTGTTTGAACAAATATTCTTTGCATGTTTTTATGAGTTTTGTATTTTCACTATGTACACTATGCAGACCAATATATGTGACCTTTGACTATCTCGGTCTAGAATGCGACTCTGCTGCAGAACTATTTTTATTTATTTATTTTTTTAAATGCAGCAGAGTCAGTTCGTCACTCATCTGAGATTCATGCTACGTGTGAAACAAACTTGACTCACTCACTTGAAAATATTTACACGAGATCTACGTGAGAGGGAAAACTGAAATTAAAAACTCTAAAGGGTTTGACAAAAAATTTGTTGATTTAAACAAAATTATTCAATATTATTAGAATTTATTATTAGTGTCCTTTTAATGCAAAAGTACAATTGAGTCTCTCAAGCCACCTCAGTTTTTATAAAGAAGATTTTACTGGATAATTAATAGTCTAAATAATTCACTGTGTAAAACCATCAAAATCATATAAAAAATGTAGTGCTGTTGTGTTTCTTTTAAAGGAGACAGATGGATCATTTGAATGGCACTTTAAATCCAAACAGTCTGCAGGCTTTAATAATGCATTAGGCTGTTAAAGGGAGATCCAGCCTCACACGTAACAGTCTGGAAATAGGTGCTCTGATATATTAATAATTCATGGTACATATTTAAGATGATGTGTACACAGTACAGAGACTTTTTCACTGCTTTTGAGGCAGCTATAATGTTATTCTACGGCTATGATCACATCAAGTTTGTATATTTTTCTTTTACATTAAAACAAACCTTAATAGTCACACATGGACACCAACTGAAGAAGAATTTACCGGTTAGAAAAACAACAGGAGACAATGCGACATGAAATGAACATGTATATAAAAAAAAATGTTATGGATCATCAGGTATTTAAACTGTTTTCATGCACTTGTATAGAAAGTTGTTCTGAATGGTTTTTTTTGTTATTGTACAGATATTTGATACATGATTTGCAGGGCAGAACCAAAAGGGGAAATAAAGGATAAAAACATAAGCAAATATTTTGTGAATATTTGTGTACGTCTACAGAAATATTACATTACTGTACTCTATATCAGTGAGAAACATTTTACTCTAGTATAAAATTTGGGTGCAAAATTCTTTCTTTAAAGATTTTTGCACCCAAACACCCAAAGGCGATCACTGTATGCTAAAGAGACTCTTTTTCAAAAAGGAATAGATAAAACACAATCTACATGAACAAGAAATAACCCACTAATTGTATTTTTCAATGGCACAAATTAATTCACAAATTTAGAAGTCCCTGTTGTTACTAGATCAATACTCATTCCCTGTAATTCAGTTTGAACAATTTTATGTCCTTAAAAAGTCAAAAATATTCAGAGTGATCTCAACTAATAATGATAATATTGTTCATCACAGCGAGAAAAAAACAAGCAAGCAAAGTACAGTAGGCCAAAGTACAGTAGGCCAAAGTACAGTAGGCCAGAAATAATCATGCATGATGCAAGAGAGCAAAGCTTGCAAATGAACTTCACATGAAGGCTCAGTTTTCACAGCTTTTTCACTTTGTAGTTTTGCACATTTTCTGTTGCTCTGGGTGAAATAAAAAAAACTAAACATTGTTTATGAATATTTTAGTGAGAAATTTTCATATTAAATGTGAACTTCAACCCAAACAGTTGACCAAAGGTACCAGGGTATTTTCCACTATCATAAGAGGGGCGTGTCAGTGTGTGTGTGTGTGTGTGTCAGTGTGTGTGTGTGTGTAAGAGAGAGAGAGACCCCACTAACAAAAAAAAGTCGCTCCACGTCCCTGAATCACTGACTTTGGGTATAATAAAGCCAACTCTCGTTATAACGAGTGGATACGGTGTAAGGAACAAGCTGGATTGTTGTTTAATCTCATGGGGGGTGTGGTTTAAGGGTTATAATAAGGTTACGTCATGAAAGGAGACGTGATCACGTTGGGCAATGGTACAAATGAGTCAGATAACAGGAACTCACTGAACATTTCGTTTCTTCTTGTCACGTTATCTCTGACAGACAGCACTCTGTCGCCGAGCCCCTGCCCTCTGCGGACGTACAAAGTGTGAGCTCCTTTAGTTTAAATGCTGCGGTCAACCGGGGAGGGCACGTTCAGGAAGTCGGTCACAAAGCGAAGAATGTGAAAAGCGAAAGGATGTGCTCCACGGAAAACAACCCAGAGCTGCAGCCGACATGTAAGTGAATATTTGCGACTGTCGTCCGAGCTCGGTGAGTACGTTGTCATCGCAACGATCAGAAACTAGGCAGCGGTTACTTGGAGATGGCATTAAACCTCCAGAGGCACCGTATACAACCGAGCAGGGGACGCTGGTGGGTTAAGAGTTGCAAGCGCTGTCAGAGGATGAACGTGCCAAACGTTGATTATGTGGTGTCTTTCTATCCTCCTTCAGCGTCCGACCCGGCTCTTCTCCTGGAGCTGAAGACCAGGCGACCTCCGTCCTTGGTGGAGAGAGCTGGACGTGAAACCTGGAGTGTTGACTTCTCTCCGGATGGAGCTTGGTTCGCCTGGTCCATGGGACACGGGATCGTCTGGGTCGTCGCCTGGCCTCTCGACTCCGAGTAGGTTTTACTGTATATTTAATCCGCACGTGATGCATTCAGGTCGCCCTCGAAGATTCTGGTTTCCGTGGAAGGTGGTGGTGGCAGGTCCTGCACGGGCTTTTCGAATGATTGATTGATTTTTATTTTTTATTTTTGATTAATTGTGGCACAGAGGCGCCCGCAGGTAACAAGAACACTTGATTCGAAATGAATACAGTGACGGAAATACCGGGGACACTCAAGTGCAGCCCTGTTCCTTCTACAGAGGCTACTACACAAAAAGTGTAAACATCTTTTTATATACAGTAACTGTTATGCAAAGTGACGGAATCTTTACTTAATCCAAAATATATCGGTAAGTCTAATAGTATTAAAAATATATTTTATTTTTACCTAAAGTAAAATGTGTGTAGTTTTATCTGTAGTAATACCGAACAATATGTGTCAGTTACTCTACAAAATCTACAAAATAAATAACTGAAGCGTTAAAACAAGTACTATACTCGCATCAAAAAGACGAATAACATAGGTACATTAAAAGTGTACTCGAGTAAATGTCCAAACTGCTCTTATACAATGACGCTGGGCTTTGTAAGATTAACAGTAGCACGGGTGGGGTGGGGTGGGGATGGTGGTGGACAATCAGATTTAACCCCTTGTTTTCTCTTTTAATACACGCCTGTATTTATGTAAGAAATCAAGCCACCTGGGAAAAAGTATTACTTCATGTTCGGCTAGATCAAGTAAACAGTTAAAATGTAACCTTATGATAATATCCTTTGGCTTCTATAACCCGTCTCTGTCTTGCACAACTCCACAATAATGATCACAGTCCATTTCTGCACTGGCTTTTGTATTATAAAGATCCAGTGTTTAGTGTTATGTGTGGTTATGAAAGTTAATCAGTATGTGAAAATATCCTCATGCAACTGAGCAGTATTTTGGAAATAAGGCATGAATGCGATAAAAACTCCAGAAAATAAGCATTAAAAGCATCTATTGTTTAAAGTAAGACCAGATATAGATTTTAAAAATAGCTTTAAGTAATGTCATTTATTCCTTTTTTCATTTATTTATTTATTAAAAATTCTAATTTTTCTGTATTTAATATTAAACTTTTGGGTCTTGCTGTTATGCCCTACACCCCCACACCTCTAAATTAGGCCCCTGAAATTATAGTATTTTTCTGTCTAGTGCCCACAAAGAATTTCCCTTCGGCTCAGCAGTGTTCATTAGTGCCAATTTGTTTGAAAAATGCTCAGCACTGCTGCCAATACCACACAAAATAACAAAACAGTACTCTTTATTTTTTTGTTGCAGTAAAGAATTGTTGCTCCATGAACAATGTTTGAATTTGCCTAAATAATTAAATAAGGCAAAAAAAATGTGACTTACAACTTTAAATACTCAGTAGATTTTGTTGGTACATTTGATAAAACATATGGAAGGAGGCAGAAGAATGCAAGTGGATGTATTCATTCCAGCTATTATTTTAGATTAACGTGAAAGAAAAAAGCAAAACATGAAGACTCAAATTTCAGCTCTCAGTTTACCGTTTAGTTGTTTAGATCTGCTGTGACCAGCAACACTTGAAAGCTGCATCATTTAATCACCAACTCTAGCTTCACACCGCCTACACTGGAGTTTTTTATGGCATCTGCACTCTTGGTGCTCCTCTCACCCACAGAGAAAGTCAAAATGGAGAGACTGACAGAGGAGACAAAAGCTTCAGTTGTGGTCACCCAGTGTGGGGGCTCGCCTTCGGGCCCAGACCTCCAAAATCAAATGCAACAGCGTGTCCGGCTAAAGCACGATCAGAAGGGAAAAACAGCCTGCTTCTGGCCACGGGCTTGGAGAACGGGGTGATCAAAATCTGGAACGTTTTAACAGGTGAGATTTTTATTTTTCTGTGACTGTTAGTTTTGCTTGGCTGAATTAAATGGATTTTCAAATCGCTTGTTTTTTCTTTTCCTTTCCTCTAGGCAGTGCTGTTTTTGATCTCCACGGCCACGAAGGGGTTGTAAGGGACCTGGTGTTTCCTCAGAATGGGACGCTCACACTCATATCATCCTCTCGGGACAAAACTTTGAGGATATGGGACCTGGCTCATAAAGGTATTTTTCAGATATTTATGAGAAATACCTGTGAGTAGCAGTCACAACCGTCTTATTTTTAAAAAATGTTTTGGACAAAATATAATCTACATATTTGGTGCGTCCTTTTTACTTGGGCTCAAATTGTTTTCTTGCAGATAACCTTAGAACTGCAAGGCTTTTCAGCTGAATTTTCAAATGTCAAAGTACACCTCGAGCTTGCCTGATCACCCATTTAAAAAAAACTGTTAAATATTAACTGTCACGTGTCACCAAACAACTCTGGAGGCTTTGCAGACAGGGTCTTAATGACTGAAGCTGTCTATTCATTACTTCACCCCTGTTTAATCTTGTGAAACTCAGCTGAAATAAACCTTCTGTTCTAATGTAAGAGGTTAAAGCTAGCAGATGGCTGTGCTTACACATTCAGGAATCAGGAGCTGAGATGTACTGTCATTTTAAAAAATAAAGTAAAAATAATGAGGCTTTGTAGTCTCTCGTCTACATTTACATCCATGTTTTTCCTGTCTGTTTTAGGGAAAAAGGTGCAGGTGCTTTATGGCCATAAAGACTGGATTAGTTCCTGCTGCGTATCATCTGACTGTAGCATGATTGCATCTGTCGGGAGATTTGACAGGGTGAGGTGTTTCATTGCAAAAGTACCGTATTAGGTCATATTCATCAAGTACTGAGCACTGTAAAAGATAACTTAAGTAATTTGTTTGTGCATGTAAAACTCAAACACTTGTAAATGCTTAATGTCTCTAAGCTTGCTGAATGTGTCCTTTTGTCCTTCTTTTTATCAGTTTTTAATGAACATTATCAACATGGATTTGGGCGACCCTGTTCATTCAACTCTGTGTCAAATTTAATGTTGTTTGTCCACAAGTCTAATCAGGAGAATGGCTCAAAGTGTGTGATACAAATTGTCTAAAAGGGCAGCTTTAAATGCAATCCTGCATCACGTTAATTTTCTAGGACAATGAAATTAGTTTGAAGGTATATTCAAATATTTTCCTATTTGAATTCTTGCTCCTAACAAGTTTGTTGATATTTGCTTATGTAAAGTATTTAATCTTCTGCAAACTTCAGTTATTTTAGTGGTGTTTTCTTTTGACAGCTACCAGTATTGATGGATATGAGTTGCATACGTCCTGGACAAATTATAGGAAAAACCTGAATGCTTGATCTCTCCACTGAGCGTGGCTCTGTTATGCTGTGGGGCTATTTTAGGACATGTTGTTTTGAGTAATCATCTTTATCTGGTGATGAAACAGTTCTGTCCTCATGGGGGTGGTCTCTCACAGGATGACAATATCACTATCTAAAGGCTCTGGTTGGTTTGAGTATGAAAATACAGAGACTTATATTTTATGTCTTTAGTCAGCTGACACCAACCCAGTTAAACACCTATAGGAGATATCCATTTTCAGTGAAATTATCTGCTAGTGGGTGCTTCTGAATATCAATTGTAGTGGTCTGTTTTACCTGCTCCTGCTATTAAAATGTTTTTAGGCCATTTAGCATTTTCTAGAAACTTCTGGAGCACCAGGAAGTCTTAACACTCCAGTCAAACTGGCAATTTCACATATTCTCATTTTCAAAGGAAAGCAGACAGCATAACGTTGTGTAATATTAGACTTTAAGAGCATAGTCACTCGCTGCTGCGTGGTTCAGGGTGTCCTGCTGACACCAAGCAAGTACATCACTGACAAATTACTAGCTTTTGTAAAAAAAAATTTCAGTTCTGCAGCAATTAATTACCCCAGGGACAAGCTACTTTGAGCGTCGACTAAGCCTACATTAATTTTCCAAATTAAAAACAGCCCTTCCAGCAAGGTATAAAGTCTCATTAACCCTGCATGATTATACTTTGATCAGATGGTGTGTCTGTGGAGTCTACGTTCATATACATTCATCAGGAACCTGACAGGAGGGGCCCACAAGACCGTGTACCTCCTGTCTTCTTGTGACTTCTCTCCTGACGGGGCAATTCTCGCCACTGCAGCCTTCAGCGGCTCCAGTTGGTGGATCGACCTCTGGGACCCATACACAGCAGAGAAACTGGCCACTCTGGCGTGAGTTTGTACAACTTTGAGGGTTAAAATTGTGCACAAAGACTCCATTCTATGGGTTACATAAGAAGACCGCAAATTACTCAAATAAACGGGTTGTTACCACTGAGTTTAAGTACAGAAGCTTAAATCTGTGAACCAAACAGCCCACACTGTCATTATCTCTGTTTGCGTATGACACGGCATGTGAAAGTATGTCCTAGTGTCCTTGTCTTTTGCAATCTGTTTTCTATGTATACTATGTGGAGCGTCTGACTTTGACTTGGTGCAGTTCAAAGTCATCGCTCTTTCTCTTCTGCACAGTGACTACTTTGAAGATTATGGGCAAAACCAAATATCAGCAATACAGTTCTCTCCAAACGGTCTGCACTTGACACTTGTGACAGACGACAGGTCAGTTATCTGAAAATGCTATATTATATAACTTAAATGTTTTACACACTGGAAAGATGCTTTCAGACAGATGTGTTGCGTTTGCAGAGCTCTTAGGATTTGGGAGCTGGGGGAGAAAGGGATGGTGATGGAGACGAAAAGAGACAGAGACTCTAATGGACTGTGCTGCAAGTACCATCCACAAGGGGGAGTTGTTGCTACGGGGTAAGGATGCTTTCATTTCAGCATAGATTCACAATATTACAGAGGGTGGTCGATAGACATTATATGCCAAAATTCAGTTTACCCCACTTCCTAGCTTTATTTATTTTATTTTATTTTTTTATAAAGTATATTTATACAGCTAAACTTATCCATGAAATTAGGCTCTCATATCATTCATTTTTAGTCAAAAAACCCCCAGTTATTAAGCTGTTAAATATAATATATTGGTGGGGGGATCAGATATGCAGATCCATCTAGTGCAGTGGCTCCTTTGAAAATACAAAAGTGGCTGAAAGCAATTCAGTATCTAAAACTCTGTTCTAATACATAATGTTGGTAAATTACAAGCAACGATTTTGTCTTTTCGAGTACTAATAGTCAAAGCTACCTGTCGGTACCATGGTAACATCAATCTTAGGCTTGAGATAGTACGGAAGTTTGATTCATTTAAAGGTGAAAATGAGACCTGTCTTTACATTATTGACACCATCTGATTTGCATTAGACGCATTAAATCTACAAGCAAAATTAGGACCATCCCTGAACACACCAGTCTAAAGTATCTTTGTGAAAACTGGCCCCTGAATAAACATGCAAATGTGTCTCTTTTGGCAGAACCAGAGATGGCCACGTGAGGTTCTGGAGGGCACCCAGTGCGGTGCCCAGCTTGTGCCACCTGTGTCGATCTATCCTGCGCCACTCTATCTCCACGCACCAGATTGAGGCGCTGCCCCTCCCCAAGAGGATCCTCGAGTACCTCACATACAAAAACATCCCCGAACGCCTCAAGTCCTGCTGCTCCTCAGATGAAGAGGAGTGGGAAAGTTAAATAGGAACTTTAAAAATAAATAACTGACATTTTCAGCGATTAACTATGATCCTAAAAACGCCTTGTATTTTCTGATAACAAATGCTTTGAAAGCTTGATGAAGCAGATTAAGCATATTTTAAGATACTTTAGATGCAACATTCCTGCACTAAGATTTCATTTATTGCACTACTGCGGTACTACAAAGCATACATTCAGTGTTCACATTGTTGACTTGAATAACAGTTTTATACTATTAATTTATTGTGTAAATATCAGATATATATACTTTCTAATTCCTGTGTTTACCATTATATGCACTGCTAATGTACTGGCACATTAATATTGCAGCAACTGGACTTATAAGAAAGGGTTTTATTAAACTGATTAAAACATACACATGTTCAATGACTTTTTTTTGGACAATGAACTGATTACCTGGTTGCAGTGATACTAAACTGAAAATAGGATTTTTCAAGTCCACCTTTTAAATCAAAAGTGCCAAAAGGATCTTTTGTTTCGTTTTTCCACTGTGCTGATCGACTTCCATCTTGGTTCTGTATGCAGATTTGAGTGATTCAGATAGCTGCTAGCATTGTTCCAGACATCTTTTACACTGCCGCCCCCCCCACCCCACTGTGGAAAAAGACCATCGTTGCATTACTGTATCTAAGGTGCTTCGCTGACCACGAGCTCTCTCACTGCCTGGAAAGCTGCAACCATGGAGCTCAGCTGGATCTTCTCGCTGGTTCCCGATGCAAGCCGATGTCTGAAGAGATGAAACATGAGCAATAATGGAAATAAAAAAATTTGCCACAACGTGTGGAAATCAACATGTTGGTGTCTTTATTATATTAACATGACTTGTTACATTGTAAATATTTTTTTAAAAAGCATCACACTTACTCTACGTCGGCCAACTTGATGAGCAGACTAATCCGAATAGCGGGAGGAAAATCCACTTTAAAGAAAAAACATTTTTAAAAATTAGATACTTTGCTTTTGATAGTAAAAACAGAAAAACTTTCATTAATGCACAAACTTGTGAGCTTAAAACTTTAACACTGAACACGTCACTAACCGCCAACCTTTCAGTGGGTTTTAAAGTGGCCCCATTGCGTGTTTTCTTTAACATGTGCTGTTACTATGGTTGACACTCATGTTACACGTGGCCAAAGACTGCTCCAAATACTTTATGGTTAGGGCTGGTCTGTGAGCACAGCAACCCCATCCAACCTGTTCAAACCTTATGTTTGCGAGAGGCAGCCAATCAAATGTTGGCATAAAAGGAGGGTGGCTTTTGTGCTGGGGTGCTTAAATTAAAGAAAGAAATAAAAACGTGTGATTTTTTCCCCCCCTTGCATGTTCCTTACCTCTGTGTACAAGCAGATGAACCTCAGTGAGAATATCATGCAAAGCCAAACCTTTCAGAGTCTTCAGCTCAAGGATTTCTTTCATCCATGTGTTAAAGAAATGCAAGATCATAAACTGTACTACTAATATGAATTTTTGTTCGTTAACCCACCATTCAAAAAAAAGTCACCGAATCTTTAAAAACATTTGCAAAGCATTTAGGTACAGCTACCTTCTATTAACCTAAAGTTTTATTTGCAAGAAAGAAATGTTCTTTCTTGGAATATGCTAAACTTCATAAGAAATGTTCAAAGTATAAAATGGCATAGTCAAAAACAAGAAATGTGCAGCTTTCATAGAACTTAAATATAGGATACGGTTGTACGCTGAAGTAAAGTCTTTGTTGAGGCACCAGTCGAGGATGTTGGCTATATCTGAGCGGAGGGGGTGCCCTGTGCAGGTGTACACTGTGTCTTCTGTGACCTTCCCATAGGCCATACTGGTGCTCTGAAATCACAGAGATGGATGACATGCAGTACAGTCTACCCATCTGCAGTTTGGATATATAACATATACTACTCATTGGCCACTTCATTAGATATGCCTGTTTGAATTCTTGTTAATGCAAATACAATCACATGCTAGCAACTCAATGCATTACGGCATGTAGACATGGTCAAGACAACCTGAAGAAGTTCAAACGGAGTATCAGAACGGGGAAGAAACGTAACCAGAAACTGCTGGTCTACTGGGACTTTCCCACACAATTGTCTCTGGGGTTTACAGAGAATGGTGCAAAAAAAAAAAAAGGAGGAAATATCCAGTATGTGGTTATTCTCTGGGAGAAAATGCGCTGTTGGATGTTAGAGAAGAACGTGCAGCTTAACGGAAAGCAATTTGTGCTGTAACACTGTGATGACAGGGTCAGAATCTGGCTTGAACACATTGAAAGCATGGATTTATTCTGCTTTGTATCAACAGTTCAGGCTGGCGATGGTGTAATGTGTGGGAGATATTTTCTTGGTACACTCTGTGTCACAAAGCTCAAATCATCTCAGACTGGTTTCCTGAACATGACAATAAATGTATTGTACCTAAATGGCCTCCACACTCACCAAATCTCAATCCAATAGAGCCTTTGGGATATATTGGATGCGAAATGTAGTGGAGATTTACATCCTGAATGTGGAGCAGAAAAATCTGAAGCAACTGTGTGATTCAATCATCTCAATATGGATCAACACCTCAAAGGAATGGTACAAAGAAATAAGGCAGCTCTGAAAGCAAAAGGGGGGACGCAACTAATGAAGTGGCCAGTGGCTATATTTTCGCTGTTTAAAAACGGCCACACTGAATATGACATCCACATCTTAAACAACGCTGATGATGAACTTCTGGCCATACCTGCAGTATGTTGAGCGATCTTCTCATGTCACCTGTTGATAAGGTCACAATAGCCTTCATTCCATCTGGCGTGATGTCAATACTGTCACAAAAAGTAATGACATAATCAACTATTTTTAAATCATATCAACGTTAAATTAAAACTTGCGACATGAACACATAATTGATGACATTTAATAAATAGAGCAATCAAAAATAATTCCAAGTCTGTTCATTAATTTCTTCTATCTCAAGTTGCATATAGCAATAAATGTGAAACAATGAGAACATTTATTTCCTATTGTGGCATTTGTTGGTTTTTCAGGGCCTGGTACAGTTGAGAGGCCAGGGTTGATGTTGCACCCTGATTTAAACTGTTTTCAAACACACACAGAGAAGCCCTAAACTTCTAAACATTACCCAACAGAAACGTAACATAAGAACAAAGACTCTGGATTTTAAACAATCTTTAATGTGGTTGGTATTATGTTTGTCTCTATTAAAATTAAACTACCATAAAAATTAGAGAATGCTCACTTACAAGGAAATGAACAAAATTATAAATTCAGCAGGGGATCAAATAGTTATTTCTCTCACTATACGCAAATTAGCGGAGCCCAGGGAGGCCAACAGGTACAAATACATTTGGCAAGTTCATTAGCAATTCTGGGAATAATTCAATGAGATGTAAAAAAACAACAACAACAACAACAGTAAGTGGAGAGAAAGCATTCACACATTAACTCACTTCTCCTGCTGGATAACGTGCTCCAACCGAGGGATCATCTGGTCTGGCGAAAGCGGACCAAAGCGGAACCTGGTGCAGCGAGATTGCAGGGCGGGGATGATCTTGGAAAGGTAGTTGCAAATGAGACAGAATCGAGTGTTTTCTGTGAACTTCTCAATGACTGAGACAGAGAGCAAGGGTGGGATGAAAGCAGGGAAACAAGTTTAAAATGTAAATTCTGGCAACATCTTAGTAAATAAAAAAAAAAACCTCCACTTTTTTGAATAATCTATCCTAAGGACTTGCTTAATGTTGCTAAGATTGTAAACCACCTCACTGAGAATTTAGAATTGACAGTAATATACCAATAATATCATCCACTCTTCCTTCACCATGCATCTATTTAGAAATATAAAACGGCACTGAGCAGCAATAGATGCTTTATAAATGAAATATGGAAACATTATTAGAAAAACACAGGTTGGACTAAATTTACAAAATATCTCACAGTTAAATTCAATAATTATTTCCACTCTTCTGCAAAGTAAAGCTTTTTAAATAAATATCCAGGTTTAAAAGTAGATACACTGTAAGTCAGCAGCAGCCAAATTGCCTGCTCACTGAGCCGTGTGCCTCACAGTGGGTAATGCCTGAACGAACAGATGGCTTACCTCGACGCAATGCATTCTGGGCATCCTGGGTCATGGCATCAGCCTCGTCCAGTATCACCAACTTGAAGCCCTTCCTGAAGGACAAGATATATAAAAAAAGCAAAGGCAGCAGCTTACATTTCCATTGCACTTCTTAACTGCACATAAAAGTATTGAGAACACTTATTTCTGGTCAAAATCTCTACAAGTGTTTTAGTCTTACTTGAAGATGGTCCTGGTGCTGGCAAAACTCAGAATGGGACCTCGTACTACATCAATACCTCTGTCATCAGATGCATTGAGCTATAAACCAAAATTAGTTATATTTTAATGTAAAATGGCAGAGTTACAAGTTCAAAAACCTTTACAATTCAGCAAATCCAAATCTTCTAATGAGGAGTTGTAACATACCTCCAACACCATAGAGTTGAACTCCTTCTCTTTGTACAGCTGCCTGGCAGAAGCGAGTATGGTTGAGGTTTTTCCTGTTCCAGGTGGGCCATAGAACAAAAGGTGTGGAAGCTTGTCCTCACTGATAAACTTTTGGACTGGAAATAAAAAGAACAAATGAAAATCTGTTTAAATACAAGTAACCAACATTTCTATAACAATCCACATATGCACCCCCCTTGAATAGTTTGAAACATAAAAGTTTTAAGCCAGCTGACTTAGTACCATGACTCATTAATGACAGTGACGGTATAACCACAGTAAACAAGCTCAAGAGTCAAAAACACTGGCAGATAGCATTGAGTTTATCAGTTTATTACGTTTTAAAAGTAGTTTGATTATCCATAAGTGTCATGTTATACAGTTTTATAGTATTGTTATTCTGGCAGTCCACATACTTACTAGTGCTCAGAATATCTTTGTGTGAAATCAGATCATCAAGTGTCTGTGGTCTGTATTTTTCAACCCTGAAACAGGAAAACGCACACACACGCATTCATACTTGCAATAACTACTGCGTTTACAGCAAGGCAAATAAGCAACCTCGAAAGAATTTTAAAGAAAATTATTGAAACGTTTACGGACACATATGATAAGCGCTGACAAACGTTGACATATCACATTACATATGGCCACTTTTTAGTTCCGCATCCATATTTTTTTTCGTAACATCACCCTTTATTATAAACAAAACGTCAACCTTACAGTACTTTCACCGCAGTCAGAAGCTGCAGGTTTTCGGTTAACCTGTTGCTGAAGTGGCACCATGTTAATGCTTGATGGACTGATAAGATTTACGTAAGCCGAACTGAAGACAAGCTAATTTCCTTCCATGTTACAACTATGCGTAATAACTAACGTCATTTATTATATGTATATAAAGCTAGCAATTCACAGAATGCATCAGTCTACTCAGTGCAGCGAGCAGCTAGCTTGACAGTAGGCATGTTAGCTAGCTAGCAATAACTTTTTGAACCATTCTGTGATAAACAGCGAGTTTCAGCTCACCATGGTAAATTTCTGGTCTGTAGCGGCGCTTTACTTGTAGAAGCCATGTATCCTACCAAGCATGAATATTACGCCAAGCTGAGCAAAAGGGTTCCAGAATTTAAGCCACTGCGATTACTACTGTTGATGGCCCTGTTTGGCGCGCTCCGCAAACAAAACGTACGTCACACGTCACCACGTACAACCAATGGAATCACATTGTCATTTTCATGGGCGGAGTATCGGTGACTTGTTCTCTGCTGTAAAAAAATAATAATAACGGGATTTAGAAATTGTAACAATAAAAGATACACAATATCAAACATCATAACAACGAAGATATATATCTCCTCTTTAATTTTTAAATATTGTCTCTCCCATTTTGAACAATTCCTTGCCCTAATCAGTGAAAATTAAAATCAAACTCAGGAGTAGGTTTTTTTCCCAACAGCAAGAACTACAAGTCTTTAAAGTCCTAATCACCAAAATAAAAGAAAAAAAGTGTTCTGGCTATCTTGATTTTTTAAATAAATGTCACGTGTCACTAAACGTCTTGTTAAATTTTAAAAAAAGAAAGTCTACACCTTTCCTTCTTAGATGTAGTTTGTTCACTTTTATACGACACTGACATCTTAATCTCATTATAGTTTATCTTTGTAAGTGTTAATATTTAAGCATCTTAACACATGACAAAGAGTGTCACAAATGTTTTCTACATGTTTTTGCATTTATTTTCTGTTCTGGTAATGGTGCTGACAATAAAATACACATATCTGTCCATATGTCAAAAAAGTGCAGTGTGCCCATATATTTATCTAGAGCCTGAATTTGAAATATCACCTAACCTATACTTTACACGACAGGTTTCTCTGAAACATTTTCTTGATCATCATAGGTTAGTGAAAAAAAGTTGTGAGCAGTAAAGTACACAAGATTTTGTTTACCATCTCCTATCTCTTTAATCAGCTTGACTTCTCAGATTTGTTGCTGGCAACCTCCAAAGCATCTTGATTCCCAGGCTGCATTATACTGCATCAGTCAAGGATAACAATTTAATATCACAGCCTGCATTTTGACAGAATTCAATCCTTAATGTTTGGTTTTTTTTTTTCCTGCAACTGCTGTTTTTGAACAATCCAGTTTCTATTTGTAATGTCTGCGTTATAACCTATATTCTAACTGAGGAGCCTCACTGTGATCAAGATCTCTTCTGCAAATTAAACCTGAGCACAGAGGAAGAAGAAATGAGATAAGGCACACAATAAAAAACAGAAGATTCTACTCACATACAAACATCAACAGGCATAGTACAGAGTTGTCTCACTAGGCCAAAATTAAATGTCTCACATGAATCAGTGGAAAAGAATATTTGTTTTTCCATTTAACTTTAAAGCATATTTAAATCATTCTCTAGAAATATTTTGAAGGGGTGTGTGTGGCTGTGGACTGCAGGCTATATAAGTGTGCACACAGCATGAGCCTGTAGTAAACTAATAGATATCATACATATTCAGTAAAAGGACATCTTTGTTTCAAACATGTAAAAAGGGATAGTTTTGTCTCTAACCTCTAGCCTGGCGTTTCAAGCATAGTAAGCTCTCTACTCTGCTCTGTAATCTCGCGAGAACGGCCCCTCACGGTGGTGCCTGGGCGATGCGATGCTGTTGCTGTGGGTTTGATTGACAGGAAACATGTCGGTGTGGTGGGAGAGAACCGGGATGCAGCTGCTGCCTAGGGAGACAGGGAGTACCTGCATCCAGTCCGCATATCAGCACCTTTAAAACCAGCAGGCTTTTCCCCGATGCGTCTACTTATGGTGCGCTGAACAGCTTCTTCTTGTTCTTTTCTTTTTTTCCCCCCCAAACATACATTTGAAAGAAGTGGAACCCAATGGATGCAGACCGCGTAGTCCCGCTTGGTATCTTCATACTGTGTTTGATTTAGCCCACAACCAGAGACACCTTGATGAAACAGCAGGAACTACGAGGACTGTTGTTGCAATGGAGTCGATTCTCTCACGGCTCAAAGCCCGTCTCTAAACCTTCAACATCTCGTTTCATGGCGTTTTGCAGGTTGCTCCGTTCCGTGGGTTTCACCACGCTCTTTTCCTGAATAATCATCAATATTTTTCCCCCTTGTTTTTGAATTAATTCATTCCTTTTTTGTTAAGTGCAACGGAAAAATAACGTCCACTGTTCACAAAACTATGAACGAGGAGATGACAAAAAGCGAGGAGCAGCATCTTAGTTTGCAGAAAGCCTTGCAGCAGTGCGAGTTGGTGCAAAATATGATAGACATAAGCATTTCTAGTTTGGAGGGTTTACGGACCAAATGTGCCACATCCAACGACTTGACACAAAAAGAGATACGAACGCTTGAGGTAAGCACCCTTTGAGCGGAATCATCGGATTTCTGCTGTGCATCTACATTCAAATCAATACGGGGGGGTGGGGGGCTGCCGCCGTTTGTTATTTATTTCAAGGCCACTATGCATAATTTTTATGTGTCTTTTCTACGGCAGACTGCTTTTCTGCTGCCACTGCATAAATATATAATGATTTCAGCTAAAGCCCACTGCTATCTGTTTTGTGCAGTGCAATAAATCAAGAGGCCACGGGGCTGCAGTGGGCTGTTATAGACTTGCGCATTCTGCAGGTGGCGGGGAGAGAAGGTGGCTCTTCTCCACCAGAATAATATCTGAGGCAGCCGAGGCCTATAGGCAGCCCGTGTTTACAATCCATTAGCAATATGCCAGCCTGCGCATCTGTTCTCGCAGCCAGGCCCTGCCGTTATGCAAGGCTGGCAGATTACTGAAATTGTTACAAAATATCGTTATCCGTTAATTGGCCCGTGGGGTATTCCGTAAACTGCGTTACGTAATGGTCATGTTGTGTGTTGAGATATCAGGCTGCCCTTTTTGAGACTACTTAGACCAGTCGAACAAACCCCTGTTACAGGATATAAAGATGCAATAAAGTGCGATAAGCTCACTGAAAACTCACTGTAGACTATTGAGCACTGCAGACACAGCACGGCATTTAGGGCCTGTAAGAATGTTATTGTGATGTCTCATGAGATTGAAACAAATACCATTAAGTGATAAGGTCTCCATAAACTCACCACTGAGTCTTTGTGTGCGCCATCAACAGACTTTAAGTCCTAGTGGGAAAATAATTAAGATACTATGTTAACAAAATACCAAGAAATCACTTGTGAGTGGCACATACTTAATCTCATCCCCACAGGAATATGAGACTGTGCATAACACATAAACATATTGCAAAGTATCGATGTCTGAGCTGTTAAACGGAGTTTGCAAGTGCTGGACAGGGGACAGGAATGTAATCCAAGTGAAGAGATAACTAAATATATAAAGTGCAAATGCTCTGCCAGCAATGAGCAGGCTACACTGTGAAGATAAATGTTCACTATGTTCCCTGCATGCTTTGCAAGGCGTTTTGGATTACTAGTTATAAGCATTATGGGGGTATTATTTTTATTTCACCAGTAAAATTAGCCTGACAAATTTTTGTGAATGGATTTATCAGAATGGTTTTATTGATTGTGTCATAGTTTGACCTATTTCTCCAAACTTAAGAAGGGTAGGGATATCCTTTTAATTTGCCTAAACCAAAAGTTAGGATATACCCAAGCTATGTGTTCAGTTCTTTTCAGAAAATTTTGGCATACATTATTAGCATGTTTGTAGCAACTGTGCTGCATGGCTAATACCTGTATAAAACGGACACGTTGGTTGAAGGAAAAATAATCTTCTCTCAGTAGCCGAGTTAAAGGATTGTATTTGGAGTGCGAGGAGCACCGCTTTCTCTGTCATTTTAAAATTATGCTTAACTTCAGTCTTCCACAGGTTGTTAGACAGGTTGTTACATTACAAAGACAGAGGTTTTTCATATTGACACTGAATTTGAGAGACATTATCCTTTAAAACAAGAGTTTTCAAAGTGCAGCTTGCTGTAAAGCATGCACAAACTTACATTCCCACCTTAAAGGGATCTTGCAAATTTTTTAAACATTACTGGTGCTACACACTGTTTCCATGCTGTTGCTTTGTTAGTGTAGTTTGTATCACTTGTTCTACTCAACAGGAATGCAACAAGCAACAGGGGTAGTGTAAGCCATTTCTGCATGGCGTTGTAATCCAAGGAAAATTTAGGCTAAAAAAAAGACAAGAAGGTGGTTACAATGCAGGTTCAAAACATTCACTTATTATTCTGTTTGAACTTTGAAGCAAACATTGGTCTGTGGAAACATTTCTTCACAATTTTACTGAACACCTAATACCCTTTACTAGCTTCAATGGAATAAGCCAATCAGAGTTAGCATTTTGAATTTTCAGCAAAAGCTTTGAATAAAAGGAAGTCGCTATCAGTTTTTTATCATTCAAAACTAGGATGAACATTGGAACATAGGAAATCATGGTTGCTGACTTTATAAAGTTTTTAAACCTGAGTCACATTTAAATTGCTCAGCAGAGTTATAGGGAAATTATTATTGATTAAAGTAACATTGATAGCCTTTTCAGTCCATTAAAGCTCTGTCTGTATACATCAACTTCGGAGAAAGAATTTCTACTTCTTTAGCTCATTACACTCAACTATCAGTGGTTGTTGTCACTCCCTTGTTTGCTACAGCCAGAATGTCACACATACATCTTTGGTTAATGTACAGTATGATTATGGATCAAGTTTTCCTGTTGTCCAGCAATAAAAAGTTAGTCTCGTAGATGGTTCATCAATTACTGATGGAAGTAACACATTACAAACTAATGCTTTTCTGCAATCACATGATAGTCATTACTGTTCCTAAATTCACCAATTTTGATATAGTTAACAAACAATTATGTCACTGACTTTAATCAGGATAAGTGGATAATAAAAAGTAACCAAAAGTATTTTTTTATAAGTTCTTGTACAACAGCCTTGTTGTATGTAGGAGATAGAAGAAAAATATCAACGTGACCTGTAGCTTTTGATAGGGAAAGATTAGAGATCATGTGTATGTCCTCTATAGGACAAAATTTTGGGTTGTTATTTGGCTATGTTTTCAAAAGTTTAACATTATACTGTGACCTGTAGTACATAACTGATTTTTAAGTAAGAGCTCTGATGCCAGGTTCAATCTAGTCTTTTTCCATATTAAGTCATAGAACTCGATAGTGGTGATGTCTGGAAGCTTTAAATGAATCGGTTAAAGTAAGTAGTATAGTACAAATTCAGCAGTTTGACAGCCACGAGTTGTAAGTCTGTGTAGATATTTTGGTTTAATGTTGTTGTTGTTTTAACAGAAATTGAATTAATTAGAAAGAAAGACTTTATCATCAGTAAGAAATTATTGCAAATAAAGGGAAACACACTTTTTTTTTGCGTTATTTCAGAAAGTTAGTGAAGTGAAGTTAGTGAAGTTAGTGAAGTGAGAACTGTGTGAGCTTCCTGAGATATTCTGAGAATGAATCTATTTCAGTCATATGAAACTAAGTTTGGTCTGTACATAGGCAAGAATCTTCAACAACGTTTTGATTTTCCATCACATCGTTAGAAACATAAAGCTTTAAGCTTGTATACCATCACTTGTTGAGACTCATTTATTGTACTGCAAACTATGTGATGACGCCATTTCTCAAATACACTGATCATATATTCTTGCTTCATATTCTAAAAATTTTTGTTTTTTTATACCTTGGGACATGGTCATTATGTATAATATTAATTATATATATATTATTATTAATATAATATACATAACCCAACATATGACAATACTGACTAATAATATCAGCCAAGTAATTTTTCAGCAAGGCTCTATTTTCTATTTTTTAAAATGAAGGGTGATGCACGCTTGTTAGCATGCCACACAATTACATTTTGCATTTCAACTAGTAGAAATTAGGTCACTAGTGTTATCCATCAATGTTCAAATGTACCAGATGAAAAAAACATTTTAACTTGTTTGTCTGAACATGAAATGTAGCATCAGCTGTTTATTTTTTTTCCTTCAGAGGTGGAACCATGGTGTTTTTATAGAGTCAGATGATTAAATAATATGAAGAACAGTTCAAGCACTGTAGCTTAGAAGGATAAAGACGTCATTATGCTTGAAGCAAACTGTGTCACACCAAGTGTTGACCAGGCGCAACAGAATGAGTATTTATACCTGTTGCAAATGACCACAGAAGACTCTTTTTACCGTGTCAAACTGTATTTCCACTTAATGCTGCCAAACAAAAGGAAAAGGAGGACAGTGTGTCAGAGATGTTATTATCTTTTAAGGTGATAATTCAAACTTGTATGTCCACAGTTGCAAAAAGATGCTTGTATACATTTTTTTTAATTTGGAGAAATCTTTCTTTTCACCTGCATCTACCACATAGACTTCTGCAGTTTAAGCTCACTGTTACAGCCCGCATGTTGTGTGGGTATGTCCTGTTTGCCCCACACATTCAACTGCCACCCATTTCTCTTGAGGTGCCAGTGCACAGCTGTCTCTACTCAGGAATTAGCCTCACCACAGTATAAAAGCAGGTGTAGCACTACTCAGGCTCAGTCTAGGCCAGTTTCAGTGGTGGGGTGTGGACAGGCTAGAACTGCTAGTGAATAGCTGTGTTTCTTGGATGGCGGAGGATTGTGTGCTTTAACAGTATTTGTCAGTTTAGTGGTGTGCTTGACCTACTGGTAAGTAGCTAGTGTCATCTTTCAATAGCTTTCTTTCTTTTCTTTAAAAAAACCCCCAAAAAACAAAAAGCTCATGTTTGAAAATTCTTTTTGTTTTATTTTTTGTTACTCAACTCATCCCCTAGCCTCTTTTTAGGGATGCAACACTCCCTTTTTGGTGTGCACCCCCCCCCCCCCCAAAAAAAAGTAATCACTATAGTTTGTTTTAATATCCTTCATTTGTGTTCCTGTTTTTTCACTGTCTGTTAATACAACAAGAATGGCTCTATTCATATAATTTATTTTTTTATGTATATATATATTTTTTTTCCTTAGACATAGATGGTTGAAAATGTACTACAGTTTGCCAGTGGGCTAAATTCAGCATTACAAGTTCAGCAATTTTGCATTTAAAAAAAAAAAAAAAAAAAAAGGTCTGAAATTGCACCACTCTTTCTTATGCAGTTGAATATGCTTAAATTATAGTGCTTGGCATTTATAATGCTGGAAAGTACTGGACTCTAGTTAAGGAGATTAGATAAAGCTGGTGTGGAAGTTACACTCTGCTGTAACTTCATCAAGTGTTCTAGTTCATCTGGATTAACGGTATAGCAGTTGTGAAGAGATCAGTGCAGCTCATGTCTCTAATGGGAATAGCATGATATAGGCTCATCTGATTAAAGAGCACTTCATTTTAGCAGCTATGTTGGTTTAGTCGTTTTAGCCAAAATTATATTGCTTTCGAAAAATTCTGTTTTACCACAGCTGATCATTATAGTTTAGAGGCCTCTGCTGTGCAGCTATCTGGTGCTATCATATATCAGCTAGTGTTTTAAAAATAAATAAATAAATAAATAAAAAGAGAGAAAAGAAAACAAAAAAACCCCGCCAGCTTTATGAAGCTTAAAGAATGTTAGTTTATGCTAATGCGAGCAGCTTGCTTCACTTCAGAAACTAATTCAGTAAAGCTGATGGTAGCTATTGTAAACCTTATGACCTTTCCAATCTGAGCCTTAGCGATGCACTGATGTCCAGGTACTTTGAAAATATAAGCAGCACTAACAGAAGATTTAAACTTGTTTAGCAATATGTGCAGAAAGCAGACAGAAGGGGGGGAAAAAGAGAAGTGTTAAAATCCAAGATAATTTTCAGTTTGTGGCGTGCTATTGTTAGTCCGCTAGACCAAGTAGCTTATGCTTGTGCACCTGCTGTACAGTATGCTGTCCGTTCTTGTTATTAGTTTAGTTTGCCAAATGTGCTCAGACTGCGACTTTATGATAGTTATGAGTCTTTGTAATATTTTAAATAATAAGCCAGAAACATTAAAGAGATGTAACAAGGTGTATTGAGGGTCCTGCTTGAATGCACAAACTAAACAAAACTCTTCATTTTGAACAATAAATCTTACACTGTAGAGTTAAATAGTTATATTTTCTCTTACTGTTTTGTTACCTAGCTGTATGTGGAGTCACTAACAACCAGTACCCCTCACCAAAATCAAACTGAGTATTTCTAGTGGTGATAATGCGTTTGTGACAGCACAAGGTTATGAAATAGTTTAATTAGTGCTTTGGCCCTTAAACTCACTATTCCCACTATAGTTAGGGCAGCCAAAAGTTGTCACCAACACCACCTTGGGATTTTCACCCAAGGAAATGAGTAAAAACACCAGTGAGGTACACGGGTTCATT
This sequence comes from Astatotilapia calliptera, assembly GCF_964374335.1. Taxonomy (NCBI): domain Eukaryota; kingdom Metazoa; phylum Chordata; class Actinopteri; order Cichliformes; family Cichlidae; genus Astatotilapia; species Astatotilapia calliptera. The sequence continues at coordinate 32,794,911 of NC_137433.1, read as the reverse complement.
CCACTAAAGAGGAGACAGGAGATGTGGTTCAAAAATGCAAAACTTTCCATTTATTTTTTCTTTAAAAAGGAAAAAAGACATTTTTAAAATTCTACACATTCAACCATGCAGGGAATCGGGGTTAGGAGTGTTCAGGAATGAGGCTCACCAACAGAGGAGAATAGTCAACATGAAGGGGAGACAGACTCAACAAATAAAAATGAACATAAGTGGATCACCTCAGGCACTTGTGAACATGCAGTCAATCGTGAAGGGAACCCGCACCAACCACACACAACACAGGAACAAGCCCCTCCATCATCTTCAGCTCTCAGCCTGGACACAAAGGGAATGAAATCAGAGCAAAATTGAGTATTTTGGTCTAAATAACCCAAAATGTGATGTCCACATAGGTGGACGCCAGGTCCCAGGAGGTTAAAGTAACTTTAAATAAGCAAAATGTTTTAACAACAAAACAAAAAATACACAAGTTAAATAATGCAGGATCAAATAAACATAATCCAAAGCTAACCCCACTTCAGACATGTACACACACATTAAAATTATTAGGGCCCCAATTAAGGAGTTGCAAAGCAACGCTGAATGCAGCTGACCCAAACGATGCCAATGAACAAAACAGAGAAACAAAATAGCAGGGCATCCCGCAGAGCGGCACCAGCTTATCTGAAAAATGACAAATTGCTTTTAATAAATCGGCAATTTAAATTCAAAGCCAAATGCAGAGGAAAGGGCAGCTTATATACCAGACCTCCTGAACTACTCCACCTTGACAGGAGAGGAGCACTTCCTGACCCAGTGGCAACAGATGGCACAACATCCCAGTAACTTCTACCGTGCAAGCAGTACTTTGAAATGTTGGTAGTTTTAAAACTACCAACACTATATTATGCTTGCCTGGGGAGTAGTGGTAAACTTCACACCACAAACAGGAGATGCCACAAGCAAGAGGCTTTTAAGTCCACAGCTTCTGTGGAACAGGCAGAATGTACATGCTGCATCAGTGGACCTATACACATGCAGCAGGCAGACAAAGACGCCAGGTAATGTGACCATCGGTGGACCATAAACAAGCAGGTGACAGAGCCTCCTTATATACAGCGGCACTGCCAGCAATAAATCAGCAGATTCAAAACGGGCATAATTAATCATCGAGAGCAGGCTTAAATCATCCTGCTACACATGCGAGAAAGGGTAATTTCATGCAATGCTCTGACTTGATTTTCCTGACATTGCCTAGAGTTTATGTACATTACCTAAAAGAAGTCACGTTACATTATACTTCCAGTCCATCTGATATACTTGTTTCTAGTCTCAGATTGGACAAAATTAGGGATAAATATATCAGAGAGACAGCCCAGCTTGAATGTTTTGGAGACAAAATTAGAGGCAAGGCTGAGATGATTTTGACATGTGCAGAGGAGAGGCAGCTGATATGTTGGACAAAGGATGTTGAAGATGACACTCCCAGGCAGGAAAAGAGGAAGACCACAGAGAAGATTTGTGGATTATGTGAAGTCGAACACGCACAGGTTGGCGTGACAGAGGAGGATGCTAGAGATAGGAGAAGATGGAAGCAAATGATCGGGTGTGGTGGCCCTAAAGGGAGCAGTCAAAAGAAGAAGCTGGTTCAAGTCAAACCTTAATTTTAGATTAATAATGAGATAAATCAGTGAGTATTAATCATATATCTGTTTAAAGAGATTATTTAAAAAGCAAAGTTCGGGTAAAGCTGATGGGATGTTATTAGATTAGCATGTGTTTACAACCAAAATATTGATCACAGCAAAGTATAGCCTATACTGCATCCCAAGGGGAACAATAATTAATAAATAAATAAATAATACATCTATTATTCACAGAAATTTCTCAGCCTAGGTCAAAGTGGAAATGAATGACAGCTCAACAAACTCGCATTCAAGATTCCAACACATGGGATAATGTTCATTGGTTACTTAACGCTTCTGTATGTTGTTCAAAAATAAGCTCACCAACTTATTGATATATTTTCTGACATACAGTAAACTATTAACTGATTTAGCCAGGGTACATGTGTGTTTCTTTGTAAGTGTGGACTGTTCAGTTTCTTTATCAGGCAGTGTTAGCAGCCGTGGGCAGCTGCTGTAGGGTTTTCTGCATTCAGAGGTGACTTGCTGGTCCCTCCTCCACTGGTTTCTACTTTGGTATGCACTGATGTAGGACAGAACTCTCTAATTTCTAGCAGTCATTTTGTAGGTGTACTTTTGGAATGGGGCCATCTACATGCATCACCCTTAAGTCTTCAAGCATCACGTCACCCACTGTTTCAGCTCGAAACTGCGTAGTAACAAAGATGCTTGTATGTCCCGCTTTCAGTGGTGTGAGGCTTTATGCAGCCCGATAGAGTCAGAACAAAGTGTCTCACAGCAGAGTCTGGAATGAGGGAAAATATCTCATTCCAGAGATGTTTGCATCTAAATGATTATCCTTTTCTTTATTTTGCGCTTTCCTTTAACCTTCAAGTGACCAATTAGGGTGATTTATATCCCCGAGTCTTATGTTTCTATATGTGACACTGTCATATTTTTTTAAAATCATAAAAATGTTGAATATAATAATAATAATAATAATAATAATAATGGATTGGATTTATATAGCGCTTTTCAAGGCACCCAAAGCGCTTTACAATACCACTATTCATTCACTCTCACATTCATACACTGGTGAATGATGAATGTATTGATCTACTTCTTCTGCAACTTTTAGCATCTTGGGTAATGGAAAAATCACTTGTGGGTCAAACAGTCACTAGCCACTTTAGTTACATCTTGCTAGTACGAGGTTGGACTCTTTTGCCCTCAGAACTGCACTAACTCTTCAGGCACAGATACAACAAGGTGGAAGAAATATTCCTCAGAGATCTGGTCCATATTGACATGATGGTTTAACATCTTACTAACATCTTTCTCCTGATAAGAGTGGTACCCAGTGTGGTCTTCTGCTGTTGTACCTCATCTGCTTCAATGTTCTTGTGGATTCACAGATGCTCTTCTGCCTAATTTGGGTGTTTATTAGAGTTTCTATTGCGTTACTGTCAACGTGAAGCAGTCTGACCATTCTCCTCTGGCCTCTGTCACTTTAAGCATTTTCACCTAAAGAACTGACACTCACATGATATTTCCTCTTCTTCAGATCTATCTCTGTAAGCCCTAGAGATGATTGTGTGGGAATATCTCAGTAGAACAGCATTTTCTGAAATACTTATACAGCCCATCTGGCATCAACATCATGCCACATTCAAGATAATTTAAATCAGCTTTCTTGCCCATTCTGATGGTCGGTTTGAATTTCAAGTATTCATGGCCATGTCTGCTTGGCTACATGCACTGCTGTCATGTAATTGGCTGAATAAATGTCTGCGTTATTGATCAACTCAATGGGTGTACTTAATAAAGTGGCTGGTGAGTGCATATCACACTGGAAATATATTTTTCAGAGGTATTACTTTTATTGTAATTTGTTGGTAATTAGTCCAAATGTAAACATTCTGATGGTAACCATTTTCAGATATTTCATTAATCTGCAAAGGTGTTTTGAATATTTTAAATATTACACATCTAAAAAAATAAGATGTTTGTTTAGGTTTTGTTTTAAACAGAAACATGGAAGTAGCAAATGATGGACATATACCCAATATCACGACTTCACTGTAACTTCCTGATATGTAGTATTTTTGGAGTCACCAGAACAGCTACATCTTAGTGATAAGATGATCCCAGTATATTATACAGAACTTTAGTTTTAAGTATCTAAATGAATGTTGTTTTGTTCATTTTTTTTAATGTAAAATTGATTGAAAACCAGAAATAATATTAGAACATTTGAACATATCTGTCATATATGAAGAAAAAGCATGTATTTGACAAATAGTTTATCAAATATGTATTCCGATTTTTTTACAAGAATTATGCAATGCTTCCTTCGACTGCGCTTTTATGCTGTTACATTTGAAAAAATGTATTTATATTTTTGCTGGTTTTTAAAAAAGAAAGGAAAAAAGAAAAGAGAAAGCAAAAAACCCCCCCAAAAAAACCCCGAGTAAACCACAAAACTATAGAGCCAGCTTTTTGAATAGTTGCCTGTATATCTTAGAGATTTGTGTGCACAGCTAAAATAAAAGTGTAGTGATCTAACTGTGATAAATCACACAACTTTCAAAATGACAGACGGAACTCACTATGGATGCAAATTTCTTGCTGTCGCTAAATAACATGCTTGCATCTGACCCATGAGTGAACTTGTGTTAAATAATATTTTCAGTGTAGAGTTCCCTGCAGGGAGAGGGCACTCTTTATACATGACTGTAAACTGCTTTAATTTGGACAAGCACTCAACTTAGCAGTGTAGTTTAGTTAATAATAAGTAAGTAAATAAGGATGTTTTAAAGTGAATACTGTCACCAATGTATTGAATAAATGTTATGCTTACTTGCAAATACATAGGCTCTTAAATATAAAACTGCTTCTTGATTGAGCATTTGTAAAACATTTTTAGAAAAATAGAATAGTTCAGTCAAAATTTTGCTTTTTAGTGTTATTTACTGTAAGTTGGATTAATGAGACCACAGACAAGTAGCTGCATTTATTTAACCCCCCCCCCAAGTTTGCTTAGAGCCTGCTTGGAGCCTATATACGTGGTTAGCATGTTATAGTGTTTTATGTGTGTGAATGTTTGCACAGAGCCTTTTGGGTCACCATTTGATGACAAATTGTAGGTCACTCGGACCCAAGTGGATTGTGGTATACTGGCAGACATGGCAAATATAACACTGGCACTGCTGTTCTTTACATTGCCACAACTTCTTTGTTGGCTGTTTGGTGTTGACCACTGGTTTTGAGTGGCGTAATATGAAATCAGGAGCAAGGTGTGAATAGAGCTACCTGTTTGTCATCAGGTGCATTTGATATGTTAGGTGAACCTGTAAAATTGGCTAAAAACTACACAGCTAAAAATGTAACAATTAAAAATCAACCAGTATAATATTTACTTATTTATTTATAGCTATTTTAGATTTAGATTTGTGTAGATATTGATATAAATTTATGGTGTGAGAGTGAGCTACAGAATTCACTTGGAATCAAACTGTAAATAAATTTGATAAACATCCATCCAACCATTCTCTTCCGCTTATCCTTTTCGGGGTTGCGGGGGGCTGGAGCCCATCCCAGATACCATAAGGCAAGAGGTGGGGCACACCCCGGACAGGTCGCCAGCCTGACACAGAGAGGCAGACAATCACTCACATTCACACTTATGGGCAATGTAGATTCTCCAATTAACCTAACACCACCAATTACATATCTTTGGTCTGTGGGAGGAAGCGGGAGTACCCGGAGAGATCCCACACAAGCACAGGGAGAAAATGCAGACTTCTATTTTGATAAACAGTCAATTTAAATTATACAATTTAAAAAAACGAACTGTATTATTTTTTTGTTTTTTTTGCTGTATGTTGTCTTACAAAAATATACAACATCACATGCAAAGTTATTACAATTTATTGCAGCGCTATCGCCAATTGATGATTTATTATTTTTGCAAATGACATCCTCCTTCACTAACAAGCCACGTGTCTGTGGCAGGAAGAATGACTTCTAACAAAGGAAAAGCCTGCATGCATCTGCCCACTTGTATGTGTCTTTGTATCAGCACCATTTTTCAGTTTAGAGGAGGTTTCTGATATAATCACAGCTTTCAACCAATAATCACTCAGCAGCGAGTTGAAGAGGGGTTAAATGATGAAACAGTGTTTCATTTGCTTTGCCTGAGCTGATTAACCAGGCTGTCCTGGAATTTCTGTGACACCAGAGGCTCTTCCTAACTGACTGATAGGATATTACCATGACTATGGTACTGGCATGACCTTATGTGACTGCTTTGATTTCTGGGATTTTTCAACAACAGGCTAAAAATATAATTAAAATCTTTTTTTCCTGCACATTTAAACATATTAGGATTATTTAATAGGATTTAAAAACACATGATTTGTTTTTAAAATGTAAAGTTTGCTTTTGTTTTATAAAGCACTACACCGGGCAGGATTTTTGCAAAACTGACACAAACTGTTGACCTGTTCAGGATATACCTTGCCTTTAACCCATTACAGCTGAGGTAGGTTCCACTCTTCCAGTGGTTTCGGAGTAATATTAAAACAATTTCCATTGTTTTATTTGTGCTTTAGTTTTAAAGGAATTTTATAGAAAACAAAGGAAAGAGAAACCGAGAGGTGAAACGTACTTTTTCAGCACAGAGAATTACTTTTGTATGTAGATATGTTAAAAATGTGAAAGTAGTTTGGTCAGGAGAAGCATCGTCTCACTGTTTTTGTCTTTCTTCCTCCTAGGGGAAGTTGGTAAAGTACTTCAGCCGCCAGCTGTCCTGTAAGTGCAAAGTGGCCTTAGAGGAACGCAGTGCCGAGCTGGAGGACTTTCCTCGCCTCGGCCACTGGTTCCGCATTGTCAACTTGAGGAAAGAGGTCACACAGGTAAGCCGTGATACCACGTAGTAACCATTTTTTACACTCAAAATACATCTCATGATCATTGCTTCAAAGTCAAAATTTCAGATGATATTTTTCTGTATTTGACAAACTGTTCCAAGAACTTTTTAACACATTGCCTTTTTCTGCCTTCTCTCATTTTAAAAAAAAAATGTTTTGTACAGATTTGAATAAAGTTTTTATACTTAACATTTAAACATTTCACTGTCACTATCAGATTGTAGCTTTTAGCAGTTGAGGTTTCCATACTGGTGACTGAGAGCGAAATCTGACAGCTCATATCACCCTCTGGCTAAAAGCTTACTAAAATGCTGTAAATGCCATAGCACTGAGTTTCGAAGTTTTCGTGTACTAGTGGAGTCTCTATGCATCTCATACTGGGCCTTTGTGTATCACCTCAGCTCACCCACTGGCACTATTTTAGCCCCTTTCTTTATTGCTTTAAGCAGGAGGTTTTAGCAGTATGTGCGGTGTCGGAGATGTCCATATAAACATATGCACTGTGATTGACATCGTGGAGAGTCATGAGTGGAAACAACTGATGTTGAGCTGATATAGATCAATTGTTTCATGAGGATTTGGTTTACAGGGATTACTTGTAAGTTTGATGGCCTCATTATAGAAAATCCTGATCATCCTTAATGTTGTTACACTGTATAATAAAGAAAATTATCTATTACGGTAACTTATTCCATTAAATGTATATCTAAATATCTAGGTTTTTGAGCTAGATGTGTATTTGTGGTGGTCTTTAAGCTGCATGCATGTTGCATGTGTATATTTGATAGGAAATGAGTCCAGGTGAGGTGACCCTGGAGGGCTTGCTGGAGATGAGCGAGGAGCAGGTGTGTGAGCTGCTGCAAAAGTTTGGTGCCAGTGAAGAGGAGTGTGCCCGTCTCAACGCTTCCCTCTCCTGCCTCAGAAAGGCCCACCAGCTCGGTGAGAGTCCACTCAAAACACTCACAGATGAGCTCATACGCTCACACACATGGAAAATACTAATCTTTATATAACGTTATCACTGTTTGTGTTAACTAGAAATTAGGATATTTGTGTCTAACCAATGAAATAAACTATGAATTATTTTCTGTGCACACTAAGAAAGTTCACTTATAGTGTGTTCAGACTGTATGGGTGCATACTGAATATATGGTATTTTTAAAAATTTTCAATTTTTCTTTTATAGCTTTTATAACTACACCCAGATTAAATATTCTTTTTATATACTCTCCGAGCATATATTTCTGTTTTCCAGTTTTCCAGACAAAAGGAGTTGTCTGGAGAACTTGATTTGTGATTTGCTTGAGTTGGATGATACATCTTGGGGAGCAAATGTTCACCTTTAGTTATGTTGAATTGCTTGTTGATTGGTTTGTTAGGAACTCGTGCATTATAGAGGGCGTTAGGCACATAGAGAGGGGGTGACATACATAATAATACTTGTCCACATTCACAATAGACTGCTGATTTTACAGTAAATTCATGACTTTTCTCAGACATATAACAGATCAATAAAAACTACTTTTAATGTGCTCTCACTACACAAATTACGACATATCACTTACAGTACTGAATTGCTGACTTCTAAAATTATTGATATTGATCTATAAACCTATACTGGTGTTATTAGGTCAATCTGTTCCACCCTGGAGGTCCCATTGTTTTTAAGGTTATCAAGGATAGGGGCAATGCCTGAAGTGACAAACCAGAGCTTTTGTGCACAATTATTAGAGCAATGTTATTATAATCAGCATTTGCTGACTAAATGGCTCATGGCTGCAATTTACGCTTTTATTTGCAGTGTAGATTAGGAGTTATTTTTTTCAAATCTCACTTTGGACTGATAATGATGAGGACATTTATCCAAAGAATGCAAATGTTGTTCACGCTGACCATAAAATTCTGATGCTTTTACTGACATAAGTACGCAAAGTACGCAGCTTGGTGTGAAAAAATCAACTGTGGGAGCAATCATCAGAAAATGGAAGACATACATGACCACTGATAATCTCCCTCGATCTGGGGCTCCACGCAAGATCTCATCCCGTGGGGTCAAAATGATCATGAGAACGGTGAGCAAAGATCCCAGAACCACACGGGGGGACCTGGTGAATGACCTGCAGAGAGCTGGGACCAAAGTAACAAAGGCCACCATCAGTAACACACTACAACGGCAGGGAATCAAATCCCGCAGTGCCAGACGTGTTCCGCTGCTGAAGCCAGTGCATGTCCAGGCCCGTCTGAAGTTTGCCAGAGAGCACATGGATGATACAGCAGAGGATTGGGAGAATGTCATGTGGTCAGATGAAACCAAAGTAGAACTTTTTGGTATAAACTCAACTCGTCGTGTTTGGAGGAAGAAGAATACTGAGTTGCATCCCAAGAACACCATACCTACTGTGAAGCATGGGGGTGGAAACATCATGCTATGGGGCTGTTTTTCTGCCAAGGGGACAGGACGACTGATCCGTGTTAAGGACAGAATGAATGGGGCCATGTATCGTGAGATTTTGAGCCAAAACCTCCTTCCATCAGTGAGAACTTTGAAGATGAAACGAGGCTGGGTCTTCCAACATGACAATGATCCAAAACACACCGCCCGGGCAACAAAGGAGTGGCTCCGTAAGAAGCATTTGAAAGTCCTGGAGTGGCCTAGCCAGTCTCCAGACCTCAACCCCATAGAAAATCTGTGGCGGGAGTTGAAAGTCCGTGTTGCTCGGCGACAGCCCCAAAACATCACTGCTCTCGAGAAGATCTGCATGGAGGAATGGGCCAAAATACCAGCTACTGTGTGTGCAAACCTGGTAAAGACCTATAGTAAACGTTTGACCTCTGTTATTGCCAACAAAGGTTATGTTACAAAGTATTGAGTTGTATTTTTGTTATTGACCAAATACTTATTTTCCACCCTGATTTACGAATAAATTCTTTACAAATCCTACCATGTGGATTCATGGATTTTTTTTTTCACATTCTGTCTCTCACAGTTGAAGTGTACCTCTGGTGCAAATTACTGACCTCTGTCATCATTTTAGGTGGGGGAACTTGCACAATCGGTGGCTGACTAAATACTTTTTTGCCCCACTGTATATATTTTTTTCCAAAACAGATTTTCACATTAATTTTTTTAAATCTTTCATTCCATATTTTCAGTTGTCATCAGTTTCAAACGTTAGTTTTTGTATGTTAACTGTCAAGCAGCAAAACATAAGAAGGTCAGAACAGGTATTATAATACAAACATTATTAAGACAGTAAAAATATTCACCAAAGCTTCCTCAGATTGGTTGTGTTGACAAATTTCACTTAAATAACAATGGAAAGGTTTACTGTATGTTTTATTTTTATTTTTGCCAACACCCAGTATTATTTCATTTTTAAGTATAGTTTTTATTAGTATTTCCATTGAATATAATACATTTTCACATATCGTTTTAATTTAGTTTATTTGTATTGAACTTAATATCCTGGGTAGTGAGGTGTTTCATGGGGTGATGATGAAAAGCTGTTTTTGTGAATGGGAAACGTATTACTTATTAAAAGTAAACTCACTTATGAAGTGACATTCAAGCCTCAATATATTTAGTGAAATTGCTGTTGTTTCTATAGGTGGTGCTGTTTTCTTTTGTTCACTACCAACAGATCTGCCTTTCCTCTCAGCCTCTTCTTAATTTATTCATAGCACAATGAACTAAAACACTACATATACAATACAACACCATCCCTGCTTCTATGCTACATCCAGTGAGTGAATGTGTGTGTGACTGGATGTGTAAAGCGCTTTGGGTCCTTAGTCCTTAGGGACTAGTAAAGCGCTATACAAATACAGGCCATTTACCATTTACAACTGTTTTCAGAAAGACATGATAGATATGATAGATAACATGATAAGACATTCTGACTCAAAATATTTAGAATAACAATTTTTCTGAAATGTATAAACAATATGGTATTCCTGTAAATTATCAATACAGAGAGCAGTGTGTTCTTGTCCTTTAGTCATGTGCAACATTAATTTGGTAAAATGCTTATGTCTTTATTTTCTGTTCTCAGCGGGGCCAGACTGTCAAAAATGAAACAGGAAGTCAGATGTGTATCATTGCTTTGTGGTATTAACATATCATACACTGTCGGTAAATATGCAAAATTACTGCACTGATGCATTTGTTTAAAATAGCTGTTTTTAAGAACTGGTTCCCATGGTTCATCCACTTGTTCTAATTTGTTATTAGAAATGGAAGTGCATATTTCTTAGCAGAGCATATTGTGATAGCATATTGCCTCCAGCTGAGCAATAGAAAAATGAAATCTCAAAGTCAAACCCTTGTATTAAATGTCATTTTGTGCATTACATTATTACTGCGGCCTCACATACCTTTAACAATGATAAATCTATGCAATTATGGTTAAAATTATAAAGATATTTTTAAAAGAATATTTTTTTTAATCTCCCATTTTGGAGAGACATTTTGTAAAAATTGTAGTTGTCTCAGTAATATAAACTGATTCTATATTTTTTTCCCCCTTTTTATTTATTTATTTATTTATTAATTTTAAAATCAAATGTGGCTGTTGGTAACACAATTACATGCATAGGTATGTGCTGTGATGCAACAAGTGTGTTTGGTTTGTTACATGGTTGGCCCCCAGATGGCATAAACGGACCACATTTTGTTTTCAGTCATAACTATGACTTTTGCAATGATTCAGCTGAACCAGAAGGGGGCAGTAGAGTATCACTAAAATTAGGGTGGACGTTTTAGTAACAACCTTTAGCACACCCGTTAACATAGCATATCTGGTTCTCTTCAACTCCCACTCACACACAGAGCCACACACACCCACACATACACCCACATACCAGTAAGAACATACGCGCGCACACACACACACACACACACACACACACACACACTCTGTTTTGTAACAGATGTCCTTTCAGACAGAAGACTCTGCTGAATAATTAAGCAAATTAACTTGATGAGTAGTTTTACTTCAGTGTGCCCTAAGCAAAACTGTACTTCATTAAAAGAGTGTTTTATTAGAGGAGGTGTAACATTCAGTTGCTGTTGACATTCAGACGAACAGGTCTTTTACTGCACAGTCTGAAAATCAGGCTCTTTGTTAGGCTGCTGGTGCTCGGCTGTCCTCTCGAAATATTCATGCTCTCTGCTTGTTTTTCAGTCAGTCTGCTGCTCTTGCCCACCTTCCTGTGTGCTTCTCAAACTTCTCTTTTTCCCTCATCAGTTCGACTGGGTACCGGGAAAGATAATATCCAGAAAGGCAAACAGGCCAACCCCGTCTCATAGCAAGCAGTAATGCCTATGCTGTACCACACTGCAAAACACGTTAATTTTCCATAAAGGCTGATAAATTGTAACTTGTGTTTTCTGGCCTGTTGTTTTCTATTAGCTGGTTGCAGTGTCACATGATTCCCGAGTGTTACATTTAAAGTCCCATTACTAGATGTTGCTTCGTTTTTATGTGTTTAAATTAGTTTTTATTAGCTATGTCAATTTTTTTTGCCTTTTTCTTTTTGGTATGTTTATGCCGACTTTGATTTGAACTCTTTCTTCATTTAGGTTGGCACCAAAACTAGAGTTTGTGCTGTAGACCATTACATATTTTACTTGAAGACTGTCAACTCCAGTTTCAGAGCAGTGGAACCGCCTGATGGCAGAATCCATCAGGGGGTTCCACTCAGCGATGCCTCAGTCCTTCACGGTTCACACCGACAAGGCTTTAAACATCACTGGAGACCATGGAGACCAACTCACCTTTGTCATAACTGTCTATGACACTTCCTTCAATCTGATTTTGAATAAATGCAAAAGTTGAGGAAGCTGGGCTGCATTCATAGCCAGGATACATGTGGAACATTGATGATAACACAATTTAATGACGATTTCCACATAAAATGTTATAACTGGGGAATAGTGTAACCTAACAATAGCTGTGTAAAAGTACATATGAAGGCTACAAAGTACACATACTTTTGAAACAGATGGCATAGATCCAAGTGTTAGTCCACTGTGTGAAAAGCCATTCCTGACCTTTGTTTAGTGTCATCCATTACAAGATGACTATTGCCAGGCAGGAGATGTTTGTCTGGCTGCAAATATCTTCTGTCCTAAAAATAAACAATTATTTGATTATTTAAAAAAAAAAAGGGGGGGGGGGACACACAAATAAAGCTCAGCAATGTTTTTACACATTTACTTTCTTTGAGAAATCTTTGAATAAAAACCTGCTTTTGATAAAAATCAAACGAAGCCATAACAGAAAACATCCTTAATTGAAGGTCGGCTGTCTTCTTTGTCTGGTCACACATGAAGTATTCAGTACAGCTGCTGCTCCTCTCTACTGAGGGTGTTGCTTTGTACCAGTAGTCCCCTTAATGTCTTAAATGGTTTGTACAAAGTTTGACTAAAACACCCTGGTGTCGCTGGGATAATTATAGTGTTTCCCACTGATTTATCAGTATCTCTTCTGGCCTTTCTTTTTGTGTTTTGGAACTCTTTCACAGGAAACTTGTCTCCAACTTTTTTTATTTGTTTTACCCAAACAAACCTAAAACTGGGAGTTCCACTAAATGATAACAAAAAACACCTCAAAAAGTTGATTCTGTTCATCTGGATGTAGCTTTTTCTTTCTTTCTTTCTTTCTTTCTTTCTTTCTTTCTTTCTTTCTTTCTTTCTTTCTTTCTTTCTTTCTTTCTTTTTTTTTTTTTTTACAGCTTAAAAAAATGAAACCAGGAATGTCATTGATTTAACTTTATCCGACTAATATTATTTCAGCAGAGAAAATAAAATTGGTGCATAACTTTAAAAAATGGTATGATAGGTTCAGTCTTATTTTTCTCATATAAAATGTAATACCAGTTTCAAAAGCAGAAGCACTAAACCTGAAAACCCGAGCAAATCTTTGAGCACTGATAGAAATTTCCCCACCAGATGTCACATGACCGAAGTCTATTATGACGATTTAGATGATCTTTGTTTATATCGTCAACATCTTTTCCTTTGTCTTCCATATTTTATCCTCATTCTTTTCTTTGCCTTTTTCTTTTTTTTCATTTGGTCCATTGCTTCCACCTCCCTCCACTTCCCCCACTGCCTCTCCCTGGCTCTCCAAAGACAAGCTCTGGCCACACAGAGCCACTAATGGACTCTCTAACAGGGGGGCAAGCTAAAGATGTGTGAATGCGCAGCAGCAACTCCACCACCACTACCACACAAAGTGGTGAGAGGCACTTTGGGCTGAGAGAAAAACCTGGTTTTACACAAGCGTTCTTCATATTCTTGCTGAGAATACGAGCTGAGAGAAGGAGATGTGTCATAGCTTCAGAACACTGCCACATTTGCGCATCTGTATTTGTTTCTGTATTTTAATGGTATTGTGCAAGTACCTGTTTGTCAGAACATCTGTATAAATAGAGCACATGCAAAAGCTTTTTAAGGGTTAATGAGCCCCATGAGAACATTTAGCACACGAGGCAAGAAGTGGAGGATGCTCTTACGTGTTTTTTAATAGTTATATATTTCTTCTAAAAATCTGTAGGCTGTTGCAAAAATCCATATAAATATATATATTTATTCAACTGCCATGAATGAAAGCAGAAAAAAAAATATGTTGCTCCAGTTTGTGAGTCATCAGGAATTATGTTAAAATTGGCAGGCACGGACATTAATATACTTTACAGTCTTGCCAGCTTATATATCACATAACCAGACAAGTACAAAACATACCAAGTGAATGTATGTTCCTCTGCAATGTGGTGTTGAAGGAAGGAAACTAATGCAAGTTAATAGAATATTTCACTACTGGCTCTTGGGATTGCAGTCCACGAGCTGCAATGAGGATGAGTCATACAATTTGAAGGCAGCCGGTCAGTCGTTTGTGCTGCAATATACACACATTATCCAGCCCACCCCTCCAGACAAGTCCACACACACACACAAACTCTCGTACACGTGAAGAATTTTTTTTTGAATTCGTGTCCTTGTGTTGAGCAGCTATACTGCTGATCTTTGCTCAGCACGACAGGTTTCCTCTGTGCTTTTTCTCTGTAATCTTTGACATCTGAAAGGAATGTCCTCATGCCCTGTCTTCAGACAGCTTTACATGCATAAAAACACCTAATTGGCTTCAAATGCCATCAGCAAGAAAAAGAGATGAGTAAAAGCAGTGGATAGGGAGGCACAGAAGATGCGAGATAAGGAATCGGAGGTGGACAGGAAAGTGAAGAGGGTATGTATGGGGATGGGGGTGCGCGTGCAATATCAGGAGAGAAAATTAGGGCGAGACATAGGTGATGACAACGGGAGGTGAAGAAGAAGCGTCTTCATGTTGCGAAGAAAAAAAGCAGACGCATCGGGAAAGGAAAGCGACCAGAAGATGCAACCCCCCACCCCCAACACCTGTCTTCCTGCACACCCATAGGTGGTCCCTATTGGCTGTTAACTAATTAGCAGACTCTAACTTTGAGTCCCACTGATTACACTGCAAGAACATCCACAAACCCCCAATTCAAAAGAGTCAAGATTAAAAAGGGAGACTGCATATATTGAACTCAGCCATTGCCCTTTTCACCAAATCCTGTTTACAGTGGCGGTGAGATAGACCAGCTACTGTCCCAGTGGCATTTCATTGCCATTTAGCCTAAAGAAGCAACACATTTAGAGGTAATTAGTCCAATTATGAGGCTGTTATCTGCATTTCTCAAAGCCTCGCCACGTGTTAAGCTCGCACCATTAATGGTGTTGGGGCGTGCTATTTGCATTAATCACTGCAGTTTCTCGACAGTTGATGTGGAGATGCAGGGTTATTCAGGTGAGAGCAGAGAATGGAAGATTGATGATGATGTGGCTCCAGAATTACATCTGAAGTTATGCATAAACATGGCCAACATCTGCTAATAAAAGGGGTGAAACACAGAAAGGGCTCACTAAACTAAAGGCCTGACCATAAAGAAAGTTTTGTTTTTTGTTTGTTTGTTTTTTTTTAAACCCGAGAAGGTTATGGAATCTTATGGAAGAGCCTTTTGTCTTTTTATGCATTTACATACACCTTTTAGGAATTTGTTATCTATAAATAGCAATTCTGAGGCAAGATATAACGAGAAAGGGAGGAAGAAAAACTGAATACACTGAACACGAGACAAGGGACTATCAAAATAAAACCGGAAACATGAGACACGACCTGACAGAATACAAGGAATAGAGGGAGTGAGAGACACGACTGGAACACGGATGAATAAACATTCAGACAGAACTTATCCTACGTGATAGACATGACAGACCAAATACAAAGAACGCAGGAAGGAGACAGAGAGACATCAAAAGTGGAAATGCAAAAGGACCTAAACGATCTAATCAGAGCTTGTAAGCACAAGAAAACTAAACATAAGTCACTCAGAGTATAACTAAACTCAGAATTCTGAACTTCAACCAGATTCAAACTGTCCAAATACTGAACCACTGGGTTACAGATCCAGCATCATGACAGGTATTGGGTCTGATGAGCACTGGCCGATTGGCAGTGTTCAATTAACAAAATCTGAGCTTGATTTAAAGACTTTAATCTGTAGCTTTTCATTGGAATTTTAAATATAAGATATAAAGAGTCAGAGGCTGATAAAACAAAATAAACCTGTCAGATGTATCAAAGCAGTGGCCAAATCAACAGTATAAGACAGTCTTAAAAAATAATAAACTGGCCAACTCTACAACAGTGAAAGGCCTGAAAGACCATTGAAGACAGCTAAAGTGCATAATGACAGAATTATTCACAACGTCTAACCAAGTAAAGCACATGCTTGAAGAGGCTGGCTTGTTACTATCACAATCTACAATCAAGAGATGTCTTCATGTATGTAATTACAAATAGTTTGCTACAAGGTGCAAAGAACAAGAAGACCACCCAAGAAAAAGATCAGATTTTATCAGAAAGCATCGAAAAAGACCTGCACAGTTTTGAAAAAATAATTTGAAGGACCAAGATTGACTTGTACCAGAATGAGGGGAAGAGAGCAGCATCTCAAGAAATGAAACAGAGCATTTAGGGGTGTCCATGGATTGCTAGGGATTTTCATCCATATATCAAAGACAATTCTTGAGTTTAAATTTGTCCAGTAAGCTTGTCCAGTTAATTTTGAGCTCATGAAAATGGGGCCACGTGTACTAGAAATTGCTATAATTCTTAAAATAAAAAAACCCTTTTTATTCTATGGTAAAACATTTTTTTACTCACACTGTATAATCTTATCATCTAGTGCCACTAACAACCTGCACTTATAAGTCTATACTCTCCTTAGTATTATTACAGTGCGAGAATGTGCACCATGTAAAAACAAAAGAACCAGGAAGAGAATTATTAATTAGCTTTAGAGTTTCCAATCAAATCACATTTAAAACTTACCCTGGTTTTGTTTGCCTCAAATGAAAGAGAATATCTGATCTCATTATGACATTCAGAGCTAATGAAAGCAGAAATCAACCAGGACTGTCTCTCATATTATAAGATGGCTTAAGAATTGGACACTGATTTATTGCTCAGATCATCATCATCAATTCATTTTCATCAATTGGGAATCAAAAGTGGCTCAAAGTATATTTTGATCATTTTACAGTTTCACACAGTTAATATAGTTTTGTTTAGTAATAAAATAATAAAAAACCCATAAAATAATGCAGTTTTAAGGGCACTGGAAGAAAGCCTCAGCAGAAAAACGATTGAATAGCAAAGCATTGATGTCAGCAGGTTATTGTCTTGTTGATATGCCTTTTGCCCCATGAAGTTAGGGTTATTTAAATTATTAATTACATATTATATAAAGAGCATTTTTAATATCAAAACTCTCCATGAAATGCAACTTCAAAAATGTACTGTCTAACGAGCACAAGACACACAAATTAACTTAAATCACAGATCTCAAAGGGGTTACGCTCAGTATGTGTTCTTCATCTAATTTAGCAGCGAGCTGTTTTTGATTTGCCTCAGGCTTTTGCTTAGGTGAGATGATCTGAAACAAGAAATTCATCAGTCAGCTCCTGTTACTATTTTGCTAAAGCTGTTGCTAAGATACTAGTGTGCTTCATGGACTGAATCAGGACTTGAAGCAACAGTTTTATTAGTGTGATTCAAGTTCATTGCTTCTCATGCAGAGAAATTTCACTTGGGTATCAGCTTAATAAACACTGTCAAAAGTATTTTTTAAGTGAGGCAGGCTTACACAAGAGTATAACTGCCAAAAGGAATATTGTAATTTAAATCATCGATGTTGGCATATCCAAAAGCTACCTATTTGGTAATTGGACAGTCCGAAGGTATTAAACACCCTTCAATCAGCCCCAGTCTGCTATCTAATGTCTCTCACCCGTAAGCTATAAAACCTATCGGTGGTCTTTGATTATTCATGTTGGGTCAAGCAGAATTTTTACACTTCTGAGTGGCTTGTCATGGTTTTATTTCTGCTAATAAAGAAGGGATGATTGAGGAACATCTGTGGATGAGCACTCCTTTACAGCCTGTCTTTCTAAAGGATTTTGCAGCTATGAATTCTGGCTTTAGATATATGTAAGCGTGATCTTCAGGCAGCCTCACTGAGGGCAGAAAGGCAGCTACAGCATGATAAATATTCTGATCATAGTTTTGGATTTGCCATTGTTCTCGGAAACATATTCTGTGCAGGAGATGCATAACCACGTGCCAGGCAGTGCTGACAACCAATTGGTTTCTATGACAACCAAGACAATACCAGGTTCCCTGATTATAATTGTCAGCCAGAGAGCAGGAACTAATCAGGGACACTGTTTTTTTTTAAATATAATATAAAATTATTATTTATTATATATATATATATTCATATTACTGGTTGTTTAGCCTTTACCTTCTGTTATCTCCAGTTTAATTGGTTAAAATAACTATGAATGAACGAGAACAGTAACAATCCAGGTTATTTTTTCTGTGCAGAATTTTAGTTCTTTTGATTTAAAGCACTATGCTGAGAGTCTAAATAGCAGTAGTAGTAAAGCACGCAACGGCTAAAAGAATATTGACCAATAAAAAGTAAAAGAGAGATCTTTAGAACTGATTCAGTCTATGCAAGGATTGTCAGAACTCTGAAACTGTGAAAAAGAAAACTATATATGTGTAACATGGCTATTGTGTTTATAGTATACAGACTGAGAGCGATCTACACAAGAATTCCATTTGCCTTGACTGAGGGTTTTATGCACAAATGGCAAATAAAGAACCTTGAACTTTGTATTGTGAACAAGCAAGATACAACCAATAACTGTTATTTCCATCCGCCTCTCCATGACATGTAGTTATATTTCTAAAAAGGGACCTCAGTGCGTGGTAACATGAAAGAAGTGGCACTGGTGGCATCTGACCAATCCATACAAATGTAGATCTATATTTTTATCAAATCAGCTGATTTTGCAGAAGAAGATAAAACTATATTGTATGAAAAATATGAAAAGATAACACAAATAATATAGATGGAAAGCAACACCAACACAGCTCCTGCAGACAAAGCAGTGGCATGAATGTGTGCAGCAGTTTACTGTTAAAAGTGCTGCAAGAATGTGTTTTCTTCAGTACGACCGCTAAAGATCTACTATAGTAAAGTCTAGCCCATTCAAAGCCAAAAAAAAAGGCTGGCTGGTTATTTAACAGACTTACTGTATCAATATCACAGTATTATCATTCAAACACAGGAGAAAATTGTTTTGTTTTTTTTCACCTGCAGCTTTGGTGGTGTTTAACAGTTTGAGAGAAAGTAAAACAATAAATCTAAAAAACAGAATGCAAATGTTTCCTTAGTCTCAATGTAAATTTGATGTAAGATCAGCAAGTACATATAGGTGTCCTGTTTTAGGACCAAAGATGAATCTTTATAGAACAATACAATTTTTATAAAGTTGTTTACAGTTAACAGTAAAAAACAGTTTCAGCTATATTTATCACCAAAGTTCATTAGGGAAACATAAAGACTTTGGGTGCTATTAAAAAACTTTCCGGCTGTCCATACACAGAAGTCCAAGGGATTTTCCTCGAATGGTGAAGCTATTTTACAGCGATTTGATTGGTCAGCGATTTAATACCTGTTGGTCACTAATCTAGAAGATAATCATGCTCAAAATGTAATTAACTGGACTTTTGGTCCAAAAGTTTTCATACCAGAGGCATGGCAACAATCATTCACTCTAACTTATTAATCAACCAAAGACCCAGACAGAGTTTTAATTCATTTGAAAGCCTGACTTTGAGCCTTGTCCACTGTAACTGGAAAACTTAAAAAACAGTTTTATTTGTTGTTATGTATTGTTGACCTGGTGCTTACTCAGAGTTTTTATCTGATTTAGGGGTCAGCTCAGATAAACACATTATTGTCTGTGATTTTAACATCCATCTAGATAGTCATCTTTCAAAATTTAAAAGAAGCCACCCATAACTTTAATCCCGCTCTAGATCTTGTTCTGAGATATGGCATAGAAACTGAAAAGTTAACAGTATTCCCAGAAAATCTGCTTTTGTCTGATCATTTCCTAATAACATGTACATTTACAATAATGGATTACTCAGCAATGGGATATAAATTTCGCCACAGCAGATGTTTCTTAAAGTGTGTAACTAAGTTTATAGATATAATTTCCTTCAAACATATAATTCTCAAACACACACCTTAAAGCAGATAACTCATAATCTGGAGAGGAAATGGTGTCTCACTATTTTAGAAGATCTCCATTAAGCCTGGTAAAATTGTCATGGTCCCTGTGCCTCCCCGGCCAGCCCAGTGTGGCCACAAGTGTTTGTTGTTTTTCTCTCACTCTGTCTCTCCTACCTGTCTGCCTGGGCGGAGCTCTGATTGGGCTCCTGCCCTTGGCCCACGCACCTGCAGCTGATCTCGAGCGGATTGCAGTTCTCTGGCTCTTAAGGCTGGGGCTCTGAGCTGTTCGTCGCTGGAATATTGAGTAACTCTCGTTAGTATTGCCTGGCTTCCTTGCGATTCTACTGTTCCCGTGTTTGCCTTCGACTTACCCTCGTCTGTGTAAACAGATTTACCTGGATCAGCCCTTTTGTGACCCCTGGACCCCGTGAGTAGGAGAGTGAGCTGAGCTGCTTGTGTGGAGACTGTTTGGACGAGGAGCAGAGCGAGTGCGAAGAAGTGTGTCTCCCCAGCCAAGTGATCCCCGGGACCCTGGTGTTTCCCCCCCCTTCACGTGTATATAGTGCACCAGTGTGATTAATAAAGTGTCGTTGAACTGTGCTACCTCAGTCTGCGCCTGAGTCCGTTCCACTCCCGTGACAAAAATAGTTTGTTGCTCTATAAAAAAGCCATGTGTAAAGCCAGAACATCTCACTATTCATCATTGATTGAAGAAAAAAGAACAACTCCAGGTTTCTCTTTAGCCAGGCTGACAAAAGGTCAGAGCACAGTTGAGCCAACCATTCCTTTAACGTTAACTAGTAATGACCTCATGAATTTTTTCACAAATAAGGTTTTAACCATAAAAAACAACAACTGGTAATCATTAAAGCATCTAAGTAATCATTAAAGCATCGAACAAATCATTAGCAGGGGAGTTTTTTTGGGGGGGGGGAGTTTCAATCAGGGTTCACAGCTCATTACAATAGGGAAACGGCATTAACGCCATGGGGATTATAGGCACATTGATGCTGTGGTTTGAATCATATCTATCTAACACACTCTTCACACACAAAGGTTAACTATAGAGCTCCATAGGGTTCTGTACTGGGACCTATTCTTTTTACATCATACATGCTTTCCTTTGATACCGTCATTAAAAGCCATAGCATACATTTTCACTGCTATGCAGATGACATCTAACTTTATCTATCTATGAAGCCAGATAACACACCTCAATTTATTAAACTGCAGGGATGTCTTAAAGACATGAGGACCTGGATGACCTCTAATTTTTCTGCTTCTAAATTTAGATAAAACGGAGGTTATTGTACTCACCCCTAAAAATCTTATCTAACCAGATTTTTACTCTGGATCGCTGCTGGTTTACTTGCCGTTTCTTGGGTACTGGTATTTAAGAGTTGAATAGGAGGAAGAGCCTTTATCTTCCAGATCCCTCTCCTGTGGAACCAGCTCTCTGTAGGGTGGTGATGTGTTAGCAACTATTAAAAATTCTCAGATGCAGAACAAATGAAAATATTTAAAGAAAAAAAATGACACCCTTGAAACTTGCCATATATCAGGACTCTTGTGTCTTCAGTTGTCTCTTCCCATAACTCATCATTTCTTCCAGCATCTTCTTCATAACATTATAGAAAAGCTGCTCACTACCCCCATCGCCCCCACCCTCCTCTAACTTTTGCAACTCTTCTGGGACTTTTTATTGCTGATATTTTCGTGGTTCATTTGATGTTGCCATTGTGAAAGTGTGTGCATTTGCATTGCTTATAGTTCCTTAGAGACAATGTCAGATGGAAGAAAAAAAAAAAAGGCACACAAAAAGAAGAGAGTATGGGGTTGTTGACAGAAAATTTGCATTAATGGTGGCTTGACGGTCAAAAACATTTTTTTAAAACTGTGAGGTCAAGTTTGTGCACACTCAGTCATGCATGAGATGCTGCATCTGCTTCGATGTACCCAAGATCAATTGTACTTTATGTTTTGTTTTTCTAAATAGCCTTTTGGTTGTGCATTTGGTTGTGTAGATAGACGGATAGAATACTGCACACTATTTCAGTCGTTTCTCTTCCAGATCAATAAACACATTCCTTTTTTGTTTCTTTCTGAAGAACAACTTGAGGAGGATAAATTGCACAATAATGGAGGTAAAGTATTGTCATCTGAACTCAAAAACACTCATTTTGGCTGCTCACTTTCAAGTATTTTTTTCTCTGTTGATCTTTCTCTGTCATTCAGCTGAAAGTTTAGTTTTAGTAAAAGTCAGCTTGTGTTTTAACTCATGCAGCTTTGCCCTGTTCTGTTCTTGAGCACTTTTCCATTTCTCATTCTCTTCCTCCATCAAGCGATGCTTAATCTGCTCCACGCCAGCATATTTGAACACCACTGCTGCTCGTGTGCTCACATCAGATAATGGAAAAAATGTATTTTTCATTGCTCAGATTAATGCAGTTAACTTGTTGTAAATATATTCTTTGCCCTAGGACTTCATCAAATGCTTCAATTAAGACAAAAAATGCTTATGGATATTTTAGTATTACACACACACGAAGAACTTGCTTAGTTTAACTGCACCATTTTATTGCAAAATGCTCAAATTACAAAAAAATAACTTCTTCCTTTAATCTAAGTTGTGTCTTGATATACAGACAGTTTTAGTTTTGGGTTCATTTAAAAAAAATGTAAGTATTTTTTGTTTTGCAGAGCAATGTTGCATTTTAGTTTTTCATGGGTAGTCTTTTACAAAGCTGTGAGAAACATGAACAGAATTCCATTTATTATTCCATGTAAAATATATTGCACACAGTACTATGCAAAAGCCATGAGTCACCCCTCAAACCTTTGTTTTTTCCATGGAGTTTTTAGTGATTTTTAAGAATGGTCTTAAGCTATAGTTATTCAGGGTTTTTTTTTTTTTTGAAGATCTTTAAATTGGCTGTTTTTTTCACTCATTTTCAGCGAAGTTCTTGTACTTAAGTACACAAAAGTACATACAGTCATGTAAGGAAATAGGAAAAAATCCAGGAAAGCACAAGACCTGACAGAGTCATCAGTTCAGTGGCAACAGAATTTGAACACGTTAACTCAAATTGTTAGAGGTACAGAGCGAGTCAAGAAAGAGGTACAAGAGTGAGTGTCTACAGCCGTCTATAAACATGTTGGAGACTCTGTCATGGTTTGGGGCTGTGTTTCAGCCAGTGGTGTATTTAATGTTTTTTGGAATTATGAATGCGGAAAGTACATTCAGATTTTGAGCCAACATGCAGTACCTTCTGAACATGGCCTTAGAGCTGTTATATATCAGCTTTATTTTTCATCATAACAGTGATCCCAAACATACTGCCGAAGCAGTAAAAGCATACCTGGATAGAAATACACACAATGGAACATTATCAGACATGGATTGGCCTCTCCAGAGCCCAGAGCTCAACATTACTGAAGAAGTGTGAGAGTGGAGCAAAAAGCAGTCACCATCCACAGAAGAGCTTTGAATGTCCTTCAAGAAGCCTGGAGAACTATTCCTGAAGACTAACTGCTTAAGAGAGTTCAGGCTGGGTTGAAGAATGAACATGAAGCTTGTTTTATTTGTACAAACTCTGTTTTTGCCTTATATCTTTTGATGTTCGTTGTTGGATGAGTCAATGAATCACTGCACCTATTCCACTTTTTCCCAGCAAAAAATAAAGAATTGAGGGACGGCTCAAGACTTTTGTACAGTACTGTAGGTGGATATTGAATTGTAGACGGATATCTCCACACCTGGACAAACGAAACCAAAACTATTTGCATGAGTTGAAACCACTACGTGCAGCTAAAATATGTTATTTTGTTATTTTTGTAAAATTGTGAAAAATGTATTTTAGCAACATGTTACAACCAGATGTTTGTCTCTGTCTTTGTGGACTTTCAACAGGGAGCCAGACCAAACAGGACTGGTCCATTCAGTGGCCCACATCAGAATCTGGCAAAGAAAACACTCCGGTGTGCCAGCCAGAGGCCAGTCAGTGGATTCGGTTCCAGCTCTCTCAAAGCCCCAAAGTCCAGTCCAAGTACAACCAGCACATGTGCCACAGCCCACAGGCCCTGGCCCCCCCTTTGTATGCCGATCGACTCACTGTCGACAGCCCCTCTTTAGGGCTCTTCCCTCCCTTGGACTCTGGTCATCGCTCCCTGCCCCCATCACCCCGCCAGAGGCATTTTGGTCACACCCCTCCTCGGACTCATTTGGTGGTCAACACCATGACCCCACCTGGCACTCCTCCCATGCGGCGAAGGAATAAGGTGAAGGCCCCAGGAACACCACCTCCGCCAAGCCGCAAACTTATCCATCTTTTGCCAGGCTTCACCGCTCTGCACCGCAGCAAATCCCATGAGTTCCAGCTGGGGAACCGCTTGGATGACACACAGACACCAAAGTAAGTTTTGTGCTTCTCTGGATTTTTAATGGCAAATAGTGGCAGCCATTTTGGAGCACTGTGTGTGTTTTTGAGTGAATACAGAGGTTATTTTACTTCTAGGCTTCAGAAGTTGGTATTTACGTTTATCATTCCCAAACCATGGGAAAAAACAAATTAAATGTTATTAATGTATTCCAAAGTGTTTTTTTGGAATGTTTGCAAATGAGCCTCTATATGGAAGTTTTGGGCATTAGAACCAAGGATTAAATATCATTTAAAGAATTCTGTGACTAAACAATAAACAATTAAGGGCTGATTTATGTCAAGTTAATCCACTGAATGAAAGTATTATTAAATATATAATTTTTGCCTGTGACTTTACTTTAGACACTATAGTTTACCCTAATAAAAATAAGAAAGTAGCAGAAACAACATAAAGACAATAACAAAATGTAACCATCTGTGATTAAAACACAAATAGGCAATTCCTTTATGAGTTATTATTACCACATTTATGGAATGAATCACTGTATTTTTCGGACCATAAGGCGCACTGGATTAGAAGACGCACTGTTTTCATACATAAGGCGCACCGCATTATAAGGCACATTAAGCGAAACAAAACAGTCAGATAAGTCAAATTTTACTCAACTCATTCTTCTTGCTCCCTCCACTTCCGTACCATTGATTCATTAATGTTGAATTCTCTCGCAGCTGCTATATTCCCATGTTGTTGCAGTATATTAATGACTAACCTCGTATTGTGGATGGATTATCTCACTTGTTCTCTTGACTGAAGTTTAGTCCGTTTACAGCATCCTGCCATGCGATTGCATTTGTTCCTGACCATCGGGAACCCTCACGTTAACTTTTATTGAGTGGAAAAAAGTTAGCATTATTCCTCCAGCTTCACTGTTTATGTTATGCTAACATAGCTGTGTGCGAGCGATCACGTAGCACATCATTATATACCAGCTAGTCCAATTTCAGTAACCCTACAAACATCACTGCTGTTTAGTTTTCTGTCTTCATGTATGTTGGAAGTGATAGCAGAGCTGTACGTTTTAATTTTTTCAGAAATCTCTCAGTCAGATCATGTTTAGGCACAGCAAAATCTCCAGTGTTAAATTAACACTGGAGAGTGTCTATATGGGTCCACACCTCTGAGTGTTAAATACAACACTGTTGAGTGTTAAATTAACACTTTTGACAGTGTTATATGTTTAAAAGTAACCTAGTCAGTTTTGAAGATTAGCAAAGACTAACACTGAGCAGTGCTGATTTTCTAACACTGGAAAATAACTCAAAATGTTAGAAATATTCCAGTGTTAGAAAATCAGCACTGCTCAGTGTTAGTCTTTGCTAATCTTCAAAACTGACTAGGTTACTTTTAAACATATAACACTGTCAAAAGTGTTAATTTAACACTCAACAGTGTTGTATTTAACACTCAGAGGTGTGGACCCATATAGACACTCTCCAGTGTTAATTTAACACTGGAGATTTTGCTGTATGGAAACTAGCGAGTTAACTTTCTGCTAACTTCTAACTCCGTTAAATTTAATAAATTCTGTTTTCATGGATGCCTGGATGTTAAACTTCATTGTTACACCTGGTAAAGCAGCAACACTGATCATTTTATTAAAGATGAAATAATTTAGACAGTATTTAACTCTCAGTGATGCCACTGCTCGTTTAACTTTGGGACCTGAAGCAGACTGAGTTTTGGACCCAGATTACTCTGCGAGGCTCTTGACTATGGAGCCGTAATGCTCCGACAATCCATCAAGCGGTGCAGCTTCGTAACTTCCCAAAGTCATACTAAAACATTTTTTGACAGAATGTGTACCACATAAAATCGGTTCGAGGTCTGTAAGCATAGAATTCATACATAAGGCTCACCGGATTATAAGGTGCACTGTCGATCTTTTGTTGTTGAGAAAATTAAAGGATTTTAAGTGCGCCTTATAGTGCGGAAAATACGGTAATTGAAACTTTTACACAACAGTTTTCAGCACAGCATGAAAAGAAGGGACTTTACACCTAGTATACACTTGCAGCTGGTGCACACTGCATTTTGGTGTTGTTTTGGTTTGTCATGCACTTCTTGATTTTTGTTACCTTCATGAAGCAATATGAGTCTATGACTTGCTTTGCTTTGTGTTGACTTCTTCTGCTGCTATTTTTTGTTTCCGAGTAGCAACACCTATCATTCAGGGGAAGAGTCCAGTGTGCCCTGTGCGCCAGTTTAAATGCTTATGAGGCTGTGGTGAAGTCACAGTTGGCGCATCCAAACCTATATACTAAGCTTACTAGTCAAAAACATATGGATTGCAGCTGTCTATCTTGAAAGTCTGACCAAGATCCTACATGTGTCATTATATGGCACCTGAAGTGTTTTCAGTATTTTTTTTTGTATGTTTGTCAGACTTAAATGTTTCAGATAATCAAACAAATGTAAATATTATACAAACATAACACGAGTAAACACAAAATGCAGTTTCTAAATGAAGACGTTTATTTAGTAAGGGGGGAAATAAATCCAAACCTACATGGCCCTTTGTTTGCAAGAACTGACAATGAGTCTTTTACAGCGCTGTGGAGGAATTTTGGCCCACTCATCTTTGCAGAATTGCTGTAAATTATTGTATCTCTCATTTCTTCCTGAATTTCCTTTGACCCCGCCATAATGTCTGGCTTTTGAGTATCTTTTAGTCTACTTCACTTGGTCCTATTTCAATGATTTCTTGATTGTCAGATATAATTCACAGATACAAATGATATGGGTTTCAAAACTATATTATGCTGTTTTATAGACAGTCAAAATTTGAAGCTGTATGATACCATAGGAGATAAAAGAATTGATAATGTTGCATATTCACACATCTACTTAAACTGATAAAGGCAGAGGGGCAGTGTTACATCTAAGCCATTTAAAAGTATTTATTTTCACAAATGTGAAAACCTGTGATAGGGTTTTAGGGATTTAATCAGTACCAGGAGAGGAATGTTAATATTATATTTTGTTTGCAAGGCAGATGATGATGGATCAAATGCAGAATTAGGTAAGGCTTTGTTTTAATTTAGGTTTGAAGCTTCATGGCTTCTATTTCACCAAATTGTTTCAGTGTAAAAATGATCTCAGTGATAATAGTCTAAGGTAGCGGTGGTCAGTTAATTTCAGTTGAAGCCCTGCCTGAAGCAAACATTCAGAGATGCAGTCCTGTCCTCCCTCTGCTCTGTACAAAGTCTCAAAATGTAATTCATTCTGATCCAAGAAAGGAATGGCTTAGAAGGGAGGTTAGGACCATACCTTTCCTTTAGCAGTTTTACTGGAACTTAATCTTCCACCAGACCCCAATCAGATTAATTCCTGGGAGGACATCATTGCCTATAAAGGACCACCGGCCTGTCGGTAGAGATAAGGGGCCTTCGGGCTGAGTTCCTGACTGGCCTTCCCTATGTCTGGTGCTATGCTGATCAGATTTGGTCACAAACAGGGTCCACCACTGCTTGGTAATCAGGAACCAGAGTCTGCCTCAGGAGAGCTGCACTCATTTTGATAATACCATTAGATGACAGTGCCCCATCACTGCTACACTTGGTAAGTTAATATTTTAGAGCTGTCCTCTGCTTTTATGATGGCCATCTGGGTTATATGTGGTATGGGCCTGGATGTACACAGGGCTACATCCACAATATCAGTGGGCATGGCTGTGTGTATGTGTGTATCTGCTTGGTGACGACTGGATCATAGCTCCAGTGAATAGGCTCAAACGGCATTAGAGAATTGATTACCGGTCCCAAAGCAGTGATAAACTGCAGACTGTGAATTGAGCCACTCTAATCAATGGAAAATGTATGCCTGGAAATGTTGCAACTCATTGAGACAGGGCAGATTTGCTGGCTTCTCTGATAGCTTAGTACCTCTCCTAATACATCATAATTGGATGCAGAATGGTGCTGGCAAGCATCAGGTTGGTTTTTCGTCTCTGGCGTCTCTTGTTTCTTTTATGTCTGTGCAAGGAAGTAGTAGGTGTCAGTTTGTTTTTCTCTTCCTTGATGCAAAGGAGACTGAAGACTGAATCATACAGTTTGATTATTTCTTAAATGCTGCATCA
Organism: Astatotilapia calliptera; assembly: GCF_964374335.1. Lineage (NCBI taxonomy): Eukaryota > Metazoa > Chordata > Actinopteri > Cichliformes > Cichlidae > Astatotilapia > Astatotilapia calliptera. Next base: position 32,766,184 of record NC_137433.1, on the reverse strand, counting down.
CGATTCGTCATGTGGTTTTTCACTTAAAGATTTGGGAAGATGAGAATCTTACAAATATTCCACCAGAGGGAAAAACCTTGATAAAAATACGTAAAATATCACACAAGTTTTTTTGTTTTTTTTTTAAGCTAAATAAAAAGCTTTTTGCTATGCTCTTTCCATACTTCCCACATTGCCCCCTGTTACTAGGATTTTAATAAGTGCATAGTGCTCCTTGGGTTCTCATTTTCTTGTGCTTAATTGCCTGGCAATGTGGCCAGGACGCAATAGGCAGGGATTACCCTCTGACCCCAAGAGACATTATTCTCCCTTCATCTTAATGAGATATGGGCTAATTTCTCATTATCTAATTTCTGATTATCACTGCACAAAGACAGTGCAGCTGAATGTGCAAGACTGCCCCCCCCATACTTTGTTGAAAGAAAACTCGAGTTTGGTTTTGACAGATATGATATGATAGATAATGGGGGTTTCAATGTGTGAAAATGTGAAGAGTTCCTCTTGCTATCTTTTTTTAAATTTTTTATCTTGGATGCAATCAACTATAACCATTAACTCAGAGATAAAGATTTTAAAAAGGAGATAAAACATGGATATGAATGGAAAGTAATCATATTCGGCTTTCAGCATTTTTCCACTCATGTTCATGGTGTGTTGTCGTCATCACAGTGTGAAAGCAAAGTTATATTAATATCTGAGTGCTTTCAATTTCAAGATATGTTTAGTGTTATTCTTTTTTGGCATATATATCATCTAAAATCATTTAGAAATGTTTTTGCATTGTACACGTTCTCTAAAGTTGGCTTTCGAAGCATCTTCATATCCTTTCTAATGTATATTAGCCTCCATTTCCACGTTTTTTATTTTTTCACATGATAGGTTTGAGATACTGACATTTTTGCAATCATGGCTTGAAAATTGATTCCGAATGCTTTTTTTCATTGAAAAGCTCAGCAAATACTGTGGTCTGCTGGTGTGGACGCTCGTCTTCTGCTTGATAGCTTTGTCCTTCTTGGTTTAATGTGTTTGTCTGTGTGATAATGTGTTTTCCTTTCAGCTTGCAGTGAACCACAGGATGGTTTCTATCCCTCCATAGAAATAATGAGCAAATTGCCTCCTTACCGATGTGTATCTATGAATTCAAGAAACTCTCACCCTGGAATGAAACCGCTGCCAATTTTGCAAGTCATAATGCATGAGAGAGGGAAACTTTCTCCTTTTGGGGAAATTGGAGTCTTCTTTCTCACCACCTGTCAAGTGCTAGTCCAAATATATTCAGTCTTGTGTAGAAGTGATTTTGTCCTGTGTCTCTTGATGCAGATAGCTTGCTAGCTGCTCACTGCCTTTACTTGTAGGCGTTTTCAACTGGTAATAAGGTCATTTTTGGCAGCTTAAAAAACAGAAAGCTCTAAGGATGCTAATGAGGTGTCGATTCAAAGCAGAATTATTAGAAAACCAACTCATTAACATTACAGAGAATCGTTTTGCTAAGAGGTATGGCTCAACAGTGATATAAACATTACCTTCCAAGAAGAATTAAGGATGGAAAATAAGTGTTTTGCATTTTAACAGATTCAACACTTTTGCATTCCGCAGCTAATAGGCCATTAGATCAAAAAATGTGTGCCGTTCATGGACAAACAACAATGTTTAAATATGGCTGCAGCTGTTGTCTCCAAGAAGAGACTTTTGTTTTGCAAAAGGAAGCCACAAAATGAAAAAGTGTGTATCAAAAACAGGCAGATGTGTTAATGTGTAAATGATATCAAGCTAAATAGAAACACGTCTTAATTAAGGTAATAATTTCATTATGCAAATAAAAGACTAGGGAGGCACTGCTCACAGACATTTAATAATTGTTCTGTGAATACAAAGAACTTCCTCCAACTACTAAAGCTTTTTTGAGAAAAAAAAGCCTTTATATTATTTATTTAAAAAAACAAACAAACAAGCAAAAAAAACCCCCCAATTAAATGCTGCATTGAAAATGTTTAAAATACATCACTAAATTCAGTTCAAACCAGTCTTTTGGCATCATGCAGTGACACTAAGATGACATTGTAGTTGCATTTAAATAAGTCTTTCCGATAAGTTGCACTTCATAAAAGCAATCAAATGGAACTCCCACACACTGTCTCGCTTACTGCTAGAGTATTAATTAAATTACGTTTCGGTCTGTCTGACCTTCAGTCAGGTGCCCAAAGATTTTGTATCAGATCTGCAGTGAAGCAAAAGCCCATGTTTCAAACTAATTTTGTCACAGTCTACGGCAGGGAGGTAACTGAGCGATCAAACTCTTTTCCAGGCACAGGGTAGAGAAAAGGACACAGATGTGGATTACTTCTTTGTATTTTCACCTGTATTGCTGCTTCGTTTGAATGAAAATTCAATTACTGTGGTGATTAAATACTAAAAAGTGACTTGCTCATGTTTTTCTTCTTCGAGGTTTTTTAGTAAATGACAGATTATGAGACCTAAGAGTTGAATTGAAACCAGGGACTGGTTGAACAAATTAAAGTTTGAATATTTTAGGACTATGTATGTTTGATTTTTTTTCAGTATTTATCATAAAATAGGGGGTGCTGAGTGGTACCAGCAGCCCAAATAGACTGTATGTTACTCCCATTTGAGAAACACTGCTTTAATGGAAAATGAAGACACAATGAAAATCATGTAATGTCTCTTCACATCTTTGGAGACAGATGTTGAACAGATACCTTTTCTTCTTTTGTATCTACGGCTACGGCTCTGTTTTATCAGTGTAATGTACAAATAGATCTTCAGGCATGAATTTAACAAGTAGAATAATCATGACAGTTAATGCATGATAAGCATGGTACTTAAAAAGAAGTGACCTTTCTATTACCGTGAAAAAGTTCAGATCTACATTGACATCATATTTAGCCCTAAAACATTTTTTGCATTTGTTTCACTTTTTGAAAACAGATATCTTAGTGAGCAAACCAAAACAGTTGTTCAAGCTGAAAACAATCGCCTGAAGCAAGAAGAGTTCAAGTAGATATATTAGTTTTACAGTAAACTCTCCTGTTTACAGCTTTTTTTTCTCTTCTATATTAATTTGTGATGACTACAAAGTAGCAAAACGTATTCCCTCTCCAATAATTAATGAGTTTATTCTTAGCATAAAAAAATATGCTGAGTCCAGGGATGGTGCCAAGTTTAGGGGAATTAGGGAAGTAATTAGTTTGAAATTTGTCGGAGTCATTCAGTGTACACTATGTACAACAGTGTACAATAAATATGCATATAGAGTAGAAGAATACAGTGCTAATATTAATTTTCATTTGTTATGCTGCTTTTTATCATCACGAGCAGATGTTTCCTTGCAAGTTTCTTGCTTTAGACATGACATAAATAAATAAATGATCAAAATACAAAATGAATTAACCTCCCAGCTAGATACATTACCAGTTTAAAAACTTTGGGACTTGTGTAAAATGTAAATAAAAACTGAACAATGCAATGATTTGCATATCTCATAAACCCATGTTCTATGTTCAAAAAAATAGTTTTGAAGATGTAAGGTCCTAATTTAAAGGAGCACACTTGGTTAAAAGATCAGAATGATAGGGAGATGCTAACCCATTTAGTCACTTAAAAATGTTAAAATCTATTCAAAAACACACTGGGAGCCAGTGTAAAAGGGCGAAAATATTGTATTGTTTGCCTGTGGCTGTCAGGAGTCGAGCTGCCACATTTTGAACAAACTGTGGACAAGAGGCTATTCCAATAAGCAAGGGTGGATGAAGTGAAGTAAGCAGAGGAGAGAAACTTCTTATCCTTCACAATTTATATTAAACAGCATTTCTTTGTTTTTCAAATGTGAAACAGCTGTGAAAAAGCAGCCTCACACCCTTGCAAGGATGTTTGGGAATTTTCCAGAGTGAAGTTCAGAAGGTCTGAATAGAGTACCCCTTCTGTTTTTCACTGATTCACATTTAAAAAATGTAACAGCATCCACAATTTTATGTCAGTGAGACAGTCCAGCAAGACATTTTGAAATCAATGGAAGTAACACATCTGCAAAAAGTTGGGTCATGGCCATATTTACACCTATGTAGCATCCTCTGTTCTTTCAGATTGTTTGAACATCTGGGATATGAAGAGACCAGTGGACTTTTGCGAAAGGAATATTATCCCATTCTTTACTGATAGAGAATTTTCACTGCTCAGTCCTGAGTCTTCTTTGCTGTATTTTTTGTTTTGTGATGTGCAAACAGTTTTAATTTGGTAAAAGGTTTGGACTGCAAGCAGACCATTTTAGCATGTGGACCCTTCCACTATTAAGCCATGCTGTTGTAATAGATGTAGTATGTGGTTTAGCATTGTCTTGCTGAAACATGCAAGACATATAGTATATGTTATGCAAGGCCTTCCCCCTACTATCTGGATTAAAGCATATGTTGCTGTAAAACCTGTATATAACTTTCAGCAGTGGTGATTTTTGGAAGAGCTCCTGAGCCTATCCACTGATTTCCATGACAGAACCGTGCCCATTTTTATGCAGTGCAGCCTGAGGGCCCCAATGTGTTGTTTGAGACGTATCGCTCTCTTCAAATTCAATATGTGCTAATATTTTTAATGAAAGAGTAAAATGTCTCAGTTTAAACATTTAATGTATTCTGTGTTCCTTTATGTTTAAAATATGAGTTTATGAGGTTTGTAAATCATTTCATTCTGTTTTTATTGACATTGTTCTTCATGCCCTAACTTCTTTTTTTTTTTTTTTTAGCTTTGGGGTTGTAGAAACCATAATATGCTGCCTGTCTGTCAAATAATGTGTACTTGATGTCAACACATGCAGCTTGGAAACCCATTTTTCAAGACAGAATTTTCCACGGAGAGGGTTAAAGAGCACCGCTGTATCAATACAGTGGCAATATTACTGTTTGTTTTGCTGTGATAACTGAAATGACTCCTAGTGTTGCTGGTAAATTGCCATCAAACCACTGTTAACCTTACGTGACATGATTGAATATGTGCAGCATCAAAATCAATTTTAAATTACATATCAAAAAGAGTGGCTCACCAGAGGTTTCTGAATTTTCTTTTTCAATCGGCCTCGTCGTGCACATATATCCTTGAGAGACAGACATAGATAATTACATTTTTCGTGTTAGCATACTTAACATCTTGTCAGCTAGGTAATCATTTTTAATGACTCCATCATTTGCCCCTTCATATACAAATCTGACTTTGAAATGTGAGAGCTGGTTTTTACAATCAGTTTCTACTGACCTGACTGAAAACACAGACTTCCACAAACATTGTAGGTGATGCTTACACACACATCTCAAGTGTTCTAATCACTATTTAATGTCTTTTACCTGGATCTTCTTGTTGTCACTGTTAAATTGAGACACCTAAATTGTTACCGCTATCAAATAATAATGATTTAAAGATAATATAGATTATATTTTATAGTATCTTTGCATTTATTACAAAGAGATACTGGATAAAAGGGGGAATGTGGGAAAATACCCTTTTTTGCCTTCAGAACTGCTCAGTTCTTTGTGACAGAGATTCAACAAGTCACAGTAAACAGTTCTCAGAGATGTTCATCTATACTGGTATGTTAACATCACAGAGTTGATTGATATGTTTTTGGCTGTGCATCCATGATGCCAGTCTCCTGTTTCCAAAGGTGTGTTGCTGCAGCAGACCCCACCCCCCGGCCCATGGACCGGTACCGGTCCGTGAATCATTTGGTACTGGGTCACGAGAGTTGAGGCTTCGGTGTGAAATTTATGGTTTTCAGGGTTTGTATCGTTATTTTGTTATCGTGTTTTATCGTTAACTCGGTTTCCTTGGGTCTTTTCCCGTGTGTTATGAATAAATCTTCTTTTTTTGGTAGTTTTACTTTGTTGCATTAATCCGCGACACCTTAAAGGCTGATCTGTGAAAATATTCTCGGACATAAAATGGTCTGTGGCGCAAAAGTGGTTGGGGACCGCTGCTTTACTGGACTGACATCTAGTGACTGTAGAGGCCATTTGACTACAGTAAACTAAATTGTCACTATTCAATATAGTGAAATGACTCAGAGATGATTTAAGCTTTGTGATGTGGTACATTGGTTGGGTCCACTGTGGTCATAAAATGATGGAACTGGTCTATAACAATATTCCTGAAGACTCTGGCATTTAACCAGTGTTCTGTTGGCATTAAGGGTCCCAAAGTGTGCCAAGAAAACATCTCCCACAACAATACTCCACCATCAGCAGCTTGAGCAAGGCAGGATAGATACACACACACAAATATTGAACCTACCATATGAATTTTGCAGCAGAAATTGAGACTCATCAATTTTTTCCCATGTGTATTGTCCAGTTTTGATTATTGTGAATTGTAGCCTAGTTTCCTGCTGTTAGCTGAACTCATGTGATATTCTACTGCTGTAGCCCCATGTGTCGTGCATTCACAGATCCTCTTCTGCAAACCTTGGTTTTACATTAAGTGGCTAGTTGATTTGCTGTCGCCTACCTATCAGCTTGAAGCAGTTTGACCATTTCTCCCTAGTGTCTGGCATCAACAGACACATTTTTGCCCAGAGTACTGCTGCTCACTGGATGCTTTCGCTTTTTTAGACCATTCTCTGTAAACCCTAGAGATGGTTCAAGGATATCTGTCAAGGAGGAATTCTTTATACAGCCAGATCACACACACATCAAGCAAAATGCAATAAACAAGTGGTAAATATAGACCAAAAAACAACATTAATATTGAGAACATAATGAGTTATTCAAGTAACTTTGGAAGTTGGGACAAATGAGCTTTTGAGTCTGTCCTGTGCATTGGCATACAAGTATCTGCAACAAGGTGGAAGGAAAAGGTTTTTTTGTTTGTTTGTTTGTTTTTTGTTTTTTTATAAGGGTGCCTAGGAAAGCCAGAAACAATGGACCTTCTTCAAGGTGTCAGCCTTGTACAGATGAGGAAGGTCATTCAGGTTCACATGTGCGATTTTACGATACATTGTAACTATATCTTGAAGTCTGTTTTTGTTCTTTAGGTTCAGCGACCAGTATGACAGTTGTGTGGACAAATCCCACAACCTCAGCGGCTTCTACTCAGCTACTGAGTAGCTACTCAGAGCAGCACGTCAAGCACACCACGTTCAAAGTAACTGAAATAAACCTCTTACCTATTCTGATACTTGATTTGAAGTTCAGGAGGTCGTTGTACCTAACAAAGTTTGTTGTCGAGTGTATGACCATGAGCTGTTATTAGAGCCTGACCTAAATTTCTGCTAAAATGTTATGTGAAGATCATTACAGTTTTGCTTGAGCTTTTTTAACCCTTGTGTGGTGTTCGTATTTTTGTTACTCAGCCAGTGTTCATGGGTCTGGTGGACCCGCTAGAGTTTTGGCTTTCCAAATTAACACTATCAAACAATTTTATGTTAAATTACTCAACAGATGTTTACTTCATCCCAATTACAAGACATATGAACAGCAAACATGGTTAATTTCTTCCCTTTACCTTTGTTAGATCACATTTATGAATTAATGTGCTTCTCGTTTTTCTTTTATATAAAATGTTATAAATAAATCAGTTATAATCAAGTGGAGTGAGTGGAAAGACACAACACATTTACACGTGAAAAAATAATTAATTGTTTAATTTTTCTTTTGAAAAAAACTGAACACGGGTCTCACAGACCCGAACACCATACAAGGGTTAAAAGTCTTTTTCAGCTATTGAGTAAGTCGACTAAAGTATTTTGCTTCTACTGTATGAAGGTTTCAACAGTCTTGATGCCGATGTTTGAGCACTTTAATAGTGTTGTTTCAATCATTAAGGCCAGAACAGGAATTATTTTGGGTCCAAGAGCAAATGACTTATTCTTATTTATTCTTATTTATCTCCCTTACTGTTTGTGAAATACATATAAAAAGTTTCTGAGATTCTGTAAGAGTTCTTGGGTTCCTGCTCTGACAGGGTTTTTTTTTTTTTGAAAAGATAGTGTCTTGGGAGCATTGAGAGAGACTTGAGAGATTACAAAACACTTTTAAAAATTAGTTTCTTACTTTTTGCCAAATTATGTTGGTTTTTTTTGTCTAGGGTTCTAATTATTCATGTCTGCAAATCCTTTGGTAAACAATGAAAGTACCAGTTGAGAGGAAAATACACTTTCTTACAAAACACCTCCTGAAAGAAATTGTTTATATCTCACCACGTAAATGTACGTGCTCGTGGAATACTTTTTTGAGAGTTCTTTGAGACTTGTTAATAGTTTTACTTAGAAAACATAAGTGTGCCGGATATCCAGGACCACTTAAACTTTAATTTCTATGCAGGAGTGCAACAGCAATTTCATTTTGCTTATGTAGCACCCTGTCTATCTCTCTTCCTCTCCTCACAGTTATTTTACAGCATCCCCCCTCTCCCTCTCTCCCCCCCTCTCCATGCCCTTTCAAAGCAGAGAGGCTCTTTGGGCTGGAGTGTCAATTAATGAACCTCGTTGTCTATGTTAATGAGTAGTAACATTCGTGCGTGGAAAAGGCCAAGTGAGTTGTTCGTCTGTCACAGTCCCACTTGGCGCGTCATACTAAGATCACTCTGGAAAGTGGGTGTGTTTGTTTTTTCCAATGTCTCTTGTCTTGCCTTCCCACTGCCAGTAGAAATGGTAATATCCTATAGTTAATGCCACCTTATGAGACTTCCACAGCTTTTTGAATGTTAAGCACTTTCTTATTGAATTGGATGTTTGCTAATAAATCACATGGTGCCGGGGGTTGGCATGATTCACCCTCTGCTTCTCTCAGGGTAATTCTACCATGCAACACTCAGGGGAAGCAAATTTGCATCCTTTCCATGACTAATTTAGCTGTTTGCTTTCACTGAACTGGTGTACACACCATATATTTCGCTCCCCTTTCCTTTCCCCTTTCGTTCTCTGTTTCCTTTTCTTTCTCTCTTCACCCCTTTCATTATGGTTCCCTTTTGAACCGCTGTCAATGTGTTATTTTTCAGCCATCCATAACATGTACCAATCCTGTCACAAAATAATGTTTTATTGGGTTGAGTTCTATCTGCAGTTCAAAGGAAACTGCAGTATAGTTGTGATGATCAAGTGTTGAACATTAAAAGCTTTTTTCATTCATGAACTCCTGAAAATGTTATGAGAATTAGGAGGGGATGTGTCCAAAGTTGTCCTTTCTCACTTGTTGCACACTACCTTGGGTAACGGCAGAGATGAGATCTAGAAAGCCTAATGTACATGAAGATGCCACCTAGGTAAGGCATGCAGGAGAAAAGACATGTACTACTCACTCACTCACTCACTCACTCACTCACTCACTCACTCACTCACGTAACTGTTATATTCTACCCTGGCTTCTATACTGGGCATTTCACAGACTCTATTCTGGTAAACTGGTAGGATTTTTTAATGTCCAGAGCAGCTGAGTTGGACATTTAAGCTCCCTTTTGCGGCACCACCAGCTCTGTGAACAAATAACCCCTGCAGAGGGCTCAAATATAATCTTTCTTTCAAACTGATATTCAGGTCAGGCTCAGGTTATACAACTGCGTGAACCTCAATTGTATTACCTGAGCCAAAACATTATGATCTCCTCTGGTGTGGTTGCAATTTAATGGATTTAAAGTCAGAATGATATTCATAGAATGGAACTTCATTGACAGAAAACCTACACTCTTTATTAATTCATTTATTATTTATGAAGTCAGGCCAACATCATGCGCTATTGGATTTTGAGATTATTTTATAATATTGAAGTTAAGTGGCTTACATTATGGAAAGGTGCAGTGGAAAACCAAGGGTTGAAATTGCATTAAAACTTTTAAATTGATGTGTTTCCTTGTACCCACATTAAGAGGAAATGACAAACTGGACTGAGAATAGTGCACAAATTAATTAGTTACATTTAAAAGAGGTCAAATATTCTTGCAAATTAAATTATTACATTTAAAATACTTTTACAGAAATTGTCATGCTCCAAGCTCTCTGATCCTGTATTTTGAATTTTGTTTTTGGTAATGTTTCGTTCTTTTGGATTTAAGTGTTTATGTTATGTAGTTGCTTGAGTTTAGTATTTTTTAGAGCCATGTAGTTTTATTATTGATATATATAGTTCTTGGTTTATTGCTTGATTATGATATGGTGTTTTGTTGCCATTGTTTCATTTCCATGTCCTGTCATCAGTGTCTCCATATTTGTTTACCTTCTGTCTCTGTTTCCGTGGTTGTCCGGTTTCCCTGTCTTGTCAAATTCAGTCATCTCTAGTTCTGGTCCCTGTGTTTATTCCTTCTGTTTTTTATCCTGACATGTCTTAGTGTGGGCCTCAGTGAATGTGTTACTTCCCATTTTATTTTGATAGTCTGTTTCATGCGTGCGATGTTCAGTTTTGCTTCCCCTGTCTCGTCCGTCAAATTCTATTCCTCAGAATGTGTGTTTTGTGTGTTGTGCTGTGTTCCCCAGTTGTGTCCATTCTGCCGTATCTCCTCTTGTGTATATCTCCCTCTGTTCTATCTCTGTGTGCTCCCACATGGTGCTTGTAGCCTCCATCAGGCTGTTCTGTTAGTCTGTTCTAACCCAGCTTAGCTATTTTACTTGCTTTTTGTTTGCTTCACCTTTTTTCGGTAATAGTGCCTTGACTTTTATATCTAAATTCTTTTAATGACAGGAGCAACATTATTCATCCCACTTGCAGGCATCGTAATCTGTAGGACCACTATGGTTCCTGAATTGTTCTGATGGAGGAAAGTTTTAAAAATATTCCCGTCTCTGATGCTTTTTTTCTCCCCACAAATTGCACCCTGCCTTTGTCGTTTACCATTAAAACAGCTGGAACGTGCCAGTGCATGAACTTTGATGTTAATATAGTGATTGTTTTTGTCTTTTTTATAGCATCCGTCCCCAAATTTAAGTTTTGCTCAGCTGAATTCTCTGAAATACAATGACAACAAATCTAAAATCTCAGATCTGCTTTCATGCTGAGAGTTCATATAAACCATTGTCAATTAAATAGGAACACTCCATGAGTTCAGTCATTAAAAAACAAAATCAACTAAGTTTCCAGAGTTGGTATACCTGGAAGTTGGATTAACAAAGCCAATTTATATTGCTTTGTTAATCTCTTGCTTGCTACCCAGCAAAGTGACACTTCCATTCGCAATCTTTGCCTGCTAAGCTGTGACTGGTCAGCTGATTCTCCGAATGAAAGAGCCGTCATTGGGCACAACATCAGAGCTGCTACACGAACCGTAAATGTGGGTGATGGTTCAGAGGTCTGGAACCAGGCTAATCTGGTAATACAGATTGAGGCAGAAGTGCCACTTTTTATGGTTACCTGTAGTTTAATACATCTTGTGCACTGATCTGAAATGGAGGTTATACCACTGACTAGAACTGTGCTTGAACTGTCCAATATGGGATTAGACAACCAATCAGGAACAAAAGTGTATGGTATGTAGCTATGATGTAATTATATGGTCTGTTAGGAATTTTGGATTTGTCTGCTCACATGTTAAACCACAACACTCTTACTGCAGCAGCAACTCCAGTGGTACAAAAAGTACAGCACCTCACAATTAAGGCAGAAACCTTACTGCTTTGGTAATTGAAGTGAAATTATCCCCTGTTACTGCTCTGTTACAATGAAGACAATTTTATTGCTTTTACTTTAAGAATACATTTTGGAGTGTTCCCTGAAACTTAAGCTCAGATCGAATCAATGCAGCTGGTCTCCACGTGATCCAATAAGAAATCCAGAACACAGCAATAGCCAATTACCTCTGACCCCGGAGGATTATTGGCCCTGCATTTTCTCCGGCGAGTGACGTTCACTGTGGTGTCAAGTGTACTCCACAAGGCTATATATATGTCACTGCTGTGAAATAAAATATGTATGTGTGTGGAATAAGGGTGAAGATGCTTTTCTCTGTGGACAAAACCTCATCCATGTTAATCAGGTATTTGGCCCCTTGGCCATTAATGATAATTCAGGTGAGAGGGGATGTCACCACCAAGCTGTTAAAAGCTAGACGCCCCCACCCATCCCTTCCATCCATTCGCACGTCTATTGGCAATAATGAGTGCTCACCCCAGCCTCGCCCAGCGGCCAGAAATTGGAGTCATGATTATGAATTTATATGAGTGTTTAGGAGTGGAGGTGAGCCTAAATGCCACCGTTGCTTGTGGAAAATGGATTTATTTAGGCTGATAGTTTTTCTGTGGCGATTTGTGAACGTGTGGGAGCTTGTTGGGGCGGATAACAGGATTGAAGTAGGCGATTAGAAGTTATCCTTAAAAGTAATTCTTTTCTAAGATGAGGAAAAATCATATGTGAGAAATTACCTCATTGTAACAAAGGAAAGATTTATTGCAGTTGCGCTGTGCTCAAGGCATTTAGTTAATTTTGTGGGAATCTTGTTTCGCTTTTCCTTTCATTACATGAAGTTTCCTGACATGATCATTAAAGTCTCATTTCAATCTGTTATATGGGAAGATCTAATACTAAGTTTGTTGTGCGGAAATTATGTCAAACATCACTCTGACAGAGACAAAGCAACTAGTGCAGGGTGAATTGACAGCTGCTTTCTGATTTATTAAATAGCAGAGTATGACTGCTTTAGTGCCCAACAACCATAAAGGAAGTTATTACCATCATTTATCATTCTAACCATCAAGTGAAGGCTTTCATATCAGTTTTGCTCTCTGATGTTAAAGACGAAACTGATAATATCTGCTGCAGGTCCCACATTGCCCTTGACCCCTCTTACTTTTTAGTGTTGCTGCCCTTTACAGCTCTCTGTTTTTCAGAAATACCACTTAACCTGCACAGCTGTTGTCCAGCTGTCGTCCAGCTGTCGTGCATCTTGCACTGTTTCTTTCATACCTGTATCACAAAGTTTAGAGTTTGATCTATGGTTTCATTTTGTCTGAATTAAGAAAATAAATTCTGATTAAATTCAAAGCTGAAATAAATATACACAGCATGCTTACACACACAGCCCTGTTGGCGAGCAGGTAATGAGGAGGAGAACAGAACACTGTCCTGACTTCTCACGGAAAAGTTTTGCCTTTTTGTAGGTGTCATGTCAGTAGTTTTCACTATATTAAAAAAACAAAACATTTACACTTTATTAAAGTTATTTAAAGTTCAGACCCAAGTTAGATGAAATAAAGCAGTTGACTGTAAGTTTTCTGAATGTGTGAGCAATGAAAAATATGTCAAGACTGTTCTCCCAAGATGAAAAATGAGGTGAAACTGTTATAGTAATCATTAACAGAATTAAACTCTGAAGTTCTGCGAGGAAATTATGTCTATATTTCTTCCATTACATCTCAGGAAGCACAGTGCAATGAGAGATACTGCCCGGCTGCTCTGCCACAACTGACATGAAAATGAGTATACTTTAAAAGGCTTCATAAACTGCTAACAACAAAGTGATCTAATTGCATTGCATTAATGAAAAATGTTATTAATCATAAAATTATTTACTGATGTTATTTTTCAATCAGTCATTCTGTGCATTTGAATTCTAAAAATTTGTTCAGATCAACTTTTTATGTGCCAATTCACAGAAAAGCTCCTTACTATATTTTAAACAGAAACCCAAAATTTGCTTACTACATGGACAATAGGAAAAACCCCTCCCTTTTAAGAAAAGACAAAGTGAGAACCGATTGGCATATAAGTGAGGGGGAAAGGGAGAAGATTGAAAGAGAGGTGATCAGTGCATCACAAGTCCATAGCATTAAAATTATATTTCAGAGCCAGACCTAGCTATAAAAAGAAATGCATATTTTAAGCTAAAGTTTAAAGGTGTCTATGCTGAAGGCTCTGCCTCCTATTGTACTTCTAACATATGATGAAAGGCACTATGAGGTCTTTAAGATATGATAGGGCATGATTGTTTAAGGCTTTACATGTGAAGGATTAGGAATTTAATAGGGAGACAATGAAGACAAAAATAAGAACTCCTCCTAGTCTTTATTGCCATCACCTTAGAGTTTTTAAAACTAGACTAGGTGAAAGAAGGCAGGCTTTCACCTGCATGAGGAGAATGTGTGATTTTAATGATAGTGTACACTAAAATTACTCAAAGATTCTTGTAGGTCTAGTCAATTTGTTTCTGAGGTTTTCATAGCCAAATCCAACTTAAGGGTTTTAAGGCTTTAAGTTCAAACAACTCATTTGTTTCATCCGGCTGCATAGATAATTATAGCTGATTGTCATCTGCATAATGGCTAATAGACATGTATGCAGTTCTTTTTAAATATATTACCTCAGGGAAATATGACATACTACAACAGTGCTATGGACAATTCTAATTACATAAGATTGAAGTTTCTTTGAGTTGTGAAAATGCAGGATACACAGAAAGTGTTGTAATTTCTGTTGTGTGCAAATCAAAGACGTGCTTGCAAATCAGACAGGAAATATTCCAGCAATATAAAACTGTGATTACTTTTTGAGGACAGCTTGTACACCTGTTTACATCTTACAGCTCCAGAGAATAAAGTTGCATTTAATTCCTATTTATCCCAAACAATTTGGTGGCAAATGAGACACACTTAGAGAGAATTTGGATGTACAAAAGACAGGAGGACAGTTTTTGAATCCAGGCCATTAGTGGAAAACATCCAAAAGTTGAGCGCCAGGAATATTTAATTAGAATTGAATCTTGAAACTTTCAGCACATGAGAATTACTATTTGGTTTTTGTCATTCTGAGCTGTTCTATCTGTTCAATATAGGCTCTTTTGTAGAACCACAAAATGTCTCTTGAAGCAGCAAATTATTTCCAGGTGTCAGACAAGCGATGGTTGAAAAAGTAATGCTAAATTGAAGATTTAAATAATTTGTACATCACGTACTATTGCCACGTAGCTGTTTTGAGAAAAAAAAAAAACTTCACAACTAGAAAACTGAAAGTCTCTCAGTTTCATCTTATTGAAAAACTTTGTCCACTGTGATCACCTATGTTCTTTGTCTCTTCTTCTCCTTCCTGTATTTTTATGCTTGGTCTTCTGTTCCATTAGTTGGAACTGTATTTTAGTGCATCCTACAAAGAGCAACAATGAGTGTTACAGTAAGATCGAGAGGCTTTTTTCTATTGTTATAGAGACAGGATGACACTGCTAAGACTTGGCCTTGAAAAATGGATGTTATAGAGTACTAGTAATGTTAAAAGAAAGTGATTGAAGATTGCAGAAATTAAATGGAATGAAAGATGCCAGGTTTAGGGAAAATATCCTGCCCCTAGCTTAGAAAAAGGAACAGCGAGCCACTTTGAAACAACTATATGGACAACAGTCTGGAGGCAAACTTAGAGAGGCAAGGCTGATATAGTCTGGACATGTGTAGAGGAAGGATAGTTCATATATTCATCAATGGATGCTGAATATGAAGCTACCACGCTGGAGGAAATGAGGTGGACCACAGAGAAGATTTATGGATGTAGTGAAGGAGGGTTGGTGTGACTGAGGAAGATGCATGAATAGGGTGAGATGGAGACAAATGATCCACTGTGGTGATCCCTAAAAGAACCAGCAGAAAGAAGAAAGAAGCATCATGCCATGACCATCTGTTATGCTTACAGAGATGTTAGATTATTAATGCAGACAAACTTTTGTTTAACTGGTATGGCAGCAGATAAGCTTGTATAAGGAAAAATAAGCAACATTTAATATCATGCTTTCGTGTGTTATGGCCCTAGCAGGGCCTCCTCCTGAAGGTGCCTGTGTGGGCGTGTCCCACTACCTCCTACCTGTGATGCCACCTTTCCCTCCTTTACAGCTGACTCCCATCAGCAATTAAAGGTATTTAAGCCCAGAGCAGGGTGAGCTCTGGGCCAGAGTGCCATTTGTGTGGGTACAGCTAGTGAGCTGAGTGTTTTTGCGGTGTTTCCAGCTGGTGAGCTGTGTCTTGTGGTGTTTCCAGCTAGTGAGCTGTGTTTGTGGTTTCCAGCTGGTGAGCTGTGCTTTCCTTTTGACTTTTTGCTTTATTTGACCAACGCCTGAGTTTTGTTTGTGTTTCTTTTATGGTGATAACGGCTTGTCCGTCTCTTTTAGTTGAATAACTTCAATAAAACTGTTTTATTTAACTGTTTTGCCTCCCTGACTCCTTTTTCTGACCCGGTCACTTTTGTTGCTTCCCCCTTAACGCCTAGACCCTCCCCCCCAGGGGAACGTAACACGTGATACTACCACATGCAGAAATAGCACATTTTAACCAGAAAATATCTGCTCTGTCATTGTGTACCAAAATGCATTCCTGATGAGCTGCTGAGAAGACAATCTCACGGTCCACCTTCCTGTCAGCTTTTCTCTCTTGTCATTTGGCAACTGGCTCCTGAATTCTCTCTTCCTCCTGCTCATTTTCTGTCCTTCACACGGGCTTGCTCTTTTTACGACCCCTTGTTTCTTTCCGCCTTTTTCGCCTTGGGTTTCTTGCTGTCTCTTCAGCTTCATGTTCACGTTCCAACCCAGACCACACACATGACCTTTCTGTCCTGAGAGCACTGTGCTTTCCCTGGCCTTTGACAGTGAAATGACACCCCCTCCCATATCTTAGCAGGAGATGCTGGCAGTTAATGTGGACATAACAAGAGAGGGATTTCAAACACTTGTGCGCTATCATCATCCAACCATTTCAACAGATATTATCAGGCAACTAGAACATAATTTGTGGTCATGCACAACTACACGCATCCGTGCACACACACAAACACACTCATAGCTTCTTTTTGTCCTTGAAAGACTTGTCTTAACATTTGTTAAGTTTAATAATAATGTCTGAAATGAGACCACATGAGTGTCTAGTGATTTCTTCAATAGTGGTAGCACAGTTGTTGATCATCTTTGGGAGAAGGTTTTGCCACCTCACATTTGAAGCTGAGATTGTTCTTAAGGAGAGTTTTCTTTAAATTACTTTAAATTACTGTAACATCAGTGTCTTACGTCCAGCTTCTGCTTTAATAACCAACCAATATTGTGAATTTGGAAAACAATTATCATTTAGTGTTGTTCTTTTCTAATTGTATATTAAGAACATGTCCACTTGTTCTCACTAGCATTGATTTTGGGTTATTAAAATTGAACACGGTTCTCTTGGAACTGTTGTAGTAAAACTTTTTGGGTATGCACACAGGGTATGTTCAATAACAGTGCAAGAGTTTGGATAATAATGTAGTAATGCAGTTCACTTTTGTTTTCTCTTCCACATAAGTTTAGCTAACCTGGGGATATTATTTACCACCCATCTGATCATTTCACCGCTTGATTTTTTTTTTCATTATCTCAGTTATTTTTAGCTGTTTGTTACATTCGCACAGCTTAAACTTTGTGAACTCTTGTTGATGTGAAATCCTACCTCCTCCCTTTCGAAAAAGCAAAACAAAGTCTGTGTTGAATATCACGAAGGCTGTTTTGTTTCCCCTGTACTTACTCTAAAATCAAATAAATCCCTAATATACAAAATAAGTAACATGCATACTTTAAAGTGTAACTGAAATTTGTGCATCATTTTGTGTCTTTTGGTGTTGAGATCATTTAAATCCTTCGTGTACGTGGTGTTTAATCACACGAATTTAAGTCTTTACTGTTTTCAAAATGCATTATTATAATAGAATGTTTCCTACGTCACACTTTGTTGTATAATAACTGTAAATCTTTGTTCTGCTAAGTTTGGACATTGGCTTTGCAACATTTCTTTTAAAAAATATCATGCCAGACTGCCTGCTTTTATTCCACACAAGCCTGACTCTGCAGACGTCTGAAAACAATACAGCCTTCTTAGGATGACTCTAAGGGCTCACAGTAATTCTCTGTTGCAATCATTATTCTAGCCACCTTTATTTCATTTTCCACCAACTTTATTAAAGCAGCAAAGAGCAGTGGTTGCCACAGATATTATTCCACAGCTCCATTTGCATAAAAAGCAACAGGGTGTCGTATGAGTCTCGGCAGAGCTCCCTTGCATATTTCTGATGAATAAAGTGTAGGTATGCAGATGGAACCCTGCAAGTAAATTACCCCTCTAGATGGACACAAGTGTTAATTAGATAGAGCTCAAATGAATTGCAGGATCACAGCATCACTTAGATATATAATTTGTATAGTGAACAACTGCTAGCTAGTTAGGCAGATAGCTCTGCAATATTCTGCATTTTTAAAGCCCTCTTGATATGTCAGAATATAAAGGAAACGTGCCATTTGATGGATCACTGCTCTCCTGCTCTCACCTCTGTCCTTGATCAAATGGAACTTTTGCTTAAAGGTGTCACTGTAATTAGCATCTCTGCAAGTGTGGGGAAAGGGACTGTGGAGGGTGTGGGTGGATGAATGCGTGTGCATGAATGTCAGATTTTTTTTTCCATAGCTTTCATATTATGAAGAGCAAATCACATTTCTAAAACGTGTAAGCAATCAGGGAAATTTAAAGTGAATTTCATAAAAACAAAAAGTTAAAGTATGGCCAAAGTACATTGGATATGTTGTACTGATGAATTTACTTTCTTTTTTACTCTGTGTACTCCAAATGTTACTTGATTACTTTAACTCCCTTTATAGATATGATGACAAAGTCCATTCCATGCATAGTATAAGCAAAAAAAACCCCATTGCGTACAATTTCAGTATCATAATTTGTGATGTCTTTATTAATATGTTAGGGAAGCTTACGATTGCGCTTTCACTCACTTCAAAACACATGCAAATGACCTTTTAATGATCCCAGGGATGGATAATAACAGGATGTAACTGGAAAAAAGTGTGTGAATAAGAAATTAGCAGGTAATAAACATGACACAGACGATAACTTATTCACTACAATATTTTAGGCGAATTGACTGAATGGTACTTGGAAAAAAAAAGCTTTGGCATTCCTGTTTTGTCAGTACAGAGCATCTAGGAGGATTAAGAGACTCAGAAATGCTACCTGAAATGTGACACAAACACGCAGTGATTTCCATCTGTGAGTTATGCGTCACTATGTACAATTGTCGAGAAGATCAAAAGACATCTCAACTATTCACACTGTGGCTGATTTCTCTTGACAGTTGACAAGTAACCCACCTCCTCCTTCTTCTCTGTTTTGTGTATTCTTTCTTTAAGTTTCTCCTTTCTTGAACTTTTCATATGTGAGGCATCTGAATAGATGCATTAACCACCGTAGAGTTAAATTCCTCCCCCTCCTTCTCGCCCGCCTGCCTTCACTGACAAACGTTTTCAAAATGAAAATTGGGAATCCTCTCCCTACTCTTCACATTCATTTTCACTTTTCCCTCACTGAACATCTACATCTTCGGGGAGAGGATAAAGGCATGCATGCAGGGAGATGAATGGTTTAATTTAGATTCAAATTTCATAAAGTGGGCTAATCGGAATAGCTGACAAAAGCTCTGTGACGAAGAAGTGATAACCTGCAGGCTGCTTCCTTATTGCAGGAGATGGGAGTGAAGTGCCGGGCTGGTTTACAGGTCTAATTGCATGACTCAGTGTAGGGAGTGGGAGACTGACATGGGAGGAAATATTCCTGTGGGATTTAACACTTTCCATGATAAGTCAGAACTCAGCATTCATTTTACTACTTTTACAAGTCAGTTTTTCACAGATAGACTCTCCTCATGTCTCCTTTTCTCACCTGTCTCCTTGTGGTCTGTGTTTGTTTGGACACTTAAAATTCATTGTCTTCTATGTGCAAGTGCAACTCTTTTGTTTTGTTTTTGTTGGTTGCGTTTGCTCATCAGTCTGCAACTTCAGTCTCGGTGTCACTTAAAATCCTAAATTTCAGTCTTACATCAAATTTTTACAATTGTGAATCCAATGTCGCTAAAGTAAAATTCCTGAGGATATGTCCGGTTACAGTGTGGTTATTTATGTTTCTGCAGGGATTTATATGGATGGAGATTAGTTGTTTATTTTTACATGACTGTTTCATTTACGTCAGCTCAAGTTCTGCAGTTCTAAAACAGGATTAACATTACTTGAGGATATAAAGAATCACATATTTCCCTTGTTCTTTGGATGAATGAATGGATGGATACTAGAGTAAAAACAGTTACAAAAAGCAGGGACATTTATTATATAAAACATCAACCAACAGAAGCTGAAATTGCCCTGGAGTAATACGTTTTTAAACTAACACTTCATCCTATGAGATGCATAACAGCAGACTGCAGTTTCCCTTGTTTTTTTTTTTTTTGTAATAAATTGGCCATTAAAGATAATGCATTTTTGTATATTCTGCAACCCATACAGGGTGGATGATGAATAACATGACAGTTTATTTAAAATAGCCTAGTAAATTAAAAAAAGACAGTTCTTGTTGCATGGAGAATACAATGAAGGGTGCTGAAACTGTCCTCAGTGATACATTGAAGAGAACTGTGGTACATAGCATCAAGGGGCTTAAGAGTATTGGCAGCAAATTAAAGTAAATTACATCTACATAGAGAAGGACTGGTGCAGTCTTTAACCCACAGTTCTTAAGCCCTGACACACAAACATAAATCTCATATTCATGCCATTTGGTGTTATTTCCTCTTCCTTTGGATATCATTATCTCCAAACTTCATTGTGACCGATAAATCGGCTTAAGAATTTTAGGGGAAAAAAGTCTTTGTTGAACCTGCCTGGCACTTGTCACATTGTTAAAGTAATCCAGGGATTGTTGTTTGTACAGCAGTGAGTACTTTGCAGTCAGGAACTGCTAATAGCTAATATGGCATTCTTTTAATGGTGCTTATTAAAAAACTCTCACTAGTTAGACTCAGTACTTAAAAGAATAGTAGCACCAAAGATGTCTCTGCTTCTGCTGGCTTTAATTATAACAAGAGTGGTTTCCCAAACACACCTACATGCCAGTGTTGGCATTTTCAGAATCATTTTTGTCTTTTTCTAATTTTCTGCTATTTTTTTTTTGACCCACCTACAAATATAAGAATGTCTACTAGACAATATTTAAATTACAGATTGGGGGGAAAAACAGGAAAAAGAGGTAATTGAAACTGGAGCAGTAATTATTACTCCAAAATTAGCAACGAGGGGACATTGTGCACTCCTTTTGGAGGGGGCACAGTGGGGTCCCAGGGGGTGGGGGTGTTACTCTGCCTTCTTATGTTAGCAGGTACCTGGCATTAACATATGGCTTGCTTTACTGTACACCAATGAGGTTGTTCATATGAAAGTGAAAAGTTCTCGTTCTTTCATAATATGAGATGAACTATGAAGAAATTTGACTAATTCAGTAACAAACATTTGCATTTCAGTTCACTTAAATTAAGTTCAGTTTCATTTATATAGCATGGAATCACAACAGTTGCCTAAAGGCAGTTGTTATATTAAGGTAAATGGAATATGTAGTATAATGACTTTTTTATATAATATGACTAAACAAATAAAGTAGACCAAGAAATTCTAAAGCTGCTGTATAGTAATCCCAAATATTGAAAGTCTGTGCAAAATTCTTCATTTTGCTTTATATTTACTGTTTCTATGATGTGATGATGGAAATAAAACATTCGTATGAAGATGACTTGTTAGCTGTTTTACTACTACTCTTTCAGAAATTAAAAAAATGTGATGATTGGTCAATAATTGGCTAAGACAGTTGGGTCAAGTGATGGTTTCTAAGTAATGGTTTAATTACCACCACCTCAAAGACATATGGTTTGATCATACCTAAGATCAAATAATTATTAATAGCATGACTTCTTTGAGCAGTCTTTTAAGAATGAGGTCTAACAGACATGTTGATGGTTTGGAAGTATCAAAATATCAAAGCTAACTCAGAAAGATCAGAAGCTTAAAGGGCCTGATTTACCTCTCGGTTCTTTTGTCAGGGTTTTTGGATCCCCCCCCCCTCCCCCCTTTTCCTACTGTGTCAAGTTCTCCTGTGTCCAGTCTTCCAGTTATTATTTTCCTGTATTGTTTTGGTAATCATGTATCTTCTGGGTCTTGCATTTAATTTTATTTCCTGTCATTGGCTTAATTAGTTTCACCTGTGCTTCATTTCCCCTGCTGTGTCTCATTCCTCCGATTAGCCCTCAGTCTGTTCAAGTGTGTGTTTATAGACTTGCTCTAGTCTTTTGGTCTTTGTCTGAATGCTTCCCTTGTGACTGCCTGCCATTTGGAGTTGGATTTTCTTTGTTGTTTTGCTTCATCCACTTTGTACTTTTAAAAAGACTTTTCTACAATCGTTAAAACGTGTATTTCTGCTATTTCTGTGACAAATATACAATATAAAATTGGTTTTCTGTTAAGTTGTCTGTTCTGTTATGACACATGAATGATTCATAGGTCAGCATTAACAAACAAGCAAACTAAATAAACTCCAAACACGTGTCTCTAAAAATGGTCAGGTAAACAGACTTGTCTAAGAGTTTAGGTGGAAAAAGTAGCCAGTGCCCAAAGAAAAACTATGAAAGACTTTCACAAATAGTTTCACAACTATTGCTCAATACCATTTGGAGAAAGTACAAGAATTCCTGGCTCACTGAACAAAAATGTAAAGACATTTGCACAGTACAGTACATTCTTGCAAAACGGGCAAAATCTTTTCCATAGCCTGAGTAAATTTAGCCTCACATCAAAAAAAGTAGAGAAATTAAAATGAGAAAATATGGCCGATAACGTCTATCACAGCGAATGTTTGCATTTCTAATTTACAGGGACGTAATTAACAGTCTGTGGATTATTTTCTCTAATGAAGGACGACTTTTATTTCCAATTATCCCCACAAAGTCACCTCGTGTTCTCCTGAGCTGCAATAATAACATAAGTTAGTGTATTTAGGATCCTGTAGGAATAATGGTTCATTTTATCAGCCTGACTGAGTACATTAGATAAGAGGCTAATGTGATCGTTTGAAGTTCTAGTGCAGGTTAACCGTGAACCATGCTTTAATATGAGCAATGGCTCCAGACTTTCCAGTGGCTCCACTTTAGAACCCAGATATACCAGTAGCTAGAAAAGTCTGTTTTGCAAGTCACTTGAGATATTTTTAGTTAAATTACACACTTTTCTTGTAATTAGCCCAAACTGTGTAGCTTGTCTCTTAGTTTACTCAGTTCACAGCTGTCTGTCTTTCATATTTCAGGGAATTGTGTACTTACAAGGAATACCTTATTGAAATACACAAAAGTTTTGTTAGAAAAAAAATCATATTGACAGCTGACAAAGACAAATTGCTCTACAAGCTTAATTATTCAGACCTCAGCTCTGAAATGACAAGCTTCCACAGTGGAAGCAGGCTGGCAAACAGAAGTGATCATGGGAAAATTTTGGTGATTTTCACTTTGACTTGATACTCAATACTAGTCAATTAAAAAAGGATGTCTTTCAAGCACCTTACAGGTTTCTATCTGTAACCTATATTTATCGGTTCTTCCCACCCCTTCTGCTATAGCCAAGATGGTAACTTTTATTGCATTGCATGAAGATACTTCACATCAGTTTGAACACACTTACATACTTACGTGGCAAGTGTCCATATGGAGGTGTGCAACTTTAAAAAGCAGTACCATAGGGTTTTCCAACATCCACAAATGGTTGAGTCGGAGCCAAACTTTGGAATAAAATCGCAGTAAAAAAAGCTGTTTTTCTTTTTCTTATTAGTGTCTTGTTTAATCTTCTGTTCCTCGATCCTACTTGCTTTTCTGACCCCGACAGCAGTGTGTTTTCTTCTAGCATGACAGCGATGGCTGTGCTATCATGCTATGAAAATGACTCCCAGCTTTCCTGACTTTATCATTAATACTAGAGCCCTTAATGTTGCTGATCTGGTATTTCGGTACACCATACTTGCTGTGGCTCAAGATGTTGTCGCACCTCTTTGTTTGTTTATGTGATTGTGCAGAAAATACATATATTTGGTACTTTGCACTGAGTTCTGTTAAGTTAGCAGATTTGTGATGCGGAGAAAAAATATTCTCCAAATTCTGGAGTACAATGAACATACAGTGAAGTTCTAAGTGTTTGTTATTCGGTGTTATAAGTACATTATTGATATTACTCTAATGCATAATACACAATATGCAACGTAAACTAATATATATGCCTTATTTGTACTTGTCCACCTGCATTCTTGTTACGTTCAGGTGTAGGGTGTACATTATATATAGGTGTGAGAATAATAATGATGGTGACTGATAGGTACATTTCATTTCCCTTACTTAATATGCAATATTTCTTGCCACTAAACTGTATTATGTTCTCCATATGTGAACTATTCTGGTGTAGAATTCTGTTTTCTCTTCTATGTGATGGTGACTGCAGTGTTTGTACCTTGGTTGTGACTACAGGAATAGCTATACCCCAAAAACTGTGCAGCCTTCCTGTCCAGCTTTGAAGTTGTGCGTCTTTGCAAAAACAAATAGTCCAGACTGTTTAATTATAGTAAATATCATTTGAACATGTTGGTTTCTTGTTTAGTTTTGCTGCACTCACCTCTAATGTCTCAATTTTATATTTTTCTCTTGTCTGTTGTCCACCAGAGCCAAGAAGAAGACCAAGCCCTTGAACCTTAAGATCCACAGCAGTGTGGGCAGCTGTGAGAACCTGCCCACACAGCGCTCACCCCTCCACACTGAACGATCTCTGCGATCCTTCTTCTTCCCCTCTTTCATCCCTTCTACACCACCTGTTCATGCCGAAACACCCTCTGCAAGTAAGTGAACATCTTTTTTTTTAAATATCGCACACTGATTTTTTAAAATGAAATTACATTTTTCTTAATACTTTGAACGTATCCCTTTCATAATCTACTCTACTGCTACTCTGATTATTTAGTTCTCTGGCAATGTTTCATTCCTGGGATGTTGCTCTGCTTTTAGTTGGGTCAAGTCTCAGTTGGTTCATCAGTTTTTTGTCACTATGCCTTGCCACCTGCAGAAACCACTTGCTTTAACTGCTCTTACTTAACTGCTGAAAGTAATTATTTTTGTTAAAAAATGCTTTAGTACAGCTCTGCTGGTAAATGCAATAAATAGACAATCAGGTCGTGACAATAATGACCGGAGGTTGTGTGTTGCTGCACACTGGCAGCCTTATTGGCTGATACATTAAGACATTCTGCGGAAGCCATTAGATTGAGGAGATGGGGATGGGGGAAATGCAGGGAAACAAAGTAATGGAAGTCTTGTCAATGAAACGGGTGATGAATGGATAACACTCAGTGTTCGGAATCCATGCAAAACTTCACTAACTGGTATAAGGGACAAAGCTGTGCATACTTGTTGGTTGAGGCATGACATGGAATAATCACACATTTAGAAAAAGAAAAAAAGGAGGTGAAAGGTGAAATTGATATATGTGAATTTAATGGCATAGTCTCAAATGCTAATGCATTTAGTATGGCAAAACGGGTACAGATGTCCAAGGTTTGGACCAAAACTATCAGTTATTTAATAACATAAAAAGGACGAAGCTTGTAAAAATCTCTGGTTTAAGGAGGTTCATACTTGATTTCTGATAGAAAATTATTACCGGTAATAAAATATTAATAAGTATGTTATAAGGAAAAACAGTGATGTATGAATTATTATTTCTAATTCAGATTTGTTTTTCCATTAGCTTAATAAGAGATGGAAAACCTGGTGCCTCCATTGTGAGTTATTTACAGATATTTTAAGCCAGAGATGCTGGCTTATACCCACAGATAATATATAAAAGATGCAGTGTTTCTTTTTAAGCAAATAAGTAATTATCTCACCATGTTGAAGAGTAGGTTTGTCCTGATGATGATTCTAGTCAACTCATCATGCTACCTGAGCAACAGATCTGCTCTCACAGCACATCCTTTTATGCAGCTGGAGAACATTAAAGTGAGCATGCTGTAAACGACTGTGAATACCCACAATAAAAGTATCTTTTTTCACACTGTGCAAATCAGAACTTGCAACGTGAGCTTTAAGCTTGACCAAATAAGAAGTGGTGGCTTCTGTGAGGTGAGCACGGTTTGTAAAAACACAACATAAATCGATCAGAGAATGGATTTACTGTTTTATTCTCATTGAAAATACTTCTATATGTCCCCTCCCGTATGTGTCGTGGGAGTGCGAACTGAAAAACCACCAAACTGCATCGTCCAAGTTAACACGGTCTGCTCTAGGCTATAGCACAAATAAACTTCTTACGTAGATAAAGAGTTTTGGAGTTGGAGGAAGTACACATTGCCTTTTTTTATCCTGTTGTACTAGAAAGCATTATTAGACACGGTGGGTATCACAGCTTGGTTTGGAAACCTGCCTTTATACCCGCAATCCAAAATAAGCGCTCTACTGTGGACAAGTTTGAAGGAGTCGTACAGCTTCATACACCCTTAAGGCTCTTTGGGAGGAGTCATTGAGCTTGCTCGCTCTGAAATATCACCTGTGATTTCTCACTTTAATGTGAGCTATTTCCTTGAGGCGTGCTTTGCAGTTTTCCTCAGTACAGCTGACTGTTAGAAAGACTGTTTGTGCCGGTGTCAATTACACTAAATGCTGAAGGGCAACATCCAAGTTCTGTTTTTATGTGGAACTTTATTTATTTATTTACAACTCGAGCACTGACTGCAAAAGAAAAAAAGGGAGTACGTCTATCTGTGTTAAATTAACTGTAAGCTTTTACAAAATCTGCTTAATCTATTTTATCATATTGATAACCAGGTGGAAAAATGTACTTGTTTGATAAAATAACAAACAAAATTTTACACAATAGCTGACACAATGACCGGCATGGCAAAATTGTGCTTAACGAAAAAAGACAGCGTGAATCATCAGATCACTATTTGCTCATTGTGTTTCATTATAAATAACAGAGCAGAGAAAAAACAATGTTTACAAAGTTGCCCAGAGGAATAGTAGTTCAGCAATCTGTTTGTGTGTGTGTGAACGCTTGTGTGAGCATTTGGGCAAGTATGCAACTGCCAGGTCAGCCAGGCTAAACATCCATCCCGTGTCTATGTTTGGGTTTATGGTATCACAGCCATCTCATACGTCAGGGCCCTCCAGCCAGCAGTGTTATTACTTATCTTGCAAGTCGTTTGAATCAAAACATGCGGAGGAGCTACGAGACTGGCTGAGGTAACCAGGACCAAACGCTGTCTGCCAGGGATGAGTCAGTGCCCAGTTGAAGCTGAGACGTCAGCAGTTTGTTTGGCTTTCCACCTTGAGAAGCTGGTTATGATTACAAATATAATTCCATTACAGTGGTGTATTTCGGCTCAGGCACTCCTTGGCACATTGTTAGGTTCTGGAGACAAGCTGCAGATAGTTTCTCATTTAATCTGCAGCTACTGGTTATTGTGTGTGTTGATCTTTATTCAATTTAAAATAATAAGTCTATTATTCTATCATATTATATCTATTAATCATCTGTCGCTTGCATTTTGACATTTCTACCATTCCTACTGGGTGATTCCAATCGATGCATCACATCTAAGGGAGGATATTTGTAAGCTGAGTTTTTAATGGAGCTATTTGAGTTAAAAAGCCCCAGTAAAAATAATACCATCATGCTATGCACTTCAAATGCACTGCACATGGTAAATCCACACTTGGCTGGGAAATTAAATGACTGTCCTAAATGTGATAAAATTGATTTATCTTACATGTACACGTTGGTGTATCGCATGCAGAACTGTGCAAAAATCTTCAGTCAGACCTAATTTCTTTATATTTTGCTTCCTAGGTGCTGGACTTTCCTTCTCATTTTTAGGAGGCCTTGAGCAATAGTTCTTCTGAAGGACCTTTTCTTCAGACATTGGCAGCTTTTTCATTTATTTTTAGTGTGGTCCTTGTACGTGTGCATTTTTAGAGAAATTTGTTTGAACTTAATTTTAGGATTTGTTTTTGTTTCCTAGCAGCCTGTCACAAAAGCACATAATAAACACATAATATGCTCTAGTTTCTTCAGTTGAATCTCGGAAAAATGCCAAAGATAACACAGTTTTTTTGCACAAAAAGGTTGATTCCCAAAGAACTATTAGAAAAAATCGTGGCATCTCAGTATAGCATGTGGTATGTCCTTAACCGCCTAGGACCTGGTGTCCACATATGTGGACATCACATTTTGGGTTATTTAGACCAAAATACTGAATTTTGCTCTACAAGGGCCTGATATCCACTTACGAGGACATTATACTGCTACTGTTCTATCAAAATTTTAAATGAATATCCTCATATGTGGCTCTTATTTTTCTTAGAAACAAAAATCAGGTTAAAAAAAATCTGGTAATTCTTTGTTTTTACACTCATCGGGCCCCAATCAGCCCAAATATCAAAGAAAAATTTAAAATGCATGCTGTGGAAGAGTTCGGGTCTTAGGAGGTTAAAACACTTTTGGAAACTGACTAAGTGGAGGATAAAGAAGAAGTAAGAGGCCTAAAACATGATCTAGAGTAAATATACAGTATCTAAAAGTCACATAATAAAAAAAGGCAAAAATCTAGCAAGGAGGGAGTATAATAGTGTGAGTCTACCACCATCGGTTGAGGCTCTGTAATGGTTTGTGCCTGAATTTCAGCCAGTGGTGCTGAGATCTCATCAAAGTTTATGGGACTATAAACACAGAAAAGTACCATCATATTTTCTCCTGCCATGCAATAACATCTGGAAAGCATCTGATTGGCAGCGGCTTCATTTTTTTTAGCATGACAAGGATCCCAAACAGACTGCCAATACAGTAATAGCATACCTAGTCAGACAAACACACAATGGAACACTATCAGTCATGGACTGGCCTCCTCACAGCCTGGACATCAACACTGAAGCAATGTGGGATCACCTTGACAGAGAACAGAACAAAAGGCAGCCAACATGCAAAGAATAGCTTTGTAGAAGCCTGGAGAACTAGTCCCGAAGACGACTTAAAGAAATTACAAACCGGCTTACCTAAGAGAGTTCAGGCTTTGTTGAAGAATTAAATAATGACATTCAAGCTTTTTTTAATTGTGCAAACTGTTTTTGCCTTATATACTGTATTTATATTTATGTAAAACATAAAGAAATGAGGGATGGCTTGATACTGCACAGTACTCTAAGAGGAGCTATTTTGACTCATCAGAGCATGAATATGGCAGGTGAAATGTTTTTTTTTTAAAGCAGTCGGGTTTTAGTAACTGAGTCAGAAAGCAATGCCAACATGGTCATTATTAGGACTCTGGAATTGGCTCACCTAAATGGAAGGCACTCATCATTTATAGTATTAATCACAGCTGTGCTTTTCATGCTATGGTATGCCAAAATGTCTGCTGTGAAAAAGCTCTATTAGCGCATAAACTCCTTTAACCTCACATTATCGCCAGGATAGCTGAACTGCCAACATAACAAACAGCTGTGAAAGTGTAATGTTGCTTCTTTGGACCCGGAGAACACAGTGTAAGTGTGATTGCTGGTTTAAAGAACTTTATTTTTTTTATCTTGTTGCAGAAAGTTTTCCTGATGGGGAAAAAAAAAAGATAAAAGTCTGCTTTATTTTTCATTTGAAGTTGTATTGTGATGGGTTCTTTTCATTATCCAGTGAGGTAAATTGCTCTCTATAATGATTTGATGATGAACTAGTTTATCCCGTTCGAAATTATGTCTAATTACTGAAAAGCAAGTGGCTCTTGCCAAGCAAACATTTGTGCCCAGGTTTCTGCAACTTCATTATCCACCGATGCCCCTTCAAAAAAACAGAGAAACAAGAAAAAAAGGGGAAAATTCTTGCTTCTAAAAAGTGAAACTATTTACTGACGTTTTGACACGTACACCACATATAACCAAACACCTACACGCAATAAACATTAGAATGGCTATGCCAGTGAGAGTTCATTTTCTTGAGCTCTCGTTCTCGCTCCAGGTGGTATGATAAGTCATTGTTTGTCCAATCTGAAAAGTTATGATAGCCACAGAGGGACATTTTTGTATGGGCAGCTCACCTCTAGTGCCTCAGGCTGTTTTGAGTTCACACAGTTGGCTTAGATAGACTCCCTAGCTTGTGATGATGCCTTGTGTCCACTTGAAGATCCAGTACAAGCGCTGGCAACGGACCAAAACACACGCCTGCTGCAAAACTGATGTGTGTATTTGTGCGTGAGTAAGATAGAACGAGAGAGGGAGGGATGGAGAGTGTGGGAGTCTGAGAGTGTGTGCTTGTGGATATAAATGGCTTAAATGTTCATGTGCTTGGTACACAACTCACTCTTTTTAATTCTACATGTTTGCCAGTGACGTCACCCACTCTGCCTAACCTTGCATAGATGCTTTGCAGTTGCGTGTTGCGTCACAGATCTCCTAGCAACCAAATGTGGTACCACAATGGAGGTCCCTTTGAGAATTGGCAAATAGATAAGGGCTCTAAATAACCACTGAAATTAAAACAGCGTGAGGAAAACTGGCTATCTAAGAAGAACGGTTTAGTCGGTCTCAGTTCAGTATTCTAGGAAAGATACACAGCTATTAGTACATAAAACTGAAAAGACAGATGTTGACATGATGACTCAGGCTTGGAGAGTCATCACTTTGTTGCTTTGTGGCTAGTAAAACTTACTAAACCACATTTTTATAACAATTGTTCTTATTCTTGATCAAAACCACAAAATCAGAATACTTTAATAAAAAAAATAAATACAGCATTGAAAGAAGGTAGAGTAGTGCACTGTCCTTTGCCCTAATACATATTTGTTTCCCTGACTGCAATTTTTTTTTTTTTTGCATGTGTATGTTCTCTTTGACAGTCTGCAGACATGCAAGGTTAACTGGCAATTCTAAAATTTGCTGTAAGTGTGGATGTGTATCTGTTTTTGGCCTCTCAACCAATGCTCCCCTACTGTTTGTTGTTATTTGTTTGTTTGTTGTTTAAGACTATATAATAACTTTTCATTTAATTGTCTTGTCCTGTACCATCAGACTACTAAGTAAAAACTGCTTTCCAGACTGTAAAAGTTTGTTAGCAGGACCTAATTTACTTTCAATCTGGCTTAAAACTTTCTCATCGAGGTCTTACCCTGAAACTCTGAAGATGGGTCCATAAACACTGGTTAGTTAGTGTCAGACTGATCCTTGCTTTATATTAGCTCAAAGGTGTTAGAAAGAAATGCCACAAGTCAGAGGAGTCTTTCTTAACACTGTGTGTACAAAAGATCCCACTGACAGCTCAGCTAATCTAAACAAAATGGTTTAATAGACAACTAGCCAGCAGGATAATGTAACAAAAACAACCGATTTTGAGAAATTGACAAAAGCCTCTAAAGTTATCCTAAGTTACAGAGTGATATGTGCACCACAGAAGCATTCCCCTAATTTACTTTGTTTATTCAGTTTTATATAAGATGGAGTGGCACGTGGGGGGGCATAAGGGCTCATTTTGCTCAGCAAATTTTTGTATTTACTCCAATAAATAGCTGTTGCTGTCAGTGTTTTCCAAAAGCAATGGGCCTTAACATGTGTGCATAGGGACATAAGGTGGAACCTGAAAGCCTTTTGTTGGCTAAGATTTGCCTCACTACTAAAACATGCTGTGCCTGTTGGTTGGGTTGCTTGTCTGCATGCTCCAAGAAGCTCGAGTTCTCCAACTGAGGAAGTCTTTACCGAGCCATAAGACCTCCAGGCATCATCTGTTCTCCCATCCCTCCTCCCTCTGCCTCACTGGCATGCTTAAACCGGCAATCTTAAAAGACTCCCACCATCTATAAGGCAGTGTTGAGATACTTGTTTCATTCAAGATAATTGCTGTTTTTCCAGCGTTGTGATTGCTATTGTCAGTGTATCACAGCTTTTGTGCATGTGCATATATGCTATTTGCAGTTATGTATCTATGTGTTCTTGTTTATCAAAGATGTTAACACACACACTCATATATATATATATATATGTATATTTGCAAAGAAAAAAAAAGCCAGATCGGCGTGTTGCTGTTGTCATAGCAACTGTGCAACCTTGCTTTTCTCCTGTTCCTTGTTTTTTGTTTTTTTTTTGTCACATGGGAATAGAAAAGGAAAAAAAAATATCACCCCTTCCTTCATTTATGTCTTGTGCTATTCCACAAACAAATACAATACTTTGTTCAACTGTGTAATTTTTGGGGAACAATAAGAATAATAAGATGGAGTGTGCAACATGTCACTCCTATAACACTCATATACAATAATGCAGCACATTATGCAGCAAACACCCACACAGTTTTACAGTCCCGTTGACTTTTTCTGCTGCTCTGCCCAGTCCGTTGTATGTATACCCTCATGTCAGACCCTTATCTTGTTAAACATGCTTCACATTCTCATAGAAACTGTCTGTTCTAATGGTGTGTTCTGCTGTATTTGTTTGGTATTCCAGACGTAAGCTATTGATTATCTCTTGATTGTACTGTGCCAGTTATGTGTGCCGTTGATTGCATTCAACCATTTGATTGAAGCTTTTATCCAAACTGCCAAAGTGCTGCAATCTGTCCATTGAGCTCTTCGACCTTGATAATTCTGAAAATGATGAGAGTAGGTGTGGGTGAGATGATTTGGTAATAGCATTGACAATGAGAATGATTAGAATTTGTGTCTGATTTTTTTTTTTCATGTTGTTTGTGTTGTGTGTTTTTCAATTGTCGCTCGCTTCACTTTTCTCTCCTCTACCCGCAGTACAAATTTCTTCTCTATGGAGAATAGTGTTTAGCGTTCAGTCAATCAGGTAGAGAGGCATCTCAGTCTAACGTCAAATAAACTATATTTGGCTGTAAGTAGGCTCCTAGACTTGAGCAGTCTCTTTATCTCTGCACACATGCACACACCCGCCCCATCTGTTTAACCCACGGACAAAGAGAAACGCGTATCCCTGCGATTCTGTGTAGTTAGATTTTTCTTTTTAACTTTCATAAAAATAGACACACACATACACATCGGCTCTCTCTCTCTCACACACACACACATGCTCAACCCCATGGCCTGACGCGTGTCATATGACAAGCAAGTGGAGGAGGGGGACGGAAGGCCTCAGCTTAATTAGGCTGAGGCCAATAAGAGAAGATGGAGGAGGACACTGTTGTCTGGCGCCTTGGGGTTTGTCAGCTCCTGGAGGCTCATCTGTCACACACACAAGCACACACAAGCAAACACTTAGAAAGAATGGACCCTAGTTTATATTTCTATGATGGTTTTGGATTTTTCAAAGTTTTGATAGTTTCGGCAGGTGACTAGATGTCACCCATGTGTGACCACGTACGCAGACATGTGCTCTTTTACCCCTGTCAAATTGCTTCAACTTTGTTGTTCCTCCCCGGACTGTTAAACCGATATGGTGGCACCTCCGCAGATGCTCAATTTCAGTTTTTAATTAGTTTAATTTTCTGTTTACTGATCAAATGTTCTGTTTGTGTGTGAGTCTTTAAAACTCCACTGCATTTATTTCACCTTCATTCGTAGTGAGATAACACGACTACTTCTAAGTGTAACAAATGCGTGTTTAGTTGTGACATTAGACCAGGACAAAAACTGTAATGCTGAAACAAACTTTAGGTTATTACGACCTGGATCATTAGGACATTGTAACTGCAGCAGGGGAGTAGTGTTGCAGATAATGGTTCTCAGGCATGGTGCAAGTTAGTACACTTAATGGTATAGCAAGTTCTTATGGAGCAATACAAGAGCAGCTGATATATTTGATATATAACAGTACAGTCAAGCAACCTCATATTGTCGTATGAAAGAAGCCAGACAAGTGATAGCAGCCACACAACGACCTCATGCTGCACATGCCACCTGTCGATTCCACCCAGCAGCAGGGGTCAGTAAAGCTGTTTACCTTGTTAAAGAGATGAAGGTGTGTACCCAACCACCTGTAGTTCATTGCTGAGGCTCATGTCATGTTTATTCCATGTATTTCTTAACATAAAAAACAAAAATGAATATAAGAGTCAAGCTTTTCCACTGATTTTTGTGTAATTAAAGATTTTGTTGAATTTGAAGCAGCACCAACAGGGCATCTGCCTTTAAAATGATCAGCTTCTGAACAGTAAAAGGGGGGCTGTTATCATGAGACAGTTCCTGTGGATTTCAAGCTAATGTAGTTCATCTGTATCTAATATATACCTAATTTTATCACAATCAAATGTGAAACTGAAAAATTAAAACATTAGTAGACACAAGCCAACTGCACCAGCTTGTTGAGGGCAAAGCATATTTGAAACAGAATATTCTGTCATGTCTTAAGCTTATGCTTTTACTTGACTGCCTTCATTGTGTTCTCTTGACATAAATGCTCATTACCTGCTCTTGTAGGAGTCCCAGGATCATAGAAGATTTTTGTTAAAGAAAATCATCGCTGTTAAAACCACACACAAACCTCTCTGGTCCCACCACTGACAAGCCCAATCATCTGCCAGTTGCCAACAAAGGGGACAAGAAGCAGATGATGTCAGTTCCCTTTATATTGAGTTATCAGGTTGATTGAGTGTAATTGAGCAATGCATCGGAGTGTGGAGAGAAGACACCAAGCCCCTGGAGAGAGTGGAGGAGGAGTGGAGGAAGGGTGTTTCAGGAACCAGGAAATGCTCAAGGCACCAGGGCCATGACATTAGCACTGTCGACAGCTGCTGATTACTTGCTGCCTTGTAATGAATTAATAGAACTGACTGTGCCTTTCAACAGATGAAAAAAATAAGATTCCTTATCTTTCTTACTTGCAGTTATTAAAACTTCAAACACCAGTCGCTCGTGCTGAAAAAGTGTTACTAAAAGTACATTAGGCCATTTAGAAACTTGTGTGATAAACGCCTTGTTCGAGTAACAAAAATCTAAGAAAATTGTTAATGTACTTAAAGAAAACCTAGTAATTTAGTAAATATAAATCATTATAAAAAATAACATAATATAAAACTTTCTTCTTCTTTTTACTTTAATTTGCTTCAATGCCAATGACTTGGGTATCAGGCTTATGCCAATATGTTTAAACCCTTACTAGATTTGAATGGATAAGGACAGAGTTTTGTAAAACTCCATGTGGATGCCTTAATGTTAGAAATTTGATCACCACCACGTTGGTTTTATTTAAGCCAAAAGTGACCGTATTTGACTGAGATGGTGTAGGGCTATGTTATCCGCTAATGCTAGCAAGTGTTATTAGCAAGACTGGATGAACTTAGCTATATAGTAGATACCCAAATCTTTATGAAACTATAAATACTATGTGTATTCTGGTAGTCAGTTGAGCATAAAAAGTTGAGCATTGAAACTATAAATAGTATAAAAGATGGAAGTGCTTTGAAACTCGCATTCATCGTGCTCTGGTGGCACAAGCATTTGCAGTTGTGCAAAAGTTTCTGGGAGTCATTTTAAATAAAACTGTGTATACTGACAATCTCAAAATACTGCATATATACAGTTGTGGTGTTTTCATGAAACAAATTTATTCTCCCAATGTGGGACATGTACATTTGTGACACATTATGACAGATTTCTGTTTATAATTGCTGAATTATTAGAGCCAAGTGTGAAAATAATATTGAAAATTAGAAATAATTATTAGAAATGCATCTTTCTATCTGCAGCCTGCTCCTTATTGTCAGCTTTAGACTGCTCTAGCTAGCATTCCTATCATAACATACATAACATCTTTAATAAAAAAAAATAGACTCTTCTGAGAAATATGTAAGTGTTATAATGGCTTTTTTGATATGTTTTCCTCTTAATTTTTTTGGTAAAAGTGTAACTGAAAATTACCTGTGGACTTGTGGTAGTGCAGTTTCTGCAGAAATTGAAATAACACCCAAAAATGAGCTTTTATTATGGGTTTTTCCACCATGACCCTTGACTATGTCAGCATTTTTCAGCATTGCTCTTTTCTTACTGAATTATTGCAGCCAGCACATCTTTAGAGTGTGATATCATCTCAATGCATATCTACCACATCCAGCCGCCTTCACAGGCAATTCAGTGTTGGATGCTGTTTTCACCTGGTATTAAGAGGTGGCTTATGAATGAATCGGGCTGCTCAGTTACTGAAAGCACTAATGGACCATGTGAAAGGTTTTCGTGGTAAAAATCTTTTTTAAGCCAGAATTCTTTATAATAGATTACAGATAACACTAAAGTAGCTTGGCTATCAAGGGATATCTACAGCAAACAATTCAAACAGGTGGTACTGATTCAGCTTATTCTGTTTTCATCCCAAAAGGTTGCAACGGGCATTAGAGAGAAGTTTTTTATTATGTATTACATTGTGTAGTCTCGCTCGTTTCATACAATACTTATTATTTATACCTATTCATATACTCATCTGTTTATTTACTTTACCTGCCTACATAGATACCAATCGAGCTTAAAGTGGGAATCACCAGAGACTCCACAATATGGTTTTATCATTAATGCACAATAAAATATTATTGCAGTTTAAAATTTTTTGCAATATACTAAGTATTGAAATAACATATATTGCAATTTATTGCTTTTTCAATTGGAAATTGTATCTCCAAAAGCAGACTTTGTCAGTACCTGTTTTATCAGTCTATCAAACAGACCAACTGAATAACGCTGTTGATAAAACGTGTCATAAATTTGGCATGCACCTGACAAACTAAAGTGTTTGCATTAGTCTAGTCTAATTTCACTGAATGCAGACCTGTGGAGGCACTGCTGGAGGATGTCGAGGAGCATTCAGATGCCTGTGAAGCTAAGGAGGAACTGTATCAGCAATGGTTTCTGATCAATGAAGCAATTATTGCTGCTTCTCAGTCTGAGAAGGATTATAAAACTAAGCAATTTGAAGTCCACCCCTCTACAAGAGATTATTCACACATGGAAAACATTCAAGACAGTTAAAAATCTCAGCACAGTGCAGTACAGATGCTAAGATTGTTACAGGGGGATCAGTTCTGGTTGTGATTCTACTGGTTTATTTTTAATCATCAGTATGTTTTAATCTATTACAACAATTTCAAGTTTGCGGTAATACTGTTTCATGTGGTTACAGCTGTTATATACTTAGTACAGTCGGCCATCAATTAAAAGGAGCTAAGAGTGTTGGATATGGAGAGCATGCCTTGGCCACAAACCTTTGTTTTCCATAAACAACGGGAAAAAGTAATATGCTAAAATATAACACAAAGTGCATCAGAGCAATGTGCTGATCATTACAATCTGCTTGCTATTCCCTGGGGATATCTATCCATCTCCTGGACCGCTTAAGAATAAGCTATTGGAGAAGAGGGAGCACAAATGGAGCGGCCGCCGTATAACCTGGCTCACCTGTGTGGTGTTGACTTGATTAACTCTGTGGCAGGACTGGAGGTGGCCTTTGAGGATGAAGAATTTCCAGTGAAAAGCAGCCACTCAAAAATAAGGAGGTCAGCACGGTGTCAAACAGTGTTCAAATGCCAATTGCAAACTCCAGTGAATTTGAAGATGATGTTAAAACATCATTGTTCAACTTTTTCTGGTTTCAGAAGTCAAGATTCAAAGCCAGCTCCAGGCATCAGTAAACCATGGACTGTTAATACTGCTAGTAGAAAATTTTTCCAAAGTTATTTGCGGCTCTAAAGCTAAGCCGCAGGATCTTTCAGGAAGAATCTGAATATAACTAGCATAAAGTGTAAAAGTGGGGGAGTTTATCATCCCCAGCCCCTATTTGGACTTCCTATGTTTATATGAGACCTGGATTAATGAAAATAGCGCCAGTGCTGCAATAAATGTGGCTGGTTACAACAGCTACAGGAGAGAGACAGGAGTTGCAAGGAAAAGCCCGATTTCTTTAATTAAAAAAAAAAAGGAGAAGGCAACTCAAAGTAAAATTGGGATCAGTTAAATAAAATGACAGGATGATATTGTCAAGAAAAAAAACCTTCAAAATTCAAATAAATGGAAACTTAATACATAGTTTGGTAAAAGTAATGCAGTCTATTAACCTCTATTTCAGTAGCCACGATTGTTCAGGGATTTTCAGTCAGTGACATCAGTATGCGCTCAGATCAAACAGACTTTAAATTTGGGTATTTTTCAGGATTAGAGGTTCTCAAAATTATTAAATTATTTCAACGTTCCAGAGTTAGTGATGTTTTTTGGTATAGGCACAATAATGATGAAGGATCTGAGAGACACAGGTATTTGGAAATCAGTTGTTGTTACACCCATACACAAAGATGGTGCCCCATCAGCATTCTGCCTGTTTTTAAATTGTCTGGAAAACTGGTAGAACAATCAGATTATCATTTATTTACACAGCTGTTCTTCTGCTTTGAATCCAGGTTTTCCCGCTAATTATCCACTGATACAATAAGGTTTTCCTTTTTTATGGAAAAAGTGAGATCCTTATTAGACTAAGGAGGTTTTGTAGAAACTAGTTTTCATTTAATACTCACTGCATATTTCTTGAGCTGATTTAAAGTTTGCTTTGGTGTCCTTGGCTATTGTTATCATATGATGGTGGTGTGGGAGATTTGACTTTGTAAATGCGATGTGTCACATCCATCGTCTTTGTCTCGTCCCTGTTAAAGCACGGATGGTGCTTCCTTGGCTTTCTCCAATCTATAATATTGTTTTACCAACTTCATCCAGCACATTGTCACCTCTGCTAACCTTAATAGAAAAAAGTTAACAGTGCCATCCGGTGGACTTTAATTGATTTTATTAATCTATGGTGTAGTGGTTTAAATACTATATTTATCCTAACAAGCGAACACCCCCCAGGAAGAGACACAAATTTATTTGGGATTGTGTCATTAAGAGCATCCATTGTAAAACTCTGTTAAATCAAACATGCATCACTACCTGCTGTGATAACCCCTTGTGAATAAGGGAGCAGCCAAGAGTAGCATTCTGTAGCATTTGTACTAACAAATTGTATTTGCAATTTATATAATAAGATATGGATTTTTTTGTGTCAGTATATCGATAAGATATTGCCATGCAAAATATCATGACGCTATACTCTATTGATTTTTTCCCTCTGCCTCTACTACCTACCTACCTACTCTATCTTGATAACAAGGACAGCATTTTGTTAAACCTGACTCTCTACAGCTAATTAAAGCTGACACCAAAATATCAGTTTGTTGCTACAAAAACAGTCTATTCCTTGAAATGCCATACATGCTAAATGTGATACACAATACCAGACATTTAGTCAATTCTGAAAGACATACTGACAGACTTAAAAAAGTAAAAACCATGCCTCTGCCCTCTCCTTTCCACTCTATCTCCAGACACTCTCTCAGTGCCTCGCTGGTCCCCACAGATTCCCCGACGAGATCTGGGAAACTCAATAAAACACAGGTAGGCCTAAAGGAAAATATGTGGGTGAGTGTGGATGAGGTTCCTTCTGTGCATATGCTCACATCTGTGATAGAATGGCAGTCCAATTAAAAAGGGCTTCTTGTGTAACTTACTCAGTTTTCTTTCTCACTCTCACCCTGCTTGACTCCAAGCAGGGTGCTTATGATCTAAAAAGTAAAACAATAGCTACAGTATTAGTTGGAGGATTTTAGCAACCTCGAGATCGTGGGTGTTTTTCCTGTTGAAAGTCTGTGAGGTGGAAAGAGGAGCTCTAAGCATCTTTATACGGAGCCAAACTGAGCAC
Organism: Astatotilapia calliptera; assembly: GCF_964374335.1. Lineage (NCBI taxonomy): Eukaryota > Metazoa > Chordata > Actinopteri > Cichliformes > Cichlidae > Astatotilapia > Astatotilapia calliptera. The sequence goes on along the minus strand of NC_137433.1, from coordinate 32,726,675 downwards.
AAATGTAATGTATATAGCTGTTATTTGAAGATTAAGGTGATTAATGGTTTTAAGAAATACCATTATTCCATCCAGCAGCCTCCTTGATGTCAGTTTGCAGTTTTCAGAAGTGTGCCCTTGATCATATTGTTGGCATGTTATGATAAATGTATTTAGGAAAGTAGTGAATAACCCACCACTTTAGAGCCTCTCCTGTGCTGAAAGATAAATTTTTTTAAGCAGAATCGGCTCTTAATTTCATATTATCACTCATAGTTGACAGCCTACTAAAGAAATCAGTCAGGTGGAGTTGGTTGGAGTAAGTTGTGCCTTTCAGTTGATGAAAAAGATTGGCATAATAAAGAGATTTTGATTCTGTCAGACTACATTAGTCACCTGCCATTAGCCAGCCACACTGCTGGCATTGCATCAGCCAATAGTCACATATGTGCTCAGACCACTTAGTGTGTGAAGGGAATTGGTTGTTGGTACCAAAGTACATTGTGGATTTGTTTATTGTAGAAGAGACTGTGTTGGAATCCTCAGCAGCGACACAGGCCTGTGAACCCCCGTTACTCAAACTGATTGTTATATTGATGTAAAAACCATACAGCCTATTCGTTCGCACAGTGTTACTGGAAGATGAAAATGAAATGGCCACAAATTAAATCAGGAGGTGAGAGAGATTAGGAAGGTAAACACTTTCAGAGGAGTAGCTTCTTCAGGCATCTATTATCCTTGCAGAAAGGTTAGGCAGGGAATGAGATATGTTTGCCAAAAGCCTTCTGTCAGAATGAGAGAACGTTATGAAAGGCAAAAGGTCAGAACCCGTGTTCCTCTCATTGTAATCCTCAGCTCCTTCATGTCATATAGATGTGCAACAAGTGAAAAATCGATGCCCTTTTTCGGAATCTCACTTTCTCTTCTTTTGGCTTGTAGGTTTTCCACGAAATACTGGATGTCCCAGACATGCATAGTATGTGGAAAGGGAATGTTGTTTGGACTGAAATGTAAAAACTGCAAGTAGGTATCAGTACTGGTCAGTGCTGAGTACCCATTGTTGTCAGTGTCCACATTAGTAATTAATATCTAATCCCACACATTCGCTTATATTCCTGTCATTACTTTGTTTAATTAGTGTGCCATCCCGCTTGTTTTTCAATTATATCTCTTTGTCTCTTTTGATTGTTTTTCGACATGACACACATCAGTGACCCCTTTTGTTTTCAGCTTACTTGAATAAATTTCCAATTTGCATCTGTCTCTTTTTCCACCCACTTTGCATAGGTGTTATTGCTGTGTAATAAACACCACATAACAACAAAACACACACTAATCAAGTTTCTGTTTCGTGCATACTCAGGCTGAAGTGCCACAACAAATGCACCAAAGAAGCCCCACCTTGCCATTTACTGATCATTCAGCGAGGCGGACGGGAATCCCTCAAAGGTATTTTTTGATGTAATTTCCAATGTTGATATTATGTTTATACAAAATTGACGGACTTTCACATTTTGTTGATCATTGATCAAAAACCACTGATCAATGGCAATGAGTACCATTTAAAGAGAGTTGTCAGCATTGTAAGATGGCGAAAGCGTTCCAGGTTTGAGCGTGGAGTCAAGGAGGCCATTTATGTGAAAAGGGAAGGGCCATCTCTGAATCCAGGAGGGGGCCTAAGGGTACATCTTTTGCCATCTTACAATGCTGTGATTGCAGCCATTCCCCAACTCTCTGTGAATGGTACTCATGGCCATTGATCAATGGGCTTTGATCAGTAGTTGTTGATCAATGGCCATGAGAATTTGCATATTAATGATCAAGGAACTGACTTTACAGCCCATTGTTGTAAAGTCAGTCACTTGGATGAGTGACGAAACATTTGTCCCACTGAAAACGTGACGTCCAGATGAACAGAATCAACCTCTTGGGATTTACTTATCTGGATGATTGAGCATGCATCAAGACGTTATTTTAGCCTTGTGAAGCTATCTAGCTCTCATTTGTTTTAGGCAACCCAAAGGCATGGCTCTACAGCTCTTGTGATTAACTAAATTTGGACATATCTGATTCCACTGAGCAAATGAAGTTATATTTTTTTTCAGCTTTCATTTGTAAAAGTGAAACTGCTTCTGCAGGTATAGGCTATCTCCTGATTAATTAAGCCATATAGGTTTGACAAATGTGCATCATAAGCTGTTTATACTGACACAGAAATTCCTATTATCTGCAATGAGAATTAAGATTCTTTTTTTCTTTTGTCCTCTCTCTGCCTTCCTTCTTCTCAAAATAAGATCATCAAGGAACAACTCAAGGTAAAGAGCATTAATTAGATGTCTTCTCTGCCTTCGTAAGAGAAAATGACAGTTTATTAATGACATAGTTTGCTCAAGGAAATTTGTTTTAACAGTGTGTGTGTGTGTGTGTGTGTGTGTGTGTGTGTGTGTGATAAAAGATGGATGGTGTTAAAGGAGAGGCAGTTTGTTCATTTTTTTCACATTAAAAGCTGTGTCTGATAAAGAATTTGTCTAATTTTCCTAAAGCTGTTAGGCAATTATTGTTTAATGTCAATCTCCCGTAGTGCTTCATTGTTCCTTTATGCTTTTTTCTTTCTGCAGTAGCTCGTCTGGTACGGACTGAATCAGTGCCATGTGACATCAACAACCCGCTCAGGTACACAGACCTGCACATCAGTCAGACGCTCCCCAAAACCAACAAAATCAACAAGGTAAGGGTAAAAAATAAACCGTGTATTACAATCTGTGTATTTCTTGTCCTACATATCGCTTTCATTTATTTTTGGGAGCTTTGTGAGTCATTGTGTATTTGGAATCAGGAAACCATACGAAAATATCTTCAGCAATATTGATGTTTACACAGATGGATTTGTTTTCCTACACTGGATATTTTACAGCCAGCACATCTATCAAATTCAGCTCAGTTCCAGAGAAAAAAGTTTATCACTAAATTCCCATGGTGGTAACACCATGCTGGAAAGACTGTGAAACAAACACGCTTGTTAGGAAATAATGGGCAGGTGTGAACATGTGAGTAAGCCACAGCTTTTATGTATGCCTTTGTCTAACAGTTTGAGGTTTTCAGAAACTGGAGTGTGTTAGTTTTGTCAACACACATATTTTTTGTGTTTCTCATGGATTCACTTTTCCAAAACTCAAATCTTGGTTATAAACTTTGAAATATTCTTAAGTAAAGTAAAATGGTGGTATCACTAAATTCTGTTAATTTCTTCAGATGTGATAAATGTAATTTAAAGTTTATTAGGAACAATTATCTTGTGGAGTGATTATAATTAAAAAATAACCATTTAACCCCTGGATTTTATTTCATGTTCGTATCATAATTACTTAAAGAATTAGAAACTAAATTCATTTAGTTTTCTTGTGTTTGTATGTTTCTTTCAAATTGCAAATTCAAACTGTGGTTCTATCATAATTTAAATTAATGACGTTAGGTATCAAAATATATGGCAGTGCACAATCTGCTGTGCACCAGTTGAGCTGCACATACCACATTGATACTATCTTTACTTTTTAATATAATTTTTCAGAGTTAATCTTTTTCTGCAGGAGATGATGATATCTTCCTAAAATCTAACTTGCATTTGATTGATTGTTATATTGCTTATACAATAGACTTTGATCATTTGTTACAAACTACAGATGCTCTGATTTATTTTTCTTTTTGTTTTTACAAAGTATTCCCTAACTCTTCAGGTTGCTTTACCACCTTCCAGGCAGCCATTGATTTCTCTCTATCCAGTGCGCTTTCAAAATCAAGTAGCAGAAACTATATAAATTTGCTTGAGGAAGATGATCCATCATATTGAAAAGCCTAATTTTTGTCTGGTGTTTTCTCTTTGGATAACAGTTTGAAATCTCTACGTGTTGGTGCATTTCAAGGGCACCTGAGATTTAACAGTTGGCTGCTGAACAAAAAAATATTGTCTATTTTTCATCAATATCAGGTACTTCTTTTTTTTTTTGCTTGCTTTCTGGATAAAATTTCTAAATTGTTTAATTTCTAAATTGATTTTAAGTCTGTAAAGTCAGGAAGAACTTCACTGAAAATTAAATGAATTGAATTATTTGAATGAATAAAATGCTACACCCAAGTCTTTGGATGACTAGACGTCAGTATGAAATGATTATATTAAGTAACTATTTGAATTTAAACTAGATGGAGTCTAGTCAGGGGCTGTCATCTAGATCTGAAATGATTTTTGCAAAATCTTCGGCTGAAGAACTGATCTGATGTGATGAGAATAAGATGAGAAGATGAGAAACATTTTACAGAAAAGTAAAGTTGACTACATTTCTCATTGTGATGGATTACATCTGCCAGGCAAGTTCCAAGTCTCTGATGTTTACTTTGTACTGAAATGAATAAAAAGTTCTGCCTTGAAGGTAGAAAATCAGTCTAGAGGCTCCAAGTTAGACGGAGAGAGAGTTCAACAATAAAGCAGAGTGAGAGCCTTTTACAATTAACAAACTGAGGGCCAGATTTGGTAACTGTGTCAGTATAAAACTCTCTTTTAGTGATTTTAAAAGCTACAGTTGGTGTTTATTAAATATGTGCAGTGTCAATTGTGCAACTGAAAGGTGTGGACAGCCTCATTGCAGATTGCAACATTGTACATTGCAGTTTTGGAGATTTAGGCCACATTTCTGGAGAGAAACTCACAATAAAAACAGTTTCTGTGTGTGTTGTATTTCTCTGCATCGCACACACTTATAGCCACGTGTTGTTTTAGATCTTCATGGGATCTATTGCATGTCTACAATTAATGCCAAACAACAGTTAATGGGGCTGAAAGGGACTTACGTGTGTTATATGAATGTCTAATCTTACAAAATTTTAAGTTGGCTGTGTAGAGAAAACAAAAACGATGCATGAAACAGCAACTTCTTTAATATGCACCCAAGTCACGCACACACAAACACACACATTTCAATTTTTTTAAGTAGAAGAGTTTGCGGTAAGGCAGCGATGCACTTGATAAATCGTGTGCTTCACCCGAGTTGTCAGATTTACCCAGCGATGACACACATATATACACTCATACTGTCCCTGGAAACTTCTAACCACAGAGTTTGCCAAAAACATTGATTCCTCTTCAACTGCCTCTTGTTTATCTTAATTGCCATGCTGTTTCCAGAGAGAAACACGTGTGCAACCTGCACTCACACTATATTATTTTGGTTAGTACATTACTCTTTCCCTCATCGGCTCTGCTTATTTTTGTTCCATTAATTTTTGCTGCTCTTGGTAGATTACATTGGTCATTACCTCAACTGTGGTTTAAATGAGCTCATTGTTCGTAGAGCAACCACAGAGCTATCGTCTCTCATGGGGGCATTTTTAGCGATTGCAGCCTCACGCTAATTTGCCCCCACTTAGTAAATTTGACTCTATAAATTCACCTTAAAATTACAAATACTTAAGTCTGAATAAAGCCTATGCTTATCTTTATCTGTTCTGTCTCTTCTCAGGATCACATCCCAGTCCCATACCAACCGGACTCCAGCAGTAACCCCTCATCCACCACCTCCTCCACTCCTTCCTCCCCAGCTCCTCCATTGCCCAGCAGTGCCACGCCACCCTCCCCTCTGCACCCCTCCCCACAGTCAGCAAGGCAACAGAAACAGTTCAACTTAACAGGTATTTTATTTAATACACATATAATTCCTATTCCCCTCTAAAAGTTTGGTGCATTTGGTGCATGCCCACAATAACAATGCTAAAAGAAGGTATGTTGGCTCTTTTAGCTTAGCATTTGGCAATGCAAGAATTATGCTAATGACTGAAGTGAATGTCAGAGCTGAAGCAAAATTAAGTAATTGCAACTGTGAGCTAATTTCTTTTTCTCATAGAAGCATTTTCCTTTGCTAAAAGTAAATAAAATGCCAAAGAAGGGATTGAGAACCGAACCTTGAGTTGAAATTATGAACTCAAATAAATAGATATTGCAACATAGATTGGTTCAAACTAATTTGACTTTGAATACTAAACTAACAAATTGCCATGTGAACTTGGACAGTCTACCCAACTTTTATCAAACTCTAGCTCTTCTTGTTGCCTTCCACAGCCTCCAGTTATTTCAAATACAAGCAACAGTTCATATTCCCCGGTAAGTACCTCCAAATTGATTATTTCCCCTTCCTATAATGCATTGCATCTAGCCAAGGATGAGTAAGGAGGGCCCTTTTGATGTTGTTGGTGGTTTTCATCCCCTCACCTTGGCCTGCTTGAAAAATCTCTACACCCACTCATGCTGTCTCATTTGGGCTTCCTAATGATTTGTCAATATCCAGACGCTTTGCTCTTGCCCACACTGGTACCATACAGTCTTTGCTCATTTGGCAGGTTATTATAGCTGAGACAAGCTGGAGTGGTGTTAGGTAAAGAGTGAAATCTGAAGAGACAGATTTTTGGAAATGCATAATTATAGTGCTCAGCAAGCTGCAGCATGTTCTGATTATTGTTGCCACACATGCTCTTTACTTCAGCTACCTTTATAAACTATGTAACAACACATCTACTTCTTACTGTTCACCATCAATCAAAAAAATCTATACATGGATGTAATGTCTTAGTCATCTCAAATTTACTGCTCTCTCTTATTCTGAAAAGACTACAAAAATGTAGTAATATGTGGTCTTCATACAAGTGTTCACTTTGGTGGGGTTGAGTATATATCTGCAGAGATTCTGCTGGCATGGGATACACAAAATTTGACATTATATCAAATGGATCACCGATATCATTATATGAGGGCCTCCGATTCCCAACACTGGACAGTTTAGAGCTTTCAGCCCTGTTGGCTTGCAGGTCTTTGGAGCAAATCCACAACAACATCAGTGCAGACTCCACACAGAAAATAAAAACATGTCCCTCGCTGTGAGGAGATGGTGCCAGCTTATAATGCACCATGCTACAAAGAGAACAGTTTCTGTGGCTCACTCTTTGTGTTTTTGCATTAAAAAAAATGTCAAAGTGTGCCAATACAGACAACAAGTCTAGCAGTGAATCCTCTGATGTCTTTCAGAGGTGGATACAACAGCACAGCTGACCTTACTCTGTCTTGCATGTTGAAGATCAATGCTTGCAAAAAATAGTTGGGAGAATCCAACCTGTTCACATCTCCACCAGTATAACACGTTATGCAAACTATTTTCTATGTCCTTCATACAGCAGAATATGGTGTTATCACCACTATTAGAATGTCAGAAAGTTTGGTTGTAGAGCTATCTTCAAAGCATTTAAGTGAAAACAGCAGATGAGTTGAAAAATAAATGCTGGATATAACTTTAGATATAGCATTTGATACAAGAGCCCATATAAGCCATTCTGATGCTCTCACATCAAGATATTCTCTTTTCACATGCATAAATCTTCACTCGCACATATTTCCATTTCCCTTTCATATTTATAAATTGTCACACTTACATACACACATTCTCTGTTTACATATTGTATGTGTAGATTCTGCTTGTAGCTACTTTCAATCTCCTTTCACATGCATATATTTTGACTCATAATTACATATATATATATATATATATATATATATATATATATATATATATATATATATATATATATATATATTTCTCATTTCAATACATACATAGTTTTACCTCTTACGTATGAGTCTTTGGACTCCCATGCTTATACATTCTTTGTTCTCAGATACACACATTCAATTTAACGAATACAGGTCTCTGACAAGAATTAAGTAGCAACTGAAATTACATTCATGTATTAAAATGTATTGAGCAGATAGGTGCTACATATTCCCAGAGAATCTCATGGTTCAAGAAATACAGACGCTATCAATACATTAGGGCCCTATGCTTAGATGAATTCATTTTCTAGTGACTTCTGAAAACCAGACAAAGATCCAGATCTTAGATGCAGCTTGATTTTTCATTTTTCAAAGATTGTCATCAATTTCACGGTACTTTAAAGTTGTGATAGGAATATATGTTTGGGGATTTATCTTTTTAATTCTGTAAGCCATTTATGGCTTCATTTTATTTTATACACAAATGTATTTTTTGTTGCTCTATTTGTGTTTATCGTAAGTATACTGCTTCCTCCAAAAATATTCTAATGCCTTTGATTATGGTTTTCAGTATCATGAAGTATCTGCCTAAAGGCTTTTGCAGCAGTAAAATAGTCATATTTGACTGCTAAACATTACAGCATAATGATGACAAATCAAACATTGCAATTAAATCTACACCATTAATGTGGGGAAAAATAATTTTATTCCTGTAGTCATATGTTAACAATAAATACATGCAAATTTCCTACAAATTTATGGTGGGAAGCTTTTTTATGATGAAAAATACTGCAATGAAGTTTAATAATGCATCTTAAAAAATTATCCTTGATTTTAAAAATCAAACTGTCAAAGCAATTTTATTTAATGGAGTCTGGCAGTGTGAACTTGAGCTAGTTTGAGATGTGAGTGCCAGAGTTAAAACTACTGAAGTTGTACATCCAAATGATGACATCGAAGGCTGGAAACTAGAAGGGCTGATTTCCAATGAGCATACTAGCTGCTGGCTAAAGGAACCTGCTTTGTAAGTGCTGCTGTATTTGGGTGAGATACAGCTTTGATGGTTCAAGGCAGAAGTTTGAATGAATAACTCTCACACTCAAGTGATGAGGAGTAACCACAATCTGGAGTACAGTCTGGTAGGAAGGCAGCTGTTGAACTGGTGAAACTGTCTGAAGATGGATATGAGTGTCAATCTTCTGCACATGCCCCACTGAACCTGTGTTGTCCTTATAGTCAGTAGCCTGGATATAATAAAATGTAAGTGTAAATGTTAAAAAATGTCTTTACTGCTGTTTTGTTTATCACAGTATTGCTTATTTAGCCATAGTTAGAGAACATGTAATTTTCATTAGCTGATCACATCGTTTTTTTTCTTATTGTAGGAGGACAAACATATGCCTGCAAAAAAATACATCTTATATATGAAGAACCTAAAATAAAATAAGTCAGCTTTGCTTAGGCCAATGTAGCAACCAATCACCTAGAGTAAAAAAATAACTCAACGTGATAACCGATCTATACTCAGCTCATCTTTTAATCTGTAAATTCTTATTGGATGACCTGCATGCCATTTCCACTGTATTCCTTGTTTCTTGTGTTTGGAGTCCCCAGTTTCCACAGGTGTATAAAACCGAGCACCTAGTCATACAATCTGCCTTTGCAAACAGAAGAATGGGTCTAATAAAGATTCTAAAGATTGTGTTGAATTTGAGCAAGAAGTCAGTTCATGAAATTTCTTCCATTTGGAACTATAAGTGGTATTATTGCAAAGCATTTAGGAACTATAGGAACCTAGCCAAGAAGTGATAGATCACGTAAAGTTACATTCCAATCTCGTCAAGCTCTGCTGACTAAATATGCATTTGCATGACTAGACAATTCCTGTCGATGTCATATGTAGGTGGTCCAGTGCTTTTAAGCATCTAGTGTATTCTTTTGTTAGACACAAATAAATTACACTTTTTCTTCTTACGTCCACATATCCTTTATAGAATTAAATGCATATTAAATTAATGTGCATGAGAACTACATATGAGGAAAAATATAAAAATGTCAGAATAAAAATGTATGAATATGTGCATTGAAATATATAAGTAAAAGGGGTGAATGTGAGAATTAAAAAGAAAATGATATAAAAATGACAGTGCGAGCATGTAAAAGGAGAATGTATTTATGTGAGAGTTTCAGAATTCGTGTTGCCTTTCATAATTTGTGTCACAATTCACTGCATATCATTATAGACAGCTTTTACACACAAAGAAAAAATTCTGTGTAAACATTTAGAATCTATAAAGTCATAGTTTTTTTAGGTGCTCTTTAAACAGAATGGCAGTCTGTCTCTTTGTTGACATAATGAAGGTCATAATTTCATTGTGTGAATAAGTATTGTAGATGCCAAGTGTGTTTGAAAATTTCCATGTACTCACAGGCACCCTGGAAGTCTTCAAATCCTGTTTAATGGGAGAGGTTAATGGGAGTTAATTTATAATTTGGCATCAGATTTCACCTATTCATAGCAATGCCACAGGATTAGCCCTATGGTAGATGACATCATGCTTTAATTATTTTTTCCAAAGTATAGTAGGAAGAGTTACCTTGTGTCATTAAGTAGGATATTACACCATAATTCAATTCAATTCAGTTTTATTTATATAGCGCCAAATCACAACAACAGTTGGAATAATAGTATTCCTTCTTCCATTATGATAGTTAGCAATGATAGCTGAAAACAGAAGGCTTACAATGATGATAGCATTGCTACTACTGCATTTTACTGGGAAAGAAAAACTCTTGCCTTGTTTAATAGTATCACAGTTTTGACACAGCTGGTATTTCGGTCACCACTGTGGCTCTGTTGTAGCTGGTGTTCCCTAGCTTTTCTATTACATGATAAGCAGCACCACCAATGTTAATAATGACTTTTAATGAATGCAGTTTTGTTTCAATTCATTAATTTGATGTGTTGTAACTCGAATGCTTCCAGATGTTGCTCCCGAGGCTCCTCCCAGCCGAGCTCCGCAGGTCATTCTGCATCCCGTTCTTTCTGAACCAGGGTAAGTAAAATCAATGACAGAAATAGTTCAGTAGAACCGCATGAATACATTTAAAGAAAGAAAGTACTACCGATCATCTTTTCTCTCTGTCAGTCAGCCTTTTCCTCATCTGCATGCTTTCTCTCCTTCTCCTCCTCCCCTCTTCCCCCTTTCTCTCTGGGGTAGTTGGTCAGAGGCCAAGTTGAACTTATTGGAGCACAGATATTTGGGTGGCAATTTCAATGCGAGGGACGACATGATGATTACTCAGAGACTAATGTTAGCATGGCCTTTAGTTCACGCTACACTTGGGATGCCAAGTGGATTTTCACTAGCTCTTTGAGGAAGCCAGTGGTCATAGGAAGACAACCGGAAGAGAAGGATTAGTGATGAGATGCCTCTCGACCCAGATGTTAATTAAATCAGATCTCAATATATCGCATGAAACGGGGCAAGAATCTATAGGAAGATGATCAGTTGTGATGAAATACAGGTCATGCTGAAAGACTGGAGTAGATTCATCAAGAACAAATAATTATATTTAAAAAAAAATCAACATGGTAGTAAGACTGGGAAAAAATCGAAAGTATGACTTTTACACTGAGGTACGGGGCTGTACATGTACAAGCTGTCTTTGATGTCATCATGCCTCATTTATATAGCAGCTGCCAGATTTGAGATTAAAAAACAGGAAGGCAAAGTCTGGAAATAATAGGAATCATACAAAAATAATGGCATGCATACATAACAATAGACTCCATGTTTGGGATAGTTTAGCATTTAGCATTACATTCATTACCATAATCATTATAATGTGATGCGAAATATTGTTTTCTGTATCTTGAAACCACATTCAGGCGTTGAGCTGTAAAGCTTCACTGTCAGTTTTTCACAAGGTGCTCCAAATGCATGCATATGAGTTTTGTTTTGTTGTTATACTGGTCTCTGTGTACACTCCGGGGCTGATTGTGAATGAGTTGCAGCTGGCAAATTTTGTCATCTCACTGAGGACAAAATATTCATTTTTATTGAGACTAATAGACTGAATTTATTCACAGCCAAAAGGGTATACAGGAAAGGAAAGTGTGTACAGCCCACAATGAAAAGCCAACTATTTTGTTATTAGGCTTTTAACAATTAACAACACCCGTGTGACTGTGACAGCTAAGAACTAAAAGACTTGATATTAGTTTGTCAACAAGAAAAACGGGGTTTTAACATTTATTGAAATCAGAGCAGCAGGAGACTGTATATAAAACACTAATTAAATGACAAAGAAAAGCCCCTTGTACTCTCTCTTGGGGAAATAGATAAGAGTCATTACCTGTTCCCCCAATATTAACCATTCAAGGTTTGAGACATTGTATTTTATTTTTGCTTTTCATAGAAATATGTTCATAACTTGGGAACAAATTCTACCAGAGCCAGCTTGTAGGAAGTTATGAAAAGGCATGAACCACAGTAAATTAAGAAAACAAAATGTACAACTACTACTGAGAAATGCTAGCTGACTCATAAGGCTGCACACTCTGACCTGAATGCCCCCCCAAAAAATTCTCCATTAGTTTCAGTCAATAAATGCATCATAATTTACCTTAGATTCTTAACATATAATATATCTGTATTTATTCTTGATTTGGGCATTCACATACAGCTAAATATTTAGGAATCATGAATCTCTTGAGAAAAGAGCAAGAGAAAACTCATTTAAAAACCCATATCTTTGGCAACCTTTTCTCCATTTTTCCCCTTTCTCACTCCCGTTCATCGTTCCCTGCCTTTTTGACAAATGGGAATGCATAAGCGTGGTTAAAAAACCCACATTCTTCTGATTTAATTAATGCTATCGCCCCTCCTGTCCCTTCTTTGTATGCTCTTACAGTGGCAGCTGGCAGATTTCTTTGCCCTTAATAGCTTCATCTCAGGGTTAATGAGGGCCTGTTTTAGACCCGAACGCCCTGCAGGATTCCCTCATTAGAGCAGAGATCGAACCGGTGGTAGCAGCCCTTGGCGCCACAGGAATCACATTATTTTATATGCTGCCTCACCTATGGTCTTTTCAGTCAAGGGTTGCTCTGTGAACAAGTGTTAATATACCATAGAATGTGGGGAGTTATACACTGATGTTACACAGACGATTATGTGGACAGTGGGGGTTGAGTGGAATAAGGGAAATGGGTTCATTTATGTCATGTGAGTGGCTGTAGGTGACAATGGACACGCCTGGGTCAGAAATTAATAAGGGCACAGGGTGCAAATGCACTTAAAAACTCGTAAAATGAATGTGAAAATAAAAATTAGGGTCAGAAAAAGGCTGCCACTAATGAGAAGACCTCTCTCTTACATTTCCCCCTGTTCACATTGTAGTTATTTATCTATTAAATGGTCACAGTATCATTGTCTTTTTGCCACCTGAGACATTGCAGATGATTCACAGGATAAAAGCCTGTGGTTCAGTAATTCTTTTTATTGTAATGTGTGCAAAAAAAATAATAGCTTTTTTAGGTAAAAAAAAAAAAAAGACACATTGCTAAGAAAAATTGTGCATGAATGAAAATAAATGCAACTCCTGAAAAACACACTGACAAAAGGAAACACGATTAATAATAAAGTAAACACTGGAGATAGACTAGTTGCGAGAGGTGAAAAAAAAAAAAGATCTGTATCTAGTATTTAGAAATATCAGAAAAGAAATATTGGTTTTTAATGTTTAAAATAAGACAAATCTAATAACAAAATATCTATTCACAAAGACCAGCTCATCTCATAGTCATTGAAATGGCCTCTATAAAAGACCTTATGTGTTATAATGGGATTCTGAATCTACAGCATGTCTCTTCTTTGGTGTCTAGGTAAAAGCACAATAGAAAGGTTACCGGCTCAGAAAATAAGGTGGCATGCAGCTTTTAAATTGCAGGTCTCAGAGCTGCCTGCAGATATTTATTGCATTGTTTAAAAGTGCACAAAAAGTATCACTAAAACCAAATATTTCAGACCTTCAGAGCTTCATTGGTGCTTAATGATTCTGGGTTCAGACCTTTTTAAAAATATTCATGTGCCATTCTCATGCTAAGTACCGAGATCGGTTTAACACTGGCCAAAATCACTGGTTCTGATATGCACATTTGCCTCTACAAAATCTCTCAGGAACACGAGACTGATCTATTGCTGTTATTCTGTAGGAAGTTGAATCGACTGACAGCAAAGTAACACATTTTGTAAAAGAAAAAAAATGTTGTGAAAGTGGTACAAAGAAGTACAAACAAAACAAAACAGCAGTGAACCCTGGACAAGCATTTTAATTGATGGAGAGGGCTCCAGCACCCAAAAGGCATCACAAATGACATTCAGTCATTTCTACTTTAATAGCAACTTTAAAAACAAAAAGCAAAAAACAAAACAAAGAAAATTCCTACTTTTTAGTCAGAGACAACCAGGTGTTGTAAAACAGAGCGCAATTCACTCTTTGTGACAGACACACAGGGGAAAGGGTGTCAAGAGAAGTTATCTATTGCCAATTAGAATATATCAGGTGCAGGTGCAATCAGTTCATCTGGGTATAGAGACAAAAAACTGCAACAGCAGTTCTTGTTGTAGTTTTTGTAGTGATCTTTGATTCTTTTTTGTGTTTACTTTTCTGCTTCCTCAATAGTTGGAAACTATTGTGAGAACCTAAACATTTGTCATGACTTAATATGACACAGGCGTTAGTATATTGCCATCCACAGATGGTATTCAGACATATTCATTATCTGTTTGTGAAATGATTTAGAGGTTGTAGTGGTGACACATCATATGGAATGACACACATCAGTGCACACACAATAGTCGTCCAGATAAAAATCAGCCTGTCTGATCATACGTGTGAGTACCACATCTCTGTGTAGAGGCTACATTACTGATATCTACCGCAAAACCATCTCTGCTCTCAGCACACATGAAAACTATTTAATATAATAACTATTTGAAACATACAAATATTACAGCAATACTAACTCAGTTCAGTTCAGTTTTATTTATATAGCACTGAATCTCAAAGCGTTTTACATGGAAATACTTTGGTTTCAGATGCACATACATATAGATGGCTTTAGAACATGCTTATACTAATACTCATACTCCACAATCAACGTATACACTCAATAAAGAATTTAAAACCTGCAAAGATATTTTTCCTTATGAATATATTTCTTCTCTTCCTCCTTTTTATTTTAGCAATGAGGGCAACCCTTTGCTTCAAATCGAAGTTGAACCTACATCAGACGTGAGTATGACCTTTTGTTGTGCTTTCAGCGTGTGCGGATCTAGCTTTGTTCAGTCCTTGCATTGCTGATAGTACTGACAATTATGCCAGTAATATCAGTGTGTAATTGCTGGTGAATGCGAATGAAGACTAAATACCACTCTCACCAACACTTGTCACAGTCATTTGCGTTGTTCTCTCATTTAGCATAATTTGTCTCAGCTCTGTGAGGAGCCTTTAGGTAAGATATGCGTCAAAAGCAACAAGAAGGAAAAGACATCTTCGCTCCTCGTCATTGCTATTTCTATAACAATGATATAATTTGAGAAAATGTGATGCAGATTGCGTTGAATGATATTCCAGCAGGCGCCTTGGAGTAGGTCATTTTCTCTCTTGCGGTGCATTATATTTAAAATCAAATCAGAGTAAATCAACCACTTTTCCCTGTGGTTATTTTCCCTTTTTTTTTATCAGTCTATTTTTTATTGGTAACAGTCTAAACAGTCAGTATTTCAAGTGCAAACAGCCACAGAAAAATCATTATATATAGAGGCAACACAGACATACAGTATGTGTTTGTTTTTTTTCATATACAATCCTGTTTATAAGTAAAATAGTACTCAATACATTTACTTATAAGCTAAAATATATCACATCATATGCTATACTCATTGTAAAATATATATTGTTACAAGGAAAGATGATTTATTTATGTATGTATGTATGTATGTATAAAATGAAAAATTGACATTACCATCTGATAAAAACTGTTCATCCTGGGAATACAGAGCTTTTGCTACATCTAAAGCTTGGTGGGTTGGAGAAGCTTTTTGCCGATAATTATGCTTCTCTTAAATGGCATTTGTATAAAAAAAATAATAAAACATCCATCTGCTATCTTGCTGGAATGATTTAACACTATCTTTTTGTGTATAATGGCATTTTGATTCCATACATGTGTAGGAAATTCAAGCTACCCACAGTTCAATTTTGCTTTATCACAGAATGAGGAAGGCAATGATGAGGACTCTGGTGATGAGTTTGAGGAGATGAACTTGTCGCTCCTGTCGGCTCGAAACTTCCCACGTAAGGCCAGTCAGACCAGTATCTTCCTGCAGGAATGGGACATCCCCTTTGAGCAACTAGAGATTGGGGAGATGATTGGTAAGGGTCGCTTTGGAAAGGTTTTCCATGGACGATGGCATGGCGAGGTCGCCATTCGCTTAATTGACATTGAGCGTGATAACGAAGACCAGCTGAAGGCCTTCAAACGTGAGGTGATGGCCTACCGAAACACTCGCCATGAAAATGTGGTGCTCTTTATGGGGGCCTGCATGAGCCCACCACATCTGGCCATCATTACCAGGTAAGGATAAAGATCTAAGTTTGAATTAAGGTGTTCTTGATAAAGCTCTACACCTCTGACAGACATTGATCACACTTAAGTACTGTTTGCTATATTGTGTGATTGTCCTCTCTACCGGCTCACAAGCTGAGCTTCACTACAAAAAGCAGCTAATGAACACTTGAATGTAGCTACCTGTTAAGGACTAGGAGAGAAACATGAACAAATGCACTGAGGATTTTATATTTTGTTTTGTTACGTGGCAGCAAAGAAAAAGGGATACAAGCAAACAGTTTACCAGCAACAGATTACTTAATTTAGAAACTAAATAAAAAATGACTTGAATTTCAGAATTAACGAGAAAGTAATCTGAGTACCTTAAAGAATTAACTTGTAAACATGTCATGTCTTATAGTTTAATGTCCAGAAATAATATTGAATAATAAGGAAACTACAATATTTGCATGGCCTAAAAGGTTAGTTAAAGTGCCACTTTAAAATAATACAAGTTGAGTTTGAAGAACTTTTTAAAACGACCTCTATTGTTCTTTATAATTGCAGTCATAATGGTGTCCATCAATAGCCCTATATTAGAATATGTTATAGTACACAATGGTTCATTTGAGCTTTCATGTTTGAGCAGGCTGCAAAAATAATATACAGATGGCAATGAAAAGAATGCTGACCATAAAACAAATGAAAGTACAGTGCAATTATAAAAAGCAATATAATGAGACTCCATAAATGGATCATCGCAGATAAAATGCAGAAATGTTCATATGGGTTATCTGTAGGAAAAAAAATTATACAACTCTAACCAGGGTAACTGTCTGTCTGTCCGTCCGTCCGTCCATCCATCCATCCGTTCATCATTTTCACAGCTCTAAAATGTGTAGTTTGGTCTGCTTCTGAACTTGAGAGAATGACCATTTTATGGCTTTGACAGTCAGTCCTGGTCACCTAGCATTCATTCTAGATCAGCCACAGACCTTCCCTTCTTTAGAAATATGCGTTTAGAGTGTCTGACAATGGGATGTGGAGAGGTTATGATTAGAGCAGGCTGCTGCTGTTGCTGAATAGATGAACCAACCACTCACCATAGCAATAGTGCATTTGTCTTCACTACAGTGCAACAGCAGATAATATGAGGTTAGAGTGGACGTGAAGATTTCTCTCTCTTTAATTATTTCATGTATTAGTGTTTACTTTTAGGCAGATTTAAGTACTGTAAGTATTTTGCCACGAGAAGTACTCTCATTTAATTAATTAGCAGAGCTAATGACGTTCAGAAAGAAATTATTGCCCGTCCTATTGTCATCTACATAGGCTGTGAACAACAAGGAAGTCTTGCAATTTTTATACATTGTCTCTGCATATATTTGTTTTGAAGGGACTGTCCATCTCTTACTAAATGTACAACTTTAAATATGCTTTAGCACAAATGCACTAATCCCTTCCATCATATTTACTGTTTTAAATGACCAGTTGTATGATTTCTGAGATATTGCATCTGATGCCAGTTGAAATTGCTGTATGCACAGGGGAGCTAACAGGTGAGCTGGCTGCTTCTCAGAAATCCTCGCTGGTGATTGCTGAAAATAATAGCGAATGTCAGTGCAACAGGTGGCTTTGTTATCCACTAATACTCTGCTTCTCACACCACAAGGATAAAAAAAGTAACTACAAAATAGTCTTCATATTAATCATGTAGACCAAAGTGCAAAACGAAGCACACTGGTTTATTAAAGATTTCAGGCTGCATTAATAGGAACATAAATATTGATTGAAACGTTTTCCTTTAACTTTTTCCTTTATGTTGGTTGATTTTGTTGGGCATAGAGGATACAGTGATATTACTGCTGGATTTTATTCATGTAAATTGCATAATTCATTTTGAAGCACAAAGGTGATTTTCAGAATGTTAAGGTGGACTCATTAGTTCTCCATCATCTTGTCTTCCATTAAATACACCCTTTCTTCTTAGACTAGATTATCCATATCATATTTGCCGTAGGTATAAAAGTAACTGTCATAAAACATAATGTCTGCATAAAAATTTCAACTGGCTTTAGATTTAACCAGCCAGCATTTGTTAGTTAGATTTCTGTGTTTAATAAAAGACGTGTAAAGAGAGGTTTTAAATATAAAAAATGAGGCTGTCATGAGATTGTTTCAGGAATGAATATGTATGAGCTGTTAGCTTCGGGTCCTTTGTTGGTCACCTGCATGGCACAGTCGGGGTTGAGGGCTTCAAGTGTGAGGCAGGGGGTGTTTGTTGAGCTGCCTATTAAAATGCCATTTTGATGGCACCCCTCCAGAAATATCACATTGTCTAGCTGAAATACAGTCTAGCTCCATTCTGGCTTACAGTGAACTTCGCTTTTAGTTCATAGGATGGCATTTTATCCTCTAACAGTGTCTCAAACTCCAGTAATGCACACTCGTGAACTTCTAGACAAATATTTTTTCTGTTTATGTAACACTGAACATTTAAAAGATGAGGATTAGATGAAGTGGAGAGAGGTGAAAACTGAACACTCTAACAGTTAACCATTTTGTGGACTGTTTCAGTATTAGTCTCATTTCTTATGTATTTGTTTTTATTAGGGATGACAAAGAGACTCATTCAAGCCTGCAGTTAAGTTTACATCACATTGTTCAGACTATAAACATGTCAGGCGCTTGTTGATACTTTGATGATTAATTACAGCAGCACAGCATAGTGTGTGTTCACAGTCTAGGCACCCAGCTCACCACTCATCAATATGTAAGTAAAATTGGGGGTTTATAATTAACTATTCCCCTGAGTTTACAGGTGGATACTGGGGCAGTGGAGGGGTTTAAATAGTAGGCTGCAATGCTGGGTAGTGGACACTGACATGTAAGAGGGACACATTGGAGATTTTTTGTAGCTTAACTAGACCACCAAAATGGGAGGCCATGTTTGGTATATGAAATGAGGACAGAAAGGCACGATATGTGTGTAAAATAGTGCAGCTCGAGTTCCCTGCTTCTTCTGCTTCTTTGCTCCATTTCATTTAAAATATGATTTCAAAACAATTTTGAATTCTCTGTTAGAAGCAATATATAAGTATCAGTCCATTTACCATATTCACTTATCTTGTATGAATTTTTTTCTTTTATTCTTAGGAGAGCAGTACAGGAGTCCTTTATTTTAACTTCTTTGTATACGAGGTTTTAGCCCTGCACTTATCAGTTGCTTTCTACAAGCTTAATGAATCACTTCTCTTTGCAACGTTGATGTACAAAGCATGATTGAGACATATTGGAATGACAGGAAACCAGTGACAAACTAAGCTGAAAATACTCATTTAAAAGTTTCGAAAGGAATTTTTTAAGATTGACTTGTAACATCTAAATAATGTAGTGATTTTATCAAATTTGTATTACCTATTGGCATTGATGTAAACCCTGAATTTTACTGTCTTTTCCAGCTTTTGTAAAGGCAGGACACTTTATTCTGTAGTGCGAGATGCCAAAGTTGTCCTGGATGTTAACAAGACACGACAGATTGCGCAAGAGATGGTCAAGGTAAAATAACTCGGCACTGATTTCTCCAAAACACTTCAGCAGAATGCCACGTATTACAAGGTGTCCCACCCTCCCTCCCTCTCTCTGTCCTCAGGGGATGGGCTACCTCCACGCAAAGGGGATCTTACACAAAGACATGAAGTCCAAGAATGTGTTTTATGACAATGGCAAAGTCGTCATCACTGACTTTGGGCTCTTCACCATATCTGGAGTTCTGCAGGCTGGCAGGTAATTATGTTCAATACACTTATGGGACAGGAATGCTTTCGTTAGCATTTGCAATACATGAATTAGTCTTGGAGAGAAACTGAAAGTTCTGACACGTGTAGTGCAGAGACAACAAAACCTTTGTTCCATGCAGTGGATACGCTGCACATTTGTGTGATGAAAATGTCATCTTGTTATGTATTTAAACCCTACTTTTTTATTATTACTGCATACATTTTTTAACACTGTTCAATTATAATGAATGGTGATGCTTCCTTTTCTGTTTTTGAAAACCTCTGTTCCAACATGTCTAATTTACATAACGGTTGCCATTAAGATTACATTCATGCGCAAATAATTGAAAACTGTTTTTTTTTTCTGGAAGTAATTACAGTTCCCATAAAAGCTTCACACTTGTCCCCTCAAGAACTCAAACAGTGTTAAACAGAAATGTCCAAGATATAAAGAAAACATGAGTAACCAGGTCAAGGAGGAGCAAATAAATTCAATAATGGCTGGATAAATTTGCCCTTACAAACAGTACAGCAGAACTATTTGTTCTGTGAATCATCAGCAATGGTTAAAATGCTCAAAATTATTTCCCATGCCAATGAAAAAATATATATGTATGACACCCAACATCTAGACTAACATCGAAACAACTAGTAGCTCAGTGTTTTAACATCTGTAAGAAACAATTGCATTGTAACTAGAGATTGACAAGGTACAACACATACTACTACACATACTATACTACAGCAATGGTGAGCCAGGACATCAGATCCAGGGGGAGATATCATCATTACCACCCTCCAAAATTAGGTACAGAGCCCAACAGTGATCCTTTAGATGCTTTGCTATAAGCTCAAGGTAGTAAAGGAAAGTTAGCAAAATTATTAAAACTATAGTAAAAGTGTGATGAAGAAAGTGCAACAACCTGCTCATACCCTAGGCCTTAGAAAAGCCCAACCAAAGACTGACCTCTGCACATCTTCAGTTATACCAGAGGGATAGAAGCCGGAAGAATAAACTAGCTGTTTTCCATTGAACCATCCAAGGTGTACTCTCAAAGGTGGAGGACAATAGGAGAGCAACCCCACCAAGGCTGAACACAGAGCAATACTGGAAGAGCATATGGGAGAATATTGCAACACAACAATGCTCAGTGGCTTGCAAATCTAAGAGAAGGTCACAGCAACTTCCTTGAACAGGACCCAGTAACCATGAGAGTGGCAGATATAAAAGAAACAACTTCAAGTGTGAAGCTGGATAGTACTGGGACCTGATATGATTCACACCTACTGACTAAAGAAACTAACTGTGGTCCATGAACATCTGGCCGCTGCTAATGGATGAGACCCACCTGGAATGGCTAACTGAAAACCAGTCCTGATAGTCAAAGATCCCCAGAAGGGCCTAGTTCCATCCAACTACTAGCCGATAATCTGCATTAGTGCCTTTTCAGGCATCATAGTGGCTGAGATGAACAAGCACATGGCTCAGTTTCTCAGTTTGGCCTGGAAAGGAATCAGCATAGCACCAACTACTGGTAGCAGATCAGTCATCTGAGACTGTAAGACCAGACTGACCAACCTGTGGACTGCCTAGATTGACTACAAGAATGCCTATGACTCAGTGTCTCACACATGGATCCTGGAATGCTTAGAACTGATCAACAGGACCCTAAGAGCCTTCAACAGGAATTCAGTGGGGGATGTGGTGAAAAACACTGGAGGTAAACCTTAAGCTAGTTGCATAAGTGTGTTTATATTTTGTCACCATTGTTGTTCTGCATAGATTTAAATAACCTCAGATAAATCATACTGACTACAGCATAGAGCAAATGTCAGCCTTCTCCTCTATATCAATGACATCAAGCTCTATACCACCGATGCACACGACTAGGATCTACAGAATTCGGGCTGCCATTTCACTAGCTGGACCCATGTCCTCATTTTAGGTTTGATAATGTTTGAGTGGGTAGAGTTGAATGGCTTGGGCATGAATTGAGCTGCAGTTTGGGGAAGGCCTTGAAGTGGACTGACGGCGGCTCCAGGGCCTGGCAGATCCCCATGTACTAAATAGAAGTGAAGAAGTTAAAGGATTGAAAAGGGGAGGGAGGGTGAGGCACGTAAACGAGAATGAACAGCTTGTAGAACTGAGGGAGCCTATATAGATGAGAACTGGAAGGAGCATGTTTGGAGGCGTGCTCCTGCTCCTGAAATTGCAATACTTTATCTACAGTTGAACTGGAGAAGTGTAGTTGGATGGTAACAAAAAGAGGAAATGCAATCAGAATGGAGGCGATTGCACTACCAGAAGGGAACATTGCAGACACTGAAGACAGCTACAAGTACCTGGGAATCCCACAAGCAAATGGGAGTCATGAAGAGCCTGCTAGGAAAGCCGCAATTACCAAATATCTCCCATGAGTAAGGCAAGTCCTAAGGAGTTAGCTGAATGGGAAGAACAAGATTTGGGCAATCAGCAGTGCCAGTGATCAGATACCCTGCTAGCCAAAGCAGCAGATAGAAGCCACTGACATCAAGACAAGAAAACTCCAAGGAAGCTGTCACCCCTCAACTCTGAGACTAAGGCTAAGCAGAAAGAAGAAGGCCAAGGACTAGAGAAAGTCTTAGGGCCACTATCCATGATGAAACAACATATATCTATGAGTTAATCAGGAAGATGGCCACACCTGATTATGTGCCTAGTGAATACCTCACCCAGCAGAAAATTGAGAAAAATAATTATTGCAGTGCAGGAACAAGCTCTAAGCACTAGATCAATAAAGGCTGGGGTCTACCACACCAGGCAAGACCACCAGGCTGGAATATTATACAAGAACATCTGTGACAAGTTCCTAAATCAAAATGTGATATGCCCCCTAGGGTAGTTAAGAATGTCTGAGCTAAAATCTTGTGGGACTTCCAGATACAGACGGACAAACAGGTGATACTAACGAACTGGACATGGTAGATAGATATTGCTATACCAAATGATTACTGTACCAGGAAGAAGGAACATAAAATCAACAAGAAGCTTGAGAAATAAAACAGAGAGGAGCTAGAGGAAATGAGGAGGGTAAAATCAACAGTGGTATTCGTGGTACTCAGAACACCCAAAGCAGTGGCCTCCAAACTGGGCAAGTGGCTCACACAGGTATCAGGAATGACATCTGAGATCTCTGTCCAGAAGAATTTTATTTGTCACGTACACAGTCATACAGAGTACGATATGCGGTGAAATGCTTAGACAACTGCTCGTGACCTAAAGCAAAAAAAAAAGGAAAAGGCTATGAATAAGATCACAGCAGAGTTTATGGAGAAGTTTATGCAAAACTTCCCAGTCCACCTCGTACACCTGAGTGTACGAAAGCATTTTATTCATATTGATTTTTGCATGTTCATCTCTCTCAAATCTGCAATTCATCATGACACTAGAGCCAAGTGTTAATGAGTTTTGTATAGCATAAACACTGGAAACTTACTGCGAGATATTATCATTAAAACAGATATGGTGTTCAAAACTTCGACGATGTACTTGCACTTGTAGTAATTGCACTCGTTGAAAGGGATAAGTCATTTTTAATCTGTGGTTACATTTAGTGTTTTTAAAAGCAGACCAAATGCCAATATATTAACAGCAACAACATCAGCATTTTCTGTTTGAAAAAATAAGCTTATTTGGCATCTCATTTGAAGCAAAATGATGTCATTATGACATCTGCATTATAAATATGAAGCTATGATCTGTAGCTGCTTAGTTTGGCATAAACTGGAGAAAGCTGGTCATTCCCAAAGTTAACAAAACCCCCCAAATACCTCTAATCTTGTTTTATAGAAGGTAATTAGAGCTTTTTTGTGATGAAAGATCTTCATGGTGTTGTGGAAGTTTTCCATTTAAATAAAGCCTGCAGACGAGTGGTGAGCGGTAGCTAACATTTTTTAATCCAAACACACAAAGAACAGAAAACCAAGCTTGTGGAGAGCCTACATGACCGCGCGGCAGGGTCAGCAGAGTCTCACTGAGCCTAGCATGGCTCTCAGTTAAATACTGGTGAAAAGAAGTAAGATTATTTCCCTGTCACTTGTTTTGAAGCAGTGATTTTATTAAATTGTCACCCTCACAGCTGGCTGATCTGTTTGGACAATTATGATAAATACTAGCCAGAGCACTTTATGTAGTTTTGACCACTGTGACTATGAATAATGATCAAATTTCACCCACTAGCATTCTAACAACATCTGCTGACATTTGGATATATTGCCATTATCAGCGTAACATAAGTGTGCCATCTTAGCATGGGTAACGCACACACTAATCATAACAAGTTTCACGAATTCAAGTGACGCCAATAAGGTAAGAGCTGTGCATATTTTGGTTGTGTTGTTAAAACATAAGAACTGTACATTGAGAGTAAGACAATGATAAGTCTTTGTTTATCTCCTTTTCTTGTTTTTATGTTGTAGCGTTGCAATTCAGTGGATTTTAAATCCACAATCTGATGCGCTTCAAAACTTTAACACAGATTGTGATCAAGACTTAATTTCCTGCAGTGTGACTTGCAAAAACTTTGAAAACTGTCATTTACACATCACCAATTTATTTCAAAGATAAAACCACTGTAACAGTTAAACAGAAAAGTAAAAGATGATGTTCATAAAATAGAATGGCAATTACACCAACTTACCAGTAATGCAACAGCAACAATGACGCTCAGCTATATGAAACAGTAATTGAAAAGCATTACAGATTCATCTTATTGGTGGTTTTTGTATCTACAGTGTTCTATAATGAAAATGAATCAGTGTAATAGCTTGGCAGCATGATACAGTAGATCAATAAGCCCTGACAAGTCTCCATCTGCACATTTTCTCTCTCTACAGCCGCAGAGAAGATAAACTGAGGATCCCCAACGGCTGGTTGTGCCACCTAGCCCCTGAAATCATCCAGCAGCTCTCTCCAGAAACAGAAGAGGACAAGCTTCCTTTCTCCAAGCAGTCAGATGTCTTTGCTTTTGGGTGAGAGTCCTCTTGCCAGATGCCCCCTAGTTTGTTTGTCCAGACGGCATCCGAGCCTGGAGGATTATAGCAGACTGTTGACAAAGAGGGTTTACAAACTCCAAATATGTGTGTGAACTTAATAAATACTCTGCACCACATGAGGCAACTCTCATTAACACTTTTAAGATCTCATTATAGATAGAGATTTTTTACTGCTGTACAAAGACTAGTGTACAAAGACATGTATAATATAGTAATCTGATATAATAAATGAATTTTTTTTATGCTATTTCCAGTCTTTATACATCCATTTCATAAGCATTTACTGAAAATGGGATTAACAGTGTTAAAACCTAATTATGTAAAATTATGATTTTGGCATAGACTCCACTTGGCATTGCTCACCTGATTAATAAACACTTAATCTACGTGATTTGACTGAAATACTGAGTGATTGGATCTATATTTATGATAAAGATGGGCTAGGGTAATGCACAAATAAGCAATAGCAGCTGAAAGACAGCAGAACACTGGGAAAACGAATTGAAGTATAAAATGCACACTGATTAGCGACTGGTGCATCCGTGTGTGTTAAAATCTTATTTGAGCAAATAATGCGAACCAAGAGGGGGTTGCCTTTGCAAATGTGCAAAAGTGATTGAATAATTGCAGGTTGAATAATTGCAATAGTGATGGTGAGAAACGAAAGGCGTCGTCTAAGCAGGAGGACTGAAGAGAAGAGAAACTAAACAAGTTTTGTGACTGAAGGTGTGCTCAGACGCATGATGTATTTTTCCATGCGCTCCTTTTGGTCGAAAACATCTCACTGATTTTTTCCATTATTACATACAGATTTCCTGTCTGAGTGTCACTCTGATTTCTCAAGCCAAGGTGTCCTCCAGCTCCTCCTCTGAAGCCCAATTTTAAATTCATCCTAACTTGATTAAAAAAGCCCCCCTGGCTCCTGTTCTTTCTCCAGTGACATTACTGCTTCATTTGAGGGGGTGGACCCTGCTCTGTTGACTCCTAACACAATTGCTTTCTCAGATGGTTCCCCATATGGAGGTCTCATCACTATATTATTCTAAAGGGAAGAAGAGTGCAACACTGGTGCACCATGTCCAGCTGCTCTGTTAGCATTTGTGTTACCTAGAGGTGACCCTCATGGCTTTTTTGCATATTCATCACCAATCAGCCATCATCTTTTCCCCCTTACTCCTGGCAAAGAGCTATTTTTATTCTACTCAAACTCGACACGCAGGAGCAGAATGAAAACACCTTATTTGCACAGGGAAGGTAGTGAATGCTAATTTTCCATGAGTAGTAATTAAAAATGTACTGTTTTTTTTAGCTTAATTGTTTTTCAAAAATTTAAACTGACAAAAAGTCATCCACAAAATCATGCTTTTGCACATACCACGATCCAATTATGCATCATCTACAGCTGCTTATTCAACTGCAAAAATAAAGTTTGTCAGTTTATAGTTGTCCTTACTCTTGCCTGGATAAGAATCCTCCATAGGTGTTTTTCGAAGACGCTGTTATTCTTATGACCAGATAGTTTAAAACACTGATCTACTTTGCTTCTTTGTCTTCTCAGCACCATCTGGTACGAATTACACGCACGTGAATGGCCTTACAAGAGTCAACCAGCAGAGGTGATCATATGGCAGATCGGCAGTGGGATGAAACCCAATCTTGCACAAACTGGCATGGGGAAGGAGATATTAGTAAGAGCTTCTTTTTTTTCTTTTTAACTTTTCACTATTCATGAATCACCTTTTCCTTCAAAATTAGCTACTTTATAATTTTCGTGTTTAAGCACTCATTGAAAGATTACCTTGCCTGATAAAGACAGGAAGGTCATTTTCACACATGCGGTACATCATCTGTCAGAGCTTTATGTAAAAGTGTAGATGTCTTTACTCCTCTGGCTCCCAGTTGCAAAGTTTATGCAATGCGTGATTGATCCCATGAGAGCAAGTAGCTGTCTAGTGTAATTGTCTCCCCATGAAGCACCCCTGCCTTAGCCAAATTGACTATTTTCAGAGAATGCATTTGGTGTGAAAATTCTCCTGCTGTGTGCTATTGTAAACCAAAATGTTTAAATTAGTAAAAAGATTAAGTAGTGTGAAAATTTTCAAAACATTCTTTGAATTTAATTATTACGTTTTTGTCACTTTTTCTGTTGTTGTTAAGTAAATGAAGCAGATTAAGTAAACTCCAAGTATAACTTCATTTTACTGTACCATTTCTGCTATCTGTCTGCTAGTCCGCACTTGTCTCTTAATAATAGATTTTCCTGAGTAGATGTTCTGTTATAATGGAGCAAAGTATGTTTACAGTTCATTTGCATAATTGTGTTTTTTAGTTCTTCCTGTTAGACTAGTGATGCTGTGGTAGCATGAATGAAGTGAGCTGTTGGGTTAATTACGGTCCCCATGTTAGCACAGTCACTAATGTACAGCGTGATACCCTGCTCAGTGCTAAAATGAAGACCTGTGAAGTGAACCTTAAACTGCTGTGCTGATGCTTGTCAAGCATGAGTCATCACTTACCATTAAAGTTTCATGCCAGTCAAAGGACTAATACATCTTTTTAAATATTTTATTAGGAAGTTAATTAGTTAACATTACTTTTGTCTACCTAAAGCAGTGAAATTGTAATATTACATTGTTTTAGTGTAAAAAACTAAATAGATAAAAAAGAAAAAGAAAGAAAATAAAGACACACACATATGTGTGTATCTGTATATATTTGTATGTGTATATATTTATATGTGTACATATATATATATATTATATCTGCCATTGAGGTTAAATTTTTATTGACTTGAGTATATTAATGTTGACTTCCATGACATTCTGACTCCCAGCTTAGCATGTATGGACACTTTGTTAGAAATGTTAATGCAGCTGCTAGCCCCTTTCCATGATTAGGGATATCCATTCAGTATTCCGATGTGAGGGAAATCTAAACTTGTCATAACATTGCCTCAGGAGGTAGGTGAGGTGGCAGATACTTTAATCACATGGACTTTAAATCAGAGTTTTTCATCCCAACTGGGATGACTTATTCTTTTTTCCCCCTCTTTTTTGAATTTTATTTTACTTTTGCTTTTTCTGATGCTATTTTGTTAGGTTTTAGTCAATAAATTAAGACTCAGGTCTTTCCCAGCATATATAAAGCATATGTTAAAAGGCACATTTCTCCCATCTGCAAAATGTGGGAGAAATGTTATATGTTGGGCTCGAAAAGAGCTTATGACTTTGTAAATACTTAAATTAAACGGTAATTAAATACTACATGTAGCATAAACACTTGACTTTCAAGTTCATCAACTTGAAAAATTAAAGGCAATCATTTGCTTTAACTTGTCTGAGTTCAGTCATCTTATTTGGGTTTACAGTAATGTGAGAAAGGCGACCGGAGACAGTGTCCTGATTCTCCTCACTTTGTAATGAGTTTATGTGTAGAAACAGCTCAAGCAATCGCAGGTTGGATTCATCTGAAGTAGATTTTCACATGACACCAACAAAAGGTATTTGAAGAATGCTTTTAATTGAAATTGAAAAATCTCTGTAAAGATGACAGTGTGCTAATATTTTAAGGGTGTCAAGTCAGATTTCACAGTCAGGTTGGAAACACTGTCCTTTGTTTGAAGATATTTGGCTTTGTCTTTGCATTTGTCTTGATAGTCCCTTATGTGGTTGTAAAGTTTGTCAAATGCCATTTGAACGAAAATATTTCTTTACAGATTGCACACTTAGGTTGTGTAGCCCAGCTTAAGGAACAAATTTCAATCTTCTTGGTTTAGCTCATATGCCAGCCAGCCTTGTTTGCATGTATGAAATGTAAGTCAAAACCATTGCTGGGTCTGCTTGTGTTACAGTTCACTATCAGATAATCAGGCCAAATTACACCAACTAGCTTCATGAAGTTTTTAGACAACCTGGACACACCTGTTTCTTTCATCACATAAGCACCTGAAAAAGATCAAATAATTAGTTTTTTTTCTGTGTCTTTGCTTTCCAGGATATTCTGCTCCTCTGTTGGGCATACAAGCCAGAGGAGCGACCCAGCTTCTCCAAGCTGGTAGATTTACTGGAAAAGTTGCCAAAAAGGAACCGCCGCCTTTCCCACCCAGGGCACTTCTGGAAGTCAGCTGAGTATGTCAAATAAGTTAGGGACATAAAATGGCAAACAATCAGCAAGTATAAAAAAGCAGCCGCCATAACTCCACATAAATAACCCACCTCCTTAAAGAATGCACTGAATCCAAAAGCCAGCCCAGTGATGAAAACTGCCCGTGCTGTGTGTATTTTCATGGAATGTTGGCATGTGTGTGTACAGATACGTTGACTGTCCAGTTTCTCAAAGCAGTCGGGACTCATATTTTCTTTGGTTTGATTCACACCATACTGGATATATTTCCTTTATCTTTTTGTCTTTTACTATTGACTTGTTCCCGTCATTATATTTATTTCTTGGCTGTATCTTGCTTGTAATTTCAAACAGATCACGTCATCCTGGACTTAAAAAAAAAGTTTTGAACAAATGTTGTTTTTTGTGTTTTTTTTCCATGTTTTATTCTCGTTTGGTTCGAATGAGTGTAAACGTTGAACATCACATATTGTATATATTCATAACATTATGTTGCCATTCCTTATGTCTGTCAAATGTGTAGACCATTTTGTCAGCGTTACCTCATTGTCTCATGTGTGGATGTCCAGGTTTCATCTTTGTCTCAAATGTTTTGTCTAACTGAAAATGCCCTTTTATTTACACCGTACCATTTGAATGTGAAGAAGCCAGCATCCCTGTTTGTGTGGGGATGTGTTGGCCCAGTTCTTTGATGGGAGACTGTTCTCTGATCAGCCTGTGCTTTGAATATTGCCTGTGAACATAAGCTAGATGTTTGAACAATAACAGCCTTTGGGAAAAAAAAGAAAAAGAAAAAAAAAAGCCACCGGTCAGACCAGGAATCCCCTACTTGACGATGTTCTGTGAAATTGCTGACACTTGAAATGTAGTTTTCGTCAGCTGAACTAATTACCTTTCGGTAGTGCTGTCACTGAGCCCCCCCCCCCAAAAAACCATTCCCCAGTTCCCATAAATCACTGTATACTATTTTTCTTTAAATAGATAATGGCAGATAACAGTATAATATAGATCCAAAGCTTGTTACAGTGTAGTCGGTACAGTAATTTTAAGTTATTTTAAAGTTGTAGACCCTAATCACAAAGTTTTACAAGTTACACATTAGCTTACTCAATATGTGTATCCAATGGAAAAGATTTAAAAAGCTTAAAATCCCCATCTCTGCACTGAAGTGACTGTTGGACATAGATTGAGAAAAATGTGGCTTCTGAATAGCAAAATAAAATTTAAAAAAGGTTACAAAGTTTCTTAAAAGCAGTGTTGGAGTCACTTTGAAACTGAACGCTTCAAATAAATTCTTCCTAATCTTAAATATTTATTGAAATCCCTCCCTCTGCACTGTTCTCGGATGGCAGGTTTTAAGATCTACTCTTCCAAGCTGAATAAATAATCTTGTAATCAGCTGTGTGTTCAAAATGAATTTTACAGGCAGCTTGACTGCATTCATATCTGAGAAAGAGATGCATACAAATGATACATTCTTGTAAGATGTAGGTAATTAAAGCAGGACTTTGCAACTGTTGTTGAGGAGTTACGAGATAATGCTAAAGCTACTTCTTCCAGTATTGCATAAATTGGTAAATCTGCTTTTTGCTAATGTCAGCCACCGTAAGTTATGGTTGCACCACTCTGCATTACTAAAAAAATTATCATTTGTAAGATTTTAGTTAATTCTCATCTGGTATACAGAGTCAGTGTGATTTTTCTTAGCTACCTGCTCCTTATGAATATAACAGAAATATGGCATTCCTTGTGAATGCAAGCAGATAAAATGTAATGTTCCTCTCTGATGGTTACTTAAAAATCGTTGTTTGCCCTTAGATGTTGTTTTAAATATACCTGCCATCAGATGCTATAAAAGTTCTAAAGGATAAGAAAAACTGGAGCAGTAGAAAATGAATATATGTCTTTATTTGCTGTGATAATTGGCAAGATTTGATAGTGTTAACTTCTTTGCCAGGTTTATTGTTTAATTAGACACAACAGCTTTTCCATCTGTGTCTACAATGATGGCTTTGAATGGGTTATTTTTGACAACAACACTGGTATAAAGCTGACTGTGGAGCACATTTAAAAATAATCTGAAACTTGCAATCATGTAACTTAAATCTGGCTGAATTTTCCCTTTAACATATCAGGAAAAAAATAAATAAAACATATCAGGATGTTGAAGACCACCCCTGGCCATTTTTCTACTTCATACTGTATATCAAAATATATTTTAAATGTATGTTATAGAGAACTAGCTAAGTCATATCACCATGAAATTGGAAGCTGTGGCATAATTTGAGCTGTACACTGCTTGATTCTGTCTAGCCACGTTGAATAGATGGAGACAATCCAGTCATGTTAAATAGCCATTTTCACCTCATTATATACACATCTGCCAGTGTTGGAAAATGCATACAAACAATCTGCTGCTGTTTTTGGGAGTCTGTCTATTTTGGAATTGCTCAGATTCAAATATTGTAAGTGGATCATTTATATTTGTACTGTTTACAACTTTAAAGTGCATGAGATGGACTATCAAAGATTGATTCTTGTTAAGAAAAAAAAATCCTTCAATACTATATATAAAAAGTATGTGAGCATTTTTCTGATGACCTGTTGTCCATTGAGCAGTTTGATCTCAAATTTTACATCAGGCTTTGCAAAACTTTTCAACAGCTTTGTTCGAGAGAATGATTGTTGCAGCATATTTATAGATTATATAAATGATTATACTAGAATTAAAATTTAAAAAGTTACGACCTGTGCACATGCTTAAGTTGACAACAAACCGACTGGACAACAATCAAAGATATAACATTAGTGCCAAGTGTACATAACAGATTGTAGACAATGTTTTATCGTCACTTGCCGTGATAATAATATTCCTTGTGAACTTTTTGAACTTTTTCTTTTGAATGTATAAATTGTGTTGTGTTTTTTGTTGCCTTTGTTATCTGTTCATTTTAATTTATTTCCTTCATTTTCCTTCTAATTGCATAAGCATTGATGCTGTGTTGTTTCTTTTCCTTGATTCCGTCCCTGTAATGTAGATGATAGCTCCAAAAAGCTTGTATTTAATGATGCCTTATGGTCCATGGCTTAGTGATGAGTAGATTTTGATCACAAGCTCTTTTATTTGCACTCATCCTTTAAAAAGTGTATGACAATAAAAAGATGTTTTCATTTTGGACGTTTTCTCTTTCTTTTATGACATCTTTTATCTTAGTCGACCCTTATCCATATTTTATGTTGGTTCAATTTTTTAACACATCTTCACAAACAAATGCACTTCCTAAAATTCAGTCTTATATAGTAAAAGTAAAATGTAGATTTCGATGATCTGCTCTCAATTTCTAATAAACTGTCATAATAAAATTGAAATATCTATTTTATATAATTTGCAGGCTTATAAGATGGCTGTTAGTCACATAGAACAGTAGCTTTAGTCAATGTGCTGTTTCTATGGTGGAAAAATAATACAGAGATGAAGATAAAATACCAATGAACCATCGCAACTCTTAACATCCTGTTTTTTATTGTAAGATGCTGTGCAGTGAGATAGTGCCAAAGCACGCAGCCACTCTGCAGGTGCTCACAAACTAAATGAATTCTCTAGTTGTTGAATATTCCCAGCTGTCCATCCTTTGGAAAAAAAATTAACTGAAGCAATCAGCAGCACACAATTGTAGTGAAAAGCAATTTAAAGTGATATTCTTTCAAGAAAATCTTGAAAGAATAGGCTAAAACCAACTTCACATCCACAACAGGATCTATTAAATGAGCCATTATTTTAAGAGGTTAAAGACATCAGTTGAAATCTACAGGTGTATTTCTACTTTTTCTACCAGTGAACTGTTTCCATGACACCCATAAACTAAGTTTAGCTGGGTTTGTCATGTGGAAATGCCTCAGCCTGCATGCAGTAAGATAACACAATCCATTGCCCTTTTTAGAAAATCAAAAATAAATGGGTAATTCATTAAAAGTCCTGGTTCGATCCCCCAGCTCTCTCTGTTTTGGTCGTTGTGTCCTTGGGCAAGACACTTCAACTACTGCCTACTGGTGTTGGCCAGAGGGGCTGATGGCGCGATACGGCAGCCTCGCGTCTGTCAGTCTGCCCCAGGGCAGCCTTGGCTACAGCTGTGGTTTGCCTGCACCAGTGAGTGAATGAATAGTGGAATTGTAAAGCGCTATATAAATGCAATCCATTATTAAATAATGTACAACCCCAACTCTAAATGAGCTCAGATAAGTAAAAATAAAAGGAAACTGCAGTGATTTGCAAATTTCATAAACTCCAATTTAAATTTCATGGCAGCAGCACATCTCAAAAAAGCTGGGATGTTTACCATCCCCTAACAGCCGTAAACATCTGTGAACTGAGCAGACTAATTGTTGGAATTTTGGGTGAGGAATGCTGTCCTATATGTCTTAGGATTCAAGCTATTCAGCAGTCCTAGGTCTTTTTTTGTATTTGTGTTTCATAATGCACCAAATGTTTTCAGTTAGTGAAATGTGTGGACAGCAGGCAGGCACTAACACACACTAATACTATCAGAGACGCAGACTTTTGAACTGAGTGCTGATAATAAGTCAGATGATCCCTCTCCTCTGCAGTCCAGACGATGCAGTGTCTATGCTTACCAAAACTAATTTCAAATTTGGATTTGTCTGACTACAGAACAATTTTCCTCTTAGGTGCGGTCCATTTTAAACAAGCATATATGGCCCAGAGAAGACACCAGTGTTGCTGGATGATGTTCACATATGGCTTCTTCTGTGCATGATGAAGCTTAACATTTACAGGTGCCATGTCGAACTGTGTTCACAAACAGGGTTTTCTGGAAGTGTTCCTGAGCCCATGCAATGGTTTTCATGACAGGCTTATGCCTGTTTTTAATGCAGTGCCACTGAGGAACTGAAACTCAAGAGCATCTGGTATTAATTTGTCCCTTATCCCATGTACACATAGATTTATCCCGATTCTCAGAATCTTTCGGTGACATTATGTACTGTAGGTTATGATTTACAGTCATTGCAAGTTTATGTTGAGGAACAGTTTTCTGAAATTGTTCCAGAATTTGTGATGCAGTTTGGGGTTGTTGTTTTGTTTTTTTTTGTTTGTTTGTTTGTTTTTTCTTCTTTGCAGAGAGGTGAACTTCTGCCTGTTTTTACCTCTGAGAAACTTTTCTTCTCGAAGATGGCACATCATTCTGTTGCCAATTAACCTTATTAGTTGCAAAATCTTGCTACAGCTGTTCCTTTTTTAGTACCACCTACCTTTCCAGTGCTTTGTTCTCCTATCCTGACTTTTTTGAGATGTAGGGTTGACATTAAATTTAAATTGAGCTAATATTTTTCTTAAATTGGTGCATTTTCTCAGCTGAAATATTTGATGTTTTCTATAATCTACTGTGAATGAAATATGAGGGTTTTTTTGGGAAAGGACAGTAGACTGTATCAGTTTGTACTTGTCTTGAAGTCTTTTGTCCCCTAAAATGAAAAGAAACCATTTATTTCAAAGGCTGTAGGAAGGCAATGATGAAAGATCCCCATGGGCACTAACATCTGACTTCAACAATACATGATGAAGATATCAAGATAATAATCATATAACAATGCGCGATGTGCAAAAATGGGGTCTTGATTTCAATGAACATTTATCTTAACTTTTCACAACTCTAAACTTATATACATAAGTATCTGTGATACTTTTTTGTGTACCTTGGTTAGAAGCTTATTCATAGCACATTTTAGACAAACATAAGGAAACCAAGGATATTGAATATATCAACTTTATATACATCAGAATTACTTTGAACATGTATCGTGGCATTCACGTCAGTGAAGCTGTTCCAATAGTACAAAAATTCTTTCATTTATTTCCAGTCTTTCGTGCACAAACTGGCATACTGATGATAGTGTGTGCATGTGTGTGCAAGTATCTGTGTCATACAGTGTCAGACCTGTGACTCACTGGTTGAATAGACAGAATGAGTTAGTGAGGGCATGGAGCAGAAAAATGAAATGATAGATAGGTGGACAACCAGCCCTCCTCCTCTACATCCAACATTAAAGTCCAGCCTCAGTCACCGAAGTGTAAAAAATCCACATCACCCAATCTCAGGAAGGCCTGAAGCCCACCAGAGCATGAATGTTTGGTTTCTGTCGACATTCTTAAAAGTGTTAAAACCCGATAAGGTTCAGTGCATTTCTTGTTATAGTATATACTGACATAAGAAGCAAAAATAAAAACAACAGGGATTCACAAGGTCATTAAATTAAATGTTCCTTTGCTGTGATTATTATGGATAATCCACTTGATGGCTATCATAATAAAATCCTAATTAAAAAAAGAAACAATAATAACACAGCTCCTTAAAAAACCTAAAGGAACAATGGATTTGCAGGCTTAACAGCTTTCTAAAGTGATACGCAAGTTCTTGCAAATACTAAGTTGTAATTCTTTCTGCGCTCAACGTTTCATAAATAAGATTTGAAAAAATTGAGGTTTGAAAAAGTTATTGTCAAGACTGTATAAAAGCAAGTGGATGCTTTTATATTAAAATAATAATTTTAATTTAATTCAATTAGGAAATTATTCATTATTATTGGAAAAGAAAATCACTTTCCTGTTATAAATGTCAAGTTATTTCATTTAAAATAAAATGTTTTTCTGATGTTTGCATTGGGTTGATACCTTTGATCATGTCTTCGTAATATTTTGTCCATCATCTTCATTTTTTATTTATTCCATTTTGAGATCGTTGTACTTTCAGAGCTAATCATAAGGAAAATATACTGTAAGAGCAACACGGCTGCAGGTAATAAAACTAAAAAATACTTTCCCTATATTGAATATTGATGGTCCTCATGGCAGCACAAAACAGGAACCATGCACTATAATAAAGGGAATGGAAAATTATACACTATATTCTCAGCAGAATTTCAATAAAGTTTAATTGCAGAGTGATTTAGAGGGTGTAACTAAAGATGTATTATGAGAATTGAATGTGTTTCAAAATGACACAAAAATCACTGCAAAGGTAGCTGCTCTTTTGGTGTATAAGCTAAAACAATTTTTCTCCCTAAATGATTGGCTATCATAGAAGGATGCAGAAAAACTGTGGTATGGGTTAATGCAGAAGAAATCCAAAGTTATGTGCAAAATGTGTTTATTTATATTTAGCCCCAAGAACAATTTCTCCATAACCTCAACCAACGTGCCATTCTTGGCTAAACATAGTCGCATATGGTATACGATCCACCCCAAACTCTTCCCATTCAATCATTAAAAATAGGGGTAAAAAAGTAAAAATATTGCCACTGAAATTGATCCAGCCACCAGTTGCGTTGCACCTAAACGTGCAAACATAGTTGCGTCAAAGTTTATTTGTCATGTAATGTTCTTCTTGGCACTTCATTGGCTTAATGAGGCTAATTATGCCAACTCTGTGCTCACCTTTGCAAATATAATATAGGTCTACAAAAACACACAGCATAAATATTTCGAAAATAGCAAATTTAGATTAGCTCTGTCACACAGCCTCCAAGGACTGCAGGGCTCTCTTTATTCATTTAAAGACACCCACATGGTTTATTATGCTGGAGATGTATTTCATTAGATCAGGGGTTTGGAAGTCAAACAGAAAGAGAGAGCAGAAGAGCTACAAAGTGTGCCATACAATGGGGATGTCCTAAAGGTTTAGCTTGCCTGAGCCAAAAGTCGTGCCAGTTAGAAAATACTCATTAAGCTTTGAAGCTTAACCCCCCCCCCCCCAAGACAAAATAGACTGGCAACACCTGTGTGTAAGCACTAAATCCCATGCAAAAGTGGGACTCATTCCCCGTCAAATGAGGTGATAATGTTAAATAATTGCAACCAGCAGGGTAGTCTGTGTGACATGTTTGGGGAAGAAGTTTTTGGTGGTCAAACTGTGGTAATTTCACATCATGCTCAAGAGCCTGAGAGTGGTTCACTGCCTGACATCCACTTGGCAAACCCACACTGGTTGAACTGTAGATCCCAAAAATAAATTTTACATAATCCAAAGGATGGAGGATGTGACCCTGTCTTCCCCTCCAGCAGGCCCTATGCTGGCCCATCTGGCTGATAATGTGTAACAACAGTGCTTCTCACAAAGATCCATTGTCACTTTCATGGACGCAAAGTTTGGATGTCTTATCTGCACAACATATAGAAATAACTGCTTTAAATCTGCTACAAGTCTGAAGGCACACCCTTCACATCTTGACAGTGCATCAAGATCTGAAGACTTACACCAATTCTGAAAAGTGCCAGTATGTGACAATTTGAAAGAGACTGTTTGGAATACAGTTCTAGGATGTGTTTAATTTGATTTCCATGTGTTCTGCATTGTTAGATGACAGCAGTTAGACATCTAACAGTGTGGACTCCTGTGGTGCTGTGTGTTAAGACGGAGAATTTAATCTTGTTTTTGTTTTCCTTCCCCTTCCTGCTCCAGGCTGTAATGGAGACATCGATGGGACAGTGTCTTTGTGTGAAGCTCGTCCTCAGCTCTGCTCACATCTGCTCCACCGCCTGCCTGCCTGCCACCCACCTACCCACCCTCTCTTGTCCCACCTTGCTTCCACAACTCTCACCTTTCCTGCTCCTTCTTCTTGCTCCAGCTCTTACACGTTCCCCCTCATGCCTGAATGGACCCTTTAGCGGTCAGTATTGGCCCACTTTCCCAGAGTGGGTGACAAAACACACCGCAGACTTTCAAACAGAGAGGCCTTTCTCCGCTCTATGCCTGAAGCCCTTCCCTAAAACACCCTGTGTCTTTCTGTTGAACACTTTCAACAATCCATACACCACCATTCATGCTACGTTGCAACTCATTTTCAGCTGCAAGTATGTTCTCCAGTATCATGACTGTGCAACATATCCTTCTTAGCTTTTTAAGCTTTGCTCTTGGGGGACATTTTCACGGCAGCTCGCTACAAAATTGTTAACTGCAACATTTCATTTTGCAAGTTGTTTTTTGTTGTTGTTGTTGTTGTTGTTTGTTTTGTTTTGATATTTCTAACACTTTAAACTGATTTGTAAATCATTTTTGAAGGCCCTAACCCTACCCAAATTATGTATAATTTCCACTGCACCACTTGATTTTTCATTTTTTTTCTGGATTTCTGTGCTTGTAACCAGTAATAGCTAACAAACTTGGCCTCTAGAAATACCAATAACATGTTTCAAACTTGCCACAAAAAATGCATTTCTATGAAACATACTGAGAACGATGAAATAGAACATCTGCAGCGAATGAATAACTCAGATGTAGTATGACACAAAGCTTTAGTCAGTGTTTAAAGAAAAAAGATCGCTGTTTTGTTTTAATTTAAGGGCAAAATGTCTTAAAAAAACACTGTAAGGTCTGCTCTTATTTAACCACACATGCTGTCACTGCTAAAATACAGACGCAAATGCTTGCCTTTGGCATCACAACTGCAATATAAATTATAGAACAAAACCCACCATCAACCCCAGCCATACAGCACTTGCAGATTATGCCAGTACATACATGTTGCACTACTACAAAATGTAGTGCGTCATACACGTGACATTGCCTGTACGCAGGCTTCAAGAAAGGCAGTGATCATGTTTCATAAGTTCCCATATGTAAAATTTATAGAGGCTGGGTTGATGTGATTCTTAACATCAAACGTCTGAACATTCTGAACACAACTTGTGGTCACTAAGCAGCTGTATCTGTGCAGTTGGGAGGTCAAGTGCCTTTTTCAAGGACATCTCAGCAGCAGGGGTTAGCAAAGCAAAAAGGTGACTCTTTTTTTGTCACTCATATTGTCCCAGTTGATTTTCGGCATTTCTATCTGAATCCAAATGTGAGAACTTTACTGTTTGTACAAACCAGAAATCATCACATCAGACAGTTTCTATTTCTCTTCTTGCACAGAGAAATTATAGATTGAAAGAAAGCTTTGCATTTCAAAATCTAATCCAAGATTTTCAAATTTACCAGGCACGTTTGAACAAGTCACTGCTTTTGAAAAAAAAAATGGAGAAGTGCAGTGCTGGTGGAGGGAATCAAACCTTCCAATGAGAGCATCTCAGTTTAATTGATTCCATTACATGGTCTACTAACTTGGAAATCGACACACCCATTTGTCTGGAGTGACAAATTAATCTCTTCCAAGTGAGTGAAGAAGAATGGAATGAATTCCAAAAACTCCATACCCACGAGACGAATGTTAAAATACCTCTGCTGATATTCACATCCAGTGAAATGAATGCGAGTTTTTGCTTTTCTCTGAGAGATTTGCTTCTACAATATTAGAATCTGTGAGTGATGAGAAATGTTTTGTGTACATGCTATGTGAGCAAATTACAGAGACAAAAAATGTGCTATTTGGACGGAATATTTATATTTGTGTTTATGAAAGACAAGACAATATTTGAAACTTTCCCCACACATGCAGGTGTCTAATGACCTCACAGCTATGCAATGAAAGCAATGGACATAAATAATCATCAGTGACAGTTTTGTGTTTTGTATTTATTTAGCAGTCAGAGTCAACTTTTGTCTTTGAGTACACCTCGAACATTTACATAGAACTGATGGATGGTGTCACTTTTTTTCATAGTGCAGAAAATTGGAGTCATATCCTCAAAGGATGATGTTTTGCTAATTAAGATGGAGCTTTCAGTGACCTCCCTGTGCACTCTTTAGTGAGAACACTTAAAGCCACATCCACCATAAGCTTCACTACTAGAAACATATAAGTGTCTACAGAGGCTGCCTGCAGAATACTTTTAAGGATTGGCGCTGTACTGCTCAGTTCATGGCCACAACATAGCTAAATATGGCATCGTGCTCTATTGTTCCCTTTGCAAAGAATTCAAATGTAAACTTGTCCGTCCTTGGACAAAATGAATTAGAATTGTTCTGCCTGAAATTGCTTTGCAGTTGTTTGTTTGAATGGCTACTTTTATATGCACACAATAATGCCATTATTACCAATAATGTGAGCAAAGCATGAGCCTGATTAAGCCTTTGACGTGGTTTCATACTGTGACAGCACCCCCACCCCTCCCCAATTAATGAAATCTTTTTTGTGATTGATGTATTATGTTTGTGTGTGTGTGTGTGTGTGTGTGTGTGTGTGTGTGTGTGTGTGTGTGTGTGTGTGTGTGTTAAAGTGAAATGATGGCTGAACATAAAAGGGGAAAGTTTTTTGTTGGTTTGGTTTGTTTTTTTTCTTTTCAGTATGCTCCACTAAAAAGCTTGAGGCAGTGGCAACCAAGAGACACAAACAAGCTCTTATGTTATGTGCATCCTGCCTGAAGCTGTACTGCCTTTTTACTGCCTTAGTTTTACACCTGGAACAGGATCGCTTAAAGAAATGACAACTTTTCTGTTCCATGTGTGTCCTGGCATTAAAGGATGTATATGGTGAGTCTATTTTTCTAG
This sequence comes from Astatotilapia calliptera, assembly GCF_964374335.1. Classification (NCBI taxonomy): domain Eukaryota; kingdom Metazoa; phylum Chordata; class Actinopteri; order Cichliformes; family Cichlidae; genus Astatotilapia; species Astatotilapia calliptera. The sequence continues at coordinate 32,686,118 of NC_137433.1, read as the reverse complement.
CAATCAAGAATTTCCAAGTAATAAAATACTTGTTAGTTCAAGTCTCACTTCCCTATCTTGTGGTAATAGTTTTATCTAATAATCCAAGATTTTTAAAAAGACCAATTTATATACTTTCCATTTTTCATGTAAAAATCTCCACCATGTCTTTGGTATTAATTTGAATTGTGAAGCGAACATCAGCCACACTAGTGAGAAGTCTGAAAGTCCTAGCTGGCGGAAGCTGATTTAGCACAGTGCTTTTCAGACAATGAAGTATTCTGCATCCTGTGTGAGTGTACACAATGTGGTCAGAGGACAACCACCATTAGACCTATTTCTCAGCAGTTCCTCTTAATCTTCCTACATGCACTTGGCTAATAGGGCACCGTGGAGATCAAACACTGTGGCAGGGCTTCAAAAAATGATTCACAGAAGAAGAAAGGCAGCACCAGACTGCAAAATGAGGTGTTCTCAGCTCCTCTGCATGCCTAATTGATCAATGAAATATTTTCAGGTGACCCAAAACACAGTGATCCATGTAAACCCACTTTCCATGACAAATACAGATGAGTACATGCAGTTGAGAAAATGAGAAGGTGATTATTTTCCTGCTGAGAACTGTTCATGGTTCACTGTCGAGAGCATCGAGGACAGACAAACAAGGCAGGGTCAGAGAGGTGGAACTCTGGATACATATGAGGCTGATGTGTAGGCTAAACATGTGAGAATGATGCAGCCTTGTAGTGTAATGAGGAATGCTGAGAAACACCATGAAAGTGTTTCAATCTGACTGTTATACCAGGGAGTGCATTGAAAGGGCTTCTTACAATACTTCTGTCATTTTTTTCCCAGAGTTTTGTTTGGAAAGATTTAAACTCAACTATCTGTCATCAAATGAGTCAAACTTGAGAATGTACAGGATGATGTCAAATACAAGCAGCTTTTCCAAAAGGAGAGAACATATTATCCTGAATTTACACAACAACCTCCTTTCTGATGACAACTGCTCATACTGCTGATTCAAATGTACTCTGAATCTGTCGTTAGCATTTGAGTGGATACTGTTTGTTGTATATGAGTATTATTTTTGTCCAGGCCTCATCTCACTGTAAAGCATATCTTTTTTGCTTCTTTTGTTGCCATTATTACCTTAAAATGCTTGGCTGCAACTGTCATAATGCAACACTTTGATGCCCCCCCCCCTCCAGATTTCTGATTTTGATTATGAAAAAAAAAAAAGAAATCATACATTTTTTCATCATCAAAGTCACCGTCATGTTGTTTGTGGTCATCAGCGTTATCATCCTCATAACAACATCAGCAAAAACACATAATGTTGTCCTCATTCAAAAGAGCCTATCTATCATTCAAGCTTGTAATGGAACTTCATTTGTATAATTTGTACAGTAAAGTTTATAAAAGTTTTCTACCCTTTCAAAAATGATTTAGTTTCTGCTGTTCAACTGAATGTCAAAGAAAAAATACATTTGCAGGCCTTGATATAAAGTTTGTGTTTTTTGTGCAGCATTTGGGTTTGTTCTACTGTTCATAAGAGGAAAAAAAAAGTCAATAAAAAATTTAAGTGATAAGTTCATGCTGTTTGTGTGAAGTTTGCATCTGACATCTAAAAGTGTGAAATATGATGAAGCACCTGCCCTTAAGAATACCACTGAAGTCCACTGACTTTATTTATTCAAGTTTTTGTCTTGTTTGCTCTGCAAGAATAGATTGATGGAAAAGAGAGAAAAAAAAAAGAGCAAACAGTATGACTCACGTTAGGCCCCAAGACATCATTAACGTTGCTATTAATGCAGCTTATGTTGCACTGACATTAGAGTTAGAAAGCTCATTTATTATTCTCTTGATATTGACCAAGGAAGGCCAACTGAACTTATTTGATGTTATTTTATTATAGCTCGTGGCAGTAATTTGAAGGATTACATTTACACACACACACGCACGCGCGCGCGCGCGCACACACACACACACACACACACGCGCACACACACACACACACAGGGCAATTTACAAGCTGAGTTATTAATATTAGGTCTTGTTGAATTCGTTAATCATCTGTTGGATTTTTACAGCTACGAGGCTGCCTTTTAAAAGCTGTTGTCCACGTTCAGAAGTCCTGACGGTCTATTTGTTCTTCCATCACCTACAGGATACCCTTTCATTTATCGTAGGGATGCAAAGGGTTTATCTACAAAGTATTTACTTTATAACTTTGTTGCTGTGAGGCAACAGTAATGATAAAATCTATTAGCTTGTTAAAACCTCAGAACTCAATACATCCATACTAATTAGTTTAGTGCCATTTGAACTAGGTTTCAGTCTTTGGGGGCAGGTTGGGGGCAACTTTAATTTGTTGGTCAGTATTCAAACAGCTAAAAGAAAACATTAAAGCCCATTTTTTAAATGGATAGCGACCGTACATATGTTTTTACTAAATAGTTGATTAGAAGTGTGAGTGTACATAGATAAGAAATAAGGAGAATAAAGATGGATGTGGACAGAAATCATCATACAGGCTATTAAGACTGCGACAATTAATGTCTGTATCTGACCAAAGGTTCCCAATAAACCTTTTCATAAATTGCATTATTTTGGAGATTGACAAAAGGATGAAATGTTAGATTAAGTTCATGTTTTTTGCTTATTAATGCAAGTCAAATCTAATCTATGAAATGTGCTTTAAATAAGGTATTTAAAGATAGAAAAGCTTGCTTACCTTTAGAATAAAAGGTACATCTTGATTTTGTAATTGTGAATATGGTAAACACTGCATCTGCTTAATATTCATTATGATAATGTGAGCAAACTGGTACACACAGCCACTACCACTCACAGAGTTAATGACAGAAAGTGTGAGAAATATGAACAAAAAAAATAAGAAATATGCAAAATTACCATGAAAATATATGAACTGGACAAATGAATCCAGAACAGGCACAGCTTTTGTTCTGTTCCTCACAGCCAAATGCACACAACATACATAAGTAGTCATTGGTATTTTGGCTTTTGTAACAATGTTAATCTTTGATAGGAGTCACATCCTTTTATCCCTATCTTCAGAGTTTAAATTCCAGCTTTTTATTTAATTTTTAAAAATTTTTTTTTTTTTTACAGATTTCAGTTTGATCACAGCTCTGGTATATGGGTCATGTTTCCCCTCAGTTTAAAAAAAACGGACCCTGAATTGAATGCAGTGATCACACTTAAGGGAATGGCACAAATTGTTTGTCAGCTTGAGGTGAGCTTTTACTCAGGAGCCTCTACATTGGATATGATCAGTAATTTCAGACTTCAAAGAGGAAAAGAAAGTCACTGGACATAAAAGAAAAATTGAAACTACCTCCATGCCTTTATGCATGCCCAGCCTAATATTACCATAGGTAAACACCCGTTCTCTCTCAGACCACCAAAAACTGATGGTTTAGTTGATTTGATATGAAAAAAATTATACATTATGATGCTTTTATCATTATAACCTTTCATCTGTTCTTTATTGCAAAATAGAAATAAAGAAACAAAGAGTTATGCATAAGACTCTAAGGTGCACTTTCACATGTCAGTCATTGCTGTAAGAAAGTGGATGTTTAAACAAAAAGTAACACAAAATTGAAGTCCCTTGTTGAGAAGAGCTGCATGAATATTGCACTGCTGTTCACCTCCCTTAAAATTCGAATTGTCATTTGAATGACCTAATTATGTCAACTTAAGGGCAAAGTTCTTAGTCCTGACCCAATGGTTGACAAAAAAAACTGATGACCAGATGGTAAAAATAGACTTTACTCCTGACTCAGTTAAACAAAAGATGCTGCACACAGAAAGCATGAAAATACAACAAAACTCCAAAAAACTAAACTTTACACAGAAAGTAAAGAAATGTGTGTTTGGTCGTTTATTTCTTTGTTGTAACAATGCTTCATGGCAATAAGTCTTATACCACTAGAGAGACTGTTTATTACCCTTTAAATTCTCTCTCATTTACAATTAAAATGCACCTGTAGTATAAGCAGCACAGTGGACTATCTGGGTTGCACCCATGAAAACTTGCCAAATGTTCTCTGACAGTAAATAAACAACTAATCCTGCTGAATGATTGGAATCTGAAGAAAGAAGACATATTGGCAACTTAAAAATGTATTCATAACAAATAGGGGCCTGTGGAAGAATCATGCACAGCCACAACAGCCTGGCACCTCCTCCACATGCTGGTCTCCAAGTTGGTCTCACATTGCTGTGGGATGGCATTCCATTCTTTAACCAGTGTTTGTTGCAAGTAAGCCAAAGTGGTTGTCTTGGTTACTTTGGTACAAACAGCATACCTGGTTCCAGTGAACATGTTGCTGACATCAGAGTAAACAGACCTGATAGTGAAGGGCAGTCATGGCAGCCAAAACAGAAGCCTAGTTCAAATGGCACTAAACTTTGAGACTGGAGATTGGCTGCGTGCAGTGTGTTCTTCTTTCACCCCAACCAGTTGCAGCAGATAGCCCCGCCTCTCCCTGAGCCTGGTTCTGCTGGAGGTTTCTTCCTGTTAAAAGGCAGTTTTTCCTTCCCACTGTCACCAAAGTGCTTGCTCATAGGGGATCATATGATTGTTGGGTTTTTCCTGTATGTATTATTGTAGGGTCTACCTTACAACATAAAGCGCCTTGAGGTGACTGTTGTTGTGATTTGTTTACCTTCTGTGAGAACTAGTGCTGAAGTGTCTACACTGTGTTTGGCTGGATAAGTACTGGACTGTACACTATTGGGAAGCAATATAGGGAATCTGGTTCGACATGCCTCTTTGCAGTTGTCTGAATGGGAAGCAGAGCTTTCAGGCCTCTTTACTATGGAACCAGCTCCAAGTTTGGATTTTGGAGAAAAACACTCTCTCTCATTTTAAGATTTGGCTTAAAGCTTTCCTTCTTGATAAAGCTCTCTGGATCAGGTAACATTTAACCATCGCTTTGTTATGCTGCAAAAGGCTTATGCTGTTGTGGCAGCTTCTCATGATTCAGTGAGCGTTTTACTCATCTCTTTTCACTCTCTGATAGAGTGAAAAGAGATGAGTTTACTGCATTTAATCATAAGTAAATCAATTATTAAACTCTCTAGTTTGTTTTTTGTCTGCCCCCCTGTGAGTCTGGTTCTGCTGGAAGTTTCTTCCTGTAAAAAAGGCAGTTATTAGTTCCCACTGTCACCAAGTGCTTGCTTCAAGGATATTGTATAGTTGTTGGAGTTTCTTTATAATATTGCATGGTCTTTATCGTACTGTATAAAGCTTCTTGAAGTAACTGTTGTTCTGAATTCCCGGTATATAAATGAAATTGAACTGATTATATTTATCCTTCTCCTAAGAGGTATCTTTTAGCTTTAAATCAGGTTCTACAGAGTTTAACTCTCTGTCTTGTGCTTTTTTTCTCTGTTACCTTTGCGGTGCAAAATGTTTTGTTAGGGTTTGTGAGTTGAACAACATGCTTCTGATAGCTGATTAATGCCGCGTAAGTATGCTTAATTACATTTAAATGCAGTTATTGGATTTCACCTTGCATTCACCTCTTGTATATTAGTCCCTGGTGGTTTGATTGTTGGATGGAAAAGTAGCAAGTCTCTAAAGTTGTGCGATCAACTCAGCAACCACAGAGTTGAAATCTGATACTGAAAAAAGAGATGAAATATACAGTGTGCAGCAGAATCTGATGATTTCAAACATGAAAAACATTGTTGAGCCATATAATGATGAGGATTGCAGTTGTTTAAAGTAGGTATGTTATTTATCCACTCAATTAATGAATAATATTTGATGACAAATGATGAACTGGAAAGAGAATACTGACCTATCTAAATCAAAGAGTTTCTCACATGACCCCATGGAGTTTTCTCCAAGAGGTTAGTCCCCACAGTCACCCATGTCAAAATGTCCATAACAAGGGACACTGGAGAAAAAAAATAAATAAAGATGAACTTTTGCGAGATCTCACACAACTTTTGCAAGATCCCGAGTTACTTTTGTGAGATCTCCCAAATGTAAAACTTTTGCGAGATCTCGGTACAAAATGAAGACTTTACAGCAGAAACACGTCTATGCGTCTATAGTCTTTTGGTCTCTGGTCTCTGTAGATGTAAGATGAAAACTGGAACTGTCTACACTGACAAGTCCAACCAAGTGGCTGGGATAGTGAACAGGAACATCTGTGCTGCATATGGACTAGAAGTCCATCCAAAACTGATAAAAGACACCACCAAAAGTAGTTGAGAAAAACAGGGCTAAGGTCCTTTAGGACTTCGAGTTTCAACCAGACATAGTGGTGGCTGAGCTAAGGAGCAGAAGAACAGTTTTGATATATGTGGCAGTAGAGAGTGACATCAGGAAGAAGGACAGAGAAAATGCAAAAGTACTAAGAGCTGAAGGAATAACTGGAGCAGATGTGAAGGGTAAAGTGGCCCCAGTGGTATAGTAGGATTAGGAGCTGTAACCCTGAAGTGGCTCCAGTAAATTCCAGGCATAACAAAAGTCTCTATTCAGATTATCACAGTCCTAGGAACAGCTAAGATACTCCTATAAGCCCTCAAACTCCCAGACCTCTGGTAGAGGACCCAAGCCTGAGGAACAGGAGTGAGAGGGAGATATATTTTTAGCTTAACATCCCAACTAAAATCATACTGAATTATTGATACGCCACTGCTAACCTTAGGTGATAACTGTTGTGTGTTAATTTCTCTTTTTAAAGGTTATGTCTAATCTAAAAACTAGCAAACAACCAAAAACAAAATAGTGGTGGCATTTTCAAAGTTAATTTTTCTAAACTTTCTGATTGACCGTAGCTCACTACTGATTAGCCTCAGGTGCAGGGTTTTGCAGCAGATGCAACACACTAAAATACACAAACTATACATAAAACCAGCTTTTAAATTTTCAAATAAACATTTATCTATCATCCTTATAACAGTTATGTTAAAATAAAAATGGAAGTGGTTTTCAGAGGTTTTAAAACATGACGATAATGTTAAAAATGAACTAAATAATGGAATTAGCTGGATGTCATTTTACGCCATGTTCTTACAGAAATTCAGAACCCATTATACTTGTTTGCCACAACTACATCAACTGTTTAACATCATTGCACTACAGAACAGAATTCACACTCATGCTCATTTGGAACATGTTCTTGGAATTAAAAGTTTCAAAGATCAATTGCACCAGTGGGCTCATGCTCTGACTTATAGATTATGCATTTGAAATTATTGCCACCCCCATAGAGCCCACTATAATGCCTTAGTGGAATTTTGGAAAACAATTTCAACCCACAATTGAATGAAGTTCTAGATTTGTAATGGGTGAAAGCACACTCATATGGACAACAATGTATCTGGCCATATTGTTTTCACTGTGGCAGTCAAAAAAACAAATGTTTAAAACCAGAGTTTTTAACTTGACCTCAACAGTTTCCACAGCTAAAGGGTTCCTTTCTACATTTTCGTCATGTCCAGCCATGTCAAAGATAAGAACATTTCACAGTCTTTGCTCAAAGTGTTACATTTGAATTTGTAAAGAAGCACTCTAAAGGGTTCAAGAGGCCAGTGTGATTAATGAATGCCCCTTCACTCATTTAACACATTTCTTTGAAAGGTCATGTAGGATGCTTCTGTTTTCATGGTAAAAAAAAACCCTGTAAATTTATCATGTGGTGTCATATTTAATATCTTTATTCTCCACTTTTAGCTAAACTAAAAAATACATGAAAAAGTTATAAGGAACACATTTCCAACAAAGTTTTTGGAATGCTGTGCTTCAGGAACTACATTAAATACATCTGAAATGGGTGTAAAATACAGAAAGAAAAAAAATCAAAGTAATGAAATAGTGCTTCAGATTAAAACCCATACTCCATATAATAAAATATTTCTAAATGTCAAGAGGAAAGCAGCAAAATATGATATGGTTTGCATAACACCTACAAGCATTTTCAGAAGTGAGGGTACTGTTAACATCCTCAACACTCTGATATGAAGCTGAAAAATAAGAAACAAAGTGGAGCTCATCTGTGTTGATAATGATTTTGCCCAATGACCTTGACAAACTGCAAACAGACCATTTCCATGTGCAACGTTGCCCTGGGCTCTTTTTAATCCTCTGTCTTTGGCTCTATAGTGTTGACCCTTTTAGCTGCGCTCAATTTGTTGGTTACAAGGCAATCTCGATCCCCAAAAAGAGTGGGTGTTTTCTTTTCAAGTGAGATATTTTGCATGAAATGTCGCAGCTGAGGTTTTGCCTCACACTGGCCAACTGCTCTTTACATATTTTCACTTTCACCCAGGAGCTATGAGGAATCAACCTGAATTTTATGTTGCAGATCACATCAAAAAGAAGGCACTCTCCACATCATAGCCAGTAGGAAAACCCTGGACTTACCTTTCACATGTTCAGGCCTTCTTATTTTGATCACCATTTTGCCTGCCCTGCCCACTTCATTTTAAATTCTCTATCATCACTGCACAAGCCACAAAAATGGCACCGTCTGAACTACTAATATTCAACTTACCGTAAGTCAGATCTTGTTTTGCCCCCTCAGTTTTATTTGACCCCCTTCCAAATGTAGGTTTTCAGTAACCTATAAAAAAACAGGAAAAGCAAAGCACACTAATAAACAAAAAACTGATCAAACAACAATGAGACACAGTATTGAAGACCTTTTTATGGTCACATATGAAATATATCATGGCTTAACCTAATCAGCTCTCAGATCCTGATGTTGCTAAACTTTTATTTTATTGTTTTCCATTATGTAGTGCCAAAAATAATTTACCACCTGTTTGACTAAATTCTTTTTCTTTTGAAATGTGGATTTTGCACATTTGAAGTAATAACATCTCAAGCTTTGAGCAAGCATAAGTTATAGATTAGCATCTCAGATTGTCTGTCTAATTATAATGATCATTTTTTTCGCCTGTCGCCTGTCATTATTCATATAGTGTAGTTGATATTTGCTGACGAGGTTATGTTTCCAATAACCCTCAGAGAACAACACAAAATGCAGTCAAGCAAATCAAGCAAGAAAGCATTTTTGTCATGCTTGTATTAAAGTGCAAGCTGAGCTTCAAGGAACAACATGTCAGGTTTGATTAATTAGCTTTCAGAGATACAACATTAAGTTTGTTATGATAGGAAGTGTGATATGCTTCCACAATGTTTTTTGTCTTTTTTTTAAATGAATCTTGTAAAAGAAATACATGATATTTTGACTTCTCAGTGGGCATCACTTTACATTACATGGTTTAAGGTTAGTTTAGTAATTTTTGTCGCAATTTAGGGTTAAAATTCATTTAAATATCATATTTTGCAGTGTAGTGCTTTTAAACCAACTCTGAAGTCTGTCACTTCTTATGACACAAGATCATCATTTTATTAATTTCCCCTGTAATTTCATAAAACTGCATTTAGAATGGACAAATATCCCCTTATTGATTCTCATTTTGTGAAGCCGCATTCTTTTATGCCAGATTGGTGGACAGCATTAAGAGTCATGTCCACTTTTTCCTTGACCACACCTAGACACCTCCAGTGTGCTTCCTGAAGAAGCAGCTTGAGGGTAAATCGTGAGTTGCTTGGAAAAGACATACACATTAAACATGCCATCTGTCCTGTCGGTCTCTTCAGTTTGTAATGAAATGTAACACTGACAAGCAGTCAGAGCCAAAGTATAAAAAGAGTGGAGTACATGTGCCTCAAGCAGGGGTGGAAATAATAAAGTCATGATTGTCATTACATTAACAAGCAGAGATGTATGTTTCAAAATGTGTATATGCACACTGCCTAAAGAAGTCTCCCCTTTAACCTGAAAACTGTTGTTATTAAATATTCTGTGAATTCTTTTTGTAGCGTTTTAGTAGTGTTAGTGTTTCACAAAAACGTCATGTGTAAATTTAAACATGAAAATTGAAAAAAGGGAAAAATGAAAAGAAACAAGACGAGGAGCTACAAGAACGCACGAGGCGTATCAAGAAGGAACATAATGACAACTGGTTCATGTGGAGATTCCATGAATACATTGCAAAAACAGATTTACTGTAGTAACAAGATAACAAAAAGTACAAAATACTTACTTAATACTTAAACTAAACTAAATTACTTGGTTCCTCTTCCAGTTTTGAATCAGGAGATGGACACTATCTCTACTTTTAAGATTAGGCTTAAAACTTTCCTTTCTGGATCAGGTGACCCTGAATCCTCCTTAGTTATGCTGCAATAGCCATAGGCTGCTGGGGGATTCCCACGATGCTTTGAGTTTTCTTCTCAGTCACCTTTCTCACTCATCTATAAATGGTATGATTAATTTGTACCATTGATTGTGGGTGTGTTACCCAGCCAAATCTCTTATTATTATGAGTCGTGTATGTATGTGGTAATTTGTGTTGATAGGCCTCTCTGCATTGAATCATACTTGTTATTAATCCCTGTCTCTCTTCCACAGCATGTCTTTTGTCCTGTCTTCCATCTCTTACGCCAACTGGTCACGGCAGATGGCCGCCCCTCCCTGAGCCTGGTTCTGCTGGTGGTTTCTTCCTGTTAAAAGGCAGTTTTTCCTTCCCACTGTCACCAAAGCGCTAGCTCATAGGGGGTCATATGATTGTTGGGTTTTTCTCTGTATGTTTTATTGTAGGGTCTACCTTACAATATAAAGTGCCTTGAAGCGACTGTTGTTGTGATTTGGCGCTGTATAAATAAAATTTAATTTAATTTAACTGAAAAAACACAACTCTGTGATGTTTCCATATGTCTTTTGACATAGGCCTCTACAGCTAACAGTAAGAGGAGCACGGCATGTCAAAATAGCTTACACATTAATGACAGGCTGAACACTGCTTTGTTATAAGATGATAGATATTATTCACATTACCAGTTTTGCTCTGAGTGATCGGTATATACAGGCCACGGATCAATATAAAGAACTCTACATAGTGACTCTCTGATATTGAACTGTGAATATCTTGATAGAAAACACAAATATTTTAATTAATGTAAGGTTTGGTGATCAAGCAGCTTCCAAAAATGTGTTTCTCAGCAAGAAGTAGACACTACTAAAAATATTGCTATACAAGCAAAAGACAGAGTTCTTGTTTTAAACAAGATTCAAAATGTTGAAAGGATTGGGAGGAACTATGGAAAAACTACAAGACATCCCACATAATTCAACTCAAAACAGCTAGGCTGGAAATGTTGCTCGGGCATCCTAATAGCTTTCTGTGTGACAAACGCTGGGTAAGATTCTATTTGAACCACTATCCACGATCTTATCTAGCTTTTTTCTCGACTTATTGACCACTCAGTGTGCTTTAGATACAACCCATAATACACCATATTTCGTAAATTTCACCAAGTAGTTTTGATGCCTGGGGCCAATTGAATATTTTGATTGTTTAAAGCCTAATTAAAGCGCATATTTAAAACAAAAGTGTTAAAATGAAATGATTCCAGCTTTTTTAATTAATGGGTTTAAAATTATGGAATACTTGTGTTCATAAACCAATGGATTCAATTATGTGACTATTTCATAAACTGCCGCAGGCTTTTTGTGTGCATGTGTATCTAACTGAGTCATCATACTGTATGCTCACTATACATTGACAAATGTGGCTGCACTCTTCCATGATAATACTCCAACTTCCTCTAAATAGATAGTAAATAGATTCAAATCCTCAGCTCAGGGGATGAATCCACCGCTGTATAATTTCTCAATCAAGTAAAAGGCTGGTTGTTGTTTCAACAGCCCTAAAGAAAGGAGAACATCCCATGGAAAACACAGAATTAAAATCTAAGAGATGTGAATTACAGTTTAGGATTATGCATGCTAAGGACATTGTTACACATGCTTATCTGAGCATAAAAATATTGAAAAATCTACAAAATCTTACACACACATGCAAAGAATAGAATTCTTTCTTTGTGAAGTAAAAGGCTAAGCATCTAAGGATAAGCAGAGGGGGATATATAAAAAGCAACAAATGTAATTTTAACCAGGGAGTCTTAACTCTGGGCAATGTGCTATGTAACTGGGCTAAGCAGGGGCTTTGTACAGTGATCCACATGGTGTGTGGCTTTATAAGAGGGCAGATGGTACCACTCAAGCAGGAAGTGATTGACATAATGACATGGCCGAGCATGGAATGTGGGTGTATGTGTGCACTAAATAAGTGTATGCGTGCCTGTGTGTTTCTAAAGATACACCCTTAAAATGAATTCAAAGACATCTCTCTTTTTCTTTACTCAAACCCTGCTGTTCTTGTGTGCGCTTGTGCAGATGCATGTAACATCGAGGCACTTTTTGTTTTGCATGTCGTATGCGTGTCTTATCTACTAATAGGTGATGCAAGGCACAGGCTTGCGTAATGATTGTGCAGTGATCATAACACAAATTACCACATACATACACGACTCATAATAATAAGAAATTTGGCTGGGCAACACACACACAATCACAATGATACAAATTAATCATATCATTTATAGCTAGTATTGAAAAATGCAATACAGACGATATTCAACTTAAATAACTTAAACTTCATTTATCTCATTCATCTATAGTCTCATCTTTATCTACTAATGAGTTACACTATGCCTTAAACCAAAAGCTTAATGGCAAGACAACAGGCGGTGATGGATTCATTTGCTGAATTTACTAAAAACTCTCCATGCTGGTACCACTATTCATCAGAACTGTGACAGAGATCAAAAACAATGGTCTAGTTCCTTCCTATATGAGCACGGATGCAATAAAATTATTTCTAAAACCAGATTAAGATCCTACTCTTCCATTAATAACAGAGTTACTTGCCTCCACCATGAATTAATACTGACATTAAAATTATTGGTAAGGCACGTGCATCTAGATAGGAAACAGTACTCCCCTCCATCGTTCATAATCACCAACAGGATTCATCAAAGGCTGGCATCATAACAACAATGTCAGAAAGCTACTCAATCGCATTAGCCTGTCACAGCTTGTCAATAATGGCGTAGATGGGGAACGTCTGTCATCCATCGGCACTTGTGTGTGTGTATTTGGACTGGTTACCTCGTCTTTCTCTTTTAGCGCCCAGTGTTCTTCTTGACGCTTTGGAGGACTCTGGAAGGTGGGGAATGCCTGTCAGTGCATGATGACTGATGATGATAACTCAAGTAATTTCAGCTATATGTCATAAGTTTTTAGTTTTCCTTTCTCTCATTTTGCATCCTTTTCTTTTTCAGTGAAATGTATATCAGGTGAGTGATGCAATATGAACATGTTCAGTATAATCAATACCTACACATGCATGTTGTTTTTATAATTCACGTAAACGTCTGTTATGCTACCCTTTTATAATTTTTGCTGCACTATAGACTTCTTAACATATCTTTAAAAAGAATAAAGAAAATTATATTAAAATATCCCAAACACAATTCCTTTAAAAGTAAATACTGAGCTGCCTTGGCAGAAATTTGCCCTCTTGGAGTACTTCTTGTTACTATTATTATTATTTGGATCTTCACTCATAATTCATTGACAAGTGTTGTACTGTGAATATGCTCAGCAATTAAAGCTGGGATATTCTTTGAGTAATATGACTTTATTCCAAATGTTGAAAGAGGTGGCTGAGTGCCCACTGTTCTTCTTGGCATTTGGAAGACTTTGGAGGACTCTGCATGGTGGGGAATGTCTGTTAGTACATGATGACTGATGATGACAAAAGAAGGTAATGTCAGTTATTTTTCACAAGTTTAAGTCTTCTTTTCTCTCATTTTGTATACGTTTTGAAGTGAAATGTATGACAGGTGGTAAAAAATAATATGAACATGTTCCCTTGTAAAGATGCTTGGCTAAGATCTGCAGAAAAGAAGGTGGATTCAAAAAGCAGGAGTTAGAAACTAAAAAACCTCCAAAACTTAAATCAAATCCTATTTTTGTACAGCCTTTACACTAAAACCCAGGAACATTAAAGAAATAATTTGAAAACATTGGCAAATACTTCAAAGAGATCCAACTTTACAAGGGATTTTTAAAGAACCACCAATGATAACTTATAAGAGAAGTAAAAACATTAGAGATAGGTTTGTTAGAGCTTTCTGGGACCTAAAACTCCAGAAAAATTCTTGATAACTCATAATCTACCAGGTAATTTCAAATGTGGGTTTTTAAAGACCCTATTAGTGGCAACATCATTGACATAAAAGGCTCTATCACCTGCAAAACTAAAAACTCATCTACATGATACAGTGCCCATGCAATAAAATATACATAGGAGAAACATCCCACCCTCTAAAAGAACGAATTATTGAACACAGAAATTCTACTAAGAGGAATGATTTAACCAGTCCTGTTGCAGTCCTTATTGTTGGTAATCATAGTTTTCTCCATTTGTTCACAGTTTAAACCACATTAGCCAGAGGGCCACTATTTACAACCCAGTGCCAGAAAAGTAGGTGTGGTAACCTACCTGGCACTGTGTATACTGTCAGCAACTTGAAAAGGCAGCTACACCTTGAATATCTGCCTTTTTTTTAGTACGTTAACCAGCTAAAAAGTAAAACATGGAGATGGGCTCATGTTAGGATGGTGAGTCCCCAGAGAAGTCAATCAGAGGCAAAAACAATAAAGCCCAGGTTTTCCATAGTCAAATCAAAGACAGTGCATCCATCCATCCATCTTCATCCGCTTTATCCGGCGCCAGGTCACGGGGGCAGCAGCCTAAGCAGAGAAGCCTAGACCTCCCTCTCCCCAGCCAACTCCTCCAGCTTATCCGGGGGAACACCAAGGCGTTCCCAGGCCAGCCGAGAGATATAATCTCTCCAGTGTGTCCTGGGTCTGTCTCCTCCTGGTGGGACACCTCACCCAGGAGGCGCTCAGGAGGCATCCTTGTCAGATGCCCGAACCACCTCAGCTGGCTCCTTTCGATGTGGAGGAGCAGCGGCTCTACTCTGAGCCCCTCCCGGATGGCTGAACTTCTAGTAATGATGAACAGAAGGAGGAGGACACAAGTGGAAGGTTTTGTGAAGTGGTCTGGGAGAAATTATCTGCTTTCTGAATGTGAATAAGTCCAAAGAGATTAACTTTTGAAGGAAGATGGCAGCTACACAAACTGCGTCTATCATGGGACAGCATGTGATGGAGGCTCCTGGGTATCCACATTGACAACAGATTGAAATGGAAGACCAACACTGAGGCTATGGAATGCAGTCTACTTAGATGTGGTCTGCTGAAGGAGCAGCTTGGTACTTGTAACTGATTCCTGTCAGTTACATGATTTATGACATTGCATGCAAACAGTGTTTCCTTATGTGATGCAATCATAATTCATTCAAAGGCCAAAGGATATCAGTGACAAACCTTTATTAATTTTAACGCCCACTGTTATTCTTGCATTTTTGAGTACTCTAGAAGATGGGAATGCCTGCCAACACATGATGAGAGACGATAATAACCCAGGTAATGTCAGTTATGCAAATTATTTATGCAAATGTACCATTTATAAGATTGGGGAAACCTGCAGTCAGCGGAGACTGATGAAGTCACTTGGATGAGTGACGAAACGTTTCTCCCACAAAACGCTACATCCAGATGAACAGAATCAACTTTTGGAGATAATGTCAGTTATCTGTCATTAGATTTTAATTATCTTTTCACTCATTTTAAATTATACTCTCCCTTGTAGGTGAAAGTTGTGTTAGGTGGATGGCACAATACATAGTCTTCAGTCATTGAATGAGCTTTTTGAGCAGGCAGATTGTAAAGGGAATTTCACAAGAGTACCTCTTTACTTTAAATATAATCAATCCCACTATACAGTGCTGTGCAACAGCATCATCCCTCACTTCTTTTAGATTCTGCTTCCAGAGAGCTAGACTTGAGCAGTCTTGAGCAACTCTTCTTCAGGCTTTCTGAAAGTCATTTTTTCTGTGGACATTGACTGCTTTTTCAGGTTTGGACAATATGACCTCAAATCAAAATCATGATTAATTTAACATTTTACTTTGATACAGTTAATGAACAATTATTATTATTACTGTTATCATCATTTGGCTCTTGTCCTTATATTTGATCGACAAGGCTTGTGCCGTAAATTGGGGACAATATTGTCAGAATTTAACAAGATAAAAAAAAAATCAAGAAATAACTAAGATGAGCAGGTTTATGTCATTTATAAGTTGTGAATGTCACTTTTGATTAGTATTTGATTAATTCCTCAGCTCTATTTTTCTTTCAAGCATTGGTTATTGGCCATTTTCACAGGAATTTTCTTTTGATTTCTGCATTTGTTGAGCCACTTAAGTTTGTTTGTTTGTTTGTTTATTAAGCCATCCAAGGGATGAACCAGTGTTATGTCTTCACAAAACAAACAACATAGCAAATTTTAAATTGCATCTTTAGACAGTTTGTTACTTGCAGGTTGTCACAAAAACATCAATTTTGTTCCCATTTCTTTGAATCCACAAAAAATATAAATAATTAGACAGTTTGATAGTGGGAACATTACCATGTTGTATTAAATTAACTGATTTTGCGATTTTAAAAACCGTGGCAATACAATTAGAAGTATTGTCAATGTGTAAGTTAAAGTCACCGACCTAAATGAGCTGAATTCTCCGATTGGAGAATTTATTTTGGAATTCTGCAGGGAATTTAGGAGTTTGGTTGATCGCAATATAACTAACTGAATTTTTGCATACAATTATGAATGATAATTCAAAGAAATGAAATAAACCGGAAGCAGATAATGTTATATATATAATATTTCCAGTTTGGTGCTTTAAACATGGATTTAAGTGCAGAAATACAGTACAAGATAACATGATAATGTGCAGGCAAGTTCTTTTGGTAGGAGACCTCAGGAGAGGTGGAGAGTTTATGTCTCTCAGCTGGCTTCATAGTGCGTCTACCTGAAAGTGCTGGAAGAGGTGGCTGGGAAGAGTGGCATCTGGGAATCTCTGCTTAGATTAGTGTCTCAAAAAAGTCTCAATGATAAGCCTGCAATGTGTTGGTGTTGCAATTGTTTTTTTTCTGTTTCAGTCCCCATCATTGCTCATTTTGGTATAAAACTATTTTTGTAAATTATAACTAGTCAGATTTTTCTCATAAAGACAATGTATGATACATTTATTAGCATGTAGACTATGTTTTTTTCAGATGCTGAAACCTGTTAAGTTCAAGATTTCAGGGATAACCATGTTTAGTTTTTGTGTTTCAGTGGCCGCTGTAGTTCCTGGAGAAGCATGGGCTGTGGGGAGTTTCTGCAGGATCATGATGAGTCATGATACTTGAGGCAATGCCAAATATATGCCATGAGTTTTTAATGTCATCTTCATTTTAGGGTGACTGTGGCTCAGGTGGTAAAGTGAGTGGTCTACCAACTGGAACTTTGGTAGATTGATCTCTAACTCCCACAGTCCACATGCCAAAGTATCCTTGGGCAAGATACTGAACCCCTTTTGTTCCCAATGCATCAATCGGCATTCGAGTGAATGGATATTTGCATGTTTTAGCTTGTTGTTCTCTTTTAGTGCCCACTGTTCTTCTCAGCTCTTTGAGGAGTGGATTGCTGGTATTTAAACTGTTGACAATGGTTTGTTGATCTATCTATTTTTCAAACATATCTCTTATGAATAATATAAAGCCATTTAAAGCCAGTAAGAAAATGTCCATCACAAGGTCGAAGCTGCAATCATTGTATGGCAAACTGATTTTTATATTTATGTGTCTCATTGAGATTAAATATCTCTTTTTCAAGAGAGACCTGATCAAGATGGCAGCAGAAATTGCAACAAATGTAACAGGACAGCTCTATAAAGGCGTTTCAAGTAGGACACACATGTACAATAATGCAGAGTTACAAGTATATTTGCAAAACAGAACATTTCTTTATTTTATATATAAATTCCTGTTAACCACTGTGTATTTATCAGAAAAGAGGATATTAGACACTGAAAAAAGGAAAGAGAAAAAAGCACGAAACCCTGGGAATCACTTTTTGGCACATGACCACTTGCATGCTGAGTGATGACGATATCCGAGATAACTAAACCCACCTACAGTTCATTTAAATGCCCGCGCACGGTTCTCTCCGAGCTCGTCACAGTGTCTCCCGTTGCTCTGTATTTATAAAGAACCCCGGTGAGCAGAAAGGCACAAGCGTGCCTCGTCTCTAGAGAGGCAGAGCGCGTTTCAGCGACTTGGAGACGTCTTTGGATGAAAGAGCTGGGTAGCCGCTGCTGAAGCCGAGAAGCAGGAGCGCAGGAGTTTTAGCCCAAGTTCACCGCAGCAGGTCGTTGTGCCGGCGACCTTAACTCAGGGGTGAGTTCTTGTTTTACTTCACTGTCCTCCCTTTATTTTTTCTTCTGTCTCCGTGGAAAATGGGGCTGTGCATTCCGCTGGTGGACGAAGAGCTTAAGAATAAATGGAGCGCTCTTAAACTAATGTGCAAACCAGTTTTATTTCAATATTATTTGTCATGCACAGCAGTAGATTTGGCAGCCCTTTGCTGCTGTTTTTTTAATTTAATTTAATTTTTATTTCTGGGAGCAAAAGTGTCACCAGAACTTGTTGCTGAGAAAAATAAACACTATATCCGCGGTCTATGTGAACATTTTACGATTTTCTGTCGAATGTATTCAGTGAGAGGAGCAGTGCAAAATAAAATTATTCTAGTTTTGAATTTATTTACCCATAGATTTTTCAAAAAGTAATAAAGGGCATTTTTAAGCTAGATGTTGCTCTATATTTAATTGATGTCATTTGGTCGTCTTTCCCAGTTAATCTTTGTTTCCCGAGCATTGGCAAGTGTTTTTCTTAGCAACACGCAGTTTCGCTTTGGATTTGACAACAGAAATCAGACATTCTTGCTTTCACAGCTAGGGGGTATTGGAAAAATGTGTAATTTGGTTCTCGGTTTTTTTTTCTATTTGTTAATTTTATTTATTAATTAATATTTTACCTTAGTATAGGTATTTTTAATAAACTTCTCATTTGTTCGTTTTGTTGCTTCTGCAAGCAGAGTGGGGACAGTTCCCGAAATAAATCTCACCTGTGTGTTTGTTTGGCGCCTTGCCGGATAATCTCTTAATCCGCTAAAACAATGCTGTTCGGTCCATATTATCACCCTAACATTATGTATTATGTGCAGCCTCGATGTTCCCTTTAACAACATGGCACTGAGGTATAAGGGGCCGACCTGTTAAAATAGTGCTGCCTGGTACCCAGTTCATTCATTTTCTTAGTGGCAACTTTTATGAGCAACATGTGAGCACAACATAAAAATTTGTAAAGTTTTTAATACTGTCACTGGGTCCTTGAGAGGAGACGACCTCCGATCCCTCTTTTCTCCCATTGGTTCACGCCATATTGAAAACTTTGGTGTAAAAATGAGTTATAAGTGGGCAGTTTATCACTTCAAACGGTAAATTATTAGAAATGAGTTATTAAAAATGAAAACATACATGCAAACTTTGCAGAAACAAACTCAACCAGGAGTTACCAAAAACATTAAGAATTAAGGAATACCTAACAAGTACTTAATAACTCTGGACTATTACAGTAGATCGTGATTTGAGTCAGATATAGGCTATGTACGTACACATTTGTCAACGAATACGGGCAAGCTATAAGCCACATTGCATACAGCTTAGTAAACAGTTGTTTGCCCACTCTAGATAATAGCATTGTAACCTAGTTAACATTTAGACGACTATGACCACTATGTTGCCTAACAGATAATCGTTCTACCCAAACCAAACAGAGCGGCAATCTCAAAAAAGATTTTAATCCTCATATTCAGAGCACATTTCCATCACTTTCCACGTCTGTTATTGGCAATTTCCTATCTTCGTGGGGTGCAGCTACAAAGGAGGATTAAAGGGCCGCCCAGCCTATAAAAGTTACTCCAGCACCTCAGGAGAGCTAAGCTAATATTTATGGATTAGTGGCAGTTTTTCCCAAGGCTATGAACTGAAGCCATGACCCCGCCCCCCGGAATGTGTGATTTCACTTGTACGGGAGTGGTTGTTTGATGAACTGATTCAACTAAAAGGTTTACATGCCTTTAGTAAATATTGGGAAACGTGCATATTGTCATGAGAGCTTTGGAGAAGTTGATTTTCTGTCAAGTGGATTTCTGAAAAGTAGGCAAGAGTTCAAAAAACCCTCTCTAGATTTTTTTTAAAGATTTTTTTTTTACCTTTTTTTTTTTTTTGGAATAACCAAAACTGGAATGTGAAGACCGTCAGCGTTCAGAGGGGCGCTGACCTTGGTGCTGAATTATTTCTGCTATGCAGCAGCATGCCTGCCCTTCTTTACTGTCTGCGTAGCGGGCGCACTGAGCAGCTTTACTTGAGTGCCTACTGTACATTTGCAGGCGCCATCACCCACGCGACCAGATGTAACGATCTCAAAGAACAAATGTAGTGGCGTTGAATTAAAGAGGTAAACGCATTATTGTAGCGTCGTGAAGACTGACACGTTTTTTTTAATCATCTGTAAAGTTCATTGGAAGTGCAGAGGCTTAAGCATGTGGTGAAAGACAATGCACTCCAGACTGGTGTGTGTGTGTGTGTGTGTGTGTGTGTGTGTGTGTGTGTGTGTGTGTGTGTGTGTGTGTGTGTGTGTGTGTGTGTGTGTGTGTGTGTGTGTGTGTTAATTACTGAAACCTCAAACAAAAGTGAAACCGTAGCTATTACCTTACCTGTGTTTCTAATGGTAAGAGCAGCAATCCTACCATATATAAGTACGCCAATCCTGTGCTTAAGCATGCAAAGTATATGTAAATGATTCATTATATCAAGTACCCCCAGGAAATCATAGAGATCAGAGAAAATATTATTAGATCACTGTCACTGGTGCATCAACTCAATGATGTATTAAGAAAAAGAAATAAGTCCAAATTGTACCAGGTTCTTGATCAAATGCAGCAGGAAATTTTTCCACTAGAGAAATCAAATATTGACATTCCAAAGTGCAATTAATCTTTCAGTTTTTATATACTCAATATTTGCTTTTTTAAACATTACAGAACATGGCCATGTGATAAGTAGGATAATATGCTTTTCATGTTTATGACAATATTTTGCATCTGTAGCTCAGCAGGACTTAATGATCTGTGTAACATTACCTTGTGAAAGCACTCTGCTTTAATGACTCATATACCCCTCTCTGACTGATGTTAAATTAACACACTGTAAACAAATCATGCTGTCAATGTAATTTCATTCAAAACTAATAGAACTTTTATTTCCCTCCTCCTCTTTCTACTTCTGTTGCTTTCCAGAAATCTTCCTGAGGACACACTTATACACACACAGACAAGCACACACAATTACACACAACAATACACAGGCACCATGCAGGAGTCGGAGCCTACAGTGTGCCAGCTCCAGCCCAACATCATCTCAGTGCGCCTTTTTAAGAGGAAGGTTGGCGGTCTGGGCTTCCTGGTGAAGCAAAGAGTTTCCAAGCCACCTGTCATTGTGTCAGACCTCATCCGTGGTGGAGCAGCTGAGGAGTGTGGCCTGGTGCAAGTGGGCGACATTGTTCTGGCAGTCAACAACAAGCCCCTGGTGGACCTGTCATATGAACGGGCCCTGGAGACACTGAAGAATGTGATGCCTGAGAGCCATGCCGTGCTGATTCTCCGTGGGCCTGAGGGCTTCACCACACACCTGGAGACCACGCTTTCTGGAGATGGGCGCCAGCGTACAGTGAGGGTCACACGCCCTGTGTTACCATCATCAAAGTCCTACGAGCAGTGGTCCCCTCTCAACGCATTGAGCCCTGGGCAACAGCAGCAGGTCAACAAGGATAACCAGCTAAGAGCCATTGAGAACCTCTCCTCTCCATCCATCACCCAGTCCCTCCTACAGAGGGGAGGCATGCAAGGCCAGGACCCCCTGCTGATGAGGGATGGGGGCCGTGGAGCTCTCCTGTGCAACGGGCTGGAGGAAAACAATGAACTGCTCAAGGAGATTGAACCAGTGCTGCGCCTCATCAAAAACAGCAAAAAGGAGATCAATGGAGAAGGCCAGAGGAATGCTGGGAGAAGAGATGCCGAGATTCAAGTGGCCTGGTAATTTGTGATGTGATACAACCTTATTGATCCCTTAGTTAAAGTGTCTTTGTCCACCATCCTCTTCACAGTGAGGGTTGCCGTCAGAGACCAGATAGAATTAGACTCAGGATGCAGTTCAAGGACTCTTAAAGATGGTGGCTATTGGCTGACACAAGAACTTGCACCTGGTCTTGTGATTGAAAGTATCCCTGTTCACTCTGCCACCCCGAAGATTCTGAACTACCTGACGCATCTGTGTTAATTAGCTGTAATAGACAGTCTCTCATTCAACTAATATGACTCAGCTTACAGTGCCAAGTAATTATCGTCTGCCTGCTGGTCTCTAGCAAGCCTCACTTAAAATAAAATTGCTCACAACATTTCTCAGGACCAATTCAGTTGGTATTCTTCTACTGCTGAACCAGCTGCTTTATGTAGGCTTACAAATACATCCTTTAAACAGTTTGGCAGTTTGTCAAACTTTTGCTTTTTTATAGATGTAAAGCTACTTTTCTTTTTACTTTTTACTTTTTTTTCTTTTTGCTTGCTGTATGCATTGAGGCTGTTTCACCAGGATTAAAATACACAGCATGTGAGCATTTCCCAGTAGGCAAGTGCTTTATCAGTAATGGATGCGACTTCCTACATTAATCATGGATAATTAATTAGTTAATTAGTTTTCTGTAACATAAAGCTTTACAGAAAAAAAAATGTATTGTCTATCAGTTTGTAAGTGAGCTGCGCTTCTTACGAACAGCCCCTCTTGGATATAGAGTTCAGGTCCTGCGGTATTTATGCATAACAGTAGTTTTGAAAAAGTGCAAAACTGATAACAATTCTGTTTATTTTACACATTAGACTTTTATTTTATGATTTATTGAGGAAGACTTGGATTTCTTGCAGTTTGTTTAAGTTTTCCCTCTAGATGAGTTTTTCACAAGGCTTCTAAGTCAGGGATAATATAACATCCTCGATTCAGTCTACATGCTCTGCACAGTGTACTGTTATCGGCGTCTCAGTTATCTACCATTGTACTCCCACGACCAATTGAAATCAAATTGAGGCTGCAGTCTCCTTGAATCAATATCTCATTCTTGACCAATCCATGTGCATCCTCCTCTCTTTCATAAATACCCTTTGAGTGATTCATTGCCTTCTTGAGAAACACGTGCTCTGAAAAGACAGAACACAACAAAAGGAAAAACCTCAATGCAAAAACACCAAAGTGTATGGTTAAACAACCGTACCTAATGCTGCCACCTGTGCTCCCACAAATAGGGATTTAAATACATTTGATTGTGCATGCTGAGATTTGTTCAGCACTGGTAAGAGTCAGTTAACTTAATTCTATTTTGCTGTCGGAAAATTATTTCTAAAGAGATGCTGAGGAGAGAAAGGTTAGAGTGATGAATAATACTAATATATTTTTTAATACTAAATAATAAAAAAATTTTAATCTCTGGTCATTTTTTCATTGCAAATTATACCTATTTGCACAGAAAATAAACTCACATTATAGCCAGTGTTGCTTGTTTTCAGAGGAGAAGCAATTACAGTTTCACAATTAAGCATGAGGTTGAGTCAGAGCTAATGACAAATGACACATGCAACTTCTCTCATTGTTTCTGCATGTTTGAACTCCACCTCCGATTTGTGGGGATGAATATGATCTCGCAAATTGCGGCAATAAAGAGATACAGTGTGACAGGGGGTGTGAAAGGGAGAAAGGATGCCTGTGAGAATTTACAATTAGCATGCACGCATGCTTATGGGGGTGGGGAGGGGGAGTGTGAAAGAAAGTAGGAGGCACAATGTGCGTGGGCGCTTTCGATTGGAGGAACGCAAACTTGAAATCACACAAAGACGACTTTGGTCTCATATGGTTTGCAAGAGCGGCAGCTCAGGGATATCCCTTCCCCCCTTTCTCATTCAATCTCTTAGGATTAGATAGTTACAGCTCACAGAGAGCTCTCACTGTTCATATGTTTTTTTCTTTTATCTCTGATGAATAACAGCCGTTCATACTGTAGGGCTATTTACTGAAAGAAAAACAGATCTGCGGTCAGTCACCTTGATTCACCATCTGTTTATGCATCTCTGTGTCTGATTTTCGATTCAGGAAAACACTTAAATCTGTATTTTCTTACTATTACACACACAAACAGTTTAGGCTGTAGAATTGAACTAGTAATAAACACATGAATTTCTAAACAAAGACCACATAGGCAAGAGATGCTAAACGGATGTTTTTTCACTACCACTTATTTGCATGAACTTGCAAAGTATTTTCAGTTCAATTTAACAACTTAAAAGTAGCAGAAACACTTTTGAAATGAACTTAAAATCTGTGTTTTCAGTGTAAAAGTTTAGTCACATAAATGTGTCTGACTGAAGCGGTGAGCTATGCCTGTCTTTGTGCACCCACTATGTTCTGAACAGAGAAATTCCTTCGTGGGTGTGCAGAGCTTTTAAAAATTGTACAGGGTTTCCTTATTTAACAGTATTTTAGAGTGTCTACAGATCCTCTTTTTTTTGTTCGTTCTTTGCAAAACGGAATGCTTGTTTGATGTGTATGTGTATGCATGTCTTGGATGAGGTTTTAAATTAAAATGAAAGATTAGTTTGCACCAGATGCGAGTTTATACACCTGACAGAAAATTGTATCTGACTTCTAGGGACCTTGGCGTGGGAAATGGCACATCCCCACAGCTGGTGCCAGATAATGACAGAATGCTGGAAAACATGCCGGTGGTGCTTAACAATGCTGACACTGACAAGGTAAAGTGAAACAAATTCCCAGCCCTTGAAATGATTTAGAGTGAAAGAAAGCAGGTGTAAGCATAAGTTTTTCATCTATACTTTGATAGATCAAGAATTTGGAAAATAAACCTTTTTGTGTTCCCTGTGTGTTCGAGTCTTCCTGTGCAGGCTTGGTTAGTTCAGCTGTGTAATGCATGTAAATCTGTGACTGCCTTTATGGTTCTGTGCCCTTAAAACAATCATCCACAGTGTTCTATGGTCCCATGCATTCACAAACTGAGCATGCACATCCATGTTCTTTTTACATTGTGCAAAGCCTTTGCTTAAGATCCTATCACCTAGACATTAGATCCAACCATCAGCAAGATTGTGCAGCATTAAACCCAGATTATGCCTTCTACACAGAAGGATCTGGCCACAGGTCTAAATGTCAGCGATAGGGATAGTAATCTGCACATGGTTATCCCACTTCAAGGCCCCATCAATGAGACAGGATGGCCTAATGAATGCGTGCAGCTGCTGATCTGTCTCGCACCATCAAATGTGACCCCTCTTAAATTGATCCATCCTCTCAGACCTCCACAAGAGAGAGTGTTAATGTGGATGCTTGAGAGAATATATGTATGAGAGGGTTAGAAAGTGGGAGGGAGGGGAGATATGGATGGTGCTTGATAACAGAGTAGAAATGTTTAATGGAGTAAGAAGCCATATGTCTTTCATTGTCGTGTGTAGTTGCTAAAGTTGAGGAAGCCTATTTGCCTGTGAGAATGTGTGTTTGGGAACTGGAATCAATGTGTGTCCAGTATATGTGCACTTACTCATGCAGCAGGAACCTCCCCTGCAGGCGTTTTGCTAGACACTCATACTAACTTTGATGGCTCCCTGCTTAGTACTTAATGTGACAGACTCAAGTACAACAATAAGTTCATTATAAACACAAAAGTTAAATAGTTTCAGAAAATGGAGATGATTTTTTCCCCTTTTTGACTACAAAGATTTTAAGTGACACATTGATGCCCTGCAAATTAGTTTTCTCACTTTGGTGAAGGATTTTCCATGTGTCTCTCACTTAAGCTTCTGCATAATTTAATGTGTAATAAGCTGACTGAAAAGGCAAGGTGGTGGGATGTTCTCTCATATTCAACCGTCTAGTGATTTATGGAGTCACCAACTCTGATACTCCACTGAAAACAGAAAATATGCCTCTGTGCTTCCTTTTTTTGCACATTATGGCTTAATCATCACTGAAGAAGGCATCAGTTGTCAAATCAGAAATGTATTTGTCTTCAAAATCTAAAATATAGAAAATATCTCTTCTCTCAAACTCTCAATTTCATTCATTTCTCTATTCATATCTACATCTGTCCTGTGCGCTTCATCTTGATTTCCCATCAGAGGGTTTTGTTTGGGTGGGTGGGGAACTTTACTGCATAACCACATTTACCAGAAAATGATTATGCCCCATTATGAAATCATTTTCATCTAATTAGCTTCAATTATCTTAATTTCTAGCACCATGGATCCTCCCTTCTGACATAACCACACCTTATTCTTGATATTGAGGGCTCAGGATTTAAAATAAGAGATAAGTCTGTGTGTAATATCTTGGGGAGGACTGGGTCATTTAAACAGATAAAGCATGATACATGCACCAGCAAATGCTTTTTTGACATTAGGCACTGGAACATATTATTTATGCAGTTTTGCCATTCAAAATACTTGTGGTGCCAACAATATTATCAGTTGAAGACTGTAATAGCAGCTGTTGCTAGCAGATTTTATCAATAAACTGCAGACTTTGGATGGAAATCCAGTTTTCTTTATTTTTTTGTTTTATTCTTCTTTATTTTGTTTTGCTGCTTATCACCCTCAAGTCTAACAAAGACTTAGGCAGACCTTCACTGGATTAAAACAAAACGAGATTAAGCCTTTCTTTTATTCCCTCCGATGAGAAATGTTTATGTCATATCAGACTTAGAGTGCTGATTTATTCATGAAAGTGGCCCGTTTCACATGTTCCCACACCAAACTGGGCAAAAATGCACTTTCATGATGTGGTTTGAGATTCTCACTCCAAACTATGTTTAAATTAACAGATAGCAAAACTTGCAACCAGATTATGGGAAGAGCAAAAGGAAACACCATCCCTTAAGTGTCTTAAGACCACTGGCTATGGTGTGATTATGTTTTAGGTTGTATTATCTTTGCATTTGTAAACAGTGACCATCTTTGTACAGTACATTGGGTCATAACAAGGATGACAATGGGCTAGTCTTAGGCAATCACCTTTTCCCCTTACCTAACTTGAGCTGTTACAATCAAATAAACAAACAAACGCATAAAATAATTCATTTTACCTGGAAGTTAAACATGTAGGGAGAATTATTCTAAAAGGATCTTGATGGCAGAAAAAACCCACATCTATACTGTATTTAGCGATTGTTCAAAGAAACGCGGTTCTCTGAAACTTGCAGATAGCGATAAAAAATAAAAATAAAATGAAATAAATGTAAATGCCAAAGCTATCTTCCAGCCCGTGAGCAACAAGCCTTACATTCAAATGATACACAACTTTTATTTCTTTTTTAAGTCAGAAAGGCTTAATTTTTCCACATCTGAAATACTTTGCCTGTTTGATGTGCATTCTCCTTATGGTACAATGATCTTTCATCTTATCCACAACCTCACGTCATATCTGAGGTGCTCGGCAGGGGTTATTGTTGTTCGAGCATTAAACACACTACTTGTGCGTGTAAAATCAGATTCTATTCACTCCTTCCTACAGTTTGAGAGGACATCAAATGACAGTGAGACCCCACAAGTGTGACACTGTCGGTATTCATTGCTCCAGCAAGCATGCAAGCAAGTATTTCAAAAGCTGCACCACTGTTTGACTAACAAAGCTGTGGAAGATGATGAAAGAGCTTCCAAGGTGTGCAATTGATTACTCTGATCTTTGGCAATCATTTGCTGCCTTCTCCAGGAGCTCTTACAGTTGGCTTTGGGGTTAAATTGCAGCCATTCATCAGTCAATAGCTACAGTACTGGAAAACCATGTGAGCCTAGAGTTAGCTTGCCATCAACCTGCTGTTAAATGCTGATTGCCTTTATTCTGGAGAGAAATGGAGAAAGGAAAGAATGCAGATGGTTTCTGTGCATAGGCCTGAGTGAGAGAGACATAAGCACAATCACAAATCAATATTCCTTGAGAACAAAGGGCTGAGGTTCACTGAGGCAGCCAGTTTAAATGCTTTCAGATATTTCACATAGTATTCTTACGTCAAACTCTCATGTCCAACTTTATGCACTCAAATCCATTTCCTGGCAGTGGGAGGTCTGCGTCACTTTTCAACTTACTTCGGTATGACTCCCAGTTATAAACAATCTATCCAGTTTCCACCAAAAGTATTACCAAGGCCAGAACATATTAGACAGTTAAAGTACAAGGGTCTGAAGAAATGAGTCATGTGTGAATGTCTCTGTGTTTTTTACAGCCTCCAGCTGAGGGCAGGACCTCACCCAGTAAGTCACTGCAGAATGGCAGCCCTTCCAAATGCCCCCGCTTTATAAAGATTAAGAACTGGGAGACTGGCACCATCTACAGTGACACACTCCACCACAGCTCCAGCAAGGTAAGACAATTAAAACTCACCTGAAGAAAAGATCCTTAGGATCACAGAGATCAAGGAGCCTGCTATAGCATCTGTGTTTGTCACAGAAAACCATCCTAGCAAGGGTGAGAAAGATTTGGATTATTCAATTAAGTAGTATGCTGTTTCTTCACATTCTAAATCCCTTTACTGAATAAGAAAGATTAGAACTACTGGCAAAAAGAAACACCTGTATGATGCAATCTTAATGCAATGCAATATTGTGTTTATATTCTTTATTTTATTTTATTTTTTTAGTGTTGAAACCTGCAAGTAGTAATGCATATAGTACAATTTTTCTAAATCACATCTTCCCATAATCTTCAGCCTGTTGTACTTTTAGACAAATAAACTATATTCGCTTTACGGCTGACATCTCTTAAGCAAAAGAACAAAAGCAAACTCCTAAAAGCTGAAACATGAAAAAGTGTTTGGCTTTTATGCTTGAAAAATGTTTTGAGACTATGTGCAATCAAATGGAGTTCTGTCTCACAAAACAAACTGCTTAATTCTCCCGAAACAACCACAGAGTTTAATAAAGAGTGTATTCATTATTGAATTGAATCACAATGTACTGGGGGTTTTCATTGTCACGAAATATGGTGAATACTGATAACAAGTTTAAAAAGAGAGTGTGTGACAAGATTCTGTAAACACAAAGGTTAATACAAGATTTAATAATTTTATCAGCTATAACAAGAAATATAGTTGTGATTTTGCATTTGTTGACATATCACAAAAGGGGGAAACAGATTGGTTTTCCACAGCTTTTATACTGTAAGCTGACTAACAAAGTTGACAGATGTCTGTGACTTAAATGGTAATCTTGAAGGCACTGATGAACATAAAGTACAGTGTCTTGGTTGACTGAATATGCATTTAGCCTGCAGACTTACCAACACATAATCTGCAAGTCAAGTAGATTGGAAAACAATAGCACAGCATGGCGTCTGCCTTTTCGCTACTTCTCGCTAACCATTCATACATTAGTAGAATCCTGTCTGAACTGTTGGTGATTCAGCTCATTAGAATTAAGCAGGAAATCAGGGGGGTTAGGTAAATCTAGGTGAAGCTTATTAAACAATTAATTCTTCAGACCGAAAAACAACATATCACTGGCACAGCCTACCGTATTGGGACAGCTCACATGGTCAGATAGTGACTCACGTAGTCATGACTCGATGACTCAGCATTTTCAGAAGAGAGTGCTGGGAAATTAAATACGTAATGTTTAGTGGATATTTTTGTCCAAAATGCTGATACATTCATGAATCAGTAACATGAGTGGCTCAAGAAAACCAATTCATTCATCCCTTTATCAACCATCTGCAGCTGCTTTAATAAACATTACTAATGAAAGGCATTAAGTGATACATTAGGATTCATAAAATCAGTAGATGTACCTTTAATACTCATCGTGAGATGTGAATATTGAACAGAAAATGATGATTTCTGCTTTGAGCTAATGCCTAACCTCAGCATGATAACTGACTCGGAAAGCCATTGTTGAAGCGAGTTTAATGCAGTGTATCATACAGCACTGATTAAATGGCATGATCACAAAGTGTGTCAGTAGTTTTCCAGGTGTGATCATTTCACATAACATTTTCACAGGTGTGATGTGATCAGTAGGCTAACTTGAAGGCAAAAATGCGGCAAATCCAATGGTGCAACAGAGAGTTCACCCTCAGCCACAACAAGTTTTAAAAATTCAAGGAATAAAATAAAAAAGAAAAGAAACTTGTAAAGTAAAAGAAACTTGGCAAACAGGTGGATCTTAGGCCTCTGAAGGTTCTTATCTATATCATATATTCTGATGTTGTCAAGTTGCCTAGAAACCCTATAGCAACGGGCTAAGATTAACCATTTCTATTCACCTGTAACATATCAGAAAAAGTTTTTTTATTTGACAACAATAACATCACATTCAGAGCCACAAAACTTGAATTACACATGATATATTATGACACCATCACTTTTCCCAGCAAAACCCCACAACTGGACTACAAAACATCTGTATAGTAGAACAGAGCTTGAGCATCACAGGCGAACCACAATAATTGACAAAAATTATATAATAATGTATTACATTTAAAAAGCTACTATAAATGCTATAAGATCGAAACTGGAGATTATTTTTGTGGTTTTGAGAATTTGTTATCAAGAAATGCTGATTATTGGTTGAAAACAAAGAAACAAAACAAAAGTCTGCACTATTAATGGCTAATCTTTTCTTGCTCCATCAATCTGCTCTGATTCCCTCTCTACATAGACTCTGGAGCTCTGTGATAACATTGCACTCTTCTTTTCGTCTCCCAAATAAGAAATAATTAATCATTTTTGAGAAGTAATAAATTCAGAAATTCTCTTAATTGTTCAAGGACAAAAGCTGTGCACATATTCAATATAATATTTATCAAAACTCATAATGAGGCACTAATTCTCTCATTATAAAAATGTTAATTGGGTCCATCAATAATGGAGTGTTTGGAAAACTGCAGCAATAAAACCTGTGTTTAATTTTGGTGATCACATGACTACTAGTAATTTCAAATCAGTAATTATCTTTCCTGTAGTATAAAAATTAACACTGGAATTGACCTTTGAACAGATCATCTTTTCTTACTTCTCACTCATTGCAATTTGGTGTCTTTGGTTTGCATTCAAAAATATTAACGCCGAATTGGGCAAGTGAACCATGGCTGTGAACTTGATTTAATGAAATCTTTAAATACAATTAATCATCAAGTTTTCAAAGATTAAAATTCCATCTTATGTAAATGAATGAATAAAATATTTTCTTACAAATTGAAAGAAAATAATAACAAAACTTCACAAATAGTTAATGATAAATTTGGAGTTCCTCAAGGTTCAAGTTAGGGTTCTCTGTTGTTTAGCTTTTATGTTCATGATGATAAACTGACATTTGTCCATCTACTTCCCACACATGTGCTGATGACACGGTTAACATGTCATTAAAAAGTGCCCCTTTCGACATTTTATCTTCTTTTTGTTTTCAGTTTTTTTAGGTTTGTTGTTGTTGTTTTTTACATGGCAGTTTTCAGTACAGTTTTCAAATGATTGTTTCATTTATTAAGTGTCACAAAATCCTGAAATCAGAAACGAGGCAAACACGTTTTAAAATAATGCACATGGGTAGATTTCTGTGACTACACGAAGTCAGTAAAAATATGTGGTTATTTTTCTCCAGACAGTTTATCAGTTTATCAGACAAATTCAATCTAACTGTAGGAGGGAGAAGACAATATTTAAACAACTAGGTGTCATAACAGATCCACTGCTTACATTTAAAGCACAAGTTTTCAAAAATGTGAATGGAGTCCATTTTAAACATATTAGGAGTGATTTAACTACAAAGGGCTCAGAGGTGTACATGAGTGTTATGGTTTTTCTGTCAGATGAAGTATTGTCTTACCAGCTGGACAAGTAGGACCACATTACAGTCAGTAAATACTATTTAGGATGATTCTGCAAAGATCAAAAATGAAATTCAAATCATAACAGTAAAACTGAAACAAAAATGCTTTTTATTAAAATAGGAACAACATGATTAAACTGGCTGCTGTTTTACTGGTGTGTTTGCTTCCAGTGAACCATGTTTTCATTTGTCAATGTAAGGGATTTGAGCCTCCATGGAGGCTTATTCAAGTCAGTCTGAAGCCATTGTGCATCTTTTATAACTATTGCTTTCCCTTACATTTCCATCAGAACATTGTTTACTAAGTAGCTGAATATTGCATCACAATAAAACATCTAAGCACAAGAGCTCAAATTCATGTTGGGCTTTCCTAATGTCTAATGATTTCCTAACTGTGACTGTCATGTTTCGAGGGAGCAGTGAACTCAAAAAGACTGTGGAAGCTGCACCAGATGTATATAAAGCATGCAGACCAAACTGACCACAGTATCAGCATTTCAATGCATGCTTCATTCCAGATACAGAATTTGAAACGCTCATGGTGTATCAAACACAGTTGGATAGCACCACCAAAATGAATGCACCCTGACGAAGAAGAAGCACTCCATTCTTGAGCGACATGCTTCCCGCATTTTTGCATCTTTGTGGAGAATGATTCATACAGCAACAGGATAATAAGCCCAAACACACATAAAAAGCTTTGTTAGAGTACAAAGGACAATGAAGACCTGGAAGTGGTGACTATCATGTACTTTACCATTTATAGGGGTATTTAAAGACTGAGAGAAAGCCTGTACCAGATTCAGTGTATCATGTCTTTACTGAGGTCCTATGATGGTTTCCCTTGTTTTCTGCCAGTGTACTTACTGATAAATATAGCTTTATACCATTTCAAATAACAATGTCAGTGTATTTGCAAAAAATCACTTTCTTATCCACTCTGTATGACATCTGCATGATTTCATGGGGATGTGAAAGATTGGCATACTTAATGCCATAAGACTTGAGATTCATGAGTATCTTTCAGTGATTCAATGTGTCACAAAGCTGATATTGTTATTAATGAAAAACTGTGCTGCAAACCTAATGCAACACATTATCTTTACTGGTGTTCTTGGACTTTAGGACCTAAAACAGTGAGGTGGTAGGGTGGCTCTAATTGGTATATAAGATAACCTCTAAATAGTTTGAGGATAATACCTCAGAAAGCCTCAGCTATGCAAAGACTAAGGTTTGTAGCTTGAACCCATCCGCTGGAACGTTGAAGACAATATCATTACACTGCTAAGCAAGACACAAATAGGCAAAGTTCTTCATGTTACTCGTGCACGGGAGAAACCGGACAGAGCGCCGTCCCTTCGCTTGACCCCAGTTGCTCTCGTCCGTCCTCCCATAACACTGTCCTTTTATTGAGGTTACATGAATATGCATAGGTTCATTAACATACGACGTCTACATACAAACAAAGAGTACCTTGCCTGTGTGTGTGTGTGTGTGTGTGTGTGTGTGTGTGTGTGTGTGTGTGTGTGTGTGTGTGTGTGTGTGTGTGTGTGTGTGTGTGTGTGTGTGTGTGCTATCCATTTTCCTAAACTGCTCGGTCCACCTATTTTGTTTTCTATTTTGTCATGCAGCTAAAGTTTCCTCCTCTAGTTAGTAAGCCAGTCTACCAAACACAAGGTGAGCTGTGCTGTTTAAGTATTCACCCTTCAAAACACTGCAGCCATTTGTAAACAGCAACCGGCAGCCTAATTACTTTGGTGACTTATCGAACAGGCTGTCACATGCATCCCAATGAATGGTCTGTAATAGCATTTTCAGATTTATTGTATATCACAGACTCTGCTGTATTCGTGGATGATCCGTCTTTTTCGAAAAGGACAGCTGGCTGGCATGAATGCCTAAAGCAGGATGAGGAGCGGACGTGCTGGAGCACAAGTGATTCCTTTGTTTTATTTTTAACATTCTGTGTTTTAATCATCAGTTTTCTTATTCTCCTCTTACCTTCCACATCCATCATCGTACTTTAACCACCACCTTTTTTGTTTTTTAGTCTTATTTCTGTTGTCTTTTTGTTTTGTTAATTATCTTTTCTTCAACTTCCTTATAATTATACGTACTTTGCTTTTTTTATAGCT
Organism: Astatotilapia calliptera; assembly: GCF_964374335.1. NCBI lineage: Eukaryota > Metazoa > Chordata > Actinopteri > Cichliformes > Cichlidae > Astatotilapia > Astatotilapia calliptera. The sequence continues at coordinate 32,652,090 of NC_137433.1, read as the reverse complement.
CTTCCTGAGTTTCTCTCTCAACTCCTTTTCACATTTTCCCTTTTCTTGATTTACTGTGATGTTGTTTGTGCAGTTCAACAGAATTTTTTTTCCTTTTTCTGCTCTTGCTGAGTGACGTCTTAGGTTAGTTGGAAGGGTCAAAGTTTTTGGGGGGGCACACTGTTGGTGCATGTCTGAGTGTTTGGACAGTGTAAGTGGGTGGCTCAGTGTAACAAGCCAATTTTAGCACTGCAAGGGTCACTGTCAAATTTCCTCTTCAACTGCACGCCTGTGCTATCATTTCTGTCGTGAGCTTTTGCTCACTCATTCGTTTTCTCTCTAAGCTGGTGACGGCAAACCAAAGTGACAGCTGACTTCAACTTTAATCACATTAAAGTTACCAAACAAGGTTGCTATGAGCAATTTTCTCCTTGCATCTGCCTGTTTCACTGTCTTTCGTTCTTTTTTTTTAATCTTTCCTCCTTATTCTGTCTTCCTGTCTCAGCTTAGTGGAACGATACCAATCTATGACTCACCAACTTACTCATTCATTAACATGCGTGCCAGCCATGTGTGAGTGATATTGTGAAAGAAATGTAACAGTTACAATCTTTCTATGCATTAAGTGTCCAGGAATTGTGAAGAAATTATCTTCATTTGAATCAAGTAGAATATGATCATAACCATGATATAACAAATACCTGGTGAGTGGATGTAATTTACCAAAGCCATGTTGCTTTGTATATTAAAAGGTTAGGAGTAGGTCTTAATAATAATTAAAACAATAACTACAATCTAATGGCAATTATTGGTAAGAAAGGTTTGAGGTAAATGTGCCTGTCAACAGAATTAGCATGTTTTATGGTGTTACTGTCTTGAGTTCTTATAACTGAAATTACGACTGTTTTACACAAAGCCAAAGTTAAAAGACCAAGAAAAGAATTTTAAATGTGCATGCAAAATTACAGTCCTTTAGTTCTGTTTCATATCAAGTAACACAAAATTCTGCCTTTTAATGATGTTCTTAGTTTGTATACAAACACAAAACAAAGATCGATGCTGAACATGTTTTGCGAGTGAGCGGAATGTTTCGAGGAGAGTGAAAGATAAGAAGTAAAAGAAAATAACCACCTGGTTATGCACACAATCAAGATGATTTAAGCCATTAAAAGCTAGGTTCTTGTTTATCAGTTTTGGAAAGTAAGATATATTGATATACAAAACCATAAAATGAAGCCAGTTGTTATTCTCTCCACACTCGTGCTTTGTATGTTGACAAATTAAAGGAGGTTAAATTAAAAATAATAATACATTCATCCAAATCCCTCTCTAATCTGTGCATGTTACTTTTCTTTTCAGATGCCAATCTGTTCCGAAAATGTGTGCCTTGGCTCTGTGGTGATGCCCAACCAGCACATCCGCAAACCAGATGAAGTCCGAACTAAAGAAGAGCTTCTTCCACTGGCCACCGATTTCATAGACCAGTACTATACCTCTATCAAAAGGCAAGCAAACTGTGTGATACCTAGACAGAGTTTAAGTCTCAGAGCATGTACCAACGCAAACAAAATTCTGTGAAACAGGAGAAATAATAGCAATTTCTTATGATGTTGTGCTCTTTAGGTTATTTGTGTCTTTTTATTCTTATAGTACTATATAGTGTATTCTTTATTCTAGTCAAAACAATATGCAGAACAGAGTAATTCCATACAGGACTGACTGAAACCTAGACAGAGACACATCATTAGGCCAAAAGAAGATATGTACCTGATCTTTTATTTTATGATACCCTGTCCTGTCAACAGGTATGGATCTAAAGCCCATGTGGACAGGCTGGAGGAGGTGACCAAGGAGATAGAAGCTTCAGGAACTTATCAACTCAAAGATACTGAACTGATTTATGGAGCCAAGCATGCCTGGAGAAATGCTGCCAGATGTGTGGGAAGGATTCAGTGGTCCAAACTACAGGTAATTTCAGAATGCCTGAAATCCATGAATGCTGTTGTCTAAGATTTGTGCTGTTAATGTTTTTTTCTGACAGCTTGTCAATTAATGTAGACAGTTATATAGATGGATACATCTCTGCCAACATTTAGATGTTTTCCTATTATGCACTCATAATACTTCAGAGTTCTTGTTTTTATATTTGCTTTTCAGGTTTTTGATGCCAGAGACTGCACAACAGCCCATGGAATGTACAACTACATTTGTAACCACATTAAGTACGCCACCAACAAAGGGAATCTGAGGTAAACACATACATATAGTGCAAAGTGCTCAGCTCTTTTCTCAAGCCTTCTTTTCCTTTATTGTCTTTTCTTTGATTTGGTACTGCTCGCCATGTATTCCTTCCACTGCACTTGTTCCTCTCTCCATGTGTTGCCCCCATCACGCCACTCTTTCTCTGACTACCCTAACTTGACCCACTGTCCCATCTGTCAGCATTCTCTCTTAACGCTGTATCTGACACTATCTGCAGCCTGTCTATCTATTTGTCAGCATCTCAGCACCAATCATTGCCCTGTTGGTAAAGTGCCAGACCTTACTAACAAGCAGTCATTTGTCAGACCTGCAAAGCCTCACTCACTTTCTGCCAAGTCCTAATCACATGTGACACCTCACATTTACTTCTTGGATGATGGATAGCTTCTGACTCATTACTACACTTAGCCTGGCCTAGGGAAGTCAACTCAGATATGCATGCTGAAAAGAGCCATTATAATATCCAATCCACAGCTCTCTGGATGGCTGGCTTTAATATAAATGGCCACAGATTCAGAAATAGGAATATAATTATCACATGGTGAATTGAAAAAAATAACTTGGTTCTAAATAACTCCAAAAAAATTATCATATAATAGTATCTTATTTTATTTTTATAAAAAATACTGTGCTCTTGTATGATACTCTTGGTCTACATACTGATAATATTATATAAAAAGTAGCACTGTACAAGGTAACAAGGTTTAAAAAGGTTGCAAATAAACAAAACATTTCATGTTTCTGAATATCTACCATTTTTCTAAAAACTCTATATAGTCATAAACTATTTATTAATCCTTTCAATATTAGAAGAGGAAGAGAGCTCACACATTTTAATTACTGGCCTTAAACCTGTCAATTATTCATTAGTAAGGAACTTATCAGCTGTTTAGAAATACTTATTAATAACTGTAATAACTCCTTTACATAATAGTGATAACTTTATAAAGAAAAAGATCATTTTAAAATGTATCATTACTTATGAAATGCAGATGTCAAATGGATCTGTGCCAAAATTACTTAACACAGGAAAACATTGTCATATACTGTAAAATTAGCACATGTATGTTAAGTTTTCTTATACAACTCTTGGCTTTATTTAGTTCTACACTTTATATAATTAAAGTAATTGGAAATTAAAAATGCAGACTTTATATTACTGATTATTATTTAATGATTGCATCCTTTGATTAGACCAAGACTGGAACAAAGGTGTACAGATGGTAAAATCAATAAATAAATCAGGTTTCTGTCCTGGACAAGACCCCAGTTGTACGGCAAAAAAGCAATAGAAATCATTATCCAAGTCAACAAAACAAACAAGGTGGAAGACTGAGGTGACAGAGGAAGCAAAATCTCAAGAATGCAGAATTTACTCCTGATTATATAATTTATATCACCTCTTTTTCAACAATAAAGCAACTCCTGTTAAAAGAAGTCAGGTAGGCAGCTAAACTTGAAAAATGAACAAGTAAAACATTGGGGTCACTGGGAGATAATAATATTTTGTTTCTATATGTTACTTTAACAATACAGCTGACACCTTACAAGGCTGTACAAGGCTTAATGTTGTACAGATGATGATTATTAACACAACTGGCACAGATTGACACCAGCTGCTTAGTATTCTCACCCCACACGACTTACAACCAGCTTAGTAGTATTAACACTTTGACCCAGTCACAGTATTAAACGGTAACAGTATCATGTGGAGCAGGCCAAAGGTAGCTAAGCTTTGGCACTTCTCTGAGTCTTTTGAGATGTTGAAATTCATTTCCTTCAAGTTGATTACTGACACAGTGCTAACCATCTGTTAGGAATGTTGAAAATGTTGAGAAATTTCCAAATATTAATATATTTGGAACTTTTTCCCCTTGACTTCAATATGGACAGAACCATTGAATAATAAAAAAAATGTTGTGCCTATATTGTATATTAATAACATGTTTTTATTAGCTTTTTCTGTTTGTTTTTTGCAGGTCAGCTATCACCATATTTCCTCAGAGGACAGATGGCAAACATGATTTTCGAGTGTGGAACAGTCAGCTGATTCGCTATGCTGGCTACAAACAGCCTGATGGACGGATCCTGGGAGATCCTGCTAATGTTGAATTCACAGAGGTACACATGAGGAGTTGTGCTATTAAATGAGTAAAGTAATGTTTTTTTTCTTTTATTATCCTATTTGTTCGAAACTTACATGTAGTGTTTGGTCATTAGATTTGCATGCAGCTTGGATGGAAAGCTCCAAAGGGTCGTTTTGATGTTCTGCCCCTTCTGCTGCAAGCCAATGGGAATGACCCTGAGCTGTTTGAGATCCCTGAAGACCTCATTCTTGAGGTGCCAATCACACATCCAAAGTGAGTTATGTCTTTCATCTTGAAAATGCAAAAAAAGAAAAGAAAAGAAAGAAAAAGAAAGAAAAAACATACAGAATCTAGCAAAAATAAGAAGAGAGGGGGCTGCATTAAAAGATCCACCCACTCAACATCTTTTAACAATACTTCTAAAACAATAGGGTGCTTTTAAGCCAAGAACTATGATTGGGTTATCGTCAGTTTCCAACTGTGCTGATTATTCCAAGAAAACACTGCTGCCTGTGCTTTATCTGTTGCTATGCCAGCTTTTGTGGTAACCATGGGGCTTGTTAGTGAAATTTTAACTTTCCTCCTGTTTTTTATTCTTATGTGTTCTATTACTTTTAAGAAAACTTTTTCAACAATAGCCACTGTACACATGCCATAAAAGCCATTGATATTTAAAGTGTTAAGCTGCTGCAGTCCTATAATATGTGCAATCACAGTGAAGAATTAGATATTACATCTACAGAAGTTTTCACACCTTCAAAAAGCTATACAACAGGTTATCAGTGCATCACTGCATGCTACCAAGAATATTTCAGAATCCCTTGATGTACAATTCTCACTGATAGACTCCCCTAAAATTGGCATCTCTTGCTCCATACCCTGCATCAGCTGGCCTTGAGCCTGGCAGCAGCTTGGCACAGGCCAGGACCACCAACGGTGTCTCATCATTACACAAGATTAGACCCAGCTCTGGAAATAATGCACTGAGAGCAGTGTTATCAATCCCCTTAGAGATTGCAGGGAGTGAGTGGTGGGAGGTAGATAGAGGTCCAGCTTGCTCTGTCCAGCACTGACAGTAGATTTCTTTGTGTTAATGCTTGTTTTGGCTGTCGTCCCTTTTTAAATTATGTGTCTCAGGAGTAATTACTCGCGCTCTTGAGGATTTTAGAGACCATTCACATCACTAATGAAGCAATGGATAATATCCTAAATTCAGTAGGGATTATAATGAGTAGAATTATGTGAAATAGCAGCCCTTAGCTATCATGTCCCTGTTTGCTCAGGTATGAGTGGTTTAAAGATCTGGGTCTGAAGTGGTACGGCCTCCCGGCGGTTTCCAACATGCTGCTGGAAATTGGCGGTCTGGAGTTCACGGGCTGCCCCTTCAGTGGCTGGTACATGGGCACAGAGATTGGTGTGAGAGACTTCTGTGACAGCTCACGCTACAACATTCTGGAGGTACAGTGTTGTGCCAAAATATAGTCATGTTCCATTGGAAGAAGAGAAAAGAATTTCAGGCACAGATTGACTGAAGCCATGTGCAGAGAAGAAAGCATGTATTGTGTCACTAAATGAGCCTGTCAGAATGCAGTTCTTCTTCCTCCATGTTTTGTTGCAAATCCTTTAATATAAAAGAAAACTGTGGTACTTTATACTTTAATATGTTTACCAATATATTTTTCTATAGATGGGCAAATTTAATTGTAACCTATTTTGTAATATTTAACAATCAGATCTTCAAATTATTTTAGGGCATGCAGTATAAATATATATGTGACATAGCATATAATTAGGGAGACCAGAGTGTTTGCTATTTTTGCATGTATCACATTATTCTGACAAGTGAAGAAAATTTCAGTCAGAGTCGTCCAATTATGAAGAGCACTTCAGGGCACATGGGTGCCAGCTTTGGATTTGTCTGTGCTTGCAGTGATGACGAGGGCCATTTGCTTCAGTACAGCATGACCACAGCACAGCAACTCTACACAGAAATGAAATGCTAAAGTTTATGTCACTAAAATTTTCAGTCTCAGGTATGTCAGGCATTTTTTTTTCTGTATTATATAGGAGGTGGCAAACAAAATGGCCTTAGACACCAGAAAGACATCCTCCCTTTGGAAAGATCAGGCACTCGTGGAGATCAATATTGCTGTCCTTCACAGCTACCAGGTATTGAAATCTGTGATTTGAAGTAAGTAGATTTTTAACTTCTTAAAGTTTTTAGACAGCTCCTTGGAACAACAGTGCCTACAGTTATCTTGGACTCAAAGTGGCTACTGCTGAGCAAATTCCGTGGTGAAGTGTGTTAAGCCATGTTTATAACAATTTGTTGGTGTCAAAATGACTAGATATTTGTGATCAAATTATAGCTTGATACTCCACTGGTTTATTACAAGATGTGCAGCTGTTTGTTTGTTAATAGCACTTGACCATTGTAAGCATTCAGCGTATCCATTTTAATGCACTCATGAATAATAATAAAACACTTATTTGGTTGTGACATAATTCATATCCATCCATCTATGCTACCTATTCTTAGACATGCAAAGTGACCATAGTAGACCATCATTCAGCCACAGAGTCCTTCATGAAGCACATGGAGAATGAGTTTCGGGTGCGAGGTGGCTGTCCTGGGGACTGGGTGTGGATTGTGCCTCCGATGTCAGGAAGCATCACGCCAGTTTTCCATCAAGAAATGCTTAACTACCGCCTCAGCCCTTCTTTTGAGTACCAGGTGAGTAAGTCATTCCACATACCACACACCATGAGATCTCTTTGATTTAAGATCACCTGATTTTTCTTCTCCTATGCAAAAGCCCGATCCATGGAATACCCACGTGTGGAAAGGGGTCAATGGGACACCCACAAAGAAAAGAGCCATTGGATTCAAGAAGCTTGCCAAGTAAGTGTGCTTGGTTTTACTTAATCATTCATTTCTTTTCCCTTTTTTGTCTTTGCACTGTAAGAGTCAAAGCTAAATTGCAACTCTAAATGTGAAAGATCACAAATGATTTGTATTTGTTAATTTAAGGCTAAGCAGGTATTCACTTTGCAAACAAAAGTTAGACACATGACAAAGACGCTGGCGTGCTCAGCAGTGAAATTCATCCAATCAACCCCTTAAGGAGTAATCAGAATTTTGTCAGTGTTTTGTTTGTGTATACATGCACTTGTGCGCGTGTTCTGCTATTATTATAATTGCCTTGAGGAGATGACAAGCTAGGTAATCACAACTGTCATCCATCCGTAGCTGTCTGCTACAGTGAACCAGCCTATTACTAATTTCAGAGGCTCAATAAGAAACTTTTTTTTCTTTCTATTATTCAGTTGATCTTCATCTTTGCTGCATCTCATTTGCATTGTCTTTCTCTTCACCTCTGCAGGGCTGTGAAGTTTTCAGCGAAACTCATGGGCCAAGCTATGGCCAAGAGGGTTAAAGCCACAATGCTGTTTGCTACAGAGACGGGCAAGTCGCAAGATTATGCCAAAACGCTCTGTGAAATCTTCAAGCACGCCTTTGACGCAAAGGTACCCCTTGCTCCCACCTTGCATCATCATTTCCAAAGGTTGAGAACTAGCTTATGTATCGCTGCTCTAATATCTAATTGAAAAAGGAGGAACTGAAAGACACCCCTCCCCCGAACCCCACTCTCTGGTTGATAAAGCTGAGCAGATGCCAGCTGAGTATAGATGACAAAAGGTCTGAAGAAAGAAAAGCCAATCTTTTGTTACATTTTCCTCTTGTCTCATGCAGTAAAGTGCCGCAGGTTGGAGGCAAGATTTATCCACTAAAGCATAGAACAGGGTAGTAGTTTTAAGACAAAATCCTTCAGTGCCGCTGGGTGTGCAAATCTGTATACAAAAACCAAACAGAAACAAGAGAAAGAAGCTTCTCTCAAACACACACTATGGGATTTTTCCTCCCGGTCCTATCTTTATTTGCTCTTCCTGTTTTCCCAGTGTGATCAATCACACAAGGAGATTCATGCATGAAGATTTGTGCATGTGTGTGTCACTGTGAGTGGGCGTGTGCTGATGGATCGCAGGGCAGATGCAAACGCTTAGGGGGAATCTTGGTTGTTGTGGGGCTAAAGGCTTCTTTCTCTTCACGCCTTTGGTTGTGTGTCTTTGAGGCGTATATGCATGTGAAATGCAAGTGCGGCCTGTGGCAGACAAACACCATCATGCTGAGTGGTATGCATCATGGATGCTCAATGTGTGGCAGCAGCATATTATCATCTCGTTAGAGGCGAGGACAGAGTGGTCATTACAACCTCCTCCTCTGCCAGCGGCTATGTGTTCAGCCTTAATTTACACGCTCAAGTCAGCTGTCATTTGGAGTCTGTGTCTAGGAAACAAGAGTGAGATAAACACTACACCATGTAAGTCGCTAAGCTTCCATCAGTACAACGCTCTTTTTTTTCCTGCAGGTTATGTCTATGGATGAATATGATGTTGTGGACCTGGAGCATGAAACACTGGTTTTAGTGGTGACCAGCACATTTGGGAATGGTGACCCACCTGAGAATGGAGAGGTATTTATGAATACTTAATACTTGTCAGTTATTAAGAGCTCAGCAGACACTTCTAATTGTATGTGTTTGCTCTTTTTTGCTGTAGAAATTTGGAGCCGCCTTAATGGAAATGTGCCACCCAACAACAAACACAGAAGATAGGAAGTGAGTTTGATATCTCAATCCAGCTTTTAATGTTTACTTGAGTAATTATTTTTTGTCTCTTGAGTTAAAAGCCTGTGCGTGCCTCTGCTTTTTTCTTATTCTCTAGGAGCTACAAGGTCCGTTTTAACAGTGTTTCCTCTTACTCTGACACTCGGAAGTCATCCAGCGATGAACCAGAAACCAAAATTAACTTTGAGAGCACCGGACCACTTGCTAATGTCAGGTAAACAAAGCAAACTAAACAAACATAACAGGTGTTTATGTGCAAATCTATCCCTAAATTATCAAACAGGAAAGCAAGGAAATCTGGAAGGAAAACTACAAAAAATGCTTATGCTAAATAGGATAGGCACATGCTATGCTCATAGTCAATGAAATGCTGTAAAAAGAATGGTTAAATGTTGGCTTAATATCCAGGCACATTCACTTTGAAACATCAAATGGGATACATAATACATAAATATGCATTTATCATCTAATCAGTAAAAAATCTTTGAATGTTTGATTAGTTTTAGTTCTTTCAGTTCACCTCTTGTGCAGATAACAGTAGAGCCTTTGTAATGCAGGTAGCAGCATAATTGTAACTGTAATGTGATTACTGGGTTTATTACAGTAATGTGTTACATTATTGCATTACTAAAACAATGTAATGTAACACATTAAATAAATTGATTACAGTAATGTATTACTTTTGAACTTGGTCCAATCAGTACTGGTGGTAGGGAATTAGACTGCAGTGTAAAGAAATGAATAGCTCCTTTAGCAAGTTAGCAAGGAAACCCTTTAATGGAGATAAATGATGTCAACTGTCACCATGCCTGGTTTAATAAAATTAGCAAGCTGAATGGGTCCACCAGCAATATCAGATTAACATGTATAAAAAATCATGTGGTTGTCTGAATGCACAAAGTTTAGTGAGCTGTTTTGATAATACACAACTTAATTTTTTTAATCAATATATTAAAACCCCCAGTAGATATTCAGTTAACTGTGTAATACACTGTAAAATACTTTTTATTAAAAAAATAAAGGTGCAGGTCTGTTATATGGAGCTTATGAAAAGCTATGTTTTAGAGCTACGTTGCCCTCACAAGACACCAACTAAACATCTCATATTGTGGAATATGATGGATTACTTTAGGTTAAATATAATATAAATTATTTAGAATGAGCTCAGATGTAAACATGGAGGAGCAGGAGGTTTCTTCCTGTTAAAAGGGAGCTTTTCCTTCCCACTGTCAGCAGTGCTTGCTCACAGGGGGTCATATGACTGTTGGGGTCTGTTTTCTTTGTATTGTAGGGTCTTTACCTTACAATATAAGCGCCTTGAGGCAACTGTTGTTTTGATTTGGCACTATATATATATAAAATAAAATTGAACTGAATTAAGTTGAGTTCTTCCTCCATTTATGTCTAAATGGAGGGTTTTCCTTGTAGCGTTTCCTCAGTGCATACTCCACATGAGGATGGCTATAAAACTCCTTTCGGATAAAAATCTTATTGCAGCTGACAGTTTGCTGATCAGCTAAGGAAGAAAAGACAACAGAGATTTTGCTCAAACTTGGATCAGATGTGAGCTGACTTCCTCACGGCAAAGAAGTGGAAAGAGATGTTGTCTGCCTTCAAAAAACAAAGTGATCTGTTTCATGTTTATGTCCATCTAAACTCAGACAGGACACGTATTTATAAATACATCAGCTGTTTTCAACTGTTTGACATATTCTGAGAGGAAGGAAAGGGCAAGTTTCTAACATGGACACAGTGGTGGTGGTTTGCAGTTGTGTATGTTTGTGTTTTATTTCTTTTTTCTTTTTTTTTTTTTTAACACTACCTGTCTCTCAGTCTCTGTGTTTTCTTCATGTATGTGTGTCTCTGTTTAGGTTCTCGGTGTTTGGCCTTGGCTCCAGGGCCTACCCACACTTCTGCGCCTTTGCCCACGCTGTGGACACACTGTTTGAAGAGCTAGGGGGTGAGCGCATCCTACGCATGGGAGAGGGAGATGAGCTGTGTGGCCAGGAGGAGTCATTCAGAACATGGGCCAAGAAAGTTTTTAAGGTTGGTTTCCTGGGCTGAGACCCTTTGGGCGTGGTTAAAGGTGGTGTATTTGGAAAGTGTACATTATGAACCTAGAGTTAAGCTTTATCTCAAGACCGGTATGTTAGTTACTTGTCAAGTAGCTGTTCATCCCAGTACAATCCTCTTTCTGTTGTTTTTTTTTCTTGGAGATTATGTATTATGAATTTCAGGAGCGGGACCACACCTCCAAACACACTCATTCCAGGTGTCCCCTACTTCTGCAAGCTGTTCATTCTCGTTTACGTGCCCCACCCAACTCTTTTGTTTATCTTCTCTGTGGCTGCTCGTGAAGGCTGCCTGCGATGTATTCTGTGTTGGTGATGACGTGAACATTGAGAAGGCCAATGACTCCTTGATCAGCAATGATCGCAGCTGGAAGAAGAGCAAGTTCCGCTTGACTTACACGGCCGAGGCCCCAGCCCTCACAGAAGGTGAAAGTTCCTCTTGGTACTTAGTTACAAAATGCTTGTGGCAACTTAATATTAAAGGGGAAAGTTCATCTGTACAAAATACCTGTAATTGATCAGCAGTGTGGTAGTACGGTTATTGATAAAGATGAGTCACTCAGCCTTTACGTGACCTGAAGCTGAGATTTGTGGCACTGGTGTGAGAAAATCAAAATGAGATTATAATAGGATTTTGAGAACTTTTCCCTAGAGGTCTCGAGTTCAAAGTACTGGACCAGATTTGAAGTGGCTCTGTTACTTAATTTCCATAAATTAATTTGGTACTTCGGCACCTTCAAACTGACACAGATTGTGACGTAAGCTTGGGGGTGGGCAAACTGGGACCCATTGACTAGTCTGCTCATTTAGCCCTGGGACCAAAGGGTAGCATTCCAGGACTTATGGCTTGGTCAGAGGATATCAGAGGATATTCCCTTCCTTGTTGAGAGAGATTAAAAGGTTGGGATCTGAAGCGAAATGGCAAATATTTCAGTATAAAGTGAGAAATATCCATAAATCTGTTCTGATTCTTTTTTTGATATTACAACAATTTTACACAATTTGGCAAGATGTGTCTTTGATGTTATTAATGATGTTAATGTTTGTTAATGATATGATTCTTTTGAAGTTCTTCAGTTAGAATTTTTTATGTATTTTGATTTGGGTTATTAGTGCTGTGGAATATAATAATATTTGAAAAAGAATCCATGTATTTATCCATGAATACATAGTATTCAGCATAATATGTCTGTGCAGCAACTTTGCTACAAAATCATTGCATTGTCTTTGCCAAAGTAGAGAGTTGTTTACATTATGCCATTATGTTAAGTTTGGATCCTGACTCTCTGAACTATATAGGGCTGGGCTGATACCCTTTTTGTGCCCTTTCCTTTACCCTTTGTGTACAGACACTCCCGTATCTGTACATAAAGCTTCTTATCAATCTCTCCCAGAAAGAAATCAAAGAAGTATTTTTTTCCAAGAAGCACAGGTCTGTTGATCAATCCATAAATAATGTATTATTTATGTCTGCTAACAGCATTATACAGCATTCACAAGAAGACAGTTTATGGAGCAAAGATGCTTGAATCTCATAATGTGACAGTTGTTTACATTATGCCATTATGTTAATATTGGATCCTGACTCTCTGAACTATATGTACAGACATGGGAGTGCCTGTGGATATAGGGCTGGGCTAAAACCCTTTATGTACCCTTACCTTTACCCTTTATATACAGACACTTGCGTGTCTGTACATAAAACTTCTTATCGGTCTCTCCCAGAAAGAAATCAAAGAAGTATTTTTTTCCAAGAAGAACATGTCTATTAATCAATCCATAAATCATGTATTATTTGTGTCTGCCAACAGCATTACACAGCATTCACAAGAAGAAAGTTTATGGAGCAAAGATGCTTGAATCTCAAAATTTACAAAGTCCAAAATCAAAGTAAGTATGCATTTACACGTGAAACACTTTTCAGACGAAAACACTTTGTCGCATATTTGTACGTTTTACCAAAATCGTAAACTAACGTTCAGTTCGTCTAATGGATTCTTCTGGTGTCCAACTCATTCATTGTTTACAGTGACATTTTAACTAAATGGAACAGACTGAAAATGGTGCAATGTTATTTCCTAAATCTCTGATCCCTTTCATAGTCGCTCCACCATATTTGTGCGGTTACACACAAACAACCACGACAGCCTGCACTACAAGCCTGGCGACCATCTGGGCATCTTCCCTGGCAACCATGAGGACCTGGTAACAGCTCTCATAGAAAAACTGGAGGATGCTCCACCTGTCAATCAAATCGTCAAAGTGGAGTTCTTGGAGGAGAGAAACACTGCCCTAGGTGGGTATTAGCAAAGTCATGCTACTTTGCGAAAACAGTAGGCATGCAATCACGAGAATGGCATTTTAAAATCTGGGCAGGTTGTCAAAATCCAAATGTAAATAAGAAGTCACAGCAGACATCATGAAGTCACACTTTAGCAGGATATCCATGCCCAGAAATTTTTCAGTGAACTGCATATTGGCAAACAGTTGTGGTGACACCGGGTGACTTAACTGTGATTTTCTCTGTGACTGTGATGCAAGACATTTGCTAAACACAGGATTAGTGCTTATTCAAAATTCATCTCCACAATTCAAGCCCTTGTTGTTAACAACTCTCACTGTATCTAATTTTCTTTCAATTCGAGGATCACATGTTCCATACTGCTGCTTGCATTTTGGTTGTACTTTGCTAATTACAGACAACTAGACAACATATCCAAGGGTGTTGTGTATAACGTGTTAGCAAATGCTTATCACACAGAGAAATGGCTCTGATCTTCGGACTGGTTTGATACTGATTCTCAAGCTAGTTCATTTTCAGTCAACAAATTCCACATTGTCTAGCATTAGATCAAGTAGCAAGGAAACAGCATTGGTAAGAGCTTTTGCAGCAAAAACCTCCCAAAAAACAAGCCAGCAAAAAAACTGCACACACACAGACTGCTCTTATAGTTTGTTACCTCATTTTTTTTCTTTCATCTTACACATATAAAAAACTAGTACATCATATGAATTAACTCAACTTTAACTTTATAATTTTCTGCAGGTGTAATCAGTAACTGGACAAATGAGACCCGTATCCCTCCCTGCACCATCTACCAGGCTTTCCAGTATTTCATGGATATCACGACTCCACCGAGCCCTGTGCTGCTCCAGCAGTTTGCTGCTCTAGCAACCAATGACAAACAAAGAAAGAAACTAGAGATCCTCAGTAAGGTAAATTCACTTAGTTTTCAATGTTACCATTTAATAATAATAATAATGGATTGCATTTATATAGCGCTTTTCAAGGAACCCAAAGTTGGACACCAGAAGAATCCATTAGACAAACTAACTGAACCTTAGTTTACGATTTTGATAAAACGTACAAATATGCGACCAAGTGTTTTCATCTGAAAAGTGTTTCACGTGTAAATGCATATTTACTTTGATTTACACTGACCTTTCAAATGGCTGAGCTGCAGCAGCGCTGAGTGCTTGAACTTGTTTTGTGACCAAACACATAAGGGATTTCCGATGTGTGCATGTGGGCTGTATCCAAAGATATGTTCCCCCATTTCCAATCTGAGATGAAAATGTATGCGTATTTTTAGATCACTTTTCCAAGAACTGTTCTATAAAAAGTCACCATGTGCTTAAGCTTCAACAGTAACCAACACATTCTCTGTGTTTCAAAATAAGAGAATATGGCAGATAGTTTTATGTGTCTCATAGCTGATTTGGTGCTCTTTGCACCAAGAGTACGTACAGTAGGAGTTAGCTGGCGCCAAATTAAAGCCGTTGATCGTTCTAACCCAGAGCCATCCCCCCTTGCAGTGCCTCCCACTATTCACTCTCCATTTTTGTCAATGTGTGGAAAAGGCTGGATGAGGCCAAGCAGTGACTCATATGCTCATACACAGAATTATTGTCACCAAGCAAGAGGGAAAGATGGTAGGCTTCTGAATTCAGAAAGAAGAAATTGTACAGTAGAAACAGCACTGCAGAACATGTTTTAATGAGTTAAATCTCAAGTTCATTCCTTACAGGAATAATTGTTTTGTTTTTTAACATTTCTCTTCTTGTTTTTCCAAGCAATACAAAGCAAACATGTTGCCACGTCTGGCTTATTCTCTTCTTTAAAAAAGTTAATTAAACAAATCTATCAGCTTCTCATATCTGTACAGTCCTACGCCCCCTTCTGTTTATCAAGGTTAAAAAGCCCAGGCCCCAAAGTGCTTATGGTGTTAGAGTTTTGCTATAATTATGCATTAGGTGCTTCAAACTGTCTTTTAAGCTCATATTGTGGACCACACCAGTGGGTTCTCAATGGGCATTTTGTCGCTCATTAGCAGCTTGAGAACAAAGCAAAAGTTGGTAACATATCAAAGGTTTTTTAGCCTGATGGCAGTGCTCTACTTTCCTCACATCCAAATGTCAGCGATGACACACAGAAACAGTTGGGCAGTGAATGGCGAATAGCTCTGCTTGTGGCTGCCTCCTGCTCCTGAGTGAGAAATGTTTACAGATCCAAAAGAGGAAACTATCCTCTTCTTTTCAGTTGCTGTGGGAGTTGCATTGATTTCTTAGTCTGAACGACAATAATTCAATAACTTACCATGACTAAAACTATATCAAAGAAATGTCAGCCGATACCTTTGTACCACATTGTCTTTCTCTGTGACACTCCAGGGATTGCAGGAGTATGAGGAGTGGAAGTGGTACAACAATCCCACACTGGTGGAGGTGCTAGAAGAGTTTCCTTCTATCCAGATGCCCTCCACTTTGCTGCTAACCCAGCTGCCTCTTCTGCAGCCTCGCTACTATTCTATCAGCTCCTCTCCAGACCTGCACCCAGGGGAGATCCATCTCACAGTGGCTGTGGTCTCCTATCGCGCCAGAGGTAAGGCCCTGGTACTTGAACTGCTCTAATTCCTGTCCAAGATTTTAAAAGCTGTGTAGGCGTAGCTTCAGATGCTTAGGTCTTCTCAGCTGCCTGGAGAGGTTAATTTTAGTCTACTCAGAAGACTTTTGATAGTCTGAAGTATTATGCATGTGGGTTTTATCAACATGTCAAGAATGCAAATTATACAGATATCAGGGTAATTAATATATTGCAGTTATTGGTTTATTTTTTCTTCATTTAACTAGAAAGTAGTCTGATATTTAAACATCTTTTTCAGTGATCATGTATTTTAAAGTACTAGACATACTAGACATTTCTCAAACCAGTGCAGGCCTGGTATATATTTCGGTTAAGTCAAGTCTTTGCCATGGATAAAAGGCACAGTGCCATAGCTCCTTCAAGGCTACTGCAAGGATTAAAAAAGAAAAATGTGTCAGACTCTCTGAAAACCTTCTGAAGCTACAAGAGAAATGATTGGAAGTTATCTTAGAATGTAAGTCTGCTTTACAAGGCAGCCAAAACAAAACTGTAAAAACCAGAAACACGCACTGGGAGAAAGACTTTACATATTCTGTTTATATATATGGCCACAAGCACAAACAGTATACTTCAGTCTACTTCACTGCATTATTTAGGCATGAGGCATTATTTAGGGCACGATTTAAGTGTTGTTTTTAGCACCACTGTGGCAGTATATAATCTCAGCCTGTAAAGTAGTCAGTAAGCATTACTATACCTTTTAACTGCTATCTTCTCCCACCTGTAATGTGCACTTATGTGAACATATTACTATGATTGTATAAGCAACAGCTGAATTACTGTAATTTCCCTTTAGAGGAAGAGCGTGAGGAAGAGGGGAAGATGGCTATAGCCTTGAACACATGTTAGGAACACTCTTTTCCTGTTAGTTTGTATGCTTAAAAAGAGTGGGAGGCAGAGGGGAGAGAAAAAGGTAAAGTGCTTGCTCGGTAATCATCTCTTTCAGATGGAGAGGGACCAATCCATCATGGAGTGTGTTCATCGTGGCTTAACAGGATAGAGAAGGGGGAGATGGTGCCGTGCTTTGTCCGAGGGTAAATATCAAAGTGTTTTTACAAGAAATTTTAAGGCAATGCAATCTAATCTAATCTAATCTATAATCTAATTTGCAAAAGTCTTTAGCCAACCCTTTATTTTGTTATATTTTCTAAGAGAATGGGAAGTAGGTGCAGCAATTTACTGAAGCATGCAAACATACACAGGCAAACAGTATAAAAGCTGGTATATCAGGTACAATTCTAAAGAGCTTAAAAGTCAGTATTTGGTAAGTCTTTTTTTAAGTAAGCCTTCTTGTCATTTCTTCAAATATTCTTCGGGAATAGTTCCGCTGACTTCTTGAAGGACATTCAAAGCTCGTATTTGGATGTTACCCACTTTTTGTGATAATGTCTGTCAAGATGATCCCGCACTGCTTCAAGAATGTTGAGGTCCGTTCTTTGCGGAGGCCAGTCCATGACTGGTGGTGTGTTTTGAGTGTTTTTTCTATCCAGTTGTGTTTTTACTGCATTGACAGTTCGCTTGATTGATAACAGCTTCATTTTTCAGCATGACAATAGATCCAGACATTTTTCCAGATGGTAAACCTCACAGTACATTTCTACATTTATAATTCCATTAATTTTTACAAGATCCCCAACAACACTGGCTGAAATGCATTTCTTATTGCATTTCTTATTTCTTATAAATACTCTTTATGAGATTTTGATCTTCTTCTGTCCTCTACTTCCGCTAAATGTTTATGGACACACACTATTTCCTGCAGAGATATGCCAATTTTTTGTCTAGGAGCCCTTTGAGAATCATCTTTTTGGTACAAAGGTACAATTTTAGGCAGCCAGTGTTTAAAGAAAAGCTTTAAAAGACCTTTAGAAATCCTGGAGAACTGTTGTTCAAGGCCACATTAAAAAATACAAGAAAGTCTGGCTCCTTGGAAACATTTCATGACACGTGAAAAGGTGATGTTTGACAAAGTAAGCTGATTTGCCAAGATAGGTACCACTCTCTTGTCTGCATGCATGATATAGAGCTAATATGATTATCAATTCATTCCTTAAGACTAAAAGTGGAAATAAAAATAACCGAAATATTTGCTGTTAAAGTTCTCTAATTAGTACCTTTTATCTTTTTATGTAAAACAACTCATTTTTATCTTACCAGGAGTGTTCTTTGTAAAATTTATAAGTTTACAGTGAATAAACAAAATAAATGTGCCAGTTAGTGAGTTTTAGAGGCAATGAAAGGATTAGGAGAATTAGGGGAATCTTGACATCAAGCTATACTTACCCATATAGCTTGATGTCCCCCAACCGTGGCTCAAGAGTTGGCAGTCTTGTAATCGGAAGGTTACCGGTTCGAGCCCCGGCTCAGACAGTCTCGGTCGTTGTGTCCTTGGGCAAGACACTTCACCTCTGCGCCATGGCCAGAGGGGCCAATGGCACGATATGGCAGCCTCGCTTCTGTCAGTCTGCCCCAGGGCAGCTGTGGCTACAACTGTAGCTTGCCTCCACCAGTGTGTGAATGTGAGAGTGAATGAATAGTGGAATTGTAAAGTGCTTTAAGGATCTTGAAAAGCGCTATATAAATGCAATCCATTATTTTTATTATTAAAATACTCTATTATTCCTTTATTACATTTTATAGGCTCCATGGTAATTTGTTGGATGTTGTTTGTGTGTGTGGCATTATTTTAGTGCACCATCATTCCAGCTTCCCAAGAACAACCAAGCACCTTGCATCCTTGTGGGTCCAGGAACAGGGATTGCCCCATTCAGAAGCTTCTGGCAACAAAGACTATATGACCTTGAACAAAACGGTTGGAATTTTGTTCTCCCTCAATCCATAGAGTTACTTTTGACCAACTTATAAAAAGACTTTGCAATGTATTTTCAGTGCTTATAGATTTATTCTTCAAATTAAAGTGATAATGTAATTTTGACACTTGTACTCTGGATATCACTTCTGCATTTCCATCCAGAGCAACAAAGTAACTCTTACCTCTTATCTTCAAGGGATGAAATCCTGCCCAATGATACTGGTGTTTGGTTGTCGGCAGTCTGAGATGGACCACATCTACAAGGAGGAGACCATACAGGCCAAGAATAAAGGGGTGTTTAAGGAGCTCTACACAGCCTATTCCAGAGAGCCTGGCAAACCAAAGGTACAAGCACTAAACACGAAGGAAGTCGCTTGTAACATCTGTCTCTGGCTTGTTTAGGTAGAAATAAATTCACAAATTTGAGATGGCTGGATAAATACTTCTGTAGATATAGTGTATTTTTACTTACCAATGTCATTCTGCTGATACATTTTCATATATACATTTGTCTTTGTCCTCTTTATGCTCAATGCTTCCTTTGTTGTTGTGATTGATTCTTGCTTTGTTTACAGTTCTGTTACTTTTAGCAGTGACAGTCAATACACGGATTTGAAAAGAAGAACAAAATCCACAGAGCATAATTTTTCTTACTCTGAGGTTGCTTTGTTCCTGCGCATATCAGTCTTTAGGTGGCAGTTTGCAAATTTTACTTTGTGTGTAGTGTCCTGACTCAGTTTTTCACATTGTTTCCTTTTCTGCTATTTTCACGCTTCACTTCTCCATGCACACTCATCATTTCTTCACTGCCTCTCTGTCAGAAATATGTACAGGATGTACTGCGCGAGCATCTGTCAGAGACGGTGTACCAGTGCCTGAGGCAGGAGGGTGGACACATCTACGTGTGTGGGGATGTGACAATGGCAGGAGATGTTCTCAAGACTGTCCAGCAAATCATCAAGCAGCAGGGCAACATGAGCCTGGAGGATGCTGGCTTCTTTATCAGTAAGCTTCGGGTAAGAGTGGCGGAGTTCTCTCTGCAATATCACCTCTGTTATGTTCACATTCATACTCCATTCTACCTTACTGAACCGTGAAGTAAACTTAATGTAAGGGAGATTCTAGAGTTAGTTAAAATACCTGATCAGCTGTGAAAATACTAAATGTAAGATGCTATCCATCATTGCAAAGGTAATGTTGTTTAAGGACTGGATATGGACATAAGCCCGATCACCAACTGGTATGTGAGGTCCTGTTTTGAAACCTTAACTTTTCTTTTTTTTTTAGCATTTTGGCTCTAAAGTGTAACTATATGTTACCATGTTGTTTTGGCTCACATTGGTGTTTTTGCCACTGCAGGTCCATTTTGTCAATATTGGTCATACTATGGTCAGAAAGAAGGGTTATCTGATGTTTGCCCATTGGCTAATGACCTGTGATTGACAAGTGATTAACCAGTGTGTATGCAGTTTCACATTCAGACCCGCCCATCTCTCGTCACACCTGGCTTCAAATTACTCATCTTTATATTTCAAAACATGACTTCAGAAATCGATGGATGACATCATGGTAGCCAGCGTCTTTGGCTAGCTTGCTTGTCATGGTCATTTCCCATAGAATCCCATTTTAAAAGGTATATCTACAGCCTGCTAGAGAAAACGTATTATTATGCTACACACACATCTGGTAAACAGTTACTCAGCTTTGTCTCGCTACCAATCTGTTGTCATTAGGATGAGAATCGCTATCACGAGGACATCTTTGGTGTCACCCTGCGCACCTACGAGGTCACCAACCGTATTCGTTCAGAGTCCATAGCCTACATTGAGGAGAGCAAAAAAGACTCAGATGAGTAAGTGTTCTACATTTCCAGTATTTTTTTGTTTCTTTTCATATTTAGTATGTTACAAAACTGTTCTGAAATGTCAGTAAAAGTCAGAAGAATCTTTTCTTTGGTAAAATATTTTTCATGGGTAAAATAAATGACTGATGATTCACTGTGAATTCATGCTAACTTCTAATTAATCATGAGGAAAGGCTTTGTGAAAATCAGTTCTTTATTTAATATTAAGAAAATATAGAAAAATGTATTCCATCCTCAAAAAAACAAACAAATAAAAAAAAACCAGAAAAGGATTCATATCAACTATTTTTCTATTGATCATTCACTCATTCACATCCGTACAGTAAAATCAGGACCAATTACCACTGTGGAAAAGCCCATTCATATTTATGTCAATATTGCAACTACAAGAGCAGCTTTATCTCAGAAACATTTGTAAGTCAACTTCAATCTGCAACCTGTAGTTGCTGTCGACAACAATGTGTTGTCATCACTAGCTTCAGATGAAAACAGAGCAGGTAACCATAGAAACCTGTGGAGAAGAGCATTTAAACTAACAGGATTAGAGTGAAAGCGAGTGGCTCTGCTCCATTTCTGTTTTTGTTTCCAGCGTTATTTGTGCATATTCAAGATTAGACACTTCATATACCCTCGCCATAAGAGCAAAACAAGGGCCCTACATAGCCACTATGGCTCATTAACCACCAACAAAATGCATCACAGACGATGGTTCCTGTGTGGATTGTCACTTGAATTTCACATTCGGCCATCAAAGCCCCTGCTTGCTGGATGAGTAATGACTGTAACATCTCTATTTCCATGTCTCTGTTGCTCTTTCTGTCTGTCTGTCTGTCTGCCTGCCTGTCTGTCTGTCCTTCGCACTTTTTTTCTCTTCAGGGTTTTCTGCTCGTAGGTCGATGAATCGACAGGCTTTCTGAAAACAACAAGACACAGCACCGCTGGTTTACTAATACTGTGCCAATTTTTGTACTGTAAAAAATGGGTTTGTTTGTGTTCTTTTTTTTATATACCATTTTAATGTTTCTGTTGGGCTCTGCGATCTTGTCTGTAGCAAGTTGGAAATGTTCTGTTCTTTGAGAATCTGTTTTTGCTTGTTGATGATACTTCCAAAAATGATCTAGTGTAATGACCTGCCTCATTGTGAATGCATGACCAAGACAATATATTCAAGAAATATAATATACTCTGTGTTATTGTTACTGTTAAAAGGCTTTTATTGAGGTTTTATATTTGCAAGGAAATGTGTGGCATAGATAGTAAACTTTCATTTCTGTGTGGATTAAGTCAACTTTACTTGTTGGGAAAGTATAAGGACTGCTCAAATATATTTGGACTGTTTTTCATTATCAATATCAATCTCTTTAGTCCTTGACTAAGAAAAAGAAAAGATGTATAGGCATGCAGACAGAGAAACTGAAGGACACGTGCTGCGGACAAATTTAACGTATTGACAGGTATCCCTGAATAATGAAAACATAAATTCTGCCACTGCCTCCATAAACAGATTACCTTGCTCTTCATTGGCAATTCTTCAAAATGCATCCGCCTCTGTGCGAGTGCCATTTTTCTTAGTGTGCTCATTCTGCCATCGCATCATAATCTTTTGGGTCCCAGGTGGTGTTTGCTGAAACTGCAGCACTAATGTGCAGGGCAGCCACTAAAGACCAAACGTGAGTCAATATATCTTAAAAATAAACTTCAATGATAAACTATTAACAAAAATATAGGTCTTGAGGGCTTTTTAATTTAACATCTAAATCGTACTATGTTCAATGTGGTATAACGTATTATAATGTGTTAAATTCTAAATGTCGCGGAGGATTTTTTTTATTTTTCATCAGCTGTTTGGAATAAGCTGTAGAGTAAATGACTAATCGGTGAGTAAATGAATAAGTAACAACTTAAAAGAATTGTTCGATATCATGGAAAATACATTTATTCACTCCAATAGGCTATCTCAGTGGCAGCTGTTTAAAACTTTGTTAAGATTTGTCCTAGATTTTGTTGTGTTTCATTGCAGCAAAGGTTGTCCAACTAAAACACAAGTCTGAAGAAGAAACGTATTTATGGGTACCTGATGTCCAGAATTAAAATGCTGCTGATATCAACAGATTGGTCTAGCAAGGCTGTTTCCCCCATTTCCAGGTCTTCTTACCCCTAATTGCCCATAAATCAAGTTTACTATTTTTACACTTTGGTTTTTGTACAGAATAAACTAATTAAATATAACATGTTACTCAGTGAGCTTTAATCGTGCCGTATTTGCGACCTTTGTAGAGAGCCTGTTTCCAGTCTGTATGCTAAGCTACACTAAATGGTTCTTGGCTGTAGCTTTGTATTTGCTGTAAAAACACAATATTGGTATTGATCTGTTCATTTTATTCTCAGTAAAATAGAAAGAGCCTTTTCCTTAAAACTCAAGTAATCCGTAACAAAACGTTGTTACTGAAGGGGAAAAGATGCTGCCCAGTTCGTATCTGACAGCTGTCAACTTGCTCCACTTATCACCTATTGAGCCTTTAAAATATCTATTTAACAGCAT
Source organism: Astatotilapia calliptera (assembly GCF_964374335.1). Lineage (NCBI taxonomy): Eukaryota > Metazoa > Chordata > Actinopteri > Cichliformes > Cichlidae > Astatotilapia > Astatotilapia calliptera. The sequence goes on along the minus strand of NC_137433.1, from coordinate 32,628,860 downwards.
CATATCTCCTCTGCCTCTTGCCTTACATTAACATTTTGCCTACGTTTATGCATTCATCCTTTCAGTTTTTTTCTCTGCATGTTTGTGCTACCTTGTGGCTCACGCGCCACCCCTTCACTGTGACCTGACACCTGCTCAACGGCATCAGCACGCATGTGTGTATGCATGCATATGTGTGCCCTTGAAATTATCATAAGTGTGCGCATCTCTATATACGAGTGGGTGTAAAACATGCATGATCTCAGGTGTGTGTTTTTACATGATTATTCTACTTGTCTGTTACCTTGTCAAACTGCTTCGATTTTTAAAATAAGCATGAGTACCCTGCTCTGAGTCACACAAGCCTGCAGATTTAATGTTACAGATGGTGTTTTGGTAACAGAAAGCTGCCCACATGGCTTTTAGTTTTGATCGCAGCAGTTCGGTTCTATTGTTTTAAGTTCCAGCGAAGTTTCATCCAGAGACAAGAGGCAATCACACTGCCACTGTGGTCATTTGCTGCTTTCCAACGAGTCAGGGTTGTAATTTGAAAATGTATGTGCAGGGGCCACATTGTTTTTTTGATCACCCACTTTGCATTAACCTGTGGCTTTTTCTTGTCAGCTTATGTGTCTTGTTTATTCCCTTTCTTTGTCTTTATTTCAAATTAAAGATAGCTGTCAGCATGCCTAATTGATTTCATTGTGATTTTTAAATGTCACTTCCAGTTGCTGAGAGTACTTTTTTGTTTTTCTGATTTTGCTATGTTATAGTTGGGAGATAATGGGTGGGTCCTATTTTCCCTGCTGTTGTTCATTTTGGATGAATGTCTGCTCTGATTTATTTAAACACATTTAGTTGAACTGGAATGAAAGCTGTCAAGAAAATGTCTGTTGTGTAAAATGTGCAAACAGAAAAGAATATTATATATAGCTTCTATACATATATATAAATATCAAAAGACAAAGTATAAACTATGAAAACTACCACTACAATCTTTTCTAAGAATGTATTTTGATTATGTAAATGAGCACTTTGATTCTGCTTGATTTAAAAGGAACAAAAAAAGGCCTATTCTTTGTCGTGTCTGTCATATCCTTTAGGTATGAGGGTAAAACAGCAGCATTAAACAAATGCATGATACTTTGTCTCCTGTTCATATTTAAAAAGCTCTGTCTCTTTACCAGCACTGTGTCAGTTAGTGAGACTGTTTTGAGCTTGTCTGGCCTGTCTCACGGGGCCCTGGACTGTAACAACTTTGTTGAGAGGTTCTTATTTTTTGGTGTTTGCGTATCGCTGCTGCTATGAACAACTCTGATCCAATCAGCCTCTGCTATAATGACCTTTGTTGTGTACTTAATTGAGGGTATTCCATTTAATGCATCAGCTGCAAGGACTTTGCATTTACTTACAAATAAAGAGAAACATTTACAGAATATGTAAACACATTTGCTTGGTTTGTTTTTCTTGTTTATATAAGAAAGAAACCAGAGTGGAAAGGTTTATTCAGCCAGTAGAAAGTGTTTAAGGTTGAGGCATTTTAGTTCGGGGGTGAGGTGCTCAGTTTATGAAGCAAACAATCCATTTACTTCCCCCTCCTCCTTTTCCTCCTCCTGTAAATGTTGGTTGTCATGGTTGAAAGAGTCGGCACTCAGAGTACTGAGAGTGCCATGACAACCTGTCAACAAATCAAGCCATCCAAACATGACAAAAGAACTCTGATTGGTGACTTACAGTCAGGTAGTGAAGTCCTAGCCTTTTTAATTACCACAGCAGAGTTTGCCAAGACCTTTAAGTAAGCTCTGTTGCGAGAAGACATAGTGCACCAAATCCTGCTGAAATTCAGTGCAGTGATTGAGCTCACAACGCAAATATTTTACTTGCCGTTTGGATCTAAAAGCACAAAAAAAGGACAGAAGGAAAAAAGAAAGAAATTACTAAGGAATTTCTGCATAAAGGTAGCAAAATAGTTGTCTTAGTATCAATATTACAGCTATTATCAGTGTCATGCTTCATGGGAAGAAGTTGGCCAAGCAGGTGCTGCTGCCGTCTGTGCTGGAAGACGATGACGCAGAAACAGAAAGTGGGAAGCTGCAGCTGGGGGAGGTAGGAAACCGACTATGCAGCCAAGTTTGCAAACTCTTGAGCAAGGGAAGTGTGAACGACCAGGTAGGTAAGATTAGATTCTTGAGACTGTTCAAAGGCAGAATTTCAAAAAGCTCGAGATTAAATAAGATATAGGAGACGGACTTTGGGTGAGAACTGAAAGCATGTTATAGACCTGTAAGAGCATAAAAGAGCATAATAGGTTTTAGAAATTGAGATCTTAACCAAATCTCTAGGCACGTCTAAGCACTTTCCTTGCCCTGGGCAAGGAAACACAGCCTCAAACGTACAGACTAAAGACCTGCTGCTTCCTTTTATAAACTGCTCTTTTGACCTGTGTACTCACATGAATGTATTTAAAAGAAGGGGCCTCAAAGTCATGTCCTTGTGTTTTAATTACACTTTTGGGTCCCACTGTATGAGAAATTCACTATCAGAGCTGTGCCCGAACATGTGCAGGACCTGTTCTGCTATGCTAACTAATTCTACTTATGTATTCTGGAAATAACAATATAAAGCATCACTGACTGAGACATATGTGAATGTACCATAAGCTTAGAAATAAAAGGAGTGAAAGGGAGCAAAAATAGCTTGTGGTTGAAGAGGTTAAAGAGAGGTGGGAAGAATGGAGTGGGAGGATAGGGAAGTACTTTCAAAGATTATAAAAACAGAAGGATACGATCTTAAAGACACAAGCCCACACTGATGAACTAAACACTGTAGGTATTGGTTTTATTCTCCTGGCAGTAAAATCAATCAACTCTGCTCACACAGGGAGCGTACAACAGACAGGTTTGACGAGTCACGATGTCTTACTTTCTCATTTTCCATCTAGCCAAGAATGAGCCAGACAGAGGTTGATATGCGTGGGCCAAAAGACCAACACTCAAGCCCTGACAGGAACGTGCTAGACAGAGGCACAAGACACGAGGAAGACGAAGAAAAGGAGCCTCAAGTACAGGAGTGCCTGAGCTCTGATGAGGACTATGATACAGATTTGGAGCTCGAAGGTATAATTTAATTTTGGCAACCAAAAGGAGATCAATTGGGTGGGAATGTTACAATATTTTATCATGTTTTGATAGCAAGTCTTAATTTGCTCTTGTTCACACCATCTAAGATAAGGCAAAGCCCTTTTGTCACCCATCTGTTTTTTTCCTATCTGCCTTTCCATTTTCTCAAACACCAAATGACTTTTTAAAAAAAAAGACACTCCTACATGCACCCACCCACATATGTGGAGTCCTATTATGCATGTTAATGATTTCATCTCAGTCTTTGTGTCAGGCTTCCTTTTCACCAGAAATGAAAACCATCTGGTATGAATGAGCTTTCCTGACAGGGCAAAATCAACAACAAGGGATATTTCAATGTCCCACTCAAAAGGTCCTTCAATGGGAAAATGTGCAATATCACTCCTTTTTACACAAAAGGTACGGAGCGTGAACGACTGAGACAGAGTGCTGTCTTTATGTTGCAGGTAAGGAGGCGGCATACGATCTGACGAGGCAGACATGCTATGTGACAGCGTGTAAAAAGTTCCGGGTGGTCCCTGCCTCTTATTTCCTGCAGCATATGCAAAATAGCACACTGGTTATGATGCATCGTGGCCTGGGGCCTCAGGTATAGTAAAAAATAAGGCAACATTTTTAAAATTATTAGAAAGACAAAAAGGCTGATACTTTCATGGAAGGCTTTGGAGTTTGAGTTTCTGGTGACAAAAGAAAAGATTGTCAATAGTGCAGGGGAAGATGATTAATTTCTTTATTCTGTAGCTCTTTTTCTCCCTAAATGTTCCTATTTTATTATTGTTTTAAGAAATATGTTTATTGTTAGTATCATAAGTAATAATAATGCAATAATGATAATAATAATATTACCAACAAAAACATTTATACATGTTATTAATATTTTTGCTTTTTCATTTTTAGTCCAGTCCTTTTACCTGACCATTTTCAGAAGAATGTTTTTTCTGTGTTTAGTACTGACCTATGAATCACTCAGGCACAATGAATCAATGAAACAGTGAACTCATTTTAAATTTTATCTTTAGGCACTTTGTTGCTATCAGTTGGTTGTAAAATACATTAAGTACAGGAATAAATTAAGTTACCACAGTGATTTAGCCAGGTACAAAGCGAGACACTTTTGTGATACAGAAAAGTCTCACTTTAAATTCCAAGTAGCTTGCAAAACCATTAATCTTAGTTTGTAGTGCACCTGTGAAACCTACCCCTCCTGGAGCTGGGTTCTGCCAAAGGTTTCTTCCTGTTAGTCCTGTAAGTCTAGGCCACTACAAAACCTTCATTTTTGTCAGCTGTGGTTTTTGTGAAGACTGGCTGTGTATCAGGCAGGAGTAGGACCCAAAAGCAGGACATATAAACACAAGGGGTAAACTAAAAGCAGCTTTATTTAACTGAAAGTAGGTACAAAAGTCAGAAAACATGTAAAACCACATCAATGAGACTTCAGGGGCAATATACTGCAAGGGAGGACAAAACAATGAGGAACAACACCACAAAAAACAAAGGGAGATTCTGATCATATATACATGTCAGGTAATTAGGATTAGAACACAGCTGAACAGAATCTAGCTAATGAGACAAGGTGGAAGGAGGAAAACTGAACATCGCATACACAGCACAGGAGACTATCAAAATAAGACAGGAAGTAACACACAGACTGAGAGCAAGACAGACACGTGAACTTAAATGTAATGGAATGAGTTTCCTCCATTTGTTGATAATGACTTTCACTCTAAGGCTTTGTAATTCTTTTTGGACAAATAAATGTCAATGATTTTGTTTCCCAGCTGTTCTTGACTTTCTTTAAGTCACTGCATGATTTGTTGTTTTTTCTATTTAAGCGATTTATTGATTTGACAGGTGTAGCAGTAATTAGGCAAAGGTATGGCTAAAGAAATTAGACTTAGCTTTTCAAAAAAATCTGTTTATTCACAGTTTATTCATGGGTTATAAATGGGGCAATTATTTTCTCACTTGGGGCCAGGTAGTTTTGGATAATCATCACATAAAAACTGCATTTTGTATCTACGCGGACAAATATGCCAAAAAAAAAACCCAACCCCAGAGAGAGAGAAAATAAATCAGGAAAGAGCCAGAAAAAAAGTGTTAGCATAAAACTAAACTGGTAGTTTGGCTGCAGCTGGCTGTTATTTTCAGTGATAGAAAGTAGTCAACTGGCCACTAGACACTACTGAGGCCCAGCATTTCCCTCGAACCAAAAAGCAGTACCAAGAGAGGAAAAAGCTGAATTTACATTTGCCAGGTGGCCAGGAATACAAAGATGTCCTCTGACCTAACAACATTCTGCCCTACTTCGTGTTGAAATTTAGTTCTACCCAAACAGTAAAATCAGATATTGCGATTTTAAGGTATTTAAAAGAAATAGTATACTGAAGGTAAAAATTGTAACTGCTTTCCATCAGCTTTGTATTCATTATATTCTGTGCAATTTTGGGATTTACAGTAATCAAACTATATTAATATCAGAGTTAGAGTGTTATTACCCCAAAAACCACAAATTAAACTGGAGACTGAAACCAAAACTTATTTAAAAAAAAAAAAAAAAAGGGGGGGGGGGGGGCTATTTCAATAATTGAGTAATCTAAGTAGTTAGAAGTTAGAAATTTAAAATTTAGTTTAATAAATTCAAGTAGTTTTAGAGTTTTGTTCCAAACAGACCGCACCAGAGAAACAGCCACACTGTGTTTAATATAGTCTTTGCAGCACTTTATGATTTCTCCCTTAGTGCATTTCATTTATTAGACCTGTCAATCTACACCCTCAGCAGCTATGCCTGGAACATTTCAAAGCAGACAATACAGCTAATTTTTTTCACAGTTTTTAGCCTTATCAGGGTCACTGAAAACATTTTTATCTGGTGTTAAAAAGTCAACACATCATTCAACATATTTCTTTCTGGCTTTAAACAGACTTTCAAGAGATGATTTTCAAGCTATTGAGGGTTAGGTACCAAAGAAAATGATGACACCATTATAAAACTGCGGTCATGCTGTATTAAAAACTGACACAGAAGGTTCAGGCCAACCCCCACAACCCTTCTCTTTTTGTGTAGAATGGAAGAATATCTCTCTTTTCTCTCCCTGGCTCACTCATCAGATCAGTTTCACCTGATGGAGGATATTTGAAATGAACCAACTGTGCAAAGGTCCTCACATGCATGTGAAAACATGCGTGTGAGTACCAGCTAGGCATGTTCAAAATCTTGTAACAGTATTTTAGATTAATCCAGGCTTTTACTCAGTGTTACTAATTCAAAGTCACATGGCTCCTTCAGGATAGATGATCATGAGATCTTTAGTAGTCAGTTCTGTGTCCAAGTCCAGCGCAGAGCGAGATTCAAAGATTTCAGTTCTTTTTCAAGGACACGGAACATAAATGGATCATCCCCAACACTTAATCATCTGTCTCCTATTGTGCTGATCCTCCTCCCAACAAAATACTTTAAACCAACCGAGGCAATCAAAACTTCAAAAGTTCACTGTGGTAGCAGTAGTAGTGATGCTACATTGTAAGTTTTATTAATAAAGTAAGCTATTGCTTCTTGGTGAGAAAAACACAAACAAATAAACACCATTGCATTGTTTAGATCATTTTCATTTCCATGCACTGACTGCAGCTTAGATTTTTTGAACAAGATGATGTAGCTGTAGATGATGTAGATGATTTAGATGTTGCTTATTAATTTGAAGAGCAAGAGCTTTAGCCAGCCTTAAAGTTAGATATTGTTGATTTGTCTTCTCTCCACTATTTTGTAAACCTAATGTGCAAAGTTTGCAAGCGTCCTTGGTCAGATTTGTGGTCAAGTTCTTTGCAGCTAACAGATACTTATCAAACAAAGCACGATTTGCATTTCACTGTGATGTTTTTCTTGTCTTAGCTAGTGGTAATGACCATTAAAGTTGCAGTAATGGATTTTTAGATGAGATAATAAAATATGCTATCAGGATTTTTACCTTAAAACATGTACCAAATCTACTCAAAACACATTAACACTAATATTGCTTTTCCTACATGATCTCCATACATTTGATTTATGCAGCAAGCGGTATTGTTAATTGTCACATTTTATCCTAAAGCCCCATTACGCTTTTCCTGCATCCCGTCTACAGTACTTGTTGTTGACAGCATTTGACAGTTCCGTTTGTAACAAGATAATCAATGTTATGACTTACCTGTCAGTTGTTTTCATTTTGTGGATACATAGCTTTGATGCTGTAGTCTGTTATATAGACCTCACCAATACTTACTCCATTATTTCACCTCTTAAGAAAACAAGCTTCTGTTCTTCTATTTTCATTCTATTGATCTATGCTGATAGAGAAAACCTATTTAATTACATGGTCCTGCTAAACATTAGAGACAAGATTATTATAGTGTCACAACCTGAAATAAACAGATTTGCACTACATTTAGTATTACATTTCCATACATATACACATCATTAAGGTTTCTTTATTATTCTTACAATATACTCATTTAAAAAAAGAAGAAGCACAAAACATTCAACAAAACAAAATTTAAAATTGTATTTTTGTCAATTATGACCCCTATCTATCCCTAGTAATCGATACTAATTACTGTCCTTTTTTTCATAGTAATCAGTGTAAAATACCTCTTTGGTTTTACATATCCGACTGAGGGATGAATACATTCTTTCCAAAACTGAAACTGGTCAGGCAGGGGCTTTCAGCTGCTGCACAGTTTGACATTTTTACAGGCTTGCACTGCTCTATAATGGTGTAAATGAAAGTTATAAAAGATAAATTCATTCCTCAACCAGCTCATTCCGTAGGTTCCAGCACCAGGAACATCATTCAGACAGATTAAATTGGATTTTAAATATGTCTTTATCTGTCATACACAAAGAGTAAAATCAAAAAGTGTGACTTCCAAAGGTTATCTGTTTTATGTCTAGGAAATTGATACGCTTTTTAAATCTTACAGAAATTTACTTTGCTTGCATTTAAACGTGATATACCCCGATGAGGCAGATTCTGTCCTATTTATCATCAAGTCGACTCAGTTAAGGCTTCATGCACTCAACTTTCTCATTAGCCATGCTAGAAACAATAATTTTCATGTGCTGTGAGTTTCATTTCTGACCTACGCCTCCACATCGCTCCCTTCTGCTTCATTTGTCTTGTACAGGTTTAATATTCCCCTCTCTCTCTCTGCCCACCTGTGTGAGTACATCTTTTAACAGGAATGCAGATAAGAATATATACTGCTGTGAACAAACAGAAGAAATTCACTTTGAGGATGGGTTGGGGGGGTATGGTTGTGTATTTTCAGGGCACCAAAGCACTGGCGGTTCCCCTGGTAACCAACACTTCAATACTGCGGCTGAACCTGCGAGATAATTGGATGGAAGGCATGGGTGGAGCTGCTATAGCTGAGATGTTAAAAGGAAATTGCTACATTACAGGTGGTTTTACTGTGATTTACTGTGGACTCAACACGTTGTGTTCTTTTTTTCTTTATACTTCTTAATGGCAAAGGTGGGACCCCAACATCAACATATTCAACATTTTCCGCCAATAAATATAAAACACTTACCATCTCAAGTTTCCCTTTTATATCTGTTCTTTCTCATATTGCACTACTTGTATGTGCAGTTTGGAACATGAGAACACTCTAAAGAGAAGAACACCTATATATGGTTCCTCTACATATCATTATCCCAAAGCCTTAAAGTCCCATAAGGTGAAATTTATCCTATACACAAGATCATTGTTAGAACAAATCATTATACTGTGCAAGAAATTTTAATTTCCTGTAGGAACATGTTACTTTGTTGCAATTTATAATAAGATCTTGTGCAAACAACTTCAGATGCACACAGTCACATATTAGAGACAACACAGCTAATCAAGTTTTAACTCAGGAATGTCATGTTGTTTTTATGTATTTTTTACATAACATATTATATATTTGTCTGATAATTTCCACATTTTGTCTGATCAGTTCCTAACAACATTTAAATTTACAATAATGAATCACACCGCAGTGGGGAATATATTTCATCACAGTCTTACTGAAAGTGCAGTAACTAGTTTACGAATATTCCTCCATTGTTATCTTCTTCAATGCTATGTGTCAACATACTGCAGACCAGCTACCTGAACTTTACCCCCACAAAGGTTGATTATCTCATTAATAAATTTACATCTTCACTGTATATGATTCCAGATACAGTAGAAAATGAAAAAGCATCAAATCACAAGTATTTGATTCTCTGGTATAACTCTCAAAAATGCACCATAAAAGAGATAACTTGTAAGCTGGAGTGGAAATTGTCTCACCAATTTAGAAGATCATCATTTAGCAAATAGTTTGTTGCTCTATAAAAATAAATAAATAAAAAATCCACAAAGCTAGAACATCTTCATCATTGATTGAAAAAATAAGAACATTTGAGTTGGCTTCAGTAATTCCTCCAAATCATCAATGTGTTTTTTTAGATTCCATTCCTACAAGAGTGTTCAAAGAAGTCCTACCATTAACCTTTAATGCTTCAATCTTAAATATGTCTCTATTAAGCTACATATCACGGGCCTTTAAGATGGCAGTAGTTAAACCACTATTTAAAAAGCTAATTATAAGCCAAGCTCCAACATTCTTATTCTCTCAGAAATAATAGAGTAGTTGTAAAAAAGCTAACTGATCATCGGTTGAGGAATGGTTAATTGAAAGAGTTTTAGTCGGGCTTCAGAGCTCATCACAGTACAGAAAGAGATTTAGTGAATGTTACAAATTATCTTCTTATGGCCTCTGTTAAAAAGTCCTTGGGCCAGGGCATGCGTTACCTGCATGGGAGGAGCATGATTCCCCCAGGGGCCAACAGCCAATCAGAATGCTCACCCATTCTCTCCTTGCTGTGGCAATTAAAAGTGTAGTCGGAGAGTAACGCTGCTGCAGGCAAGTTATGGACTTGAGTTGAATCGGACTAAGGCGGGCAAGTAACCACATCCTTACTTGCCAGAGAGTGTGTGTGTTCGATGTGGGCTCGTGGCAAATAAAGTTCTTCCACTCTGACATCATTCCCCGTCTCTGACCGGATTTTATTACCAGGTAACAGTACCGAATCACGTTTCAGAGATAGTGGTCCAGGGCGTCCGCTATAACAAGTGGTCCTCGGAGCCGGATCTGATCCCTGTAATAAAAGCATGGAAGAACAGCACGCCAGGAGACACCAGGCTCTTCCTGCCCATCTTCGAGGAGTGACTATCTCCCCCGGGGGAGATCATCACTTCCCAGATCAGCACACACTCCCCCGCCGCGTTGGAGACATGAGGAGGAGCCTGGTGGGGCTCATGGATCTCCTCGGTCTGAATCTCCGGTCACTCAGGATAGTTTCCAGTCTGGATGGGACATCAGGGATCGATGGGAAGAGGACACCGAAATGTTGCAGCAGGAGAATAATAGATTGAGAAGCGAGCAGAAAGCCTTGCTGGAAGCATTGGACCAGTTGCGATTGTAGAATGCAGAGCTGGCTAAGAAAAGTGACCAGAGAATGGGCCAGCTTCACCCCCAGGCTACAAATGAGACAGAGCAGTTACGTGAGCAACTCAACCACCTCAGCAGTGTTATTACTCAGTTGCAGAGTGCATGTGATACACGACCTCCTCAACAGTTCAAGCGAAGGGACCAGTCTGCCAAGCTGGATCGGCAGGCCAGTCCTGGCCATCACAGTGGAGCAGAGTCTGATGGTGGCAAGAAACTGCATGCAGCTTCAATCCAAGGAGTTAAGGGACACATTCTCCCAGGACTTGATATGACAATGCCATATGAGGGGGCTCCGCGGGAACCTGTTAGGCAGCCAGATTCAGCTTGTCAGCACCCTTAAGAACATATAGCAACACGCCGGCATTCTCTCGAAAGGTACGCTGTTCATTCCAGACATCTTACCCGTCCCTCGAAGAGGATGGCAGCATCGGTATTGGACACCCAGCACTCTCGACGAAGAAGTTGTGATTACTCACCTGAGGGTTTCACCTTGTCAGAGAGAAAACAGCATGCAGCATCATCGTGTCACCCTCGCAGTTTGGACAGGGATTATTACCGTTTCCCAGAGCTGCCAACTGGAGGTTGGGATTGCCCCCATCGAGAGTATGGGTCGCATTACCAGGCCCCTCCAAGACCCGCGCACTCGGAGTACTATTCGTACTCTAGATCCCGACAGCCGAGCCCGGTGGGGGGTCAGGAGCGCTATTATAGGGGGTCAGCACCTACAATCCCATATTTTGTACACCCAAATCCTCAAGAGTTTGCAAGGCTGAGGATCGCATTGGAAAAAAATATCCTCCCAGCCGACGCAACAGAACAGTTTAAATTCCAAATACTGGTAGACCATCTTAAGCTGGAGGAGGCCCTGCTTATTGCTGACTCCTATAGCCATTCTAGGCACACTTATACCAACACAATGGATGCCCTCAACCAGGAGTATGGACAGCCGCATCAACTGGCACTCCAGCGTATAGCAGAGTTAATGGACGGGCCACCTGTTATGTCAGGAGATACCAAGACCTTCAGGATGTTTGCACTAAAGGTAGGCTCCCTGGTCAGCATGCTTGCACAATTAGGAAGGAAAGGAATTGTGGAGCTGGAATTTGGGTCCCACGTGTCAAGGTTGCTTGAAAAACTGCCGCATGATTTGAGGTCCAGCTTCCGTCGATATATTCATCTTCAAACCATCCCCATTCCTACACTGACTGACTTCTCACACTGGCTTGAATATGAGCTGCAGGTGCAAGTCGACATGGCATGGTTCAGCTCAAAGAGAGCAACGTTTCTGATGGCAGAGGACAGGAGGAAGTTCACCGGTAAGACAACCACAATACTGTTGAACACTGAGCCCCAAGAATCTGGTGCCGCTCCAACAGTGGCAGCAGCCAAACACAATGGGAAGAAGTATTGTCCTTATTGCAACAGCGTCGATCACTCTTTAAACAACTGCTCAAATTTCAGACAGCTACACAAAGCACAAAGGCATCACTGGATCAAGAGTAACAACCGGTGCTGGTGCTGTGGGAGGACCCACCATGCTGCAGAATGCGATCTAAAGATGCGCTGTAAGACATGCAACCAACAACATCTCCTTGTCCTCCACAAACTCAATGACAGGTCCACTAAAAATGTGCAAGCCGCCCAGGCCTCTTCTGCAACAACAGGCTCAGGTACTACACGAGTTGGAGAGGAAGAGTTGTACATTGACAAACCACTAGGAGGATGTAAAGTCCTATTGAAAATCAGTTTTACTGAGGAATGGCGATCGAGTCCTAGAGACTTATGCTGTCTTGGATGACGGGTCTGAGTGGACCATCCTTCTCAGGACCACTGCGCAGCAGTTAGGGTTAAAGGGGCAGAGCGGAGGTTGTTAAAGTCATCAGAGAAGGTCCTTTGCTACACAACTGAGATTCAGAGACTACAACGTGAAGGTTTTGTTGTCAAGCTTGAGCCTGGAGCTGACAACACTCCTGCTAGCTGGTATATCCCACACCAAATGGTGCAGCATAACGGCAAGAATCGAGTTGTGTTCAATTGCTCATTCCAGTTCCAGGGGCAGAGCCTCAATGACCATCTCCTCCCTGGACCTACTTTGGGGCCAACCCTCCTGGCAGTGCTTTTGAGGTTTCGACAGCACCCCGTCGCCTTCAGCAGCAACATCCGTAGGATGTTCCATCAGGTCCGCCTACTAAAAGAAGACCAGCCACTCCTCCGATTCCTCTGGCGGGACTGTAAACGTGACGACCCCCCTTTTGTATAGGAGTGGAGAGTACTCCCTTTCGGCACCACATGTAGCCCCTGCTGCGCTATCTTTGGGGAAGACGTCCGTGAGACTGTGATGTAATCATTCTATGTCGACAACTGCCTCCGGAGCTTGGCGACAGAGGTAGAAGCTAAAGTACTTGTGGAGAAACTACAGAAGCTTCTGGCTGATGGAGGTTTTGAGTTAAGACAATGGGCCAGTAACCAGCCCTCAATCATCAGCCACCTGCCCCCAGAGCTTAGATCAGACAGCGCTGAGCTCTGGATCACACATGGCAAACCTGATCAGAAAGAAGCTGCACTGGGGCTCCATTGGCACTGCTCATCAGACAGGCTGTACTACAAGCTCCACACTCTTGACCATCCTCAAGTGACCCTGCGCACAGTCTACAAGGTTTTAGCGAGTCAGTACGACTGACTTGGCTACATTGTGCCATACACCACAAGAGCTAAGATTATCGTTCAGCAGATGTGGGCTTCACGGACTGACTGGGATGACCCCAACCTTCCTAAGGACCTTCTCCAGGCCTGGAATGAATGGGAGCAGGACTACATGGATGTACTATAGATTGGAGGTTTAATAGTCATGTGTTCACAAGATTAAAACAAAAAACAAGCCCAATTAATCTTTAGATGGATATGAAAAGTAAATGAGTCATGTTTACTGAAAAACACTGAAGCCAGTGATACCATGCTGTTATCATCAGCAGGCTATCAAGCTCCATTGACCACTCTATCATGTTTATGTGAACGATAAAGATAATCTTTTTCTGTTGAGGCTGGCAGAATTGTTGTAAGTATAAAACTGGTTTAAACAGAACGTTTGACCTTATGACTTATAGAAAGTGAAGGTATCACTGAATACAAGATAATGGTGGAGGTCAGCGTGAATGTCTGTAAATGTGCACACTTACAAAATGTTTTACTGAGAGACACAAATGTTGACCTAAGGGTGGTGCTTGAAGAAAACTAGCTTATTGGGATTCATCATTAGAGCAGTCTATCCAGTCTGTTCCAGTAAAAGCTAAAGCATGTTGCAGCTGCTGCTGGTGCTAGATAAAATATTAGGGATCAGGAGAAGTAGTTATAATTCAGTTTCGGGGGGGATAGGAATGCCTGTAATCTTGAACCAAATTGCTGGTCCAGTTGATTTGCTGCAGTTGAAATGCACATTGTCACTATATACTAAATGCATCATTTCTCAGTTACTTTTGTGTTTTGTGTTTTCAGATGGTGATAAGCCATCAAAAAATCCAACTTAATTCATTTTTAATTTAAAAATTAGTTGATTAACTTAAATAGTATGCAATAGCTAGGAAGGTCATTTCAGACACATTGCTATAGTAGTGAGAAGACAGTATCTAAAAACAGTGATTTATTTTTCAGATTCAAAAGCTTTATCAAATGCACTCCCCAGCTAAACCTATCGCATTTAAACTGAATTTTCCTCTACCTCCTCCCAAAGGAAATTTACTCCAAAAATAGAGACAGTATGTGAGAAATATGTGAAATTCAGAAAAAATAAAGCAGAGGAAATGATTCATCTTTTTTTGTGAAATACTGTACTGCAATAATGACAATTACCAAATGCTCAAAAACATTTTGAGAGTGCTATTTGGTCTTTTTGGAACCTTCTTGTGTTTAGTTTACTTGCCACTTTTATTGGTCTCTTTTCACCTTGCATGATGTTTCAATTTGTGTGTCAATCCCAGAGGTGGACCTGTCCAATAACAATCTAGAGGTTTATGGAGCCAAAGCCATAGCTGGTATGCTTAAAGAGAACATCACCCTGGTGAGACTCATTCTGTCAGGAAACCATTTCACAGACCGGTCCACTGAACACCTCTGCCCAGCGCTGATCACCAACACCAAACTACAGCACCTCGACCTCAGCTACAATGCTCTGGGGGAGAGTGCAGGTAGCAAAGTAATTAGTTTTGTAAAGGTCTCATAGTTTCTATAAGGCTGTAGCCTTTCAAAGATTGAAACAGTACCCATGACTCCAGTTTTTATTAAGATGATATTAAAGATTTGTGCAAGAGATACAGTTTTTCACATATTTTCCATTAACAGCACCAGATAACTGAACTTCAGGACCTAGAAATTATATGTTGCATCAATAAATCGCAAAAGACCTTAAGGCAGTGTGGGGAATAGGATGTAAATTCTTTTTCTTTGCTTTTCATCTTAATTTGGGCCTTTAAAAAAATCTGCCCTCTGATTTCCTGATTTCCACGAGAAACCAGCAGCAGAGATTAGAAGGCACAGACAAGATCCATTACTAATGTTGGCCTAAGGTGTAGCTGCTAGTTTTAATTTTGGTTAGCCAGATAGGATTAAAGGGTTAACTGGGCAAACTGGAGAGCACAGTCCAAAATATTAGTGTAGACTACTATAATTTCCTATATAATTGTCCTGTAATTTCACTTACAGTGTAGATAAAACCATTGAAAATATAAGGCACACAACTATTTAAATACACTCATTGGTGCATAGTTTCCCTTTCCATCTTTTGAAGATAGTTTTTAAAGACAAGCAAAATAATTTATTTAAGGATTTTATTGCCTAAAATCAACGTTATTCTGTGTTTACTTTTCTTTTTTATCTGTACATAAATGAGTAGAACAAAATTGATATAGGATTTTTAAGGCCAAGAGATAACAATACAGAAAATTGTATATACATATTAGCCAGTATTCGTTTTTCTTTCAGGCACACAAAACATAAACAGATTTCCTAGCATTTGTTATCTATAGTTATTTGTCTAGAGTGCCCTCTGTTGGACAAACTATGTAATGCCAATACTCATAACATGGCTAAAGAATGTTTCTCCCACTACTTACTTACTTTTTTTTAATCACACGTTATAAATACTGATATCTGTAGATCAGCAAGTAGTAATATCGGCCTTTGTATCAGCCCACCCATAAATTGGTTGGATACCATCAATGATTATTTTCAATATGCCAATAGCTGCTGAAGTCATCGTATATGCTATTTTTGCTCTCTTTTCCATTTATAATTAATGTACAATAAAGGCCTGTGAAGTGACTATTACTGCAGATTTATTTAACATTAGGACTAAACTGTATGTAAGCATGTAAGCAGAAGGGGGGTGGGAGAGGGGTTCTGCTGTCATAAAAGATTTTGCCATAATGGTGCAGCCTTATCTCCAAGCAGTCATAAGACAGCATGCAGCAGCAGATTGTGGCATTCAAAGGTCAAGCACATTTCGCCTTCATTAAAACCTCTTTCAATTATCATGCGGATGAGCTTTGTGACAGGCACCTTGTGGAAGAATGGCAGACCAGAGCACTGAGCATCTGATATAGATAATTGAAAATAAATCTACATGAGGGAAAGAGGACACCACCATATCTTATCGCTATGATTCATCCCCACATGCTCTATTCTGTATTCCTCAATGCTTCTGCTGATATGTCAAAGTACATTTTTATGTGTTTTAAGCGCACTCTAGCATGTACCAAAAGTGTACCAGTCAAACACACTGACATTCATGCTATGGCATTATGGCTTTTCCAGCTGAGCACATTATCTTGAGTGATTATGAACCACCGAGTGTCATGCAGTTTTTTATATTTATGGAAAATGTCAGTGACATGATGAGGGGTATATATTTTTGTCCAAGATAGTTACCTCTATAGTCGTCACTCAGTAAAGCGTTAAGGGAATATAGTGGAGATGATACAGTGCTTTGAAGAGCAGAGTTTAAAAAAACAAAAAACAAAACGTTTTTCTGATTATGTATAATAATTCATAAACATGTCTAAACTATCTTGTTACCATTTTTACACATTATATTATATTATATAATGTGTATCTAATATATTACATTAGATACACATTATAATTATTCATGAATAATGAATAAACAGACTCACTATTTCTAAACAAGCCTTTATATGAGGATGAGTACATTTCATTGTTTTAAAAATGCAATAATGCAACTATTTATTTTATCAAATTGCTCTGAATTATTCTTATGTTCATTTTCTATTTTCACAAGGGGAACACATGGGAGATGCTCTGTCTGAGAACACCGGGCTGAGATCGCTAAACCTGGCATGGAATTGCATTCGACAAAAAGGAGCAGTAATGCTGGCCAATGGTCTTGGGGTAATACACTTGGACATGAATGTGTAAATCCTAGATTAGCTTTCTGACCTTATGCAAGACAAAGAAGATCTAATGGTACAGTGAAAAATAAGACTAAAGTACATTGATTAGTTGAAGCCATCAAATAACAAATTATCCTAAGTTAAAATAGCGGTATGTCAAATGAAAGTGGCTAAAAATATCACATCTGGTGTTAGGCATAAATAATTTACCAGTCAAGTAAAAATATTTAACTTCATGTGCATAACCAAAAAATGTATACTTGAATCTAGTAACCCTCCATTTTCTAACTCCACATCCCAGTTACATCAGATTTTGCACAACTTCCCCTAAAGCTATGAAAGGCTTTATATAACTTCCTCATATCTGCATTTGTAACCAATGAAACCAGTAAAAAAAAAAAAAAAAAACACAAAACATGAAAGTAAGTCCCTCTTTAAAATGGCCTTGAACTGAAAAATTGGGAATCCAATAAAAGGAAAGTACAAAAAAAAAAAAACGTTTGTGAACTGTACCTTTGGCCACCCACCTTTGACAATATTTATACATAAAGCGATCTGTTTATCTGAATTGATAATGACTGAAATTTTGACTAAGTGGAGTGGAAACTCCCAAACCAGGGATACTTATCTGGTAAAAGAATTATAACAACATCATAATGATGCTACACTGACATCAAAACCTATTAAGATTAATAATATGGTAATTGCTAATTGCAGACAACATCTCATATCTTGGCTGACTCCCTTATCCTGCTTTGTGAAGCAGCCCCCCAGGCAGGTATTCATCAAGCATCTCACTGCAAGAGAAGCTATACAGTAGTTTTCCTTTCCCTATCTTATTAACCAACATGGCCAAGTGGACCCTGATCACTGGCAGGTGTGATTGATTCACACCCTGGCAGGGATTTTTAATTCAGAATCTATACTTCACTGTCATTTTTAAAGTAAGATATTTCTTTTGTTGAGATTTAATCTTGTTAGAGAACTTGTTCAAGTTGTCCCTTTAAGTATTGATACATTCTTTTGTGTGTTTCAGGAAAATGTTTTTCTTAGAATACTGGATCTGTCATTTAATGGCTTTGGGAAAGAAGGAGCCAGTGCTTTAGGACAGGCTCTTAAAGAGAACAATGTTTTAGAAGAGTTAAATATCAGGTATGTGTCTTTGTTGTGTTACTATCGAATGATCAGATTAGTGAGTAGAAATTGAGAGCTCAAGCCACGATCATTTTCACAAATTAGAATTCACAATCTTATCTTTCACATTGTTTATAAACTTCCTGGCGAGTTCAAACTACTCTTCCAGACTGATTCTAATCGATCTTAAATGGTGATTACCCTTTTTCTTAAAGAAAGAAATCAAATAATCCAGTTTCCTCTGCCGTTTGCTTAACTTTTTTAGTAAAACAGAGCTTGCTTTACAAATTCACTTGGATGAATAATGCCATTTAAAAAAGTAACACTTTATGATTGCTTCCCTCACACTCCAACACACACTCTTGTTTTCTGCTTTTGTTTCTCGCCACAGTAACAACCGAATACCCCCTGAAGGAGCGATCCACCTCGCCATGGGCCTCAAAGTAAACAAGACAATCAAATCCCTGAATGTAAGCTGCTGAAAAGAGATTGGTTCTAGCTTCACGAGCAATGGGGGGCATCAGTGGATAAAATAGGATAAATAAATGGATCAGTGTACTTCATTTTAATGTAAATGCTCAAGCTGAATTGTCAGGTGCTCAGCTCAGCTGACTGAAAAAGTTATAGAGAACATGCTAAATTGAGTTAAATTCTGCCAATCGGATACTGACTGCTTGTGCGCTCCTGTGTTCGAAATCTTTCATAGCATATGCAAGTTTTAAAATGTACGCAAACTAATGAACAATCTTTGAAGATTAATCAATTGAAAATTCTTTGATATGCGAAGCATCCAAATATTCCTGAAACAAATTATACTTTGTTTGAAAGCATAAAGGTTCACAATAAAATAATAAAATCATTGTGAGAAACTCAGACTAAGCAACAATAGCAGCAGTTGCTTCTTTTAATATGATAGCACACTAACCCAATTGTGAATATAGCTGAAATAGTAGTCCTGGGTGGTCTTTGTCATTGTTTTTTATTTTTTCAGCTTATAATGCTTTCAGGCGGTGAAAAGTCTGTGCTGCCGGCAGGACATTTAAGCACTTGTACTCTCTTTCTAAGAAGCAATTGTTTTGATAGCTGCAGTATATTGTTTTTAGCATTGTCTTTTTCAGACCTTCTTAAAAAAGATGTTGTTTGGATGACAGCATATTTTGCCCAATATATAAAATCTGTTTCAGTCATGATGATTCCTTTCCAGAGGCACGAGCTGCAATTTCCATAGGCATTGATATACCCCCATACCATCAGAGGTATGCAGGATTTTAAACTAAGTTTTGATAATAAGTCAGACAGTCCCTCTCCTCTTTAATCTGGAGGATGCAGGGCCCATGATTTCCACAACGAGTTTCAAATTTTGACTTGTCTAACCACAGAACAGTTTTCCACTTTGCCTCAGTCCATTTTAAATTAGCTTTGGCTGACAGAAGATGGCATTTCTGGATAATGTTCACATATCTTTGCATCACAGAGCTTTAACCTGCATTTGTGGATGGCACGGCGAACTGTGGTCACAGAATTCTGGAAGTGTTCCTTAGTTCAGTTTCCCTGATAGACACCCTGTCTGTTTTTAAAGGCAGTGCTGCTCTAAGATACTCTTTTCATACCTAATCATTTTCCTGACCTGTACTCAGTTTTTCCAGATGTTTCTTTCTAGTAAGCTATTTTTTTAGCCTTTTTTTACTCCTCTTTGGAGACGTGTTGCTGAATTAAAAATGGCATAATATTCTTCATGAAATAGTAAAATGTCTTGGTTTAAGCATTTGAATTGTTTTCTATCTTCTACTATGAATAAAATATGAGTTTATGACATTTTTACATTTCATTACATTTTTTGCTCTCTGTTTTATTTTGTTTCTGTTAACATTTTCATTTTGGAATTGTGTTTGCACCTATACTGACTTCATTATTTGAAATGCTGGTTTCTCATGAGCGAACTGTCTCCAAACTTTTAGTCATCATTTAAAAAGAGGTGTGTGTGTGTGTGTGTGTGTGTGTGTGTGTGTGTGTGTGTGTGTGTGTGTGTGTGTGTGTGTGTGTGTGTGTGTGTGTGTGTGAAGGAAATCTCCGTCCCTGGTTTCTCCGTGGATCGGGTTTCCTCCGAGGCGTGGGCACCTATAAGCAGAGTTTTGTATAAGATTCAAAATTATTCAAAGTAACACTCAGGTATGCCGTTCAGCTGGGTTAGTTACGACGTCGGGAGCAGTTAGGAGAACAAAATGATACAGAGACTGTTCAGGTTGCTTTCCCAAAATCAACTCAAAGGTTTATTCATCAGACAACAGTTTATATAGAGGAAAAAGGTTCGTGTGTCAGCAGATTCTCAGTTCAAACCGGTACAGACCAAATAAGGAAACGTCTTCCTGCCCTCTGAGCAAAGAAGTATCCTTTGTATAGTATTCACTGTTCAACTACAATTTATGATTATCCCAGCAAAATACACTCCTAGACATAGAATACAGAGTTCTTTCATTAGTGAATTCTGAAACAAACCACCTGTGTGTGTGTGTGTGTGTGTGGTGTTAAGAAGGTGAATTTGTATCTGCTTCTATTATTTCAGCTGTATTTTTCCTTGTATATTGTTTAGATTGACTCTGGAGAATTACATAATGCAAATTTTGAATTAAAATAATAATAGACCAAAACCATCCCAGGAATAAAGGAATAAGCTGGCATTTGGGGACATACCATAGATATAAATGAATGTCTACCTCTACCAGCTGGTTAGTTTAGTGGAGTATAAACACTGAAAAATAGTGGCTCTGTGATTACACAGTCTGCCTAACACTGTCTGACGTGTTGTAGTTTGTTTAATCTGTAGAAAAACTAAAGCGTAAGGAAAAACAGTTTCCAGTTTTATGGGAATTACAAGTACAGCTTTCTTGGCATTAAGCGGTATAACAGCAAAGACTCCAGGAAGTTATTGGTTCCTTCCCAGAACCCACATAAACAGCTAATTATCATTTTTACAAAAAAAATTGCATTCAACTAGTTAATTATTGAATTTCATAAGTGCTCTTGGCTGGACTTGGCTAAGTTAATTGACTAACTTCACGGGAGCTGAACAGATGTGAGAAGTGTACCGATTTTGGCATTTAAATCTCCACCAGAATAAGAATACATGATGAACTATTTTTTGTACATAGCTTCACTGAGGAGATATGATGATATGAAGGGTAGAAATATTTTTTAAAGTCAATAATAGGAAGGTTCTTCATCACTTGCCTATCCAGAACATAACAATTTTTGCTGTTTTTTCTTGTGTACTGTGTGTAACCAGATTGGTAGGAACCCCATCCTGAATGCTGGATGCTATGGGATCCTTAAATCTGTACAGGACAACCCAGATTCAGCCTTGGAGACTTTAGACTTTTCAGTAAGTCACACGTCTTAGGTCCTTGACATTTTTTCCAAGTGTTCTCTTATTCACTAGTTCCTCTGTGTATCACTTTCTCTAGGACATCACAGTAAGCCGGGATTTTGACGACTTGTATACAGCAGTGAAAGAAATATTCCCTGCGCTTAGAGTAAATCATGGGGGCTGCTTTGGCACATTCAGCAAAGCAAAAGCTTGAAAAGTGTTACTGTAATTGCTGTACTTTTATGCCAGCAAAGATGGAAGAAATCTTGTCAAAGCCCTATGGACGTTTTCATCAACAGATAAACCAAAGGATGCATGCCTGCAAAAATATAACTTTTAAAAAGATGTCTTTTTTGTTGTTAAAGAGCCATGAGAGCATATCCTTCTGAATAAAATGCACTGTGAATAAATAAAACTTCTTAAATACCCAATCAATTGAAAATAAAAGCAATTCAGATGCTCATTTTCCAGTAGAAACACCATGTGTGTAGTGTTTAAAACAAATTTATTTGATGAAGTCATAGAAAATAGGCATAAAATAGAGGTATTGAGTATGATTCTTTTTAGATATGATCTGATTTGATGTTATATAATGTCAGTGGGTAGAATGATGGAGAGGATCAGAGAGCACTGTATTGTGTATGAAAAGAAGTGAAAGTGGGTTGCACAAAAAGGATTTAAGTACTGCATGACTAGTCTAATAGAAAAACCAGCTTTGAAAGAACAGTCCACTATTAGATAAGAGACCTGTTTACTGAGGCAGGACAACTCGAGCTGTGTTAGATACATACAGTGAGCTGTCATTTGTATGCATGTACTGTATCTCTCCCACACACCACTAAATGATCTTAAGCCAAGTTATTTTATTCCAGAACACTGTATGTAACATGTAATGTATATGCATTTGAATACATTTGACAACTAATTGGTTTATTTTGGGGCTTTTTAATAGCTTGTAGGGATTTGGGTCATCTTACGACTACATTTGCATATTTTTTCATTAACAAATAATCAATACTTATTACTATTACTACTTTAGTTACATATGTACTGTATCATAGAATTAAACCCTCTGATCATTTGGCTGCAAACAACATAAAATGATTTTGAAATCAGTCGAACTATTGCATATGTGATAAACACTTACTGGCACAACTTCACCTCCTTCCAAAGTACATGGAAAGGAGCAATAGTCTAGAGATTGAAGCTTTCGTTGGGGGTCACAGACAGAAACCCATAAATAATAAAGTTGTTCTTCATACAACAAGTTGCTACAGGAGTTTCAACCTCTTTACAGTTTGTTAGGTGCACCTGTTCAGTTGCTACACTTAGCTATGTAGACATGGTCAAGATGACCTGGTGAGAATCAAACCAACCAACAGGATGAAAAAGAATGGGGATTTAAGTGTTTTTGAACGTGGTATGGTTGTTGGTGCCAGACAGACTAGAAACTACACTGGAACTTTCTGTATAACCTAAGGATTTCAGAAAGAATGGTCAGGAAAAAGAGAAAACGTCTCATGAGCATCAGTTCTCTTGGGGGAAAAAACATAAAACTGAGCTATGCAGAAGAGCGTCTAAGAATTGCATAACAAGTTAAACCTTATGGACTACAGCAGCAGATGACCTCACCAGATGCCACTCCTGAAAACACAAAACTAAACCCCAAAATTGAACTAAAGATCAGAAAAACATTGTCTGGTCTGAGAGTGTGGCATATGCAACATGAAAGCAATCCTGCCTTATATCAACGGTTCAGGCTGGTGGCAGTGTTGTGGAAGATCTGGACCCCTTATTTCCAAATGAGCACCAGCTGGTGGAAAAGACTCCCAAAAACCACACGGGCTATTGTTGCTGACCATGTTCATGCATTTATGTAGGGTGACCATATTTTGATTTCCAAAAAAGAGGACACTTGGCCCAGTCACGAAGAACTTTAAGAATACTGTTTGCTTAAAGAAAACTTTAACATATTTAAACGATGCCTTCTCTGTGCTGTTATGTGAATGGTGAAATAAAAAATGTCATATAGGCTTTTACAAGTCAACAAGTGCAAAAAAAGTGGAGGGTTGGTCATTCTAATTTATGACCACAGTGTACCCATCTTCTGATGGCTGCTTCCAGCAGAACAATGTAAAATATTACAAACTTTATATAATCTCAAACTGGTTTCTTGAACATGATAGTGACTTCACTGTACTCAAAAGGCTTCTACAATCACCACATCTCAATCCAGAGCACCTTTGAGACTTGGGGGATCAGTAGGTCCACATTACCCATGTGCAGCCGATAAATCTGCAGCAACTGTGTGATACCGTCAAGGTGTACCAAACAAAGTGGCTGGTGTAATGTATATTTCATTTTTAATAATCCTGAAATACAGGGAAGATAAGTACCTCTATAATTATTAACTTGTGACTATAGTTTTATTGTATGCGTTTAGTTCTTCATTTAAACGCATATATCATTTAAAGCACAACATACGCTGATCTACTGGATATTAGATAAAACACTGATCTTTTGGATTAAAAACGTAGCGTGTGACGTAGGATCAACTAATTGGGTCTGATCGATTGTGCATGTGCACTGGCTCGCTCTTTCACGTGCGTTTTTCAGTCTGTGGCTAGCTGACTCAGTAGCTTTAACGTGACTAGCGGTCACATCACACACACACAGAGGTAAACATTAACCAGCACAAGTTGTTTGCGTGTTAAAGAAACTTTTTGCTGGAAAGAAGAACATGGCGACAACTAGGTCTGTTCAGGCTAAAGGATATTTGCTGTACAGGTAAGCTATTTCTGTCAATCTCCACGGAACCAGCAGGTAAACCAGTTTTTGCAGACATAGGAAAACATGTGGACCCATTTAAATAAATGAATTGTTAAAGCAGCAAATGGCAAACGGTTAAACATTATTTTTCGCAATTCAATATCTTTTATGTTTTCAGACATATTGCATATGGATATATTGTATCTCTACATTATGTTCCTATGATACGTTTATGTTTTTCAAACATGGTTTGATCACTTGGAGGACCTCTGAACTTTGTCCTGTCTGAACTTTTTTGCCTCTATAGGGTTACGTAACCACCACTAGGATGACTGGGTCCCAGCAAACTGAACATGGGGCCGATAGCATGTTGTGTATGACACGTACTCATCTGAGAGTAGGATGATCAGATGTCTCTGTTTATGTTGGACAGCACAGCTCTCCCCTTTTCTTTTCTTTTTCTTTTTAATCCATTGTCCCACACATTGAGCCAGTGCCCCACTGAGAAATCCTAAGCTTAGCTGATTTTGGTAAATATGGTGGAAAGTACCTCAAAGAAAATAAAGTGACAGTTTATTCTGGTAAATACAGTTTTTGTCTGGATGCAATTTTGGATTTTTTTTTTTTTTTTTATAAACAAGGGAAAATATAGCGTGTTGTGACACACCATCTGTGTGTCATAATTGGCTAAAATGGTCAGATATTGCTCAAAAACTTAAGCTAACCTATGAATATCATCCCTATTGAAATCCAGTGATCATTACCAGATAGAACAGCAGCTAAATAGCTATTGAAATAAAAGAGAACACAGGAGTATATAAAGCACGAGACGTAAGACCAAACTTCAGCTTTAATCCTCTATTGTATTTACTTAGAACGAAGTAGGAAAGTTTGCATTTAAATATAATTTATTCAGCGTATACATGCTAAAAGCTAAGCTGGTAACCTACACACTTGATTGCATGTTTAAATTGTTTAAGTTTCCCCAACATTGCTGGCATGCCCCACATTGTCTCACACAAACACAATGTTTTTACCACATGTAGTTTTGTGGGATTGGTCAACTTATCTTTAGCATATGATTTAAATATTTCATTTAACATTATAATTGGATTTCCTTTTATTCTTGGCCATTTTTCAGCCTTATCCATCAAAACTTTGTGGCTACTAACAAGTTTCTACCTTAGGTAACACACCTCCACAAGACCCATGATGACGGCCTTTCATCAGAACCATTCAATAACAGCCAGATTTTAGAAATGATCTGTCCTGCGGCATTGATTTTAGAGCCAATGAAAATGTTGTCTCACTATGTGGGATGGGGAACAAGGGATGAAAATGTTGTGCAGTTCCACACAAAGTGGGTCAACGGGTTACCATATTTTTTTGGGCCTCCATCCAGTACGCATTTGCTCCGTCACTGACTGAAATGTTATTCAGAAAACAAGTCTTTGGCTTATTATATGCTTTGTTATTGTTGATAGGGTGCCATGGGAAATGCATTTTTAATTATAGCTTCCAATTAAAGCCATTGGCCCATGGGGTTATTAAAAGAAACGTCCCACTGACCTTGAAAGTTTTAGGACTTTAGAATGACAAAACAAAGCAAAAGACTCAGCAGATGACTTTGCAAGTACTAACTTGAAACATAATATGGCTTCCTAATCCATTAGTGGGGATACACCAGCCATACAGTATGAGGCAAATCCAGGATTTGAGGTTAATGTGACATTGTATTAAAATTGGGAGTTTTAAAAAGAATTACAAAGGTCCCTGAATTTCAAATGTAGCTGAGTTTAAGTATGTTTGTCAATTTTACTGTCACTTTTCTTAATGAAACTGCTGTTTTACTGTTTGGAATAATTCATATCACCTGTACTTCTCTTCTTTTCATTGGAACACCTTCTAAAAGTACAGCTTTAACACTTGACAGATTGAAGTTTTACTTCTCTGCTATGTGGGGCAAGAAACGGCTAGGTTAATATTCAAATACCATTTGGAGCCTCTTGGATAGTTCCAATAGTTGTAAAGTGAATAATATTCCCCCTTTATCCACTCCAGAGTGAGTGAAATAAAAAAGTTTTATGGTTGAAGACACAAGCTGTAGCATTCAGCCCACTCACTCATACAGTATGCATATTTTTCATATCAAAGAATATTAGCATGACTATCTTTTAGCCCATATGTCATGCACATCTCCATGTTCCTTTTTAAGTTTTTCTTTTTTATATTGACAACTTCTGGGTTTTTATGTTTTTGCTCCGAGCTTTTGTGAAACTTTCTTTCATCTTGTTTCTGTGTAGGAGGTTTTCAGAGAGCAGCGACAAAGGCTGGTTCCGATCCTTATTTGTGCACAAAGTCGATGCCAGGAAAGATGCTCACTCCAACCTGCTTTCAAAGAAGGAGACCAGCAACTTGTATAAGATTCAATGTAGGCCTACACCTTTTTACTTACATAAAAGCAAGGGTTTAGTTTCTTTAAGTGTTGGGTTACAGAAGGCCAAAGACAAGTGCCTGCGATACACTTACATCACATTATTGTGACATGGATCCTGTATATGTCTCAAAAGTGAAATAAATCATTTCAATGGAAGGCCATATGACCTCAGAGAAAACTGAAAACAACATGAGAGATGAAAATGGGGCTCCTCTGCAACAGCTTATGCATACACAAAACACTGTCAGCAACAAGTAATTCTAAGATAAGATGATGTCTCATGCCTGTAAACTTTAGTGACATCTGAACAATTTGTCTGGTTTTCTTTTAGTCTGCAGAGGTAACTGTTTCTGTCTCTCAAACAGAAATCTATCATTCTCTCGGGGCTTTGATCTTTTGTGTTGCGTACATCACACCGCACAGGGATTTCAATTTGAACACTCTATCAGCCGTTGCCTATAACCTATTGCAAGTGAATCAGTTTTGTATATCAAGTCTTTGCTGAATCGGAGTGTGAAATTACTTTGTTGAAGAATTTGAATGTTGCTTTGATTTTTTATTTTTTTTAATGCATCCATTTCTGATAGGTTTCTCTCTGCCTTTTTTCTTTTTCAGTTCATGACGTCAAACCAGAATGCCTAGAAGCATACAACAGTCTGGAGTATGTACTGATACATTTGAAATATTTCCTGCATCTCTGTCAGTCAAGTTACGTTTTCAGTGCTTTACTTTCTTTGGATTTCTTTCAGCAGTGCAATAGACAGTGTGCTGGACTAATTAATCAAGATATGGTCTGAACAAAGTTAAAATCAGATGAGCTTCATGATATAAATGTATTTAAAAAATGAAGTGAAGATACAGCTGAGTTTATATCTTGGATGGATTTTTATGCTTCCTGACTGCCCTCTAGTTGGTTTTTAAGCTAAAGTGAGAGCATTTCCAAACAGCATACACCTTCATTAACTTGTATTTTATTTTTTATTTTTTTTTGCTGGCTTTAGGGCTGAAGTGCAGAAAAGACTTCACGAGGACCAGGACTACCCGTGTGAGGTAGTTGGAAGCTGGAATACCTGGTATGGAGAACAAGATCAGGCTGGTAAGCAGTAAATGCAAAAAGACACCTTTGACTGATCACTGCTGCTTTCCTCTATCAAGTTCCCATAAAACACAATTTCAGTGGCTGACTTTTTGCAAAGCTTTGCAGACGGACGCTACCTGATGACTCACAACCAGCACTTCACCTTCTGCATATATGATAAATTAACGTGATCATTTAAGTGTATTTTATACATAAAAAGCAGTCAGTAACTATAAAAAGTAATTGCATGGTGATGGAGGTTCTTTATCTCTTAGTTGTGTGGGTGGCATCAGACCTTATGCAGTGCTACAGTGACATCTGCTGTTGTTTTTCTGCAGTGCATCTGTGGCGATACAGAGGAGGCTACCCAGCTTTGACTGATTGTCTGCAGAAGTTGAGAGCTAACAAGGCATGCTGTGACCTTTTTAAACGTCTCTTATTCAGTCAACATTGCATACAATACATACAAGGCCTTTGATTTTCCAGGGGAAAATTGCTTATTTTGTTGTTTTAATTTGTTGCGTTTTTTTTGTTTGCTTGTTTTTTTTAAGTAATAATTTTCTTTAAATGTTAATGTGTTGTTTCTGTGGAGAAAAGGCATTTCAGGGGTGCTGTTTTTTGTTTGTTTGATTTTTAAGATATAATATTAATATTCACTTTTTAGTGTTATAAATAAACATTTTATCCCTTTTTAGGAGTACTTAGAGTTTCGGAAGGAACGGGCCAAAATGTTGCTTTCAAGACGAAATGAACTTCTTCTGGAGTTCAGTTTCTGGAATGAACCCCTTCCCAGACAAGGACCAAACCTCTATGAAATGCGCACCTATTACCTTAAGGTATCTATTTATGCTACGCATTTTTAAAATGCATAGCTTGAACATGTGTGACCAGTACAACATAAATACTGTTTGATTTGTAGGAAAACTAACAAAGCAGTCTGTTTCTGGGTTTCCCTAACGTCACTTTTATCTTCAGTAAGCGAGTGAGCCTCTTCAATTTTATTTTTATACGTAGTCTTCCATTTCAGAAGCTCAAAAGTAATTGGACAGTTCATTGACGAGCAGTTTTATGACCAGGTGAGGCCTGTTCCCATTTTACCCCAAAATAATGGGAGGATAAAAATGTAGAAAAGGAAAGACACAGCTCACCATCCAAATCATCCCATGTTGTCTGTCAAATATGGTGGGGGCAATTTTGCATATGGGCATGTAGGCCTGCTAAAGCATGCTTTTTATCTACTGAAGATAGAACTGAAGACGGAGAGACCCAGAAACAAGAAGCAAATGAAGGTGACAGCAGGAAAGGCCTGGCAGAACATGACATCTGCTCTTTAGATATATCCTGATTACTTGATTTGAAATCTCCTGTGGTGATTTACAAAAGCAAAATTACAAAAAATATACACATCTGCATGTTGTATACTATTTTTAAGTGCATGGCAGGGTCCACATTTAGCAAAATCTAGATGTATTAGTGTACTGTTCATGTGCTGTTCAAACAGAAATAATATAACTTTGGTAATCCTGTATAACTGTCAGTGCAGTTTTTATAAATTTGTTATATAACTAGCATAGTTCTTATTCTCAATGTTTTCTTTCCATATTTTTCAGCTGCTTGTCTTGAACAAGTAATCCAATTCTCATCTGTTTGAAGTAGTCATATTTTTTTCACCTCTGGCCTATTCTGCAATTTTGCCTTTCCAAGGTTTCCTGCGTAATTTCAGCTCACTTATTCAGACCTGACTCACTGAATTGAAGAGTGTCACAAGTGGAGAGAAGTTCAAAAACAGCTATGATAAAAATCTGTTTACTCAGTGCTCCAGTTCTTCTTGCATGCAGGCTTGTGACACCCAGAGTTCTCTGATCAGTTAAAAAAACAACAACAACAACAAAAAAAAAAACGTAGCTATGAATAATAGATAAATAGTGCTTTCAGTCTTTCAGTTCTATGGAAATATGATGGTGGTAATGTCATAATCTAGTTTCAAACCTATTCTAATTAATATTATACTTGTGCTTCAGCCAGGAACCATGATTGAATGGGGCAATCGCTGGTGAGATACGTTGAATTTATTTAAACATATGTCATTTGTCTGAATCTCTTTCAGTGGAAGTGAAAATATCAGAAGTGTTTCAGTGATCTTTATACTAAATAAGATAATGTTTTGCAACAGGGCGAGGGCAATCAAACATAGACAAGAAAACAATGAGGCAGTAGGCGGTTTCTTCACACAGATTGGCCAACTCTATGTTGTTCATCACTTGTGGGGTGAGTAATTAAGCACTCTACACTTAGAACATACCAGTAAGATGAGGTGATTGACTGCTGTATGTTAAAATGTCTGACAAGTTTGGTCTGGCTGAATTTCAGCTAACTGAATGCTCCTGCATACATTCTGTATTCTAATGAATCACTAAAGTTCAGTGTGACGGTTCCAACATAAGCCCGGGTGTGTCAAACATCAACAAAGGATGATTTTACACTCGACATAACATTTGGACTTTTGATTGCATCTTGGAACAGGAAGCGAGTCAATCAAATTATTAAAGGTGTTTTAAGAGTGGTTGTCCATATTTTTAATATCATCTGAACTCTGGTTCAGATGATATTAAAAATATCAAGCCTCTGGGCTAGAATCATAAATTTCACAAATTTTTGAAGCCTGTATTATCTCAATGAAGTAAGGGCATTCAGACAAAGAGCTATGTCAGTGTGTTTCTTTAAAATGACAATAGCATGAGGAAATACTGAGACATATTGTTGTATTGCAAATATTTTCCATATGACATGTTTGGCTGTTTTATTCACTGACAGACAGAATGCACTAATACTTGAAATTCAAAACACACGGGAAGAAATATTTGGGTGGCTTTTTTTACGTTGATCAAATTGACCCATATGTGACCCACAAACTACATGTTTGTACCTGAAATGTGGTAGAACAAGAGATTCACATCATGTACTGCACGTGCAGCTGATGAATTTGCAGTAACAGTGCGATCCTATTATGTGAAAATGGATCGGAGTGTTTCCAGCACCTGGTTCAATCTGTGTAGTTAAGAATTGAGTTTTGATGGCAAAAGAGATTCGGCCTGATGTTAGCAAGGTTGCCAGTGAATGAAGTTGAACTAATGAAGTTGCCAGTGACTATAAATTTTATCCACACATAATGCGATGTAATGTGTGTGTGTGGTGGAGTTTTTTGCTTTGCTTTTTTCGTTGGAATTTTTTTTCTTTGCCGTCTTTTGATAGCTTACGAAAGCCTCCAGGCCCGAGAGGAGACAAGAAACTCTGCCTGGCGGAAAGAAGGATGGGACGTAAACGTGTATTATACAGGTAAGAAAGAAATGCTTCACCCAGATGCCTTAAAAACCCAATGTTCTTGTCAGGGCTTTATACCTCGCTGATTATTTTTACCTGCAATTATATTCAGCAAAGTTGAGACTCGTAGATCACCAAACTTTTTTAATCATAGATGCCTCCCAACAACTTTCTGCTGAAATGTTTAATGTGGTCTCTGTACTGGATCTGAAATTTGTATTTCTTTGAAGTAGGGCTAAAATAAACCTTCAATGTTTTCTTTAAATGTTTGCCACAAAATCAGAAAATTATATAATGCTGCCTCCCCTCCCCCATTGTTGTTATTGATGGAGATGACAGGATTGCAGTAATAATAATTTTTTTTTTTAAAAAATCATAATTTATTGGCCATCCATGGTAATGAGACTTAAGCAGTATGAGCATCAAATTATAAAATGATACTGCCCAGCTTGAAGAATTTTAAGAGCTGTATGTTTGTTGTTTGCTTTCCTGTTTGTTTATTATTACAATTGTAATTTTCGGTATATCATTTTCTAACATGTGTCTTTCTGTCTGTCCTCAGTGCCTTTGTTGCAAAGTATGGAGTCAAGAATAATGATTCCAACTAAGAGTTCACCTTTACAATGAGAAAGCGACTGAGACTGCAAATAATTCGATGACCAAATTTTACTAATTGTAGTTTCCATTTCTTTTGTATGATCTGTGTTGTTACTAAAAGCATTGAAGTAAAACTTCTGATTCCATGTTTGTGATATTGCCAAAGTCAAAAGTAGTTGTACAATTTCCAAGCACATTCAGTATGAAGAACATGAAAAACCAAGATTTGCAGGGGTTTAGATAAAACACGTGAAGGGGGGAAAACACAAGAGAAAAGGTGTTTGTGCGTTACGGTGTTATTGAGGAATTTTTACCTTCTGATTTAGTGGAGTGAAGTGAGGTGTGTTTGCTCTGTTTTGATCATTAATTGATGTAACGGAACACATATTGGGGGTTTTGTTTGTTTTCTTTTCCACAATAAATTTTTTTATGATAGTACTATTAAATGTACATGAATGACTTAATGAATGAGATCATGCTAAGTTGCAACAGTGAATGTAAAACAACCATTTGATAAAAAAATTAAAAAAGCCTGCCTCACTGATTGTACTTGAAAATTAAGTACATTTCAATTTTGCAGAATTGAAATCTACTTAAACAGAATTTTTTCTGTTTATGAAAGTAACAGCTGCAATTATTTGATAAATGAAAACTTTATCATATAAGATCAAATCAATAAAATATGAAGATAAGATCAATCAAGAAACTAGTCAGTGAGTTCACCTGTAGTCTATGGCCATTAAGGTCGCAAGAATTTTACTCAGAGGTCAGGTTCAACAAGCATTTCTTTATTGACCTTTGGGCAATGTTACAGACACAGAAATATCCTTTATTGCCCATACTTGGGAAATTCACATGTTTCAGCACCAAAGTGACAGGCGGATACAGATTCTCACAAAAGTAAAGAATATAAAATAAAAAAAACAAGAAATGGAAAGCACAGGGCAAATTTACAATGTAAGAAAAAAAATACTGTATAGTTATTAAAAATATACCCAGGCTCAAAGAAATGTGCAGCTGAGTAGGATGGGGTTTTTTTTTCTTTTACAGAAGTACAAAAAGTGCTGTGAAAAGTGCTTAAAAACAACAAAGAGACACACTTTACAGGAAATTGAAAAACTGTGCAAATAACAGCAGTGATGCAAACAACTTATTGTGTTCATTGGGATCAGTGATGGATACAAAGTCTAACAACTGCTGGGAGGAAGGATCTGTGATAATGCTCCTTTGTGCAGCTAGGATGCAGCAGTCTGTCACTGAAGGAGCTCTCCAGTTCTGCAACAGATTCATACATGGGGTGGGAGACACTGCCCAAGATTGATTTATTTTGGCCAGAGTTCTTCTGCCTCCTACCACCTGCACTGGGTCAAGGGGGCATCCTAGAACAGAGCTGGTCTTCCTGATGAACTTATCAGGGCGATCGTCCGACTCTTGGGCGATCGTGGCTCAAGAGTTGGGCGTTCGTCTTGTAATCGGAAGGTTGCCGGTTTGAGCCCCGGCTCCGACAGTCTCGGTCATTGTGTCCTTGGGCGAGACACTTCACCCGTTGCCTACTGGTGGTGGTCAGAGGGCCCGGTGGCGCCAGTGTCCGGCAGCCTCGCCTCTGTTAGTGCGGCTACATGTAGCTTGCCATCACCAGTGTGTGAATGTGTGTGTGAATGGGTGGATGATTGTGTATAGTGTAAAGCGCTTTGGGGTCCTTAGGACCAAGTAAAGCGCTATACAAATACAGACCATTTATCCAACCACTTCCTTCCAGCTGTAGATAAGTTGCTGTTCCAACAGACAACACCACAGAAGATGGATGATGCCACCAAAGAGTCAAAAAAGCTCTTCAGGAGCACACCCTGCACTCTAAGAGATCTCAGTTTTCTCAGCAGGTAGTCTGCTCTGACTTTTCCAGTAAAGAGTATCCGCGTTGTGACACCAGTCCAGATTATTGTTCAGGTAGGGGTACACCCAGGTACTTATAAGAGTCCATTATCTCAATGCTAGTTCCCTGGATGTTCACTAGTGTTGGTGTGGTTGATCTGAAACCCATCATCAGCTCCTTGGTTTTCCCTACATTGATCAGTAGATGATTCTGCTGGCACCAGGCCACTGTCTGTACTCTGGGTCATCCTCAACTTTGATGAGGCCTGCTATGGCAGAGTCATTAGAGAACTTTGGTAGATTTCAGCATGAGTAGTTGATGGAGGGGGGAAAGCAGCAAGTAATTATACTGATATTGTTTTGTTTACACTCTTGTGAAAAAAGTGTAAATAATTGTAATAATAGTAATAGTTATAATAATTGTAATCTTTTGTTTTAGTTGTTCATTCAAATCCGCTAAATGAACAGAAACTATTATGAGAATATTTGATGGCTTTTATTTTTGAAAACAAAACCGGAAGTCGTCACAGCTCGTTTCACACACCCTGCGTGCATGTGCCAAGCATCGGCATAAACCTGTAGCTTTAAGAGGAGGGGGCGTGTCTTTTCTAGGGCTGTCCCTTTATTTGAATATACAGTAGTTAAGCGGGGCTGGCGTATGGTTGCGTCGCATGTTTTTCTCTTTTCTGAGAGAAGCACCAGCGTGACGTGGGTTTTTTTATTCGGCGGAAATACTCATGACCTATGTCTCTTTAACATTTGAATGATATCATCCAGCTAGGAAGGCGTCTTCTCCGCCGCATGCAGAAACAGAGCAGTGGAGAGGAACTGCTCGCAACCAGAAATATGGACTTGCACATATTGGACCACAGGCTGAGGGTCACCAGTATATCCAAGAATGGTCTGGTGAATTTCACACACCCACTGATAAAGCTGATATTTCTCCGGAACAGGACACGGTAAGGAGATTCGTTGATCGGGCCAGATGGTCATGTCGCTTTGCTTTACGAAACAGCTTTGGTAATCCAGTACGGATATATGAGATAACCTACAGCGCCTCTTCATTCACTGGGTGGCCGAGCTATTACTGGGCGATTTGCCTGCACATGCTTTGCCTCCATGAATCATTCACAACAGTGCATGTAGATGTAAAGAATTGCAGTAGCTTTTGTTTTTAGACATTCTGTTTTATAGTTGCATTTGCACAAAAATCTGCAGCATTTAAACGGAATTTTTGTGCCCTGCATACCTTTAATACGCGATTCTTCCAGTGGGCACAAAATCAGCTTTAATCAAACTACTTCAGAAGCGTGCAGTACCGTTGTGTATTTTGGTTGGATCCCGTCTCTCCGAAACAAACTTAATACATGACATCCTGCGCTCGAAACCAACGTTCAGCCTGCAAATTTTTCTCATCTCACCCAGGCATTAGTACCAGTTTTCAGCTAATCCCTGGATATCCCTCCATTGTTATGCAATTGTTTATTCTTGCGGCTGGCCCACATATAAACGACCAAAAGAAGAGATCGGCATCTGTCTTCAGACCACCATGATATAGGCCGTGCGGGGTTCAGCTGCAGCTCTCGTGTTGAGTAACAAAGAACCTGTAAACGACTGTCTAGAAAGCGCTTCCTTATGTCATCGCCTTTCTGGATTCTGAAGTCTGTACATCACACCATACTCTGAAAGGTTCTTATGATGTACCTTATTTTGGCTTCCTCTTAAAAAGAGAGCAACGTTTTCATTATTTGGGGCAGCTGGGCAGTAAAAGTGCATCCTTACAAGACCATAGAGAAGTTACATCTAACATAAATCCATATGTCAAATGCATCTCTGTACATGCTCGATTGATTTCATCTGTACTTGGTTGAGTATTGGGTAATGGAATAAGTTTGACATGTTCAAACTAGACACACTGTGTCATGATGACTTATTCTACAGTACTGTAGAAAGTAAATAACATGTCTCTGTGAATAATCATAGATGTGTGGGATTTGTGTGAGGAAGGCATTGGGCAACCGGTTAACAAGAAAATCCATATAAATATATAGTTACTTTTAAAAACTCACTTGAAAGGTATAAACATTTTTTGAACAGGTTTAGTGAAGCATTCAGTATATGTTTAAAAAGTAGGCGAAGCACTGAATAAACCAGAAAGGGCATTTTGATCATGCTTTGGAGTTATGTCACCATTGTTTTTCCTGTTTCTTTTTCCATGAGCAAGAGGGATTTTTTATTTTTTCCACCTTTTGGTCAAATACTAGGTGATGCGGAATGGGGAGTGGTGGTGAAGTTTGTTTTTAGTTGCTTGATTTCAATCGGGGAGCAAAAACAAGCCTGATTGCTCCGGGACACTTCTAGCCATCTCCCTTTTTCAGGCCTCTGCTATTCATTTGTGAACAACTCCCTGTGCAAAGCGATTTGAACGCAGCTCTGAGCAGAATTTTAAGGAGGTAATCACATGTGGCATAGTGGATTTTTCTTCAGCGTCCATTCGCGTTGGAGCTTACTATGTCTATAGTGCAGAGGCTAAAAGTAGTGAAAGGAACACTTTTGCCTTGTCTACAAAAAAATATTCATATGACGGAATAAAGTTTGCACTATTAGCTACAATATTACTCTGTAAATGTCAGTGTCATTACCAACTTAAACATAAATGTCAAATACTCTGTTTTGCAGAATATAAAATATCAAAGTTATCAGTGAATTCTCCTAGAATGGCTGAAAAAATGTGCACCTTGAGCTTCTAAGCCATTCTAGTCTTATTAGTATTCTGGTTTTGTCTTTAGTAGTTGTTTACACTTTGTAGGTAGAGTAATAAACAAAGCTCAGCATCAGCTCAATATATTGTTCTTCCTGAATTGTGGATGTAGCCCCGCAGGCTCCACACCGTCCTCCTTTCTTCTCTTTGGCGGCTAACTAACAAGAGCATGGGTTGGAACAATACTTCAGCCGAGCCAGAAACCCGGTTGGGAGTTTTCCACTTGTCTGCTTCAGTGATCCGTCAAGGCTGGGGCTCCCGCTCCTCCTGTTTACAGAGGACTTCCCACACCCCGTACCCACCCGCCTTTATGAAACTGGGGGGGGGGAGCCCGAGAGAAAACTAGGAATCTTGTTTTCATAAGTTGCTAAGGTAGTAGACAACTTGTCGTGCTGTGATCATAGGACTTGAGTCGCTTGAGGCTCATTCCTCCCCCTTGAGCATCAGTTTTCTGTGTGCTTATCATGTTTTTTCAGCTGGAGCATCAGTTGCAGGCCCAGTGCCGTCACCAGCCCTCACTCCCTAAGTGCTGCTACCACCCGTTGTTTTGTGCAGCTGGATCAAAGTCCAACCTCTTGTGTGCTTGGTTTTCATCTTCCCCACTTGGCCGCTCCCTCGCTACCCGTTGCTTCCTCATCTCTTCTAGTTATTTTCATCTCCTTCTCTCAGTGTTCCTTCTACTTCAACAGAAGCTTATTTTTCCAACCCATGTTACTGGATGCTGTACGAAACATGTTTGGGGCACTGACTTTGCTTTGCCACTGTAGATTCTTTGCCTGAATCTACAGTGGCAAGCCTGCAAATGGATCTGTGCCACTGGTGTCCACCAAGTTATGAACAGCAATAACTCTTTTTGTTGAGCAGATTTATTCTTTGAAGGAAGCTGAAAGAAAATATACTTTTTCTACAACAGTAGACGTCAAATTGGATCTTCCTTTTGACTTCATAAGAGGTCCTTGGCTGTACTGACTGCAGTTCTGCAGTCTTCATGTGACCGCAAAAACAATGCAGTGCAAATGGTTTTCCAGCTTTCTTCTTAGTGCATTATAATGCATAGATGTATAGGTGAAACATCTGTCTTGCATGTACTTTGCAAACAGGAAACCAAATATGCACACTTGTTTCACAGATAGTTCCCTCAAACTGTCAGAATGTTGCTGAGCTGTGGCTTACTTGGATGTACAAAGTCAGTCTTCACCCTCTGCTCCAAACGACACAGCACATTCATTTGTGCACTAAACGTTGCCGTTTTTACTTGCAGGAAAGCTGCTTGACATACACTAGCTGCAGGAAACTGCTTGCTAGGGAAGGTGAGGGGTCAACAGGAAATGAGAGATGTATTGTAACACAATTGGCTGGCTGAGCTTGCTAGCAAAGCCGGTAGTTACTGTTAACAGCATTCTCTCTGCCTCTCTTTGTCTATGTGGCGTGATTGTCCCATTTCATGCCAGGGATTACTTTTTGCTGACTCAGGAGTTAGACTGTCTCTCTCAGGTTTTGGCTGTAGTAGTCTAAGCTGACTGATAAGCAGAGGAAGAGGAATGTATCTTCAGCGACATTGTAAGAATACAGGAAAATCGCACTTCCTTGTTAGGGTTTCAAATGAAACAAAGAGATCTTCGATTTAGAAACTGCTTTTAGGTTCTCCATCACTAAAAATAAAAACACTCGCTAATGAGGCCCCTGCTATAGCCTGACTTCTTTCTGGCAAAACGTGTTTATTATCCCCCATTGTTAATCCACCAGTTATTAGCAGATATCTCCCTTTTAAGGGTATAAGTATTAACTAGTTCTAGCTAAAATCTGGTTCCATAATTGCCAGTCCATCTAAATCATATGCTTTCAAGCTTATCAAATCCTTTCAGTGCTGCTTTTCTGACACTTGCAGAGGAGCACAAAATAATGACATCTGACCTGTGGCAGTGGAATTTGCACACCTGAAGTTTTTTTGTTTTTTGTTTTTTTTTAGGTCATTGATCAGTTGCTTTGGTCTGCCATTTGCTTTTGTTGTTTTGTTTTTTCAACACAGGACATTAAATAGGGACCAAATATTGACTTTAAAAAATCAGTGTTATGAAGAAGAATCAGTAAAAATATTGGTGTTTAATGAAATTCCAGAAATATCAACCCCTAATCCTTTGTTGCTTTGTATACTCATAGGGCACTTCATTGGGTGTACCTCTTTGTCCCTTTTGCCTTCAGAACTGCTGGAAGCATTCCTCAGATTTGTGTCCATATTGTGACATGATAACATCATACAGTTGCTGCAGATTTGCTAGCTGTACATCCATGATGTGAACTTCCTGTTCTACCACATTCCAGAGCACTCTGTTGCATTGAGATCTGGTGAACGTGGAGGCCATTTGATTACAGTGACTTCAGTTTTCAAGAAACGAGTCTGAAATTATTTGAGCTTTGGTGGTCATAGAAGGATGGACATGATGAGCAACAATATTTAGGTAGGCTGTGGTTTTTAAATGATGTTCAGTTGGTAGTAGAGGGGCCCAAAGGGTGCCAAGAAAACACTCTCCACACCATTACACCAACATCATGAGCCTGAATTGTTGATAAAAGGCAGGATGAATCCATGCTTTCATGTTGTTTACACCAAATTATGCCATTATTTATCCAAAGAACTACCACTCACTGGATATCTTCTTTTTTTTTTTTTTTTTTCTGGGAGAGAGCGTTGTGGGAAAATTCCTGTAGATCAGCAGTTTCTGAAATATTCACATTTAAAATCCCATAAATCACCAATCTTATGCTCTGTTTGAACTTGATGACATTGCTAAATACATACACTTACTACCAAATTATTGGCTAATTAGACATTTGTGTTGATTAGCAATTGAAAAGGTGTACCTAATAAAATGGTTGGTAAATATATATGCCAAGATTTGACTCTTCAGTATGAAGTTTCAAGTTTATCTATAGCAGCCTAGAAGACAGTGTTTACTATCACATTGCATTCTGTGAGACAAACATCATCAGCTGAGCTTTGAAGGACAGAGCCAGGCTACCTGTGTTTCCATCCCCAAGTCAAGCTTGACTTCAGAAATGTTTGATTGTAAGTGTTAGAAGCCCTCCAGTCCAGAATGGCACCAGATATGAAACAAAATGACAACAGTTTAAACTCAACACATCAGCAGTGTGAACTGTGGCTGTTTTTCTTTTTAAAGAAGTGCAAATCTTAAGTCTAGCCTGGCCAGTGAAAAACGAAACCCTGCTTTGTTTTGTCAAAGTTCATATTAATGTTTAAGTAGACAATAGACAGAGTTATGCACAGATCAGTTCTATCAGCTTCCCTTTGTATTCTTTACTTGTATGTTCTTTGAGAACGTACCAGATTGTTGAGTTTTTTTTCCTTTGTCAAACCACACAAAATCCTATTGGCCTAGTGTTTTTTTTTTTGTTTGTTTGTTTGTTTTTTCACAGAGACACCATTCAGTAGGACTGAACATGAGCCACTGAGTCTGCCTTTTTACAACAAATAGCTCAAAGCTTGGTGAAGAGATTACAATAAATTGTCATCAATGTTCTGTCTTGTTTCATACCAGCTGCTCTTTTCTTCAAAAATTGTTAACCCTGTTGGGCTGTATCAGCAGGCAAAACGACACCGTTTTCAAACATTTAA
This sequence comes from Astatotilapia calliptera, assembly GCF_964374335.1. Classification (NCBI taxonomy): domain Eukaryota; kingdom Metazoa; phylum Chordata; class Actinopteri; order Cichliformes; family Cichlidae; genus Astatotilapia; species Astatotilapia calliptera. The sequence continues at coordinate 32,588,855 of NC_137433.1, read as the reverse complement.
TGAAACTCACACTTTTTTTTTTTTTTAAAACAAGCTTCAAGAAGACCACAAAGATGTAAACTGTTGCCTATGGTTCATCCAGTTGTGAAAAACAGATTTAATTATAGATGTGTATAAACAATCTAGTGACTTTTATAAGCTCACATATCTCCTTTTAAACTGTGCTGCCCAGACATTATTTGAAAGGAGCGTTTGTCAGCCAAAGCAGTGCCCCAGTTTGGTATGTTTCCCCTCCATTTGCTATAGACAATGGAGTGATAGAAGCATAATATAGAGCTTTAGGCTTGTGATAATTAAAGGACATCCAGTCCTGAACCCCATGTACATATTGGTGAAAAATTCCATTTACTTGTTAAAGGAATATATTGAACCTCCTTTTGTTGGTTGCAAATGAATAACATGGCCTTTTTTCCTGTTTCTCTTTCCCCTATTGTCATCTCCTACTTTTCATTTTTTCTAATTTTGTGCCTCCTCTCCTGTTTCAGATGCAAGTTCTTTAGTCTGACTGAGACTCCAGAGAACTACACAGTTGTCCTTGACGAGGAAGGATTCAAAGGTATAATACCCTTGTTCATTTGCATTTCTATTTGGCAGGGGGTTATGTTTCCACATTTTAGTACCAACTGAACACTGTGTGCAGATATCGATAAATGTGTGCTATGTCTAATCTTTGTAGCATATCTGTTTGTCAGCCAGCCTTATCAGAAGAAAAAGAATCTACCAATAATGTAAAAATTTAGGAGAAAAAGAGGCAAAACGCACAGACACGGTCTGATAAACAATGTAAGGAAGCTACTGCCGATTCCAGTAAAAACACGATTTGGAATTAGTATGTATTCTTGAATTGGTCCACAACATAGGGCTGTGTTGTTTTAGCGGTCTAATGTTGCTTCCTTCCTTTCTTGTTCAGCCTCACAGATATCACACGGTAGAATGGTTGTAGACTTAAAACTGTGGAGATACAATGAGAAGAAAACAAGTCTTGTAAACTTAAATTATGTCAGTCGAGCAAAAAAAGTGTTTTTCGTGGCCTCCCAAAGAGCTTATGCAACTTTGCCATACTTCCAGTTTCACAGGAGATGATCTAATTTATCTCTGATATCAGTGAAGGAAAGGACTGACAGTATAAAGCATCACTAAAGTGCTTTAAACTCCCTGCCACATCTTAACAATACATTCATATAGAACTTTATTCTACTCACTTTAAGCACTTTATCAACCCGACAGCCACGGCCAATTTAGATTTACCAGTGAACCTTACATGCACGTCTTTAGGATGTGGAAGGAAGCAGGAGTACCCAGAGGAAAACCCACAAAGGAACCCAGCCAGGGTTCAAACCAGAGACTTTCTTGATGTGAGGCGACAGTGCTAACCACTCCACCACATAAGGCTGTTGTCTTTGTGCAGAGTATAATCTGTTGCATACACGGACAGGTAGTCCATGGACGAGTCGTCGTTTGGTTTGCCTAGATGCCTGCACAGAGCCTCACACTTACCATCTGATGATGAAATGCACAGCACCACATAACCTACAGTGGTCTAATGCAACTTTCCGGGGGAAAAAAGTTCAGCTTATTTTGCTGAACTTAGTAGAAGAAGTAGAATCTTGTGTAAAAAGTAAAATAAATTGTTAGAGCAATTAAAAAAGGAAACGCAGCAATGAACTTTTCCAGACATCACGCAGAGAAGGTGTGTGTGACAGCACCTGCTGCCATCTCTAGTACAAAGTCTTTGTAATGTCAGAACGAGCCCGTGTGAATCTGTGAATAGACCAGTTGTCCAGAGAGTTCAGTGCAAGCGAATGGACGTCATGTGTCCTGCCTCTTACATGCTCTACCTAGGCACCACCTCTCAGCTAAACCATGTGAAGTGTTTCAAGTAGTGAAAACAAAATCTCCCATTGTGTTCTACTTGTGAGAAAATCCAACTTTAGACAATGCCTGGACCCGATTATCGCAACATTGTTGAAGTTCATTTGGAAAAACAACTTTCTGATCCCATCCAGTGCTTTTGCTGCCATTTTTGTCTCGTCCTTTAACACAAATGTAGTTGTTAAAGGCATGTACCGCCTCGGGGTTCTCCATTACTCTCCTCTCTTGCTCTCCTTCTGACGGAAAACCTATTTTAAGAGGTTAAAGCTGGTGTAGTGAAGCCGCAAGGGGCTTCCTGTGACAAATTATGGCGACCAGAACATTGCTTCTTTTGAAGGGTATAAAGAAACAGAAAGGGGAATATTCACTGCAGGAGGTAGACAACATTTAGTAATGTTCTACGTTGTGAAGGTTTCCCGAAGTTCAAATCAACGTGCATGTCAAAAAGTATTCATGGATGTGTTTTTGTTTTTTAAATGTTTATAAATAGTTTATGAAAGGTTTGGCATAAAAGATGAAAAGTTACAACATGCAATTCCCAAGCTTGTAACCTGAGTATCTCTGCCTAAGCTGTTATTGCACATGAACTCTGGGCAGTCAAGACATTGTATTCAGTTGCTTTTTGTCACAAAGCAGGTTTATGTAAGAGTGCTGCCTGGGTAAGGCGTGCCCACAGAGTTGCTGTGAATTCTTCTGACATTTAATGTTGCTATTACGTGGGCAGAACGTTGCAAGGACTGAAAGTAAAGACTACTTGGCGTATGATCTAACTGCATTGGATATATGTGATCTTGCATAAAGCTCATTGTGATAATGTTGAGAAAATTTCAGGGGTAGTGTGAATTTGTGAAAAATCTAGACTGTATATAAAAGATGGTTGTAGCCGCCATGAAGGTGGGCTTTTTGTTGTTGTTGTTTTTGTTTTTTTATTCTCACTGTTGAAGCCCTTTGCATGATTGCCTCCACCTTCTTTTTGTTTTTTGCAGGGGGTTGTAATTATATTTGAACAACAGGATGAATTCCTTATGAGCTATCGCTAGTAAGCCTGGATGGGTGCATTGTGCAAACAGATGCCTGCTTTTTAGCATTAAGTAACATAAAAATATAAGGAAATACAGTTTTCCACTGGAGCAAACACTTATTAGATTGTCTATTAGACAGCTGATCATACGGCAAGCCATATTAATTTTGATATAAATGCAAAATAGCTTTAGAGAGTAAAACTTTTGGGCTGTAAAAATTGTGTGGGCCCCGCCTCAAGTGGCTACTACAGTTTTCGGCACTTCCACATTAGCCCCAGAGGTTGCCACTACCAGTTAAGTTACAGACATGCGTTGCGAGGGATCATCTATTTTAGCTTTGCCCCATAAAGGCACTGGTAGTAAGTCCCACTCTATGATCAAGCACTTGCTGTAGTGCTGCTCACATCTTATTTCACTGCTGGCCGTTTGCGGTGTAAATAGCGGGGACATGTTAGGTCTCTGTGGCAAAGGAAGAGAGAGCAGGTGGGAGAGAGAAAGTGTGGGTTCAGTGTACAGAGCAGAAAAAGCAACAGGAAGTAATCTTTTAACACCGCCTCGTTTGCAGCCTCACAAAGATACAGATACATCAACAGCAGCAACATTTTAAGAATCCACTTTGCTGCACTTGATCCTAAAGTAGATTAAACTGCTACTGTTTGTGGAACTCATGACTGATCCTCTGAGAAGCTGTGCGGTTGCTCTATTAGAATTTTGAATATTTATCAAATGTAAAATATTTACACAACATGTACGCTCAGTGTGTTTTCAATGGCTATGCTGCCAGCTGCAACTTCTGAAAGTTTTGCACTTTTTTTTTTGCAGATTGAGCTTTATGAGAAAATTTGCTTGGTGTCCTATTAGTGTGACAGTGGCATCGTTATTATTTTCTTATAGATAAGTTCTTTTTTTTTTCTTTTTTTGGTAAAACAAAAACATGGCAACAAATGTAAATGGAAGCCACCATGTTGGTAATTTTTAAACAGCATCTAGTCCTCTTAAGTCAAAGCACTTCCACAAAAGTAGGACAGATTTTCTTTAAAAGTGAATTATTAAAATCTGTGGCACCAAGGCAGTCCTGAGTTTTGAAATCTCTGCTTAAAAGTTCCAACACTGCATCCTATCAGTTCATCCCAACCCCAAATTTCTCAATCTACAGAAACCCCCCCCTAGACTCGCCATGAAGGGAATACTGAAACATGCAACATTTTCACAGCCTGAGTAGTACATCAGCAGCATTTTAACAGTATTAATATGTAGTTGGGTCCTGCTGGACATTGAAATAAACACTAGCCAAGGGTATTCAATTAATATTAGCCTTTTTTTGTTTTCTTTTTTAATCTATCCATCTTTTTGTTTTTTGCTTACCAATCATCTTTACTCTTATTTCTACCCTTAGAGCTGCGGCCCTCTGAGCACCTCCAGGTAGAGAGCGCCATCTGGCTGCCACTCAACGTGGTCTCTAATGGCAGTGCCTCCAGCAGCTCTCAGGCTGTTGGCGTGACTAAGATTGCCAAGTCGGTCATTGCACCCCTTGCCCAGCAGCATGTCTCTGTTTTCATGCTCTCCACTTATCAGACTGACTTCATCCTGGTAAGCACCATCTATTTAAATCTGCAAACATTTTTTTTATCCATTTTTATTCTGCTTGATTACACTCCAGTCTTATTAGCTTCCACATCGTGTTTAATTAGCCACTCTAAACTATTCACGGTTGTATAATTTGGATCAATTTTTTTACATTCTAAATACAATTTTAAATGCATTTTTTTTTTTAAAGTCACCCTGCAATTATGCACTGAAACCTTTTGCTACTACTGAGTTTTGCCAGATAAAAGAAGCCTGTGTTTGCATTTTGTCCATTCACCAATTTGGCAGTTAAGGGATTAATCCTCAACAGTGCTGAGGACACTAAAAAGTTACATATTAGATGTGAAAAGTGTGAAGTGGGCACAAATACATAACACCTTGACAGATGTTTGTGTCAGCAAGTATATTAATGTCTCACATGCTGCTTGAGCTCAGGTATTTCCTTAAAGTGAGCGAGTGTAGTATCCTGAAACAGCATGACATTATAGACAAATGAAATGCTTATGGAGGAGGTGTTGCATATGTTTAATCGATAAGCTGTCTTACTAGTGATGTTTATTTTCAACAATTTCTTTGTTGTGTAGGTGAAAGAGAAAGACCTGTCTGTGGTCGTCAGCACACTAGAGGAGGAGTTCAATATCTATAAGGAGGAGGGAGGAGAGTCTGTTCCTGTGCATTGTCAGGATGTTTCCAACGGCCTCCACAAGAACGGCAGAGAAGGTACAGGTCACAGGGCTATTTAGTATGGATTTATTCATTGATCCAATTTGTCTCAGAGGAAGTACGGACATTAAAATGCCAGAGCACCACGTTCACTAAGGCCGGTGTCATCAGGTGACTGTTTTACAGTCCAGGTCACAAATCATTAAACGACAACTGAAGAATGATTTTATCTATGGAAAAGTACTTAAAAGCAGTTTTTTTGTTTTTTTCATTCCACAAGCATCTTATTTTAGAAAAGTCTAACACATGCAGTAGTGAGTATGTAACGCTAAGTTATTTAAGGACTAGTTTATGTCAATGGATGAATTTACTGACTGACGCGCAGAAGAAATAGTTCTTTATGGAGCCCAGATGGTGTGAATGATGAGACCAAAAACTGCAATGTCTTGTACCAAAAATATATTGAATAAATAGGGGAAAGGGGAAATGGAACAAAATAATTAACACAACACACAACGTAAATGTCCACAATTAAATAATAAATCAGTGCTGTGATTTTTCTGTGCAAGAGTCCTTTTGCTAAGAGTCCTTTTTTTGGTCCTTTTCTTTTTAAAGTTCACTTTTAAGGTATTCCTCCTTAGGGTCCAGCTTCATACAAGGGGGAAATATGTCCGTAATCCAAAGACGGCTAAGTGGGGGAAAAGAAAGAATGGTCCTACCGGCTCGCCACTTCAATATGAAGAAGATCAATTCAAAGAGGGAAAAAAAAACCTGACCTGTAGGTCAGAAAAATGTCCATTAGCACATCAAGTTCAATTCAGTTTACCGGTAAAAAAAAAAAAATGCTCTTCTGCAAGTCTAGGTAACAATGCAAATCATCATCAATCAATGTAAAACAGTTAAATCATTAATCATCTTGGCTACGTAGCTTAATCTATACATTCCAGTAGCGTTCGCTACAAACAATACAAAAACAACAATAAAGAAAAACAACTGTCTAACAGACAGCATAGCCGAATTCAAGGCAACACATAACAACAATCTTTCAATCGCACTTTGTTTCAAAGTAAGCCCATTAACATGCTTAAGTAAATAAAAGTGTTCAAAAACAGCGGTTTTTGAACCGGAGTTCTGCTTGCGGTGGGAGCGCTGCCGCACAGTCATTTTTTAATCGTGAAAACGATCGGCTGGTTACTGACAACCAAAGGTTGAAAGATATTAAGGACACTTACCGCTGAGTTTAAAGTTTAAAGATGAATTGAGGGGAGAAAACGCTTTGTTTTCCAATACCGCTCTAAATGCCATAAGCTCACAGCCACAGCAGGAGTCGAACCCGGAAGTATCCCTCCACAGCCGGTTTTCAGAGTTGCCGCGACATGGAAGGAGCCAATCAGAAGAGGGACCTCAAATCAGCTGACGTGGGTCATGTGACAGGGAGTAGTTGATATGGGTTACAAGTACACTGCAAATATTGTAGCAGCTTCTGCTGTGAGCGGTCTTGCATTCTCAGACTAACATTTGTGCAACCTTACACAACTCAATTTGAATGTAAGGCAGCCATGTGAGCCCATGCAAAGTCATTATTGATGCAGCCGTGTCAGCGCTGGCATCACTGCTGTTCTTTGATATTTTATAACTCAGCAGTGCTGCCACGATGCTGTACTGAAGAAAGAGAAAATGCTACAGAGAGAAGCGAAGTCATGATTGAAAAGACAGCAACCAACTGGGACTTACAGCGCTGTGCAAAAGCCTTGACTAACCCTCATTTCCTTATATTTTGCTAGGAAAATGTGAAGTATGTGCAGTGATTTATTAAAACATGCACAGTATTTTAGGCAAAAACAGAGTTTGTACAATATGAATGAGCTTGAAGGTCAATATACACGTAGAAGCTGAAAAGCTACCACATTATTATTATTTTTTTACTTTTGTTTTTAACAATAGAAAACAGTAACAGAGTAGATCCATAGATCAACAAAGATCCACTGATAAAAGGATTTTTGTCTTAAAAGACAATTTATTCTCTAGAAAAATCTGAAAAACCTGTGCGCAATGCCCATTTGTAGTAGTTCCAATCCTTCCCATTTTTACGGCTAACACTGTGCTTGTTCTTGCAGCCATTCAGCCTACAGTTCACCCGGTTCTGATCCCAAAGAACCAGTTTTGTGTCATGTCCCTGGATCCCGATACACTGCCGTCCATTGCCACTACACTCATCGATGTTCTCTTTTATTCCAGCAGGTGACGTTTTGTTTTTGTTTTTAATCACTTCACTGCAATACCTGTTTTAAAGCACAAGGTGGCAGCAGAAGACTCAAAGTAGAGTTCAGTTCAGTCAGTTCAGGCTTTTTTTGTTTTTGTTTTATTGATGGTAATATGAATTTATTTCATTTTTTTCTTTGCAGCATTGCTTTGATTGTGTTTATATTACCATTAAAGTGAAAATTTATAAAGTATTTTTATTAATTTTAGGACACGCTTGAAATGAAAAAACACTTGTAGCATATTTTATACTAAATCTAGGCTGATAAAGACTGCTTTTATTCTGCATACATATGTTTGTTTAACATGTTTTCACGTATAATTCTCCTAAAGTAAGACCAACATTTTTATTTATGACTTGCTTTTTTGCTCTGTGCTTGACAACCGTAATAAATGTGTGGCTGATGCAGTTTGTTATTGTGGTGTCCTTATTAAAAATTTAAAAAATGTTACTGTCTTTCTGTCACATTTAATGTGTTTCCTCCTTTTCAGTCCTAAAGAGGACCCCCAGCCAAGTCCAAGCCAGGATTGTGTTAAATTCTTCTCCTTCTCCCTCATCGATGGATACATCTCACTGGTGATGGACACTGAGGCTCAGAGACAGTAAGCAATCTAAATTTCCCACACTCTTAATTTACTTCATGGTTCTTTGCTGGCATCTATGACTTTCTTGCTTACGATGTATGAACAGGTATAACCCCTCAGGTTCTCTGGCACGAGTTATTCCAAAGTTCTGGATTAAATCTTTAAGTCATATGTTTTTGCCACTGAACAGTCAGAGGACTTGAGAGCCGAGGTTATTAAAGTTGAATAAAACTAAAGTAAAGTCAAAACCATTTTAGCTAGCTAAAATAAAAATACACTTAAGAAAATGTTTCAACTAACTAAAATGCTTTTATGAAAATAGAAAAAAGACAAAATAAATAAAAATAGACAGGAATTGACCTTAGTTTTAGTTACTGTCAGTCTGGATAAATCTGCCAACATGGCCTGCCTGAGAAGCCTTTGTGAACATTTATTAGTGCTTGCTGATGTCTTCATGACTCTTAAGTCACCTGCCTTTATAAAGTGTTTGAATTGTTAAATCTATGACTTTCCAAAGTCTTTTAGGATTAAGTTCAGAGGTTTTAGGTTTCATTTTACAAATTGTCTAAATAATTTCATTACAGATCATGAAGGCAAAATATATTTTAGAGCCCTTTAAAAAGAAAAATCCTTATTTTAGTATATTTGTTGTTTAATCTTCGGGTGGCAGCAAGAGCATTCTCTGGCAAGAGACAAAGCTTAGTTCATGGTTCAGTCCCCCACATAAGTAAACCCACATAAGTAAACTCATGCTTGATGAATCCAGACATTTCAAACTGAGTCTTATTCTGGCTTATAAATTGCTCAAGTTGCTTCATGTCTGAAGTACTTTGAGCTGCACATGAATAGGTGCCACATAAAAAGTTTGCTTACTTGAGTGAGTGCACTGAAGGCTGCTTTGAGTTCATAGCAGGTTTTCTGTCTTCTTAATGTCTCAGGCACAACACAGCTCATGTTGTTTGACGCTGCTCTATTTGATCATTTTAATGCAGGCGTTTTAAGCCAAGTGTGGACAATTTAACCTCATTGAGTCCAAAAAAATATGAATATCAAACTGAACAGCAGTTGTTTTGATGTTTTCTCAGCTCACTGCATTGCTGCTTTTGCAGTATTTTATCTGGTGATTGCTACAGGATGTTTTTCCCCTCTACATTTCTGACGTAACAAATCAGCGTTTGATTTGTGTGCTCCAGGTTTCCGGCCGATCTTCTCTTTACCAGCTCTTCCGGGGAGCTGTGGAGAATGGTTCGCATAGGAGGACAACCGCTGGGTTTCGGTACGATATTTTACTCATTCACCAAATGTTTCAAAATCAGCCATATGTGTTATCAAGAGGTAACTCTATGCATTTGGCTGTATCCGTCTTCACTTATCTCGACAACCGCAGATCTAGTCCACTTCCGATTTGGCAGGTAAGTAATTAGGAACTTGGTGATTGGTGGAAGTAAAGACTACTATGCTATCACACTTTCACAGCGACTTGTAGTTTGCCTGTCAGGCAGTTGGATAAATGTAATATAATATAAATTATACCTATGGGAAAAAACCCTGCCTTTAATTGTCCCCAAACGGATGTTTTACTATGCTGACCAAATTAGCATACCTGATGGTTGAAGCCACTTTTACTTATCAGGTTTTTAAATGCTTAACAGACTTATGATTGATTTGATTTACCATAATCTTTGTCACCAAAAACTTGTTCTGTCAACAGGAGAATGAAATGAGCAGGCAACACTGTGCTCATTAAATTTACAAACAGCTGAACCCTCATTATTATTTTTTATTTCGCTTTATTATGATTGTGCTGCTTATTCTCCTTCTCTCGTTATGTTTCATAGATGAATGTGGTATAGTTGCCCAGATATCGCAGCCTCTCGCCGACAGTGACATCTCTGCCTATTACATAAGCACCTTCAGCTTTGACCATGCTCTGGTGAGTCCAGCATTTTGATCACCTTAAATTATGAACAGTCTCAATCTGACATGTCATGGGTTATGCAAATAAATCGAACAGATCACATTTGTGATTAATAGATAAATACGCCACACAAGCTTAGCAAAAGTATAACGTGTTATGACGCAACTAGGGAAATGTAATGTGTATACTGGAGGTTTAACTTATTCTGTTATTAGACGACAGCATGGAGGTCAAAAGATTAATGTGATTGGGTAACATCCTGAAGAGAAATCGAATCAGCAAATCAGTGGAAATGCAAATCACTTCTTGTCAGAGTTAAGATTAAGATTAAGCATAAAAACAGGATGCAGATGTTTGCCTTTCGAGTTGAAGTCACAAACTTTGTGTTCAGTCAGTCATATATGCTGCTAGTAATTCGATCATATAGATTCAACTAAGTCTATAATGTGAATCGTTATTCAGGCTATGGACCACGATTCCATCTTAAAAGACTATTGTAGGGTCAGATCCCAAACCCTATAGGCTAGGCTGCTACACTTTTTGCTTTGGATGCTTAAAAAAAGTGAAACTTAACTCAGTTTTATATCTCAGTATCATTTTTATTGTCTAAAGACTTCAGGTTTGGATCTGTGTCTTTATGCACAGATAAAAACCAAGTGTTGGTCACATAAATGTCATTCGTGGAAGCATTACTCAGCATGCTTAAACTGGTTGACTCACTTAAAGGATATTTTGTGCAGTATATTTTTGGATATTTAACATTTAAGTGAAATTTATAGAGGTAAGTCCTATATTACACTCTCAAAGCAAGTTTGTTTTTCTTTCCTCCACAGTTTATTTTAAATTCAATGTACCGGTACATGTAAGGTTACCTGTCCCTTACTCAGTCTGCCGTATTAGCCTCCACACACCTGAACCTTACCAAGATGAAGGTGATGGTAGCTAAATTGACTCCAAATACGATGCTGAAACTCTGTACTTTCCATGTGGTTTGATAGCACATCAAAATTTGACGTGTCTTCAAAGGTTCATTTTGATATGCACATTATCGTGCCTGTCAAAAATCGGTTGCATTGAAATTGTGTATGTGCCAGCTTGGTAAGCAAGTTATCTGCATTATCTTGAAAATTACTAAGAAAGCTTTATCTGGCTCATTTGTTGCCATTTCCGAGAAACCTGCCTGTGAATCAACAAAACCAAGTTTCCCCTCTACATTTAGGCAAGAAATGCTTTTTCTCATGGTGTCTGTAAAGTGAGTAGAGAGATCTGAGGTAAACCACGTATGATATTGCATTTCTCTACTGCAATATTAGACTTCTTATCTGCAGCTATAATCCAAATAAAAAAAGTAGCTGTCTTGTATAAAATGTAAATGAAATGATTTGAAAACCTTAAGAATCTTTGAGAACAGTACAATAATATAATAATAAAATTATACACCAATGCAGCGCCCGGGGAGCAGTGTGTAGGGACGGTACCTTGCTCAAGGGTACCTCAGGGTAGCCGTTCAGTGGAGTCGAACCCCCGACCTTCCGATCATGGGGCAACCACTCTACCTACTGAGCTATCCCTGCCCCTTGTGTGACAACAAAGTGTTGTTTTTAATTTAATGAAATATGGTGAAAGGCCAAATATCAAACAACTAGTTAAATTGATTAGTAACATGACTGGGTATTTAAAAAATAAATACATAAACTGACTCAGTCTTTCCAGACTAAAGATGTGGAGAGGCCCCCTACTCTGTAGAAGACTGCATAGGTGAATAATTCACCAATGAAATAAATAGTTCTCAACTATTTATTTTAGTTAAAATCCTTAAAAATAAAGGTATTGAAGAGGTGCAATCTTTGGGTGCTTAAGCAGCACAGCAATTAAAACCGACAAGATCTGGTTCTGGAAACCAGGACGTCGGGGATGGGCAACTCCAGGCTTCAAGGGCTGCTGTCCTACAGGTTTTAGATGTGTCCTTGATCCAAGACAGCTGATTTTAAATGGCTACATGACCTCCTCAACATGTCTCGAAGTTCTCCAGAGGCCTGGTAATGAACTAATCATTTGATTCAGGTGTGTTGACCCAGGGTGATGACTAATACCTGCCGGACACAGGCCTTTGGGACCTGGAGTTACCCACCCCTGCAATACATGGATTAGAAAAATGTAAAAAAAAAAAATCTCATACCTCCCACAAACACAGGATCAAATTTAAAGAATGGCAAAGAAAAATGCAGCGATCTTGAGCTAATTTTCATTTAGACACGTTGTCTAAGGAGCTTGGAAAGAAAAGTGTCTGGACTTCTTTAAGTTGCTTGAAGTTTCACCTCTCATCCGAGAAGCTTCTTCAGTTCAAAAGGGTCAACTATGCGAGTGTACACCCCCCCCCCCCCAAACAGGCACAATCGACGTCCTAATGATCCTCTACCTAATCACATGAGCCAAGGTGTGAAAACTGGTGTAGGTCATAGTCAGTCAAGGCTTCGCGCAAACTCATTTTGAAACTAGTGTGTGGTCCGTGTGTGTGGGCTTCCAGTAAACTTCAGGGTTGACGTTTCCATTCTCTTCAATGCCCGCGGCACAGTCCAGGAATGGCAAACAAAAACAACAACAACAAACTTTATTTATAGAGCACATTTAAAAACCAGCGGTATACCAAAGTGCTTAACATAAGAGACAGAGAAGTAACACGAATATTATAAGGCCTTAGCAAAGTATCAAATATACCCACAGGTCAATGCCACTAATACACAGGGGTAATATAAAATGCATATCAAAATAAAAACATAATAAAAGCACAAGCCATAAAAAAAATATGTATAAGGAAAAATAGAGTAAGTCTAAGAGTCAGGTGCGAGCATTAACAAGCAGGAAAGGCGAGATTAAAAAAAAAATAGGTTTTTAACCGTGATTTAAAAGATTGGATGGAATTGGACGCCCGGATCACAATCGGAAGGTTATTCCACAACTCTGGTGCAGCCAGGGCAAAGGCCCGGTCACCTCTAGACTTCAGCCGAGATCTAGGCTGCACCATCTTAATGCTCTGGCAGGAACATACGATTTAAGGAATTCCTTAAGGTAGCTCGGTGCTGTGTTGTTGGTAATTTTAAATGTAAGCAGCAGTATTTTAAATTGGATGCGGTATTTTATGGGTAGCCAATGCAGGTCAGCTACAGTTATCCTTTGTCTTCCCTGGTGACCTTTGTTTTTATCCACAGTGTTTATATGAGCAGTGAAGGATTCAACTTCTTGGGTTTTGAAGAAGACACTTTACAATCCCTTTATTCTGTTCTTATTTATGGTATGATTTATACAGTGTCCCATCTCTTTATGAAACAGGGTTATAAATTTTAAATATTTGTACAATGTTTCAATATAACATGGATGGGTGTATGGATGACGGGAGTAATAACCAAAGTCTTAGTCACGGAACACTATTGCTTTCTGTTCTGTCACTGCAATCAGGTGCTATCTTTACTCGTGAACCATAACCACACTGTTCTGTTAATAGCAAAGTCTTGCAACTTTAAGAGAAAAAAAGTAACAAAAAAGTAACAAAAAACACTTCCTGTGACGTCACAATGACGTGTGCACTTCTGAGAAATTCTTTGCATTAGTAGATAATTGCAATCCTGGAATATTTTTCTGCTATGTCATCCAGTTGTAGTATTTGAGATGTATTTCTTGCCAATGGGCACCCGCAAACAGAGGGTGTTTTGATGGGGAGTGGGGTAATGCCATCGTTACATTTTTTTTATTTTAAGAATTTTTTATTTTTTTTTTTACACTGATGAAAAGGATTGAAAGTCATGTTAAACAACACAGCAAGAGGTGCAGTGACTCTTTCACATTACTGTAGAGCAAAATCATTTTAATTCAACCACACTGGAGGGTTTTCGAACACGAGTGACCCGTTTAACGTCAAGCCAAAGTATCTGGTCATATTTAAGACTTTAGTAGGCCACTCCAAAGCCATTCAGAGTGGAGGTCCTGGTGCCTTTCAGATAGTTGTGTTCCTGCATGATTATCATTATGTATTATTAGCATTATCCCCTAATAAAGGAAATCATTTAAAACTGCACTTTGGATTTACTTGCGTTATTTTTGCATAATGTTGAAATGTGATTGAATCTGAAACAAGTGTGACAAATATCCAAAAACAATTAATCAGAGGGGTGTTTTCAAAGCACTGTACGTCAGTAGTCCGTGTGAAAGAACATGTGCATATGAGATGGTGGTAGGTCAGCACCTTTCAGTGAATTTATCACAGTCATTTTATCTTTAACTAAAGTAGATGGGCCAGTAAATGTCAATTGATTTCATGGAAGTTAATCATTGTGTAAGCTCAATGTTTTGGTATTAGGAACTGTAACTTTACTGTTTTGGTTGATTCTTAGCACTGTGATTAACCTTGTCTGCATCCATATTAGGCTAATTTAACTGTAATAAAACAGTTGTTACACTACCTGCCCAGCAGAAAACACTGTACAAAGTGAGTCCAGATTTTTTTTTTTTTTTAAATGAGGTAACAGAAGCAACCACAGTATTTCCATCATGTCAGCTTTGTAAGATTATAACACAATAAAGCTGTTCTTTAAGTTGCCAAGCAATAAATGTAATAATACGTATTTAAATTTTTTTTTCTAGGTCCCTGAAGAGGACATAGTCAGTGTGACAGACATGCTTCAGCACCAGAGGAACGAACCAGCCACCAGCTGATTTCTGAAGGACTGATAGTTCTTGATGATCTTGGCTCTTTATGTCCTCTTGCTCCAGTTCTAACAGCTAGAGGTGTCAGGCCAGCAGAGAAGGAGACTAACTCTGTGCCTAGATTAAGACTGCATTGCCAGAAGTATTAACTACTACAAATTTGCCATGAACACCACAAGCGCTTTTCTGTGGTGCGTGCACACAGTTTGTATGCGAGGCCTCCTGTTATACCTGTCGAGGCAGGATGCACAGGATGAGCCTTAGGGGGTCCTCAAGCTGACAAATGCACATCACAGTACACAAACACTTGAAAACAGACACAACCACACTTTAGCATTCAGTTTCACAAGCTGAAAGTTGGGCTTGAGCGTGTATAATAGACATGTATGGTCAGAAGATGAATTGTTTTGCAGCATAGACCAGAATACACTCAACACACATCTTAGTCTTCCAGTGTGGTGTTATATTATAATATCATGTCAAAGCAACAGTTGTTTTGTTTGTGGGGGAATTTTTTTTCTTCTTTTTTCATTTAAAGACCATTTGCAAGTATTGCTGTTTTCATTTGTGTTCAACTGGAAGTGTGTAGCTTGAAACGCAACGCGGTGACAAACAATCGTTTGTAATTATCATGCAAAAAATTTTTGGTTTTGACAACAGAGCTCACTTGTTCTGGTTTGAGAAGAAATATGTTGATTCTTGTGTCAAAACTACCACAATCTCTGTAGGGGGCGACCATTTCTCCTTTTTTAAATAAATAAATAAATAATGGGTCAGCATTTCTTAACCTGAGGTCAATAACACTATGTCTTATTTTTTGTTTTTTTTGTTTTTTTTGCACAATAAACTTTGTATCTAGCTATTATCACTTAGATCGTTTTTCGGTGGTACAAATGCATTTTATACAATTTGAAGTAAAATTCTTTTTGTGCTGCTTCAGTTAATAAAAGTTCTTTAAAATAAGTTCCATGTTGGCTTTGGTGTAAGTCATTCCAACAAGTACTGACAACAAATGTTGCTGTCATTTGTCCTACATGATGCAACTGGGCCTGTATTAAGTAGCTTTGATAATAGTTATTTATGGGAGGGGGGTTTCTTTTTGAAGAAACGGTTGAGACAGCTGAGAGGTGAAATGTGGTGTTCTTTTGGTTTTCATTTTAAGAGTATTAACAAACCTAAACCAACACACTAAAAAGTTCTTCCCAGCTAGAGGTGCAGTAGGGCTCAGATCAGTGATATTCCTGTTGTGGCTGTAACAGGAGCAATTACCTATTAAGCACATTTGTTGAAGATTTTCTTAAGTTCAACCCAAATCAACATTGAACAGGCTATTGGGCAAAAATCCTGACTGTTTACCTGCAGGAATTTGGTGTTTAAATGCTCATCGCTGAGTTTAAATTCCAAAGATGAAACCAAAGCATAGCTTGTGCGTATTTGAATAAACAATAATATTTATTAAACTGATTGTTGTCCAAAGGTGACATTTAAAAGACAAAGTGGAGGTCCCAGAATGGATCCTTAAGAAATAAAAGAAGGCTGATCTGTAGATCTCCAAGCAAAAGGGTTAAAAAAAAAAAGAAAGCGAGAGAGAGTCTGTTGCAGGTTTGCTCTGATCATTTTTGTTAATCACTGACTGAACTATACACCTACTTTACTGTTTTTGTAAGAAAAGTTGAAGAAAATGCGACAAAAGAAACATAACAATTTTGCTTAAGACAGCTTTTGAGCTTCTTCTACACCTCTTCTTTAAGGTTTTTCTTTTTCTCTGTAAGAGATTTTATTAAGCAACACCAGCAGCAACATAGCCGCAAACACAGCACCATGCTTTTCTGCGAAAGCAGGCTAAGTCTATTCTTGTCTGACAGGTTGGCGTCTGCGTGACGTCTTAAAGCTTCAGTCATAAAGGGAAATTTGTGGTTGGAAGTTACATAAAACCATGATGGGCAGGTAATATCGGAAAAACATAAGAGACAAATACGATTTTCTTTTTACTTGACATATACTGGATGCAGTTAATGTCCTTAATAAGACATAAATTAAAAAAAAATTTTTATCAAACCTATTTACACAATATTTCCCTACCTTTCTGACTTGTGTCCCCTTTAAACAGAAGTGGGTACTAATGAGTCTTTGTCAAAGTTTTAATATATTATTTTAATTAAATGGGATTTTCTTTTTCCTGTGTTAACTTTCAAATGGTTTATTGTTGAGCGTTATCCATGTTATCCAACTTCTGTTTAAAAACCTGGCCTATATAATGCAAGCCACATCGCATGCAGATGGAATGTTTTTCATGCTCTGATATATTTTGAGGATTTTAGTTATCTGAGGTCTATCTGACCATGGTCACACCTCTTATGAAATCATATGATCCAATAATATGTCATAATGTGAGTGATGTTAAAAAAAAATTTGTCATGGAATTCCTTTGTATGAGGTGAATGTGGGTGTACCTAAAATGTAATTTAAGCCGGCCTACCAAAGCAAAGTTGCATGTTGCTGTTTTGTATGGTTTATCACGGACCACTGAGGATAAGAGTTAGTACTGCTACTATGGGTTCTAAACTCAATAGATCTCTCCTGCACTATGGTAAATATATATTTTTATTATTATTTAACAAACACAAATTTGACATGGTTAGGCCATTTGATCAACAAATACAACTGATACTACATAGTTTCATCATTACATCAGGAAGCCTCATATACTACTCGTTTAATCTGGTTGCATTATTTTGGTAATTTTACAATTTCTTGTTTAAGAGAACATTGTCCAATTCCATTTGTTTTTGTTTTTCTTCAGCAATCCTCTTGATCTTCCTGGAAGTTCAGTGGAGTCCTGTGTTTTCTGCTCCGATTTGTCCATCTAATAACTCCTGTGATCATTTGAAGAGAACCAATGACCTTGCCAAGTTATTCGAATTCGAAGCAACTGAGCTACTGAATTTATCTGTAAGTACCATCTAGTTAATCTGCTGTCATATACTCTTTGCATGATTGCTGTAACTATACAGAGGACATTCTGTAGACTTTACCTAACTGCTGCAAAATTGATCCAAATCTTATATGTCATATTTAATCTCAATCATCTTCCAGAGTTTAGTCTTGATTTTTCACCTCATGTCTGTCCTCAGAGAAAGCCTGTTTAAAATGGTTTTAAACTCTAGAGTTTACTTCATGTAATATTTAAAACGCGTCTGTCGAAAATGTTTAAAATGCTCACTGATGTATAGTGGATGTTTGCATGAACAGATGTAGTCAGTAAGAGCTTAAGTAGCCAATACATAACGGTACTCTCAAAGGCCCCTCAGTGTAAATGCCTAGTGTCTTACTTGTGTGCTTTTAATCTAAACTACTAGTGCAAGAACCTGCTGGGGTTGCAACTTATGGAAGTATATAAATATAAATCTTAAATTAGTAATGCTGAATGACATGAATCCGTCATGTCTCTTTGAATCTGCTGTTTGTGAGCACAAAAATAGACAAGTTGACGACGTACACGGCACATTATTTTTTCCAAAGTGTATTTAGTTACATTTATTCACTCATGACTGTTCTTATTACTTGTATGAACGTGTCACAAAGCATCAAGTGGTTCTGTTCTTATTTGAATAGAGAATAAGAATTTTACAAGTTTTATGGTGAATTCTACCTGGTTTTTTTTTACCTACAGATAAAAAAATATGGAAAAAGGAATGAGACAATACGACCTGAAGTTCCTGACACCCAGATATCTGGTGAAAGCACTTGTGAGAAGCTGCAGAACATCTATATCAAGAATGAGCTTTTTAAGTTACACGTTTTACAAGCCAAAGAATATCACCAACAACTTTTGAGGTACCCAGTTGAAATTTTTAATAAAACAGAGCGCGTTGAAAAAACACTAGAAAATTTAAACATTATGATAAAGACTATGCTCGGACCATTCGATTTCACTCCCCCAACCCCACCCCGAGAGTTAACCGATCACCACAAACAAAAAATTTATGTATGGAGTGTTGCGGTCAGACTGACGGAATGGTCCAAACAAGTGCTGACGGTAGTTAATCAGACACTCTGTCACTAATAAGACTGAGAAAATATCTCTGTTATCTGGGATCCACCACCTCTCTGCTATTCCTGTCACGGTTAAGGTTTCCTTTTTAACCCTTGATGATGTTTTGACAGGGAATTCAAAGTTGTGCATTTCAGAATGGTCTCTTTGGCCATATATTAATTATTTACTGGTACCTTGTTTTTATTTATCTATTTCTTTGAATGTGAATATGATGTAGCTTAAATTTGCAAAATTATTTATATTTGAGAATATTTATTTATTTTGTTATGGTTAATATAATACCAGTCGCAGTGTTAACAATATCTTAAAATGTTTTATTATTTAATTGTTCCAGTGTTTCAGAAAGGTTCATTCATTAATTTGTCATTTATTTATAACTTAATATTATTCGAGTGTGCATATGTGCTGTGCTGGTGTGTGTGTATTTATTATCACATCCTGTTTAAGGTACAGTGATGAGTAAAACCAGTGTGCTCTTAAAACAGAGGAACTAGTCAAATTGTGTAAACTTTTTCTGCAATAATCAACCTTCTACTGAAATTGTGGGTTGTGTATGTGTACCCAGAGATTATGTAATACCAACAGAAAATTGTTTATGTGAATTGATGCCTTCAACTGAAATATGATGTTTCTGTATGTTTCTGAAATGCATACTGTATGTGGAGAGTATTACATAACTTGCAAGTTTTAGTTTTGTTTTGTTTTTCTGTTTGAAGCTTAATTTTCTGTAACCTATTTATTTATTTATTTTCCAGCCAGTTCTTTTTTAACTTATTTAGTGTTTTTATTATATATTTATCTCTTGAAAATGGCAACTGCTTTGTATACAAGAGGCAGGTGTCTGCGGTTTATATAAAGTGCAGCAATGACCTCACCTCTGTAAAGTCTTTAACTAAACCTTACGACCTACATTAAATTCAGATTCATCAGCTTGTTGTTTTGTTTTGTTTGAACTTACGCTGGGAAAGAGTCGTTTGTGTTTTGTAAATACAAAAATTTTACTTTTAATCCAACTTCAGCGTTTTGAATTGAGCTGCATTTCAAATTCTTCTCCCTCTGATTTGCTTGTGAGATCAACCAACAGGGTTGAGTTAAAATTTTAGTCAGGACATGAAACTAGTCAAAACTGTTGGGCTGTGGTTAGCTGCATCTACGCAGTACTGCATGACTCATTTATAGAATATTTCATAGAGTACATATGTCATCACAGAATTCTTGCTAAACTACTTACGTAAGCTAAAGAAAGCTCATTTAAAAACTAAGAAATAATCATGCATTTCACACTTACACAAACTACAATTTCACTTATGTTATGTAGCTCATATAAGATAAATAGCAGCCAGTTTTTAAAATATACCCTTGCTATCTACAACCTAGTTTCTTAGTCTCCTTTTTAAAATTTTTGCAGAGAAACTAACCCATTTATCTTTTAATATCAGTTTTTCTTTTCTTTTTTTTTTCTTTTTTTTAGTTTTCAACTCTATAATCTAACTGTTCTAGAGTCTAGAGAATACTTATCATCATCATCAGTAATTTCCTTTGGTGGAAGAGGTGGTGACCTGCCAGAAGAAACTGAATTGATTGGTTCAGTGGTTGACTTTCTTCATCAGAGGATATGGTTAAGTAAGCGATAGGGCAAAATTATATTTCACACACCTACTGCCCTTGTCACAGTAAACTATGAGGAGAATTACAATGGGAGAATATAGAGCAGGTACAGTATACCATGCAACAATGTGAAGTAGTTTGTATGAGAAAGTACACCAAACTTAAAATGTTGTGATTGTACACTTGGTTTACAGGTTTTCTGAAACTGGCTTGTATCTGGATGGCGATTCTGATGCACGGCTTGGATGCACAACTTGCACCAAAGAAACATGCTGCAGGTGCATCGTGCAGTCCCAAACACCTGACAGCCCTGACCGAAAGCTTGGTCAATGAAAGCTTGAGATGCTTTGTAAGTAACTTTAAAACTATTCATTTTCTCACCAGTGCAACCCAGAGAAGTGGTTTTGTGACGCTATTTGCAATCTGCCAGCGTGCTTGGATGACGCAATAGCTGTGGGGAGGTAGTCTGAATTTTTCTATCACTTAAATTTCGCAAAAACAGTGCAGCTCCCAAAGCTCTGCTGAGTAGTGCTGTGTCACAGCCTTCATTTCTAGAGTGTGTTACTCCAGATTAAGACACTTTTAGTGCCAGTACCATAGCAATTCTGTAGTCATTCTTTGAAACAGTTTCAGTTAAATTGCACTTTGTTGCTATTAAGATGTCTGCTTTTTTTTTTTTTTTTAACAGAATTACATCTCAGGTGTAGATTAAACAAGTTTTATCTATGAAAGCGCATCAGCCAGAAAACTAACTAACTAAACTAACTGGGTATTTTTTTCTGGTTCTTACAAAATAAACAAGACATGTCCTTGTAGGGGATTGGAGGAATATTTTTGTGAGGACAGAAAAAGTTGTTATTTCTATTGCCTGAATAATCTCAGGAGACACAGATTTTTTGTGTATATAATGGGTTTAAAAACACATCGTTTGATTAAATCTAGTGTTAAGTTTCTTCTTTTGCTGTGGTATAGATTCATGCTGAGATGCTTTGCATGACCTTTCAGAGGCAGTTTAAGAGATTAGCTGCGTATTCATGGGATGAGCAACACACGTCTTCAAAATCTCCTCGCCTCACTCTTGTCTTTTCTTTTAGGATGAAGCCAATGGAAAACACCTTGGTATTTGGTTACCTGGCTTCCCTGAGCTCCACGTCCAGAAGAGCTTTCCTCCTAATTGGACAAAAGTTCATTGCAGCTTGCGCTTCATGTATGAAGGTCTAAATGACATCTTGGAGGACCAGAAAAACAACCTGAATCCTCAAAACGTTTCACTTCACAAGAAGCTAGAGGAAACCATTGCCAGGATTAAAATGCTTGCAAATTGTATAAACATCATCTTTAAAAGTACATGTCCCTCAAAGCCATCACCACCTAAAATGCCTAAACAAGTATTTGAGAGGAAACAGTGGAGTCATACCCTGCTAAAGGCAGCCGGGGATTACCTGGTATGGCTGGAGCAAATGTTTGTTTCATATGTTAAAGGAACAAAAATGGGGAAAGGTAAAGTAACAAAGACCCAGCCTCATAAGTACCTGGAGGGGAGTGGATACCTGCTCTGATTATGAACAAGTTTAGCTGAGTTTGTGGTGAAAATGCGGTTATAGTTTGTGGCAGCTTTTCTTTAGCCCCCCCCCCCCCCCCCACCCCCGTCCAAGACTTTTAAATGCTACTTTTTCATGCATTCAGTATGCTGTTATGCATTAAGGATCTTTACAGTGTCTCTCTCTATAATATATCTGATATTTCAGTACAAACAACAACCGACATGGTTAAAACAGCCAAAGAGGGGTTTTTTTTTTTATAAAATTTATGAAGGGTGTACTTTGATATTTTGGAAAATTGAGCTGTTCTTATTATTTTAAATGAGAAAGTACATGCAAATGTCTAATCGACAACATAAGTAAGGCACAACTGGGGAAGCAATTATCCAAGCTTAAACCTGACAGACAAAAAAAAGGTGAAAATCGCTGCTTTTGTCTGCTATCACCCAAATCCACCAATCGGCACCTCTTAACAAATGTAAACCCCAGTACTGCTGCGCTAACAGCTGGATCTTTTTCTAGCTGGCTGCTATTTGACGCTTCACATTTGATATCACAGGTGTGAATGATAACAACCATCTCAACAAATTCTAATAAAGCAAATATCTCCGTTTACCAAAACGTCATGTTGCTACCATAAAAGCGTTATCGGAAATGTCTTTGTTCCAAACCTGATAGCTCAAAGCAATCAACATGTTCCCTTGTGGCAGTAATTAATCAACTTGCCAACCAGGAAAATGAGAAATGGCTCTAATACATCTCCTAATTATGACAGTTTGTTTTCCTCAGCCTTCACATTGATTAATTGTTTTGCTCTGACCAACTATCCCATGTGTGGGGGCTACATTGCCTGAGGTAGAAAGAAACAGATAGCAATAACTTACAGAGAGCTATTAGTTTGGACTCCACATAAAAAACAATCAAGTTATATTAAATGTTTCTATATTTTCAAGAACTTTTAATCAAATTTTGATTTTTTTTTTTACTGTTATTTATACTGAAATTCCTTGCATTATCTTTCTTTTCTGTGGAACTTATATTTATTCACCATAACTATTAATTTTTAAAAAATAAATAAATAAAAAAACAGCTGTTATTTCAAAATGATGTCTTGTTTGATTTTCTTCCTGGTGCTTTAGACCCACAAGCTTAATAAAATTTGAATGCATGACATTGCTATCTACCACTGTTATTTCAGTTAAATAAAACCTGCTAGAGTTAAACTGCCATTTAAACCACACTACTACAAAATCTACATGTCACCATTCAGAGAGAAAAAAGCAGAAACTCATTCAGTTTCACAGTCCCTTTTATTAAATAAGCATTTCATCTGCATGCACTATACACAGAGGTTAGGACACATTCTTTGCCATTTTAAAATGTTCAGAACAAAACAGAAAGGTTTGTTTGATTTCATGACATGACTTTATGACTTGTTTGAAGCAAGTGTTGATGGATGAGCTGCCTGCTAAATAGACCTGATGATCATCACGGATGAACGGATAAAGCGTATTATGCACTTATGAAGTGTAAATAATTTTAAAAAAGAAGAAAAAAAAAAGCATACAGCGTTTTGTCCTTTTTGAGGTTGGTCTTGCATTCCTTCATCTCTTTGCCACAATATTGCAAAATTGTCCAAGCATTTCATATGCACCATCTCTTCAACAAACACCCTTATTTGTCAATTGCTATTCCATTGCTCTTCGATTACTAAACACCAGAAGCAAGTCAAATAGGCTCATACAGGCAGAAGTTCTGGAGGACTCTCACCATAGCAGTACTTTGCTTGAGGGTTTCGGTACGTGTTTTCATGTTGAACGCTCTGGAGAAGGGGAAAAATAGAAATGAGACAAACTAAAAAGTTTTTTCACAAAGCACTTATATTGCTCTTCTCAATACTTTCACAGTACTGAAAATATTCAAAGCTTGTGCAGATTCAGTGATTTACAATGAGATTAGCCGAGAATCAGTTTTGTTTCTGTTTTTTATTTATTTTTATTTTGGGGAGTTTTTCAAATTTCTAAATGAACCAACTGTCTCAGGAAATTCATGAGAAAATCATTATGTGTCATAGTGATGCATCAAGTTCAAATAAAAGCGTATCTTTTGTCAACAACTGTCTGAAAAATATACAGATAAATGTATGAGCAAAATATCGACTTTGAATGTCAAGAGATAAGGGTAAGTGTTGCTGCATATCCGCCAGACTACTAATTTCACTATTCCTTTGTTTCCAAATGATTACAGTTATTGTTATTATGATTTGTATGGGTCAACACTTTAAAACTGGTTTGGAAAATCTAACAATTCATGTTTGTTTCTTCTGTTGAACTTAACATACTTGTGAAGATGTCCTACACTTGGCCAGACACAACTCAAAATGATCCTCGACAGCAGTGAAAAGATTCTGGAAACCTTCAGCTGCACGATTCAGGAAGCGCTCAAGAAGAAGTTGCTAAACAAAAATAGAAAGAAAAGAAATTGAACATGTACAAAAACATGTATAGATTTATAATCACTTAGATTTATTATCTGTTCCCATTGCATGCACTGCTTTGCTTAAAATGCAAACTCAATATGCAATTTTAAATGATATCTTTGGTTTCAAATAGGGCTGCTCGATTATGGCAAAAATGATAATCACGATTATTTTCACTGAAATTGAGATCACGATTATTTGACGATATTTATTTAACCCTTTAAGACCTACTATAGAACCAAGTCCGCCAGAGCTTATATTATTTTTTTACATGTTGTAGTGCCATTTATGGGAGCATTTCAAGTTGCTATACAACTGTTATAGCCCATATTTTAATAATATGTATGCATTAAGTCCATAGTAACTACATTAATTGCAAAAAAGTGCAATAAACTACAAAAAAAAATTGAAAATCGTTTTTGTTTGTTTTTTTACATATATTTCTACTTGGAGAAATTTAAGAGGTTTATCCCTCAAAACTTTAAATACAAAAAAGTTGCAAAAAATAGTTTACAACAACAGGAAACTTATTTTGAGTGTGTTCATAGTTTTATTTTGGAGATACACCAATTTTTATATACTGCAGGAAAAACAAAAAAACAATCCTATGATGCAAATTTGCAAAGAAAACAGCAGGTGCATCAAAATAAACTATTTCCAGCTGTGCAATTCGAGTTCTAAGCATCCCAGAAACTATTCAGAAAAGTCAAACATGACCAGTATAGGCCTTTAAGGCCTACAAGTAAAAAAAACTACATTTCCGCGAAAATGACGTCACTATCGGTTTCGGCCAGGAAATGGCGGACATGTGATAGTTCGCGCTGACGCCTGTTTCACTGTGGGAAGTGTTACGAACAGCTGATCGGATCAGCGAAGCGTGTTTCTGGAATATTATGTTTTTGTTCCTGCAAGCGCTTTTTATGCAATTTTTGCAAAGCTTTATGTGGAAGGAAACCGTGACCGAGGACAAGCTGATGGTATGAGATGTAAGTACAACTCCTCCGGTTTCATATGCAAAACAAATTATTGCGCTAGCTTACATGGTCCAGGTTCTACAGGGATTTAAAAATAGTTACACAAAACGGAGCGTGCTGCTCTGACGGCTTTAAAGGGTTAACAATGACTTTAAAAAATAATATAAAATAGTGTGCAACACCACTGAAGTTTTTTTTTTTTTTACGTCTCTTTTCAACCAACGGCAGTCACTCTCCAAATAACTTCTGCTTAGCTTTCCGAGCTTCCCTCGGGTCCTCTTAATCAGCGGTCTCCAACCTTTTTTGCACCACGGACCGGTTTATGCCCGACAATATTTTCACGGACCGGCCTTTAAGGTGTCGCGGATAAACGAGGGAGGGGCTAATAATCGGCTCAGTCATTTTTAATGATCGTTGAAAGCCCAGATCGTAATCGTGATTAAAATTCGATTAATTGAGCAGCCCTAGTTTCAAATGTGTGCATGCAAAGGTGCACAGCATGTGGGCAGATATGCCTTTTCCGATGAAAGTTAAACGCGATGATCCTGAAGGCCCTTGATGTGACAGATTACCTTATCGGGCTGGAGACAGCATGACACGCAATACTCATAGATGCTACAGCATCCATTGGCCAGGCAACTTTTACATATGTACTGTCTGGTGCTGGGAGCATTGACGTTACAGCAGCCATTAACGAGCAAGTCTTTTCTCTCACAGACATATCCTGTAAAACATTAATGCAGATTATGATAAGCACTGGTTACAGGCTACATCCGATGTGTTATCACTGTATGGTGGTGAGTAATAGATTTATTACTCACCAAGTTCGTCTGTAAGCAGTGTCTTGCCCTGGATGGAATTTCTACACTGAGTGATCTGTCGGCTGCTGTTCCCCAGGTTAAAGCGGACTTTCCAGGGGATGCGATGATCTGAATCTCTAACTTCTAAGAGTGTTCGGTCTCGTATGGTCCGCTCCTCCTGAAAAATGCACACATACAAGAAACGGGTCATGGAAAGCTAATGAAGAGCAACATAAATTTCAGAATATGGTTGCGCATATAACCCTATTCTAAATTCACTATATTATTATTCTGACAGATAATATCTGTCAATAACAGTAATGTTTCGAGAAACTATAGCCACTGTTTCAACAATGTAGAAGACAAGTAGAGTAAGAAGGCCATAGTGATCGATGTAGCAATACCCAGCAGTAGCAATACCAAGCAATAGCAACATCAGGATGAAGAAACACGAGAAGCTTGAGAAATACCAAGGGCTGAGAGAAGAGCCAGAGAAGATGTACAAGGAGAGGGGAACAGTGGTCACTTTGATGATCTGAACACTCTGGGCAGTGAAAAAGCAGATTCCAGGAATGAAAACCGACATCTTTGTCCAGAAAAGTGCAGTTCAAGGAAAAGCAAAGATCCTGCGCAGCATCACCGTAACCAAACTGAATAGGCACATGAGTCCGCACATGAGCACAGCATTGGAAATAACGGGTACGTTGACCAGTAGCTGGGTCAAAGCACCAGCTACTGGTGCAGCAGTAATCCGAGACTCTAGACATTAAGGTGTCATTCAGACTGAGTGAGTGTGTGGCTGAATGGTTAGAAAGAAAGTAAAGGTGATCTGGACTGAAGAGGTGGAGCTGCCAGGAGGCAGAACGGTCAGCTCAATGGTAGTCATCAGATAATAATAATAATAATAATAATAATAATAATAATGAGAGGGCCACAGGTGCCACTGATGAGTTCTCCACCCAAAGGCCATCACCCTGAGGCTCTATGAGCAACAGAGAGAGGAATAAAGAGGATTAATGAGTGTCAGAGCCACAATCCAGGAAGAAACGTGGAGCCTCCGTTAATGCATCAGACAGAGAGCCCCCAAGTTAAGCTGCTCTATGAGGTCTTCAGCTGGCTGAAGGCAGCTGGTGATGAGGAACAAGAGGAGCTATCATACAAGACCAAGCCCCTACATGGGGTGTACCATCAACAGATGGAGGAAGTGGCTGGCATCAAGAAATCCTACCAGTGGCTAGAGACTTAAAGGACAGCACAGAGGCAGCTCATGGCATCACAAGAATAGGCCCTAAGCACCAGATCCATAGAGGCAGGGGTCTACCACAGCTGACAGAAACCAAGCTGCAGACTGTGCAAAGGCTTCCTAGAACTATCCAGCACACTGCAGCAGAATCTAAGATGCAAGAAGGGACAACATACATTGAGAGGACCTATCAAGTGGCTGGGATAGTGTACGAGAATATCTATGCGCATATGTTTTAGAAGTCTACTATTACCTGCTGGCTGAAAACTGCAGGGCTAAGACCCTGTGGGACTTTCAGGATAGAGAAGAAGCTGATGGCCAGCCACACAGAAAGTGGTGGCTGACAAAAAGCAGGAGACTGCAAATGTCTCTATCCCATGGGACAACAACTTCAAAAAGAAAGCATGAGAAAACTGAGAAGCTGAAGGAACAACTGAAGCAGACGTGGAAGGAAAAGTCAAGTGGCCCCAGTGATACGAACTGTAAACCCCAAAATTGAATAGTGGCTCCAGCAGACTGCAGGCTGACCATCAGAGGCCTGTCCAGAAGAGTGCAGTCATAGGAACAGCTAAGATCAGAGCCCTCACATTCTCGGGCTGCTGGTAGAGGACCCAAGCTTGAGGAACACATACACACACAAAACAGAAAGCACAAACATTTTCATTTAGAAATCTGTCAAAAAAGTGGGCATAAATTATTGTTTAGATGCTGGTAAAAGTCTGTAATATTAGACCCAGCTACACTTTCAAAAAATAATGCCACAAATTGTGATTATTCAGAAGAATAGTTATTTGGACAAGGTAGAAGCTTGGATATACAGCTCCCTACTAATGCGTGTATGTTTGGTTTCCTACTTAGAATTGGCATGTAGTGTGTTTTTTTGTTTTTACAAAGCAAAGAAAAAAGAAAGTGACTAGATCTTTTTTTCCTCTTGCATGTTTTTTTCTGTAATCGACTTATCTCAGTGTGAGTTTCTGTACCTGTTTGAGTGTGCTGGTCAGAAAGTAGATGAGGGAGAGTCCAAAGACAACTCCCAGCACCCAGCGCTTTCTCAGTAGCCGCCGTAGCACCATCATAGCATGGCTTGCTTTGGGGAAATGCAAGTGACAGCCCAACACATCAAACCTCCACGGATAGCAGTTCTCTGGCTGTCTTCAATTTTCAGGAATATGAAAAGGCTAACTGTAAATAATGTAAAGCTAGCTCAGTTGGTGGTAAAAATGCAAATATAGGACATAGACGGAAAATAGCTAACTCTAGCTAACCCATGTTTTAACTCTTAAACTCACAATAGCAACCTTTAAATATAATGTTTTGAAACTACCGAATTACGCGCTGGACATGCAAGCTAAGTGTTTCACTGTAAATGCCAGCTTTGTTAGCCTGCTAGCTAGCGCCGTCTGCTCTCGGTGTTGCTAGATAAATAATGAGGAGCGATAACCAATAAGCTATGACGCTGTTTAATAACGCTTCTTCGTCTCCTCTGTAGATAATAATTCGATCATGTCCAAAATTATGTCTAGTAAGAAGAAACGGTGGGATTTTTTTTCAGCAAAATCTGACATCCAGCATCAGCAAAACAAATCCCCAGCACGGATGTAGTGTGGTCGGAAAGAAGGTGCTGATTGGTAGATGGCGGTCTTAGTGACGCCACACCGGAAGTTTCCCGAGCGGATCGTCTGGGCAGCAGCAGCAGCTGTCTAGCTAACCATTTACAACAACCATGACAAGAGCTGTAGTCCAGTACACCGCATTAATTCAGGTAAAGTGGTTTATATTTCTGGTCACTTCTGTGAATCACATACTGGTGATGATACTGTGGATTTGTGCGTTTACAGGACTGGACCATGTGGTGATGATCGGTATGCCATGCAGAGGAGACACAGCAGCAACACGGATGGCATGCCCTCTGAAAGGTGGGGAAAGGAGGTGCTGCACAAATGCACAGATGCTTTTGTCACCCCTTCTGCCTGCACCGCCTGTATGCTTTCTTGGTAGTTTTGGCAAGGCCACATATTTGCAATTGTAGGTTATATGTGCTTTCCAACATTGTTGCAACACTTTGAGTTTGGCCTTCCTCCATTTGTTGCCTTATAACTCTTAATTACTCTCAGCACAAAACAAAAGGAGTTATAGACCAGCATCATTTCATTTTGCCAGAATAAAAAATTGGAGCTCCAATCGCGTTTAGTTCAATAATTCAGTGAGCAACATAATGGCAGCGGAAATGAATGGCGCTCAGGCCGGCCTTTAGAGACATACTAAAGACCTCGGTCATACAGGAGGAACTCAGAATAAAGCTTTTACTCCTCTGCAATGAATGAATCAGTTGAAGTTGTTTGGGCATCTGACATCTGGACCACCTGAATGCCTCCTGGGTGAGGTGTTTGGGGCATCCCCTACTGTGAGGAGGCCTTGGGGAAGACCCAGGGTACGCTCAAGAGATTATGTCTCTGAGCTGGCTTGGGAATGTCTCAGTGTCCCCAGCAGAAGAGCTAGAGGACGTGGCTCTGAAGAGGGAGCTTTAGGCTTCTTCATTTCATTCATTTAACCCCTGTTTAAGAAAAACTGCAACTGAAAGCCAAACTCATCAAGTTTTATCATCAGTCTCAATTTAATATCTGTGACTTGGAGTAAAAGAAAAACGCATCTTTGTCCCCAGAGGTTTTCTGATAATTGAAGAACACACTACACAGATTAAGATGCTGATGATTATTCAAAGACTGCATACTATACTACGTGCAATTTTTCTCCATTTAGGAGCCGAAGCCAAACTCTGGGATCGGAAAGCAGCCTGGATGAGGGTGGTGTGTTTGACTGCCTGAAGCCTGAATCACCCGCTTCTCCCCAGCAGATCTTCTCCGGCCTTGTTGGTGTCCCCTCCAGCTCTGTCTCCTCTGCCCAATTCCAGGCAGCCGGCTTAGTCTTGGGCTCTCCCCCTGAAGTTTTTATCCAGATGACAGCATCATCCAGAGAGGAAGGGGGGCCCCATCGCACAGAGGGTGGACCTTTTCTCCCTCGGCCACCTCAGCACCATCATCACCATCACCACTTCCACCATCAGCCCCTTCAGCATAGGACCTCGTCCCTGCTCCAGCAGGCTACCACAGCAGCTGGCTCAGAAAGGCACAGCTCCAGGGAGGAGGCCCAGGAAGACCAGTCCACCCCAGCCCCAGCTTTGTCTGAGTTGAAAGCAGTGGTCACCTGGCTACAGAGAGGCTTCCCCTTCATCCTTATTTTGTTGGCTAAAGTCTGCTTTCAGCATAAACTAGGTATTTCAGCTTGTGGAGGACTAATGTGGCTAAGATTGTTTAACGGTACCTCTCATGCACTGATGATATTGCACCTCTCTCGCAGGAATTGCTGTATGCGTGGGGATGGCCAGCACGTTTGCCTATGCCAATTCCACTTTAAGGCACCAAGTATCATTACGGGTAAATGGTAGAACAAAATCCAAGAAGTATAGCTATTTTATTCTTAGATCAGATTCACGCTAACGTTTTCCAAGCACGTTTTAGCACAGCAATTATTACTGAAAGATGTAATTATGTTCCTTATTTCTCTTTATTATACTTAATAAAACTGTTAAATGATATTAAATTAGTAATTATTATTATTAAATAATATTTTTAGTGATGTTAAAACAGAATGCACTGATCCATTTTTTGACGATATTGTGTGTTAAATGTAACGTAGTGCCGTTTCAATAACAATTGGACTACAACAGAGCTGTATTGTAAAAATAAATAAATAAGTGTAATCATTTTTTGGTAGACAGAAGATTTTGTAGGTGGATTAATTCATCATCGTCGTTGGTCTTGATGAGCATAAGAAAAATATACGCGCTGAATAAGTCTTATTCTAAACATCATAAATCAATTTGGTGTATAATCACTGAAATACCTTTTAAAATTGACTTTTTATGTGAGAGATGTCTATGTATACATGCTCTTTCACATTCAAACAAACTCATAACACACCAAGCATTCTGTTAGTTTGCAGCAGCACATTTAGAAGAAATGTATGGTGCATGTTGCTTGAAATCCCTCTATGTGTCTCTGTTACCAGGAGGAACGTTCTGTATTTGTTGCTCTATGGATCATCATGTTCCTTGGAGGGAACATCGTGTATATCTACTACACATTTAGTCATGAAGAGCTGCACAACAGGTAGTGTTCCAGCAAAGATTTTTCTAGTAGTTCTGTGTTTCTTTGCCTGCCATTTTATTTTATTTTTTCTACATATACATTTAGGTTTTTCCCCATTCATTTTTATGTTGTGCGTTTTATTTTTACTTCCATTTCCTTCAGGCAGTGTTCCCGTTCTTGTCTGATCTTGTCCTGTGAGTATTTTTGTTTGTTTTGTTGTTTTGTTTCCACAGAGTTTCTGACATGTTCTGACATCTTTTCTTGCTGTTGTTTGTCATTAGACGAAGTGTAAGCAACACCATCCTTGACAATAAGTCGTTGATTCATTTTGTTTTTCTCTTCTAGCCTCATATTTGCCAAGCCCATCCTCAACAGCTTTGATTTCTTTGATCTGATCTGGGCAGTGGGCATCACAGATTTTGTACTCAAGTACGTCACCATCATCCTGAAATGCTTTGTCCTCTTTCTGCCTAAGATTCTCCTGGCATTCAAATCCAGGGTAAGAAATCCAGATTCATTCATTTTCTAGAGCTTTTTACAGAAAATGCACGTTTTTCATGTTAAAAAAAGATACAGAGACCAAGACAACATTTTGATTTCAGTGAAAGTGTAAATTAAGAAATAAGTATCCATTAATTCAGCGGTCCCTAACCTTTTTTGTGCCACAGACTGGTTTAATGTCAGACAATGTTTTCACGTACCGGCCTTTAAGGTGTCGAGGATGATACGACCAAGACAAAAAACTGTGGCATTTTGTAAAAATAATAATAAATGCAAATTCACTGTGTAATTGTGTAACTTTATTAGCAGCGTCCTCCTGAAATGCGCCAACGACATTGAGAGTAACATCAACTCTCGCGGCCCGGTACCAAACGACTCATGGACCGGTACCAGTCTGTGGCCCGGGGGTTGGGGACCACTGCTTTAATTTTCTTCCACTTAGATCGATGTCCAATAGAAACGTCCAGATTTTGCGCATTTTTGAAAAACCTCATTTAGAATGTGGCCAGAAGGTATAATAGTCAGATAGCTAAATCATCTCAACCAGGTCCTTCCACTGTGACTGGGCAGCGGCTTTAATCTGAAACTCTGTGCTCATTACTCTGTCATCAGGTCTGGTCAGAGTGATGTAAGAGTGTTGTAGATTTCTTCATCAGATAGTGATGCAGTGAACAGATATAACAGATAAAAATGAATTCTTCTTTGCCTTGATTTTCACTGTAAAGCAATCATTTTGTCTGTGTTAAAATCAAGCGTACTCCTTTCCTTGACAGCAGTCCTCTTTTGCTCCTCCCTAAAAGTTCAACTTTACTCATTATTTAGCTCATTTAAGACCAAGATGATGGAAAAAGAGTATTTCGTTAACAAGCAGTAATAGACATAAAAGATTTCGGTAGGTAAACTTGTGGAAGGCAATTTAATGGTTGCAAGGTCTCAGGGGATTTCTCACAGTGTCCCCTTTTGGCGGTCAGTTGTTTGTTGGCTTTATGTTCTCAGTCTCTCTCCCCATGGCTACCACGCTGGCTTTGCAAGCACATTCAGCCCGGTCGTCTTGTTGCCTTCATCTGCAGGCCTCCTGCAGTGGAGGCTGCAGGCAGGGAGCGACTGCCAGGTGACTTTGCAGGAAGGGTCATAAACTCACAACCAGATGACTTGTGTCTTTGACCACGTTCACGTTTGCTTTTCATGCGATTTCTAATTAAAACCCAAGCAAATCCTGTATTTGGAAAAAAAGGGAATCAAATGCAAATGTTAAAGTTCATGAAAAATCATAAAATATCAAATAATTGAGATTATAATTATTGGCCATACAACTGATTAATTTTGATTAGGCTTTTACCAAAACTGAGCATCTTTACTTTCCAGATCATGTCATTCTTTTCTTCTTCGATTATCACACTGCAAATTATTATTATTAAGATTTAGAACAACTTGATCAAAAACCTTTCTTTCTCTTTAACTCATTAATGAAATACCAGGTTGTATATGTTGTAAGATTGTATAGCAAACTTGAAAGACATCTAAGCCAAGTTTCTGTCAAAAGGCAGTATTCATGCTTGTTCACAACATGTCAAGTTACAGGGTGCTCACTCTTAAAGTTGTTAAGCTCGGTTCATGAGGTGAAAAAAGAAAATTTGCTAAACTATGATGAAATACTCCACTGAGTGAACAAAGTGCTAAAGGGTCACAGTGTGAAGCTGTTTTGTATTCATTAGGTTTTAAACGGTACTCCTTAGGTGAGCCTTGTGAGTGCGGGTGTCTGCTTGTGTGGTTTTTTTCTGTCCTGAGGCGACAAAGTATGACTGCAAATGCGCACGCACACACACACACACACACACACACACACTTTGATTTCCATACAGGTGCAGCTTGTATTCCCGTTGTGTGCTTGTGCGTTAAATGGGAGGTAGAGGAGGGGGGAGTTATAAAGTATTAGGATTAAATTTTCCACTGATAAACAAACCTAGAGGCCTATCAGAACCACACCAGCCAGCAACTGAGCTCATTTGCCCTCGAGGGGATTGCAGAGGTGAGGTCATCCCTCCCTGGAGCTGGACCATTACCTGTATCCTCCGCTCACAAACACACAAATATACACACACGGATTGAAGCTTCACAGTTGTGATGGGACACGTAAAATATTTTGGTAATCCCCAATTATATCATCAATTCTTAGCTTTTTTCTCATTGAAGCCAGACAGTGCTGTCTGTTCTGAACCCCATGAAGTCATATAATCTGCCTTTTGGATTCATTACTGTGTCCAGCTGTGGATACACTAATGATTCCACATAATCACTGCAGTCAGCACAAGTTTGCACAAGCAATAGCGGGCATGCGATCAGAAGTTCCATGACGGTTATGTTTTAAAGGCATAGACTCATAAAACTGCTTTTGCTTGAATCTTATTTAATGGGTAATTACTAAACATGTATTTTCAGTGTTATCAAGTTGTCTCTAATTTCAGTCGTGCTAATATGGAGTTAAATATATTTTAAATACATAAGATATACCTAATAAATCCCAAGAGTAGAGAAATTACTATAAAATAAATGCATATCGCAGGTATGCATATCAAAGACCTTTCACAGAGTCTTTGGATTTTTTTTTACTCTATTTCTTAAGAACATGACTTTCAGCTACTGTAGATCATTTTTAGGGCATTTACTTCTTCTTTTGCCCTTCATTTTTCCTCATTTCTTTTAAGGACACACACTTTTAAAAAACAAAACAAGAAAAGTGTTCAACTGAAAATGGTCGAGTACAAAGACTGGACCGCACGACAAAGCTGCCAATGCCCAAAGAAAACCTTTAAAAGACCTTCAGAAAACTTTTGCTGAAGACCACTTTTTTTTTTAAAAACTGAGAAGAAAGGCTGGTTCCTTGGAAGAACAATATAAAGAAGTGAGCATTTGCGCAAGACCTTTGCACAGAAATGCAGCTCTGTTAAGAAAAAATAATAAAAATAAAATAAAAATAATAAACTAAAGAAGGTAAAGAATGCACAAAAATTATTTTAAATGTTTGTTCTGCCTACGCCAGATAGATTTCCTTTTTAGACTTTTGGTAGCTGTGGAAAAAATGACTCAAACAGGAGCGTCCAGTAAGTTCTATTAACTAAATCTCATTGTTAAAGTTTTTTAGTTTGAACAGTCATACAAAGTCAAATTGTATTACATGTAAGGCAGTATAGAACAAAGTAATTTCATGTTTCGGGTGAATTGAATAACTGTGTGGCTAATTTTAGTGATAAGATTTGTCCAGCTTGCAGTTTCTGTGTAACTGTCACTGCAATTGTTCTTCTTGTGTAACTTTCTTACCACCTCCATACACTCGTATTTTATATATAGCTAAATTTGAGTGACGCTATTATTACTGTTATTTTATTCATATTGTGATAATATTAGTGCATCCTTTTTTGTTTTGAGGTCCAAAATAACATTGGATATTGCAACAGCCCTAAAAGAATGACCCACAATGTGCCAGTCAAAGGAAGTAAGAATAAGCTATGACAGAACCGACTACACATTTTGTTTGTCAATCCTTTCTGAGTAATGTAGATTCCAGTCTTATAGATAAAAATGTACAGTAATGGCTAAGCTAAGGACTACTCAAGCAGTATCTGCTACTCACACTGGCTGGCTCATCTCCAAACTTTAAATTTGACAGTTTTTACGTGGGCGTGATGGGCACTGTGGGATGCCAGACTGAGGGGACAATAAGGAAGATGAATTAGTAGCTAGTAGAGGTCTACTTCCCCTGCCTACCCAGCTGCTTGTGCCTCTTTACCCACAGTCATCAATCTTTGTCAGCTATCATCCAGGAAGTCATTATGCAAGCCAGGGCAATCGGGGAATCAAGTTTGCCTTCGTTTTGTTCGCCCCCGCTTTTAACCGTCCCCAATTCACTTAACACACTTTGTGGCAGTGGGGACAGAAGTACATTTCTACTCTGTGATTACGGAAGGGAGGCCCTTTAAAGATAGCTAGCGAGCCCCCATAGGGCTGAGCTTAATGTGGGCACTGGGTAGCAGGTGGAAAGAGCCGCTGCCAGTTTCCCTTGCAGTGTGAGGAAATTGCTTGTACTGCTGTGAAACTGCTGAGATCTGGACAGCGGCCACATTTGGGCTGGAGGCATGCTGTTTTAAGCTTTTAATACCACACTGCTCTCAACTAGATAGAAGAGTGCCCTGAAGCTACTGAGTCCTTTTTGCTTTTTTGGACAGCTAGTGAGTGGATCAGACAAAGAATACATATTGTCTCCACTGGGTATATATATTTTTTCCTTATATTTGAAACTTGTGTTATGTGTCTTTTTTGTTTCTTTTTCAAAAGTGCTGCCATTCAGTTTACATGGCCACATATAGTCACTGACACTGAATAATTGAAGTCTCAGCTATTGATGTAGTTTTTAATATTGTGTGTGTTTGTGCAGGGTAAGTTCTACCTGCTGATCGAGGAGCTGAGCCAGCTGTTTCGAGCCCTCGTTCCCATCCAGTTGTGGTACAAGTACATCATGGGAGAAGACCCCTCAAACAGTTACTTCCTGGGAGCTACACTCATCATCATCTACAGCCTCTGCAAGGTTTCAGCACCTGAGGGCAAAATTGCTTTTGTCCTTTTTTTTTTAGGTTTTGCATGGAAGGTTTCCACTAAAGACTTACTTTTAGACTTCTGGTAGAATTTTAGTGGTGCTCCTTTGCAAACAAATCATCAAAATTCAGTCATTATTTTCAGTCATGTATTGGTATGAGGGGGAGAGAATCCAGATGAGGGGTCATTTAAAATTATCAGACTTTTCCTCAACCATTCTTTTCTCCCCAATAATTGTAAGTCATTAGTACCATTTAGTCTGCTGTTCCCAGTATGGACAGGTAATGCCTCTGCAAATTTCTGTAAAACTGGTGGAAAAAAAAAAAAAAAACCCAGCATTGTCACATTTGACAATGATGATGTTTTTAAGCAACATTAGTTTCAGAGTAAGAATGCACCTCAGCTCATGGACCCGTGACAGGGGAAGAAAGAAGGCAGAAAACTTAGTCAATGGTCACAGGAAGGTCAGCCTTTAAAAAGACTTCAAAACTCAGAAAATAGACTTTCTTGGGCAATGACTCACTAAAAGTTGGACACGACATTCTGTGGGAGAACAGAAATAGTGAAAATTAATGGAACATGAATGAGCAAGTCTATGGATGATGCAAAGATTATTTACACTCTGAGACTATTCATTCTACAATGTGTGGTTACAATTATTGACCTGCTTTCTTTAAATATAACAGTGAATCAGATGTTGTAGTTCTTAAATATGGGGGTGTTCGACTGAGTTACGTGGGTAATCTCCTGGATGTGCGTACTCCATGTACAAGTTGCAGCACACAGGTGTTTTCCAGAATCAGGCAAAGCAAGGCTTGCTTTAGTATAACAGCATGCTGATATGAATGCTTCTTTGAGTCATTGTCGTCATAACGGTGTTGAATGACTGGGCAACAGTTGAATGAACTTCAAAGAAACGAGCTTACACCAGAAGGCTGTAGGTGAAGGAAGTTATCAAAGGTCTAGTTTGTGTGTAACTGAAACAATTTGGACTTTTGATCAATTTGTAATGGCTTTATTTCATATAAAGACAGTGAGATAAGAATTAAGTTAGTGAGGTGTGCCCCTAAAAGAAATCCATTTTTGTTGTTTTAAAGTTGAAATGAACAGTTATGTAAAATAGATTTTTGTTTCTTTGTTTTCATTTCAAAGCAGCGGTGTGCCCAAATATGGACTTGTGAATCTGTTTGCATGTCTGTAAACTAAGTCCTTTCTAATTTTGGATGAAATGGGGAATCCTGACGGATGCTGTAATTCCATATTTTTTTTATTTTTTAAATAATTGTGCTTTGTCTTGATCTTGATGGATTTGCAGTCCTTTGACATCTGCGGACGTATATCTGCAATACACAAGGCCTTGGTCATGCTCTGCAGCTCCCAGGTCAGTTGTGGGTTTTGTTTTTTGTTTTTTTAAGAATTTATAAAAAATCTAAATGACTATCCAGAAGATTTCACTCCTTTGTGTGTTTGTGCATATGTCATCCAGAGTTATGGAGTGAGAGCTGGCAGTCAGCAGTGCAGCGAGGCAGGTGATGTCTGTGCTATTTGTCAGGCTGATTTTAGAGACCCCATTGCACTTCTCTGTCAGGTAAGGGTTCATTAACTGGTAACAAAATGGTAAAAAAAAAAAAAAATCTAAATTTTGCAAATTATTTGGCTCATTTAAAGTCAAAATTGTTGTCACTGAATGTCACTATATACTGACTGTTATTTGGGTGTGGTTAAAAGTTAATATGACCTACTTTTGCTGCTCTGTTATCATCTGTAAATAACAATTATGTTATAGACTTCTATAAAAGATGGACATAGTTTCTGGGTCTGAAACCAAACCTGCATTCTTTCTAATGGCCAGCAGAGGGTGGCTCTGTGGTCACAAACAGCTTTTAGATTCCTTGATCCTCTAATAAGGGCTCAGTCACTAGGTTCAGTGACTGATGTTAATTTTTGAAATTACAGCCCCCTTTATCCAAAAGAGCAATAATGCAGGACAAGCCTAACATGTGATTATTGCTTTTGTTGTTTCCATGGTTATGTCACATGGTTTCACAGTCAGATGTTCCCTGCAGTTGTGACATCTGGTTTCGGAAGTGCTTATATGGAGGGTCAAGTATGCTCAATGTTTCACAACGAGGCTTCATTAACCCGTGATGATTTCATGGTGACTATGTCCATTTTTTTTAGATGCAGTTTTCACAAGAGTAGCTTGAGCGACAAATTTACTTATTTATTGGTATTTTTAGCAAGATATCCTAGCTATGTATGTGTCACACTTCTGCCATCAAATAAATGAAGATTTTGTTATTTTGCAGCACGTGTTCTGCGAGGAATGCCTGTGTTTGTGGTTCGATCGTGAGAGAACGTGTCCACTGTGTCGGTCTACTGTCATTGAGACCCTGAGATGCTGGAAGGATGGCACCACCTCAGCTCACTTCCAAATTTACTAAGTTCTAATAATATAGCATGAGCATCCAGAGATATGTGATTGTACTCTGAAGCCAGGTAAACAGTGATGTTTCTGTAAATGTCTTATATAAATCAGGCAAGGAATAATTGGGGTAATACATGATATATTGGGGACATTAAATTTATAGGCATTTGAGAAGGCCATAATCGAATATATTTAAAAACAATCATCTCCTATAAAGCTGGTGATTGAGGCCACATGTTTAAAGAAATGATCAATGTGGTAAAGGAACATAAACTTGAGCTCAATTTCAATGGTTTGCTACTGTTGTAATCTATGGGTAACTTTTTATTTGACTTTTTTTAATATAAAAGTTTGTTTTAAGTGCGGTTATAATGTAAAACGTGACTGAATATACACTCTGAGTTGTCTTTACAATTTCATCACATGTATTGATTTAGTTCTACAAATGACTTTATTTGAAAATGAAATGTCTCAGAATGATTCTTAATGGAAAATCAGTTTGTACTCTTTAGGTAGAAGATGTTGTGGTTGGTAAAACATAAGCATATATAGATACTGAATAAGGAACAAGGTGGTGTGTGCCGTTTAAGTAGCCTGACCATAAACGGTGCATTGTAAAAGTGTTGATATGTAGTACATACATTGTCACTGACATCAGAGGCACATATCTGATAATCGTCCACACTGTAAATTGTCTTCCATTGTTATTCCTCATTTATGTTGTTACTGTGTATTTTATTTAGAATAATTTTCCTCGGGCTGCTTAATAGACTCTAGGACTATATGGAAAATGCGCAGTGAAGCACTGAGATCATTGGTTTTGAAATAAAGCACTTAAGCTCAAATATCAGGTGTATTTCTTGTCTAAATGCAATGACACAAAGAACATATCTCAGTAAACGTTTTTTTATTATCAGGACTGCTAAAAATTCATATGAAATGTTTTAAAAGTATAAAGACCATACACTTTATAAAAGACCGTTTCAGGAATTTTACCCACATTACATTAAATATACTAGGGGGGAAAAAGCTTTTTTCTTTTTTGCAGAAATCACAGACAGCATAACAGCATAGCTTCCTAGGAGTTTTCTTTATAATAACAAGCCACATAACACTCCCCCCAACAGATTAAAAAAAAAGCAGAGTAATGTGTAAACATCATCTAAACACTGTAGAAAACACCTGTAAAAACCACTCTCATTATTTACATGCTTACACTTATAGCTTATGTTTAAAAAAAAGAAAAGGTACAGTGCATTATGAAGCTTGGAAACATTTCAGTGCATTATTAAGGATTGCTGCACTAATTGTAGCCTAGATACAGAAGGTCTAATGAGTTTAACCCCAGTTTTCACTGATGCACTCGCATTGTGGGAGGTGAAAATTTTAAAGGCGTACTATTAGTAAGCTTTTCCCTCCACTCTACCAGGGGAAGATTACATCACCGGCTTGTAGATGGGATGACAGAATTGGAGAGTCACGTAGGGGTAGATATAGCCGCTGACTGACTGCAGGGCTGCTGGTGTCGTCTCAGCTCGGTATAGTGCATCCATATCCGACCTGAGTTAGTCTTCATGCCACATGCAGAATAGTCAGAAACGCAGTTCCGTTCCTGAAACACAAATTTAACCCGCTTCCTCGTTTGTCGCTTTTCCACCCGCTGTGCACACTTCTTCCTGCACCGCGTCCTCCGACTCTCCTCCATCCTTTGCTTTAAGTGCAAATGATGAGAGCCCGTTGCTTTCCCTCATGCATAATCTTAAAGGCACCGTCTATGATGAGATAGAGATACACGCACTTTATTGAGACGCATTATAAGAAACGTGAAACCTGCAGTAGAGCTATAATTTCTATTTAGCACCGTCTGAAAATGAAATGTAGAGAATGGCATCAGTTCTATCCTAATATTTATTTCATCTCGTTTTCTGTAGAAGTGCGACTCTTAATAATTACCTAATACTTAAAACATTTTTATCGCCAAATTTATTTATCCAGTTTTTATGGTACCTTGATGAAAGTTGTTGTGCAAATATTGAGAGGTTAAATGTATTTTTATATCTTAAAATTGATTATTTCATTTGGGAAAGGCCAAGAAAAGTTGATGGAAGTAGTAAAGAAAATGTTTTCTTGGCCTGCGTCAAAAAAAGCATTTTTGTATTTATTTAGTGTGTGTGTGTGTTTCAATTTGACAAATATGCCTAAATGAATTTTCATCCAAATCTGAGATAGGCTTAGTGGTTTCGCGCTCGAACAGGTGACGTGACTCTGTTTACTCACCTGTTGCTGGTGAGGCAGCCTCGCGCCCTACAGGTGTCGCCTCGCGACGAACAGCACGAGCACGGTGAAGTGCAGCGCAACGCACAGGAAGCCCTCCTTCAGGTGACCCCGTCCGCTTACCACCACCGTCCCTCTGTCCCCGCAGCTGTAGCCGACGTCCGCCCGCTCGGTCGCCCAGCTTTTCTCCAGCTTATCCCCGATCCTTCGTAGGCGCGACGCGAGCAGTTGAGCCACGGAGCACGGCGAGGGTCGACGGGAGCTGCAGGTTGAGTCACCTGGAAGCAGCAGAGGATGGTCTATCGGCAGCCAGCACATCTCGTCTTCGCGGCAAAACGCACGGTCTACTCAGTTTAAGTCTTGAGGATACAGGACCCTCCTTCTCTTTTTCTCAGCAAACCTTTACAGTGTTTGCGTCCCCCCTTTCTCCCCCACCTCTCTCACTACTGTATTATTCATTACAGTGTCACATGGTGTGGGGTTTACATCATCTTTTCCCAAAAGAGCGATGCAATGATTAACTCTTGGATCGCTCCTGTTTGGTTTTATCTTGGGGAGTTTTCTGCATTAGCACGCTTAAATTCTTTTAAAGTTCTAATAAAAATTGCACTTTTTCTAAAATGTGATCATCCTGTACACATAACTATGTAATACGAAATAATAAATTTTGTATAAAAACAAATTGCCAAAACATTGCCCACAAATACAATATATCTCCCCCTGCAATCGACGCGTCTATAATAAAAATGCGGAATTAAAAGTTTGGCGGAACTTTTGCACATTTGCTCGCTTTCCCTCTTCGGACTATTTATACAGGAGGACGTGCTTGTTTTTTGTCGGTGTCGTTCTGTTTCTATTCTTAACTCGTCTGTAAAACTACAAAATTTTACTTTGTAATGTTGAAAAAAAAGTTAGATTTTCAGCGATGACAGAAGAATATGGCAGAGAACGATCTTGCTGCGTTCAGGGAGCGTTGGAAACGAGAGTTATCGAGTAAAAAGGGGGAGCAACGACTGGTTTGTGCGCCTTCCTCTTCCCGGGATATTGATGATCAGTTAGGCCAGAGAGACTTAAAAAATCTTAACAAGGCCGGTAGTTATTCAAAGCCAGAAGAAGGTGGTTGCACGGAGCATGTTCGTGTAGGGGGAAAACCTGCTGCTCTTGCTGCTGCCGCAGAGACAGAGGATCAGCCTCAGTATGTGTCCATTGCAAGTAGTTTGCTGGATGGAAGGACCAGCCCTCTGTTGGACAGAATTGAGGAGGAGAGGAGCAGGAGAAAGAGGCAATATCATAACATGACTAATGTCTGCAGCTCATCCTTGCAGCAGCAGCCTCAGGGAAAGGTCAAGAAAGAAGAAGAGCTGGTAGACCAACTCATTCAGGATCTGGTATGAGAGCGATAATGCACACCGTCAGATGGTACTTGACCACAGTCAGCTGGGTATATAATGTGTGTTTAATGATCTGTTTTGCAGAATGAAGTCAATGACATTCCCTTCTTTGATATTGAGTTGCCGTATGAGATAGCTTTGAAGATATTCCAATATCTCAACTGTGCAGAACTAGGCCGA
Organism: Astatotilapia calliptera; assembly: GCF_964374335.1. NCBI lineage: Eukaryota > Metazoa > Chordata > Actinopteri > Cichliformes > Cichlidae > Astatotilapia > Astatotilapia calliptera. The sequence continues at coordinate 32,546,031 of NC_137433.1, read as the reverse complement.
TGTGCCCAGGTAAGCAGTCTGAGTAAGAGGCTGGACAAACGTCACCTCAGGGGTGCAGGTCAGTGTTTTCATCCACCAGCTCCAGAATGAATCTTAGAGGTTAATCAGGTTTTTCACAAGACGACGTTGCAAGGCCTTGTATTCACTGATGGAAAACCCTGGTACTGTAGTTTTCAGCCAACAGAAGGGATTCATTTGATGAAAAAAGTGTTTACATAAATAGGACATTGTTTTGGCAGTCACTTCAAAATAAAATAAATTGTCCAATTGATGGGACAGGAATGGACATATGCTTATCTGGTTACTCGTGAGTATTCTTCGCTATTTTCTTGTGAAAATAGAGCTCTAAAATGTGTTTAAATGGGCAACAGAGAAATAAATCATTATTTTATTGAACTACTTGGTGACTTAAGTCTTGCTTAAGTGAGCGAGTGGATAACATCAAGGGGTTATTGCAAGTATCTATCTTTCACATTCTAAAAAGGGTTTTTGAACCTCTACTTTAGAAGAACAGTTGCACACTGACAAGCGTTACAATCTGGGAGTGATTCAAATTAAAACAACTCTGAGGCTAAAACAAATTATTTTGTTGCACAGGGACCAGAAATCTTCATGGCCAAAACCGCACCCCAGCTATACAATAGCGATGTGTTGTGATTTAAAAAGTTAAGTTCTTCATTTGTAGCAACACATACTGAATTGCTTAGGGCAGCTTTATTTGCCTTTCATGACTTAATTTGGTACAGATTAATAAATTACATTTTGTGTGCCAGACCCGCATGTGACGAGTCCATTTGGCAGTCAGCCGAGCTTGTTAAATAGAAATAAGTGATGCAAGCTCTTAATGTATGCTGACTCAATCCACAGTTACACGGTTTAATCTTCTCTCAGGTGAGCAGGGCATGGAGAGTCCTTGCAGAGGACTCTGTTCTGTGGTTCAAGTTGTGCGTGAGGGATGGTTACCATCAGAATGCCAGCATGTCTGACTCGCCCTGCTGGAAGAGTATGCTGCGAGACTGCAGGAACTCTTCTAAAACGGTGCGCTTCAACTGGAAGGTGAGCTTGAACTACTTTACTGTGGCGAATCAGATGCTTCCATCCAGCAGCTGTGCAAAATTGAAGAATAAGTCAAAAGACAGTCTTTGAATGACCTACAGATTCACAAAGATTTCATTTTCACTGCATTTCCTCACTGGACTTTGCACAACTGGAAAAGCTGGTGACAAGTTGACCTAGATAACTGCCTTTCCTGCTTTCTCAGAAAAAAGGCAGACTTTGGGAAAGCGTCTCCTGAAGCTCTTACTATTCAAAACTGGGGCCCATTAAAATGTGGGACATTATGTCAATTTGTGATACTGGGACAGAGGATGAAAATCCTGTGCTGTCATACATAAACTGGGACATCGACTTACCCTAATTGTATCGGTAAAACTAACAGACAGACATGCACTCACACTTGCACCTACCTTCAAAATATGTGTGAGGTAGCCAGAGAAAAACCCGCACAGGCAGAAGAACATGGACACTATACAGCAAGGCCCTTACAAGCTTTCTTTTGTAAAGCATCACTGCTTCACTTCATTGGGAAATACTAATTGTTACTGTATTTCTCAGACTGATATTAGTGCAGAACTGACAGTAGACCAGCTGCGCGTCTCTCATCTAATAAAATATATCAGTTTTCAGCCAGCCTATAATTTTCACCTAGAATCGAGTGGGATCCATCAGCCAGCTGCAGTTCGAGTTGGGGAAGGTGCTCTGTGACGTCAGCTCCTATGACAACTTCGTCTTAGCTGGGTGAGTATCAAGGATGCATATAGGATGCTTCTGACAGCCGATTAGTAACGATGTTAACTGTAATGTTGACTCCTCATATACTCAATTCTTCTGCCTTGTGCTTCTGTCTCTTTTTCTTGTCAGGTGTCTTGGTGTAAATTAATCTTGATCATAACCTTTCTGATTCTTTACTGGGTGTTTAATTAAACATGTATGACTATATGTCTTATTGCAGTGGTTACTGACAATCCAACACATTTGGTTTTCCCTTATTAGGGGGATAATTCATTTAAAGTCAATTGAAGAATCAAGTGAAGCAGTTAGAAATGTACTTGCAGTAACACTTAAGTGACTTCAATTTCATGGGATGAGACAGGCGGTGAATTTAAGACTATAAGCTGGTAATAATTTTCTGGTCAAAGATTTGGAACATGTGATAGTTAACAGTGTAAATAAATGATTTTCTAACATTGTTACCAAAAATTAACACGTAAGTCAGTACTTATCAAATATCGTTTATTGTTCCATTTTTACAGTTGAGATCAGTTTTTCACTTTGCTGACATTCACCACCACCACCCCAAATTTTGAGAAGCTTCAGAGAAAGAGGGTGGAGTTGAAGTGGTGCAAAAGATTTTGAGACTAAAGAACGTGCACAGACGGATGCCTTAAGTATCCAAATGTATTGCCACATTCAGTCACATGTCATTGGCCCACATGAGTGTGATGTCCACAATTATCATTCGTATAGCTCACAGCACTGACATTTACAAAAAAGCCTTAAAGCCTCCCATAGGGTTAGTTGCCAGGGGGCTAAACTGTTAGTGGACGTTCTATGTGCCATCTTCTAATTCCTTTTCCATTTCCATTTCTTTTGATGATGAAGATGAAGATGAAAATAAAGGCCAAGTTAAAAGAGCCATGATAATGTACTGAGTACTCTGGAATTTAGTGACTGGTGTGATTCAGTCAAAACGAGTGTCTTTATGGTCCTATGGTGAGGGAAGGGTTAAATAAATTGCAGTTTAAATAAACTGCAACTGCTTTGAACTAGTTGGCTGAGACAGTGATTGATTGTGAGTGGCCAAAGGGACCCAATAAGGCCTCAGAAATTTGGAGCATCTCTTTAGAGTGATGTGATTAGAGTCCCCTCAGTCCTGCTGTGTCCCACTGATAAAAAGCACATGTAAGACACATAAAACAACGAAAATTGCATTTATGAAATAAGGCACCTTGCACAATGTTAACATGCTGTTAAATTGTTCTTTTTCTTACTACTGCTATTAACAAATTAACAATATCAATACTTTTCCCATTATATTAAAAGTTAATTCAACTAAGGTAATTCAACTACTTGAATTTGTTTATCTAGAAAGGAATCAATGGCCGTTAAGAGTAATCAGAAGTGATTCAATTGTCTCCACTAAATCTTATTAGAAAACCAGTGAAATGAGATTTGGCACTTAAAAAGCAACATAAGATGCTGTCTCGTTAACCCAACAGTTCTTAAAGTCACACAATAACATAGAGGCCGGATCTCCCGAGGCTTGCGTGAAGATTGCAGTAATCAGTGCACAACTCTTCTTGTACAAAGTTTTTGACGAGTTCCTTGGATATGATTCAACATCATCTTCCTCCTGTTGATAGCTGGCATTGTGCTGACGTACCAATTAAGTCAAAGTGTGTGTCCCAATTGTCTACTCTCTGCCAAACCCCGCTAACAAAGTCATGCATGCAAATAACGGGTGCTCGCATGAACACCCTGTGTCACACTTGCTGTGACTGCATGACACACTGCGACTGCACACTTGTTCAGACATGATGGTATCCGCGGAGGTGGGAACTTTGGCAGTTTGCTGTCTCCTGTAGAGAGAGCTCATTGGCTTAGGCGAAAAAAGAAAAAGAAAAAAACAGGAAAGAGGAAGGTTTGAGAGTTTTAGGTGTGATGGGATATAGTTAGGGCTTTTCCACTAACTTGGAGTCTGGTGAAATGACATGACATGAACAGAAGGTCATGTTCCAATCTGTTGAAGAAATTGTGCTACTAGAAATGTTATTTTTGAGTGAGCTGCATGAGGTATTTTATGATCAATTAATCATCCTTGCAAATAAATTCACTTTTGTGTAACTAATGTTAATTTAATCCCTGAGGTCTACATTGGTGTGACCTATTGATTGGATTCCCAATAAGTTAGATTGGTTTGGCCCCGAGTTAGGCAGACAGCATCAAATGTATGAAAGAAAATGAAAGAAAAACTTTTTTTGTTTTTTTTTCCTTGAAAGACTAAAAGTGGAGGAAAAAAATCACCGAAATCAAATTTAACCTTAATTTTAGCATCTGGTCTAGGGTTATTAATTAGTTTGTTGATAGATAAAAAATGTATTTCATTAAAACTTTTGAAGAAAAACTGGTAAAGTAATTTGTCAGCCAATTGACCAAATTAAAAGTTTTTAAATGTGAGAATTTCTCTAATATTTGTAAATTTGTAAATTGCATATCAATTAATTATCAAGCCAAACTTCATACATGGTCTGAATTATTTTTGTTTTAATGTGTCTGAAATCGTACATGCATATTCTTCTTCTTATTATTAATTTTTTAAATAAATAATGCATCTCTATGTATTATAAGGTAAGCTAAAACTTTATTTATATAGCACCTTTCTAGATAAAAGATCACAAAGTGCTTCACACAACGACAACAAAGTATAAAACAAAACAGACAACAGTTAACTAAATGCAATTCTAAAAAAAGTGTTTTTATTTGTTTTTTTAAAAGAAGCTACTGAGTCCAGAGATCTTAAGCTCGGTGGGTGTGAGTTCCACAGTCTGGGAGCCACAGTGGCAAAAGCTCTGTCTCCCTTAGTTCTCAGCATTGTATAATGAATGACAAGTAGACCCTGCTTACATGACCTACAGTGACCTGCTAGGGACATAGGGCTGTAGAAGTTCAATGATGTAGGCAGGAGCTTGTCCATGAAGAGCTCTATAAGTCAGCACCAGAATGTTAAAATGGACTCTGAATTCAATGGGGAGCCAGTGCAGCTGTTTTGGTCAGAAGTCTTGCTGCAGTGTTTTGAAAAATCTGTAGACGCTCCAAAGAGTCTGTTTAAACACTTAAACAGTAAATTACAGTAGTCTTGATGAAATGAAAGTATAAACGACAATCTTCAGTTCAGTACGAGATACAATAGGGCTTAGTTTAGAAATGTTTCTTTAGTGATAAAAGCAGGACCGAACCAGAGATCACCGAAGTGAAAGCTGGGTCAAAGATTGCCCCTAGATACCTGATAGACGATTTCACAAATGTTGCAAGGGGACCAAGAGCATTCATTATCTTAGGTACGTGTCTATCAGGAGAACATACAAGGACTTCAGTCTTTCCTTCTATAAGTTGGAGGAAGTTGTCAGCCATCCAAACTTTAATGGAATCTAAGCACTCATTCAAAATCTGTAGCTTAGAAACATCTTGGGGCTTAAAAGAAATGTATAACTGGATATTGTCTGCGTAGCAGTGGTAACAGATGTCCTCAAAGGGGCTCAAAACATGCTGGAGGGGAAGTAGATATATTAAGAACAATAAAGGCCCCAGCACAGAGCCTTGTGGCACACCATAGTACAGGGACGTCGAAGATGGCCTGTATTTAGAAACTGCCACAAAAAAGTAACGTTCATACAGATATGATAAGAACCACTCTAAGGCAGATCCAGATACACCGACCCAGTATTTTAGTCTTTCAAGTAGGATGTGATGGTCAACGGTGTCAAAGGCCGACGTGAGATCCAACATCAGCAAAACAGAACATTTTCCTCCATCGTTTTGCAACAAAATATCACTGGAGACCCTAAGAAGGGCTGTTTCAGTAGAATGGGTTCTACGAAAGCCAGACCGGAATTTGTTAAGAATATTATGTTTGTCTAAAACTGTAACTGCTGGTAAGAAAAGGTCTAACTTAGGTTTTTTTAAAAGGGGTTGTATACCAGCATTTCTAAAATAAGCAGGGACTTTACCAGATGTCAGAGAGGTGTTAATTATGGTGAGCACACAGTGACCAGTGGAATGGAAGACACTTTTGAATAGCGATGCAGGCAAACAGTCAAGTGAACAGGAGGATGCTTTCATTGAGCTAACTATTTTTACCAGCTCGGGTAGTGAAATGGGTAGAAAATGTTCTAAAATAACAGACAAAGCTAGAGTAGGATCAGACAGTGTATAAGCTGATGGGGAAAAATAATTTCCTATATTACTAATTTTTTCTAGAAGGAAGGAAATTTTCACAGTCTTCATTTGAATAAATGGGGCAGCAGGTGGAGCAGGAGTAATAATGTCAATACAGTAATAGTGTCAAATAACACCTTAGGATTACCTCTGCCCTTTGCAACCAGATAAGATAAATAGGCAGCCCACGCATCTCTAATTGCATTGTTGAAAGAAACTAACAGATCCTTGAAGTAAAGGAGATGAACATTTAAATTAGTTTTCTTCCACAAGCTCTCAGCTTTGCGACAATCACGATTTAAGCAGGAAATATTGTCATTTAGCCAAGGTGAGGACTAAAAACAGAAGCTTGTCTCATTTTAACTGGACAAATTTCATCCAAAATGGAAAGACAATGCTTATTAAATAGATCTCTTAAGAAATCGGCATCGCTTTGAGGGGATGGATTTACATTAAAAGCATCTAAAAAAGTCCCGCTGTCGAGGAATTTATGAATACAGCGGCGAATACAGTGATGATCAGAGATAAAAATGTCATCAGAACAAATAAAATCAATATTTAAACCCAAAGTAAAATCAAGGTCCAGTGTGTATCACTGTGTATGTGTGCATATCCCAGTCTCAGTGAAAGTATACTTTTAAATAAATGATCAAATATTACTTCATTTGTAGTAAGACAGAAGTTTTAGAGCTGTGATGTATAAAAAATTTAAAAAGGAACTGAAAACTCGTGGTGCGCAAGCTGTCCTGGAAAATGGGGCGAAATGTTTGTTATTGTGTCGCCCAAACAACACCATCGTAATTGTCGAAAGATCGTGTAACAAAGGATGAAAACAAAATAACAAGTCAGAGTGAGCAAAGGAGGAGGGTGTGAAAGGGGAAATGATTCAGCGGTGAGAGGGTGACGTCAGGTGTTCTCGAAGGTGGAAACTTTTCAACGTGCTGTAAAAAAAAAAAAAGGTCAACAAAACTTTCCTTAGACTGATGAACTTTTTGCGTGTTTGGATTTAAGGTACACGTCTGGTGATGTGAGGCTGTGGGATACCCTCCACTGGGACTCAACGGCTTCGTACCTGAAGGCCAATAGTCTGTCTGCTAACACTGAGCCGAGACCACATGTTAGTCACGTCCAGGTCAACGGCACGCTGGCTGCTGCTGCGTATGAAGATGGTCAGTGTTTGTGTGTATATGTGTAATGCAGTGGTATCTTTTGGGCAAAGCATTGCCCACACCAAATACACACTATGTATAACTTCTAATCAAAAGCAAGGCAATCATTAGTCTTTTCAATCAACTTTTCTTTATCAAGCCTAGAAACCTATGGTTAGATGCACTTGTAATTTCTGTACATGATGCCCTTTGTTTATCATTTTTCCTTATGTGATAAATGCATACATTAAATGCATACAGTAAAAGACTTGGGGACTGTTTTTGGGATAGGCTGTGTAGACCTGTGGAGCACAGAGACAGGTGGGGAACCCATCTACCACTACCAGACTCCAGGGAGGATCCAAGTTCTGTCCCTAAGCCCTGACAGTCCTGTCCTGATCTCTGCCACTGGATCAGATGTTCGGCTTGACTGCGCAAAAGACTGTGGCTACTGGAGGACAGTATGCCAGACTCAGCTACCCAAGACTGTGAGTCAGAGTTCTTCATTTTTATCAGATGACACATTTCAATGTGCAATTATGTTAATTAATAGACTGTTGCTTTCAGCTTTTCTCTGAATATCAAGTTAGAAATTGGCTTTCGTTGGGGTTTGGACTGTGGAGGAAATCACTTAAAGTACTGGTTATTTATTTAGTATCCTGGTAGTTTGAGTTCACAGGCATAGTAGTAGGCATTTATGTGGCAGGTAGGGAAGGACAAAAAAGACCAAGGTGACATGATCAAAGAATTAAAAAGTGCAGTGATTAAATGACTTGTACATAAGTGTGCAAGTAATGTACTAAAATGCAGTTATATACTTAATAAAGTCACTTTCTATACTGATGTATATGTAAAAAAAAATTGTGCTCCATCCTGTCTAATCTCACAGGTAGAGAGCATGACTTTAGTCCCAGGTAGGGACCAGCAATGTCCGTTGGCAGCTCTGGCAGCAGGAGAGTCCATGTACCTGTTGGACCCTCGGGAGGAGGAGCCATTGATGCTCCACTCAGTCTATGGTCATCCTGTTACCTGCTTGGATGCCTCAGAATCCCATGTTGCATTTGGGGTGAAGCGCACAGGCTGGGCCATGCATGACGGAGGGAACAAGGTGGGTTCAGCTTCTGTGTACAGTTCCCATAGAAAATGAACACATAGGTTTTAAAAGTACCTTAATTTAATCAGTGTAATTACACAGTTTCTTCAGAAAACCTAAAACTGAACCCTGGCACTTTTTTGCTATGTGATGTATATGGCACATGAAAAATCAAAGTTGAGTAGGCCTTAATGTTTATAAAGCACTGCAAAGCTTCAGGTCTGCTCGTGGATGAAATCAGCAATAAACAGTACAGCTGGCCATGATTGTCCAGTTTTTGACTATGATGATGTAGTATGAACAGGGAATTATTCGTCTGCTAATAGTGGCAAATGAACCATTTTCTAGTCTGGTGTAAAATCCATTTACTCAATAATAAATGGATTTTTTTTATTGGGAAAGTGAATTATTTTATTAAAACTAGGGGTTTTGTGATATACCAGCATTAACAATGATTATGACATTTAAAAATAAAAACACATGTAACATTTTTGTTTTTGTAAAGCTTATGCATGCTCACACATGCACACATATCAGGTGTTGCTAGTTAGTGGGGACATCTCATTGACATAATGCTTTTCCTAGCTGCTTATCCTAACCCTAACCATCAAAAATGAATGCCTTACCCTAAACCTAACCATAACCCAATTGTAACCCTGACACTAAAACCACATTTTGAGTGTGAAAAATGCCTTCAACCCCATAAGCACCTTGATTTTTGGTCCACATGTGGGCTGTTGGTCCCCACCAGTGTAGTAAATTTGAGATTTTGGTCCCCACCAAGACATTAAAAACACACACACACACACACACACACACACACACACACACACACACACACACACACACTTTTGATATAAGTTTAATTTCATTTGCCCAAAAACAAGCTCTCAGTAAAAGCTATAAAAGTCAACATAAAGCACGTTGTTATAATGGTACATCTGCAACTCTTCACTTGACATATGCATTTTTTTTTCTGGGAGAGAATAAAGTGATTATCCACAGTTTTGTTTTTTTTTGGCCACTAATTTACATGCTGTTATGATGATTATTTAAGCCTTTATGAAGGGCACTCCAGTATGTATGTATGTGGGATTGTAATCTAGTGTTTGTATGTTAATGGAATTGATGGAGCTGTATCAAGGTTTTGTGGTGGGTGGAATTGAAAATACTGCGAAACACAAATAAACCTAAACAAAACCTTGAACGTCGACCAACTAGATGGAAGGCCTCTGGACTCTGCAGCTGGATTTTAAATGTATAAAAAGCTACCTTGACCTCGCTAATTGAAATGGAAGGTTTCCATCAGAGTTAACAAGGTCAGCTGTGCTCACAGCAGGTGCGTAATGAAAAAATGGGAAGTTGTACGGGGTAAATAATTTGGTTTGTTTAAATGGAATGATGCATGTTTTGTTGCACAAATATAATTTACTGAGTGAAAAGCAGTGAGGACAAAAGTTTTGGCTTTAGGCCAGTGTCAGTTTTAATCACTGGCTTGTAGCTGAAATACCAATCTTCTCTTAGAAAAAAAAGAACAACATTTTGGGGAATAGATTCATTTTCCCTTTTTAAATCTGGTCTATATTTACAACTGCTTCTGGTTTTTAGGTGCTCTGCTCTGTGTCTAAACTTTCTTGCGGGTGTGATCACTATTACTTGAGGTCCCTTTAGACCCCCTGGGTCCCTGTCATGTGCCTGTAGGGGATTAGTTTATAGCATAAATAGCTAGCCTAAATAATGCAAACCCTCTCTGGACCTCTGCTCTTAATTACTAGAGCTTTAGGAGCACCTTTTGTGGAGTGTTGTTCCTTGATCTGTATCTGTTTGCTTCTAATAATACTGTGTTTCTAAGGACTCCATGTACCTAATTGACTCTTAAGCCATTACTTAGAGACTACAAATAGCCATGAGACAAACTCATCTTTTGGGATCTGGGGACAACTAGTCAGCAGTTATTATGTGGTCAGGTTCACTTCATCTAAATCATGTATTTCTGTGATGATAAAGATTCAAGTAAACTGCTTATTCAAAGAAGGCAGTCTCAATTAAATGTGGTGGTGGAGGGGTAGCTGTAGAGCTGCAAATACCCACTGTGTGTGTGAGTGCACACACCAGTTTGTTGGTGACTTATTGCTTTTTGGCAAAGATACTACACTGACATCATTCCTGTTAGAAATCACAGCTGGAACGCTGCAGCACATTTTCAGCGACAGCACTAAAGCACCACATAGTGGACCAAAGAGAGACTAGCAGTGAAACCTTAATATATGATGATGCTCTTAAATAGTATAGAGACTGACATTTAGGTAAGCATTTGTTATTTTAAGGGTCTCACTTTTGTATCACTTAATTAAATCCACCAACCAAGAAGGTTATCTGATTGATTCAATTAATATATTTCTGTTTGTTTGTCTGATTGTTAACAGAATTTTTCAAAGATTCTAGCTAGAGTTGGGTGAAAAATTTTTCCTGGGGTAGAGCTCGATCCAACTGGAAAGTGGTTAACTTTTTTTTTAATTGGAATTTTGGAAGTATTTTTTGCCCTCGAAGCTGAGGCAAAGTTAGAAATTTCCTTTCATATCTTCACAAAACTCTTTAACTGAAACAGGAAAAACTGGGAAGCATCCTCTTAATGTTCTCAAGAAAATATCACAAGCTAATACGGATGGATCCATGGATGCAGTCTCAAACGTGCTGTTTTTGCTGTTTCTGTATTTAATTTTGAGCTGATTTGTAGAAAAAATATTTGTAGCTTGATAAAAGAGGAAATAACTGAAAACATTCTTTGCTTCTTGCTTTTCCAGAGTGAGAATTATCTGTTTTTGTCTCTTTTTGCTTCATTTTTAATTGATTACTATCAGTTTTTCTTGTGGGATGTGGGGGTCTGTAAATCAGATAGCACCAGATATGAAATTTGTTTCCTAACTTACTGGTGTTCATAGACAGTGTGACAAAATATTTACTGGAAAAATTATAGACAGCTAAGTGGATCGTTCAGGCTGTAGTTGGCGCCCTAGTCCTAAAGTGTTATCCCGAGTACTGTACATTGTTGGGATTGCCTCTGATTCTAAAACCCCCCACCCAGCTCTAACATTATTCCGTAAACACAGCTAGTCTCAGACAGTCCAACTGAGATCATATTTTTTATCTTCAGCTTTAAAATTGGTTAAAATTTTAAAGCTGGTTAAAAATGAAAATCAAAGGTTCCTCTCCCAGTATGCACTGCCTTTTAGATCTGATTAATTTCACTCGCAGATCAGATACATGTGGTCTTTGGTATCCCATCTCAATTATGCCAATTCATGATTGGCATGACTAATTAAAATATCTTACAAATTTAATTAACTTGTCTGTCACTCCTGTCACGCTTCTATCAGCAATTTTCATACCGTGAAGAAGACAAAGCACAACTTGGCTGCAGCTATTAGTTATGCCTTTAGTAAGAAAACATATGGTTCATTAAAATCTGTTAAGATACATGGAGGTGGCATCCAAGGAAGTCATGTAACACCTTTTTTTCCAGACAGAAGAGTGAAGTATTTCAATTTACAGCATTTTGACCCAGATAAAACTAACCGTGCTGCCACGTTTCTGTTGAGCTGACTAGAACTCGCTGTGTGACTTTATTGAAGTTTTGTTTGAAAATCAAAGTTTGTTTTGTGTCGATCACATCAGAGATTATCTCTCACACGTTGGCTTGCAACAGCTTTTAGCTTGCACCTTTTTCTTTCTTTCTTTTTTTTGTAAATCTCCCCTCCCTCGTTTGTGTGTGTGTCTCTGCGTGTGTGGTTGAAGCTACTCTCCAGGTCCTCATTACTACTAGTCTTCCCCTTGCCATTGGACTAGGGGCACCCTGGCATCTGCCCTGCTTGTGGCACTGCATTCAGAACAGGCTGGCTTCTTCACTGGCAAACTATCAATCCTCTGCAGTGGATCTACCGCTGAGCTCAAGTGCTGTCTGAAAACCTGTCATCTGCTTGTTGCCCAAAGTTCAGAGGGCTGGTTAGATGGGCTGTGTTTGTACAGCATGTACAAATGTGGGTTTTCTATATTTATATAGAGAACTACTAATCTGTCAGGACAGAAATCAGATCATTAGGGATGAATTGCTCAATAAAACCTGAAATGGGTTCCTTCCCAGGTAAATAATAATAATAATAATAATAATGATAAAGTTTTTAAAAGAGCCCAATAGCAATTTTCAGTCACCTGTGCATGATTAAGTAAATATTCTGTAAGTATGCAAATCTAAAAAGAGCAGCATGGCGCGACATCTGACGTATAAATGTAAATTTTTTGTTTGTCCATAGAGAATTCAGCCTCAATCCCAACCCTCTGTACGACACTGTAAGTGTTCACAAAGTGAAATGTAAAGTGCAAGTCTTAGAAAGTGTTGGCTGGAACAAACCTAACAATATGCGTTTCATCCGATGCGCTCACATCTGTCTGTCCGTATATTTAAAGCAAATATAGAGCTGAATCCAAACAAAAGGGTGTGGTCCAGTAAAAAAGCCCGCAGTCTGTAGGTTTTTTTTAAACCGGTGGATTCTTTTGTTGGAACAAAAACCAACAGAAGGTTGAGTTTCCATGTCACAGGATGATTTCCCATTGCTGGTCTATGATATGACACACCAAGCCAGTTTCTGCGCTTTTGTACAGATTATCAAAGCATAAAAGATTTTCTTTGACATGTAGTAGTAATTGCTAAGCTTTTCATCTTTTTAAAAGCATACAGAGTAATTACATAAACATCCCAATACAAGCAACTATTAGAGCTGCTTTTGTTTGGAAGCCTCACTGGAGATTCATCTAATGCATTAACCTAACAGCTTCTCTGTCGCCATACGATTATCCTTTCTCTGCTGCTTTCTTTTAACTGCCTGTAATATTATCACTAAACAGCTCCTTTGCCTCCCTCAGCGATAATTTTAGTGGGTGAGGTAGGCAGATATTTAATAGAAGTATCTTCCAGAATCTGCAGTGATTCATTGTGAACAGCAGGCTTTGTGCCCCCCCCTCCTTTCTCAATTCATGGTACTCCCTCTTTTCTCCTGTCCAAATCCTATCAAGCTGTCATTTCAAAGTCCGGTGTGATTTGGGTTTTGCCCCGGGGTGGTGCACAATTAAAGCTCTGCTTGGCCCAAATAAGGGACACACAAAAACTGCTGGCACCTCCTCAAGGCTTACATCATCTTTCTCCTTTTTTGAAACTTCTTTTATGTTTCCTGCTGTCTCTCTACCCCCCTCCCTCCCTCTCTCTCTCTCTCGCTTTCTCTGTCTGTCCTTTTCTATCCCTCCTTTCCTTTTGGCCCTCTTTCGTTCTCTCCCTCCCTTCTCGCTTTAATTTCTTTGTCGTTTTAATTATTCAAAGACAATTTTGCCTGGCGGTTATCCTGTTTGTTCTGTCTCGTTTGGATGAGAAAACACCAGCCGCTAATTGACCAATTAGGCCAGCTCCAGATGACATCATTGTAACTTGTATGAGGAAAGTTTATTGCCGTCATCAAGCCAAAAGCAGGAAAGGCTGTAATTGAAGTTTTCCTTCAGGTCTTTTTTTCCCCCCTCAGTTCATCTTCATGCATTCACATAATTGGCCAAGGGTGTTTGCCGTTACCTGTAATTGTCAATTGTACAGTAAGTTAGTGCAGTATTACCGTCTATCCAGTATCACAAGTTTTACTTTGAGGTGTAGTTACATATTGTGTGTGTGTGTGTGTGTATAATTTATTTGAGGAAAACAAAGTGGATCAGAATGATCTAAGCATCATTCATTGTGATTCAGGCTTTAGCTATTTGAACTTTCTGATTTTTGGTCAATTTCCTGTAACATTGTAGGAGATTTGTGATTAAAGTTTAAAAACAATATTTTAATGGAGATAAACATAGTAATGTGTGTTTGAATATCTCTTGAAAATCCCAGCACTTAAACTATTACAATAGTTATTCACCTGTGCTTTCATTGCTGCACTTAAATTAGATGCAAAATGAAGCAGCCATTGTTGGGTAACATGAAAATGTTTGTAGCCTTATTGACTGTGTGTGCGCAGATCAGATAATCTATGAATTGTAACACTTTTTACACAAAATTTTATTAGCATATATAACTAGATGATGATTAACACCGATAAAAACAGTTAAAGTTGTTATATACAATAGATTCTTTTTAACTGTCTCTGTAACAGTGCAACCCACTGACAATGCACCCTTATGCAGTTTTTATATATTCCCTGGCGACACTCAGCTGGGCATGCTTGCTGGTTTTAGGAGCTTTTTGTTGTATTTCTAGTTTTTAAGTAGGATGCTGTTATTTCGGTTGATTTGGTTTCACACTTCCACTGTAGTGTCTTATATTGAGAGCTAAAATCTGCTGTACGGTTTATGCATGTGGTGACAGTCTTGGAAGTTGACTAACTGTCATATATGAAAAGAGTAATGTTTGTCTCAAATTTCAGATCCACATCTACAGCCTGGAGACGCGCAAACCGACAGTTTCTGTCGGCAACTCACCGGGAGATTTCACTTGCATCAACCTGAGAGACAGCTCTCCTCATCTGCTGGTGTGTGGGAACAAAGACAGGAGGTAGGACACAAAAACACACATACAGATGTAAAATCGTGCATAATATCAGAAACCTGAGCCAAGAATGCAAGCTAAAAGGAGTGTGCCTGTGAAATTGTTTTCTCAAAGCGACACCTGATGATGAAGAAGGCTGGAAAGCTAAGGTTACTTGAAGTGGATAACAGATGTTTTGAAAATGTGTGAAAGACGTGGCTTGATTAAATTTGTGAATTTTTTAGAGTACAACCTTTTATGTTGAAAAACAAGGCTTTGAAAAGCTTTTTGAGATGAAAATTAATTCATTAACAGTTTTTTAGAAGAGTGATGTTCTGTTCTTTGTCTTAAATAGACAAATATCTCGCTTTTCATTGTCTTTCTCCTCCAGTACCTGGGATACTATAGAAGAGAAAAATTTGGCTATCTTGATTCTCTTCATTCATGTAGACACACTTACCACATTGCTAACCTGGCTCTCCAGTTGAGAAAAGGACACATAAAAGAGCCATTCTCTACTTGTTAGTGGTGCTACAGTGCATGAGCTGGCAGGAAAGAAAAAAATCCCTGGCGTGTCTTTGTCCAAAGCTGCCCCCGCTGTTTCTATTCAGCACCAAATCCATCTGGCTGTTAAGTAGTTGGCTGACAGCAAAAGACAGACCACATCGTATTGTTTAGGTTCTATTTTTTTCCCCCTCTTCTTACTAGTTATGACTCCTGACATTCATACAAAAGCAGGAAATGCTCCACTAAAGATCTTTTGTCAAGTGTCACAGAATTGTGATTTTCATAGTAATATTCAACAGCACCCTTTGAATGAATAATTCAGTGATTTCCTCTTGGACTTTCTGATCAGATTTTGTCCAGAGAGGTACACACACCAGGTTGGCTCTTCCACTTTGGCCCCAGCTGATGCAGCGCACAGCCGAGGACAAATGGAAATTGGGAAACTGAGGGACAGTCTGAAATCTTGGCCCTTCAACAGGGTGGCTTAAGGCCAGAGCCTAATGCATCCCTTCTTTTTGTCCAAATGAGTTTTGTCCCTTTGTTTTTTGCGAGATCCAAGGAGCACATGAGGAGTCCAAATGATGGCTGTCGGGAAAAACCTTGCCATATTTGTGTAAACAGGAACAATGTAACAAAGGGAAATATTACATATATTTAGAAATTGAAGAAATAATGAGTACTGTTACAGTTAAGAAGGACTGCACATATTGTGTTCAGCTTTGAGACCGTTTTACTGGCAAACTTATCCTTCAATCAAATGTTTTGTGGCACGGCTTCATGAACAGCTATGCCAGTTTGAAGTTTGATAGATTATACATGGGCTTATCATGCTGACCTACAGAGGTCCATTCTAACCAGGAACATCTCTGACATACAGTGAAACAGTTAAGGTTTTATTGAATGGTTTGGACCAAAATATTTCACAGACACTGTTGTGACCAGACATTTACATATGCTTGTAATGATTTCTTTAAACTGTTGATTTTTCAGGGTAGAGCGATTGTACAGCATGCATCTTTAATAATCTTTTTAAAAAAAGAAGACTTGGGTGTATAAGCCTGAATTTTGAATATTTTGGATTTTCTCTTTTGCAAACGCGGTCAAAATTATCCATGTACTTAAATACATATATTCACTTAAATCTTTTGAGGACAAAGGGAAAGTCCAAGGAAGGTCTAAGAAGGAGAACTGTAGATATACAAGTTAGGAAGGTTTTGGAATGGACTAAACAGGATAACACTAAGCTAATGACCCGCCCAAAGCTCTGACCTCAACAGTACTGATATTTTTGGACTGTGCTTAAAAGTCGAGTCTATGCGAGGAAACCAACCAATTTAAATAACTTCTTCCAATTCTACCTAGAGTGGTGAAGGATCCAGCCTGAATTATGAATGAAGGAGCTTGTTGATCACTACCAAAATCACCTGGTCAAGGTGCAACTTGCTACTGGACATTTACTTGAGCAAGTATACTTTAGACAGTATGTGGATTACAGATGCACAATGCACTAAAAGCTCCAAATTACCACGACAGTCATGCCCATGATGAGTGCTTGTAAACTTCTGACCAAAACTGTATTTACTTTCTTGTGGTCCTTGAACTTTTCTTCTAGAGAAATAATGCGGTTGATATTTGTGGTTTTCAATGAAATATTTTTCATTTGGCATTAAATTCCAAACCGCCATTTGTTTCCCACAAGAATAAATAAATAAATAAATCCTAATAGGATTAACATCACTCTCAGCTATACTTTGTGCTAATTAGAAAATGCTAGCATGCTTAGTCTCGAAACAAAAGAAAGAAATTTGATGTCCTTACGTCATGTCTGGGCTCGCCTCTGTAACAGAATGCAATCACTTATTTAGCCTTTTTTCCATCAATCTTTCTGAAAAAATGAATGTCCCTGTGTTTTCCATAATCAAAGACTAATGGACATCAACAACAGCACTTTACATCAGATACGAAAACCTAAGTGATTTTTGCTTTGTGGCATGCTTTTTTCACAAACCACAGATGCATATTTCAATCCAAAAATAGCAGGCTTTCAATTGAATAAAAAATTGCTCGAGAAACGCACAAGAAAATATGGGTTTAGTTGGAGATCGTGTTGCCCACTGCATATGCAAATGAATATTTTTGCTACAACATTTTCGGTGCACAGGCTATACGTGGCACAGCATTATCTGGCACGCAACACAAACTAGCAGTTTATTCTACGCTAAGGGGAGCATCCACAGTTGTGCACATTATATTACTCCAAAATCGATCAATTTTAAAAAAAAAATTGTGGTGGAATTTGGTTTATTCCACTTAAATCTCCATCTTATTGTTGATCATTTAATACTTAACCCATAACTTTGAATGGAAAAAAAACAAAATGAACTTAACAAATTATTTGAACACTGTTACTCAACTGTAGGAGCCAAAATTAGTTATTCCCAGTTTTTAAGATATCCATTTTAACGGAATATCAAGCTTAGCTAAAACTACAAGACCGGTGCAATCATCCAATCACACCACTGAATCGGTTGTCTCTCTCAGGGCGCAATGATTGATGTCTTCTTCCAGCGTTAGGTAAATAGCTTTTCAGGGGTTAACTGCACTTCTCCCACACATCTCGTATTAGGGAGAGCTCCTCTTGATTAATGAAGAAGAGCCTAGCCAGTGACAGTTAACTGAAGACAGAGCCGCCTTCTGCTTTAGATTTATGGTTCCCCAAGGTCTGGCAGTAATGGTCAGTCCTCATTGTTTAAACGTGTGCTTCCATCACGTAATGCCACTAAACAGGCAGAACTAACTGCAGACAACAAGTCCTCAGTGCCCATTTAGCTATTTAAGGCTGATTCTTTTAAAAAGTTTGGAAGGGAAAATGAAATCTGTCTGAGTCCCCAAAGTGAATTTGATTATGGTAATGAGGTCTTGGAAGAAGGTTGGGCCTGGATAGAGTCATGTCCTGGATGCTTTCAGCTGCAATAAACCCACAATGACAACAGATGGAGCTGAGGGTCCCCTGGGCTCATGTTGCTGATAAAACCTGGAGAGTAAAAAGCCTGCTCTTATTGCTTTTCATCCCTCAGATATACCAGCAAATTAATAATAATTATCATATCATCATAAAAGCTTATTTTAACACAGAAAGGATCAGAGAAACATAGAAAAGATTAAAAGAAAATCCTTGTCAAACTTTAAAAGAGAAAAACGGTAACGTTAAATACAAAAGTGAACAAAAGTACAACAAATGAAGTAAAACTTGCTACACTTTATTAAAAACATGAGGTGACAAAGATAAGTGTTTGAAAATGGATCAGAGAAAGTATCCTTTGTCGTGTTCATTCTGTCACGTTCGACATATGAACTGTTTATTTACAGTGCACAATATACACTCCCTATATGTGCTGTCAAATATATTTATACACTTTGAATTCCTTCTTATTTTCTACAGTATCTGCACAACAGCAGCCTTTTCATTCCACATTTGTGCATGTGGGTGTTTTGCTCGCCCTTTGTGTTTTCTTTTTTTGCTTCGTTCTTGAATATTGTTTAGATCCTTGTTTAGTTGGTTTTGGATTTCTGTCTGTATTCCAGTTACTTATTAGTTGGTAGTCATGTTTAAATAACTACTATAATCTTGGTTTGTTGAATCAAATTATGAAATAGTTGTCCAGATGCGAGAACAAATCAAGCTGGGACTAAAGTTTGGAGTGGGCCATCTGTGCTGAAACGTTTCCTTCAAGAAGTGAGAATAGAGTCCTTTTGTCTGCAAATGAATGCACTCTTTGATAAACTGTAGCTCTCCCTTGGTATTAGATGTCCACTTTTGTTAAAAAAAAATCCAAAATTAGCTAGAGTGCTATTGTACTTACTTCACTTATTTTTCTATGGGTCTTACGCTGGATCATCAGGGGAGTTTTATCAAGGATACCAACAATAAAGTGGCCTGTGAAGGATGTCTGACTTAAATAACTGTAGTTTTATGACAAAAGTAAGCACTTTTCTCTCAATAACTTAATATTAGTTTTGGTTTTTCCTTACTATGTCTCAGGGTGAGGGTGTTCGACATAAGATCTGGCTCTTCTGTTGCATCTCTGTACGCCCACCACTTGGGGGTCACCTCTGTGCAAGCGGATGACTGGAAGATTGTGAGCGGCGGAGGCGAGGGATTGGTGTGTGTCTGGGAGATGAGGATGGGAGCAAAGCTATGGGAGATGCACAACAGGTAGGACTGTTTTCAGTACAAACTGTCAGAAACACTAAAATTGTTTTTTAAACATGTTATTTCTGCTGTATCACATTATGAGTATGGTATTTGACTTTAACATTGTAGTAAATGTAGTTCCTCATTCGAACACATTTAACCAGTGATTATGATTACTCTGTTTTCTTCTCATTTCAGTTTCTTGTGCCACAGTTAACGTAATCTTCTCACATAAATGTTTTTATTTCATGTAAATTAAATTGCTTAAGACAATATTGTGGAGTCAGTTTAGTATCACACTCACTTCTCCAAGCAGTAACTGTCATTTTTGTGGCGCCTTCACCGCATAGAAAACATTCAGCATCTTAACTGGTATCTTTTGTAGATGCTACAGTAGTGGATACATCCATCAGCGAAACACATGCTGGCAAGAATGCGATTTATATATTTAATATTCAAGGTGTTATCCATCTTTGCTGCAGGCATCCTGTAAGGCATGTACGCTTCAACACCAGCACTCTGGTAACAGCCAACATCCCTGATGACAAGTCGCCACGGGGAGCTTGCATCACAGATGATGACCTAACAGCTCATCGCAGGTCGTGATCTCCCTCCTACACTTTTTTTTGTTGTTGCCTGGATCTCTTCTATTCTTCTACCTCCTATAAGTCTCTTGTACAAAAGCTGGGATAGGCTCCAGCCACTATGCAACCCTGATAAGGACAAGCAGAAAAGAATGGAGGGATTGATGGTTGATTCCTTTTGAGAAAAGCGATACAGCTGTCATTTCTGAGTCCTCAGCAACCTGTTTTTCAACAGGTTGCTGAGGACCTTCATTAGCAAGAAGGTAGTCTCACTGTAACCAGAGGTAGCAAAAATCCTTAGGTGAGATCATGTTTTTGTACAGAACAACAGTACCTTCTTTTAGTAAGACCTTACTCATCACCTTACCTGTAATTTGAGAAATCTGTCTGCCTATGCTTCTGTCTGTTCTTGGTAGGTCTATTAGTGGACACACACACACACACACACCCTGTGTCTTTGTTAGGATGAGCATTTTTCACATTTGAGCTAAAGCGTGTTACCAGCATCTCCCCAAAAATGACTGCTGTGTGGCTGCGTCGCTCAGACAAGCACGTTTGTTGGGCTATTTTTGTGAGGAGATTCGCTGTTAATGTAGTCACAAACTAACAAATTTAATTCGTACAGGCCTTTTGAATGGGTATGGAAAAAATGACAACTGGACAAACCGTTTTACAATGTTTAGTCACAAAGAGATGCTAGACATGTTTTTGTAACGTCTTTGGCTTCCTTCAGTCACTCATTCATGTTGCTTGGATAAGCATTTCTTCAGAAAGCTACAGTCTGCCCTGAACACACACAAACAATCATTAAGTGATTGTTATCCCATATCCACATTTAAAAACAGTAATTTATGATTTTCTGGAGATGATGCATTTAGGAGATAAATGTGCTAAACTGCATGTCTGCCGTTTTGTCTCAGTCTTCTAAAGCAAAGTCTAAGCATAAATGACAATCAACAATACAAAACCTAACAGTTACTGATGTCAATGTTTTGTTTTTCTAAACTTCAGACACAGAGGAGTCATCTGCCACTATGACTTCTCTGAGGACGCCCTGTCACAGGATCACATCCTGCCCATCTGCAGGTCTGACTACATAGAGTCTTATGGCTACAACTACAACATCAGCCTAGCAGTGCCTTACGACAGGCTGTCTGGTTCCCATCCGTCCCAATGACACGCAGTTTTCCAGACTGCAAATGGACTTAATTGACTGCAATTGAAAAGACAGTAACATTTATCAGTCTGAACCTTTAAACTCTGTCGTTTTATTTAACAGGTCCTCTTTCATCATCCTGATCAAATCAAGGCTATTAAAATGTAGTAGTGTCGGTGTATTGTATATAACTGTTGCATAGGTATCTCTATGTTATTGTTGAATCTAGCTGCCCGATGAAACACTGGGTTTGATGTAGTCCAACATCACAGGAATAAAGTAATTTTTACCTCATTTACTATATGCAAATCATTTGAATATTTTTTCCTATTAAAACAAAAAAAATGTACACAAGCATTTTTCTTCACATTTATTTTGTTTATTAATAGAATTAATTGAGAGGGATGTCAGATTTCACCTTAGAGAAAGTACACTCTCCCATATACCAGTAATCAAAAATAGTGCATTTTTCTACAGTACATCAGTAGTGGTTGGTTAAACAGAGGAACACAGCAAAAAGAGCTATTCTGGAGCTACAGAGGAAATGGTGTGTGCCTGCAGCGTCTCACTTTGGATGCCATAACAGTTGACCCATGAATGCCAGAGTAGCCGCTGAGTTAAGCTAAAGTGAAGATTCTCTCTAGTATAAAGAAACCCTCACATTACCTGCTGGCTGCAGTGGAGCTTGTAGAATAGTTGTAGTGCTGAGACACTGGTGTGTGTTGTGACCAAAGCCTAAATGTAAACCTCACTGCATTCGTTCATACTAGCTATTTTTCAGATAATAAAACATAAAAACTGAATTCTTAAAGCTTAACTGAAGAACTCTAGAAAGGCACAAGTGACATGCAGTCTTTAAAACTGGCATGAAAATGAACTTACAGCAGTGTGTTACATTTATTTAGCATTTTTTCCTGTTCAAAAATATATTTGTTTGTCTTTATATATTTATTTATTTATATCAGAAGTGGCTGGCTTCATTCCTTTTTACGACTGGTGACACTGTGCTAAAACAGCAGCAACATAAATATTTCCTTACAACAACCCAATCAAGAGCTTAATTTCCCACAACGCATTGTTGCGGTGTTCATGTCCAAAAAGCGAATGGACATCCTGGACTCCATTTCAATGCCTTTTAAAATCTGTGGGCAGAAAACAAAATGTTTTTCTTACATTGAAAATATATTTATCCATCTAAATCTAATATATAGATATATCTGCATATATAAGGTAAGTGCAAACCTGTTCAAAATGCTCAAATGTGATTCCTTCATAGAAATCATCCGGGGCCTGGAATGAGACCAGTGACTGTGTTACTTCGCTGCACATGTGCAAATTTCTTGTAACATTTCAGCTTTGGTGAGTTCTCTTACCATGTGGGGCACATTTGTGCTTGCCACCTCCAGCATGGCAGCATCTGCTATCGACCTGGCAACCTCGGTCTCAATGGCTCCGCTTTGAGACAGCAGCTCCTCTACCACCTTGGATGTGAACAGAATATTAAAAGTCGACTCCACACGATGATTTCCAAATACAGCGAGAGGTAAGAAATTCAGCTGTTATATTTTAAGAATGGTATTCGCAGCCAATCAGCTTGCTTCGATTAAGTGCCCAAAAATCCACTTGGATTTATATTAACAGTCTTTGTGATAAAACATTATCTGTAAATCTTGCTTTAACCCAACTTAACATCTGGGTTAATTCTTGCAAGTATGAACAGTCTTTTGAGCTATTAAACTCTAACTTGTTCTGCAGTTGGTTTGCAGTTAATCGCGTATGTGTCACAGCAGGTGCCTACCATGTTATTTTCACACGAAAATTAACGGTGAAGATGGCTGAAGAGTACTGTATGTTATATGTCTTTATGTGCTTTGGCTGATAATGCTGTTTGAGGGCCATGTGGGTGTGTACAGACTGGTTCAGTCAGTCTTTCAGTGCAAGGCATTTTAAATCTTTTGCAACATTAGCTGATGAGTCGTCTTAAATATAATTTCAAGGAGATTTCTGTTTTTAAACCTGAGATGTACATTTAGTCATCAACATTTCCACAGTCCAGCCTTTTAATACAAAATACTTAAAGTACATACACGTTATGTGCAGGTGGCATTGTTTTATAATGCTGCCTAGTGTTTAAAACAAGGGCCAGTTGGGTTTCAGTAGAGTATATGACCTAGTCTGGTTATCTTAATCCCTGAAGAAAAAAAAAAAGTCAACACAAATAATTTAAAAAAAAGTTCCTCAAGGGCACTTACGTACTATATCAGGACTGCTGAGGAAAAATGCATTTGTAAGTTCTGGTGAAAGCCAGCCCTTCAGATTTTCTTACACGCAAGGAGCTACATCATAGCCATAGTAAGCACTAGTTAAATTAATAAACCATTAAGAAATGTGCTTCACTTACAATCTCCCTTGATTACTTCATCCTTTATAATAGGAAAATAGATAACGCTGTCCCACAATTCAAAGTGACACAATAGTCGACTGTTCACAAAATCAGTCAACATAACTGACAGGACAGATAATGTAATTGTTGATTAAATAGAGTATTATTCTTTACCCGTCTTATTTTGAACCCACAGGTGAACTTTGAACATTACAGCACTGTAATAAAAAGGTTTGTGTAACATTGTTTTCGCCTGTGATGAATGTCATTTTTTAAAATGCTCTATAAATAATTTGAGCTATATTAAAGTAATTAAAGTGACTTTAATATTTACAATAATTAAGTTTGTTATGTCCTCCGTTTAAATGTTCCTGTGTTGGAATTTTTACTTAAGGCTTCTTATCAGCAGCTATTGTGTATGCTAGTGTGTGCATGGTTAATTTCTCTTACCGTCCTGTACTCATCCAGAGTAATAATGCCATCATTGTCTGTGTCGTGCATGTTGAACAGGACTATAAAACACACAAACAAAGGAAAAATGGTTTATCAGATTTTCATCAAGTCACAGGATTTCACAGAGAAAGTTGAGGAAGAAGCAATTAGACGTATGCTTAAGAAGATACTGGAATAACAGTACTATAACTATTTACTGTAGCCCCATAACAAATTTACTAGTAACAGCCATAAACTACTCTCTGCTAATAACCAGACATTTTGACTATTTTGCTGATCTGAGATTTAATGTCGCATTGTCTCCGTTTTACAAATGTATCAGTGTGACAGTAGGAAGGCTATGCTAACTTAAAAGTTGCCCAAAGTTTAAATAAATAAAACATGGGAAGTAAATATTCAGAAACAACAGGTGACAACACAGAAAGCATTCCTTTCTTTTTATGTCAAGTAACTGACTGTTGGAGAGCAAACTGTTTTTCCTTCTTCTTGTTATTCTAAATGTCATTTATTCTTAAAAGGAGTTCCAAGAGTACACAAGAGGTCACATTAGTCACTTGCACGCCTCCATAGTTTAAGGTTGTCAGAGACTGAAACTTATATTACCTTTCTATTCATCCCTCCCTTCCTGCTCGTCATGGTTGTGTTAACATTAAAAATGTTTGTGGTATGCCATTTCTTCTCTTTAGAATTTAAAGAGGAATAAAACTGCCAAGAATAGTAAAAAAACTTTTCAAATTACATTTGTTCATGTTTTATCAAATTAGACATTTAGCCAGGAGACAAATTAGCTTTAAGGTCAAGTTTTATGGGCATATTTTTGTAAGACTTCAAAGAAGTCTTACACAATATACACTGTAAACATTCATTCATCAGGTATGATGAAACACAGAAAGAATATGCCAGGACCACACCAAATTAGGGCAGTTAAAAGAAATTAATAATTGCCTGTATGAACCATGAGTCACATCTGCTATTGTAGCTTCAGGTTTTGACCCATGGATCGAACAAGAAGGCCAACTACCTGGATCCTATCATGCATCTGTCATTTTGAGCTCTTCTGGTATCATACTGTGTCATGCTTCCTTGCCCCCGTGCAAAACTAAGAACCAAGCACTAGAATCCGGTACTGCTAAAGATAATTTTGCAGGTTGAGGAATGACTCAATTCATTTACAGACACACTTGTGCTCACAAATTACTCAGCTAACCCACAATTTGCTGTCACTTGCAAATGTTAAATATTCCTTATCATCTAACATTGTGTTATATGCATTTGTCCCACTATACAACAAGTAGCTTAAAAAGAAAGTGAGTCCAAAATAAAGAGAAATCACAAATGTAGACTGTAGTGCCTACTGGAACACTCTGACTAATTATTATCTATTCCTATAGAGATAAGATACTAAATTTATTTCAACCCCCACACACACACACACACACACACACACACACACACACACACACACACACACACACACACACACACACACACACACACACACACACGGTTACAGGGGCATAACTACATGCGTAGACTCATTATTCAAATCTGACAACAACTGCTTAGAAGGATTCAAAAACAACCCCCCCCCAAAAAAACAACAAAAAACTGGTTTTAAAAAGCCTTCTTTCCCTTTAAACTGTACTTCAACCATGTTTTGGGTCCAAGGCTCTCCCACAGATTTCACGTCAGCATTTATTTGAATCTCATGTGTCTCACTCTTCTATAATAGGACGAATCATACCTTTATACTTGTGACATTTGACATTGTGTGGCTGTCCTGGGCAACATTCCCAGTCTGGTCATAAATACCTTTGTGGCTCTCAATATAGTACTGGACAAGCAGTGAAGAATTCAGTTGTCATTTATGTGTAAGCATCACCACACAGTCTTATCCAGAAGCACGGCACACTTTTTAAAAAAATTTAAACTTGAGATACACACAAAGAGAAGTGAAGACAGCAGTGGGGGGGGAAAAAACAAAAAAACAAAACCACCTCGATACTTACAGCGAAGCTTTTGTTTTCTTACAGTCACCTTCTCTTCTTCTGTCGCTGTTGAATTCACAGGGCGGAAGTGGGACATGACCATGAGGAACTGCTCAAAGCCAATCTCGTCAAGGGAGCCAACATCATTCTGATGCTGGTTCCTGTATCACAATCAAAACAAACCAATGTATAGGCTTGTTTTAACCAATGCAATTTCTGCATTTTCCTGCCTTTTCTGGTTAAAAAAAAAGAATAACTATAAATAATGATAATCCTAAACTATTCATTTTGATACAATGGATGAAAATATCGCCATATTGTGGGAAAATAAAACATTTTTTTCCTTATTCAGTTTGTCACAAGAGCTGTTTGCTTGTGAGCAGAAGCCACATGCATTCACAGACAGCTTGTTTATTATGCAGTTCATTGTGGTTTGTTCTGCTGCTTTCCACCCTCCAAAGCATGACACAGTGATTAAAAATGCCAACAACTGTCTTGTAATAGCAACAAAACCCTCATTTTCAAAGCTGCTGCTTCATGTGAACAGGTGGATAATGTGTGTTCACAAAGTGTATGGATGTTCTTTTAGCTGAAGACTGAACCCAACAATAACAGTTACTTCCACATATTAGGTTCTCTTCAGCCTATTGTTTTCATCAGCCAAAACACACAGAAGTTGACAGTAAACAACTGATTCTGATTAAAGAGTTCAGTCATCTTGACATTAACCATACAGGTAACAGAGAGAATATGGTGTCATTTGATTGTACTCACCTTTTATCAAAGAATGCAGTAATAATTTGCTTTCTGATTGGGTTGTTGTTCAGGGCCGGTATGCGCTCCAGGTCATCTCGGCTGCAGTGGGACAGGATAAGGTTTAATTCAGTTTTATTCATGTGGTACCAAATCGCAACCTGTCAACTCAAGGCACCTGTTGTTCACTATACTCCAGTCTACTACACAGTCAGATTGGGGTTTTTTTTTTTGGACAAATTTAAATAACATTAGAGGGTGGTAATGAGTGTGAATAGTGCTATCTGTCCAACCTACCAGAACAAACATTTGTTCCCCCTTTCTTTTTCAAAATAAGGAACCAAAACCCGGCCACTGTGATCATGTGGCATGTCTATATATGAAGTGGTGTGTTTGCACAGTAAGTGTTTGCTCTGTATTACTAATGCATCATTATCTGCATGTTATATTTGCCTAATGTCTCTCTTTTGGTGTGTGTCTGTATTACCATTACATTACTTGTTTTTGTCTGTGCTGGAAAAGCCAGAAATCCTCACAGTTCCTCAGCCTGACCATACAGTATTTCATCTTTTAGCAGCAACTGCAACGTCTCCATTGTGAGTCTGAACTGCCACTCTGCAACTGCCATACTACTATATCAGCCAAAGAAAGCCCAGGTGTTTCCATTAAAACCACTTGCGAGCTGACCCCCATGTAACAAGACACGTTACCTTATTTTTTCATGATTTCCACTCAGCTGCTGGAATCTCTGGTAAAGATTTTTGATCTGCTCCTGTGAAACTGTAAAGAAGCACACATCAACAATGTGAATGTATTTGTGAAGATTTTTACAGTAATGCTTATAATTATACATTCACTTAACTTTGTTTGTTTTTAATCAAATTGTATGGGTGCTGCTTTGCTATCAGTCTAATGGCAGTGCAAACAAACTGAACACCTTTATGCAATTTCACATGGTTACTTAAATCAGCACTCATTTTTTTAGGTCTACAAACACATACCAGAAGCCTTAAGCATGATTTTCTAGTTCTACCTGGTGCCTTATCAAACTAGTTTGGAATTTCTAATCATTGTGGACAACACCCCTGTTTATTGTGACCTTTCCCCCGTTTCCCAAGAGCATGTAAATTAATGCTTTTCTACAAACCAGTTTGTTAGTCATTGTTGGTGGTGCAACAAACACTCAACTTCATGGACCAATTAGCCAAAGCCAAAAGGGGGGGCAACAACAACAACAGAAGAATCTGTAGTATTGTGCTCAACAAAAAGCACACACACTTGTGGGTGCAATGAAACATATCAATTCATCAAACTGCGCAGAACTCAAGTCCAGAAAGCTCTCCAGCTGAGCCCAGAGAGAGACGCACCTTGAAGAAATGAAGGCAATAAAATAGTTCAAAGTCTCAAACATACAAAAGCCATAAAGTTGATTCAAATCTAATCCCCGTTTATCAGACTGGCATGCCGCTACTTGGAGACTCGCCTTTTAAAAAGAAGACGAAAAAACAAAAACTCTACTTACTAGTGTTTTAACTTGTTTATTTCACTCTTCCACATACAGACGGTAAAGTGTTGAGTGCCTCAATGCGCCAACAATGTATACAATCGCACTGAACAGTAGACCTGGTTTTAAACTTGCGTCTGTTAGTCATAACTATCGCTATTAGATCGTTTTAAAGATCCTCTTTTGCATATTAAGTACGTAAATATTACACCTGTCACACCATGTGTCACATGTCGAGCCCATTTACACAAAGTTATGGGACCTTCTCATTTCTTTGACAGCTACTCCGTGTAAGCAATCAACCTCTCTTCTTCCCGTTGAGATTAGGTTTTTAATTTAAAAATAGCTAGGCGTTTGAAAAACATTGGAACAAAATGCGGTTATTGCTCTTTCCGCCTTAAACCGAAATTGACCTACTTTTGCTAAGTACCATTTAGACCTCTTTAAGATAAGCGGTTTTAATATCAGCCAGCACACTAGAAAAACAGGTCGGCACGGCTATCAACTAATTGTTAATCACTAGTCTCCCTTCGTTTCCTCGACGACGCGTATCACAGCTACCAGCCTTTCCACGATGCAAGTGAAGCACTTAACTCAAACAGCACGGTGCACGGCATCAAACGAGAATCTTCCTACTTACATCCACTTTTGTCAGTCAGATCGTCGTAGTTGTGCTCGGGGCGCGTCTGCGAAGCTCCCATTCTTGCTGCTTCACCGCTCCGTCAGAGCGCATACTTTGTTTGAACTTTTCTGTAGTGTTGCAATATTAACCCGCTTCCCTCTGCAAGACACTAGAAGTGTAGTTTGCTTCTGGCGTCCTGGGAACGTCTGGCGTCCTCAAGGTCCTAAATCCACAGTGTGCGGATAAACCACCTGCTGCTTCATGTTTCTCATTAGCGCAGATGTAGTTAGTGATGTGTCGTGAACTAGAAAACAATGAATACACTAAGCGAGAGAAATGAGTCAGAAAGTAAGTATTACAACCTGGAACGCTTTATTCTTTTTGTCTCCTCAAAACTCAGTCATTTCGGCTTCAAGTAGTTGGTGTCCTTATTGGTTCCACTTATTTTTGTTTTTTTCATTAAAGACTGATGAGCCATGGCATCCTACTTATTTCACTTGTAAATATACAGGAAAAAAAAAATACTAGAAATGTGAAAGTTAGACCTTCATAAGTGAGTGTCACCATTAAAATACGGAGAAATAAAAGCAAAAGTCAATTTACAAAGTTAGTCGTCTGGGTGTCAATGTACTGGGGATTTAGGGTAAATGGTTTTAAGACTGGTGCTGGATGCGTGGAGTTGTGGGTAAAAGAGCATTCCTTGGTTTTAGACAATGGGGATTTGCAGCACGTGGACACTCATTCTGATATTTACTTGTCCGCTTAATTGTTTACTTTAAATCTAGTGGTTTCTAAAGTTAAATTATTCTGGTTTTGATTAATTTTCCAACTTGGCTCTCTGAAGGTATTTGGGTTGTGAAAAATACATCCCTGCTAAATGAGTATCATACATCATTGTCTGACAATTTGAACCTTGATTTTACAACAAATACACGGGTATTAGGACAGATGTATCAAAGCAAAAACTCTCTGTTCCACACGGCTAGAGGGGTCTACTACGAAGTAATTTCAATGGCTTAGCAAGCTACTTCCACATAAAGTATTCTGTGTCATGAAAGTGGTCGTCTTAACTGGCTAAATCACCATGGTAACTTGTAGTGTTCTCGTAACCTGGTCAGGAGCTGGTTATGTTCTGGTTTTTAGTTTGAAAATCATCTGGAAGCGCCAGGTTTTCACACATTGCTAAAGTGACTGAATAAAGGTTCTTTGCATTGTCACAGGAAGGTGAATGTATTAATTTGGTGATACTGAAAATGTATAATTTCTTTTATACTTTTATACTTTTTTTATACCTATTCAGTCAAATTGATTTCACTTTGATCTGGTGAGTAAACAGTATTGCATTTTACTGTTATATTTTTCAAATTTCCTTATAGATTTTAATCACCTTTTATAATCATCATCATATAATGGCTCTGAATGGAAAGGGTAGCACTCATATGGGTCATTTTATATGCAAGAAGAGTTGCATGTCATGTGAAACTCCCCTCTTTTATGTGAGCACACACAGAGTTTGAAGCAGAAAGCTTAATAGAGAACGCTGACAACTACCGTCATGGTACCGATCATCTCCAACTGGGTTTTTAGGGTCTGTTACGCCAGCTAAGGCAACAAAAGCCTGGCTTTCTTGAATTTCCTTCATAGTATACCCCTCTGGTTTTGACAACAAAGCACCAGCTAAGTTAATTGTGACCTGTAAGCGGTTAGCCTGGGTTGGCAGAGTGCTAGACAGCGCTGCTTGCTACATAGACATGGCTTGTTGGTTGTTTTGGTCTGTGGTAGGAGCTTCTTCTTGGTTCCCAGCACTGGGTGTCAGTCTGTGATAGAACTCCCGGACTGTACACAAGGTTTCATCCATGTCCTCTGGGTATCGTGTCTGCAGTTCTTCATTGGCAACATAGTAGGTGTCAGCAAACTCGGAGAAGTAGCGACCCACCTCTGGGTGGCCAATCTCCAGGGGGGCTGAGTGAGGCTCCAGGTTCTCTGGAGAACAAAGGAAAAACATACTTCAGGTGGGACTGAGTATATGTGACATGTCCATAAGTATTTGAACAAGGACTTATGTTTTTGTAATTTTACCTCTGTAAACCACAGCTGTCAGTATTCAATAAATACTAGTGACACATTTTTACTGGCAGCCATACATGTTTGACAACTGATGTGGTATGCTTTGGATCATGAGCTGTTCTTTTCCCCTCTCCATGCTTTTCCCTTCCCATCATTCTGGTATAAATTCATCTTGGTTTCATCTGTCCAAAGAACGTCATCAACATTGTATCCATTTTTTCCCAGAACTTTGCAGCCCGCTCTAGAGGTTCTCTGGCACGGTGTAATCTGTCCTTTTAGCCCAACGATAGCCTCTACATCCTTATCGGCCTCTTCAGAGTGCAAGTGAACAGCTAACAAATGCAAGTTTAACACTTAAAATTAGCCCCAAATCCTTTATCTGCTGAATTTCTTATGCAATATTGGGGGAACTGACCTTGTCTGGCCATGAAACTGAATGTTAGTAAATGGAGTAATTACTTTTGAGCCTCTGAAAATGGGCATCTATGTACAAAAAAAATGGGTATTTAAAATAATGCAATACTTGTTAAACCTTATAAATTGAAGCTGAAAGGGTGACACGAATCACATCTGATTGATTGATTTTAAAATCCACTGTGGCGCTGCACAGAGGACAATTACAAAATAATATGTCAAAATTGTGTAATGAAAAATTAAGTTCATCAAGATAATTTCAAGTTAAATTTATTTTCACATCACAGCTTAAAGTCCTGTTCATTTCTGGAAAGTGGAATAAGCACCAGAGCAGTACAGAGAGACTGGCTAATGCTGCATTCTTAAACAAGTCTAAAGTTGGAAATTCAGCGTTCCCAGTCTGATTGTTTTTGTGGAATGCCCCTTTAACCTGGAATTCCCACTCAAAGTCAGAGCAGACCCACATACCCCAAGTTAGTAAAACTACAAACTTTCAATCTGTACTGCCACTGTTGTGTGTTTTTTACTCAGTAAATAAGCCATACGTAGAGCACTGATCAGACTCTGTCCATTAATGTGTATTACAAGTGCCAACAAAACCAAACAAACAGCTATATGCCACCTTGAAGGTGAAGGAATTTACCAAGTATATACATTATTTACACATTTTTGTTTTCAATCACACAACCTGTACACAGGGGATGTTAATAGTTACCATCACCACACTATTCTATATGATTCATACCTTGTGCTGCATAGCGGCAAGTCCCATCCTGCACGAGTACATTGTAGAAAGGCTGATTAGCCCCATTGGACAGCTGATGGACCCTCATGGTGGAGATCCACTCTGGACTCATTGTACATTTAGGGTCCCATCCATAGATCACACAGTTATACCCAGAGCTGATAAAACAGGTGGAAAAGAGCCAAAATGCTCAGGTGATCAAATATACAGGGTATGATCAGAGAGAAAGATCAGAAAGGATTTTAGGTTTTGTCATGTATGATGCATGGCGAATGACATTACAGTGTGACCTACCGCTTGTGTTTCATAATAAGGCCGACTGAATACTGGACTTCCAGGTGTTCTGGAGCACTACGCCTCTTCACCTCGGGTGTCACAGGGTGTTTCTTGTGCTGGATGTGCTCCAGCGTATGTTGCACCAAGTAACCCACCGCTCCGTGCTGGGAGGGATCCAGTGCCTGAATATGCTGCAGGATGTCAAGCACCTGGGAAAAGGATAAAAGTCAATCCACAATGTGTTTATGTCAGATATATGACCTCTGAGAATAGCTGTCCTATGCAGCTGCACATTATGTTACATATTAAACTATTGTGCAATAGCAGTACAATGTTAATTGTTTTTTTTATAATATTTAACACTTAATTTAGGTAGAGAATGAGGAAAACAATTCCAGTATAGTAACACTACAAAAACTACTTTCAGTAGTCTAAAAATCAAGACTTATTTTTAACACATAGTTGGCTATTCTGACCTTTTCTGGCCAGATTCCCAGGTGGAAGTAGAGGCGTGCCTGCAGCAGCAAATACTGCACATTATCTGGGTTGATTGTGAGGTAGAGGTCCAGAGAGTCTCGGAGTAGCTGGTAGGATTTTTCATTGCCCTCACTGACAAGGGGGGAAAAAAAGAAAAAAACAGAAATAAAATAGTAAAGAGAAGATGCTATTAATTTATTCATCTGACAGACATCAAATCCATTTTAATCATTTATTTTGCTTTGAGACCGTTTAATGCCATAATTATTTTGTCAGATCATAAAACAAAAAGATAAGCAGGAATTTAGAGCAACATTCTTGATTAGCCTCTTTGTTTTATCATCCACTGATCCGCCCTCCATTTATCTCTAAGCGATTGTAGCGATTGTAGAGTCAGGTGTTCAATTTCCCTTACCCTCTCTTGCCGATGTTAAGCAGGTTTCCCACCATCCTAAGCAGCACCTCTGTGGTGCTTATGGCACTGTAGTAATCTGCTGTAACCTGGTGGCCGATGAGGTACTCGCACTCCTTTGCTGTCAGCTGCTTGCCTTTTCCAAAGGCATCAATGTAGACAAAGTCATAGATATCCTCAGTCCTGCAGGAAAAAGAAATTCCATTAATGTCATAGAAATACACATTTCACATTAAACACACACTTTGCCACCAGCTTTAGCTTTGTATAATTTTATAAAACATAAATGATAATTAGCTTAGGAGTTTTAAGAATGTTAAAGGAAGTTAAAAAAATTGTCCTTATCTCTGAGTAAGGTGCAGAAATGTGTTTACACATGTTCCTATGTGTCTGTTAAAACACACTGGCATACATTTAACATACTCCAAACTCCCATTAGGAATGGTTGTTCTAACTACTGTAGCTGGATTTCATACCTCTGCTATGCAGCCATCGCCGTTTATCATTTGTGTCTATTACAGGTAACCTCAGCAAGGGAAATCAATGGCAAATGACTGTCTGTGGTAGCTTAAATCAAATGAAAGATAAAAAAATAAATGAACATCACAAACTGTAAACTCCCACTTCCTAAAGCTGATGCTGATGAATGCTGATGGGTGTTGATTTACTGATTTATGTGTGCATAAACCCTGAAAATGGATGCTTTGATCTTGATTATTTATTCCTCTCCTCCATGCTTTCCCTTCCATAAACTTCATGCATGACAGCTTAAATTTCAGTCAGTAACTGGATCTGAATTTTTTTTTTTTTAAATGAAAGCTGTACCCTGTCGGTTTCTGGCACCAGCGCAGCAGGAAGTGATTGGGAAAGTTGACGGGTTCCAGCTGAACACCGAGCCTCTGGGCCAATGTCATGTAGAGAACGGAGAGGCTTATGGGAATGCCTGTACGACGTAGTAGCACCTGCACAATTACCAAGAAGATAAGTGAAAATATTCCACAAAGAAGAATAATTTGAAAATTATTCAAAAGCTTGACACCTTGAAGATAAAGGATTTCTGGAAAGTCTACCTGGTGGATATAAGAGTTGAGGGGGTTGTAGTAGTCACACTCATTGCCTTTGTATTGAAGCTGCTCATACAGGACAGAGTTAAGGGCACAAATGACCTGTCTCTGGAGCTCAAAGTCCTCTACAACAGAACAGTTACCTGCAATACACACAAGAAATAAAACATCAACCAAACTTTGCATTAAAGTGAAGGTTATGGATTTTGTGCAGCTGTGCCACCTTTGCCAAACATATTTGCTCATATTGACTTTTTTTAGAATGCACTAGAAATGGAAAGCCCAAGCCTTCAGGCTTTAGGCATCAACTGATGATAAATCTTTGGAGAAACATAATAAAGGGGAAAAAAGACAAGAAAAGAACGGAAAAGAAAAGAAAGCAAATGTTCTTTTCAAGTTCTGTGAGACTTAAAAGCTGACCTTGGGCAATACGCAGGCTGGGGTGAGATGGGTTCTTGATCCTCAGCATCTTCTTGACTTTCTCTGTGATTTCATCCAGCTGGGCTGATATGCTGTCAAGTGTAACATCAGCCAGTGGGTTACAATACTGATCAACTAGTACAGCACCTAAGGAGGAAAAAAAAGGAACCACAGGAATTACATAAGGAAAAGGCGGAAAGTTTAAATGCACTGTTATTTCAATATATTGTGCATAACAAATTTATTAGACCACCACCACAGTAGCCTAAACTCGTTTTTTCTAGGTTTCTGTAATGGGTAATTCACCAGTTTGCACAAGCTCGTCAATCGAAATTGTATCTTTTTATGCCAAAATAAAATGATTGAAGTGACTGTTATTTGTTTTGAAAAAAAGGTGGGAGAAAAATAGTAACTCACATTATTTTTTCTCAAGATGCCAAATGACAGGCATTTACTTGCATTCCTGAACAGAAAAATACATTTTAATGGTTGAATGTTGTCATGGATCAATGTCTGACTTCTCAGAACTCAGAAGTTTGCCGGCTGAAATTTGAGTAGAAATTTTTAGTTTTAAAAAAGGTTTTTGACAGATTTCTAAAATATTTGTGTTTTTTTTGTAGTTGTTGTTGTTTTTATGACTAATAATTTGTTAAGCACAGTATAATGTTATAATTAGTAGCAAAATTAGTAGCTATAAATTATTAACACAGTAATAATAGAGATTTATAAGTCTACATAAATGTATAATAACTTTGTATTATCGGGACAGATGCCTCACCTTCTAGAGCTGACTGCTGCTCTGTGGGCTGCTCCAGGAAATTCTTCAGACTCTTCAGGATGTTTTGCTGTCTCAGGAAGTAAAGGATTTTCTTTGCATAGTACTTCAGGGTCAGGCTTTTCCTAATTTTGAGTCGAGAATGGAGAGATGGTAGATCAAAGGAGAGCGCATGCAACAAAACAAAAGCTATCATAATCACAGAGGTCTTAGAGAGGATTAACATGATCAACACCCAATTTGGCTGAATGTCCACTACATCCCAAAGGTGCTCTATCAGACTGAAATCTGGTGACTGTGAAAGCCGTTTGAGTGCTGTGAACTCACAGTCATGTTCAAAGGGATAAAAGTGTGCAAGAAAATATCAGCCACACTAATACACTACAACCACCAGCCTTACCTGCTGATACAAGACAGGATGGATCCCAGTTTCGTGTTGAGATGTTGGGTGTTCAGCATTTTCTGAAACTGCTAACTAACACCAGCCTGTATGGCACTAACAACCATGCTGCATTCAAAATCCCTTAAATTACTGTTCTTCCCCATTGTGATGTTGATGAACTGCATTAGGTCATCATTACAAGCCTAAATACATTGATTTTCTGTAATTGGCTTGTTAGACACTTGTGTTAATGAGCAACTGAACATGTGTACCTAATACAGAGGTCAGTGGGTGTGCAGCTACAGAGCAAGAATTTCAAGTACTGAGATTATAGTATAAACACAATGCTGCTCTCACCTCTTGTCAGAGTTGAGTATGAAGAGCAGCTCATCTTCACAGAAGTGCTCAGGCATTCCAAGTGACTCAATTTCTGCAAAGCTGTCTCCCAGCACCTGACCAACGCAAGGCTGCGTTACAGACCTCAAGATTAGTTTGGAACACTGAAAGCTCAGGTTTTCTTGCATAAATATGTGCGCATGAAAAACCAAACAAAGACCATTATATCTGTGTTTTCCATGCTAAATACTAGACTTGTAACCTGTACAGTTTGCATGTGTTAAGAAATATAAAAAAAATTCAGACGCATCCCACGTAATCTCTCACAAACATGCATTTAAGTTGGTAAGATCAAATGTTGCATCTTAAGTGAAATATGTATAACTGCTACTGATCCATGTGTTGCCAGTCTATCACAAGGTATTGAAGTCACACATAACACTAAAACAGATAATGAAAAAAAAACCCAACACTGATAAAAATGATTACTCACAACTTCTGTGAAGAATCTCTTTGAGATCGATTCCACAGTCCTTCGTATTTGTATCCCAACTCTATGGCGTGTTTTGTATTCTCTGAGCCAGTCACAAGACTCATTCTGACGATAAAACCTCTGCAGTCTTGGCCATCTGTTAATAAAGGCAGTGTAATTATTTTATTACAGGAAAACAGATTAAAAATTCTGAATTATTTAACTGCCTGGTGCCTCAAGCATTAGATGTTAGTCTCTAGAACTGTTTATCATTTTGCTGAAGAGGTGTCTTTTGCTCTGCTTAAAAAAAAGAGCAAAGCTGTCAGCCAAGGCACTCAGGAGGAGGGCTTACAGTAACTAGCTTTTGCCAAGAGCTTCACTCTTCTGCAGATCAGAGGCTGACATTCAAGGTCATACAAATTCATTGTGAATGAATTCATTTGGTGTAATGGAGAATAAATCGCTACTTGCAAAAGCTGTAAACAATTATAAGCCTCATTGTTGTTGCAGGAGGTAAGCCACCGGCATGGCGTGATGATGAATTTGGTGCATCAGCACAATGTCAACGGCTGACAGCTGCCTGTGAGTTCGCAGTAAACGAACCCACCTCAGAGCAGACATTTGGAGATTAATAGCTCTAAACTACGCATAAATAACAAAAGAGTCAGATTCATTTCTATAGACAGCACAAAAAGTCACCAGAAGCCAGCATAGAGTACCACAAAAAAACAGCACCTGAGTTTATACTGGTGTCCCCAGACCTTCCCCCTTCCATGACAAACGTCGTGTAGCCGCTTGCAGCAACAGGAGACGTTACAAATGTCGACATGTTTGAGGACAGGGAAGCACAGGATGTGTTCGAGCAACTCGGTCGGCAGGTCTGTCAGTTTTTTTGTTTGGGGGTCGGGAATAGTCCCATTTAGACTTGGCTGTCCCTCTCCATCCACAGGCGTCGCCATCTTTACTGTTTACCCCGATTACCTCATTGCCTTTTCGCCGCCCCTTTATGGCGCAGGGGGCCGGGCCGAGGGTGGAGCCACGTTCACTCAAGAGGAAATAAAAAGCGGTGCTGCCTTCATGACCATCGGAAATTCTGCATATATTTTATTTATTTATTTATGTTTTTTTTTATTTTTGCAAAACAAACTACAGGCAAGTCAAAAACATAAAAGGAAACTTTTAAAAAAAAGTACAAGTCTTGTTTAATAGGCAAGTAGTGTCAGATGTAATTAACAGGTCTCACTTATATATTCTACAGCATTTTACCCTTTGAGAAATTATTTAAGATATTAATAATTATAATAATAACATCCATTGTCCCTCCTCTGCAAACGTCCAAGCCACCGCCAACCAAGCATCTCTAAACTCTCGAAACTCACCCTTAGTGTATTGACTACACCATTTGGTGTAGTCATTTCTAAGGCAGCCCATGATCATTCCCATTGCAAATCTTCCCATTGTCAACTCTGCCTCCTCTAACTCTGCCTCCTGGCTATTTGTAGGTCCACTGTCTCCAAACCATCCATCATAACAGGTCTTACTATCATCTTGTAGTACCATCTTCTCACATCTCCACGCTCTCTTCCACTACTACTACAACTACTACTAATAATAATAATATTCTGTGAGTGTTATGGTAGATAGTTATTGCACGTGGTACTGGTGGGTTACTGGTGTTGATTTCCAGGAACGAGATCCTGTATTTAGAACAGATGTATTTGTTCTTCAAGAATCCACTGCTCAAATGCCCAAGATGAGCTGATATTGTTTTCCTTTAATTTAAATGTTAATTACTTAATTAATTAATTTTACTGCCCAGCACTTTAAAATCAAATATATTCAGATTATGATCCCATTTCACAGACTAAAGCAGTTGCTTCTCATAACTGAGACACAACACAATTAGGTCTGCCATTTTTGTCTGAAAAATACAACAACATTTTTATTGATCACCAGAATAGTTGTGGATTTAGTCACCACAAAGTGAACCCCTTGAGCTTGTCTTAGAGTAAGAAAGCGAAGTGCATGCAAGTATTCATTTATAATGGCCTAGCCATAAATAGCATTCTGCCCTGCCATAAAATAAAATGGCATTTTATGTCAATGCCATTATTATGTACTACTTTGTCATTACAACATTTTGGGCGGTACCCGAATGCATCATTGGATGAGATGGCTAACAAGTGGTTAGCAGCGGTTAGCTGGTGTTTCGCTTCCTTTTTAGCGTAGTTCATGTGTAACAAGTTAAGTGTTTTGACGTCTCCAGACGGAATGATTTGGGTGAGACGCATAAATGTGAACATTATCGTATTTCTTACGGATTTATTTAAAGTTGTCGCCACTTAAGGGTTCATATTATATGTAATCTTAGTTAGCTAACTAATAGCAAGCCTAACAAGCCTACGCTGTATTTATCTGCTTGGGATGAATATATTGATAATTTTCTTTTTGGCAGTTAAAGGGAAAAATAACATAAATACGTAATTGCGGGACAACAATAGAGCAATAACATGCCAGTCAGAGTCTTAAAAACTCATGTAACTCTCGTTTGAGCATCCAGCGATAGATGAACGATAAATACTAAGTCTGGAAAGTCACATGCACAGCTGTGTTCATCTTTCAACTATGCCGGATGACTCGTCTTCTGTTTCCATCGGAGAGTTAAAAAAGTTAATCAAAATGGCTTGACCGTGCACTCAGTTTGTAGGTAAGTGTAGAAGCGACTTTGAACAATTGAATTGTTCGTTTTTTTGAACTGTTCGCCATGGCAAGTGCCTTTGCAGCAAAAATGGGATTTAACTCGCTGATGAGAAAACAAGCGAAGACCTTCAACGTCAGGATCTCCACAATGGAGTCGGACCTGGAGTTCAGCTGCGAGGTGAGACTAATCTTAAATCCATTCAGCTTGAGCCGAGACTTTTCGACATTTGTAGTGACCGTGGCCACAACGCCAGGTACTGCTAATAACGACTAGTTACTAATTGCTATGCATTGTAATGTATTTACAACTGCTTGATAAGAATCTAATGGATAGAGTAACTGAATGGGTACAGGTGTCCATTCCTTTTTAAGATAAACAATTAGCACTTTTCGACACTAGATGGCAGCAGTCAACTGTGACCCATGAACTGAACAGCTGTAGCTGATATTATGGTGATATCAACTACAGTTTATGTATAATATTATATATAAACATATAACATATAACAGATGATTATCTGTTATATATTTATCTGTGTCTTCTGCACCAATGTGATCAGGGAAATAGTTGGTGGCAAAAGTCAGTGCATTATAAGGTTTGCTGAAGTTTATCTGCTAACAGAGATTTATGCTGCTTTTTAAAATGTAATTTTGGCCTTTGTGTGGTGTTTTGGGTTTATCAAATGACTTGGGGATATGTGAGAATTGAAAGGCTTCAAAATGACTTGCAGACACCATGCCTTTTTTAATTTTTACAAGGGAGGAACCCCACTAAACTTTAGAGATAGTAATTACACATAACAGCGTCATCCGAGTTACAGGTTTCTATTTTCTGTGCTAGGATGACGATTGTATCAATTATGGGTTGAAGAAGAACCACATAATAAGTATTGGTCATATAGACAGTGTTCTTTCAGCCTTGCATAGAAGTATTGCATGGTCAAGGTTGCCATTCCTTGTGCATGGAGAGTTTTTTATCCTATTCTTTTGCGGTTCTTAGGGCATTTTTTCATGCCAGCCTTGGAAGCACTTGACAGTAGCTTGCAACCCAAGTTAACTCAGAGGCTAGAGATGAAAGCCAATCTAAATTGGATATGTGTCCCTGATATGCCTACCTCTTAGCTCTCAGCAGGATGAGGAGAACATGTATGATTCTCTGCTTGGAACCCAGTGTTGTAA
The DNA here is from genome assembly GCF_964374335.1 of Astatotilapia calliptera. NCBI lineage: Eukaryota > Metazoa > Chordata > Actinopteri > Cichliformes > Cichlidae > Astatotilapia > Astatotilapia calliptera. Next base: position 32,505,379 of record NC_137433.1, on the reverse strand, counting down.
TAGAAATGCCAGTATGACTAGATAACAAAGATGCAGGATATTATGAATGCAAAATTCCCTCCTATTTTTTTCTGTGTTACAGGTCAAGTGGAAAGGAAAAGATCTTTTTGACTTGGTGTGCCGAACTCTTGGACTGAGAGAGACATGGTTCTTTGGTCTCCGGTATAACATCAAGGACACAGTTGCATGGCTTAAAATGGACAAAAAGGTGACTGCTGCACTTAAATTGTTTAAAAAAAACTATGTGCTATGTAAATGCTGTTAATATAGATATAGGAGTCATGACAATAAAAAAAAAAAAAGTTGTTTATTTGTTGTTGCAGGTTCTAGATCAGGAGGTGCCAAAAGAAGAACCCATCACCTTTCACTTCCTGGCCAAGTTTTACCCTGAAAATGCAGAGGAGGAGCTAGTGCAAGATATCACACAACATCTCTTCTTTCTACAAGTAACTATACGCTGTTTATGTGCATCATTTTGTACATTTAGACATTTGTTCTCTCATTGTCAATGTAAGTCAGGACATATGTAGTGCACACTGAAATATTTGATTTTACCAGATTTTTCTTCGGCCTCTGGGTTTGCTATGGAGCTTTTGCTTGTCTCTGACATTATGTTATCTCAGCAGCTCTATAAGTCAAAATTACTGCAGGATATTAGCTACACAGCATGCTTGTCTTGGAAGAACCGTGGATTTTGGATTATTACTTGGGTAATAGGGAAGAGCGTTTTTTCTCTCTCTACATTTTCCAGTGCAGGTGTGGGCATGTTTGAGCCTTTAAAACAACACAACATCAGAGGAGGAACTTTCTGAAAACAAACAAACAAACAACCCCCCCCAACAAACCTGCACCTAAAGCTTTGAAAATACTTTGCAACACGGAGATTATCCATTGCACATTTGCACAACATGCATTTGGCTAATGTGCTTTTTCTGTGACTTTCTTACTCTTCTAATCCAGTGGCAACAGGGCCTCTGAATCTATATTTTTCCCCCTAGGTTCTTGAGCAGAAGGCTCTGTAATATACTTTTTCTGTTCTCTAGGTCTGATTGTGTGCGGCCACTTGGAATCAATGCACAACATATTACCACTATCCTTTCTATCCTTTTAATACTCTTCTAGGATTTCCCGCAGAGCCTGACACACCATTCCCCTCGCACAAGATAGGATTTGTAACTGTGCGCTTGTCGTCCAGTGCCACCGGCCACGTTTATCAATTAATAGTTAGATTTTAAAGGCTCAGTTATTGCCCCAATTAATAACATATCCTCTATGGAATGTTTATCTCCCCTAACACTCCCATCATATCTAGCCAAATGTGCTAGTTTAACGTGACTTTCAACTGCAGTGCATTCCAGTGTTTGGGTAGAGCACTTATCTACTTAAGGCATATAAAGTGTCTCTCTGTGTCCTTAATCCGTATAAAGGTAGTTGGAGTAATTTATTTATTCCAAAGGGAAGACCTTGCTTAAAAAAAGACAAGAGCAAAGAAATAAGAGCAGTGCACAAGAAGTGCAGAGCTACAAGGGGAAATAAATACAAATGTGTAGTGAATTGCGTTGCTTGTCTTCCTATTACTTTGCTCTCATTAATTCCTATAATGTCAAGAGGTGCTCTCTGTTTAGTGTCACAGGCATGTCAGGTGGATTAGTCCTTATCAGAAATGGTCACCCACCCGTATAGAAACACACACACAACACACATAGACACTTATCACATACTTTAGACCACTCGCACAAACAGACACATGCACATCTTTGTCACCTCAGCCTGTAATCTTAGCAACAACTTTGTCTCATTTGTAAACCAGATTCCAGCGTCAACCTCTGAGTGCATGCCATGATTAGGGGCTGTCACCTCTGGCTCCACACCTTTGTTAGTTCAAAAACAAGAGAAGACAGCATGACTGGCTTTGCAAATTAATGAGGTTAAAAGCATAAAATTGTCTTATATAAGTACAGCTGAAGTATGTTTGCACCATCTAGCCTTACCATTAGATTTTGTGCTCAGTATGCAGTTATGCAAGCATGAAACTCAGTTAGTTTGATAGGTGATGCTATTCAGGTAGTGACACCTAATGAGAAGCAGAACTCTTATCAGGAGGGACCTTGTTATAGGGGATTCATGCCCATTAAAAAAAGTCATATTAATATTGTGATCCTTGACAGTTAAGTCAACACTAAACATGCACCGGTCTTTCTGTAAGCTACAAACTGTTTACCACTCTTGACACTGAAAAGAGTGAATTCATAGACAGAACAGTTAATCCTGGAGATGCAGAAATAACACATATTATAAAAACGGGTGGTTCTCCTTTAGTTATCATTTGGTGCTTTTTTAGGACTTGTCATTAGGCTCTTCTGGTATCTAAGCTGGTATTCCTAGGGCATCTTAATGATCATATGAAATGGTGTTGTTTTATGTACATAGTTCCTGGCTCTGTCTAATAGGTCCCTATGTGACTATGATGTTTAAGTCTTACAATACAGTGGGGCAAAAAAGTATTTAGTCAGCCACCGATTGTGCAAGTTCCCCCACTTAAAATGATGACAGAGGTCAGTAATTTGCACCAGAGGTACACTTCAACTGTGAGAGACAGAATGTGAAAAAAAAATCCATGAATTCACATGGTAGGATTTGTAAAGAATTTATTTGTAAATCAGGGTGGAAAATAAGTATTTGGTCAATAATAAAAATACAACTCAATACTTTGTAACATAACCTTTGTTGGCAATAACAGAGGTCAAACGTTTACTATAGGTCTTTACCAGGTTTGCACACACAGTAGCTGGTATTTTGGCCCATTCCTCCATGCAGATCTTCTCGAGAGCAGTGATGTTTTGGGGCTGTCGCCGAGCAACACGGACTTTCAACTCCCGCCACAGATTTTCTATGGGGTTGAGGTCTGGAGACTGGCTAGGCCACTCCAGGACTTTCAAATGCTTCTTACGGAACCACTCCTTTGTTGCCCGGGCGGTGTGTTGTGGATCATTGTCATGTTGGAAGACCCAGCCTCGTTTCATCTTCAAAGTTCTCACTGTTGGAAGGAGGTTTTGGCTCAAAATCTCACGATACATGACCCCATTCATTCTGTCCTTAACACGGATCAGTCGTCCTGTCCCCTTGGCAGAAAAACAGCCCCATAGCATGATGTTTCCACCCCCATGCTTCACAGTAGGTATGGTGTTCTTGGGATGCAACTCAGTATTCTTCTTCCTCCAAACACGACGAGTTGAGTTTATACCAAAAAGTTCTACTTTGGTTTCATCTGACCACATGACATTCTCCCAATCCTCTGCTGTATCATCCATGTGCTCTCTGGCAAACTTCAGACGGGCCTGGACATGCACTGGCTTCAGCAGCGGAACACGTCTGGCACTGCGGGATTTGATTCCCTGCCGTTGTAGTGTGTTACTGATGGTGACCTTTGTTACTTTGGTCCCAGCTCTCTGCAGGTCATTCACCAGGTCCCCCCGTGTGGTTCTGGGATCTTTGCTCACCGTTCTCATGATCATTTTGACCCCACGGGATGAGATCTTGCGTGGAGCCCCAGATCGAGGGAGATTATCAGTGGTCTTGTATGTCTTCCATTTTCTGATGATTGCTCCCACAGTTGATTTTTTTCACACCAAGCTGCTTGCCTATTGTAGATTCACTCTTCCCAGTCTGGTGCAGGTCTACAATACTTTTCCTGGTGTCCTTCGAAAGCTCTTTGGTCTTGGCCATGGCGGAGTTTGGAGTCTGACTGTTTGAGGCTGTGGACAGGTGTCTTTTATACAGATGATGAGTTCAAACAGGTGCCATTCATACAGGTAACGAGTGGGGGACAGAAAAGCTTCTTACAGAAGACGTTACAGGTCTGTGAGAGCCAGAGATTTTCCTTGTTTGAGGTGACCAAATACTTATTTTCCACCCTAATTTACGAATAAATTCTTTACAAATCCTACCATGTGAATTCATGGATTTTTTTTTCACATTCTGTCTCTCACAGTTGAAGTGTACCTCTGGTGCAAATTACTGACCTCTGTCATCATTTTAAGTGGGGGAACTTGCACAATCGGTGGCTGACTAAATACTTTTTTGCCCCACTGTATTTATTTGGCACACTTCATCCTGTTTCCAGACCTCTCTCGAAAGTGATCAAATACCAAACACTGTAGCAGTGATAGTTGAAAGTGAAGTTACCTGGTTTGAAGACTGCATTTATGTAAGGAAATAAACACATCCCTTGGCACTGTTGTTTTTAACCATCTTTGATCAAGCAAACACGTAATCTGCTTTGAAGCACTGCCTTTATAATGGTAATATGCTCAAAGACACATAAAATTGACATTTTGTCATAATTCAAATAAAACAGATGAGTCACAAGAAATTGCTAAGTATGATTGTGGGAATCTCGTGAAATCAGGTTGAATCATGCAGGAAGAGACTCAGAAGATCAAGGAGAGCAAAGATGGTCGCATGTGTTGACATGATGTACTGCTACCCAATTGTGAAAGCTATTTCTGTCAGGGTATATTTATACTCATTCGTTCTACACATTTCAAGTGTTATTTAAGCAAGGTCCATGCCTCTCTTCACAAAATTAGGTAAGAAAGATGGTTCTCAGGAAGAGATGAATAGAGACTGTTCTCTGAGGCTTTGAGCTGTCGGGTCTCTGAGACCTTATCAAATGGAAAAATCTACTCTAAACAGAAAATGTCTTACAAGCTCACACCTTCATTTATGACAGCTTCATATTTATAAAGTTAGAGTCTGTGGTTCCAGGTTTAGTACCAATGAATGGAAACTTTTTTGTGAAGTTAAAAATGGAAACTGTCTGATTAAAAAGCCTGACATAGCCAGGGTCAGGCCCTCTTTTGTATGTACCAAGATCTCAAGAGCTTTCTATGGCTTTCAGAGGAAAAAAGTAAAGCTGGTTATATTTCGGTACTCCTCAGGTGAAAAAGAAGATCCTTGACGAAGAGATTCATTGTCCCCCTGAGGCGTCTGTGCTGTTGGCCTCCTATGCTGTCCACGCTGAGGTAGGTACTCATTTTGGGACTTTGTGGATGCAGCTTACTAAAAACTTTCTAAAATGAACTTGTAAACAGCATGGATTTATTTTATGGGATTTCAGAAGAAATGGCATTTTCTCTGTTCAGTACCTGAATTTAGTACTGCATGTACTGTTTACTCTTATGAACTGTGGGTTTGACTTCTATAATCTTCTCATATTTGGCTTCGCCTAGAGAAGCCATAAATCATCCAATGTGGATCCAGATTGCTGCTGTTCAGTTCTTGATAAGGACCAGAAGAGCATATTTCATTTTCCCTTGATAGTTCCAGTGTTTTTTGGCTGTTTTTACAAAACTAAGAGGTGGAATTTTATGAACAGGAAGGAACTTGGTAAAAAAGTCTCCTTGAGAGATCACTGTCTTTAGGATAGTGGTAGGATATTAGAGCTCTGCCTTTTTCATGAGGTACTACACAACCTCAGCTGAAGTATACAAACCAAGAACCTAGCTACAAGCTTATTTTTTTAAAAATAAGTGTTCTAAAACATAGAATTAGCTACACTCCTAAAGCACCAGCTGGGTGTTGCAGCCACCCAGCAGGTGTGGAGGCAGCAGGAAATCTCAGCTAAATAAAATGGCACAATCCATTTTCATTAAACAGTAGCATGACATTCGTTACTAAACAGGTGTGAAAGAATAGTCCATTGTTCAGTTTCATGGCTTTAGCATTTTGCTCTTTTAAGTAAGGTGTACAAGCTGTAACAAGAACAAGGAACTTTGTAGTAATAGGGGTTAACACCTTGAAGGATGCAATACTGTTGTGGAAAAATCCTGCAGTTGGCAGCAAATGGTTTCCCGACAGAGAAGTCATAAATCACCCTTAATTGATCCAGATTGCTGCTGTCTAAGTGAAGGAGGTTGGGTATATTGAGGTCTTCTTCAAAGGCAAGACTATGATGATGCATGAGATCGATAGGGTGACTGATGGATTACGTGGTTAGTTGTTGTGTTTATGACATTCCAAACAACTTGCCAACAAGGAAGTTGCAGACTGACCTCTGGTGGACAAACTATGTAACACTTAGTCATGACATGGTTGAAAGGTGTTTCTTCTGTCTCTTACTCAAATTCAGTAGTTCATTTATCGGTCGTTATAAATGCTGAAATGGATATATTTCGGGAAATAGCAAATTTATAGGCCAGATAAGTTTTAGATCCTCAATAATTATTGTACACTCTAGTTCTAACTAATAATATACATAAAAATACAAATGTTGTTAACTAATATGGAAGAAGCTTGTAGTAGAGCCATTTGTCTAGGAGCCGGTTATGGAATTGGCTGAACAGTCATTCAGATTGCTAGACTTGCGTAAATGTTGATTTAAACAAATCAAAGCCTGAGAAATGAGAATGTAATCAATGTGAATCATTGAAGATTCCCAAAATGGAAGAAAATGCAACTAATTGCACTGGTGGATTATTCATGCCAGCTCAAACTGACCTTTCCAGAGTGGCTTTTGCCAAGGGTTAGGTTTAGGGTTTAATTTTGTTGGTTTTTACTTAAGATTATTAAAATTACTTTGATGTCTGTTAGCTGGTGATATGTGTATGCTAGTCAATATCTTTTCACTGTTTATTTTTTCAGTACTTTACATGAAAGTAGGCATATTATCTCTATAAAGTGCATTGCCCTGTATGAAATGTGCTCTGTTTTTATATGTCTTTGATCTATTGGTAAAGGATCACATATGTTACCTGTAGGCTATGGAAATCATTCCACACAAAAGAGCACACTTAATAAATGTCAAGCGATCTTAGTCGTCTTGGTTGAAGGATCCCATCTCTCTTAAACCCGCAAGAAAATGATCGGGAAACTGAGGTGCAGGCTTTTGCTTGCTACCTCAAAGATTTGCCCAAGAGGCCTCAGAGACTTGCCTTTCCATGCCAATTTGACAGGGTTAGGTTAAAAGAAACTGTGTGGATCAAGAAAAGTCAGCAAATCAGCACAATCCCTGTGCTCCCCGGTATCAGCAACAACATAACATACTGGTCCACAATCTGTTTTTTATTTAATCAGCAGTCCACTTTGATTAGTGTCAGTTCGAATAAAATGGGATTGTAGAAGAGGCAGGTACTTGTTTAGTAGTGCAGCTGCTGAGAGGGTTTTGGCAGACGTTTCCCTTCTCCTTCTCTCATCATGAGCTTTTTTTGTCCATAACCACTGTGCAGACAGTGAAGTAGAGTATATCACACAGTGGGATCTACTTTGGTGCTCTGCCACATCTTTAATCATGATTATGCCACTCTGAAGACAGAAATAGGAGGAGAGTAAAGGCTTATTCAAGACCGCTTTAATGTTTAAAAGAGAATTTCTTTATAATGTGGATCATAGCTCTGTTCAGGTCACAGAGAATTCTTCTGTGTAATCAGTTTTAAAGGTTAGTAGAAAGTGCTGTATAACTCACAGTGAACGCAGTGGGAAGCTAGAAAAGCTAACATTACCATGCATGAGTTGTAAAGAATGCGCAAATAGAGCAGAAAATAGGGGGTGGCGAAATTTGTGTGTAGACAGAGACTCTTGATTCTTTTGCAACTGTTTCACCTGTGCATGGGCACAGAGTAATTTTCATACAGTGAATTCAAAGAATATAAAAAAATAAAATACTCAAAGGCATAAATAACCAGCACTATTTTCATCAGTGATTAATCTGACAGTAACATTCATCATGGTCTTGCCGATGGTCAATAAAATGCCCACTGCAATTTAATCAAGGCCAAGGTAAAGTCTTATGTAAGAGACTTCAGATTGTTTCACAGTCATGACTTGCACTTAGATGTAGAATACATATAATGGTTTATAGAAGTTTCCACCTTACACTCGCATACAGATCAGAAAAATGTGAAAATGTATAAAATAATTATTAGTTACTGGATTTGAGATCTATACCTGCTGCCCTGTGCTTATGTGTGTGTGTGTGGATTTTACAGTTGTGAAAAATTCAGTACACTCCATGGAAATTATTCTTTTTTATAGAAGTTAAACTTTGATCATCTCTTAAGCTGCACATATTAACCTGTCAGGGTTTTCAGTCTTTTATGTCAGTGTCTGATGTTTTCAACTCAGTGAATGATATTTCAAAAGAAATAATATAACATTTCAAAAAACTTGTTCTGAAATATCAGAAAGTAGAGAAATAGAGAAATGCAATATGCATTCAAGAGGTTGATCCATAATATAATTTGTTGACGGAGTATCGTCATTAAACGGTGAACTTGATATCAAAGGAAAGCTCGCTTTGTTAACTGAGAGTAAATGTTAAATCTTATAAATATATAAACCTTTAGCTTTTTTTTTGCTGCTAACAAAACTATATTCTTGAAATTCCATAAGAAAATAAGCATAAATTAGTCTCTATTAAACTTTTTTTTAATGATAAAGACAACATTCCTCTTTGAACTTTGGGGATATCTACTGTTGGTTCCAATTGTACACAGTTGTACACGTTGGACTTTGTGTGTTCTATATGTTCTTTATTGTATCCATTTTCTAAACATCTTATCAGGGAACGACAGGGGCCTGAGTAATGGAAAAATGAGCTGGAAGGGAAAAATATTCCACATATTTTACATCTAAGTGAAAGATTCAAGTCTACGATTGTGGGAAAAATCAGAAGTCTTTAAATTGAAGACATGACCTTGGTGGGGATTTTTTTGACCATCTGATGATAAACCATGGACCAAGACCATGATAATTATTTTTTAGATAATAACTGATGAAAATAGCCCTGGAGATTTTTTGGTCATTTTCAGAATTTCATTAGGGAAGAGAAAACAGATAAGTTGCACAAAAAAGTAAGTACACCTCTACATTTTTTGGATCCATTAAAATTAACTTAGAGGGTTCAAACTAGATGCCAGTGACAACTTTTTGTTATTGAAGTGTGGTATGTTTTCATGCCAGCATCTAAAGAACTCTATGATTGTGGAATCTTGTGAGTCTGGAATGAAAGTCATCTAAAAGACTTGTCTTGAATTGGTTGCCCCAATGTATTCAGCCCAAAAGTACACTGTTTAATGTCTGTAAGATCACCAAAATGTCCTCAATATCTGCAGGTAATTCTCACAGCTGCTGGCTGGTTTGAAAGTGCATGTGTATACAGCCAGAAAGAGATTGCAGAAATTTGACCTGCATGGGAGGCATGCCAGGAAAAAAGCCTTTTATGATGAAAATGGTTTGGGGTTGAGTCACTGCCTCAGGAATTGGGCAGCTTGCAGTCATTGATTCAGCTTTGAATTCTGCATCAAATCAGAACATACTTAAAGATAACATGAGACCACATATCCAAAGCTGTTGTCAGAAACAGTGGGCAATTATTCAAAAATGACTTTAAGAAATGATATCTGGTGAAGGGAACAATCCTAGCTTATGTATTAAATCTTTCCACAGATATTAAAAGTATTCATATTTAACAGCGGTTGCCTGGTTTGAGTTTTCATGGTGACTTTGCACCCTTTGCAAAGTCAGTTTCAGTTTCTTCCTTCTGGATGAAGGTTTCTGGTCCCAAAATGTTGAACAACAAGGTTTAAGAACAGCTTTGTTCAGCAGCCATCACACAGATGAATAAATTATAGCTTTGTTACTTTGTGGATTACATGATGCTCAAAACTATTATTAGTTTTTAGTATTTTGTACTACGCTTATCTGTTGTCTGTTGTGTCTGTATTGAGAGTGTGCATGTGAGGATCGATGATTTACAACTGCAAACCAGACCTACCTACGGGTACAAATAAAGTAACCTGAACCTGAACCTTTTATTGGGAGATTACTGGAAAATTTCATTTTCTATGTGGTTGCATTCATGTAAATACCCTCTATGTTTTGGTTCTGTATCTGATGCGATGCCTTTCAGTAAAGCCAGCAGTGTCCATACTTTTTCAGCCTTTGTAGGTCTGCAGAAGTTTTACTGTGTCCTTTTTTATATCCTAAGCAAGTGCAGTGCTAGAAGGGAGTGTTGACATGGAATTTCAACAAGAAGCCACCCTGGAAAAATGTGCAGGCAGTCATTTTGGCACAGAGGGTATGTAGGGAATGAGACTGAATCACTCGGCCATTTGTAATACGTGTCGTGCTGAGTGGGGAGGGATATGAGAAGCTAAAAGGCATGAAAGACACAGGTGGGAATAGCTCTGTTTTACAGGTGGCTTTCACAAAACATGTACTAATATATATTTTTTGAAAATCCTGAGCCATAATCTACTTACTTTGTAGTTGTATCCCAGTCTGGGTTTTATGGGACAGATACAATGATTTCAAATATGTCGCTTTTTTCAGTTTAATTCTGGTTATTCAGTATTCATTGGAAGTTGTCAGCTTTGCCTTGAGAGTATTAAAATTCTACCTGTCCAAAGTGTTATAATGGGTAATCCTGCCACAGTCAGGTCATCTAGCATTAACATTTGTGACACTGAGGCAGGGAACTGTGGAAAAAATGATATAGACAACAAGCTGGTGAAACACATCAGGTTAATCCCCTTTTGCAGTCGTTCACTGTAGCAACAAGTAACTGGAAAAGCTTAGCTATGAAACCAGAAAGTATTTTTTATTTATTTGTCATTGTTGTTACTTATATTATTCCAACTGTAGTGCACATGGGTTAGGCTGAAGCATGTTTAAATATGATGACTTAAATGAACAAAGCCTTTCCCTGTTGGCTTCTTGCTTTTGCCAGACAGAGTGAGATTCAACCCTTGTTGTTTCAGCCAGATAAATCCATTTTGTAAAGCTTTTATTGCACTTGTAGTAATGTAACAAGTTGTCTCTAATTTGAGTAACACTCTTCTTCTCTACCTGACTGTGCTCCATGTGTTTGGTAGGGTTTTACTCAGTGAGTGTAAACAGTTATACCAGGAAACATCAAGCTAATTTACTAATATGAGAGCAGTTTGAAGCGGTCTGACACAAGCGTGTTGATGTCATGAAATATTGCACTTGCGTGGTCGATATGTAATCTTATTTTGTTGCCAAGATAATTGCTGGTAATTTGAGCTAAATACTGAGGCCTACTTACTGTTACATGGTAATTAAAGTAAATGCAATGTTTAAGATTTTCTCCATCTCTTTGTGCAAGCATCTTAAAATTGCCATTTAGCACAGAAATGTCTGAGAATTGTTGAATCCATAGAACATTTCCTTTGCTGGTGTGAGAAAATCTGTATTTTTCATTTTTTATTGGTTTTCTTTACATGGAATAGTGTGATAAATTCCCTTCTTCTGTTGTATTTGGGGTTTATTGAATATAATGTCCATTAATTAGCCGTTGCAGACTGCGGAGCTGCTGTTGGCGGTCATCAGTTAAAGATATTGACAAAAAGCTATCTTGGACAGTCGATTACCACGGGTAGTTTGGAGTTGTTTTGAAATAATTGGAAGGTAAGTAATCAGAACGTATCTGAGAGCATTGTCACTGGCAAAATATCACCGTGTCTGTCACTGAGCTGAAGCCCAGTGGAGCCACAAAACCTTAATAAGTCTATATATCATCAATTATGAAGCAATTACAAACAAGCAGGTGTTGAACCTCGGGAGCAGAAGTGGGAAGATGGGAAACTGAAATAAAGGGATCTAATTAAATGGCCATTGGCTTCACCAGTCTGTTAGTCACTGCAGTGATGTTCAGGATTTGCAGGCATATTACATTTAGGTCTGTTAAATACTGTTTTCACGCTATTGTGCACAAAAATAATATAAAAATACCAATATTAAAGCTTTAATCACAACCAAACAAAGTATTTGTTAATTTTACTTTGTTATAGACAGACACATGGTCAAAAGATAGACACTTAAAGTGCAAAAGATCATTGCGTTGAAAATTGCATTTCAAAGCTCATGTCATTGTTTATGGATGTATTTTCTATTGAATGCAACATCAAAGTACATGGTTTTGGTTCTTCATTTCCCAGTTTCTTTGTTGTGTGTATTTTTCTGCTTTACTTATTAACTAAAGGTGACTCAGTTACATTTTCAATACAATACCAGTAATAGCAGTAAACAGTTTTTAGCAGCCTTAACTTTATATAGAATAAGATTCCAGAATCAGAGTAAGGAAATTAATTTGTTTTGTACAGCACCTGTTTTTCACCAAGGTATAACAAAAAGGTTCACTAGTTGTAATGGTTGAAATCTATGTGAAGAGATATACAGACACAATACTTAAAAACAGAGTTGTTCAGTCATCTTTCAGTTGGATCAGACACTACTCAACCCAAGAAACGGAAAACTTCCAGAGAAGAAAACAGGGGACTGGAACACACTGATTAATTTAAAACCTTTAATTGTGTGATGGAAATGTTTTTACACTTTGCCTTCATCAGCGTCAACGTACACAAAGCCATGCAGCAAACAATTATAATCAAGCTAGAGCGGGTGTGCACTTGTCACTGGATATTTGGTTGAACAGGGTTTCAAAGGCTTGGAGTTTCACAGTCAGTCTCAAGTGGAAAACCCCAAGACAATGTCATAAATAAAAAACACCTTTCTGACTTATATTTACAATGATAACAGTCGAAATGTAAACATACATCAATTGTGGAAAATTAGAAGAAACGGGACAAATTAAATTTTTGATTTCTGCAGAGCCGCGAGGGTGTTTTTGTTTTCTTTTTCCCAGAACGTCTTCAGTGTACTGTTCACCAAGGTTCAGGAACTGCATAGGTGACTTTGATGGTTTCTCTCTTCAGTTTATGCACTTTAAGATGCCCTTAAAAGTAATTTTCTATAACGGTCTACCACAAAAGATGCAGCTCATCAGTGAGTTAGCATGATGGATTACAGATTCAGAAAACTGTTGAAGGGCAACTTTTAAATGGAGTTATATTTTCATATTAAAAACTGAGTGACTGGTAGTCACACAATAAAGAACTGTCTCGATGCGTGCTCAATCATCCAGGTAAGGAAATCTCAGAAAGTTGATTCGTGAAGTCACTTGGATGAGCGACAAAATGTTTCCCATTGAAAACGCTACGTCCAGATGAACAGAATCAACATTTTGGGACAGTAAAGTCTATTTGTTGCTTGGTGTAATTCCCAAAAATATAAACTATAGGATTAAAAATTGTTATCCTCATTACCAGACTCATCTTACATCAACCACAAAGTGCATAGTGCATATAGCAATGTACAGCTGTGCAGAAAAGAAAGTCAGTGTTCATATTAGCCTACTTTAAAAAATCTCCACTTTTCAGACTATAGCCGCATGTATAATTCACATCCTTCTACCTGTTTTACTGTAGCCCAGAGCAAATTCCCACAACTCCTCAGTTGGAGATGCCTAATCCATTTATATCTCTATTTAAACATGCATAATATAATTTGCACCTTAGATCTATGCTGATAAGTGATCTCAGTTGTCCAAGAGATATTTCTAATAACATCATTTACACTATCTCCCAACAGCTGGGCTCTGATATGTGCAGTGCATATGAATGACATTCATTGTCCAGGAAACCATTTTCTTAAAGGTGCTCTAGTTCTAACTTATGAACAGCTCCCAGGAGAGATATCGTCTTGGCTGTTATTGAATGAAAGGTGGATAGTGATTTTAACAACTGGGGCACTTTTGCTCTATTTTACAGTACGGAGATTATGACCCTGCTGTTCACAAGCCTGGCTTCTTGGCTGAGGAGGAACTGCTGCCAAAGAGGGTGAGTGATGGCCATTTACCGGCTGTGACAGAGAGGCTGATATTGTAACCGTTCACAAAAGCATAGCTGATATTGTTTTCACCTCGTGAGGCGGTGTGCGTGTGCGATCATGGCAAAATGTGGTCCTGGAGACACTTGATGTAGCAATGTATGTTTCTATGAATAGATGTTGTTAAATCAATAGGATTACAACAATTACAGTAATTTAAGGCTTTACAGGTGAGTAGTTGATCTCAAAATGAAGGCCAATTTACAGATAAGTGAACTGAAGTATCTGGTGTGATAGTTTACTCTCGATTGACATATTTGTTATATTATTGCATTATTAGCATTTTCCATCCATCCACCTTCTTCTGGTTATCCGAGGTCGGGTCACGTGGCCATTTTAATATGTGTTATATCCTCTGTATTTAAATCTGTTCCTCTCCATTTCAGGTGATTAACTTGTACCAGATGACTCCAGAAATGTGGGAGGAAAGGATCACAGCATGTTATGCGGAGCACAGGGGTAGGACTAGGTAAAAGCTGCCGCACTGAACTGGACTGCTGTGAAGTTCCACAGTCATCAGCACTATTTAAGTTTTGAGTTCACACGGGATGTGCCTAAAACTTGATACTGCAAGAAATGTTTTATGTAAAACTGGACTTGGCTTACATTGAAATGCAAAAAGGATTTCATAGCAGTTGTCTCTGAACTGAGGTTTTTTTGTATTTCAGCAGCATTACTAGATGGACTATTAAAAAATTCCATTAAATTAAAATTATTATTAATATTAATATTAAAAAGTCCATTAACTTATGAATTTACATCATTTAAGTGTAGCTAAACACCCTCTACATTCATAGGAAGCAAAATGAATGCAGCTATTTTAAGAGTAAATACTGCACTGTATATAGGTATTGCATTGCCCTAATTGCTGTAGTGAACCTAAAATGACAGGAGAATGAAAATCTATTTTTGTGCCATTGCACTTTGCTCCACCGCTAAACTGAGCTAAGCTGAAAATGATTAGGGAGCAAGTGTGAGGGATGTGGAGTGTCTTACAACTCTGTGGGTGGTGAGTTCAATGCTGGACAGTGATTTCTAAAAGCCATAAACCTCAGCACTTGGAAAAGTAATAACTGAGTCACTGGTACTGATCAATAACCCTCTCAACCCAATCAGTGGGAGGGAAGCTGGTGGTCCTCACCCAGCACGATGTCGTCCTGGAGACCCTTGCTATAGCCGGAACTCCCACTAAAGCAATTGCTTTGGTTGATTTGGCATGTATTTCTATTTCTTTAAAAACTCAGTACAGCCGTGAAGTTAGTGCATAAACACATCAAAGCAATTGACATGTTATGTGCTTCTACATGTTTTTCCATAAATCAAGCTCTCCCATATTATTTTTTCAGATCCTCAGTGTCCAACCTAGTTAAAATTTGTTTACTTGGCATAATTCTCTCTTTCCTGTTAAAACTTTGATGAAGCTTAAATCATCAATTTCCCAACCACCCATATCATGCAGCACACTATTAAAAGTTTAGGGCTAAGTCTGTCCTAATTTTTGCTCAGCCATCAAAGTATGCTAATGTTCTTTTTTTTTTTTTTTTTTGCTAAGTTGACCCTGACTTGCTAACAGCACTGTAGAAAGAAAGGGAGAAGAGTTTTGTGCATTTGTTTTCTCTCCTGCAGTATTTAGAGTCTTGGAGGCATCGGAATAAGTCTCGTTTGCCATCAAGCATGACCTCTTAAGCCTGTTAGGGAATTATAGTTGTGTTTTGTGTCAGCACTGTGGTTATGTTTTCACCCTCGCAAGAGCTGCGTGGCAGAGTTTTTATAGATCACACAAACACGACAGATGCCACACACGAAAGCAGAAGAAACAAGGTCTGATCTCCTGTTTCGCTCTACTTCTGCACCTCCTCTCCTCCCACCCTCTGTCTTTCTCTTCTCTTTCCTCTGGATCCCTCTCAATCGTTTTCTCTCTTTCTGTCTTTGAACTAGGGATGAAGCTGAGATGGAGTATTTAAAAATAGCTCAGGACCTGGACATGTATGGCGTGAATTACTTTTTAATCAGGGTGAGTCAATGCTGCTTCGCTCCATCATCGCAAAAGCAGGTGATATAAGGGATTTGGAGGTGTGTCAGTTTCACCATGTTGCTATTAATTAAAGAATAGCCTGACTTAACTGATTGCCTTTTGATTCTCTTAG
Source organism: Astatotilapia calliptera (assembly GCF_964374335.1). Classification (NCBI taxonomy): domain Eukaryota; kingdom Metazoa; phylum Chordata; class Actinopteri; order Cichliformes; family Cichlidae; genus Astatotilapia; species Astatotilapia calliptera. The sequence goes on along the minus strand of NC_137433.1, from coordinate 32,489,486 downwards.
TTATATTTTAAGAAATAGGTATATTTTAGGTTAAATATAGTGCTATTTAGCTCTGTATTTTCTAGGTGAGTCATCACAAAAACAACCCTGTAACACAAAGTAATCCACTGGTGGTGGCTATGGCCTTTATCAGAGTGTTCACTAAAAGCCAAGACATTTTGAAGTATCAACAAAAAGTAAAACCCGACTTAAGTAAATAGTTTTCAAGCATTCCTTTTCAGATTAACAAACACAGACTGCATATATACACCTAGCAATTGGCATTGTTTATCACAAATCTAGCAAAAAGTTTTGGCAAGCAGGAGCATCACAAAGCCACTACTGTTTAATGCAGGTACAAATAAATGGTGGCCGGAAGAGTGGTTTCACAGCTGCTTGCCAGTGGCCCTGAACAGCTGGGTAATAAAAAAGCTTTGTTTATTCTGCTGATATGCTTCAGAATAAAAAGGGAACAGATCTTCTCCTGGGAGTAGATGCCCTGGGCCTGCACATATACGAACCAGACAACAAGCTGACACCCAAGTGCTCCTTTCCTTGGAATGAGATTCGCAATATCTCATACAGCGACAAAGAGGTGGGGAAATCTGCAGTTTAACGTCTTGATATATATTATTTGGACAAAAGAGAAGGTAATTGAAGTCATGGGAGTATAGGAGTGAGAGCTACCACTGTTCAGTGTCGGTTTTCAATCTTTTAATGAATTATGTTAAGCTTACGTTATCTAAGTTTATAATTGATAATACATTACAATAAAAAACATCAGTTAAAATAGGAGAAAAAAAATAATTCCCTGTTGTGTTTCTATGGATTCCAAAGAAACTGTCTTACAGAACAGGTGTGTTTTTTTTATTTTGTCATTTGACGATACATAATTATTATTGATGTTTGAGAATACATCTTCTTGTTTCTTCAATGTTTAGTTTACAATCAAACCTCTGGATAAGAAAGCCAACGTTTTCAAGTTCAACTCTTCACGGCTAAGAGTCAACAAGCTGGTGAGTTGAGCTGAGATTCAAGTTGTTTTGACCATGATTAGTAAGTACTGCTTTTCATCAAAACACTTGAGTAGGCTGAAAAACATAAAGACAAATACTAGTAGTTAGTGGGAAATTAGAGTTTTGTAAACCATTTCTGTTATGTAGATCCTCCAGCTATGCATTGGGAACCACGACCTGTTTATGCGCCGGCGGCGGGTGGACTCGCTTGAAGTACAGCAGATGAAGGCTCAGGCCAGAGAAGAGAGGGCAAGAAAACAGGTACCGGTAATAGAAAAGCACAGAAACAGAAGAATGGGTTGAACTTGTTTCCAAATTTCTAGTCAAATACAAACACAAATTTGAACCTGATTTCTCTCTAATAAAAATGGCGTGGTCACACCATGTCATCACATAGTTTTTGCTGCTTTGGTGTATTTCAGTAAAGCTTTGTCACATTGTCTTTTTGTGCATCATCTTTTCCACTTCAGTTACCTTTCCACCTTTATGTTAACAGATCTTTTTTTTAATCTGTCTTCTTACATGTTTCCATTTTTCCCCCACCATGTAATCTTATGTTTTACCACACTGCTAAATATATATGTATGTATAATTCAGGTAGAAAGACAACGTCTGCAAAGGGAGAAACAGCTGCGGGAGGAGGCGGAGAGAGCCAGGGACGAATTGAAAAGGAGACTAATTCAGCTGCAGGATGAAGCTCACATGGCCAATGAGGCACTGGTAAGATTGAGTTGGTTCGATCGTTCTGGAGTTTACCAGTGTTGATGGCTGTGACACATGCAGTATATGCCAGATTTAAAACAAAATAATTTTCTCTCAACATCAACAATGTCTACAGGTAATTTCCTCCGAGTGTACATGCATGTACCTCCCGTTACAGTTTTTTCTTGGACATATCTTCTCTCTGTTTTTAACTTATCTTGTCCTCTATCTGTGTGTGTTTGCCCTTTCGTCCTGCGCTTCCTTCTTCTCTCCAGCTGCGTTCGGAGCAGACGGCGGACCTGCTGGCTGAAAAGGCCCAGATTGCAGAGGAGGAGGCCAAGCTGCTGGCCCAGAAAGCCGCCGAGGCTGAGACAGAGATGCAGCGTATCAAAGTGACTGCCATCCGTGGCCAGGAAGAGCGGCGACTCATGGAACAGAAGATGCTGGAGGCAAAGATGGTAGCCCTCAAGATGGCCGAGGAGTCCGAAAGGAGGTGGGGAGAAGAAGAAGGAGGACTGGGTGGATAAATGTAGAGTGTGTCCTGCTGTGGAGACTATACAGTGTATTTGTTTAGCTTTGTGGCTTTGGCTCAATAAGCAGCATTTCACTCAAATCCTCTCTCTTTGTATCCACATCAGACATTTGCACACAGTACATAATTTTCAGATATAAATAACTTATTCCCACATCTCACTAACTTCCCAAGAGTTGTTTTTCCTTATTGCCAGCTGCAACAGCAAGGATTGTATTGTTGTCACTTTGCAAGCCTGTTTGTCTGTGGTTGTGTGTGTGTGTGTGTGTGTGTGTGTGTGTGTGTGTGTGTGTGTGTGTGTGTGTGTGTGTGTGTGTGTGTGTGTGTGTGTGTGTGTGTGTTCACGTGCATATGGTGTATATGTCATTATAGTAAACAGTAAACAGTGTTCCTTGAGGCACCTGTTGTGTCGCAGAAACAACCAAAAGGGCGGTTTTGAGTGCTTTGTTAGGTTTTTATATGCCTGTCTGTTTGTGGAAAGAAATGATCAAGATCATGGCTACACTAATTTGCATTCACAGTCATAAATCCTTTTTTAAAATTTCTAGTTGGAATAACAATGAAGTCCTGAGTGGCCCAGGAGCACATCAAAAAATAAGAACTTAAAACTTGTTTAAAATTTTAATTTCAAAGGCATTTTTTTCTGCACTGCAGCTTGAGTCACTCTGTTGCACTACTTTGGTCTGAGGCACGTCATCTGAACTAGAAGCACTAATATTTGTGCTAGTTAACGGATAGTAGCAATACCAAGTGATGGTGGTAGTCCCTGTCAAAGAGTCTGTTTTATAACACCGTAGTACTTGTAAGTTCTACAATACTAAAAGTGTATTTTTTGATCTGGGTTTATCTCTTCCTTGCAAAGCAATTTTGACATTTTCTTTTTTAAACTTCCTGAAGTAGATAAAATCAATCAAGTACACCGTGCGCTCTTGACTTTTCTTATTTCGGTAGCAGTCAGATGGATATAAAGAGAGTGGGACTTGACTGAGTGGTTTTATAAAACTTAATAGATGCCGATCAATTCATTTCCATACAAAAACAATATACATACTAAGAATATCACTTTACAGCCTCTACTTCACAGTTTATTAGGCAATCATTTCAAATGGATACCATTAACCACTTCTCAGTAACTGGAATTTTTGGATGAGCACTTTTCTGCAACAGAGAAAATTTAAACCTGTGGTACTCAACATGTAAATGACTCTGTCCACTCAAACCCTCGAGGCACGTAGCTCCCCCACAACTGCTGAATGTTCAGGAACACAATCAAAAGAAATGTAATCTCTCGCATGTAACACTTTTATATCTTTGTGCGGATACTCGATGGTGAAATAATGGAGTCGGGAATGATTGTCTTCTGGGGTCATACATCAATCATCTACGTAATAACAAAGTGACATTCCAGGTTCACTGAGTACCAATGTACCAATTATGTAAGATAATTTTTGGATTTGGTTTAGATAATTCTGTTTCCTTGGAAGGACTGGGAGGTGAACGAAAGAATAAAGTATCAATCTCTCTGTCTGTTTATACCTCAGGGCCAAGGAGGCTGAGCAGCTGAAACAGGACCTGCTGGAAGCCAGGGATTCTGAGCGCAGAGCAAAAAACAAGCTGCTGGAGATTACCAGCAAGGCTGTCTATGTGGTAACTGACCCAAGGCACACACACAGGCTTGATCTTCACATATTCTTCAAACGCATAGGTAGATAACGTAATTCATGCAGTACATAGTATCTGAAAAGGTCAGATATGAGTGTTCACGATCAAACAGGGAGGCTGAAACTATTCACAATCTGTTTTCAGAAATACATCAGTAAGCCAATAATCAAGTAAAATGACCATATATTTTCTCATATTACCGAATCAGTTATACCATTTTACCTTTTGATCTGTGTACAGAGGATCAGAAAAGATAAAAGATATGCCCTTCATGACATCCTAAAGCACAAAATGATGTCACAAACCCCAACACACTTTTCCTACATGCATGCAAAACCAAAAAAAGCAGCATAATCATACATTATTGAGAATTTAAAGGAATGTCTGCTTAAAAATAACCAATACACCATTCATTGCATCTCTGTGTTTATAAAGATCACTCTAAATGTAATATACTTTTTTGTAATTTATATTTCTAAAGATTATGTTTCCTCCATAGTTCTTTGATATACTTTATGTATAATTTCCTAAAAGATTATCCATAAAAAATAACAAGTGACACAGAGAGAAAATATCTTCTGTGGAAAACCATCAACAAATGGTGGTGCAGGTGCACATGCAGTGTAGTTTCACAGAATGATAATGTATCCCCATCTGGAAAATTGTGTGTTGTGGGTCTTAAATATGACATGAGCATATAGGGTTACCAGTTTTATCTGGACTCCTTAAAACACACATGTTCACACACTGACACATGCAATTGTTTTCATACAAAGCCAAACAGAACAGGAGATACTTGCAAAAGACCAGGCACCACATCAGGCAGCCTACACAAGGGCTTTCAGCATGTTAAAAACCCACACATTCCACATTCATTAGCCTGTGCGCGCGCACACACACACACACACACACACACACACACACACACACACACACATTGAGATACTGGTGATTGATATAATATGAATGAGGATCCTAAAGAAATATATAAAGACATACTAGTGCACTTACACATTACACAATTTACATTTTGGTGTATTAGGTTGTGACATATGCATTTCAAAAAATTTAATCAAACCCTAAAAGCACATTTTTATCAGCTCATGTGCCCTTCTTCACTTTGTCTGTTACTATTGTGTCCTTGTGTCATATTTTCACACATTGTTGCTCATACACTCTGCAAAAACCACATATTTTTATTCTGTCTTGCTCGCTTTTGTTTCTCTTTCTATCATTTTTATGTCTGAAAGTAATGCCTTTTTTCCCCTATTTGTAATTTAAGATTACTGTCACTTCATAAACCTCTACCTCATTGGTTTTTTTTTCCAATCCTAGTCCCCAGGACTGGCACCTGACAGCATGCCTCAAGATGTCAGCTTCAGTAGAGAAAACCTCAGTTTTGACTTTAAAGATACTGACATGAAACGTCTATCCATGGAGATCGAGAAGGAGAAGTAAGTAGCCAATTCTGTGCTGATCCTACTTATTATTTTGACTTAAAACTGCACCTTCTCACTTTCTGGTTGTGTGGCTCCACCTATTTGCAGTTGTCATTGGAAGGAATTAATCAGTTGAAAAGAAATACATATTTTAAGTGCTTTTGAATAACCTCAGAATATGCTTGAGAAAGATTTAAATTGGTCCAGGAGCACCATCATTTTAAATATGCACATTTTAATTCAGGGCTCTGGTGAATATTTGACCCCTCAGCATTAACTGCAGTTGTTCTGCTGCCCGTATTTGGCCATTTTATTTCAGTAGTTCTTGTAGGTCACTGTTTGCAGACAGGAAAAAGTACATTTTGACAAGTGTGACCCTGACTGTACGGTTGGGTAAATTACCTGGGTCTTAGTTGTCATCTAATTGGGTAATTAGTTTTTTTTTTTTTTCAAAGAGTAGGATTGCAGGGCAGCAGCTAGCTGGTAATTTTTCACAAAACCAGAAAACTGCAGCGGAGTTGAGAGACACATGCTGTAAAATAGCTGATTGATTTTTGTTGTTTTTCATTTAAGTATTTCTGGTAGCTAAAATAATAATTAAAAAAACAAACACTTGTATACATGTAAAAGTGAAATATTTGAACAACAGGGTGAGAGTAATGTACTAAAAAAAATTATTACAGTGTAAATTCAGGTTTTTACGAATGTGTTTCTCTCTAAAATAGCAATTCAGGTCAGTGAGAGGCAACTGATTTATCCAGAAGAGAACTGCATTATGATGAACTTGTCCACTGTACAAACCTGAAACCTATGTGTAATAGCTGACCTGTACGATGTGTAGAGCACAAAAAATTAGTTACAGTCAAATGACAGGTCATCGATTTATTAATGGAGATACTTTTAATGTGCCTCATGCAGAAATGCATGTGCTGCTCTTATTTTTTCTGCAGGAATAGTGGGTCTCTGGGTACGTAGTAATTTAATCTTACACACTAACTCAGGTCCCATTAATATCTGCGTTTTGATAGACATTTCAATATGGTATTAAATTGCCCTGATAGAAGTAAAAAAAAAAAAGAAAGAAAGAAAGAAAATGAAGGAAGAAGAGAAAAAAATGAGAATGTACATGAAGTCAGGATGTGTGTGAACTACTTTGCAAAACCCATGCAGAGATTTTTTTGTGTTCCAATGTCTGTGTAGAAATGTGTCTAAAAGCTAAAACACTGAAGAATGTAAACACGCATGCATGTATACTTTTTGTATCGGGGGGTTCTCCTCCCTCCCTCTGACATTACATGTTAAGTTCAGTTCAGTTCTGCTCTGTTTCATTAAAATACCAGTGTTATTGATTGGAACAGAAATACAGAAATGTACAATTTCTAGGAAACAATGTGTTGCAAATCTTATTCATGTAATGCATAATTCATTTAAATAAGTTGCTCCACAAATGTTGCATTCTGAAAAGTAAACTCATGTAAATACATATGCACAAAAATTCTCCTTTCCACACATCTCAGTTCTTTAGTAAGTACAGACAGTAGCATTTTAACAATGGTACACACTGCTAGTAAGTCTGGTTTGTTGTGCCTGATGCGTGTGTTTTCAGCAGTTTCACCATTACTATAGTGTGCTAAAGTAGCAAGTGATAAAAATTATTTATTACATTTTTCCAGCTCATTTTCCCCCTCTGCATTCACACGCATACCCAGCTCCACTTGATTAAAATTTCTCCACATTGTTGCCAACTTTATTACAATAAGAAGAGATCATTTAAAATGACTGAACATGATTTATTGAAGAAGAGAGTTTGAGTTTCTATTTGACTATTAGACTTCAATGAAGCTACATAGCAGAGCAGAGTGTGGCAATGGTAGGAAGTAGGACAGGACCCCCCGGAGTCCACATGTTTATGGTGGCAGAGATGAAGCAGGTGGAAGCCGAGATGGGAAGGACGTGGGTTGCAGGAAAGAGAGTCGGAGAGTTAGAATGACAGAGGAGCAGTGAGGTTTAAAGCACACAGAACACAAGCTGATTGGCTGACAGGAAGAAAGAAGAATAAAAATTGGTGATAGAAATGAGCGATGATGACAAAATTCAGTTTGAAAGTGTGGGAAAGAGGAAGTCATGGACAGGATAGACTAGCAGCACAGACTCCCAAGAATGCAGGCAAATGTGGGAATACAGATCTTCCTTATTGAACTTGCACATAAGCTTCTTTTAGTGATTTTTTTCAAAGCGCCCATTTTTTAATGCCCAAAAAGTTACACACTTTTTTCTCCCAGCAGCACATTCAGCTCATCACTTGGCAGCAGAATGAGCTGCACATGCAAACGTACTAGATCTTTGAAGATATAATAATTTTTAAATGCGAATATAGCTGAAATCAAAGGTTAGCTATTGCCTTTAGCTTATCTACGTAGCGATGTTGTCAGATTACATCACAGTGGGAAAATAAGGATTTTATCAAAACATCAACTTGGTCAACAGTCACTGTTTCATGCTCATTCTATTGTCTGATACCAGAAACTGAAAATTATGTGATGAAAACAGCCTTCTTGGGTATTATATGCAAGGACAGAAGGACAGCTGACACAGTGATGTCATGGATATGCTAATTACCGCGAGATGTCACTGTGGCAGGCTTTAGCTACTTCCTACAGACTGCTGGCAGTACATTTTCAAATGGAAAAGGACATTCTGTCTTTATCTTTAGTTAAACAGAATTTATATCAAAACTTGAATCCACATATTCTGTCTTTTTGTACGATGTCATATTATAGTGTTATACCGCTTTTAAAGCCAAACTTTTAATGTGTCCTTTGGCCTATTTGATATGAAATCATATGGTGTAATTCTGGACTTAATTTAACCTTATTGTCACTGTGTTTATTCTTAATGACCATGGAAATAATGGCTGTTTCTCAACTGGCAATTTGTTCATGCATAGGGTTGAGTACATGGAGAAGAGCAAGCACCTGCAGGAACAGCTGAATGAGCTGAAGACGGAAATTGAAAGTCTGAAGCTGAAAGAGAGGGAGACTTCTCTAGACATCATTCACAATCAGAACACAGAACAGGGGACCAGCAAGCACAGTAACTTTAAAAAGGTAACTCCCAGCTCAGCTGCCACATAAACATACACAGTCCTTAAAAAATAAGATGTTTCCCAGTAACCTTGGCTTGTCTGTCCATATTTGTGTTCACACAGAAATAGTTTTCAATAGGCCTTCAGATCCAAAACAGAAATCTGATTACCTCTGCTGTTTACCTCGAGGTTATATATTGGAAAAACGAATAATCAGATATTACACTACATAAATAAACACCCACACATCTGACAAAAAAAACCATCTTTCTGAATTTTGAAAGTAAAATTTCAAGATGTCAGTGGGTGCATGGGCACTAGCAGTGCAGTTGCAGAGGAGAAGAGATAAGAAAGTGTGAGTAAAGCTGTCTCAGCAGCTACTACTATTTCAAGCTAATCTGACTTTAGTTTTAGGGGGAGGCAAACTGCTACTGATGCCAGGTACATGTGATCATTATTTTAATTAAAAACAGCAAATCTTGAAGCATAAAGTGGTTCTGGAAGTGAAGCAAATGCATTGGATATTTTTCTCATGGTTAATGAATATAAATGAGCACTAAAACATCTAATGAAGTGAGAAACACATCACTACATTTACAGTTATTTAAGCCATTCAACTGCTATCCAATGAGCTTACATGAGCCACATTTACAGTATTATGAAGTTTAAATAAACTCTGAATACTTCCTGGATGGCCCCCTCCTATTGTAGCGACAACAACTGTATATAAAAGATGGACTTAGCAACCAGGTCTAAAAAAATAAAGCTGTTGTTTCTAGTAGCAGGGCAACGACTATATGTGCAAAAAACAAGTATTCATGAATTTATGGTCTCAGTCACTCAAGTCTTATTGAGCCATTTTGTAAATTATGGTGCTCATTTGAGTCAAAAAGAAGGTTAAAGCAGGGTAAGCTACAGGGGTTATGTTTGTGATTGACAGGCAGCCATGAGCATGCAGTGCGATGTATTTCCAAATCATATATACCTGTTGCTGTGACACATCTGGTTCCAAAGACAAAAAATGCACCAGATAAAGAGGTCAGCTCAAGGCTTCACGTTGGAACAACAGGTGACGTCACAGTAGCCTACTTGTGTCCATCTTTTAGGTACAGTCTTTGTGAAAATCTGTGCGTTTGCATTCATCTTATAGCAACTCCATTAGTATTAGCGATTTCATCTCACCCAGTCTCTGGTTTAGTAATGATATAAAAACAGTAGATGTGACAGGCTCTTGGCCTGTGGGATATTTCATAATTGATTGGTCAAAGTCAGCAGCATTGTTATAAAAAGATTATATTTCCGCTGTCCTCTGATGAACTGGCAGATTAGACTTGTTCTCCTTTATCCTACCACTCCAGTATCTCTCTAATTTAAATAAAAGTATCAAATAAAAATTTGGGTTGTTCACAGCACATTGTGTAACAAAAGAGCCCAACCTCCTTCGTTTTGTCTCTGAGTGTAAAATACGCTTGTTAGGGGGAGCACTAATTGATTTTTGCTTGGTGATTAGTCATTTGGATTGATGGGGGCACCTCTGACATGCAAGTGGAAAAGGAGCTGAGTTAAAAGTGTTGCTTTAATTGAACCAGAGGCGTTGGCATTTATCTTGTTAGTGAGGGAAGGGGCCAGGCCTCGTGGCATTGCAGGGGGAAGGGAAAAGAAATCAAGAGTGAGGAAGCTAAGTCAGCTTTGCTAAAAGAGGTGAGAAGTTTAGGGAAGGCGGGGGGCGCACTAAAAAGGAAGAGGAGTTTGAAGGAGGCTGAGTCACGGATAAGTTCCAAGAATGCACTGTGAAGTTAGTGACCAGGGGGTGGTTGGGGTGAGGAGGAGACGGTGGGAAAAGAAGAGCAGAGGGAATGTGGAACGAAGCACAGATCACTGAGCCCAAAGCATCAGGACCAGCTGCAACCCCGGGCAAAGTTTTCTCCTCCCAGACTCACTCTCCCCCTTTGGATGATTAATGAACGTTCCTTTGACACGGCACAGTGCCTTTGCACTTCATCCAGGCCACAGTTTCTGTTTTGTTAGCACCAGGGCTTACAGAGAGCTCATTCTCTGTAAATAAGTCTCAATACAAGAGCTTTAGAGATTCTGTGTGAAGTTTAAGAGAGGCAGTGCTTTTTTTATGCTATATGTGGCAGTCCATTCAGACCGTATGAAGTGGCAGACAAAGGAGGTTAGCTATTGTACAAAAGCATTTCTTTTCTGGAAATATCTTGCTGCTGTGTCTTTCATAGCACTAATACCTGGAACATCGAGGAAAGAGTTTTTGCTCTTTCTAAAGTGGAGTTTGTGACCAGTGTGGAGAAAAATGCTCGAGAGTTAGATACAGATAAGCATGCGGTCAGACTTTAACACACACAAATATAGCTCAGGCTTTCTGTCAGCAGGGACACTAGAAGGTGATCAGTAAACATAACACTGCTAATCCATCCCTTCCCACACATTATCTGTTTGGATTTGCTTAAGTCCCTCAATCAGCACATTCCCCAGAAAAAACTGGATTTCCTGAACTGTCCTCCTTCATCCCCCGTGTAATATTGACTTTGGCAGTCGGTTTAATTCCCTTTGCCCTGCAGATGTTAAAAAGAGAAACTAGTTTGCCCAGCCAATTTGCCTTGGTGCGGTCTTATGCAGTATTAGATAAGTCAACGGTTAGCTTCACCTGAATGGTTAAAGCACAGCCAGTGACCCGAATTAATCCATCACCAGCTCATTTAAACCTGGAGAGAAAGACAATTAACAGTTTTTTCTCTGACTGGCATTGATCTCCCACTTCTCTCCTCATCGGTTTGATTGTCTGTAGCAGAGAGCTGGAAAACCTGCAAAGTTGTGTTGTACCCTGATTGAGTTGTAAACCTTAATAGAGGCAGATTTTCTTTCAGTTTCTGGATATTATAATCTATGTAGGGTGTATCAACAACATTGCATGCCTTTACACCATCAGAGATTCATTACAATCAGAATAACCTTCGGGGTATATTTGCAGTAAACACGCCAAAGAATCTCCAATTATCCTCTTCTTGTGATCATTTAGTCTTTTGATTAGTCAAGGGAAACAAGTCAGATTATGTGTTTGGCTTTTCTAGTGTCTAATTAAAAGTGCTTCATCAGAGAAATAATTGGATTACACATGCATGTGTGTACATTCAGAATTACAGCTACCTGCTAACCAATTTTTTGTCAAATCACATTTCTTATTGTGTCAGTATGTATAAGCATGCTGACCATCTGCACGCTGCACTCTTTTTATGGTGTCTTGGTTGAAAGTCAGGGTCTTGCACACACTGTGTGTATTGGGAATAGACAGAAGGATTAGATCAGGCAAAAAGGCTAAGGGAAAGGCCAGGCGATGACTTTCATGATCAGAATCTCCAATAAAGATTTCTGTCTTTTTACTTATTTTGATTGCTTGCCAGAATACTCCTCCTCTTGTGTTTATTTTTACCCCTCATATAAAACCTCACCACACCTTTGTTATTGATTCTTACACAGCTTACACTACAGAGCACCAAGTCCAGGGTTGCCTTCTTTGAGGAACTTTAAACAACAGAGCTGCAGAGATGAGGATGAACAACTGCCAAGAACCTCTTCTATATGCACTCCTGGTCAGTTGAAAAGACAGATCACCCTGCAAGGCTTTATGGTTTTCTTCTTCCTAAAAAACACTGTGGACAAAAAGACAAAACAAAAAAATGCCCACTGCCTTAATCTGCACCAAATCTTCGTGCCTTGCGTATGCACAAACAAGAATGCATGCCTGTTCCTGCACTAAATCTTAAATTCATTCTTAAAATGAGTGCTTGTTTACAGTGAGAGTGTGTTTCATACAGCACAAGCTCCAGGAATGTTTTGAAGTGAACTTGTGTGTGGGATTTGTTATTGTCAGAGAATAAGCATTGACAGTGAAAAAGGGAGTGAAACTGCACTGTTCCTTTTCGACTCTGAGTCTGATGTGGTTATATTTGTGGTGCTTAAATTGGTTATTATATCTTGCCCAGCTCTGTATTGTCCGATTGCAGAGCTGTTTCACAATTCAAGAAGAAATTAACGTGAACAGATCTGAGCAAGAGAGGTGATGATTACATATCGATCCCACTTTGAAGCAAATGTTTAATATTTAGTGTTGTAAACAACAACTGATCTTAAACTTCCCGCTGCTTCAACACTGACCATTTGTTATAGTCAACTTTACTGATAATCCCAATGGATTCCGCCGTTGAAATTGAATGTTTGACCATTAAATACTGGTCATTTAGGGAGCCATTTTAATTTTATTGTTTGTGGTTTCTTTTTCTCAACACTAAAATGTATCTTTATAACCAGGAATTTGCCTTAGCTGTGTTGTGTGAGCAGTGTTTGTCTCAGAAAGCATGTCCATGTGTTAATCATGAGGCCTTAATACCTACATATATGTATTGTATACATAGAGATGTCACGCTACATATCTCTAGCTGCCTTGCGCATATAGTTATTGTGTCCTTACATAATGCACCGGGTGCACTGTGTTATACTCTTGAAAATGAGGAAATGGTCATTTTTACTAGGTGGTTCTTGGAATTTAAACTGGATCAAGGAAGTGTAATACCTTAGATGTGAGCTTTTGTCACATCTGAGATCCATCTCAGCTTTTTTATTGTATTTTCTGTTTTTTGTTTTTTTTGTTTTTACTTTTTTGTGACCACAACCACTTTTTTAAAAACATAAATTAGCATCTATTTTGAATTAATGTGTCTTTTTGAATTAATGTGTTCTTTCCCACTGAAAGCAATTTATTCTGGAGAATTATAATGTGATATATATATATATATATATATATATATATATATATATATATATATATATATATATATATATATATATATATATATCTACACACCTACCTTCTGACTGCATTTAGCAAGGATAATAAGCAGTATTTAATGAAACTGTGGGTGAAGTTACAGTATCTATTTTACGTATCCATACATTTTCATAAAAACATGAGATTTGTAAGTTTTGCATATCAAATAAAAGTATATCAGGTATGATTTTTGTGTGTGTTGTGAATTTCTTTTCACATCAAACGACTTTTTCTTATTATGGCAGACTTTGATGAATGTCAGCTTTGATATGGCTGGTGCACCCAGATGATTTTCACTTAACCCAAAAAGACATTCAATTACACCTTTAAAAAATCAAGTGTTATGTAAGCGCCCTCCATCCTGTGCCAGATCACATACTTTGCTTCCTTGAGTGACAAGGTGCTTGCGTATGTGTGTTTGTATGCCTATGGATGTGTGGGAGAGCGCCATGTGATGCATGGCCCCTGCAGTCATTTTCATGCCTCTGTGTGTTGTGTGTCACCGCATTAACCCTTAAATGTATGTTTCTGCTTGTGGCTTTGTGTCTCTCAGTCAGAATGACTTGCACTGAGTTCAAGGGGCTTCTCCATAACCATGCCTCCTCTGGTCTGCAACTGAAGTATGGCTACCTTTGGTTTGTAAGTGTTGTGACACTTTAAGCAGTGTCTTCAGGAGCTTAGCCCCTGCAGAGGGACAAGGGTGGAGAGTGTGCAGGGCTATCAGACAAACTGACAGATACACAGATTCTTCTTCATTGCTGCCTCCCCCTCAACATGTCTCTGAGGGAGAGTGAAAAGGGGCGGGGATGGGGAGGATCACATCTTTTGTCATTTATCCATTCTCAGAGGATCACAGTTAATGTCACACCTGCACACAGCGATGTGAGTACACAAATACACAACTTGCAGCATATTGGAAAAGGTTTGCAGTTTACCACAGGGCTGGGGAAGCTGACGAGCACTGCACTGAATCTGCCAAGTGCTTGAATTTAGCACAAGCACAAACAATAGAAAGGGAAAACCCTTCTCACATAATCCAGGGATAGCCTGCATTTAGGGAACCAATTCATGGATCAAATGTATGATGCAGTAGCAGTTTTACTGGCTGCTACTATAACCATTAAAATATCTTTATTATACTTTTACAATTTACGATGTAAATGTAAGGATATAGCCATGTAATAAACGTTAACTGCCAGTGCCTAATTAAATTTTGAATTGAACCGTTAAATTACTTTGCGGGTAGATGCACTGATTATTTTCATGTACCAAACACAAAAGATTTAGTAGAAAACTCACAAGAACTCTTAAGATGTTTAATACATATAGCTCAACCCTTTTTTCAAGCATGTACAAATTAAGTAATCAAAAATGCCTTTCATTTATTTTATTTTACTAAATGATGTTGCATGTAGCTTAGGTAAAAAACCAAATAGGTACTGTTGTTATGTAGCTTCCTAATTCAAATGCATAGGCATCAGAAAAATAGAGAATATGGTTTCATTTATAAAACTGTGCATAGGATCCGTACTAAAATAGGAAATGCACAAAAGCAGAAAACGCCTCTAGAATATTGATGTGTGAAATAATCCTGCTGATCAGTGGCTCTTTATCATGGAAACAAGCAAGAGAACAACAAGAGGCTCATTGTCCAGAAAATGTGTTTATGGATTCCTCAGTTTTAGTTCCAGTTTATGTTATTGCCAAAGATACTTGTAAAAATCTCATATTAATATATTATTAATCCTCATATTTAACAGTTTCAGGAATTGTTAGGTTATTACTACCATCAACATTTTAGCAAACTTTCAGTGACCAGCTTATCCCAACCTGAAACATTTTCTTTCACGTCTCATCTGCCGTGTCCTCCCGTGACATTTTGAGCTCCACAAACTAAACCATCCATTGTGTGTTTTATCTGCACCAGCTATGGTGGGGCTTGCTACATCCTGTGGGCTTATCAACTGCTTCCTCAAATCTACTCCCATTTGCTAATCTCTTCCCACCCATACCTGTCCTAATATATGCCAGCTATGAAATCCTTTAGTCTTTTCCCTTTATATTGTTATGGACAAATCCAGCAGTATATTTAAATCAGGTGACAAATCTATTTCTTCCTGAGCGATTTTTTTACTTGAGCTTTTATGTTAGCTGTCTTGGTAAGCTTAGACAACTGTCTAAGCATACCAGTCCTCGCCATAAAAACACTCATTTATCAACTTCATAAGTTGGCATCAGAGCCGGTTTCTGCCAATTTTAATTGTGTAGATGATCCAGACCTAATCGAGTACTTTTAGCTGCATATTCTCACCACAGAAGTGACCGAAAACAGGACAGAAGGTGTTTAAACTGAGAAATGTTATGATGTTAAGACAGAGGCAGCAAGCATTCCTGGTGTTGGTGCCCAGTCCGTCGCAGAGCTAATACAAAGACATAAACAACCAATCTTGCTCACATTTATACTTATGGCTAATTTAGAATTGCCAGTTAATCTAACCCATGCTTGTCTTTGGGAGGAAGCTAAAGTTCCTTGAGAGAGTGCACACAAGCAGACCATGCAAGACCTATGCAAAAGGGGCCCTTTGGCTGTTAGATGTGAAATTGACTGTTATCATGCCTGTCTCAGATATGTCTGAGAAACTTTGTTTTGGTGAGTCATCTCTAACTATTTAGAAAATGCGGAATTCCATGACTATATTTTAATGTTCAAGCTCTGCAAATCAAAGCCTTCCAGTTGGTTGTGTGGTAATAAGCCAAAGGAAGGGTTTTGTAGGTCTAAAAATATCATATTTCTGTTATTTAGCTTGGATGACTGAATTTGGTGCCAAGTTATGCTTGTGTGCTCCAAGCATATGAAAATGCCTGATAGTACTGGTTTTCGGCTCTGGTGTGTCAATAAACGAATTGTAAGTGACTCCATCACAGTTAAGAAAATACTCTTAATATTACAATAAAAACAAATAAATATTTTGTGAATAGTGTAGAGATTTAAAAAAAAAAAAATCTCGGTCTGATGTGGGTGTAAACTTTGCCTACACAGGAATCTCAATAAGGCTTTTTTTCTAAGTGGGTTTTAGAAGTCATGTCAGTGCATTAGAGTTGTGATTTATGAACGGAATAACCACACTTTGAAACATAATTTAAATATCCACACATATACTGTACATCTGCAGTATATATTGACATATTTGAGTAAAACATTTATTTTTCAGCGTCTTTTGCCAAATTGAGGACGTTCCATTGAGTTTTTCTGTATGAAATGCTTCCTCACTGTGCCTCAGCATGTGGGGGTGATGTGCAGCAGCCTGACTGGTCCTGTCTTATTTACTAGATGTTGAGTATGAATCTTCTTGACATTATTCTTTTCAGATTTTCCTCATGCATGTATTCAGTTGATAGTGCATCACCTCGCCTTACACATATGTTTAGCGTGATTAAATTTTTCCAGTCCCTGGGCACTCTGTATGGTAGCAGCGAGGGTTGTATAGGATATAAAAGACTTGGAAGCTTCGCCTTGCTTCATCACTTGCTGGAGTTTGTGTATTTCTCACAGCCATGCACCCACACTCTGACAAACACACACTTACTCACACACACCCATAGAATCAAAAAATTCTTCTCGGTCCTTCCAGCCAAATTAGTATCTTCTTTCATTCCAGGATGCAGATGTCAGTGAAATACCTGTGGAAAATCGCCATGATTGGGTTCATTATGTTTCCTGCAGTTAGCAGGAATGGAAATGAGTTTGGTATTTTAGGCTGAAGAAATAAATAAATAAATTCTCCCTTTTCAACATATCAACTTGTTAGACTCATGAAGTGCTGCTGTCTACCTGTTTTTACATTTCTAGACTACTTGATGAAAAGCTACTAATAAATTTCCTTCTGACTGAAAGATAATGATAAACTCTGTTTTAGTTGTCTCTGCCCATTCTAATCTATACTATGAATATTTGCTTGTCTCTCTCATCATGATATAGATAAATCAAACTAAGAGGTATCCACTCTCTTTTCTTGCTTTATCAGTTATCTTTTTTTTTTTTAAAATAAATCTGCTTTCCATGTCCGCTCCAGTGCTTCTGTGAGTGTCAGTGGACATCATAATCAGTCCATGCTCAACACTTCCCTCTGCACTCGAGCATAAAGTAAAAGAGTGTCTGCCTGTAAAGAATATCTAAGCAGCAAGACTATTAATGAGTCTATAACAAGTCAAGTCAATTTATTTTTCTTTTAGTGCCAAATCACAACAACACCAGTCTCAAGGCATTTTATATTGTAAGGCCAAGACCCTACAATAATACAGAGAAAACCCCAACAATCAGATGACGCCCCTGTGATGACAGTGGGAAGGAAGAACTCCCTTTTAACTGGAAGAAACCTCCAGCAGAACCAGACTCAGGGAGGGCCGACCAACTATGGATGCATATTATTTATAAGAAATAAAGAATTTGTAAATATTAGAGGCTAAATAGAACACAAATTGTATTATTTCTTTCACCAGTTCCAAAAACGAATCATTTGTGTACATACCAAGATGCTGTTCAGTACATCTCGCAATTTGTTTCTTCTTTCGCCTTTCATCTACTGCTCAGATTAGCCACTAGTGGCTTGTTTGGTTTGTCAGTCTGATTTTAAACCCACAAACTAGCCAAAAGAGGTGGGGTGGGCGTCCAGACAAGTATTGGAGGTATTAATTAGGCTGTAAAAGAGAAACCACATGTCACTTGTTCATCTATCTTGACCTGTTTGTCTGACCCACTTCTACCTGGTTGCTATGGTGTTGCAGAGCATGCATTAGTTGTGCTCTGGGAGAACAGGTTTTTGTTTTCCTGCTTAAGGCCTTTTTTTGATTTCACTGTGTACTTGGTTTTTCAAAGCGTGTCACCTCACCTTGTATCTCATCAGTAACAGTCTGACCCTCAGACGTAAGCTATTTCAGGAGCTTTCCTACAGTAACAACATTTTTAATTCAATTTCTTTCTAGTAACTTTTTTCCCCCTTGTTTTTAAAATTTTTTAAAAATCTCGTGGTATTTCATAAAGTTAGCTAAAACCTAGTAAAAAAATATTAGTTTGTTACTGGAAGCATGGCTATTCACATAAAATATAAGCAGATAGTCACAAATGAAAATCTGTTAAGAATTGTTCAAAAATTATAAACACCTAAATCTAAATTCTTGGAGTAAAAGCAAATGGATCTTAGGAGTCTGAAATGGTAGATTTTCAGATGCATTTGTTTGCAGGTATCCATTGTACTCGCTCTACAAATGAAAGTGCAGTTTAGGATATTTGAAATGAAAAGGTCAATGCGCACACACGTGTGTGTGTGTGTGTGTGTGTGTGTGTGTGTGTGTGTGTGTGTGTGTGTGTGTGTGTGTGAATGCAGCTACTTTTTGTGCCAAAAAAAGTGTCATGATTAAGTTGCAGTGAGGCACCTTTTACAGTTAGGCAGACTCACGGTCGCCAATTGTTGCCTCTTTTGTTGGTGCTAGATTTGACCAGGAGGGATGCTCTATTGTTGTGTTTTGTTGTTTGGCTGACAGACAACTAATGTTGTGCTCTGCATTTGAAAGGTTGCACAGCAGCTAAATAGAGGACTTGACAAATTTCCTTTTTTCCCAACACAACCTAAATATGCTTAAAAGACTGTAAATTGTTCATGTATACCTCAGTTTAAAGCGTTCATAGTAAACAGCTAATTGTGTAACAGTGTCAGAAAATTTTTCCTAAATGCAAAATTGGGAAGATTTTGAATATATCATCACTCACAGTACATAAAACCATCAAAAGACTAGGAATCTGGAGAAATCTCTGTGTGCGAGGGATACGACCTAAAATCAATACAGGATCATTAATTTTGGGCCCTCAAGCAGAACTGCATTAAAACAGGCATGATTGAAATCACTGCATGGGCTCAGGAACACACCAGAAAGACAGTTCACCTTGCCATCTACGAATGCACATTAAACCAAATCATGCAAATAAGAAACCAGATTGAACATGATATAAAAACACTGCTGCCTTCTCTGGACCAACGATCATTTAAAATAGACTGAAGCGTATAAAACTGTTCCTCAGTCAATCTTAAACATTTAAATTATTATTTGGATAACATAGACAGTACAACCTCCAGACAAAGAGGGGAGCAAACATCTGGCTTATTATCACTATTTACCTCAAAAGTCTTCACTTCTGATGGTATGTTTGTTTGTTAGTTTCTATGCAATTGAAAGATGGCACATCTGGAAAGACTCCATCAGTGCTAGAAGATATATACTGTACAGATTTAGAGCAACATATGCTCCTTTACATTTTGTATTTTTCAGGAGAAGAAAATGATAAACATCATACTGAATCTATTATAGCAACTTGACTTGTCAGGGTAAGGAGTCCGGGTGCTGAACTGGCCTGCCTGCAGCCCAAATCTTTCACTAGCTGAAAATATTTGGCACATGATGATATAAAAAATAAAATAAAGATGGCCCTTAATTGCTGAATAGCTACAATCCTACACCAGACAAGAACAATGGACAATTATTCTCTCCCAAAAGTACATAAACTCATTTCCAGATTTTTATGGACTCTTTTTAACAGAAGAGTTGATGCTAAACATGGCCCTGTCCCAACTTGCTTTAGACATGTTGCTGCCATCAAATTCCAAATAAGCTCATATTTTTCATAAAATACCACATTTTCTCAGTTTCTGTTTTCTATGTCTTGCTTTGAATAA
The DNA here is from genome assembly GCF_964374335.1 of Astatotilapia calliptera. Classification (NCBI taxonomy): domain Eukaryota; kingdom Metazoa; phylum Chordata; class Actinopteri; order Cichliformes; family Cichlidae; genus Astatotilapia; species Astatotilapia calliptera. The sequence continues at coordinate 32,469,500 of NC_137433.1, read as the reverse complement.
AGTATTGATTTATGAGATTTGCAATAATTTAGTTCATTTAGTCCTAACATTTCTGGAATTGAGTTTCTACACAAGTGACTGTACCAGCTGTTATGTTGCTATACCTTGATTTTTCCCACCAGTCTTTAAAGGACAGCAATATAAATCTTGCATTCAGACATGGTGTAGTGGATGTTTCTTAGAATGTAGGGCAAGTTCTACTTTAGAAGTCACACATTAAAAAGCTGAATTTGATTAAACCTACAGCCGGGGCTGCTGTGTTCGGTCGGCCATCTAATAATAGGTTGACAACATGGATGGGAATCCTGTTATATTTATATATACAATGCCTTACAAAGAGAGTGTATTATAAAAGTCTAAAGTATATTGTATTTATTTAATTTTTATTTGACATGTTTAAATGATGCGTTTCAGAAGGAATTTGTGGCTTTTGGGGTACAAGCAGCATAGAGGAGAAACAAGCTAACATTTTGTCTTTTACCATGGAGTCTTTGAAATAAAATAAATAAATAAAAATGCCAGCCCAATCCTTTCAGGACTGATTTCTATTTTGGTATGAAATCAAAATGGAAAAATAAGAAAGTGTTATTGAATCCAAGTATGCCAATTTTGGTTCATTTGTACTCTGGGGAATTTGGATGTAATATGGTGTTATGTAACGAGCAGGGATTGGGGCAGAATGCAGCGCAGAAGGCTGTGTTGCACTGGAGTTATGTGAGTTGCATTGCTCATTCATGTGCCTCACTCTGTCTCTCCAAGCTGCTAGCCTTCTAACACCCTTGTGGCAGACATCCCAATATCCCTCGTTGAGTGTAAGACGTTCACACACTTGGCACAGGGTTCTTCTCTCTTGATGTTCATATTTCTCTGTTTCTTAACAACAAAAGAAACATAACTCAAAACACTGTCAGCTCTGGAAGTGCTCCTACTGAGCCCTTGTTTTTAGGCTGGCAGTCAAACATCACATTTCAATTCTGCTTTATGCATTTCCCTTTCTGTCTAAAATCTATACTTGTGCATGGAATCTTTCTCGTCCTTCAGACTTGTCATCTCCATATTCCTGTGAGTTTTCTTCTTTTCTGCTGTTCTTTTTCTCCCCATTGCTGCCCAATTCTCTGCGGCCACCAAAACAGCAAATTAGACAAAGACCTCAAAGAAAAAATGCCACTAAAAATTGTCATATGACTCACTTCGCCACAACAAAAACATGCATTGTGAAGTAGCATGAGCCTGTCTACAGTGTTATAATTAGACTGTCCCCTCGTAGCCATTACTTGACTCAGCAGCTACTGTCAATATGTCCCTTTTTTCAGCTTTTCTCTTCCCTTTGTCTGTGATGTGAATCATGCCCCCCCTCCACCACGTTATAGGTTGTGGTTTCGTGACCTACTTGTCAGAGAGTGTAACATTTTCAGGCTTGTCACTTCTTTGCTTTCTACAGACATCACTGATTTGCATAGATGACACCTCATTACTCAGTCTGTGTGGTTTCTATATAAAACCATAGCCAGAATTGACCGGTAAACACTTTTGCAGTCTCAACTGCAAAAGTGTTATAGAGAATATACACCTCGCCAGTCCTGGGTTGGACACCTTTCTGCCGTCAGAACGTCTGTAATTCTTCATGGTATCGCTTCAACAAGGTGCTGGAAATATTCCTCAGATATTTTGTTCCATATTGATATGACAGCATCACACAGTTGTTGGAGATCTGTCAGCTGCATATCCATGATGCAAATCTCGTGTTCCACCATATCCCAAAGGGTTTCTATTGAACTGAGATCTACTGGTTGTGTAAACCACTTGAGCACAATGAGAGCCCACTGTCACACTCAAGGGTCTGAGATGATCTGGTCATAAAGAGACCCTCATGCTCAGCAGCAATGCTCAACTGGTAGTATTGGGTCCAAAGTATGCCAAGAAAATATCCCTCACACTGCTAAATTCTGACCCTACCATCTGAATATTACAACAAAAACACAGACTCAACAGAACAGACAACATTTTTCTAGTCTTCTCTGTGAACCTATGCAAAGTGTAGCCTTAGTTTCCTGTTCTGAGCTGATAGGATGTGTATTTCTGCATTCAAAGATGTTCTTCTGTATATCTTGGTTATAACAAGTGGTAATTTGAGTTAATGTTGCCTTACTGTCAGCTTGAAGGAGTCAGTCTATTCTCCTTTTATTTCTGACATCAATAAAGCATTTTCATTCAGAGAACTGCTGCTCACTGTATATTGTCTGTTTCTTAGATCATTCTCTATAAACAGTACAGGTGGTAGTTTGCGAAAATCCCAGTAGATCAGGATTCCCTGAAATAGTCAGATCAGCTTGTCTGGCGCCAGCAACAATGCCATGTTCAAAGTCACTTAAATCCCACTTTCCACCCATTCTGATGCTCAGTGTCAGTTTGAACTTCAGCAGGCCATCTTTGTCATGTCTGCATGGCTAAATGCATTGAGTTCCTGTCATGTTACTGGCTGATGAGATATCTGTGTTAACAAGAAGGTCATTAGGCTGACCTAATAAATTGGCTAATTAATGTACATTAAGGTACTGGCAGCTTGGTCTACCAGTATGAAAGTATTGCAGAACGTGGAATAATTTAAATAACTGTTACAAAGGAGTGCAATTAATGATATAAAATTAAAGAACATGACCAATAAAAAAAAAATGAATATGGCAATTTAAGAAGGTTGTTATTATATATATTCAATTCAAAACTATATTTTTGCTTTTAGTGTAATAAAGAAAAAGGCTGTTTTGAGTACGGGTTAAATTTTTTACAGTTTGGGTAAAATAGAAGTTCTGAAAGTGTAAAATTCCCCAAATACATTAAAGAAAACCCCAGAAACCTGCTGTGCTTTGCTACAGTGGCTAGTTACTGAGCTAGGTTTGGACAATTTCTTTGAGGGATTAGGGTTTTAGAAAATGGGTTATAATTTCAGTGGAATACTGTTATTATTGGCGTGGCAATATTCCAGTACAGCTTCCAAAAAAGGGAAAAAAGCCAAATGCAGCTTTAATAAAGGTGATGAAAGCATGTTAGGAAAATGGTTAACCCCCCTTGGCTCATATTTACAGTCTTCCAAGGTTTCTTAAGAGTGAGATTTGAGTGCCATCTCAGTTCCTGAGTACTGGAGCAGCACTGTTGTTTTATTAATAAGGTCGCTCATTTATAGAGGGGTCCTCTGGGCTATTAATTCTGGATAGACATAAAAGACCACAGAAATTGGATAAGCCACTGATATTTGAAATGTAAAACGAAGCATGAAGTTAAGGATTTGCTGAAATTGTATCACCCAGTAGCTCATATATTTTCTAACTATACTATAGATTTTCTCTAATTTTTGCATTAGAATGTTGAAAGACTATTGTTGGGAAATGAATTATGTCTCAAAACAGTGAAACTTTTAATTGCATTAAACCTCCTAGAGCGTTGTGAACCTGGCAGTGGGTCACTCGGTACAACCCAATATTACTCACAATACAACTCACAGAACTTTGTATTTTTAAATTCCTGAAGCTTCCATTGCCAAGTCCTGGATTATTTGTATTCATCAACAAGCTGGTCAAAAGCGGAAAATTCACAGAAAATGAGTGCTGTGAAGCAATTCTTTCATTTCCCCTTCACATATGAATTTGGTTACAAACAGAAACAAAAAACAAAACACCAGTGCCCTGGCACATTGTCACAGGGGAACATTGCTCACAGTTACAAAATCATGGAAGCACGCAAAAAACACTCTGGCAAAATAAACGGATGCATGATGATACCCTGTGTCACTACTATTCTGTTCAATTTCATGCCCACTGAGCACTGAAGCAGGTGCTCTCCATAGTCCAGCCATTTGATGCCAGGGGCACCTTTTCAGGTTTCTGCTTACCTATTGGTTTGTCATGAATGTCTGGGAATCCTGTTGGAGAACTAAATACACTCCATGATTAAGTAGCTTTTATCAGCAATAAGATGAAACAATTGTTTTCTGTATGACTTTATCAGTCCCCCACATTATTGTGTAGTTTTTCCTTTACATTCATTGTAATTGTAATTTTTTTTATGCATAATTCTCTTAAGTTCTTGTCAAAGCATTTTAATCAGGTTGAGGTCTGGCCATTGATTGCCTTGATTTTTTTTCTTTCAGCCATTCTGTTGTAGGTTTATTGCTGTCCTGTTGCATGACCAAATTTCAGCTTTAGCTGTCAGACACATGGCTTCATATTTGACTCTTTGACTACAGAGAAGTTCATGGTTGGCTCATTATTGGCTGCAATACAACACCAAAATCATAACTCCTTCACTTCCATTCTGGGCCGTTGTTATGAGGTATGATTTCTGATATGCATGGATCTGTGCGTTATGGGCAGACATATGCACGTTTCGCTCATCTGTCCAAGTACATTGTTCCAGAGGTTTTATGGTTTCAGATGCCACTTTGCAAACCTAAGTCATTCTGTTAGAGATGCTTGGCATCACTTCCAGACAAGCAATCGGTCAGTCTTTTTTTAATATGCCATCATGATGTGAACAGTTAACATGCTAACTGCAACCTGTAGAGTTTTGTAGAGTTTTGCAGTTTTTCTGAACATTGCTTGGTCAGACACTAGGATGGATTTTCTGGGACCTCTATTCCTCAGAAGATTGTAATGCTGTGTTAACATTTTGCTAAAATGTCTGCTTTAATAGAGATGGTCACACATGCTGCCTACCCCATGAATTCTTATGAGTGTATGTAGTTTTTAGCAGGACTACATAGAGTTCTGTGAAGATTTTCTTTTTGACATGACTACATACATGGACAGATTTCTGAGTGACACATTTTCTGCAGATGGTAAATGGGTTAATTATGTTTACAGTATATTTAATTTAAAAGAAAGAAAACTGCACTGACAGTCTGTTATTATACAGGTTATTTCAAACTTCTACTACCAGAGGCGTCTTTACATTGATTAAAAATGCGTTTTTGTTATGTATTGGATGGCCTCTCTATGACATTATAGTCATAGATTTTAGTAACAAGTTCTTCAATGTCTTCAGAAAAAAAAAATCAATGTAATCATTCCTTACACAAATATTTGTAGATGACACAGTATTTATTTCATATTTCGTTGAACTCTGTGAATTCATCACTGCTGTATAAACAAAGTTAAACTAATTTGAGTAATTTCTCACAAGGGTTGGGTCTGAGATGACAGCTGATTATAATAACTTATGTTTGGAAGCTGTGTCACTATCAAATTATTCCAACAAAAAGAAATATGTGTTTTCATTTTTAGTCACTTTGAGACATGTTGAAAAATGTGTGTGAGAAAGTTGGAATGCGTTTTAGCAGGGGAAGAGTTACGCATATTTAATGCAGTGAAAACGGCTTTTACAAAGAGGCAATTTTTTCGTCAGTCATTGCGGCTTTAATTACATCATTAATACACATTACAAATTTTGTTCAGGGCATCTTTGTTTCTGTCCTGTGAAACTTGCTTCTTCCAGTCAGGCTTACTGTTTGTTAACCGATGCCAAAAGTCAATTATTCACCGCAAGCCTCTGAGTAAAACTAGACAAGAAAAGAGAAAGAAAAAAGTGCACTGGGTGAAATTGCGATTTACCTCCCTGTGGCCCGTGTGGGTCTGTCAAAAAAGGGACGGTATTAGTTCACGTTTTTTTTTTTTTTTTAAACACATGAGTGAGTTTAATTGGGAAGCAGTTTCATCTTGGGGCTATCAATACCGAGACCTAGTCGGCTTGGGAACTGATGCGTGCCTTGTTCTCCAGGGGTAATTTCATTGGGATCGTCTACAATTGGCTCTCCTGCCTGTTTCCATTACCCTCAGAACTAGTGGAAAAATAAACAAGGTGAGATGAATGAGAATGCGGGGTGAAAAAGACAAAGCCGAAGGGGTGTTACAAGGAGCTCCTGCTGTCCGGCTTCTATGGTTGGGTGAACATTGCTTTAACAGAAAATGTGTGAAGCTGTTCTTTTTATTTTCTTTCACTCTCTTTTTTTTGTTTTAAGTTAGGCTTTGCATCAAAAATCCTCAGGTTGACACTGTGTATGCATCTGCATGTATTTGTGGATTTGTGAAAATACATATGCAGATGTCCTTGTGACGAGATTTCCAGATATAAAAATGTTAAAACATACACACAATCTTGAGCTAGTAATAAATATTCTTTTTAGTGTGACAACAAAGCAATATTTGTGATGAAACTCCTATCACAAATTTCTTTCCAGAATAGCCTCACTGTCATCGATCAAATGCAGTCAGTACCATCTGGGAGACTTATATAAGTTCTGTAAGTCCCACCTTTTTTTTTTGCAGCTTTCACTTCTCTCTAACAAAGATATCTGACTTCAAAGACATTTCCAGAAAGCACTCCAGGCCCAAAGTGTCCTTTTGTGTCCTTCTACACTTTTTTTTCTTCCCCTCACACCAAGCAATCATTGCACGTGAAATGCCATGTGTCTAATTTCAAAAACAATAGATACCGTGTGTGTGTTTTGGGGGGAAAGATGTGGAAAGCACTCGGAAGAAAGAAAGAAAGAAAGAAAGGAAACGCTGCTTAAATTAAATAAGGATTAAGATGTGTTTGTGTCTATTTCACACTCCAGCTGTTGGCTCATGTTGAGGAGTAAAGCTAATTAATTCATCACAATCATAATGAAGTTATGTTGTCGTAGTTTTCATGCAACACTATCACTCACTTGACGACTGCTGTGAAATATCATTGTGATGTGAAACATATTTGGGTGAATGTGGACATTTATGGTTGATTTCTATGATTTTTAAAACGTAATTAGCTGATAAGGGTTTTTCAGAACAGCTAAGTAGTCTCTGAGATTCATGTGAGTTTTGGTATACTCTTTATGCTGACAAAATAGTCCCAGGAATTGTTTCTGTTACCATCTGCTGGCATAATATGTTTCACAACGTGTCTTGAAGCTTTCATCTCAGTGAAGTGCAGACTGCCAAAAACATTCAGATCCTTAAAAAGCAAACATATTGAGGATATTTTTGCACTTAAAGTTATGCACGGAAAGCATAGCGATGCCATTAGAAGATCCTGAAGTGCAGATATCAGAGAGATAGATATGGCCTTGAGGCATCTTTATCTTTCCACTGCCTGCTAACAGGAGCCAGAATGAGTGCAGAAGCTCTCTTCTTGGTTTGTGTGGTGATGTACTGTATGCGTCCGGTTAGAACAACATGTTTGTTTACAGCCTTGTCCCTGATTTAAAAATGTGACTTGTTCTTTTGTAATTTGTTTTGTGTTCAAGGTGACTTAAAGGGATGACATCTGTCTAAAGAGTTACCTCCTGATTACCCCTTTACAGTTTTTTCTGAATGCTTAAACCCTAACTGTGATTCCTGTAGCACAATCTCTAAAACTATTCAGACTTATAGCAAAACCACTCACTGAGTTTGCAAAACTAAAAGCACAAAAACTGCTTTGCACTCAGTTTGCAATTTTGTAACACACTTTGCAAAACTGTAGGCACAATTCACTGCACAACACTCAATTACCAAATTTCCAACACACTCCTAGCAAAAGTATACACATGTATGGCTATCATTAACACTAATTTGCCAACTGTCTGGCACACTTTCACATGTGAAAACTTTTTTAGATAATTAGTTCACTTTGCAATCAGCCTAAGCACTATAATACAGGTAAGCTGTGTGTGTGGAGTACAATGGAGGGAGTAGAAAGAGTGAGAAGTAGAGGAGGCCGAGGAAGAGGACGTGGAGGTGAAGAAGTAGGATGAAGAGGACGACAAGGACAAGGAGGAGCAAGAGGAAGACGAGGAGGGGGGAGAGGAAGATGAGGAGGGGGGAGAGGAAGGGTAGGAAGAGTAAGAAATAGAATTGCTGATGACATCAGAGCTACAATAGTGGACCATGTAATCAACCGTGGAATGACCCTGAGGGTAGCTGGCCAACGGGTCCAGCCTAACTCGAGCCGCTACACTGTAGCAAGTACCATAAGGACATCTTGAAATGAGAATCGGTTAGTACAGTCACTTCGCACAAAGATTTGTAGCACTGCCATATGCCAATGAGAAACACACCAATACCATTGATGTAAAAATACTGAAATTGTTACTTTACAGAATTGCTAGATGACCAGATGCTGGGGGCAGAGGAAGCATGTTCACTGCAGACCAAGTAACCCATATAGTCATTATGGCGATTGCAAATAATCCTATACTTGGAAATGAACATTTGTATTAGTTTTGATGTGTTTGAATAAACACCAGTACTTGAAGTTTGGATCCCTCTATGCTTATGGATCTATGACAGAAGTATGAGCTCAAACTGACATAGCCTACCTTGTGCACAGAGAAAGCAAAAGCCAGATGTGTTTTGTATTCATACCATCTTTGTGCAGTTGGCGCATTGTGTGCTTAGTAGATGTTGGCTTGTGTGTACTGTTTGATACGGAAACACCATTTTTACGAAGGTGTGAAGAGTTAATCTAGCTGTGTTTGCTTTTGCAAGAGAACTACAATGTTTTGATGATTGGGTGACAGGTTTTCTTATTTGTGTGAAGAGTTTTGCAAAATTAGCCAATAGTTACAAAAAATGTGCTTAAGCAATCAGAAAAAACTGTAATGCACCACTGATAGATGGATCAGTAGTGGGAAATGGTTCTAAATTGCTGCATTCTTTTATATGTTGTAAAAACAGGGTGTTCTTACTAGGAAATGTTAGCACTCAACATTTATTCTAACAAAAAAGCATAATTTTTCAATAAAAGATAATGAGCCACAACATTCAAAACACAGGTGAAGTCAATAAAATATATCTAATGGTTAATGGCACCTAATGTTCAGTCCCACTAGCGAACAAAATATGACTGCAGCCACCTTGTTTTTTTGTATTCACTGACCGACTGCAGTTTGACCACAAAAGTTGGGCGACCTTTTCCTATCGCAAGGTGATTGCACAGGTTACCTATTACGATGCAACCTGTCTCCATACAATTGTGGCCCAACTCAGACCGACTGCAGTCACTCCAAGACAGATAAAGGTTGACATCTAATTTGTAAATGCAGAGAGGCTGCATTAATAGAACTCATCTGTGGTACATCTCTTACCAACAGGGGAGCTGATTTAGCTGGCTAAGAACTGGTTGTATTCTGGTTATATTCTGTCACTATTTGTGAAGGAATTTCTATTTAAAATCGATGCGGTTGTGGCTTTAATTGAATGTAAGCAATGAATGTGAATTCATGTTTAACGTGGTTTTTACAAGTATTTAGATGGCATTAGATTTACAGTTGTCACTGATTTATCAAAGACAATCACTGTATTGTTGCAAACAGATTGCATGTAATTGCAAACTTGGTGCAATAAGACAGAGTCAGTCTGCTAATGGTGCCAAGACTTTGATGACCAGGTGACTGCGAGTGGTCACAGACCTGTTTCTTATTTTTGGAAGCAGCAAGATCACAAATTCATAGCACACAATGAAAGCATGCAATAATTTCCGGTCATGCAATAGTCTCAAACCACTGTTTTCTCTACTGTGACACATCTTATGAGTCATGTTGTCAAATGCACTGTCTATAATATTGCCTTGTTAATGGCCTTATTAAAATAGAAAATGTACTTGAATGATTTTGGAGGCAATTATATTTATGGTTAGGCTGGTTAGCAAAGTGTCCACAGAAGAAGAATTCTTACATTTTTATAGTTAGTTTTTAATCCCAAATGTATTTTTTCTCTGGCACTACATTAGCTGCTTCCTGTTTATTAATCCAAACTGCTAGACCTTAATTTATATCCGTGTGGAAATCTTGGACTCCTGGGCCCAACAAAGGCTGAGCATACGGTGACAAAATTATCTTAAACGATTATCCACTACCAATTAGGGGCACCCTGGAGTGTTTTATCTGCCTTTTTAATGCAATAAATATTTCCCTTCCTAAAACATCAGGCAACAAGGGGATAGGCCTCAGATGAAAATATATAAAAGGAATGTGTCCCTGAGAATGGTGACGCGCCAGAACCCTGGGAGGTAACATCTTGCGATCATGAATTTGCTTTTCTCACAAATATGTGTGAGATGTGTATGAGAGGTTGTCAAAAAAAAGCAGACCTATACTGAACTTTTTCATGACATCTAGTGGTATGAACATAGAGGCAAGAATCCAGGTCACACTGAATATCCTGGAGATATGTTAAAATCAGTACAATGATATAAATAATTGTTCCATATCAGAATGGCATTTTCAACTTCAATTGAGTTAAATCGATGTCATTCATCAATTCTGTCAACTGCCTGTCCAGCTTAGCTGGAGGATATACCAGCTGTCATATGAGGCATAAAGCCTTACCAATCCATTGCAGGGCTAACACAGAGAGACATACCAAGAGATAGTGAACATCAATACATTTTTGTGTAATGCTGTACCAGCACAACTCTGTGATAGGTAAGTCTATGTGAAATGTAGATTTGTTCATTAGGCATACCTTGCACACAAAGATGAGTAGAATCTGTTGCTGAAGGTGACTGAGGAGCCAAATAAAAAGAGGTCTTTTTGATTTTTTTGCTGCCTTTGTTGTTCTGTGATTATGTGATGACAGCACTCATCACTCATCAAGTAACAAAGACATTTTCAGGCACACCAATTGTAGTGCCCTGGCCCTAATCCACATAAAAGACAGCATGCAGAGTGCAAGTTAAAATATCAAATATAGGTAATACAAGTGAGCTACAAATAATACCTTGATGTTACTAAACAGGTCAAGTGCACAAGTTTTTTTTTGGAAGTCACATACATTTATGTCCTACTATTTCTCCTTTTCAAGATAATTTTCATGAATGATGTTGCTTCACAGTTCTTTGAACTCTGACACACAGAGTTAAAGTTTTTTCTCAATTGCAAGTCACTTCATAGTAATCCTGATGCCAGCTGTTATCTTTTTAGTTGTACATTCAAAGATCTCTGTGAGCCAAGGTCAGAGTTAAAAATGACAGAGCTTTTAGGCCAAAGTGGCAATCGAGGCATGCAAGTGGAACGTGATTTGTATTTTTGACTATAAATAACAACGCATGAGGGTAAAATATAAATTCCCAGCATCCATTCTGTGTCCATTCTCTCCAATGCATTCCTCACTTTTCCATGTTGCTGCCATCTCTTTTATTCTCTGTTGCCAGTGCCGCCATGCCAGAGGTTTTTCTCTTTCTTCTTTTTGCTGGGTAGGGGTATGCATGTGAAGACATTTCCTTAGTTGACTGTGCTGCAGTACCATTGCAGCTCAAATGACAGGTTGGAAACAAGTGTGTTGCAGAGAGAGAATAAAAAAGAGAGAGAGAAAGAGAGAGAAGGCATTTGGGTAGGGAAGGTGTAGCAGACTGTAGCTGTGTGTGTGTGTGTGTGTGTGTGTGTGTGTGTGTGTGTGTGTGTGTGTGTGTGTGTGTGTGTGTGTGTGTGTGTGTATCTAATATAAGGGAGCAGGGAGAAGAGAGAGCTGCAAGGTGGAGAATAGAGAGAATGAGAGAGAGACCGAGTAAGCTAGAGAATACCCCCTCCACCCTTGAGTGAAACCTCAACAGGCGTGTTGTGCAGAATCTTAATGGACTCTGCTGTCAGATATGGGGATTTTCCATCCAAATCCTCAGACATAAAGGACACTTACACACACATACACGCATACATAAACACTTACACATTCCTAAGCTACTCAGGGAGGGAAAGCACCCTGAAGCAGATGAAGCAGATAACATGCTTCTCAAATTGTGTATTTATATTTGCAAGACAGTGAGAGAGAGAGAGAGAAATTGTGCTGACAGCAATTTAATCAATCAATATCCTATTATCTACTACTGATAGTGCATTACTTTTGCTGTTTGGCCAGCAGAGATAGGGTTTTATCTAATCAGTCGACAGTGAAACATTCACTGGCATGCACTGTTGGGAGTCACTCAGTATGGGAATTGTAACGTCAACTCAAACACTTGCTTTCGAAGACAATTTTCCAATATTTGCAGCAGCCAAAGGTTGGAACAGTATAGAAAATACAGTATATTCAGTCTGTATTCTAAATGTCACAGTTGGGTTTGGTGTTTTCTCACTAAAATAATTTTAGTTTAGTCAAATAAAGATTTTTTTTTTAACAATTTCTGACCCACTTTATTAAGGAGAAATAATCCAGAGAAAAACTAAACTGCTAACAGGGGAGATTTTTTTGCAAATTAGACTTATTTGCTTTTGTGTCCCACTTTAATATATAAATGTTGTCATTTGAAGTGTCTGCTGTGTAGTCTAAATCACTTGTTATCAGCTTATGTTAAGCTGGTATACAACTATATCTAAGAAAATGAGCATAAGCACTGTTAAGTGGGCTACATAAATTAACTAACATATAGCTATTGTAATTTCTTTCATACAGTCGCAATTATGTTTTTTTTATAGCAGTAGAAAAGAACTTCATGCATATCATTCATACAGAGATATGTAAAAACTGTGGTGCTTTTAAAAATTTTAAACTGTTCTATGGGATTTGGGACAATAAAACATTTTTCCATATTTCTTTCTGTACTATTAATTCAACATGTCTAGCAGTAATTTGGCCAGTCAAACTGAATCACAGTTAATTCCTGATTAAACAAGACTGATTACATTTCCACATAGGACCAGGTAACTTTGAAAAGTTTTTATTCACCCTTAATAAATGAAATTATTATTTAAAAAAAATGCATTTCGTATTTTGGTTATTATTGGTTCTTCGATGTTTTAAAACATGCAAGTATGACAAATTATACTGTAAAAAAAAAAAATCCATAAAAATACAGTACAATGTGCATAAATGTGAAGGAATTTTTCATATTAGTTATTTACAGGCATTTTTCCATATTTCTTAACTACTGCAATGCACTGTGGGGAAAAGAACGCCAAAAAGATGGAACCGTAAGAGGGAGGGCAGTCATTACACTGACAGGCCTGCACGATTCTGAAAAAAGTTCTTTGGACAGTCAAAGCCAAGTTTTGTATTTAATGATGGAAAAAGAAAAGCACAGAGAAGAATAGAAACAGTTTGTGATCCAAAGCATACCGCAACATGGAACTGGGTCACTAGGGCTTATTGATGATCTGAATTAGGGGTGTATGGTGACTTTTACAGCAAGATGTTCAAACTATTCTTTTAGGAAAGGAAACAATAAAACACTATGAAACCATTTACTACACACAAAACTGTATTGCTTGAGTAAAAAGTAAGAATAAAAAAGTATGTTCAAATAGATTAATAACAAAGAAAACTTTAGTTGAATTAAAAGGCTTGAGCAGCATGTTAATTATTAATATTAAACATTATTAATGACAGATTAAGGTGGAATGTTAGCAAAACATCTGGTTAAATTTATTACATTCAGTCAACCAAATAATTTATCATAGATCCTAATGTCAAAGTACAGGTTGAGTCTGCATCTGGTTAACTTGCCTGTTTTATTAGACATAGAGCTGCTGTCTCTTCTCTATCATCATCAAAGCTTTCCCCCTCTGATGTACTGGAGGAGTTATTAACAGCTTTTATATACTGTCTTCTCTACATCACACATGTTGGCCAAGGTGGTTAGCATAAGGAAACTAGCTCATCTGATATGATGATAAATCAATGAAGCTTATTTACTTGCTAAGGCTAGCTATGCTTCCATACAAAGTGCAGATTGTAACTGATCTCAAATCAGTGAAAGCAGAGGACGCAGCAGCTTGCCTCACATGCTGGTCTCCTGTCAGTTTACTGTGAAAGACTAGAAGTTTATGCGTATGCACGAACCACCAGAAAAAAGCTGGTAGCCTTCCAGCCTGCCCAGCTCAAGCTATTATTAATGGGAGATGAGTGAATATAAAATGGAGAGAGCTATAGTTGCCTAAGAATACAAAACAAGCCAAACCTTTAGCAACAATAGCCAGTTGTGGCCACAAGATGGCACTTTTTGACAGTGCTGCCTGAGGTGAAAGGAGAGAGATTGCTTTACTTTGGTACATTTTATGTTAATTTTTAAATTTGCTTGTTTTGATGGCATGCCCCCCATATAACTCTAGGCAAAAATCACAGGATGTATTCTGAGTTGTATATGGCTACACTCTCAACTCTTGTTCAGCCAAATGAAGTATTCACACAATGAACATGGATAATTACCCTTTAAAGCAAACTGAAAAGCAACCCAGGAGTTTCTCAGCATGCTTTTTGGTTAGTAAAAGCCAATTGAAGGTAAAAAGACCCACAAAATAAGCAGCGATGGAAGAAACAACATTTAGTGATGTCTATAGCTTCTAGACTCCAGTTATTGATTGTAAAGGATTTTCACACAGTTATTAAAAACAATCCTTATATTCAATATTGTATTAGTTTGTTCAACTACTTTTAAAGCTACTTATAGTTACTTGTCACAAGGAGACATTACAGTAGGTAGCTAAGGGTCTTAGCAGATGAAATGTTGAGGCTTGGAGGCTTAAGATTTCCATACAAGCATCAGCACTTAATATATTTTCACAGTAGCTATCTTATAGATTGCATATTAAGATATATTCACTAACAACAGTGACATAGCTAGTTTAGAGTTTGAGAAACATCAGCATTTTTTGAATACATGTCCCCTGAGTGTTTTTGAGAAGCACTCTGGGGAAGTTGCACCTTTAGTGTATGAACAGCACTATTTGGTGCACCACATACCTAAGCAATTGCAAACTTAAAATAGGGCCCTATATGACAATTTTAACTATGCCGACAATCAGAGACAGCTTTGAATAACAAGCAAAAACAACTCAGGGAGTGAAGCTGTCTAGATGGCTGAGGTGGAGCTGCTAAATAAACTGTGGGAGGCTACATGCATAATTCAAAGAGCTGTCCTGACATATACCTGCCTCAGATACAAAATAACATTTTTGTTCTCAGGTAAAGAATTTTATACTATCAAGGCCCTTAGAACATTAATTATAAAAGTAATTAAAGTTTGCAAGGTATTTAAATTAATATTGCCTGTGTAACTCAGTCACTTTTAATAGAGGTTATGTATATTTATCTAAAAATATACAAATAATAATAATAAAAAAAATCAATGCAAAATGTAATTAGCTCATTTTATGACACTTTTCATCACAGACAACAGATTGCCTTACTTAATTATGCAACCTAAAAAAGTGAAATTAACTATGAAGCACAGACCTATCAGTATATCCATTCAGAAATACAAAAATTATTTCACTATTTGAAAAAAAAATATTTCCATCGCCTCATTAAACTGCAGCCAGAGAGAGATTTAGTTTTCTGTAAATAAGGCAGAAGTGTGACAGCACTGAAAGCACCGCTTTCCTCTCTCTGAAACTGAATTCTATTTCTGCACATTGATAAATTTGCTGGCATTTCCTTCTTGACTGCTGGAATTCAGGAACTCCTGACAACGTTGCAGGGCAAACACATTCATAAGTGCATATTTGCATAATGACATATTAGGCTGTTTAGATTGAAAAGGAAGCAACAATTAGTGACAAGACCACAGAGTGGGGGGGATTAAGGGACACCTGTTGAGATGATATTAGAGGTAATTAGACAGGTCGCTTGAGTACTGTATATAAGTTAAACTAGAAGAGGTCCTTCTTATTAGAAGTGCTTCTACCTCCTAATTAGCTAGAACACAAATATAAGCAAAAAACATTGTTTCCTACTTTATGAGTGAACGACTGCCGTATACATTGTATGCCTTTTAAAATAAAAAAAATATCTGATCAGCATACTGTCATGTGAAATGGGGAATGAGGGAACTAAACTCAAAATCACAGCTTTATTGCTAGTTAGAGGTGATGAAAACACAAGCAAAACTATAACAGGGCACTGACTGACTGACAGGAAGACTGATGGACAGAAGCTACAACCACAATGAGGGAGGACATAACAAAGAACAGAGGGACATGTGGACGATATATACACAGAAGGGCATTAGGGCAGAGTGGACACACCTGGGGGATCACAGCTGAATAGAATATGACTGACAAGACAAGGGAATTAAAACTAAACATCACACCCTCACGCACACATATGCACATTGAGACTCAGAATAGAAATTGACTGGATGCAAAAGGGGAACTAAAGTAAACGAGAAAGAAGAAATATGAATATAAAGATACACTCCCCCCCCCCCCCCCCCCACACACACACACACACACTTTTTTTAAATTTATGAGTTCGTTCTTGAGCGAAAGAAAATTCCAATCATATGACTGATACATACCACTTATACACGGACTGCTGTTTTCCGAGGATAGAAATAATTAAAAAGTTTAATCTTCGCTGAATAATAAGCTACAAGTTTATTCATACTGCAGGTGCAATGAGTTTGTGATTGAAATGTAATAAAGTTTGGACAGAAAAATATTCCATTTTCTATTCCCTTTGGTGGCGCCTTTTATAATGCATTGTTTTAGTGAATTAATGCAACTACCCAGCAAGCACTGATTAGGTAGCAATTGAAAATGAATACAGAAAAAAAAAAGAGTCAATTGTTTCTGAGTTTACTATCTACCTAAGCAGAGCACGCTAATGTCTCTGTGTATTATTTTTGCAGTGTGGTTTTTCCGTATATTTCTCTCAGAAATTAAAGTTGTCCACACCTGGAGCAAACTGAGCAGGACTTCATTTAATTAAATGCATTGTGTGGGTAAATCTCTGCTGGACTGATGGCTACATTCATACATTACAATCTTGCTGCCACAAATCATCCCTGGTTCCCTGGTTGTGAAGCTCTATTGAATATTGGCAGATTATGTTTGAAGTGTTGGATCATTAAATAGTTTCCACTACCCAGCCACACATGTTACAGATGTATACAGAACCTGGACAAATACATACTGTATGTAACAAATGTATGTCCAAACTAGAGCTCATTGGCACACACAAGCATGACTCTGTCATAATACACTGTCCTCTTTTCTTATATTCAATCTGGGTGTAAATCAACACAAACTGGAGCTGGACATCTGTGCGCCTACTTTCCCACATGTGTGTCCACTGAGAACCGATCACAACACCTGGACATCACCCATTAGGCTGTGCTAGCTGACCTGGACAACTGCGATGGTGAACATCTGTCAGCAAGCCACGTTCTCCATCCCACTGTTACTTATCCCTCTCCAGTCTGCCAGACTGTCCTTACTCTGTCCTTTTATCTTTTTCTCAGTCAGTCATTCTCTCATGCACACAAACACACATACACACAAACAAACAAATATCCCCCTAATGAGATTTAGTTGTCAAGTAATGGTTTGATTCATGACATGCAACAGCAAGGCGCCTGAATAAACATGAGGCTGCAAACTCTCAGTAGAATACATGTCCCATTTGCTGGATAGGTGGTCATGTGCATTAATTGCAGCACAGGTGGCCCCAGGGAGAAAGAAACTAACTGCGCTCTAGTTTCCAGCACCACAAAACGAGAACCTCATCAGTTCAAATTTGCTGTTTTTCCTCCCGTCGTCACTGCCATAAAACATTAGTAAGAACTGCCAACTTTCTACACATGCTGGTATGAGAGTAGGATACCACAGTAGCATGCCAAATTGAGATGTGTTAAGAATGAGAAAAGGCAGTGCCAGAGTGTCTTCAGCTCTCTTACAAGACCGAGCAGTGGCTGTCACAAGCTGTCCAGGAAGTGACTGTTGATTTTGGAAAGTCCCCACTGGAACAGCTGTTCCATTATAATGAGTTTGGAAGAGGTGTCTTTTTCATTTGCCTAGCTGAAGTTGTTGTGATCCAGCTGGTGAATGCTGGTTGGTGCTGTACACACCAGGAAAAAACATTTTAACTTGATCCGACAATATTGGGAAAGCACATAATATGTATCACTCTCATGCCAGAGATAATTTGCGACTGCTCCCCTAAAGTGTAATATCCCGCTGACAGATGTTGGTGTGGTGGGTCAGTTGTCCAGCTGTCAGATGTGATAACATCCTCACAGTCTAAGATGCACATCAGTGTCTCTTTTCTTATCTTGTTTAGACTTCTGGTTTTCCCTGTACTCTTCAAGCAGATAAAAATCAGCTTCACTGCTACACTGACTTCAGAAGCAGTTAAACTCACAATTAATAGAAAATAAAGAGCACAAAATTTCAAGTTCCGAATTTCTCGGGGTTTAAAGATGGCTTTAAAATTTAATTGCATATGAGAGCATGAGGGTGGGAATAGATGTTTGTATCTGTGTGTGCCTGTATGTCTGTGTCTATATGTCAGGTTGGCTATCAGACGCCACCTCTCTAGGGACATCTCAGGTCCTCCAAGGTATGGAGGCCTATCTCCCCCTACCACCACTTCCCCTGCCAGTGGCAGACGCCCTCAGACATCGGTGCATTGGTGGTTCTTTGTGTCCGGGGATGGGCGTCCAGGTACACACCGGCTCACTCCTTGGTGGCTGCTTGTCGGGGCCTAGAGTCCGGGGCTCGCTCGGGCCACTTCGGAGGTGGGGTGCCCTCAGCCTCTCGGCCTGGGGCTCCGTCACTCTGGCGCAGCTGGCTGCCGGTGGAGCTCACTGGCATGTCACTGCAACCCCCCCTGGCTTCTGCTCCGCGGCTGCTGGTCCATTTGGTAAAGTAAATCCATTGGGCATCTTTCTTCGCCTTTAGACAATAATTCTGATAGCAAAAGAGCCAAACAGGACAGGCAAAAAAAAAAGAAAAAAAAAGATGGCTTTAAAAGGCCAAAGCTATTGCAGGTTTTACTAATAAGGATTTATGCTATTCAGTCATCGATATAGTAGCGGTTTGTTCCAGTTGGCTTTAAATAGTATAAGACACAATCGTTGTAAAGGAGAGATTTCCAGTAATCTTTTGCAAATTTAAATCAGAAGGAGAACAACTGACAGCTGAACACCGACATTCTTCTGTTCAATCTTCAACTCTGTCTAAAATAACCTTTCGCTATCAGTCCTCACAGCACGACAGTTATGACACTAAGGGTAATATCAGCTACACACTGTGTGAAATTAAATGTGTGATTTGCACAAATTGTGTTTTTTTTTCAGCAAATATAGGATCAGTACATGATATATAATAGCATATTATACATGAAAATATTACAGGATAATATAATATGCTTTAAGATGTATTACATTAAATTAATTAACCATAAATGTTTCTTTGTGTAGTTTGGCCTCCTAATGGTTACTTTTTGTCCCAAAAGTATTGTTTAATTTCTACTCTGCAAGCTTTTCAAAAGCTTTTGTCTTTGTGAAAAATAGATTCAAGATGCTCGGAATTTATGAATAGATGACTGTGATCATTGTTAGAATGAAATTTATCTACTAAGAAATCAGAATCAGAATCCTAAGGAAATTATGGGGTTCAAGTTGCTCTAAGACAATACGAACAGTAATAGACTGAACTACATTTAATAATACAACATTTTACAAAGTTACAAAATATACGAAAAAGCTCTAATATATAGCTCAATTATAAATATCCAGAATATTACAGAGATATATATGGTTGACATTTTACTCTAAAATGTAAACTGTAAAACGTTGTTATTTTGTTATTTTCACTGTAGAGAATGTGTAAAAGGGTGTAACTATTACACTGTGCATAGTGCATTAGATGGAGGAATTGTACAGGGAATGATTTCCTATGTTGTTCAGTGGTGCATTTGGGTAACCTCAATCTCTCACTGAACTGTGACTGGCCAGCACATTGTGGATGGGTGGCAGGTATTGTCCAGTATTGTCCTTATCTTGGACAACATCTTGGACAATAAGTAATAAGTTTTAAAATAAGAGTATAAGAATATAAGAATTACGTTTTGAAGCCAAGAATTTCAGCATATGCATAATCAAAAACACATCATTTACTTAGCTTTCAACTAAAAACTTCACAGGCAACAGTTAAAAATTAACCAGACTTGTGCATTGATTATCTGATTATCTGTTAATATATGAATAGACAAAGCTCCTTCTGCAGTATGTCCAACATTACATTTCAGACTTTAGTAGTGCAAATACAAGGAAATGTCTGTTTCTGAAACTAAGTCACAGTCATTGTTTTCTTTCTGAAGAAAGGACGACAGCATTTGCCTCTTCTGCTTCCAAGATGGATGTCAAAACTTTAGCAATATTTCATCTTCTTTCCTTTAAATTATTCTTTCTTGAAATTAAATCTTGACTTGTTTTCCACATTTTCAACACCAAAAGACGCTTCCTCTGGTATCAGGAAGTGGACCTAAATCTTCCCATATGTCAACATAATCACTCCCATGGCTAGACTAAAGCTACTATGTCAAATACATCCCTCTCTGTCTTCCTTACTTCCTCACAAGGGTTTCATTTATCCCATGATACCAGTCTGTGATGTTATATTGATTTGCAGCAGCAAACTTAGCAAAGGCCTTGTCTCAAGCTGTGATTGACAGTGCTGCCGCATGCGGGCTCTGACGCCGGAACTGAAACATTGACTGTAGGCAGAATCAAATCAATCAAGATCACTTAGGCATGACCAGCTCAGGCCATCGCTCCATAACCATGGCTGTCAGGTGACTTGTCAGATGGAGAATTGACTTGACTGCGGGATGAAAGGCCTGTGTAAACATTGTTGGGATCCAATGCATTTTCCGCACTAGAACTAAGTTATTGACATGACTTCATTCTAATAATATTAAAAGCAGCTAATATCTTGCTAGCTAGAGAATTTACCAGAACTTCTAAACTATGTTTCCCACCCATGAAGGAACCATGAACAACAGCAGTAGCATGATATATAGTTGTATTGCTTTTAAAATTGATCAGTGTTTGTTGTTTGAGATAAGAAGATTAGAAACTAGCTACGTTCATCTGGGTGCAACACTGCAATTATTTGTGAACAGTGATAGGTTTGCAGAATGTTTCCATTGCAGTAATATCAATGTACTGTGGCAAAGATATACGGTAGAGACACAAAGGATAAATACAAGGGATTGCATTAATGCATTAATATTGTCGTGGGAGGACATTGCTTATAATAACAAAAGTTTGCCAAAAGTTTGCAGAGATGAATAAAAACTAACAATTAAATGTGGAGGTGTATAAAGATATAGTCAAGTGCAGGCTACTGGGGAAATCCATGATGCATTGAGTGTTTCTTTTTTAATCAGCATTTTCACTCACTAAGGCAGGACTCAGGATCCAACCCTAACGATATGCTTTATCAAAAAAGGAAAGTTTTAAGCCTTTTTAGCTTATTTTTCTTCAAATCCTTTAGCTTTTCAGCGCCATCTTTTCATCACTTCTTCCACACTACTCTGCTCTACATGGTGCATGAGTGCACAGCAAAGGTCTGCCCATCTGCCCAAAAGTGGATCAGCCCACCGGGTAAATACCTGGTTTTCCAGATTACCAGTTCAGCCCTGTCTGTAAGCTAATCGATGCTTGGGGCTGGTAAAACCAATGGTGGGAAGTAGGCAAACAGTTTTATTAATGTTGTCTTTTTTAACCTAATCTCCTCTACCTTTGGGAGAGAAACATTGTGCTTTATCCTACTTTTCTACACTTTTTGCCATTTCCAGTTATTTCTAGTTAGTTGTAATTTTCACACCATGATTTGATTCATAAATTTAATGCATGAGTGTAGCCTTCTTAACCCTTTTAATGCATTTCATCCTTTACCCAAAAGAGTAAGATTGCTCAGATTTTTAAGGACCCATCACCCAATTCTTTTTGACAAAAGCACTTAACTTTTCAGGAGTTACAACTATCTTTATGAAGAACAAGCAATTTAGGTGTCTGAAGAACATTCTGCTTCTATTCCATTCTTTGGTATGAATTGTTGAATACAGGATTTATTGTTGAGGTGTTACAGTGGCCAGAGATGACTATCAAAACCTTGAATAGCAAGGGAAGTCTTACATTTGTTGAAAAGCAATTCCAAAACACATGATACTTTCATATAAAGACATAACACTTTATTAGGACTTCTAGAAGGTATTTGTATTGAAATGAATTAAATAAAATTTTATTTATATAGTGCCAAATCACAACAACAGTTGTTAGTAAGGTAAAGACACTACAATAATAGCACACTACAATAATTTAACATTAATTGGTAATGAATGATTAAAGTTGACATTAATTATGGAAAACTTGTGGTTGGTAAAACCATCAATATGTATTTAATGATGAATACAAAACTGCTTTGTTGGTACCTTCAAGAATTTATCCTTCCTCTTTACTAACTTGACCACCAACAGATTTCTAGACTCTGTGGGATCAAGTCTTCTCTCTTATCATCATGAATCTATGTGCTTTATGAGGATGCCTCACACTGATGAGGTCTAATTGCCTTTGTCTTTATCGGTAGCTAACTTAATAAACATTTCTATATTTCTCGTTCTTTTTGATATACTACTTAGGCAAAGATATGACATATTTGGGGCAGTTCCCTGATGTATTTATATGCAAACACATCCCTTGCTCATCTTTAATAAGAACCTTTGCTGATACAAACCTGTATATCTAACTTTAGAGGTGCCTGCCTAAAATATTAAGGATTATCAGATACCTGAATCCTCCAGCCGTGGAATCCCTAATCTCTTCTCAAGCATGGAGAGGACTGCCAATTTCAGATGGTGTTGCTGGGAAAGATGAGGGATAGTTTTTTTTTAAATAGTCTAAAGAAGGCTCTTTACCCTCCCGCAGTGGACACAGTTTGATATTTCTCAACAGGCAGTACTACATTAGCCTCTGTCTGTCCATTTCCCATTTGACACCATAACACAGCCAGACGTGGAGTCGTGGAGGGAGCATAGTGGGATCAGGATTGAATGAGAATCCCACACTTTTCCTTTATTGTGAACCTCTTATTGACATCTGAAGTTACCCCTTTCAGTAATGCAAATAGTACATCACATGGTAATAAACGCCAGGCATTAAAAATCCATAAAGGGCCATAATATGAAAAAAATTACCCTTTTTCGTCTCCTAACTCAGTGATTTATTTGAACAGCAGTAGATAAGGGAAGATTTATGATTCATTTTCTGGCCACCTTTCAACAGCTAGCATAACATATTTGTATGCGGCCTGAGTAATGTTTGTGGTTCACTGGTTACAATCAGCGCTGGGTTATAATAGCAGGGCAGCACCACAAACAGGACCTGACACACAGAGAGAGAGAGAGAGTAATAAGAGAAACAGGGTATTACATCAAGTATTCACTGTAAATTTGTTTTACTGTGTGCATTCGAGCTGGCACGAATTTATGTGTAATCTTTTCTTTCCCAGTTAATTATTCTGTTTCTGTATTATTATTTCAGAGCAATAATGCTAAATTAAAAAAAAAAAATCTACTATAGCCAACACGTAGGACAATTTTATCATGTCTCCCAAAGGCAGGTTTGTGTTTGTCTGATGTTCAGCTTGTCTTTGAAGATGTGACCGTTAGTCTGCTGTTGACCTTGGTGACTCTGGCACTGTTCCTGCTCTCTTATCTTCCTCGCTCATCATGACTGCTGTAAAGCCAATCTTGATAAGGTTCTCGGGTCATGTGGACTCTTCAATCCCTCTACAGTCCCTTAATCCATCTCTTGAAATGACAAGCTTATGATGTAGTGTATATTCACAATGCATGCAAACATATTCTCACCTTTCCAACAGAAGTCACAAAGACTGATATATCATACTATATTTCTGCTGCTGTTACCATTCATAGACAAGAAACATCAGAGCTGTCTAGTGTCAAAAGTCTTTAGTAGAAGTGTATGGATGTGTCCACAACAAATAGCTCAATCAAAGGATAAATTGAAGCTCAGCGTATTTAAGTGTTTTTGTTTTTGTAGTTTTTGCTTTGGTCTTGTCCTCGCCATCACTGACAGTGACAGGAGTAAAGACATTTTTTGTTCTTAAAGATATACAGCAGACACAGAAAATGGTGTTTTCTCTATGTCATCCATCAGAATTTGAGCATCGTGTCACTAGAATATGTTTACATTCAACATTCAGGATCTATGATTGCATCCAATAACTTTACAGTGCTTACATTGTAGGTTTGGTTTTATTCTTTTTTTGGCAGGCACCACACAGAAAAACTCAAAAGCTGCCTTGTGCCAGATTTAGCAACCAGCTAATTTCCATTTGCAGCCCACAGAATCTGTGGTTCACCATCACCCTGTAAAGAAACCTTGTAAAAGGTTTTTCATTTGTCATCCATCTGTATAGAAGACAAATGAAAGGCTCTTGAGCTCTTATCTGAGGTTTGCTGGCTCCCTTGTGACAAATTCATTCGTACAAGAAAAAGGATCTACGCAACAGGTATTTGCCTTTTTACAGGTGTTCATGTTTGTGCAAGCATTTGCTAAGATTTATTTCCTCTTCAAAAACTATGGTCAGTAAAAAACTGACTGCTGCTATAGCAGTGCAAGAAACGATGGTACCCGTGACCTCTAGGGTGGAATAAAAAGAAGTTAGAAAACAAAGCAAAGACGTTGACCTGGAATTTTATAAATGGGGCAAGACTCTGACACACCCTGCTGTCTTTGTGTGAATGCAGCCTTTGATCCTTTGGAAGTTTCTCTGGGGAAATTAACGGGTATTCTTTTCATTCCGTAGAAACACTTTGGATTCTTTCACTGTTTCTGCAGTTTGAGTTTGTTTTATGATTGCCATGATTCTAAAACCATTTTGAAAAGAGGGAGAACAAAGCAGTTTTTTCTAATGTGTACTTAACTTGTACGTTTCACTTCTAATTTGATTAACAAATTCACCAGCGTAAAAAAAAATAAAAAATACAAAACACTCTTTGGAGACTACAGGCAGCATGAAGTCATGACAGTGATGTAATGAATGATTGCAGGGCCAAATGTATCACAGTTACACAACATGTTACTATCCAGCAAAGAACAATTTACAAGTAGTGGAAAAAAAAGATAACGCCGGGTCCATCTGTGTCGATACTTGAGTGTGAGCATATATTCGTAGTGTCACAGGCAAATAGAGTGTTTCACAGCAGGGAGATATCGACCACAAGCTGTTACTTGGAAGAAATGCTTTTGTGAGGAGAGACTTGAGGCGGGAGGATGGGCAGATTGATAGACAGGACCTATTGAACGGCTCCTTTGAACTACTGCTCTTTTAGAAGTGTTTGCATCAGAGGTGTGATTGCATATGGTGTGTCATGGCATCTGTAAAATCAAGCAGGAATTAAGGGTGGCACTCCCAGCTGTCTGTCATACCTGCCTTTATTGCCTCCAGTTTGGCTACTGGCAACACATCCAGCCACGCCAAGGACACCAGGATGCCCTTCATCAGTGTGGGGAAAAGCAGAGTTTCTTTTCTCTGACTGCACTTCTGACAGGAACCTCACAAACCTTTGAGTGCGGAGTGATTTCACATATGTACCTCTCCGTCATGAAATCACCAAGTATGATTCAACAAAGCTAATTCAAGGAGGTAAAAATAGAATCACTGCAGTGAAAGTCTTCTCATGGCAGTCAGAGGAAAAGAATATTACTCATACTTTTCTGAATGTGAAAGACATTAAAGAAATGAGTTAAATGAGTTATGTGGCTCATTTACATTTTACAGCTAAATTTTCATAATGTATGCATGCAGTAATGCAGGACTCTGGAGTAATCTAACCGGAGATTTCACTATGTGTAGCAGAATTGCAAAGTAGATATTATGGGTGTATCTCTAACAGAAAA
The DNA here is from genome assembly GCF_964374335.1 of Astatotilapia calliptera. Lineage (NCBI taxonomy): Eukaryota > Metazoa > Chordata > Actinopteri > Cichliformes > Cichlidae > Astatotilapia > Astatotilapia calliptera. Next base: position 32,443,847 of record NC_137433.1, on the reverse strand, counting down.
TAAGACAAATAAAGAGAGTTATATAAAAAATATCCTCATTGCGCTTAATTTATTCCAACCATCACCTTACAACCACAGGTAAAACAATGAATTCATAAGAGCAAGATAAATGTGACAGCCTTATTACTTACAATATGAATTTATTATTTTAATGATGACTATCATTCACCAACAAATGAGTAGAAAATGACATTTAATAAGAAGAAAAAATACGGAATTCAAAAATAAATGTTGCAATTAAGTCACACAATTATCTTCCTGCATGTCCATTAAAATAAACTGACAGGTGAACTGCATACCATTATGTTTGGCACGAACCAGAACCATCAGCTACCATTTCTCTCTTCCATTTCTTTTGTCACGGTCTATTGGTTCTACCTCACAGAGCAGGAAGGGGGGTCGGGAAATCTTAAGAAAGGCCGTAAAAAAAAGATTCCATGGCAGGTTAGCATTCAGATCCACTTTTCTTTAGCTTTATTGGTCATGCAGCAATGCAATAATGTACCATTAAGATACTGACGCAAGAAGCAGAAGAGCATCACTGGTTTGGTATTCAGGAGGTTTGGTATCCTGTGCGGTGAAGTGGAGAGGACTGACAGCAAGCAAACAAGTGAAAGTATGTGTCTGTCAGGCTTTATTGACTGCTGTGATCAACCTCAGGGTTACACTGTAAATAAAACATGCTTTACTTCTAAATAAGAGTAAAGCAGAGAGGCTAAGCCGATTAAGAGCGAAGTACAAGAAACTGACAGATTTCTCTGTTAAAAGCGTTCATACATAACCACAGTACCAAAAGCAATAAGCAGTTCCTTCCATTTTTCAGTGTCTACAACAAAAAATAATACTGAATATTATTATACTACATCCACCTTCACTTATAAATGACTTTTGTAGGTCATTGTTCTGATCTATAAATTAATATGGCAAGAAGATTTTCTTCATTTATTTCTGAATATAGTTGTATTATAGTGTTTTAATGAGAAAGTTATGCTGCAAGCCAATTACTAATGTTACCCGGGGGCTTATGTAGTTTTTTTGTATGGCTTTTACAATCCCTATTCCAAAAGCAGTCAAACACTGTAAAATGTAAATAAATGCAATGATTTTTAAATCTTATAATAGTTTATTCACAGTGGAACATAGAAAACATAGCAAGTGTTTAAACTCAAACATTTTTTCTATTTCACGAAAAAGATTAGCTCATCGTGAATTCGATGGCGTCGTCACAACGAGCAGATGTGAATTCTGCAATGGGCCACTGCATGTTCCTCCAATCATTCTCTGTGAAGAGAGTTTACGGTGCCGTTCACAAATGCAGGTCAAAGCTTTTTTATGCAAAGCAGAGAAATTCTGGAAGACATGGACACCACATCCTCAGGGCTAAAGAGCAGTGAGACCATCAACTCTTTTTATCAGCACACATTTTAAAAGCCTGCATCTCTGATGGCATGGGGGTTTCTTTGAGTCTATGGAATTGGTAGCTTGCGCATTTAGAAAGGCACCATCTGTGCTGAAAGGTAAATACACATTTTACGGTCCCATTCAGGTGACGTCTTTTTTCAGGGAAGGCCTCGCATACTGGACCCAGAACTAAGGTAAACCACATGCTACATCTTAAACACAAGGCAGACTTCCTGAACAGAGTGGCCTAAAGTAGAGAGCTGTCGCTAATTAACATTTTTTTTAGTGTGTCACGAACAGTGTTGGTCAAGTTACTTGAAAATAGTAATGAGTTACTAATTACTGACTACTTCTCCAAGAAAGTAATCCCATTACTTTACTGATTACTTATATCCAAAAGTATTTTTTTACCTTATTACTTTTTTACTTTTTAAAAACATGATACACAACCTGAATACGTAATAAAGCAATAGACCTTTCAGCCGAGCTCTATTTTTTTCTGCATAATCCATCAGATAAAATTGAATCAAATGAAAAAGTCTCTTTTTAAAACTTGTTTTATTAGTTTTAATCTTGTAACTTTATGCACATTGCATCAAGCAAAAACTTAATTATATGCAACTTTGACTTGAAATCTGTTGAACATTTAAACCTATTTTCTGCATTTTCCAGCATACAAAATAAAAGTTTTTTTTTGTGTTTACACTCACTCTTTCAAATAGATGCAAGTAAAACACAGCAATAAATAAATAAAATAAAATATTCAGTGGCACTGAGTCCTGTTGCTCTTAAATCTATTTTCACCTGTTTAGTTTGAGTGAGGCTGCTGGAGGTTTGCCCGGTGCTGCAGCGGTCATGTCAGTGGGAGGATCACATTCCCGGGGTGGCGTGCTAGGTGCTTGCTCAGATTTGAAGTTTAATTTTTCACTGTAGAAAGACATTTTCTTCCCACGCAGAGTGTACAGAGGACGCTAATCTTTATGTCAGAGTACCGTAATGTCAGTACTTCCAAGCTTTAAAAGCTGCACGGTCGTACTCTTTCCCGCACTCCATCCATTGTTGATCTGCACACGTCTGACGTCATTGTCATGAGACACTCTCACAAACGAAATCACTGTTCAGTAATGCAGTATGCTTCCGGGAAGTAACAGTAATCTAATTACTTTAAAAAATAGTAATCCCTTACTTTACTCGTTACTTGAAAAAAGTAATGGGATTACAGTTACTGCCCATCTCTGGTCATGAAAAGAAAACTACAACAAAGATGATCAAGGACTGTTGAGCGAATAGACTCCTGTATCGGACAAGAACTTGACAACATTGATCTCACAGATGTGTACAAAGTGTTGTTAAAAGACGTGAGCAGATTACACAGTGGTAAACATGCCCTGTACCAACTTAAAGTGATACATTTTCTCTGTGTAAACTAGTTTTGATAAGTTTTCTGTGTTTTACTGTGAAGAAAATAAACAGTAGGCTTATGAGATTTAAAGTGGTTACATTGTGTCTTTACTTACATCTTACACAGCATTCCAGCTGTATTTGAAATTTGCATTTGTAAATGAGAAACCCAGTAAACCCATACTTGTTAGCATAATGCATAGAAACCATAAAAACTTTAAGCTCTTACATAATATGGAATGGAACTGAAAATCACAACTTATCTTACTCTAAGGAGCCAATATTTGTTGGTTTGCTGCATAGAAATTAACATAAATCTTATTTAGAGTCTATGGAGAAACTCAACCTCATTTGATGTCTGCACCTAGAGGAAAAATATTGCTGCACACAACAGTCTTCTTGTTCACTCATAGTCAGTAATAAATCATCTCTTTTTGGGGGATTTCCTGACCTGTTTTTCCTATAATTTCCCTTAGGAGAAATAGTGAGCAATGAATAAATCAATTTAAAACAAATTATACTGTACAGTTTGAGAATAACAAGTGAAAGAAGGGAAAAACAGGAGATAAAGTATTAAGCCATGAATTTGATAACTGAGCAAAAAAAATATTAGATATTGTGGAGTCTCATTTATAAGCCAATAAAGTTTTATTTTGAATATCACTGATTAGTTCAGACAAATAAAGATTGGTGAGGTAAGATGAAAATCAAAAAGCATTTTAAGATCTTAAACTGTTATCAGACTGAGATGAGTGAAAGACTGTTTCCTGGGAGCTTAATTGAAGAATTATTAGAAAATGACAAAACTGAGCTCAAAGAAAATATCTCATCTGGTTTCATTTAAACACCAAATGCCTTCCTTTTCCTTTTGAAGTAGCCCAAGATTCCACCAGGTTTTCATGCAATACTAAATTTTTGGTTTTAACCACCACTACAAATATCCCATGTGTAAGCAAACTTAGGGAAATTTCCAGTTTATGTAGTTTCTAGAGCTAACTTTATTACATAGTCAAAAAGAACCCTGGACTGTATTACTTCTAAGTGAGGGATTTTCAAGCAAGAAGAGTTCGTTGGGGGAGTGTTTGAAAATGTAGTACAGTCAGTAGACATGTAGTTCAAGCTTATTAAGCATCCTGAACTTAAGGGTTAAATGTACTTATGTATGGAGTAGCAAGTGCAGAAGTACCCTCAGACATATTATGTGGCACTTCACAACAATTTACCATCTGTGTATGGTCATTTATTGAACTTCACATTCTGAAGTCATATATACAGTGAGTTTTTCTGTGGGATATGCACAAAACAACATGGCTGACATTGTGTGAGACCCAGCCAACAGCTAACGAAGACAGACAGCCATTCATGCTCACATTATACCTGTGGTAAATTTAGACTAACCAATTAACCCAACATTCTTGCAGAGGAAGCCAACGCATGCAGAGCAAACCCGTGCAGGCACAGGGAGAACCTGGAAGTTCTTTACCTGCAGTAAAGGCATTAAAACTCTTCACAGAGAGGCCTCTGCTGAATATAGAATATTCTTGCTTGGAGACAGCACTGCTACTACATCTCTATGTCATCTAACAATTTAATTTCTGTTTATTCTTTTGGCTAAATTCATCTTATCCAATTTGTGGGGTGTCTTTATATAATAGGCAGTTACCTCAGACTTTGGTTACAGGCTGTGTTGGGACAGACTGCTCATTGGAGTGGTTAATAAATTTGGAGGAGGAAAATGGACAAGATAACTATAGGAAGGGTATTTGACTGACTCATACTGGAAAGTGACAGAACAGCTTTGAATAAAAACATTTTTTTTCTCTGTCTTAAAGTGATGCCTACAAATGGATGTAAAATACTACTATACTTGAAACAAAAAGCTGAATTGGGGACACTGGGTAAATCAGTGTCTGTTAAGTACACTGTAAAATTCTATCTGAGATGATTTTTTCACTATAGTACATTTTCAAGCCCTAATGTATGTGGAAGCTATCCATCCATCCGTCCGTCTGCTCATCCTTTCCAGGGTCGTGGGGGGCGCTGGAGCCTATCCCAGAATTGAATATATCTTCAAACAGAATTGAAGATATATTCAGTGCATACAGTTCAGATTTAGGTGTTTTAGTAGTATACATGTCTTTTTTAAGGGCAACATTTGAGACCAGAACAATTTAAGTGTATCTTTTTCTCTGGACGAAGCCAAAAACTCCCCACAAAACAACAGAGCCAGTGGATCCCATTATTGTAGAGGCTCAGGATTTAGGTTCTCTCTTAAATTTGTCACCATTTAGCAATAACTATAGTAAAATTTTGTTCTTGTCAGCTGACATAACATTAGATGTGTGCTAATAATTCCAGATGGAGGCATATGGTATAACAGAGAAAGAGGAAGCTTTAGAGGAAACACTTCCAGTCATAAAGCACACAGAAAAAACAGTGCACCACCGTTCTCTATGAAAGATTCACAACTTGTCAGCAGTGGGAAGACTCCACACTAAAGAGACACTGTAACCTTTTCCTATCTGCTCTTGCAGACCTGTCTGAGAGGCCCATTTCCTCAGCGGGGTTCAGTCATGGAGGAGATGGTAGTGGCAGAGAGGGTTTTCCCAAATACACTCTTCATCTCAAATGTTACTCACATTATAATAAAGCCAAGCTCGAACCTTTCACGTACTCAAACACTTACACACTTTGAATCATCTTAGGAGACTACCGGGGCCTCCACATCCCTTGAGATGACTATGAATAATTGATTTTAACCAGGGAGACGTTTGCGCCCCCCCCCCCCCCCCCACCCCCAATTTCCATATAGAGGAGAGTTTCGAGGAGGTGATTCAATAGTTGACTGATACTTGCAACACTTCACCAAAGTTTGAGAAAGTACATTTTGTAGGCCTAGGATTTCCCCCCCGAGGAATTTGCGAAATAATATCAAGTTTCCGTGAGAAATCTGAATGAAATTTTATCGCGTTCACTTAGATGTCAACATTTAAAGTAACACGGTACTAAAGCAAGGCTTGCAATATACTAAGTAGATGATATGCACCAGAAATGTTTAAGAAATCAGAATATTGCCATGTTTAAGGACTTTTGCTGGAACATTTTATGCCCTCAGGATAACTGGTGCAAAAAGAAATAAATAAGCAAAAACATAACCCCCCAAAAAAGACAACAAAGAACATTTTCACTGGTGTCACGGTTATCTAATCAGATTTCACCTCACTCTTACTGAACTTGGAGTTTGCTTAACTTTTTTCAAAAGGCTACATTCCCCTGTGGTTTCTCTTTCCACCGCCTTCAGTGTTGTCTTTCATTTCTGGGTCATGAGAGGGAAAACAGACTGGGGCGTTTTTGATGTGTCGAAACGTTTCCTGTAGAAAAGGTGTGTAAACACTCAGCATCTCACTCAGGAGGTAAACATGACGAGGCTTTATTACCCTAGTTTCCACAACTTTGATGTTTGGGAGATGGCATTAACATTCTGGAGGGAGGGTGAGCTTCGTGCCGTGTTTATCTGATTTCCCTTAACCTAGGAGCTTAAAGCAGTCCATCACAAATTTTTGTGCTCTTAAGTCCTTTTCTGATTATTCTCTTGCTGTTTAGTTGCCTCTGGCTGCTGGTAACAGTCAATCTGACATCAGACAACATTTTTGAGAAACTGGAGGGCAAATATGTGCTGCCCTTTCAAAAGATGATATCTCTCCGATATCATAACACCTGCATTACTCTCAGTTCTGGGGCTTTATAAGGACTAATGGGCATCCAAACTATTTAAAATATGATTGATGTACTCTTAATGGAACATTAAATTTCATAAAACGCCTGGGGGATAACCCTTCCATGACTGGCAGCACAGGTTTCCTGATTTTTACGAATAGTGGCCTGGGTAATAAAATGCATGCAGAGTATTAGTTATGCATTTAAAACTGGTCACTCTGGCCTCTTGCGCTTAGCTTGGAGTCAGCTGGTGTCAATACTGTAAGCCCTGAGGTATCATAGTTCAGAAACCAGTGATTAAAAAGACTAATTAAGTACTGGAATGTACTGAAAAATGATTCAACAGAAATTGAATGGTGAAATTACTTTTCCACAAAATTACACACAGTAGTGTTTGATTCTTCAAACCCTAAAGCAAGTAAGTTCATTTAAAAAATATCTGTGCATGAACACTATTTTGTAGTTAAGGTTCTAGGACAATAATGACAAGTTTAGAAAAAATATTGTTACGCTTTGATTAATATTACACAAAATTTGTGCTTTTAGGCCAAGACGCTGCAGGCAACTAAACTAAACTTAAAAACTGAGTGTTTTATACACATTATGAACTAAACTTCAGCTGAAGGCTAATGAGAGAACACAAAATCGAGATGTTAACTTAACAAACTTATAGAAGCATCCAATACGAAATCAGTATTGAGGATGTCTTTTGTATTACTTTGTAGCATGTGACATGTGAAATCTCTATTTCACAACATGATTGCCTGAAGTTGGCAGTTTTTGAGCAATAATGAAGGGAAAAGGTATGTTTAGTTATTGTATTTTACAGTAATTTTTAACAGAAAAAACATGTAATCTGATTACAATAATAATAACATTAGGGTTGCTCATTTTTACAGGTTTGCAAATGTTCTCTGAACTCCTCTGGTGACTTTTATTTGCCTTTATTTATAAAGTTATGTTTATAAAACCAATTCATCAGTAAATATTTTCTCCTTGCATACACAGGCTTTATGAATAACAAGATAATACAGGACAGGTAAACATAAATGTCAAAGCATAGTACAAGATGTGAAATATTTTGAATAATGCCATTCATTTTATTTCCTGTCTTTTATGACAGCATCTCAAATGCACGATTTTTAGTTGGATCATCAAGAGCCTGTTACTTCAGGGAAGAACCAGCCTGCATCTGTTTGCCACCAGGGGTTGCTATTTCTTTCTTCCACAAATAAAGAGGTTTTCTTTTCTTCTAAATCCAATCTTTTTTCCCCTCCTACACCTCCTCCCGGTGGAAGCTCCCCAAATAGCAAAGCAGCACTTCAAACAGACGCCAACATCCAAAAAACCGTTGACAGGGTCCAGCTTGGGGCTGTCCAGTTAGGGAAGGAAAGAGAAGAGGGTGTGACGCAATGATAGATACAAGCCAAAACACCTTGGGAATACATGTTTGGGCCTGCAGTGCAGCTTATGTTGATCCTGTAGCTTCATTCAGAGGCGGATTCAGTGCAGGCGCCTACAGAGAGAGCCGTAATTCCCTCGCAGATTGGAACTCCTCTTCCCACAGAAACTTTTAAGAATGGCAACACCAGGCCAACCACGTTGGTCGTGAGGAGACACATAATCTCCAAAGAAGGCTGATGCAAGATCTCAGTGTGAATGAATAGTGTGGAGGAGAAATCCATGATAATGCTTAGTCACTAATGTCAGACTTTTGTCAGCATTTAAGGCAACCAAAAGAACTTTTTTGTCATTCATACATCTTGAAAATGCTTCACCTAATTACATAAACTGGCTTTAATGCAGAGCTTTATTGACATAAGCCTGTTAAGAGGGTTTCAGAAATGACCAGATTCGTCTTTCCTGTTTCTCCCAAACAGACAGGAAAAGCTTTTCTCTCCATCTATTCCCTTTAGTCTCTAGCCGTCTCTGGCTCCATGCATATAATCCTAGACCAGCTCAATGGCTTGCAATATGGGCCATTATTCACTCCAATACATTTTCTCTGTGTCGGTCAATAGCAAAGGACGTAGTCGGAATTGAAAAGTTTATTTCTTTCACGAGAGCAGATGGATCTGACCACAGGGGCAGCATCACAGCAAGCCCTCAACTTATGTACTCCACAGTTTTTATAGAAAAATGGTGCCCGAGGATGCCCACATTTTACCCATGCATCTTGGTTTGTTTATTTGTCCCTTTTCCCTGTCACTCAGGTGATTTAAGACATTTATTTATTTGATATTTATTAGGAAATAAGGTAAATCCTCAGACGTAACAACTTGTGGCAGGTAGCCTGACATGGAATTGCAGTCTTTCACTTCATTTACTTTTAATCTGCAACAATTCAATCAGGCAGCTTGTGTGTGCACCCGGGTTCTTCCTTGTGCTTTATCCTTGTTATATGCCTTTCTTTTTGCTCATTTGAGGATGAGATGTGTGGAAAAGGAGCGTGAGGATTTCAATTTGGCCCCATTGCAGTCAGGTGAGCTGGGAATAACGAGAATAACGAAATCAGAGAGGTGTACAGTCAAGGTAAGATATACCTGATTTTACTCAGGGTAACATTACACCATTTGTGTAGCAGATAATAAAATGTAAGCCATACCACATTTGTGTGTGGTAGCAAAGCTTTAAATAGATCTTATACCTCTGATTTTGCATGATTAAGGCAAATGACTATAATCTGTATTAGCCTTCTGTACTGTTATGACTACTGTCTCATCTATTTGCGTCAAAGTCTGCTGGATGATTATGTAGTTATAGAAAAAACAGAAGGCAGAGCAGCCTGCAAAAACTGAAATCCCATATTAATACTGTATATTTCAAAAGCATGACCAACAGCTACCATGGGGCATGGACAAATGTAATTTGCATCTAAAATCTGATTTTTTTTGTCTTGTGGTTTAACTATTTTTGTCTTTAATTACTTATTTCTTCTTCTTTAAAAAACAACAACTTTATGTCTCTGACCAGATGGATAAATGTAGCAAAGGCGCCAGATTCTTGCTGACTTTAGGCAGTTGCAATCTTAGTAGCCTATTTCTTACTGTGTTGCCAACATGCATTCAGAATCAGTTACTACTAATCTGGAAATTAAATCCTGTTTAATGCTACTGACTATATTTTCAGGCCATTTTGATAAAGATCTTTAATCTACTCTATATGGTTAATTTGTGAAAACAATGACTAATTTATTCCTCTTTTTGTTCAATTTTTCTCTTTATCAAAGATGAGAAATTCTCAGGCACTCTTGGTCCTACAGCGTTCCTTAAGCAACGGGATGCAGAATTTTATTGTTTCAAATGATTAACTCAAGTGCAAGTTATAAACTTTACATTGAATAATGAATGACACTGAAAATCTTTCTATAGAAACCAAATGTGCTTGAATGCACATTAAGGTTTAGGCTTGTGTTTTGCAACTCGCAGTCTTGCTTATCAGCAGATGAAGGCAGCAGGGGCAGACTGCTGTAGGGTAAAGCATGGTGAATGAGAGAATTCAGGGGTTTAATGAAGAAAATATTGGACAATCATTTGGCTTCAGAAGACTTGGATAATTATGCCAAACTGTTTAGGTTCATTTGTTTGCCATTTTATACACTTTTGGAACTCAGAAAGAACATGTTCAGCTGATTCAAACGGGGACTTTGGTTGTTAAGAGTATAATGTGCCAAAAACACCACCACAAAAATCATTACGTGGGGTGACTGATATTTGCTTTCAAGACTAGGTCTCAGTGCAGCACCAGCTCTCCTCTGTTTTTGTTTCTCAAGGTAATTAGAAAGTATTGTGGTCCAAGAAATTTTCAAAGCATGGAACAAGCATGAATCTCTTCGGATTTGATCTTGTTATCATAGACTGAGACATTAATGTTGAGATTGGGATTCAGAGGAAACCATACCATCTGTTACAGGCCTAGTACCTGAACAAAAAGTTCTAGTTGACAAAAATGATATACAGTCATGAAAAAAAGATTTTTTTTCACAGGACACTATGCTGTACTGAGAACGACATCACAGACTCTACAGGACTCAGCATGTTAAATGTTAAAGTTCATGGCAGTACAATTATAAAAAGATTGAATATGTATGCAAGCGTTTTCACCAGGAACCTGGAATGTCATTTGGACAAATGAAAACAAAATAGAGATGTTTGGTCATAACTCACAATACTATGTTTGGCCAAAACCAAACACCCTATTTCAGTTGCCAACCGTGGTAATAGAGGGGTGATGATTTAGGGGCTTGTTTAAAGTTGAGTATGAGCTCTTCTACTAAAGTATTGCAGAAGCCAAATGTAGGGCCATCTGTCTGAAAGATGGAGCTTTGCCCAAATTGGGTCATGCAACAGGACAATGATCAAGCACGCTAGCAAATCTAGTATAGAATGGCTGAAAACAAAAAGAATCACAATGTTGCAAAGGCCCAGTCATAGCCTAGTCCCCAACCTCACTGAAATGCTCTACCAAGACTTGAAGGGATCTGTGCATAAGCCAATGCCTGCAATAATGTCTTAAAGAAGAATGTGCAAGAATTTATCTAATGAGATGTGAGAGACTGATAAAGCCACACAGAAAATGATTACTTCAAATTATTGCTGCTAAAGGTGGTTCTACAAGCTACTGAAATCACAGGAAAAAAAGAGGACTGTTAAGAGTCCCCCCCCCCCATTTTAGTTTTGTTATATTTAGGTTTTCTTACATGTATTTATATTTGCATCCACAGCAGTACTTAAAAACCAAAGTGAGAGGGTGCTGGATTTGTAGGATCAGCTGACATCTTGTGCCAGAAAGTGTATAAAGTGTATGAATGACCTTAGCTTATAGGGGGTAATCATTAAACATTTTCAGTGACAAAAGAACCCCGTGATGCATTGGAGTTAGAAAATTGTGGCTATTGGATCTGAAAGTGGTCTGACCTTCAAAGTTTCCCCCTGTCAAGAGAGCTTTAGGTGGACTGTTTTTGCAGAAATAAAAGGTGCCACATGTCACCTGAGGATACAAAGTTGGCGGTGCCCTTTTGTGTGCAGCCAGTGGTTCGTGGACTCTGCTGACTCTGTCAGACTGACCAATGGTCTGTTAAACATTTGAAAATGCCAGCCAGCACTTTGGATATTTTTATATGCGCACTTGGAGTGACTGAGTTTGGAGGAGCCCCAACTTTTATGAAACATTTTAGACTTTGGAGATTACAATTGATCAGGTCTCTTTTGACCCAAAATAGGTGCTTCTTCAACTGCTACAATATGCATTCACCGCCATTTTAATGGTTTTTTTAATTGCCTGTTAAAGGGTGCAGACAGTATTTATAACTTTAACACAAAAAGATAAGACGAGTGAGGTTGAACGTAGCAGATACACAAAGAAATAAACTTAATAAAGTGGAGTTCAGTAACACATTTGTCACTCTTTGTCAGTTGCCACTTGGAAATATTGGTAACTTGGAAGTATTACAGTGTCTAAGACCACATCTCTAGGTTAACTACTGTACGTGTTTATTTGCTCTTTGCTTGCTGCTGGTGTTGACAGCACCTTAAAGGCAGCACTGCCCTGCCAAATGCCAAACATGTCTATCTAGACTGTTGCGTCATTTTACCACCACAGAACTGCTAAGCTACAGCTGTTCATTTCAGAGGGTCACTCTGCACTGTTATGCAGCTGAGTATCCAACTGGAGAAGATGACACAAAAAAGCTGCAGTGTCTTTTAACTCCCTTTCTCTTTTAAAAACTATAAATCACTTCCTACTCTTGTTTTCCCAGGAGTCAATTTACACACTGACCGCAGTCTGAGCAGCTAAATTGGCAGTATTGTGTATGCAGCTTTGCGTCATTACAAAGGTTCTAGTGCATAATAAGTGCTATGCCTTCAGCCTCATGGATTATAATTTAGGCATTTGGGGTTGCAAGCCATTCATCCCCCCGGCTTTCCAGCGGTAGAAGGAAATCAACCACACACCCACCATTCATACGGTAATCAATCACACTTATGATTTTAGTGTAATGTCGGCGAGCAACCGGAATGCTCAGGGTGAGAGTAATTAAAAGGAAAAAAAAGAAGAAAACAAAGATCAGAGAAACCGACAGGGCAGGGAGGGTGTATTGCGTTTATGTGCTGTGTTGTGGGATTGCCTGCGTCCACACGCTGAGCGTATAAGTGTGTGTGTAAGTGCGCATGTATGTATGTGAGAGACAGAGTGACGGGGGCGATACAGAGAAGGGAGAGACTACATATCTGATCCACACAGAGAGCTTCCTTTCACAAAAACACTGAAGACTGAACAACTGGATTGCACTGCGCCCAGTGCTCACGACCAATTAAGAGCCAGCGAGTAATTATTGTCTGTAAGGATCCGGATGCGCCCTACTTTACCTGCCATCATATCGGGCTTTTAAGACACACATTTAGATCTTTTATGCTATTCACTCATCATTAAAAAAAAGATTTTTAACACGTCGTTTCTGTGGATGAAGCTGGCTGGAGCCTGAGGACGGAGTGCGTCAAGTTAGCGCATGTATCCAACAAGTGGATGCATGTGTTTCATCACGGCAGGCAATCATCGGGACTAAAAAAAACACAAGAAATCGATGGATTCATAACCCGCAATTTTATCACAATTGTTGTTTACAGCAGAGACGGAAAACGTGCTAATTAGCTCAGATGTGGAGGTTGTCTGAGCTGATGGTGATGTTTCTATGTGCGCATTTTGTCGGTGTTCTGCACTGCTCCTTTTACTGACTTTGTGTGTTATTCCTTCTAAACATATAACAACTGCAGAGAGGTAAGAGCCCCCCCACACACATTTTCTTGCTCTTCATTCATTGACCAAAAGGCATATTGAGGCGGACACGCTGCGGAATCCACGTTTTCCCTTCGCACCCCCAGCCCCTCATCCATGGATTTGCTTTTCCGTCGGTGACTGAGCGGGGAAGTTAGGATCCTCTCTGTAGACATTTCTGTATGACGAGGGCGCAGGTGGTATCCAGAGGTCGCAGCCATGCCGATGCATCCAGTCACCTCCACGCTGATGTACCGGGGGATCTGCACCATCCCTGACATCCTCTCCTACAGCGCGCCGGTGAACCTGCCTGAAGACGAAGTAGAAGGTGAGAATAATGATACCTGCTCACATAAAACTGAATGTTATCAGGACTTGTGAGTATACGGGAGGTGTTACTTTGTGCAGCGGCAGTGTATGTGGCCGCGGTCAGTTCCTGCGGTGGAGTTCTTTGGTTTTAAACTGACGCGCGGTCAGGACCTTGGACAGCGCTCGGAGAGCTTTGATTTAATACAGAAGTATCGAGACTAGAAGTGATTTGGATTTTAAGGGCAGTTTTTATTTTCACAGTTCCCTTTCTTTATCTTGTTATATAAAACAGAATGTGCTACAATAATCCTCATTTTCGATTTTTTTTCACTGATTGAATAAAAAAAAAATTGTTTTCTGTCTATTCACATTATCACATCATTATTTTCCATAAGTTCAAAGCAGGATTTCTTAAGAAAGGAATTTTGTTATAAAACGTTGCTCTGTGAGGTTAGTGATGCATTGGCTCGATCTAGTACCAGAAGCTAGGGCTGGAATTCACTGGCCTGTTAAGCCTGGCCACACTGACACTGAATGGTTTAGAGATATTTTATGCATCTTATCCCCATCTTTCCTGAAGAATGTGAAGCATTTGTCCCACATCTGCAAGATTATTAAATTAAGGGTAAATCCCATCATTTTTAAAAAAGTTGAATACATCTGAAACATCACAGCACTAAATATCAACACCAAGAAGCATGCTGAAAAATGACAGCTACACAGGACAATGTGTATTTCAGGATCATGAGAGCGTTTATGCCAGGAGTGCTTGCAATATGAACCTGTGACATCTGCACATTATCATACAGCAGCCCCTGAGACATGACTGAAGTCCCCAAGTGGATGTGATTAGAGGAAGTTCTTGTTTTGCTGCAAGTGTGTTTATGCTGTAAGCTGACATATTAATGCTAAATGATTCGTCCCCTGCACCTCTGATCCTTTTCCCCCCATAATGATTAAACGCACTTTCTTTGAAAAACAAAGGACAAACACATTTCTGACAAATTCGACTCCTTCGCTGGACAGATTCAGAGAGATGAGTGGGCACACAAACCTTTAAAACCTTTTCTTGACAGCTGCATTTCATGTATATGTGTGAAGTACAGACAAGCCTGGTCTTGTGAAAAATTTCTGTCTGTGAGTGCTGGAGCACAGACACCAAGAAGCAAACTGCTAATGTTACCTGCAGGTGCACAAATTTTGTCTCACATAAACAGGTTTGCATTTGCAATACTTGCAAAGAACCACTTGTAAACACATAATACGGTTGGCATCTTCACACTGAGGTTGATGTTAATTATAAAAGCTGAGTGGAAGAGGCCAAATATATATTGGTTTTGACTCCCAGAGGGTATTCAAAGGCAGAACATCCCCAGTGCATTTTGAACATTCTGTTTCAGAAAACACCAGAAATATCCAGAAAAGCTAAGATACGTAATACACATCTCCCTTGTTCATTTAATGCTTTTTGCCTTTTTCTTTTCTTTCTTTTTTTTGCTTTGAAATCCAAAAAATAAATAAAATAAAATAAAGATCAAAGAGATACATGTCAATGCCAAAAGTGATCCTTGCATGATGTTATGCTCTTAATTTCAGCATTGCATCACAGTGCTTTATTGTCAAACATGTGTACTTCAGGTTTCAGAAGTAGCTCTTGACTGTTGAGACTGACAAATCTCAGTTTTCTTTTCACCCCACCCAACCACTTTACTGTCAGCTCTGGATGCAATAAACAAACAACACTTCATTTTAGCTGCAATTAGTCAAATCCACTTATCTGCCACATGTGTCAGGAGACAAAGTGAGCCATTTGGGTTTTACAGCTCAACTTATAGTGGCAGTTTGATTGGAGAAGGCTGTGGTAATGCACAGTTAACAGCAGTGACAGAGCCTTTTGCAGCTGTTGTGATGCTGTGTGAGGGATGCCTTAGAGAAAGCGAAAGAGGCAGACTTTTAAGCCAGCGTCAATGAAGGGATTTGAACATTGTTGTTGTTGTCGTTGTCAAGTGACAGCTTCACAGCTTTTCCCACTAGAAAGCACAAAATGAGAATAATATAGAACATGACAGGGCTGAATGGTTTGTTGAATAATAGCAGAAAAAGAAAATGAAATGTTATGTGCCAGTATTGGTGCTTACTTTTAGTTAACTAAATTTTAAATCTATGGAAACAATATTGATATTACTCTCATTATTGTTTTCAGTGTCGCAGAGATGGAAGACAGTAACGCAAGCTGGAGTTAATTTATTCTGTGCAACCACTGCAGCTCTTAGAAAGTGTATTAGCCAGTATTACCATAGCTTCATTTCCTATTTAAGCTGTAGACAGTATATAAAAGATGGGCATAGCTTCTGAGTCCTCTTTCACCCATAAATTGAACAGTAAAGCTTGAAACAGCCTCTGAGTCTAAGAAGTGAAGCCAGTTTCAGTTTTCTGTGAATATAACTTAATGCTCATTTTGTTCATTACTCATATTAGTCACTATGAGATTGTCTGTTATTAAGAAACAACTTCTGTCCTGTTGTTAGTAGGAACATAAATTGTTTCTGTTTATATTCTTAATCCAAATCTGCTGAGCACCTTCGTCTTCCACACAGCCAGAAAACCTATGTAAAACATCTCAGATGGAGGTTTCTATGTGACGTAAAGGCTTGTGCATTTTGCACTCAGACTCGCCCTTATTTTCTAGATGTTGCTGTCAAAAGTAGCAAGAAAGTGATGAGGAAGAATAAAAGTCGTAGGACCTCTTGCATTAAAAACAGACATACATATTGTATAAAGATGCCACTGCAGTATTGGTGAGTGGTACGCTCCAGATGCCAAACATGATTTTTTTATGTGTGACATATTTTAACACAAAATCACATTTGGGTGATTTATTTATTTATTTATTTTTTAAATGTGCAGCTTATATAACGAATAACAGAAAAAATGTTTTTCTTCTTTATGTAACGACAAATTTTAAGTGAAAGACGAGGAGACAAGATTTTCATTCTGGATCTTAACTGACAAATTATGATCAAAAATAATGCCCAAACCCTAAATATGGATATCTGGAATAATATGGCTACTAGTACTTAAAGGCAATTTTAACAAACTGAACTTCCAGTGATAAAGTATTTCCTAGATTGGAGACACTGCAAATATTGAAAACATAAAAATTTAAAATATATAGTAACATCATTAAACATATTTTGATAAAATTTTGACAGCAGTGACGTTTCAGAAATGACTTGTAAATGAGGAACGCATTACCCGAGCGACCCTGTGGCTCTTCTCTAGAGAGGGACGAGAATTGGCTGGAAGTGTGAGGTGTCACAATCATCAGCTTGGCCGTCAGAGATTTGTCAGAAAATGAAATAGCACATTAGTGAATATGTGTATGTGAGCGCATGTAGAGGCATAGGAGGCTAAAGCCCTATTGGCACACATAACCAAGTACTTGATTTTCAATTACTGGCTTGGACACCCAAGGGAATGGACCAGTGGCACCAAACATCTTGACCAAGAAGGCTGTCAAAGCTATAATTGAAAAAAAAAAAGAAAAAGCAACTCAATTTTTTTCTAATGCTTTGTGTGTGTGTGCATGTGTGTGTGTGTGTGTGCATGAGAGAAACTTAGAGGTGGTAACAACTACTTTAATGTACAGTAATGTGACCATAATTTGAATTGGACTCCAGATTGTCCATTTCCCCTCCTACACAAGAGGAAAAAAAAAACAGTTGGTCATATTACAGGTGCTCAATATAGTTTAGACCTCCTCCACCACTACACACACACACACACACACACACACACACACACACACACACACACACACACACACACACACACACACACACACACACACACACACACACATTTATATATACACACAGCTCAGTGTCAATATCACTGCAGGTGGAATTAAGTGGGTAGCCCATTTCCACACAGCCTAACAACAGCACTATTGGAAGTAGCTTCAAAATAGTCCCAAGGCTGAGCTTTAAGCATTTGTATCAGGTCCCAGAGAAAGGCTCATGGAAATAGATGCCAGGAGATGCTGGTACACACGCAAACAATAAGAGAGAAGCAAAATGTTTGCATTTTCTTAGCAAACTTGCGATAATACAGTTTGTTTATTGTTGCAGTTGAAATCTCCTCCGCCTTTTCCCCTGCACTGTTGAAATACACAAGAACATTGAAGGAAACATCTGCTGACACAACTTTTAGTTCCATCTTTTCTTCATTCCCTCTGTTTTATGACCGTGAGGACATCTTTGGAAGGAAATGTGCTTTTGTATCGTTTTTTAAATCAGCCCCAAATTTCCTCTGTTGCTGACAGACTCTTGGAAGCTTCGCCCCGAAAAAACACTCTGTATTCATCATGTATTCATCAGTAGTAAATAAATTCGGGCATTAAGGCAAATTAATCCATTTGACATACTTATGCAAACTGCTCAAAAAGCCAAACAAAAGGATAACTCGCCAGTTTTCTAATAACATAATTTTCTGCCTAAAAGCAAGACCATTATGATGGCTATTTATGGAAGGAGTAAATGAATTCATAACAAAAATAAGTAAATATCACATTAGCATTATATTCTACATGTCTAGCTACCAGAAGGAAAATGTTAGTGCATATTAGTTTCAGCTATTTCACATGCTTGCAGGTATTATTACTCAGCACATGCAGCAAAATAAACATGTAAGCAGTCAGTATTTGACATAATTTGCATAGAATTTACAGTGAATAGACATTGTATTCGAAGATTTTAATAAAACCTGTCTTTATTTCTACTTTCACTGTGTTGGTATTAGTATTAAAAAAGATTCTCTTAATCATCATTACGGAAAGATGCAAGCATATCCCGACCCCAACCTGTCACAGAGCACCAGCAGGGACAAATCTCTCACGGAGCATTTTAAACTCACCAATTAACCATCTACACAGCAATTGAAATCAGTGCAGCCTACAAAGTTATCTCTCCATTTGTGCACACTTGTGGCAGAGTGAGGGGGCTTTCCTCGTCTCAAGATCAAACACAGATTCGACTGTCGTCTGCACCCCTCCCGTGGCACAGAGCCGCCGAGATGGTGCAAACGGGAAGTGACTGGAACAATGAGACTGAAATCAGTGAGACTGAAAGCTGGATTTAGAGATACTGCATTTTTAGTATTATTTTATGAAATATCAAACAAATGATGGTGAGAATTTACCACTTCCTTCATATATTTGTGGTTACAACAATATCACTAAATGGAGCTTTATATGTTGCTTTGTGCCAGAGAAAAAGACACTCTGGTGGGAGAGAGAGGATGTGAATGTGAAACCTTCCTCAAACAACCAGCAGAGTTTGATTATTTGGATGATGAAACTACTGAAGTCAGCGTTTTTGTGGTAGTGTACAGGACTGACTGCAGAGCTTGTTTACTTCATCAAAATGCATTTAGAATATTGAATATTCAGATTTCGTTTATTCAATGAGTTTTCCTCTCAGTACCAGGCATTTAACATTTACTGGGGCTTCTTTTTCAGTTTTTTTAGTCATTCCCTTGGCAGAGTTTTTGTGACTGCAAATCGTTTTGACTGACAGCTACTCAAAAAAAACCACCGACACCACTGTGTTTCTAATGGCATAAACTGCCTGTGAGGCGTTGTTGATGTTTCTGCTCGACTCCTACTGTAGCTGCAGCAGCAACATTGACTCATTTCTTTGCCCTGAGGTGGAGGGTTGACTTCCATTCCTTTGGAAATACTTACATGAATACAAATGAAGATATTTAAAGACACCGGCATCTGCTCGGAAAGACAGAAATTATGCGTATAACGTATTGCTGGTGCAGAATCCGTAGGCGTTGCGGGGGTGTACTTCTAAGGGGTCAACTGAGACCATTTTAAAGCATATATATTGCTAAGAAGATTTGGACATAACAAATGACCAGTGCTGATAGATGAAGATACGCTGGCTCATTTTCAGGAGTGTGGAGTGTGCAAACGATCCAGAAGTGTTTACCAAAACCAAACACTTATTTTTCTCTCCTATTCACATCAGCTATCGACTGCTATTTGCATGCTCTCTCCTAGGAAGCCAAAATTAGCTCAATTATTGTTCTCGTTCAGAAAAAAACACCATGTTTTACCCTTAAATTGGATCCCCCCAAAAAACATGGCTTGGATCCTTGAATCCTTGAATGCTTTCATACCCTCCTGCAGAAGAGTTTGTTTTTATCTAAACACTTTCTCTTAAAAAAATATATTGAAAAAAAAAATTAACAATAAAGTGAATCAAGCTAATAAATGAAGTGCCTTTCTACTGCTGAAACCATCGCTCTTGTACTCACAAATCAAGTCCTTTTCACATTGATACAAGTCTGCCAAACATCAAGCTCAAGCTCAAAAGGGCTTTTGTTGATTAACAAAGAAGAAGGACGCACAGCAGCACAGACTGCTGTAATTTTTCAATTGCTCCAATTTTTTTAAAAAAAGCCAATAAAGCCAGCATATTCATTATGAATTTGACTTTTTATGCACATGGATTTGTGAGTACCAGTGAAGGACGGTGAGATAATGTTGCGTAAGTTTAGAAGAAAGATCAAAAACCTGCAGAAAAATCTTACGGAAAACTCTTTCCTGCCTACTATAAAAAATGATAAAAAAGGATATATAAAAAACACAAGCAAGACAAAAACATTAAAATAATTAATTTTAGAAGAGAAACCCAAGTGACAGGTGCGTGTCACTTGGGACGGCCATTAAAGCGCCGTCCTTGTATGTAATCAGGCTGAGGATAATAAATCTCACTTTGTTTTTCTTCCCATCTCTTCTCAGTTCTGCGTAGATGCAGGGTCATCTTACACAGCCTGTAAGACAAACAGGCAGGCAGACAGGACTGGATTTGAAAATGGATTTCATAAATGTATCACCTGCCTGGATGGAAAAGCTCTGCTTGACATAGATGGTGAAAAAGATGTTAACTGAGCCTCAAATGAGCCTCTTCTTAGAGGGCAAAGTGCCCCAGCACCACAGGTGTCACCACAAGGTCACAGACACACACAAAAAAACCTTAAAGGGTTTGAAAATTGTCTACCAGAAAAATATATGAAGGTTAATTTGATTAAGAGAATTTTAATTTTGAGGTTATGGAGTTGAAAAGCAATTTTTTTTCAGTACCATAAACAGCAAGCATAAAGCAGGGTGGGAATGGGCCTGACTTTATCTGGAGGTGACTGGATCACATCTCCATTCAAAACTCTGATGTATTGTTTTCACACTTTTTTGAATAAATCAACAAAATAAGGGGAGATTTTGAGGTATTCAGATATATATTTTTTCTCTGAACAAAACCTCCTCTATGCAATATTTGTGGTGATATGACAAACAAAGCATTTCCCCCAATTTATTACCTAAGCAGAAGACAAGTCTTCATTTCTTTGCATACATCTTTTCTTCATAATGAGGAAAAGAAAAAGTTAAAGTCTTGACACTGACATTTATTATTTTCCTGACCCTTGTTATAGTTTAGTTATTTGACATTTCGATCCCATCGATATCTATATACTCATATAAATTCTGAGTTAATCAGTCAGTGTAATCTGGTATGGCATTCTATCACGCCAAAATGGGTTTTGATGAAAAACATGTGCTGCAGACTAACGGGGAATATCATGAAATGCTTTGATTATGGCTGCCTGGTGGCTTCAAGTTAAGTCATTTATTTCCAACTTGATTGATTGCCACAAAGAAGTGAATCCCGCAGACTTTATTACCTGTGAAATGAACTGTGATGAGTTCTGGGAGGTGAAGTGCTTTTTCTCCAGGGTAATATTCCTTTCCTTTGATGAACAATACACCAAAAGTTTATCACGCAATAATGGTGGTAGAAAAACAACATCCATAAGTGAGTGTGCACTGTTAGCCTGGTGGAACTGATGGGGGGAATGTACTGTGTAGTGGAGGCTTTTGATTCTTCCTGACTGACCTGTGCTTGAAGTGCTTCTGACGGGTTTTTGTCTTGTGGCTATCGGGCCCATCTCAGCTTGGCATCATCTGTGATAATGAAAACTTTATGCCTTGCAAAGAATAAGAGTGAGAGAAGAAAGATGGAAAGATCTCCATGTTTTTTTTTTCCTTTTCAGAAAAGAAAAACTGAACATCAGACTAAAATTTCACTGCCTGTCACTGGCTACAGTCATTCAAATAAAGTTTTTCCCTGTGGTCACTTCAGTGCTGCATTGGCAAAGTTAAGGCACTTTAAATTTTCTAACGAAGGGTGGAATTTCATTTCAAACCCAAAGACGAGCTTCCCCCCCACACACACACACACACTTCACCATATACTCCTTTCAAATCCCCAAGAGCCTTATTAGAAGCCTGTTATGGTAATATTTAAATCTTTTGGATGTCCAAGTCAGCCCATATCCAGCTAAAGATGGATTAAGGTTGCTATGAGTGTTTAAAAATAGTCACCCAAGGTTTGCACACACAGAGCAGAGCAGTGTTTTTCTCACAGTGATAAGGTCTCACATAAAGAGTGGGTGTGCTTCAATTACCGATCCAAAGCAGCCCTAAGCAGATGCAGGTCTGAATGAGGCAAAGAGGATCCCTGGCTCTGAAAAACAAGCCCTGGATTAGGTTCACGGATGCGTTGCTGTTACAAAAGCCCTGGCATTAGTCTGCTCAAAAAAACACCATGTGTAATTGGCAAAAGTTTTAAGTGAAGCTAAATTTATCCTGAAAATGGTTAAAAACCAAAACACTCAAAACTCTCAAGTAAATATTTTCATTGTTTAATCTATTTTCTGATTTTTTTTCTGTCTTAGCACTTTAATATGTTAATATGCTGTGTATTTGGTTAGTATTAAACTATAATATGTGTGACAGGATAAAAGCAAAAAACAAAGGGGGGAAACTAATCTTTATTTTTGACCCATTTATCTCATATTAGATCTGTAGAATAGCAACTGTTAATATCAATTTCTTAACTTGTTAGTACTAAAATAAATTAGACATTAATGTTACTTAATTAACTTTTACCTGTCAAAGAAAAAGTCCCAGTGTTGCTTAAAGGAAAACACTGCAGAGAAAGTGGAACTTGCGAGCCTTGTCGAGCCTTTTCCATTTATATGCATGAATAAGCTCCACTTCTAAGTGGTTCCTCACTTTGTTTAGAGCTGTGTACAGACTGTTTAGCAACTCCGTGCTGCTGCAAGGATGCAGCTCAATTCACTGATAAACAGCAGTATACAGGGAGCGTAGTGCAAAAGGGAGTGCACTGCACCTTTCTCTTGTGGGTGTTCTGCTTTAGAAGCTTGGCTCTTTCAGCCGCTGAGCTTAACTTGAGGTTTCATCCTATGTCAGATCACACCACAGGGGACTATGTGGCATTGCATCTGAAGGCCAACAAGCACCTCTGTACATCAAAGCAAATATCACATGCTTTCAGCGAAAATATTCCCACTTCCCTGGTGAAGCTATGGTCCCAGAAACAGAGCTGAAGAAGCAGCTTTAAAAAGAAAAAAATCGATTAAATGATGTATATTAATAAGGCAGAAGCTGAAAATTACATTAGTCGGAATTTAAAAGGCTGGAAGCAAAAATAAAAACTTTTGGGATGCAGTGTAAAATATAAATAAACACAATTCAATGGTAAACCCATATTTTATTCACAAAAGAATGTAGAAAACATCACATTTTTAAACTGGCACACTTGAATGGTTCAAAAAAGTTGGGACAGCGGCGTATTTATCCATGTATAGCATCCCATCTTGTTTTAACAACAGTCTGCAGGATAGTTGTTGGACTTCTAGGAGAGGAATGTTGTGAATTTAGCTGCTCCGCAGTCCTGGGTCTCCTTTGTAGTGTTTTTCATTTTATGATGTGCCAAATGTTTTCAGCTGGTGAAAGGTCTCGAGCGCTTGCAAGCCGGTTCATCACCCAGACCCTAATATTTTACGGGGGTATGTGTTGCTCTAAAACCATTCAACATTTATTGTGCTTTTCAATGTGTGTGAGCATCTTCCATAAGCAATAATACACAACCCATACCATCAGATATGCAGGGACCTGATAACATGTCAGGTGGTCTCTTTCCTCTTTAGTGAAGAAAATGTGATGTCCATATTTTCCAAATAGAATTTTAAATTTAGATTTGTCTGACCAAAGAACAGGTTTCCACTTTGCCTCCAATTTTAAATGAGATCAGCCCAGAAAAGACTGTGGTGTTTCTGGATCATATTCATATACACCCATTTCTTTGCATCATAGCATTTAACCTACATTTGTGGATAGCATGGTGAACTGTGTTCACATACATGTCCCTGAGTCCATGACAAAATCATTCCTGCAGTGCCACCTGAGGCCCTGAAGATCACAGGCATCCAATATTAATTTTAGGCTTTGTCTCTTGTGAACAGAAATTTCTAGATTCTAATAGTCTTTGATGATACTTTAAACTGTTAATGATGAGATATTAACAGTTTATGTTGAGGAACAATGTTTCACACTTTGTAGAAATATAGATATATATTTTGCAGATAGGTGAACATCTGCCCATTTTCTGAGAAACTCAGCCTCTAAGATGCTCCTTTTCGTATCCTGTCATGTTACTGACTTGTTGCGATTCAGAATCTAATGAGTTGCAAAAAGTTCCTACAGCTGCTTTTATTTAGACCTGTGTACAAGCCTTTTATTGTCCCATCCCAGCATTTTGAGATTTGTTACTGCCATCAAATTCAAAATTTCTTAATACAGAACAGTTTCTCAGTTCATAAATTTGATATGTTCTCTTCATTTATTTACATTTTATGCAGTTTCCTAAGTTTTTCTGAGCTGGGATTGTAAAAACATAGCATTTTAAAGGGAACTGCTTGTCACTTGTACGGCCTCTGGTCAAATTTGACATTTACAAACAACTTTTTCTCATTTTTAAATCTTTAAAATTTATTATGCATATCCTGAGAGCCAGCCTATTCATTTATGCCCTCTGTTTTTGGTCTATATCTTTTGACTTATATGAGCGACCTTACAAAATCCTGATGTACTAAATAGAGGACATCCTGGGCTTTCAATTGATATTTCATGTGGCCTCCAAAGAGGCAGGAAATCCCAAAAAAGTTCATTGGGAAGGTTCTTTTTTCTCAGTTCTCAGGAGGATATGCTGATTTCAGAAAGCTGCTTTCTTATGAATTTTGTTAACAAGTTAAACAAAGGAAAAAAGTGAAAACATGACTAGGTACAAGTGAGTGAATGTAAGGACAAGCTTCTGGCTCGGTAGCTTTCACGATCTTCTGCATCTTCCCATTAAAAATGCCCTCTGGCACTGGTGCCCAGAGACAATGATGCCATTTTAAAGGCTAGCTAGGCTGAGCATTTAAAACCTGTTATACTCAACTTAAACAAGTATTTGTCTCTTTGATTAGTGTGCAGTGCAATTTAATTAATTGATTTTTCTTTTTTTTAATTATTGTTATAGAGAGAGTGTCTTCTTTACAGTACAGTTAGTACATAATACATATGAGTCCAGTCCATTTTGGGCAAAAGAATAAAATTAAAAGGAAAGAATAAAGCTGTATCTTCTGGGTAAAATTAAGATATAGTGCTATCTCTTTGAGAATTTATTTATCTGGATAGAATGTGGTCAAGAATAGAAAAATTAATTATTTTAGAGACTGATTAGTCAGCCTAGTCAGCCTATGGAGATTACACATGGTCTTCTTTACTTCAGAGATTTGTTACTTCATTCAAGTAGCACTCTGGCCTAGTTTCATGTGGAACCAAGTGGTTTTGATAAAATATTTGAACTAACTCTAAATTTTCCAGCATTATGCTCATGTATCTCACAGGACACGATAATCCATTCATTATATTTCAAGCCTGTACAACACAACAGTTTCAGTATTCTGTAAATGATGTTTGTCACCACATAAAATCATCCTCCAACAGGTTATTTTTAAATAACAAATATAATGATACACTATAACTACTAATAGTAACACTGCTACTTTGGCCTTTGATCCATGAAAAGGCTTTCATGAAGGAGATCATTTGCAAAAACAGTTTTGGCACCTCATTTGAGAATGTGCTTGCTTCCTGCAAGGCACCAACATGTTTTAGCAGCAAGTGTCTGCTGGAAAGCCCCTCTTTCTAAAGTAAACAGATGGAGCAGGGTCCTCAGGTGGATACTGAGCTATTATTTTTTCTATAAACAATAACATCATACCCAGTGAAGGAAAAAACACAGCTGGAGGCTCTCGGTGATTCAGAATATATCTTCAGTTAGACATTTTGCAGTGGAAATTGATGTCAAAACAGCTGCTGTGAATGTCACCAGACTTGGCTTTATAAATTGCATATCCACACGTAATCTGTTGAAAAACATGATTTTTAAGTAGCCTTGTCCCCTTCGTGCAGTTTCTTTTCTATCCTATGCATTTACTTGATTGTAACAGACTATTTCCTGGATTTACTACTATACAGTACAGCACAATTATATGCTCTTTTCTACCATCACTGACATTTTATGGGTTTTTTTTCTGCTGAGAAATTTGTTGTACTGTCACACTGTCGATATTACCTTAGGCTTGTCTATTCATTACCCTGCTTCAAATGATGTACACTCGTTTAGCATTAGAGTTCAGTAATTTAACGGCAGCTACTGGCTGCAAGCTGAAAAGTATTTTAAAAAAACAATTTTATTTTCCTTACCCAGAAAGCTTTTATTGGAACTAAATCATATAATAGAGACAGGTTATGTATTATTTAGTAGCAGCATTCACTTATTGTTTCCATTATTCATTCCAAACCTACTCAACATTTTTCTTATTTACACACCTAAATTATCTTTGTCTTTACTCTGACCTGATCTAAAACTTCCTCAGACGTGTGGGGAATTTAAATGTTCCTGAATCTTATTACAAAGTCCGCATGAGATTTATCATCAGTTGTGAGGGACCAAGCAGCCAAAGCAAAGAGGAAACAGGCAAAAAAGTATCTTCAAAAAGGGTTTTCTTTATTTTAACCCTCAAAAAGTCCAAAATTAACAAAATTCAAAAACATATTTAGCAGGCCCATAAAAGAGGTCAACTAAAAATAACTTTACGAAAAGTAATTTCCAGAAACTTAAACAAAACAAAGTGAGACACAACTTAACTCACAAACTGACCTAATTACAAAGACACATGAGGGTAGCTTTTATAATGATTTGGCCAAACCATTTACACACAATAGGGGGGAAAACAAAAACACACTAATATTAACTAAGCACAGAATAACCTAACTAAACCTAAAACACCCCTGCTCCTGGTAAGCCCATGGTTGGTCCTGCTGAGCAGGCATGTTGTTCCCAGAGTCCTCAGCCACGCCTTTTGCCCAGACAGGAAACAGCCACCGCCCAAACCCAGGTAACTCAAAGAAAGAGAAACATAATTAATATAACAAAACATTTTAGAAAAACCACACAATGCTACTATGTGCGCGCCTCATAATATCAGTGTTAGGTTTAACCAAATGATTAATGAAGAAAAGCAAACTAATAAAGTGAAAAAATGGACTGACTTACCCCTGTGTAGCTGATGCCATCACATCGGTCTTTAGTGATACATTTCATCTCAACAAACGAATTACAAATACTGCCAATCTGACATGTGATTTCCTGAGCACTATGTATTGTCTCTTTAAGATTCATCCCCAGCTCTGCTCTTGTGTGCTAATCAGGCTTGTAAGACGAGGATGTGACAAGTTTCAAATTGTAGGTGACTCGGTCGTGGATGTTGTTGCATAAATTAAGGGATTCAGTCCCTCGTGAAAGGTAAACAAGTGGAGAATGAAGGGAAATATGCAGTGGGGCAAAGAGGAGCAATTAACTGCTGAAAGATTTCCCATAGTGATTGAACTCAAGGTTTCAAAGTTTAGAAGAAGCTTTCTGCTGACACAGAGTAGTTGCAACACTTAATGCCCTTTGCTGTCGAGTTTGTTAGTTTATGTTTAAAGTAAGTGCTGTAAAAATAATACTAAAAACAAAAGAAAAAAAAACACACACACACATTACTCGGATTTCTTACTGTTGTAGTGTGGATTTCTAGTTTTCTGTGATGGGGGGAAAAAAAAACACTTAGAGTACCTCAGCCTCAGCTGCACTTAATTTGAACACTATCTGTCATAATGCGGCAGTGTGCAGGCAGGATGGGGACCCAATCGCAAACTCACGGAGGCAGGAATGAACTCAAAATTCACAGCTTTATTGCTGGAGAGCAAAACCATGCAAACTAAACTGGGAAACTATAACACACAGCCATGAATAAGGGAGAACACGACGCAGAACTGAGAGAGACGCGGACATAAATACACAGAGGGTTAACGAGGGAAGTGGGGGAACACAGGTGACACTGATAATCATAACGAGACACGGCAGGAGTAAACACAACACTGGCGGGAGACTGTCAAAGTAAAACAGGAAGGGCACAGAGGTGCAGACAGGAGGAGAGAGAAAGCACGGGGAGAGCACAGACATACCGGGCTGGGGAAACATGGAATAAAACACAAGGAGGGGAGGACTCACCGATACACAGAGGGGCACACAGGGGGTAAAGTCACAAGGGGAAATCAAATAAGGAACATCTTAACAGAACAACCTAGGAACCGAGGCATAAATAAGGAACAAAATACAAAACGCGCGAAAACTAAGAATGCTGGGTCAACATGGCCCAGGATCATGACACCATCAAACTTTAATTATTATTATTGTTATTTTTATAATTATTATCGTTGTTGTTGTTAATACTGGTCAGTGGATGTGAGATTTGATATGTTAACATTATAAAAACATCAAAAGAAATGATTAAAAACTAAGGGACTCATCAGCTCCTACTTGTATGTCGTCTGCTACTCTAAACACTAAAACCCAAACACTCACAGTGGAGGATCCAACAGACTGGGATGGTTTCATTAACCAGGAAAAGGCAGAGATTTTGTACGCCAAAATCATAAAAATCAGAAGAAACGGTAGCTTTTTGATCATGTATTTGTATTTGTACAGTGTTAAAGTGGTGGATGCTCATGTTAAAATCATAATATTATATTAAAATTAATTTATAATTACATTTGAAATGGCAAATATATTAAAAATATTGCATGATAAGGTCATTTTGTGTACACATCATTTCTATGAGCCAAATACTCAAGCTTTGGATTACATGAATCTGCATGTGATTCATGTAAGAGGGGACGGGATATCCTTGAGACCCACATAGCAAGGAGGTCTGGCCCGGATCTGGTATCAAGCCGGCACTGCTGGCTGACTTCTGGCATGATGTGTCATCCAGATATAGGCCAGGCCTGGCATAAATGGCACTGTCTATGTGATGGCATGCCATATCTGGCTCGATTGTGGTTTCGTTAATGTGGCCTAGGCCCATAGAAAACAGGTCTGGCCCGGATCTGGCATCAAGCTGGCACTTCGGACTGACTGGTATCATGGCAGAGTGTATGTCAACCAGATGTGCGCCATGTCTGGCAATGATAGCACTGTTTATGTGATGCCATGCAATATCTGACTCAATTGTGGTTTGGGTTATGTGGCCCAGGCTCATAGAAAACAGGTCTGGCCCGGATCTGCCATCAAGCTGGCACTTCTGACTGACTGGTGTCATGGCAAACTGTATGTCAACCAGATGTATGCCAGGTCTGGCAATGATGGCGCTATTTATGTTCCTATTTTCCTATTTTAGTTAGAAGATCCACATGCCATGTTGCAATACTGTACTGCTATGGTAGCCAACGTTTCAAATGCAGGTTTGACAGGTTTGTGAGTGTACACTTTATCCAAAACCTAGTGAGGTTTACTCATGTTTACCACTGGGTGGCTGTAGCTCATGCGGTAGAGCAGATCCCCTACTGATCGCAAGGTTAGTGGTTCGATCCCTGGCTCCTCCAGTCTGCATTTCACATCTGGCAAACCAGATCTGGGCCACCAAAGGGCCGTCATTCTTTGCCGTACGTGGGCCATGTGTAAGCACATTGTGTGGGCCAGATCCGGGCCATACCAATTTTGCTATGTGGGGAGGGGATATCCTTACTCTAGTCATACCAGCCAACATGTAGTTCAAACCTTCTGTATGTGAGGGCCAGCCAGTGAGACGATAACCGGCTCAAAGGGGTAGTAAAGCGAGGTTAGCTAAAACAGGTCATTTCAGACAGTGGATGAATTGAATATACCAAGGGATGGTATAAGATTAAGGATTATTCGGAACTGCGATAATGCAAGGCTGCAAGAAACCCAAACAGAAATATAGAATTGGGATTTACAATAAGTCACCCTTCAATGATAAATGAAAAATAAAAGACCTCTGTTCTAGTTTCAGGTTCATACACAGTGAAAACATAAACTGAAATGCAGCTCTCCTTCAATGAAAAGATTTAAATTGTCAAAAGAGAAAATAAACCAATGAACACTGATTTTAGAACAAGAAACTCTGAGCTATAGTGACAACTAAATATTCTTAGTAATACTGAAAAAATAACTAGACAGCTTGGGGACTCGAAGCTCTATGTACAAAAAGAGGAAGGGAAAGTATTTTAAGCAATGCTTATTCCCGTGATGTATCTTGATAAGATCTCATTGTTAGACCATCCCTGCCTCATAAAGGCCCATGCTGTTCAAACTCCATGGCTACAGCCTGAAATGCAGACTGGCTCTTAACAATTTGTAGTCTCATGATCCAAGGTATTGAATTTATAAGATTTTTTTTTTTTTGTCTCATCGGTAAGCTCCTCCTCCACAGAAACGGCTCCAAACATACTACAATTGAGGTTTGGTTTTAATGTGACTTGAGTTTGTAGTTTTTCTTCAACTGATGACAGAGAGTGCATACATTTGGATACAAACTGTAACTGATCATTTGTTAAGATACTTAATAACAAAACAGACTCAAATACAAAAAAGCCACACATCCAACAGATGTTTTCAATTTGGACTGCCAAATGTTTTGACACAAACATCTCAAGTCTCTTTGGACCCCACAATAATTAGATTTCTAACAAAATGATAAGTATGTGTTTGTGCTGTGGAGCTAGTTTAAAATCAGCTCATCACTTTTACTGTAGCAATTCCTTCACATTACAGTGAGTGATTTTATTTCATCTGATGATGCCATTCCTTACACAGAGAAGTTTTACAGTATTTTTGAGTTGCTGGTCCATTGGTAGTTTCCAATCTCATTTCAACCTGACTGTCATTTATTAAAGAATTGGCAGAAAGCATTTACCAGAATGTCTCTGTTTTCCCTCTCAGTGTGGCAGAATTACACACTATTTTTAGATAGTAAAAAAACAACAACCTTCTGTTATTTAATAAGTTTAAATCATCCCTATCAAAATACAAGGCAGAGACTACTGCCCTTACAGTTTGTCTTGATCTCATTGCGTTGTGTTCAAGGTTTTTTTTTTTTTTTTACTCTTTTTTTGGCAGTTAACTTGTGTTCTCCTGAGCTGCCAACCCCCATATAACTATGACTCAAGCAGTGATGCAGCATAACAAATGTGTCTTTGGTGTGTGGAAAATTTCCCACTTTCATATCCTCGTTTGCCGTAAGACTTCAGCTTGTGTGTGTGTGTGTTTGTGTGTGTGTCTTTTTCTGCAGAGATCCGTGAGGCCTTCAAAGTCTTTGACCGCGATGGGAATGGGTTCATCTCAAAGCAGGAGCTGGGCATGGCCATGCGTTCCCTTGGCTACATGCCAAATGAGGTGGAGTTGGAAGTCATCATCCAGAGACTGGACATGGATGGTGAGGCCAGCAAACAGATTGGATTTTACTATTTTAAATCACAAAAGCGCAGATGCTTTGTTCTGCTTTTGCCCACAAAACTAGGCTTTACTGCAGAAAAGAAAAAATCAGCTATAATGAACACTAACTGTTCCTCTTTTCTGCAGGTGACGGCCAGGTGGATTTTGAGGAGTTTGTTACTCTTCTGGGTCCAAAGCTCACAGCAGCTGGGTTACCAGACAAATTCAGTGGCACTGACTTTGACTCAGTTTTTTGGAAGGTGCTCATTATAAAACATTATTTCTTGTTATTAAAAGGAGACAAAGACATCATTAATGTGGTAAACTTCAACGCTATTAAACATTTAGGTTCTTTAAAGGAATAGCTGTTTAAATTGTTACATCCACTGATTTGTTAATGGAATCCTGGATCTTTGTTTGCATGTGGCGGCAGTCTTATCACTTAGTCAAGTCAATTTTTCATGCAAAATAGATATTAATTTATTTACAGACACCTCATTAGACAATCAGCTGTTCATTTTGACAGTGTGATAGAAATTAGTGGGGATGTAGCTCATGTCAGGGTTGTTTTTGTTGTAGCTGTGTGATAATAGCATTGAAATGCCTGTCAAAAAAAATGAGGTTCCAAACTGAGTCTGAAAGAAAGGGAATTAATGTGAGTTTTTCATATGCTCAGTGCACAAAAGAAGAATCACACCTGCTGAGGGAGTCGAGAAGCCCAAGAGAGTGTTGCATAGCATCGTGTAACATTATATAACAGAATACTAGTATGAAGCATGTGCTGCTGGATTGATCACACAGTGCCTTCAGTCACAACAGCGAGATGAGCTTAGGCTGAGCTCAATTCATATGTGACAAGCTGGGAGTGAGACTGGTGTCTGTGCAGTGATGCACAATATTGACACCAAAGGGTCATTTATGTGTCTGAGATGCCAGGGTGCTGACGAGACTGACCAGTGATCACTAATTAAGAAATAAAACATTGATAGTCAAATTAAGAATACATAATGCAGAATGGTTTTATTGTTCTGTGAACAAATTTCTCTTTAACAATTCTGTTCACATAAAAATGAGAAATGAGAAATTAATAGTAGTTTAGAAAGTAATTACACTCACCAGACATTTAATTAGGTAGACCTTGCAAGCACTGGGTTGCCTTAATTCTTTGTGGCATGGATTCAACAAGGTGCTAGAAACATTGCTTCGAGATCCGCTCCTCTCTGGATAGTTTCTTTTTTTTCTGACCAGTCCCTGTATACCATAAAAAATGGTGGTGTGGAAAAATCCCAGTAGATCAGCATTTTCTGAAATACTCAGCCTAATATGGCACCAACAACCATTGCTCATTCAAAGTGATTTAAATCACCTTTCTTCCCTGTTCTAATGCTCAGTTTGAAATTGAGTTACTGCCATGTAATTAGCTGATCAGATATTTGTATTAAACAGTTGAAGAAGTGTATCTAAAACAGTGTTCAGGGAAAGTACTTTAGATTACACCAACTAAAGGGGAATGTAAGGGATGTGGTAAAGGCTAGTAAATACTTTTTTTGCTGCCTTATTCACCTTTATTAGATTGACTTCAGCGATTATGTTGCATTTGTTTTCCATTTTATGAAATATTTAAGATAATCTAATATTTATTATTTACTGAAAAAAACACAAAATCCCAAGGTTAAAATTTTAGATCTGGGGCACATGTTTCACCTAAAATGAGGAGCTTGCACTCAAATCAGAAATAGGATTTGTTGAGTAACAGATCCACCTGGGGAATCTCTCACTCAAATTTTCCTTTGATCTAAATGTCATTCATTTAGAAATCTAAAATGCACATTGATATCACTCATATTTTCCATCTTCTGGTAAAGCCTACACTGCAGAAAACATTTTCTTTAAATTACAAGACAGCAGTGCTATTTATGCACTTACATTCTCTTTATATTTTATGCCTGTGTGTGTTTATAGATTTCTGTCTTTGCATTTGAATGTTTTTACTGTGCCTTCCAGCCTGTGTCCACGTTAATGTTTGGTGTGTCTATCCCCAGTGTGACATGCAGAAGCTTACAGTGGAGGAGCTGAAGAGGCTACTGTATGACACCTTCTGTGATCATCTTTCCATGAAAGACATCGAAAACATCATAATGACTGAGGAGAATCACATAGAGAACCCCGAGGACTGCCAGGTGGACATAGACAGTAAGGAACCTCCTATATTTCAGCATACTGCTGTGTGTTTTGTACCCTGAAGTTAAAGCGAAAGTCTAGAACGTAATCAAGATTTTCTAGAGACAAAATAAATAAATAAATAAAATAAACAAATAAATGAATAAAATATGAATATTGAATAAAAAATAACATTCTGGGTTTTTTTTCTTCTTTTTTTTTTTTTTTAACTTTTAACTGCTTTGTAGAAATTAGCATTGCTTATAGGTTATAGGTCCCTAAAGCTATATGAAACATGGTGTAGCTCTTCATGGTGTATTTAAAAGATATGACATTTACATATAATAATGTATTATTTATGCTAATAACAATGTCTTTGTAAACAAAGCACAAGGTTTCCTGGGCTGTTCAGGCCCTGATAATCACAGACACTCTCTACACACAAATGGTTGTTAATTGTTGTAAATGATATCTGTTATTAATTTCACAAATGATCTTCACTTGTAAATTACATCACATTTGCAAGCTCTGTCCTTTTCTATGATTATGTATTTGTCTAAAGTATGAGATTTCGAATTATAGGGAAAGGCCAGTATAAATAGTAAAAGCACTAAAAGCAACAATAACAAGGACCATAGAAAGAAGATGAAAAGACAACAACACATAAAAGCAAGTCTGGAAAAAATGGGGCTTTTAAGAAGGGATTTAAAAGAAGTCACGATTCTGAGAGCCCTACCTCCCCAGGCAGGTCACTCCAAAGCTAAGGGGCCCTGCTAAAAAAGCACAGCCACCTTTAGATTTAAACTTTGACTTTGAAAAAGCCAAGAGGCCTCCACCTGTGGATCCAAAGCTGCTAACTGGCTTATATGGGGTCAGTATTTCTGTCATGTACTTCAGTGAGGAAAATCTTAAGATAAATTCTAGAATGATTAAGGAGTCAACAATAAGTAAGCCAGGATTGTGTAATGCGATACCATCTGCTAAACCTATCATGGTCTCTGGGTCTTTGAGTACTTTTTCTTTCTTAAATGTTTAATTCCTTTGGCTTTGTGTAAAGAAATGTATGTTCAAGTTCTTTTCTTTTTTTTGTTTTCTCTTGACATTTTTTGTATTTTACTATATATTGTTAATTATTATATCTTTCCAGCAACCTCTGTCTAAATTTTTGCTTAGTATTAAAGGTCTACTTTTTAGGTTATCTCTGGTTTTTTGTGTATCTTGGTTGTCAGTGTTTATTTTTCTATATATGCCGTTGTTGTTATTCCCTTTTGTGTCCTAAGTCTTGTTCATCTCCTGCTTTGTATAGGTTTTTATTGCTTATTTTCTAGCCTTGTTTATTTAGTGAACTTCATTTAGTTCACTTTGTGTTTCCATTGTGTTTCACTTTGTCTGATGTTTGTTTGTCTTTCTGTGTTCACCTGGTCCTCTTCTCTTCTTCACGTGTCAAGTTAATCCAATTCTCCTATTCTGTTGTGTCACACTTCCTGTTTTATTTTATAACTGTTGGTCTCTGTGTCGTGTGTTGAGCTTAACTTCCCCCGCCTCTCATTGTGTCTCCAGCTGTGTATCCCACCTGTTAGCTCTCCACTTGTGAACCTGTGTGTAATCTTGTCTCGTTCATTGCTGTGATGTCCTCATAGCTGTATCTTTCAGCTCTCTTCTCTGCATTGCTGAGTATCTCCTTGCTTGGTTCCCTGTGAGTCTGTCTTTTCGATCACTGGCTTTCTTCCCGAGTTGGCCCTGAAATTTTGGACTTTGTATTTTTGGACTAATCAACTTGTTTTGAATTAAACTTCCGCCTTCCAGCATCCAATTCAGTTTGCTTGTACTTATATTGTCCCAAATCATAATAATAATACAGTAACAACTATTTACATTGTCGAACAGTATGAATACATTATTATTTCTTTCAGATTAAGTTCTCATACTTCAAAATTCCCCACAATCGCATTTGAAAACAAAAAACAAACAAACAAACAAAAAAAAACCCACACCAAAACTCA
Organism: Astatotilapia calliptera; assembly: GCF_964374335.1. Taxonomy (NCBI): domain Eukaryota; kingdom Metazoa; phylum Chordata; class Actinopteri; order Cichliformes; family Cichlidae; genus Astatotilapia; species Astatotilapia calliptera. Next base: position 32,408,323 of record NC_137433.1, on the reverse strand, counting down.
GCCCTCCCATCAACCAGTTTCTCCCATCAGCAAGCTCACTCGATTAAAATGTGCTCTAGGTGCTTATCAGCAGTAAGTGAACTGCTGTGCTCTTATAGGCTGCTGTTCTGTAATATGAAAAATATGACATTATTTCTACTCCCCTCTGTCTTTCTTCTCACTCAGTGGGGGAAAAAAAACAAAACAAAAAAACAAATTATGCCTCTTTATTATTAGATACATGAAATTTGCTGATGATTTTCTCTCAAAAGTAATTTGATTTTTTCTCCTATGTAAATTGTTTTTAAACAATATTTTATCAATTTTCATTTATTTATTTTTTATTGGGGAAGCGGAGATGTAAAAGTACAACAGATATGAACTCTAACTTTACTGGAGATGATTCTGCAGCTGCGTTGGACCTAAACAATTACACCTTTGATTCACAATAGTTTTGATGATGTTTTGTCCTTTAATATGCCAGTCGGGTGCCCTTTCATTGGTTTATTGTTCCAAAACTCCAATTAACATTTCAATCTAGATGTAATTATGTAGCATACAGGTGTGAAAGCAAATTTTCTTGGCTGTGCACACTCCCCTTCATTTGTGTTCTTGTAGTTGTATGATTTTGTGGTGAGCTTTTCATTTGGAAATAACAATCAAATGTCTTTCAACCATTAAATAATACCAGATTCAGTGGACCTTCAGCTCATTTTGCTTTTCCTTGTGTCTCTTCCTACTTCCTTTTCCCCAGGCTCCAGCCCGACGCAGCAAGTCAAGCAAACTTGTGTGCGCAAAAGCCTGATATGCGCCTTTGCCATTGCTTTCATCATCAGCGTCATGCTCATCGCAGCTAATCAGGTGCTGCGAAGTGGCATGAAATAAGAGTTGAGGCGTTTTCTGCCTTGACCAGCATTTACTGGCTACCATAAAAGACTGTGAAGATGAAACTCAAAAACAAATACAGACAATCACATGCGTGTAAAATAAAACATGACTGTAGAATACAAAAACTGGAGTCCCCAAGGACACAGACATTTGTCTTGGTGGCAAATACATGCCGACAACTTACAGTTCCAAGGACACCTGGACCTTACGTACCAAGAAACAGTGGCGCTCTTATAATGGACAACTAACTACACATATCACTCTTCGTAACACAACATTTAGTATTCATTAGCTATGTGCATTTGAGCAGTGTTGCATTCAGTATGGTGGCAGCTATAGAGAGTTTAGTGACTGTCCAGTTTTGTATTTGTTCAGTGTACTATGGGGTTTGTTAATATTAAATAGAAAGAATCTGTGAAATATTGTGGGAAGTGTCAATGTGTGCAAGGTCTGGAGTGCACGGTGCTCTGCAGAAATTGTATGGGGTGCAACATTGTTCAGAACCACTTGGGAATAACAATAGCTTGGTAAGAAAGTGAGATAATAGTTTATAGGGTTTAATAGGTTTGCAGGGCGGTGGATGTGACTGTGTGGATGCTCCCATTCATTCACAGGCTGCGGGGCTTTGGTCTTAGCAGGATGGTGCAGGGTGAAGTAGGTTAACTGTTCTCGGGGGGAAGATGCTGAACTGACAGGCAACTGGCTGAAAATAACTGGTCATGCAGTAAACACTCGGCTCTGTCTGCTTTGCAGGCTTGAGACAATGATCATCATCTATGCATGACATGCATGGATTTAAACAGTCGTCTTGACACATTTGTAAAAGTTCTTCTTAATGTATTAATTGTTATGACTGTGTACTAGAGCTGTTTTCGATTCCTTAATGAAAACTGTGAGCAATTGTGTGTGGTGCAGGGTATCAGCATTCACAACAAATATAAAGCATACAACTGCATGACAAAGAAGGGCTGTGGTAATATACAGTATGCTCCTAGAAAAAGTCTTTTTTTTGGAATTGCTAAGCTATGGACATGCAGGCCTGAAGTCATCACACACTCACGGGGCAGTAACTGAGTAAAAAATACATCACTCAAGTATTTAAAGAATATGCATCTGGTTGGTAATAGGGAAAAATGTGAAGCAATGTATTTTGTTCTTTTTAAGTGTTTTTATGTCTGGACATGTTGCTAAAGAGCAATAACTGTATGTGAAATAGACACAAGACGTTACACAAAACTCAGTACAGACATGAATCCTTGAAATTGTTTTGCATTAGTTTTCTATAGCACTTCTAGAGCAGATATATTTGGTGATGTTCAAGGGAAAATGGAACTACTGTCTTATTCATTGAGATGGAAAGCTCAAGCACGAGAAGACTGTATGTCTGAAGCTGCCCATTGAGTTAAAGTTTAACAGGGGCTGGATGGCAAAGAATTGCAATAAAATAATAACATGTGAAACAACACACAAAGTGTGTAGTTTAGATTGTTGTGCATGCAATTAGGTACGGTCTCTTGTTATTAATGTGTATTGTACATATAAGCCAACATTACCAAAGCTAAGGAGGAATCTGTGACTGGAGAACTGGGCCACATAAGGGCACAATTTCTGAAATCTGATCATTTTGAATTATTGAACAGAAATCAGAAATGCTGCAGTCTCTTATAAACTTGTATTTAACACCAGCCAAAGATATAAAAAAAAGCCCTCCACAGTACCCTGAAAAAAGACTCTATAAAGACAGATCTTATGAATATCCCTTGTTAAGTCGTGATGTATTGACCTTTTGATGATACTGTTTTCTGCCCAAGCCTCTACTGTGTTGTCTGAGATGCGAGTGTTTTAAGTGCTGCAGTGCTGTGTCCCTCATTCAGTAGATCTGAGTCAAATGGGAAAAAATCATCATTCTGCCACTGCCAGCTTCTTATTAGCAAAATTCATTTTTAGCATACATTTAAGTTACGCTTTTATAAACTCATTGTACCCTGCACTACTATTTAAATGGTTCACAAAAAGATCTAATACTGCTCAACAACAATGTCTATATAAATTATTTTGGCAGATGAGACGTCGTCATTGCAATAACTTGGAAATCATGACTAACCTTGTGTTATAGATGGTGTTTTCTAAGCTTTCGGGCACTTGCAGAGGAATTATTTCACCAACAATTAGCCAAATGAGTTGCAGCTACTTTCATGAAATTGTATGTCCAAAAGCCTAACTTCAATCCCAGTTTGATTTTTGTTAATACCCAAAGTTATAGCAGTGCTGATCTATATTTTTTTAATACTTTGTTTTAAAAATACTCAACTTCTAACTCCTCTCAACCTTATACATCCTCCTTTTTCATGGGTGCCTGTACTACACAGGAAAACAGCTACAATAACCACTGAAATGGTGCCTCGCTGTTTGCTTGCATTTGGGATCTGAGGGAGTATTTGGACCCAGTAATGGCTATTACATCAGACTTAACAAGGAGATTGGCTGTTCCTCAAACTTGGATCTAAAAGGAGCCAAAACCACAAACAGGAATCAAAAACACAACTATCTCACAGAGCCAGGCAGGGTAAGGACTATCACATGCACCTCAGCAATTTGTCAAAAGTGTCAGCTCTTAGGGGAACACAGACAAAAACAATAAAAGTCCATTTATTCAGATAAACCTTTGTTTCCATTTTGCACTTTAACATGTGCTGCAACGCACAAATACAGCTCACCGCCATGATTGTTCATCCATTTCCAAAAATAATTTAGACATAAAGAATCACTTTACCATAGATGTATCTATTTTTTTTTTTTTTACTAGAATGTGATGAATAGATTATTACCTGACTGGCAAAAGATGCTCGCATTCACTTCCTATATTACCAGTGAGGGAACATTGTCATTGGGGAATAAAGTTATTAATTTGATTTGTTGCCATATTCTCAGACATTTTGGCATTGTACACAAACATAGAAATCCATCAGACATGGATGTATTATTTATTATCAGAGCAAAATGTACAAACCAATATTTATTTTCTTTTAACAGGTGAAAAAAAACTGTACAAACATGTTGGTAGTCTACTGAATGTTCTGCATTGCACTGTACTTTATACCTGTCTTTGGATCTTGCAAAAATGTTTATTGAACATGTGATATCTGTTCATTGACTCCACCTGATGTTCTTCTATGTCTGTGGAATAGTGTTTCACCTGAATAAACCATATAACAACTGTATCTATATTGTGTCTGAAATCATTTTCGATTTGTCAAATCCTCAATCACAGACCACGGGATAACTCTATGACATGGTGTGGATCAGTTTCAGTGGTATTGATCGACATCCTGACATTTCAGATTAAAATCCACAGAAAATGATGGATTTTTTGTGGTGTATTGAATCCATGGATTGCTTTATTCTATTTGGAAACACCCTTTGGCTTAGAGTGTTTTGGCCCCATCTGTCACATTTATCCCGACAAAATGACCTTTTCTATTTCATATTTCCAAGAGCTATAGTCAGGCTGCCCTAATCTAAAGCAGTCTAGAGGATACTATTTCTAACAGTAACTAACTATAACCTGCTGGCTTATATGCACATAATAGAATTTACAGTACTATTACTGTATGACTTAAAACAATTCTATCTAAGACTGTCTTGAATAACTAAAACGGCAGTATGTCATATAATTGAATCATTTTGACACGTCAGTAATTGTCTGTAAAGTAAGGTAGCCAACAATGTAAAGTAGCTAAATTCCAAAGACATCTTGAGATGCAAAACCTATCCAAATACCACATGACTTACTGTTTATGTTTTTGCAAAAAGACAAAAAACCCTGTGGATGGTGAAAATTTTAAAATGCATTAGTATGTATTTTTTGTTTCAGCTTTTGATAGCAGTTTAAAAATGACACTATCAACATTAAGACTGATTGCCAAGAAAACTTTCTTTCATTGCTGCCACTAGGGCTGACATTTTCTTATGCTAAATGGCATTGGATTTCCAGCAAAAGGGAAGTATGTTTACAATTCTGTATTATTGTAGGGTCTTTACCTCACAATATAAAGCACCTTCAGGCAGTCTGTTGTTGTGATTTGGCACTATATAAAAATAAATAAACTGAATTGAGCAAACTGGCCTGGAGCAGCTCGCAGTTAGGGTTTCAGAGTTACCGATGGACATCTTCAGCATGGCAGATCCAAAATTTTAAAAAAGCCGCTTCACTGGAGGAAGAACTTTTTTTTTTTACACTGATTGTTACCTTACACCAAATACAAATATAATATACATTAGCTTTTTGAATCAAAGTACATTTAAATTCTCATCTATAAAATGGTATACTTATTTATAATAATAAGTACTGGCAAATAAAACTTAATTCTGTGGATATCAATTTTTAAACAAAGTATATCCAAGTAAAATGCCTTTCTTTCCTGAGTCTGTGGAACTCAAATAGGTTGTAATGTGTTTTAACTTTCAGAAAGCTCTCACCACCTGCAACAGTCGTACGCAGCATGCAAATTATATGCAGAGCAATGCACACTTCTCGAAAACTGCTCTATTTATGTGGTTTATAATGATAATGCATGACTGCAAAAAACAGTGTGTAGAAAAAAAAACACTCAAGAGGCGCTTGGTGCTAACATTTCTGTTAGAAATGAAGCAAGCTAACAAACACTTGGAAAGTCAAGCACTTTCTTTCATATGGACTTAGCTATGAGCTTTATTTTCACTTGTCTCTCTTTAAATTTAAATATTTTATTGCTTAGTACAGTAGCAACACTTTTAAGATTAGCCACGTTGCTAGTAGCAGCTAGCTGAAACAGTCTGAAATCATGGCCTTAAAAAAAAAGGAAAAACATCCATGTCTGTTGTTGAAACTGACCAAGCGACCTACACTAAATTAAATAAGACAACAGGCATAAGGAGTAGGATACTTTGAAGGATTGCTAATATAAGGGAAGAACATGGACACTCCATTCCAACATTTTCTTTGTAAAATAAAGTGTGCTGGAGCCCAGTATATAAAAAGGAATACATGACAATGAAGGACTACTGTTTTTTCTTTATTTATGACTCTGTGTGCTGTATGATGGTTGTCAGATTATGAAGAAACAAGTGATACTTGTAGTGATATTTGTAAGCTCAGGTTGGTGAAGACATAGGCTCCTTAACAAACTACCTAGTCTGCAGAGCCATTCTTGGATGTATTTGTCAGTAGACTCAAATAAACTCACGTCTAAATAACAATGTATTGGCTTTGTTTCCTAAATTCAGATTTTTTTTTCTGTCTTTGGCATGAAAAACTCTCAAATCAGAATCAGAATACTTTATTGATCCCTGGGGGAAAATATTTTTTGTTACAGTGCTCCATTTTAAACCAACATTAAGACAAGACAGACAATACACTAACTAAGAATAGTACAATATATACATATATATACATACATACATACATAAGTCACTTATAAATAAATATTTGGAAAAGAAACATGTGTAGTTGTAGCAGCAAACAGTGTGTTAAGTGGATGCGTTGTACAGGGAGATGGCCACAGGCAGGAAAGATTTCCTGTGTCGTTCAGTGGTGCTTTTCGGTAATCTCAGTCTCTCACTGAACGAGCTCCTGTGACTGACCAACATGTCATGGAGTGGGTGGGAGGTGTTATCCAACATTGTCTTTATCTTGGACAGCATCCGCCTCTCCGACACCACCTTGAGGGAGTCCAGCTCCATCCCCACAACATTGCTGGCCTTACGGATCAGTTTATTAAGTCTGTTGGCATCTGCGACCCTCAGCCTGCTCCCCCAGCATGCAACAGCATAGAGGATCGCACTGGCCACCACAGACTCATAGAAAATCCTCAGCATTTTCTGGCAGATGTTGAAGGACCTCAGTCGCCTCAAAAAATAGAAACGACTCTGGCCCTTCCTGTAAAGTGCTGTGGTGTTTTTAGCCCAGTCCAGTTTATTGTCAATGTGTACTCCAAGGTATTTATAGTCCTCCACAATGTCAACACTGACCCCCTGGATTGAAACAGGGGTCAAGTGTTTCCTGGTCTTCCTGAAGTCCACGATCAGTTCCTTGGTCTTTGCCACGTTGAGCTGCAGATGATTCTGCTCACACCACGTGACAAAGGAGTCGACCACAGCCCGGTACTCTGTCTCATCATCCCTGCTGATGCATCCAACCACCGCAGAGTCATCAGAAAACTTCTGAAGATGGCAGGTCTCTGTGCAGTGGCTGAAGTCTGTGGTGTAGAGGGTGAAGAGGAAGGGGGAGAGGACAGTCCCCTGTGGTGCCCCTGTGTTGCTAATCACCTTGTCAGACACACACTGTGGGAGACGTACATATTGTGGTCTTCCTGTCAGGTAATCAACAATCCAGGACACCAGAGAAGCATCCACCTGCATCGCTGCTAACTTATCACCCAGGAGGGTCGGCCTGATGGTGTTGAAAGCACTGGAAAAGTCAAAAAACATGACCCTCACAGTGCTCGCCGGCTGGTCCAGATGGGTGTAGACACGATTGAGCAGGTAGATGATGGCGTCCTCTGTTCCGAGACGAGGCTGATAAGCGAACTGAAGGGGATCCAGATGTGGTCTTACTATGGGTCGCAGCTGGTCCAGGATGAGCCTTTCCAGGGTCTTCATGATGTGGGAGGTCAGTGCCACGGGCCTGTAATCCTGGGGGCCACTGGGACGAGGCGTCTTTGGTACAGGGACGAGGCATGATGTCTTCCACATCACCGGGACCCTCTGCAGACTCAGACTCAGCATAAACAGTTTATGAAAGACTCCACACAGCTGGGGGGCACAGGCCTTGAGGACAAGGGGACTCACTCCGTCTGGTCCAGCAGACTTGCCTGAGTGAAGTCTCCTCATTTGCATCTCAACCTGGTATTGAGTGAAGGTGATGGGTGGGGGAGGGGTGTCAGGAATCTCACAGGAGGCAACATGTGAAGAGAGAGGCTGGCACAGTGGTGTGGCTCTGGATTCCAGGCTGACTGCAGGTGAGGTTGTGGGGGTGGGAGCAGACACTGTGGTGTCGAATCTATTGAAAAACAGATTCAACTCGTCGGCTCTATTCTCGCCTCCCTCAGCTCCCCTGCTGTTGGTTGGCCTGAATCCAGTGATGGTCTTCATGCCCCTCCACACCTCTCTCATGCTGTTCTGCTGGAGTTTCCACTCCAGCTTCCTCCTGTAATTGTCCTTAGCCTCTCTGATCTTGTCCTTTAGTAACACCTGGACCTTCCTCACCTCCTCTTTGTTGCCCCCTCTGAAAGCCCTCTTCTTGTTGTTGAGGAGGGCTTTGATGTCCTTAGTCACCCACGGCTTGTTATTTGGGTAACAATGAACAGTCTGAGCTGGAACAATGGAGTCGGTGCAGAAAGTTATGTAGCCTGTGATACACTCAGTAAGCCCATTGATGTCCTCGGCGTGAGGCTCACAGAGTGTTTCCCAGTCGGTCACCTCGAAACAGCCCTGTAGTTCCGCTATTGCCTCCTCTGACCACCTCCTAACAGTCCTGGTGGTCACAGGTTCCCTCCTCACAATTGGCACATAGCGGGGGGTGAGGTGAATCAGGTTATGATCTGACCTACCAAGTGGGGGGAGGGAGGAGGAGCTGTATGCATCCTTGACGTTAGCATACAGTAAGTCTAAAGTTTTCTCTCCCCTGGTGGGACAGTCCACATATTGTTTGAATGTTGGTAGTGTATTGTCCAGTGATACATGGTTGAAGTCACCCGAGATCACAATAAAGGCACTCGGGTGCTGAGTCTGTAGCCGAGCTATGGCAGAGTGGATAGAATGTCAGTTGTGTTCATGAAATTACATAAAGGACACATAATGTGTGAAGACATTGGCCTCATATTCCCCTGGAACAGGAAAGGAGTATCATGATTGATAAACAAAAGTAACAGAGCTTACCACTTTAAATAATACTGAGAAATACTCAACATTATTAAATACAGCAATATAAGTAGTGAAATAGAATATCCTTGTATATACATGTTTTTCCCCTGTATGTAGAAATGTATGTGTAGGTAAGGGGAATAAATATAAAAATCTCTACAGACACAATTAAACAAAATAATGTATGTGCTTTTTCACTTGTTAATCCATCGTGGACTTACATTTCCACTAATAAGGTTTATACTGTTTTATAATGTGTCCACATTTTTTACAACCCGACTAGATAGCAAATAGCAGCGTAAGCCCTTACCCGAGTGAGTAACAGGTTTGTCAATCCCAGAGGGGGAGGAAATCGGAAAGTATTTCATTTCTTTTGTCTCAACATTAATCAGTTTCCGAATGCCTCAAGGTGAACACTGGTAATCAAAAGGAAATAACCGGTATGACATTCATCTTTTCTGTGCGCTACGTAAAAACCTTGGAGACACAGAAAAGAAATAGTCCTTAGTACAAACCAATGGAAGAGCAACAAACCATTATTGTGACCTAATGATCAGTGGAGGTCAGAAAATGAAGCTGCACATGAACCCACAAATCATGGTTGAAAAAGAAGAGTCACTCCTCAGTTTCTACTTGAAGGTGCAGTGCTAAAGTTAGAAGCTTTGTTGTTTAAAACCCCCCAACTTTTTTCCCTTTAAGAGAAAAGCTAGAGTTATCGCAGATTTACTATGGGATTGGTGACTCACGGTAATATTATCGCTCAACTGCAGTGCAAAAAGAAGCTCTTATTGCATCAGTCCAAAAGGGGATTTCACTGAAGTTCTGCATATCACTAGTGTCTTTGTTGCTCTGAGGCAGAAACTTGTGAAAGCTTAAAAACTTTGCCCTTGTTTCAGTTAAAAGAAAATAAAAACATGTCAGTCTGGTAAAGTCTGGTATTGACTGATAATTGAAAACCCAAAACTATTAAATAGGGTTTGTTTGGAGGAACACACATTTAAATAGTGTTTGTTAATAATAGCCATGTAATGTTTCTAGTTATGGCTTCACTTCACATTCGACCTCTTGCCTTGGTGACTGTATCATATCAGTATCAGCAACATATTACAGAGACAGTCTCTTGACATTGTAACATACCTCCTGTATTTTATGAGACTGACATTGTTCCCTGGATCTCCTATGAGTGAAACCGCAGGAACATTCCCTATTTATGAGCCATATTGTTTGTGTGTGTGTGTTTGTTTTGATATTTCACTGGAAACGATGTCAAACAGTGTTGTTCTCTTTTTATTTGAATTTGATACTAAATTCAAGTGGATATTCTTGTTTCAGCCAATTCTTCCAAATACCCTACTCCCTTTAGTACACAACAGGTCATTATCATTCCCCAATATTGTGCTTAACACATTTAAACTATCCAACTAAATTCATTGTCAGGGGACTCTCTGTAGTGTTTGCCAGTCATTGTAAAACTGGACTGCCCATACAGCATACAGATTACTGGTGCAGCGAAATTGCAGCGTTGTCAATTATATCAGTGCATATTGCAACATCTGATCACGTTGTTTTTAACAGGGACATTAGCAGTCACATCAGGCCACAATATTTCTCACAGAGTGCAAATGATTAAAAGCGCTGGTTCTCACAGCAGCAGAAAAATCGAGACATTTCTCATCCATTACTGATGAGCCTGTTTAGCCTTCATAGATGAAACCCTGGATAGGCTCATTAGTCTTTGGTTTTTTATTTCCATATTTTAGTAAGACCAGAATTAGAAATGATTAAATACTTCATCTGAGTCATAATAATCCAGACCAGCCAACAGTAAACAAAGGTGTAGAAGGCAGAACTATAATACACATTTGCAGTGTGCAGAACACAATTTACTTTAGGCTCAAGCTTATTTATAAGTCCTATAAAAGTAGTTTGAACTCATTTTAAAGTCATCCCCTAATTCCCCACTGATCACACATAAATTAGAAAACAGAAAAATAATGTGTTGTGTGTCTCTTAATTTGTATGTGAACTGCCAGTGCCACCGAGTCACACCCGAAACCTCTCACCGCAGTCCTGCCTCCTTCAAAACTGTCTGAGAAATCCATAAGTCTAGGAACAAATAGGCTTTCTGACAGACAAAATAAAATCAGATCAAAGATCAAGATCAAATATTTATTGAAAATAAAATCAGTATGCTGTCCTCCCTGACACCTCTCTGAACAGACAGTAGGTGCAATGGTCTTGGGTCGGTGACCCAGTGTTTTAGTTTTTTGTATTATTATTATTATTATTATTATTATTATTATTATTATTATTATTATTATTATTATTATTATTATTATTGATCTTGGATTTGATCATGGTTTTTTGACTACTAGTGTTTTTGGTTTCGATTTTGTATTTCTTGCTTTCCAGTTCTTCTTGGTTTGTGATTTCTTGTTCTTAGGTTTTGGTTCCTGTGTACTTGTGTTTAGCGTAGGTTTAGTTCAGTGTCAAGTCTGTGCCTGTCGTGTTTCCTGTTTTACTTTGAAAGTGCATGTCTCATGTCAGCATGTCTGGATTGCTTCCCCTTGTCTTGTTAGCTCTGATTTCTCCCAGCTGTGTTTCCCTCCTGTCTCCCATTCCCTTGTTGTGTATTTTAGCTCTGTGTTTTCCTTGCTGTGGTGTGTTGTACCCTCACCAAGCTGTGTGTTCTGTCTGCCCGCCTGCCTAGTTTATTTTGTACTTTCAAGTTTAGTTAGGCGTCTAGCAATAAAGCTGCTTTTGAGTCTAAGTTTCTGTCTTTGTGTTTGAAATCATATAATAAAACACTAAAACTCACACTGAAGCTAATAAATACTAAATTAAAACTAAACTTAAATATGCAAACCTATTATGGAAACTAAGTGAAATTACATTGAATGTAATGAAAATGTTAGAATGATATAAAATAAAAAACTAATTAGAAATATTAAACTATAATAACCATGTTGATAGTCATCACATGTTTTCATTTTGATAATTATGGCTTTTAGCAAATTAAAAATCTAAAGTCTATGATTTGAAATGATTAGAAAATTACACTACAGAAATGTCAAACTTATGTAAACTGTGTTCATTTATTCATTCAATTCTTGATTAGCACTCCTTTATCACAAATTACTTCAGTAATGCCACGTGGCACACAAGCAATTGGCTTATGTCAGTGCTGAGGTTTTATTGCTTTGAAAGACGACTTCAACTTATCTCTATTTTTGGGTTGGATGGTTCTCTTCTTCCTCTTCACACTATCACACAGATTCTCTATGGGGTTCACATCAGACAAGTTAGCTGGGCAATCAAGCACAGAAATAACATGGTCAGCAAACCAGTTGGCAGTAGTTTTGGCGCCACTGGCAGCTGCTAAGTCCTGCTGGAAAAGAAAATTGGCATATCTGTAAAGCTTGTCAGCAGATGGAAGCGTGAAGCACTCCTGTGGATGACTGCACTGTCATCTACCAGCAACCACCAATACCAGCATATGATATGGCACATCACATCATAAATTTAAAATTTCAAAATGAAATGCAGAATTTACTTTCATTTGAAAAGAAGACTTTGGAAGACTGAGCAACAGTCCAGGTCTTCTTCCCCTTAGCCCACATAAGATGTCTCTGATGTTGTGTCAGCTTCAGATGCTTGATATTAGGAATGTAGGAACTGCAGTCATGCCTTTTGCTCATGCATAATTTTCTAGCACACTTTTCCCTTGTTATCAACTTTTCATTAATATGGTTCGACGCAGCACTCTGTAAAACAGCAAGCCTTTTCAGCAGTGACCTTCTGTGGCTTACCCTCCTTGTGGAGAATATTAATCATCATCTGGACAACTGTCAAGCCAGCATACTCCACGAAGTTTTAATTTTGATGATTCTTAGTCATAATAATCAAAACTAAAGCAAAAAGTGCTTGAAATATTTGTTTTTTAACATATGTTGTAAATGAATTTTACTTCTTGATATTATACATTTTTTTAAATGCACAAAAGTTGAAAACAGGGGAAAACAATATGTCGGAAACCCTTCTTCTGTGGGGTCGAGTGCAAAATGCAGCAGTTGTTTGTTATTAAGAAAAAAGACTTTAGCATGGCACATTATTGGAGCCAGAAAAGATACACAAGGAGATTATCTTCACAAGAAATAAGTCTGGTCTTTTTAGTAAAATAACTACAGCGGAAAATTAACAAAGAAGTTATATAATAGGATTTCACACAGACAAACACGAAAGCTGCTCATCTTCAGCCAACTTCCACTTAGATTTCACTGGAACAACATGTAATTTCATCCAAGCCAGCCACTTCCTCCCTCCTCCGGCCTCATCCAGCATGTTCACAGCTCAGGAGATAAAGCAATCAGAAGACTTTCAGGAAATCAAACAATGCTGCATTTCCTGCCAAGGAGAGATGTCAAGTTTACTTGTGTGAGTGAGGATCTAGGAGACCTATTTCATGCCATCAGTGTCAACACTGATAGCAGATGAAGCGTTCACTGCCGATGCTGGATCGCTACATTTAGTCCTATTCAAGATTTCTTTTTACTCTTCATTGTTTGGTTTCATTTTTTCCTTGTGTATTTGTTTTTGACAAGAAACGTTTTTAGTGTTTGCAGTTGAATCCTGCCCGCGATCGAGCTATGTTAGCGAGATTTGAAAATTTTCTAAGCAATCTTTCTCTCCATTTTTTTTTATCCATTCTGTTTGGCTTGTAATATTGCTTCTATAACCTAATCACTATAGATAACTTCTAGATATATTAATGAGCAAAAATATATAGGATATAAATGGAATTTTCCCAAGATCACAAAAACAAAAAAGAAGGATTTGAATGCATTCTCTCAAGTCTTAAAAACCAGGCGTATATAACAATAGCTGGAATATCTACAGTATGTTCCTAGTGGAATCCACTAAGTCAGTTTTATTCCCCATTCGCACTTATATTCATGTAACACTTCACTTCATGCCTCTAAGCACTTAATATCATACTCACAATCCAAAGGATGAATCAGTTAAGAACACTTCAAAATGCACACTAAAAAGATCAAACCACCGACCTGCTGATTAATACAGTAGATGACCTGCTCTACCCTCTGAGTGCCCCTGCACAAAGTGTACAATCGTTCTCTTTCCCTGAGCGGAAGCCTAAAAGACAAGTTATATGTAAGTGTTACAAATAACTTGTCCTAATACTAGTACAAGTCTTATCCTAATGCTAGTTTTAGGGATTTAGTTTTGTCGCTGATTTACTTAAACTAAGGTAACTGTAGCAATCAGCCAGCTGTGACTGGCAAGTCAGCATTTTTTCTTTCAATTTATTAACCACCAGTTATTGTTTTCTGCAAATGTTCTCAAGAGTTTCTCTAAGGAGCTTGGAAAGAAAAGCGTCTGGACTTCTTTCGTCTGGACGCTTTTCTTTCCAAGCTCCTTAGACTACGATGACCTGGATGACTGAGATGCTTCACAGACTCTAGAGTTTCTCCTTCTCTGATTATAGTTCCACATCATTAGCACTGGAAATAAATATGGACTTACATCAGCATAACCACAAAACAGCCTTGGATGAAACACTTTTCTTCCAGCACTGAAGTAAAACACAGTCTCTTTTTAGACAGTTGTTCATCACACAGCAGTGACTTACAGGCATATGCTTGCGTTTTTAAAAATTCATTTCTATAAGTTTTCATCACGATGCCAGATTCTGTACTGTCTTGCTTCTGTCTTTCTCGGTAGTTGTCTTCAGTGTCATTATCATTCACGTCATGCTCATGGACCAGAGCCAAGACCTTGATTGGATCAAGAGTCACAGAACTTCAAGTTTTAATTGAATTGAAGCTGCTCTCCCCAGGAGTCTACCAGTGGTCCGTGGAAAGAAATGACTAAGCAGGGCATTAAGAATAAGCATGAGACGGTTAAGGGTGCATTAACTGGAGGCTTAAAAGAGGCTAATAGCAACTGAATATCAGTACTGTGCCAATATAATTTTTCTTCTAAGTGTAGCATGACATCAGAATTAGAAAAAATAATAATATAAAAACAAATCAATATTCTATGCTTGCATGACTATTTCGTGAGCGTGTCTTTCAGCTCTTTTCAGCTCTGTGTATGCATATGCATATAATATATGTGTACATATGGGACTCACTTGAAGAACTGTCAGCACCCTCTGATATGTTTTTCCCTCAGCTGTTTGTCAGCTTGCAGGCAGCTCGATCATCCGGCTAACTATCACAGTTAAAACATGTTTTCCCATAAGCGCCTTTGGAGAATTCTAAGAAGCTCAGTGGCTTCCAGCTTCTGCTGTTGCTGCCTCCTGACAAAAACAGAGAGGCAAAACATGCAGAAAATAGAGTTCAGAAGCAACCACTTTAGGGGAGATTGGGAAATAAATCATGCTTTGTGAATGAATTATTATTATTATTATTCAAAAATTGATTAGCATTTTCTTGTGTTTGGGCGTACAAGCGCACCCACACACGCGCACACCAAATGTTTTCATACTGTCGATCAATTAGCTTAACTGCTCTTATCCTCCTGGAATCTCACAGACCAAAGACTTTAGTGCTTTTGTCTGAAAACACCTCAAACAGAAACCAGCCCAGCCTGAATCAAACTGGCAGGCCTGCAACTGTTTCATCCCAGCTTGGAAATGGAACTCTGCTGCTCAGTTTTTTTAATACAAGTGCCCAAATGAGCCTCATATTCATATCATCAAACTCTCTTTTGAGAACAAAGGAAGAGCTGGTCAAATGCTACTATAGCAAGCAATTTATCTGAAGAACCATAACTTCATACAGAATATGTAATATAAATCAAAGGTTTGAGAAAATAGAGCTGACAGTGATTTAACTTTTGAAAAATCTTGAAAAATTAGTTGCATAGCTGATATCAAATTGAAGATTAAGCTTGAAGAAAATGTGAGATGGAAAATCAGGTCTTGAAAGCACCTGCAGTATTCTGGGCATTGTACTAGATTGTTGTGATGACAAAGGACCTGAGCCAGGAGGCAAGGTTTTCGATTTATCTATAATCCAGCCCTCACCTATGGTGAGTTCTGACCAAAACAATGAGACTGCAGATACAAACACTATGAATCTGTTATCTGTGTGAGGTGGCTGTAGAGATGGAGTGAAGAGCTGGAGTCTGAGTCTCTGATGACTCACTTGGTTGGTTTATGCTTCCAGAGCGCCTTACTTTAACTCTCTGGAAGGATCTCATCTGGCCTTGAGATTCCTCAGGAAAAACAAACAGCAAATTGTTGCTGGAGATAAGAGTGCCTGAAATACTCCCCTTAGTATTTTGCCACATGGGTAGTGCCAGCAGTGGATATTCTGTAGTAAATTTCTAACCACAGTGATATTTCAGATACTTCTGGAGGTCACAAAGGAGCTTAAAAAGAAAACAACTGGACTTCTTTAAGTTTCGTAATGTCATGTGACCCTCTAAGCAAGTCCTTAAACCAAAGGGAAAAGCAATTCATGGTGTTCCACTGATTGTTTGTATTGTGAGAAAGTCTATCCTTGTCACTTCTGTCTGCTTGCAAACTACTGAAAACACTACCAACAGTTAATGTGATGAGTAGAGTGTGGATTGTAATGTGGAGGATCTAAATGTGAATGTGAAACCAAAGAACGAACTGAAAATGAGCCTTTAATGGCTGATGCAAATAGAAACAAAAGGGAAGAAAGCAGTCATCCAAAAACCAAAGCATGAGGAATAATTCTAAGGACATGAACAGCCTACATCCAAGGACAACTTGACAAGGGTAAAAGGACACACTGCACTATTATATATGCATATAGAGGACTATTCATTAATGATAAACAGGATGGAGAGGAACACAGGTGAGCAACAGGTGAAAACAATCTGGGGATCATTGGAAAACACTAAAGAAGCAAAACTAACAGAAAAACAACAGAAAATAACCAAGGGAGACAATAATACTAACACTAAATAAGATTTATGAGACAAAGAAATGAAAGGGACCAAGGTATAAACACAGTATGAGACAGAGCGAGGCCAAAGAGAAAAGCTGGGGAGGCTACTTCTACTAAATTATAATAAAAATAGACACAAAGCAAATCTCATCACAATAAGTAAACACAAAACTAAAGACCTTGTAATGCAAGAATAAGACTGACAGAAAACTAAACTAATAGGAAATCTAAAAATTCAAACAAAAAGTTAGAACCTCAAACACCAGAACAACAAAACACCACAAATAAACTAAGGTTGTAATATATAAGCTAACAATCAAAAAACAAGAATTCAGCACAGACCAAACAAGAGAACCCAGGGATCACTACAGGTATGCTAAAGAATGTTCACAGCATGCACACTGTGATATAGTGAAATCTGGAGGGATTGGAAAGCTATCTTGTAAGATTATACTTGCACATTATTCATCCTAGTTATTTGTTAGGATTTTCTAGACTGTTGTTAAGCAAAACACCATCACACAAATGAAAACCAGCTGTAGATTTGTGTAATGCTACTGGGTTTTTTTTGTTTTGTTTTTTTGCCTGTCCCGTTTTGGCTCTTTTGCCATCAGAATTATTGTCTAAAGGGGAAAAGAAAGGGGAGAAAGAAAGAGGGAAAGAAAAACAGCGGGGAAGAGGGACGGGGATAAAGGGCAAAAAACAAAAAACAACAAAATAAGTTAATTACCTGATATTTGTTGTCTTACACACACACACACACACACACACACACACACACACACACACACACACACACACACACACACACACACACACACACACGGAAAATAACTTACAATTACACCTCTTTCTTTGCAGGCACCTCCCTGGAGCAGGACAATATCGAAGGTCTTGAAAGCAAAATAGTGCATTTGTACAGTCTCTTCAACAGCCAAGACTATAGTATATCCATGAAGTGTCAAACGGAAGTGCCCTTGAGAGAGATGACTAACCCTCATCAGTTGACTGCTCCTTTGATTAGTTAAATGGCTCAGCTGCAATTCACATCTGCCCAAGTGTAACAATCCTGTCCTCTTTTCATTTATTGTTTAAACCAAACTCACTGTAGTTTATTGTCGAAATAACTTTGAATAACTTTGTTTACAAATTAAATGGACTTTGTAGAAGTGGCAGCAAATTACCATAAAGCTCCAATATAGGTACTACCCAAGGGCCTTTATTACACAGGTTGCAGCTTGTGACACAAAACTGAGAAAGTCATATGGAAGACCATGTATTAACGCTACTATGTTATGCAGGCTCTAGAAATGAAATGAAGTACTTCCATGCATCATGTGTAACTAGAACCCGCGTCAAAAAAAAAGAAGAAACAAAAACATGGAAATCTGGAATTATAACAAATAAAGCCAAAAATGAATATAACAGGATTCCAGTCCTTCATCAAGGCTCTGAGTGCTTTTTATTGAATCTTGTCTGCTAAGGGAGAAATAAAGGCTGGCTGGCTCTGGCTCATGTAAGGCCAGAGAAAGTCTGTAAAATAACACAAACCAAAACCTCCTCCCTCCAGTGCAGCAGTCTGTCAGCCATACCAGGATCCTGATGGCAGCTGCATGTCACCAGTCACACCATGTGTGAATACAAGAAGACAGCTGAGCTAGTGAGGCCCCAGGTTGTGCCAGACGAGTGTAACTCTCAATTCACTCCGCAACTTCCTGCTGCCATGCGCCCCAGTCCAAGTTCATTCTTGTTAGCCAAAAAGTCTTTAAGGACTCCCTCAACAGTTGCAAAATACAAGTGGCAGCATGCTGCTTTCAATGACATTGAAATCAGGTAATGGTGCATTCCCTTTATACTTCAATATATATTAATGCTTATAAAAAAAATAAAAATATCATCTGCCTTTTGTCTGAGTGAAAGAAAATTGCTGACAACAAAGATAAAGAACAGCTGGAAAACCTGTGCAGACAATATATGGCAATATATGCAATTTCAAAACACGGTATTTTGTTTACCTGTCTGGCTAGTCTAGCAGTAAGAGAGCCAAAGGGACAAATACCAGGTTGATTTGAAAGTTTTGTTGCAGATTTTAAGCAGCATTTTTGCATTTTGCAGATGTGCTGCTAGCAACCTCACATCACACTGATTCCACTGGATCATATATCAAGGAAGCTTCTCCGCCTCATATGATTTGGGTGGAAATGTATTTGGACCAAGGTTGGATCAGCTTCTTCAGACCACAGATAATACCAATACTGTCAATATATTGTGCTGTGAAAATAGATTTAGCAATAAGAACATACCTGGAATTTTTGCCCTAATTCCCCATATTATCTTCAGCATCCACAAGAAGTTAGGCTGTTTCAGAAGAAATCAATAGATACATGTGGTTGAATATGGGAGCATGGGGGACTATTCATCACATGATATTTGCCTTCAAATCTCAGATCAGTTATTTATGTATTTATTTATTCCCACAATGATCATTATTATGCCACCATTCCAAAAAAACAAAACAAAAAAACCTTATCACAGCTAATGCATCTGTCAGATCGTCTGTATTTATGTTTGTGTGTCAGATGGTGAGGTATTCAGTTGTTACTACAACACTAAGGGCAAGGAATATGGCAGGCAGATGGATTGCTTCAATGGTGTAGTTAAATATCATTTGTAATGAAAGAGGATTTACAACTTCTGCTGCTGAACATTTCAGCTGTTGGTTGGCAAATGTAAGAGTTACATTTTCTGAGCAGTGAAGAGTGTTGGACTATCTAAAATTCACTATCGTCTTAGAAGATTTAAAGATCTACTCAGCAGACACCCTGCTGTAATCTTGGTTGTCGATAACCATCCACTCTCATCACATGTAATTCAGATGCAAACATGTATGGATGGATATAAGAAAGAGCCATTTCAAAACAAGCAACTATTGCTTAGCTTGTTTTCAAAATCTTAATCTGGAAGTGAAGATGCTCACATTAGAGCACTGGGTCCTGCTTATAGGAATTCAGAGAAGGGGCAGCCAATCACAGGAGGGCAGGATTTTTTTTTGTTTTTTTTACTTCTCTAATGGAATCCAGATATAACAATATAGAGCTGGAAATTAGTGTTTAGTAAGGCTGTTAAAAACAGCGCCCCTCGATTTACACTCAAGGCAATAGATTCTCCCATGTCATCAAACCCTCAGATTTAATACTGCTGCTATAGATAAAATATTCCATCTGTACTGTATGCTGAGTATCCGTTTAAACCACAGGGAGAAGTGAATTGCCCTGCCATTCCACTCGCCCAGGTAATCAGACCCCAAATTGAAAATATCCAGCTGCCAATTTCAGTCCAGTTTCAATATTCCCTGCCTGCCAGTGTGATGTCGCGTTTCCTGCAGGCTGTAAAGGTGGAGACAATATAAGTGGCTTATGAATGAAATTTGAATTTCATGGCCCAATATCATTTAGAGTCAGTAATTGAGCAATATGTGTCCTCTATAAAATGTCTTCTGCTTATTCTGATTTGACTGGTGAAGCAGCTGGGTCATCACAATGGCATCAAATAACAGAACCATACATGTGTCTCCATCAACTACCGTATTGCCCCTTCTTTGCAGACACTAAGGTCTAACCAACTGTATCTAGGAAAATGAATTAAAAAAAAAACAAGATTGAAAAATATCCCAGAGGATTTACCACTGAGCCCCTGTTAGACGTTGTATATTTTTGAAAGAAATTCCCCTCAATTTTTAATGGAAACAGGTTATAGAGGTATAGCGGTGTGCTCTAGAGGAGGGTCGGCTGCTAGTGTGCTATTTATTTAACAAGTCTTTAAAAAAAAGGGGGAAACAAAATACAAGAAGGCTTCAGACAGTTAAACATTTTAATATTTTAAACAAGAACGTGAAAAAAAAGTGAGTAAAATTGAAAAAACAGTTTAAGTACTTTAAGTGTGTCGCAGTCTTCATAAGCCACACCTGCAAGTCCTTGTCCTCAGCTGTTTCTGAGGAAAATTTCTCCTGAAACTTGAAGTGTTTTGAAAGTTCTTTAAAGGTTTGTTTTTCTCAGGCTATGAGACAGCTCCTTTTTTTTTATATATGCTGGATTTGCTTTTTAAGTTGAAAATTTTATTGTGTGGCATTTCTGTGTGTGTAATACCTGAACCTAATTCAGTGCTGAATAGCGGTCCCAAACTTCTTTTTTTTTTTTTGCTTTGGCTTTTGTCTAATTCAGAAAGCAACACCAGCAGGGCTGAAGAGTTTTGATTGCCCTTTCAATACAAACCCAAGCAGACATTACCTAAACAACAGTATATCGAGCATTTTTACTAAAGTATTTTCAGCCAAAGAAGCATTTATTGTTTCATCACAACAAAAAATGTTTATAGAAAATAATTAGCATAAAAAAAGAAACAAAAAAAAAAAAACCCCTAACGATTTAGTAACTGGTACTAACAACTTCTCACCATAATTTATATTGAAGCTGGACTATAATAGTCTGTGAGGGTAAGGCTCATTGTATAAGCACCTGGAATTGAGAGGGCAGGAACACTTCCAGGCATCTTGGCAGCACTGGCAAGCTCTCCACCATGAAGGATTACTGAAATAAGGCATAAGGATGTCCCTGTGATGTCTTGGATATTGCCTCCCGCTGGTGCTTAGCACAGCCTCGTCAGTCACATTTGTGATTACCTCTGAGCTGTACCCAATCATAATTAAGGTGATGACATTCTCACTAATGCACGGCTGACGATGAGCTATGCTGCTGAATTTTGGACACGACGGGAAGAAGAAAACTTTTGCAGAAGAGCATAAAAAGCATGAGGCAAGCAATTTGTTTAGTGAGACGAAAAAGAAAATGCAACAAGACTATTAAAGGCTATTGTTCGGTGCGTGCTAAAGAAAGGCGATTTGATGAGGGAAAAGGTGCAAGGAGCTGCTTCAGATGTGACCACTGTGTCTCCAGGGGGGTGATTTCTATTTCATTTCTTCCCCACCAGCTGAATAATCTCACTCTGCAGCACCTAATAGGAGTTCATAATTAAAACCAGATATATAGAGAAGTAGGATGAACATGAAGTACTCTCTGGAGAATGGAAAGTCTGAACATGATGCTAAAATAAAGATGAAAACAAGACTGTTGTACTACTATCTTTTAGTAGCCACAGTGAATGTTTAGTGGCAAAAATACATACATTGAAAAAAAAGCTCTTATTAATAGTTTCAGTCCACCTTTTCTCTTTTTGTCCCTCTTTGACTTTACTGAGGAGAATAAAGACAATAAACATGATTTATCACTGTGCACATGAATTGACTTGTTCTATAAAGCTATGAAGTAATACAGTAGTTCTTCTTTAAAATCTGACTCAAAACAGCATAGAGCCCACAATCAGCTCCTACTCTCTACAATTGTCTAGTTAATGTGGGAGGAATTCAAAGTAATGACAAATTACTCAAACTCTTTTTTTCCTAGTGCTGAAGGAAACAAATTTCAGCATGATCTGCACTGTAACCATTCAGCCAAACACAACGAATTCATGTACGATTATTTTTATGACAGTGACTTTTAGTGTTAAAAATGTCAAAGCATGAAACATGGTCTGAGGTGTGAATGCTGGAACACATAATCACAGCAGCTGCATCACTAGTTCAAACAGTTGGGACCGAACACTACCCAATGTATAAAAACTGAGAAAAACTAATGGGTACCAAGGTGCAGCTGGGCAGGCAGGCAGGTGAACCTAATCAGGTGATGAAGTGAGAGACTAATGATACAACCCGGCATAAGTG
The DNA here is from genome assembly GCF_964374335.1 of Astatotilapia calliptera. Taxonomy (NCBI): domain Eukaryota; kingdom Metazoa; phylum Chordata; class Actinopteri; order Cichliformes; family Cichlidae; genus Astatotilapia; species Astatotilapia calliptera. The sequence goes on along the minus strand of NC_137433.1, from coordinate 32,385,835 downwards.
GAGATGTCCATGCACGTTCCTATCAAAAACCTATGCTCTAACTTTCAGTTACACACACTCATCACCCCTCAAGTCACTAGTTAGACTTAAAAAAGGAAGATGCCGGAGGGTTGACATGGTAATTATTTCTTCTGTAGTCTTTAAAAGAATCCCCACTTAAACACTGTGTGTAAATATATTGTGCAGGTAGATGCTTACAAAGATGCAGGGACACATTTTTGCATGTTTAAATATGGCCATAAATCACTTTTGTGGTGCATATTTATGCTGTTGCAGATGACAGCAGCTTTAAATTATTTCCTTTTTATGGGTTTAGATTCTGCTGCTAATAATAAAATCATGACTAAACTACTTTTTTCTGTTTTTATCAGTGGTTTACTTTATTTTGCTGTTGTGGTGGAAACACCACACCAAGCTGTTTCGTTATCAGTACTAATGGCTGTTTCCTTAAACTCTCTAAAGTTACATAAATACATAAATACATAAATACAACTTATGGCTTTACAGTTTATGTTCAACTAACTCTTGAATTCTTAGGGAGGGGAGGGGGGAGGGGTTCAAATCCTTTTTTAAAAGATGCAGTAATATGCAAGCTTATGTTTAGGGTATCGTTTACGCATCTGCTTCTGCATACAGTGCATAATTTCCACCCTCTAAAGGTTTTTCTATTTCCTCCTCTCCATGAACCATGCAGCAACCACTGCAGCTTGTTGTTTCCTGAATGTAAAGTAGAGCGGAATAAGCATGTTGTATCACAGAAACTGTGTCTCTCAAGTAACCGGGTTCTTATCTGTTTAATGCACCACTCCCTAAATAATTTCTCACCAGGAAAGAAATATTAAATCACACAACAATGTTATTTTAAAAACCAGTCAGGCATATACAATGACAATTAGAAGTAAGAGGTTACAATTAAAATGATGTTATTGATTTTCATGTATACTTGACTTGGAGTTAAAAACGATTAAAAAAATACCTCATTTCCGAATGTAGACAGGGCTAACCTTTAATTCTCTGCCAGAGGGTTTCCTGATCAGGACATGTGGTGCATAATAATCTATACTCATTGGACTTTGCAACACTGTCAGATGATCCCCCATCCCTCTTTTGGTCACTGACTGCCACTGTGTGGTCATAAATATTTAACACAGTTCTGCTACAATTCAGTTTACACTCTTTTACTGTACAAGGTTTAAAAAATTTGATTCCTGCAACCCACTTATCAGATTGTAATACGGCATCCTGTAGCCATGACTGAGATAAATTAGAAATCTTTTTTTATTGAAGTATCACAGTCCTCCCAGAAATAGGCTGAAATATACCTGGGGAGAGACTCAACTTTTCTTGTGGGCAAGAAGGTAATCTGCCTCGGCAAAATAATTCCATTCCACCAACACTACAGGCTCCATCATCCATCATCATTAAGAAAGGAAAGGAAAAAAAGGAAACACTATAATACTGATGAAAGCAGCCACAAGCACTGTACTGCCTTGTATTTCTGATCTAATTTTATTGTTTGATAGTGTGTTTTACCTTACTCCCCTGTAAATGTGTCACTCCATGACAGTTTGGCTGACGTGGCATCAAGTTTTGACATTGAGGCTTGGGCTAAAATGTTGTTTTTCATCTTTTAAAAACATCAGTAAATGTCAGAATGTGGCATCAGAGTTAGTATGTGATTTTTATTTTATTTTTCAAAGGTCTGTCATTTTATACACCATCAAAAGCCATACAGAAAGATCTAGAGCACCCAAATTTCAGCACAACAGTGGCCTAAAAAGTTCTGAATTCTATGCAGTCATAATAAACGCAGACCCGCAGAGCAGAGTTTTACAAAATAGGTGGTTTCTAAATGCTTTCTTTTAAATAATAAATGAATGCTCACACTCATGCTTTGGCAGCTGTTGAAGATTTTCTGGAAAGTTTCAAATATGTGGTTCCTACAACACTAGATTTGATACCTATGTTATTAGGAAAGGATGGATGTTTGCTTTAATTGTAGATATCCTGGGTGGCTGACACTGGCAGCACACTGCGGTGATAAGAAAGCCCATATACTGGGCTCATCCCTGTGTGGTGGAAGCTGTCCACCTTGCCAAGCTGCCGCAGATGGAAGAGCAGGGTGAGCTTTCGGGTCATGGTTCTAAGTGCCAAGAAGGAGGCCAGGATCTGGGCGAGCAGGAAGAGGAGATAGAGGGAGTGGACAGCTCTCTCCAGAGGCAGGATGATAATTCCTTCATCGGTCAGGAAGAACAGCAGCACTGGCAGCTGGAACATGAAAGACAGGAGCCAGAAGGCTGCCAGCTCTGGCACCTGATGACAGGGAGGAAAAGAGAGAAAATTTGGGTTGGCGTGCACAAACGATGAAAAGATGCAGCAGTCATCCATCAAGTGCTCTGGTTGAATCCACATGAAAGCAAAGACACACATTCACTAAAACTCAGTAGGCACTTGTAGCCACAAGCAGGTAGAAAACTCCGCAGTTTCCTCCTCTGTGTTTTTTCAGGGTTCATAAAAGAGCTTCATGTAGTTCAGTGCAAGATATAAATTTGAAATACCTTTTCTTTGAGGTTGCCAGTGTAGCCCAGATAAAGTCGAACCACTTCGATGACCGTTAGTAGGATCATCCCAGTAATGAGCAGAGCTTGATAGTACCCAGGAAGATAGTAGAACTGGCAAAAGTGAAGGGCTGTAATTAATGAGCATGATCAAGGTGTGTGTGTGTGTGTGTGTGTGTGTGTGTGTGTGTGTGTGTGTACACACAGGCATGTTAGATTTTTATGTAAACTTTTTTTTCAAAATATTGATGAAACAAGTTTTATTTTTCAAAAAGACAGTGGATGTTGAGTTCACTGCTTGTGCCTCTTCTGAGTTTATGTGAGGAGGCTTAGTGTTCATTTTGAAGACACCACTAGATGGAGCCAAAGTCAAACGTTTTCGAATTGATACACTGGGCTTAGTAAATAGATTCGGTTCATCAAAACCTGAACTGTTGACTTCAAGAGGAATACTTCTATTCTCTTGTGTGTGTTTGGCACTAACCTTTACTTCCAGCATGAACACAGCTGAAAACCACCAACAAGGAAAATAAAACATATTGAAATACAGGAGCATTTGAAGGGGGAGGTGAGAAACCAGCTCGTTGACCACTGCAAGACAAATAACAGTGCACAAAACATTAAGTTGAAAAACTGAAGTGAAATTTGACCAAACGAAGAAAAACCTTTAATAGCTGACGTTACAACAGATCTAAAAAGAAGCAATCTGCGCACTGTGATTTACTTGAGAATTAAGTCATAAGATGTCTTGTCCAATCTCTGATCTCTGCCTTTACATTCTCCAGTACGAGATAGCATTGTGCTGTATAGTAAACATATTAAACTAAAGTTCCAAACAGTCTTTGGAAGCACAAACTAACCAGATGCATCCTCTTGCTCCCTGGTGAAGTCACTGTCTGCTGTCCTGTTGTTTGTGAACACAGAACCTCCCATAGACACCAGACCCAGCGGCAGGTTTTCAGGAACAGGCGAGTAAAACACAGGCATTGTTGACAGAGGTGGTGATCATGACAGAGCCAAGGAGTCAGGAGGTTTACAGTTCCAAAAATATGTTTTCAGTATCTGTTGCTCATTTTTGTCTTAAGTTAATCAATCGCACAATACCAGGCTAGAAGAGATGCAAGTGGACACATAAAGGCACATGCTGGCAGACGCTACTGCTAATCTGATTATTGTGAAGGAGGCGGGCTGAAGATTAGCCTGAAACAGTTGCATGCTTACTTGAAGTTAGTGTCCATCTATGATGATAATTTGATTTTGTAATTAGGGAATTCAGCAGATACTTAAACTTTATAGAGATAAAGTTGCACGTACTCTTTGCAGTATGTTTGAAAATTCTACATTCTTTGTACACATATTTAAAGCGAAGGTTCACTCTGGCAGGTTTTGGTGTATTTTATAGTCTTTTTATTTAAATTCTGCAGATAAACACAATGACATAAGACTCTGCTCAATGCACCCGGCCAGCGAGTCATCAGAGTGGTGCCTGGCTTATTTTGGCCTTTGGGCCTCACTCGTCATTATTGTGACCATGGTGCAGAGACAGAGTTTGGCCACAAGGTGTCATCACAGCTCGTCCCTGGGGGCGCGCAGGGGAAAATGCTGAAACTCCTCTGGCACCTCTTCCCCTTTCTTGGACCTCTTGTAGAAGCCAAGTGAGTCTAACAAGCTGCTGATCTCGTCTGCCTTCATTTTCTTCACAGAAACAGTCTGATCCACAGACACATACACATACACAGGAGGGCAGACATGTTTGGTTCACAACGTGGTTAAAGGCAGTAATGCTTGTATATTAGCTGTATATGTAGATATAACATGATTTACTAAACCCCTGTTTTTACTTGGAAGTGTTTAGCCACTACAGATTTAGAGGATCCAGCTATTTTTTTGTTTCTCCTTACCTAAAGTCAAATTATAATCTCCCAGAGAAGCCACATTAGAAAAACTTTAGCCTCTAAACGAAGCTTTAGATGGAAAATTTAAAAGGCTTTACTCAAGAAAGCAGTAATACCTGGCTCTTTTTCGATGTAGGCCAGCATTAAGAAAATTCATTTTTATTGGTTTTAATGGAGAGGCTAATTGGGCAATAACTGCAACAGGGGTTTTCTACCCTGGAAAAATAAATGACATGTGAGAAGTGCTTTCAAGGCACACAATTTTCAAAGTCACATCAACTCTCCTGTCTCGGTACAAAAAATATTGCTCCATTCTCAGAATCCCCAAGTTCATATACTGTATGTATTTATTTTTAACTCTCATTCAAGTACATCCTCTTTGTTGGTATCTGACAGATGATCTGATATCACATGAAGTAATATCGAAACTTTCCCACATGAATCCTGTTTGACATCTCTTGATAAGCTCCATCACAAGGCAGCGGAATAAAAGGTCCCTGTACTCACTTCTCACCTTAACAATCTCATCCTTTTCATTGTAGAATATCAGACGGGGTTTCTTCTCTTCCGATGAATCATATTCCAAGTTGTGGCTACACAGGAAAAAGCAGATCAAGGAAAACAGGTAGGGGGGGTTGTGAAGAACAAGGCATATCCATCTGTTTCGCTATTTTTAGGCTCACTTAACATGATTTTTTTTACTTGGAATGCTCACAGAGCTGGCACTGAACTTGGCAGCTTGCTAGGAATACTGTTTTGTTTACAAAAGAGGTCATGAGAAAATCAGTAGTGATTTTTGTGGAAAGCTCACAGCTTAGCAAAGAATCCTGAGGAACATGAAAACAATACAAGGATACTATAAAGCCATTCGCTCCATGAGAAAATGATAGAGCTCAGGCATTTTCTTTATGCTTCATCCGACCACACTGGGAGCCTGCAGGGATGACAAGAGACATTTGTTAAAACAGCATGACAAAGAGGAGTGTACATATCTCATTCTTTATGTGATCAAAGGTGACAAAAAAGGTGTCACATTACAGCAGAAAATAAACTGCCATGACAGCACAAGACCTATCCATCACCATGCACACTATTTCCTCACTTGTTTTTTGAATATTATGTGTAGATTTCATTTTTCACTTCACAGGAGTTTGCTCTATACTTACCAGCAGTTTAGCTCTGGCTATAATGAGCTTTTCTTCACCTACTGTGTCATTGTTAGCTTCGGATAGCCTAAGAGCGAGGGTAAGAGTAAGCACCAAGAAGGTCCACATTTTTACTAGATGGCAAAATCTTTAGCTCCTTTTTCTGAGTTGAAGCACTGATAAGTGACCCTTTAATACTCTTGGACAGTTTTTTCAGGGTGGACAAGACCATGGCCACCTCTGTAGGGGAGCAATGCACACCTGGGCTGAGCTGTTAATCTCACTTTTGTGATTTTCTGTCATAGATTGTGTGTTAGTATAAGAATTAGGCTGGTAGCTTACCAAGTAGGTAACCACCACATACTTATTCAGCAACAGAGTTAGCTGTTAGGGTGTTTTTCTATATGTCAAAGGGGCCCCCAGGTTTATATTTTATAGTTTCTTCCAGATCAGATGTCATTGGGGGAACACAGAACATCTGCACTCTTATCAGTTTTTCCCATGCAGTAAACTTGCAGGTGGTTAATGGTCACAGAGAACCACATGTTACTACCAACTCACTCCCCCAATACAGCTAAACTGGTTCATGACTAAAAACTTCATGAAACCATCTGCCATCGCAGGAATAAGAACATGACAATGTTAGCCTATGATCACATTCACATCTATGGGCAATTTCAAATAACTGATAACCCCAACTTGCACTTCTTTGACTTGTAAGAGAAAAAAAACCCACCGAAACACACAGAAAGTCCTCCACATGTCACATTTTTTCCAAGTAATGTAGCTTTATAATTACATTTACATAGAAGACGAATATAACTGCTAATACAGTAAAATATTAGAAAGATCACTGAGTGTACAGAACATTTCAATGCCAAATATTGAGTATATTTGCTACAGATACAGTACAACTTTTTGCACTATTTGGGGGCAGCAGCAAAAATTCTGAGACTGACAAAGCATCCATCCATTCAATCTGATGTGTAAAAGGTTTCACAATGCAACTGTCTATGCATAGGTTCAAACGACACAGAGAAAAATTCTAATTTACAGCATGTAAAAGAAGTATTGAAAACATCACCAATTTTCTGAGTAAATATATTTCTAAAGCTGCTATTGGCATGAAGTTCTCATCGACTGTCATTAACAACCCATCAAATCCACACATGCAAAGAAATCAAATCATAGATGTCTAGAAATTATGTCTAATAATGAGAAAAGACGCAGGGAAAACATATTGAATACATTTACTGAAATGTATTTCATACTTTGTACAAAAGCCTTTGTTGGTGATGACAGCTTCCTGTAAGAAGAAGCTACATTGTTTGCCTACTGTATATGAAGCTGCATTGCTCTGGTGTGACACTGGCCCATTCTTTCACACAAAAACAGTCTGCATGGGATTTGGTAATGTGTTCAATGCTCATTATACCTGCTGTATATGCAGTTTTAGCCACTTTGGGATTGTATGGAGTCTTAATACATCCTTTTATCTGTGACAGGCAGAGTAGCTGCCTTACCCTACTTCCAGTCATTGTACTAAGCTAAACTATCACCGTTCAGTTCTGGAGCTTTACTGCACAGACATGACGGTGTTAGGGATCTTCACATGTAACTCTCACCAAAAAAGCTATTAAGTATATTTTCTAAAACATCGGACTAATCCATTAAGTCTCAGCGATATCCTTTTATTCCGCATTGTTTAGGACTTTGAACAGAATGTTTCTCTTGACACACATTTCTTAAGTCATATTTTGTAAATCCTGCAGTTATGTAGTTGAACAAAACACTAGCTCTATTCTGATCCATGAAAGCAGTATATGGCTTGTTCCCACTGTTTTTTCATTCTGACTTTCCCTTTTCTAACTTTCTTTCTATGCAATGTTTAATTCCATTGTGCTCTCTCAATGAAATCAGGCCTTGTGACAGCATAGCACATTTGCACTGTGTCAACACCCTGGGGGGAAGAAAACATCTCGGCCCTCCAAGTTTACTCTACTGCTTTGTATTGTGCAAAACTCCAATTCATTAGGTCACCATAAGAGGGCGGTAACACCCACATGTACACTTCCTGGCAGTTTGGCGGGTAACGTGTACTTCCAAATCCTAGCCACAGACAATTATGTTTCCAACAAAAATAAACCATTCCTGCCTGGAATGCTGAAGCAAAAACCATCTTTCTGTCTCTGTCTTTTCCAGACACAGAGCGTTGCAGCTCAGAGTCTTGCGCTCTGCATGTACTGTTTGGGATTATGTGTCAAACGGCAATAAAACAGTCCTCTTTTTTAACAGGGTTTCCTCCCCTTGGCAGCTGTTGTAAATCTACAGGCTTGTACACTTGCAGCAGTTTTACGTCTGCATCTTTGTATCGTACTGTTCCAGGTCTCTCTTTCACAATGAAAGTTGGACCCAAAAGAAGTGAATGAGAAATAAGAATTTTGAGAAAAAGGATGGCTTACATGAAAAAGAGAGAGAGAGAAAAGCACACAATGAGCGGTGGGGGTGGGGAGAGCTTGCCGAGGCTGACTCCTCAGTCTATACGTGTGGATGCATACCATATGTGTTCACAATCAGCATGTTTCAGCTTACATCACATGGTGCATGCCAAAAGGGGGCTGTTGTTATTATTACTCTGCTGACAAAGGGGAAATACAGTCATTAATAACTGGAAGGTTATGGAGCTTAGACGGGAGATGATGAAAACATTTACAAAGTTCGCACTGAGCAACTTTTTCCAGTAGGAGTTTTAAAAATTGCAACACTAGCAGCTGTTAAAAGATCAAAAGCTACAACACCTCACTGCAATCCTCCCTCCTTCAGAGAGCTTGTTATAAAGATACACACTTCCTTTTTCTCCAAAGCACCGGATGCTGCCTACCAGCCGGCAACCAACAATTACTCTGTGTGTCTGTTCTCTTATGATGTGGACAATTATTTGTGGGTGTTTGTGAGAAATGTTTGACTCTTGTGTCTCCTCTGTGCTCCAATGCTAATATCTATAAGTATGTTCAAGAATAAGCAAAGTAGATGGTTAAAAATGTATCTTGATTAAGTTCTAAACGTTCAGCTCTGTCTTTTCTTGCTCTCTCTCTCTCTCTCTCTGTGTGTGTGTGTGTGTGTGTGTGTGTGTGTGTGTGTGTGTGCGCGCGCGTGCGCTTATCTGTCTGGTGCCGTGGGGCAGCTGCTGCAAAGTCTGATGTCTGCCTGCCTGCTGTGCTCGAGTCAGCTTATAAAAGAGAGGCAGCATTGAAGGAAGTGAAGGAGGATGTGGAGGACTTTTAAAAAGATTATAATGCTAATGAGTGTGCTCCACTTCAAACATACAATAACCTTGCTGTACAGTAGCATCAAATAGTTTGGCAGAACTTGCTCACCACGATGCTTCTGTCATTACCGCTGGGCAGCTTAACACAACTTAAAGGTTCAATTTAAAAACTATAAGAGGGAATTAGGAAATAAAAACAGGAGAACCTAGGGAAATGTCTATGCGTGACAGTAACTGTAAGCAAATTTACGGCTCAAGGGAGTCACCGAGTTTGATTTAGCTTGTGGTTTAGCTTGAACCTACGACCTAAAATAAGTGGCTCCAATTTTCTTCACGCAAGGAGGCCACAAAAGGCTGTGCGAAGCTGCTGGCCTTGGCAGAGAATCTATCTTGTACAGGCATGAAATACAAGGACGGTTCTTGGAGCTTGTTCGCTGCGTGATGGTGAAAGTGAAATAGGATGGCTGCTTTTCAGTAAGAGCTTCTTTTAGAGTATTTATTACCTCATTAATTTACAAGTTGACAATGACTGTTTTGAACAATGTACACTCTCTGTGTAGATAAATGCTTTTATTCAAGTAAATTGAATTAAACTTTCAAGGATGTTTACTGAGCGGTTCAACTTTAATATACTTTTAATAAGACATTTTGAATAAAAATGCTCTGCAAATGAACATTTTAAATAAAACAGTGCAGTATTTAGAATTGTAAATACATGCAGCTGTAACCCTCAAAATTCTGCTTCACTGCAGAGGTAATATAAAACAATATTAAAAATATATAAAATACAAAGGCCATAAAGAGAAGTGATTACTTACTGCATAATATTACTTTTCAAGCACACAAAACTTTAATGTGAGATTCAATAGTGTTTTCTGTTTTTATAAAGTCCATCCATCCATCTTCATCCGCTTTATCCGGGGCCAGGTCGTGGGGTTCAGCAGCCTAAGCAGAGAAGCCCAGACCTCTCTCTCCCCAGCCACCTCCTCCAGCTTATCCGGGGGAACACCAAGGCGTTCCCAGGCCAGCCGAGCGATATAATCTCTCCAGCGTGTCCTGGGTTTGCCCCGGGGCCTCCTCCCGGTGGGACATGCCCGGAACACCGACCCCAGGAGGCACCCAGTAGGCATCCTTGTCAGATGCCCAAACCACCTCAGCTGGCTCCTTTCAATGTGGAGGAGCAGCGGCTCTACTCTGAGCCCCTCCCAGATAACCGAACCTCTCACCCTATCTCTAAGGGAGAGGCCAGCCACCCTTCGGAGGGAGCTCATTTCCGCCGTTCGTTCTTTCGGTCACTACCCACAGCTCGTGGCCATAGGTGAGGGTAGGGACATAGATCGACCGGTAAATTGAGAGCTTCGCTTTTACACTCAGCTCCCTCTTCACCACGACAAACCGGTGCAGCGTCTACATCACTGCAGCCGTCGCACCAATCCGTCTGTCAATCTCCGGCTCCCTTCTCCCATCACTCGCGAACAAGACCCCAAGGTACTTGAACTCCTCCACTCCTTTTTATAAAGTCTCATTTTTTATTTTTACATAAACTAACTAGTGAAGTCTGGATGTGGTGATAGATTATAGCCTCAGCAAAGCCAGGGTAACTGTTTTGTATGTTTTCAAGTAAAGGACGGATACGATCGTGCCTTAAATCTTCACATCTAACTCAGAAAAGGTTAAAGCATAATAAGCATGTTTAGCAGAAAGCTGAACTACGTAGCCACCATGACGTCACCCATTTCTGGAGCAGATTGGCATTGTGGGCATTGCCCTATTTTGCATTCCACTGATTTATTTATTTTTCCATTAGATAGACTTGGCTGTATTTGGACATGAAGAAGAAACTGTGAGCAACACTTGAAACGTGACTGGGGGAACATATGTCTCTCCTCTGAAGAAGACAGCTAGTACACTCACTGGAAGGAGTGACCTTAGCTAATGACATCTTATTGACATGTGGGGAAAATTACTTACAATTTCATGAAGCAGTTGACTGGGACTATTGAATGGGAGTCTATTTGAAATGGTGGCATTGCACTTCAAGGCATTTCCATAATTGCTTCACTTAGCTGACTTGGTTACATCATTAATGAGCGCTCTGTCACCAAATCGCTATCCCATTATTTATACCTAAAACAGTGTTTATAATTTTTTTTAACTTATAAACTATACACTTATACAGCTAAATTAGCATCTGCCTCATTTGTTTCTTAAATTAGAAACAGTTTTGCTTTTTTCTTCACTCCCCTTGATTTGTGGTGGTGTTACATACAGGACATATTAGTATCCTGGATGTTGGTGATTCTATGAAGATTCAATCATTCCTTTCATGAAAAAGTTCTGTGATGCATCAGGGGGAAAGGGTTCATCTAAACACCATCTGGTTCATTAGATGGGATGATGAAAGCTTAAAAAAACATCCACACCTGCAGAAACTCAAACTCCACTGGCAGAAAATGGAAATAAAAAAAGCTGAAAAACTGCCAACACTGTTTGATTATCTGTCAAGATAATAACACCATCATTTTTTCTCTCTGTGTTTTTGGATGCAGTCATTTAAAGATTTGTTTTAAAAAAATCCCATGTGATGGATGATGAATTCCTTGTGTATTTTGTGTAGCCTGTTGGTCAATGGTTAAGTGCTGAGGTCCCACAGTTTGGGGTCAGGTACCGTGACAACATCTTCACTCATCATGGGCATGAATGTTATAGCCATGGCTTGTAATAAGTTTTTTGAATTGTTTGTTTTCTAGAGTGGAATGATTGTACAACACAAATCTTTTAAAAACAAGACTTGAGTGCACACTTTTGAAATTATTTAGGATTTTCTCAAATCCACAGAAAGTTTAAAAGTATACATACGGGCTCAAATATGCACACTTGGTGCTGAACTTTCTGGTTGTCTGTTAACAGCCCTCAGCTTTGTCTTGTTGGTGATTGTGATTGGCTACAATTATTAGCTTTTTTTGACAGCACTCACTGGATTGACCAATAGGCAGGACAATGTGGGAAAGTCCAAGAAAATATGAACATGAAAGCAGAATTATACATTAAGAAAACTAGGAAGGTCTCTTAGGACCATTTCTAAGAAAGTGCAGATTCAAAGTTAATCAGTTCAAACAACTGTTTGCAAATACAAGTTATGTAGAAGTGAAACTGTTAGTGAAGAGCTGCATATGGTTTCATATTCTTCAGACATTTCCCCAAAATGTCTGGCAGTCCACATTGATTTGTTTCTGAAAGCTCTTTCTTTTATTTGACAAATGTCCAAAATACAACTAATTTAGTCAAAATTTAATAAATTGAGTCTGTATTTGAGAAAAGCAGTTTTGCATTTCTCTATTGCTTGGTTTCAGTACAGTCTTTTGAAGTCATTAAAAGAAAAGTAGAGCTGAGTTGAGTATCATCTTGGAATTTCCTGTGAAAACTTTCTTCATTGGTTTGTTGGAACTGAGAACCACTGTTGAGGCAAATGGAGCTTGATTAATTACTGAAATGCTACAATCATTATTTGTGACCTCTCTATTTCTTGAGTTTAATGGTCCTGTTTTTGGATGTACATTGGACAATCTTTGAGACATGTCTGCTTTTACAATGGCAGAGACATTTTGCTAAATATTAGTGGGGATATCTGCATATATTTGAGCTTGTGTATATGTATATGTGTGTATATATATATATATATATATATATATATATATATATATATATATATATATATATATATATATATATATATATATATATATATATATATATATATATATAAATAATCCACCTATGTGGATTAGAGAAAATGAAAAAGAATAATGTCTTAAAGACATTTAAAATGTATAGTATACAAACATCATTAAATACCTCATATTCATGCCCATGATGACTTTATGTAAAGCTCTGAATACAACTTTATTCAAACTGGTGTCCTTGAGAATAATCATTCTAATTTGTCACACAGTGTTGTGTGTCTGACCTTGAATTCCCTCGAGGGGGAGAAATCAAAAACAAAAATCCTTGTGGAGGTCAAACAAATATCACACTCCCGAAGCAACAAAAACATCATACTGTTGTCCTCTGTAGTAAAAGGCAACTGTGTTTACGATTTAGCAACAATAACACATTTTCAAGAATAAAGTACTGAGAGCTTTTGGAATTGTAAGTAGGTCAAGTAGGTATATTTTCACAGACGGTCCCTCTTGTATTTGCATAATTCAACTGGAAACCGGATAAAGTGATAGATGGTAGAGGAATCATGACTGATGTGGGAAATGGTTTGTCGTGGAGGTGGGAAATGGGGTGTGGGTGGTGAAAGGATTTGCCCCGATCAATGTCCAGTTACTAGCCACATCAGAGGAGCTGGTGGGCAAGCAAACAGCAAGCACTGCTCCCCTCCCTCTAATCTGTGCCTCAGTAATCAGAAACACATGGCTCCCTATAATGACTCCACTGTTGTCCCATGAAGTAGAAGAAGGCTGTAAGGGTCACATATGTGTGTCACCTATGTGTATACACACAAGCACAGAGTCAGAATGATGGAAAATATACAGCTAACACTTCCTTTCACATGCCAGCTAACTGCAGCCACATAAAGTAAATAGATCCTGACATCCATTTAGGCGAAAATTTCTTTCTTTTTTTTAGGTTGTTGCTAAAGTGTGTTTATCCAACTGGATAAGAGTGGTGCCAGTATCAGTGACTTGGCCTCTGACTCACAAAAACAAAGATGTCATAAAACAAATCTGATGGGGGTTGTAAAATGGGGAAAATGTTTCTGCAGGGTACAGGCCTGTTCCTGTGACTGCATTTACTTAAAAATGGAGAGGATGCATCCCAAACAACAAAGCTGTACAGTTTGTTGGTCACAGACAGGACTGATTGTCGGGACAGCTGGGGTTCACTGCACAAAAACATAAACCATCTGTTTATTTTCCTTGGGTTTGGGCGGACACAATGGGTCTTGTGCTCATTTTCCATCCCAGTATCTCTTTTTTGCGGCTCTATGATGAACTGAGTAAGCAGTGAGGGGGAAAAAAACCCAAAAAATTTTGGGTCAGTCTGTGGAATTATGTGAAAGCTGAAACCCCAAACCATATTATGAAGTCTGTAGTCCCACTTTACTGCTCAGGTAGTGGATAGATGGGACAGGGGGAAGGGGAGAAAGGGGAAGGAGTAATTGAAGGAGAAGGAAAACAGGCTATGGGCACAAATACAAGAGAAGAAGAGCTTGTGAAAAAGAAGAAAGAAAAAGAGAACAAAATGAAAAAAAATAAAAAGAATCTGACTGATCTGCTTTTTATTAGCCATCCAAACCATTTCCCCTAATATGCTAGTTCCTTTAAATTATGCTGACAAAGGGGGAAAATTCAGGGCAATTTGAAGTCCCAGACAACTGTTTGCACACCCTTCCATGTGAGAGAAGAGAAAAAAGAGTAAGAAAAATCTCCATCTGGACAGTAAGAGAGAGGCTACGGATCAATTATATTTTGCACTATTTATACTGGTTGATTTTTTCGCAAATGAGTACGAATAGTGCGTGAGGAAAACCGCGTGTCTTTCTGAAGTTCTGCCGCTGCAGTCAAGATGCATGCACTGAGCTCAAAGTAGCGTGGAAAGTGTCAGATAGAGCAAATGGGTTTTCACACTGACTTAAAGAACAATACTGATATGTTACTATATCCCAAACTGAGCCTCATCCAGTTTCAACTCTCTTGACCTAGTTTCATCACTTTACCAGCTTGTCTAGGCATCTATTTGGGAGGTCGGCTTGTTGTGCGGTTGCTCTTAATTTGTGCATTAAGAGCGGCCTATTTTAGCTCTGAGCCAACGCGTGGAAGTTTTGGGTTTATGATAATGACAGTCTTAAATCGCAGAGTATGTAGATGTCACTGGAAATCTATAAACACATTTGATGCTGGTGCCCCCCCTGCCTCCCCACTTCTGGTTGCATGCTGACCACAGTCTTCAGTGGTTTTGGCTCAAGAAAAGCACCAGCTCCATTTCCAGTAAATGTCATTTCATAGTTACTGCATTTCCACAGGGCTGAGAAACAACATTTAATGTGTAAGAAAGACTGCAATTAGACAGTGTTTCTCGCAGACAGCCTGTCGACAGGGATAAGAGACGGGGGGAAAAAAGCCCATTTTTGAATCTCCTCTGGCCATGTCTGATGCAATGGATCAGCCAGGGGAATGACAGCATTTGAGAAAAATCGTACTACAGCAGACACAGTAATGTCAGACATTGTTTGAACACTTGAACAAAGAGCAACTGTTCATTTGAACTTCAATCAAACTTTACATCACACCGAGGTTTTATGAGAAATAATTTGTGCAAAGTTCATGAACCGTGTTCACACCGTGAACATTTCAATATCAGATTTTCAAAATCAAAAGAGAGATTTGCATAGAATATTCTTTTTCTTGCCTTTGTTTCTGGTGCATGCCTTTGCATAGAGGCGATACATGTCTCTTTACACTGAATACTTCTTACTGAACCTAATCCACTGTCCTGAACTTACGCGGACAGTGAAAAACGGCTCGTGACTCAGGCCATGCTTGAATTAATAATCTTCAACCACTTTCAAGTGTAACTCGACTCCACTTTCTTTCTGCTTTGCATTGCAGAAAATATTTGTCTTTTTCCCCCTCACTCATAAATTTCTTTCTTCCTTTCCTTGCAGGGACTGAAATGGCTACCAGATGTGGTTCCAATCTGTTCCTGTTGCCATAGAGACACAGGGACTGGAATAGGTTTTTTGAGTCCAGGGCTTTTGGCTGACTCATAGGCCTGAGTTTTAAAGCCTCGCTGTTCCTATAGACATGGCACATTGAGGGCGCCCCAGCTCCAAGTTATGTTTAGACTGGCAGCCGAAATGTCACTGAACCCCCTTCCCACACGCCTACCCCTGACTTTTTGACCAAGCTTGGCATTATCCAGTGTAGTAGCTCCTTTTTGTGCATTTATGTTGCAGTGCTACACGTAACCTTCAATGCCAAGTCAATAAATGAGTAAAAAAATTACTTTAAGTTGATATGAAACAGGACAAGTTCTGTAATTGTAAATCTGTTCTATTCACGAGCAGCAGGCACAGAAATCCATCAAAAGTTGTACACATGCTTAATCAACACGGTTGATCCTGAGATTCTGTGCAATGGTGACATGCAATGTTCATTTCCAATCTGTGACTTTCCCACAGCATGTCAAGGATGAAAAGACAGAGAACATGTTTCGGTATCCTCAGCTGAGAATCTTTTCCATCTGTGAGTTGCGGATGGGCAGATGGAGGCAGTTGTGTTAACATTCTTCTCTATTCTAGCAGTAAATCTGACTTCAGGCTGTTGTCACATGAAAGATGGTATGACTTTTTTTGGGGGGGGGGGGTGCTCATCGTGAGAGTGTACATTTCAGTATGGTCAGCAGCTCTGTGAAGCTCTACACAGGGATTCTTTAAGCCTAATGCCAATATCAGCAGGCTAACATCTGCTAATTAGCATTAATTAGGCGGATATTTGGTTATGAACCAAAAAACTAAAGTACTGAATTAATTTTGTTTTTAATTTGAATGGCTTTGCCAAATGAATGATCCAAATGGCTATTAAAACTCCACATGCATGCACCATATATGTCAACACCAAATGCCACTGGGTTTCATTCAATGCACAAAAATAAAGTAATGCAAATAGAATAAAATAAAAGTATTTAATCTTCATCGTGACTAAAGTAGCATAATGTCTGAAAATACTGATGCAACAGAATCATCAAGGTTCATCCTCTTTGGACCATGAATTTAACTCGTTCATGGTTTAATTTGTTACAATTCATTCAAGTCCAAAGCAAAGTGGCGGCGTGACTGGCACTTTGCCACTTGTATGACAAATAAGGAAACCATCACCACAATGATTAAATTGTTTGCTCTGCTCTACAAAAGACATCTTTTTAGAGTGCTCTGCAAAGGTCACATCAACATTATTGCTGTCAGTGTCAGTAAAAAGCTTTATCACACTGCTATCTCCATAAAAAAGTATTGGAAACCAGGCTTATGTTTTATAGCTCTGAAAATGTAGCATAAAACTTCTCTATGCATAACACATATGTACAGCTGTAAGTAGAACATCATGTCAAAAGAGCAGAAACCTAAACAAAGCCACTTCATCTTCTGGTTCCAATTACCCATCACATGACCTATCCATCCATCCTCATATACAACCATTCATCCTCCTTCATTGCCTTGTGGCCCAGTTTTGGCTATATCCCCTTTTCTCCCTTCCAAAAGACGAGACATATGCAGCGCGTGATTAACTCCTTAACACAGAGTTTCCACTGTTTTTCCTTCATGAAAGAAGCGCTTGTCCCCTCCTGAAGGAGCCAAACTGACAGTCCCCTGGTTCCCTCAGGGTCTTTGAAGAGCCGCTATGACCGAATGACTGTGAGAACATCCGCAGTACTGTGTAGCCTAACAGCTGAGACTTAAAAGAATGGATAAAATAAAAGTGGATCTGTTAAGGAGAATACAATACATGATGTATTACAAAATTTATACTTCTTTACCATGTTGTTTTTCTAGTGGACTGTACACTGGAATCAGGCAATAGAAAAAGAAGCCAATAGGAGGTCATGATCCCATTAAAATGTCCAGGAGATGCAAAACGGTATACAATGATTGTCACAGGAAACTGATTCAATGAGGACTGTTTTTAAAGCTCTCTATAGCTACATGTATTGCTTTTTTATTCCAAAGAAGTAAATGAGGAAAAACCAACCAAATAACCATACACAAATGAAAAACAAATCAAAACTGCTATGAAAGAACCACAAAAGACAAAATACACCTTACAGTCAGTAATGTTTTCTGCAGCTTTTCAGGCCCCTTTCTACAAAAATGTTCTGTAAGCCAAAGAAAAAAGCACAGACCAGTCAGATAAAAATGGTCATTTCCTAATTACACAACATTATGGTCAAAAGTATATGGAATTGCTTCAGGAGTGGTATTATAGTACGACTGTACAACCCTTTTTGTATGAGTTCGTTTTTTGCAGGCAATAATAACAAATGGAAGGAGCACAAAGGTTACAAGGTTCTTCTGCAGCTATCAATGCCATATAATTACACTCTGCGTCATGCAGTTAAGTTTCACATAAACATAACATCAACAGAGAACAATTACAAAGCCAATGTAAACTTGACCGGAGGAAAGCACTGATACTCCAAGTTTGCTTCAGAGCCCAAACTAAGCAACAAAAGAAAACAAAGAATGCAACATAAAAGTAAATTCAATGATGTCAAGGAAAACATATAGGCACTGAAAAGGTCATATAAGCACAGCTTACAAAGATAATAAAATTTACACAGTGTATACAATGTTGAAAAAACAAATCACCAGAGAAATATGTTGTACCTTGATAAAAACACAAAACAGCAATATTTGGTTCACGAAATTAGCTGAGGGTGCGATGTGGACTTTTCAGACGGAAACACACTATGGCACGTTGGTATAACTTTCTGCTTATTTTAATTCATTATCCATTATTTATAGCTCATATTGTGACAGTTATTTTCACGTGTGTATCTTGAAGAAAAATTGAATTTTTCAAGATGGAGTATTTCACTGCAATACCATTTTTTTGTGTATGTATTTTAGGATCAGCAGTTAAAATAGAGACTGGCAATAACATTAGGCAAAAATAGCTTTTTTCACTTAAACCGATCCACAGTTGAGGCAAATTATAAGACCCGAGTACCATCTAGTCTTACAGTCTACACCTTTTTATTTTAACATGGTTCTGATAGCTTAAGATAATCTGATCCTTTAAGGTAGAAAAGATCTTAGTCAAGATTTAGTTCCAGAAAGTACCCAGGTGGCATAACACAACGTAATTTGAAATGAAAATACCTTTGACGCAATATCAACCTCACTTTTTGACTAAACTGAAAGTACACAGAGACACATGGCAGACTTCTTCTGTAGTCTGATCTGCAAAGAATGCCACTAGTGGTGAATATTTCAACAAAACTATATTTTACTTCTGATTAATAGGAGGATACCATATAATGGTATGCTTTTTTTAAATAAAGCATACAAAACTTCATCACACAGAAAGTAAGTGAATTCAAAGTGAATAATAAGCATGAAATAAAATGAGGTGTGCTTTGGGGTTTCATTTTTGGTTTAGTGGTTTAGCTGATTGAATAAAACATACAGTAAGAGCACATTATGTTGGCTTGGGTTAAGCAGAAGTATGGAAAAGCCATGTATATGAAATAGTTGGACAAAGGAGAGCAAAAGGCTGAAAATCCCTAAATACTTTATTTCTGTATGGAAAAAGAAGCAGTAATAATGCTCAAAGCGGAATTAAATCTGTCTCATAAGTACGGATAATTTCGTTAGATGATTCTAAATGTAGTATTTCATGTGTACCTGTGTGTCAAAATTTCAAATTTAGATGTGAAGAATAACATCATTAAAAGCTTGGAGAGTAAGATTTTTAAGATTTAAGATAGACTTTCTTTTGCTAGAGATGCTGTTCTGCAGCAAATACAGCATAAATTAAAGTGTTTCTTTTAAGAATCAACATCAAATAGACCCTTATCTAAAATACAGAAAAGAGATGAGGATTATATCCTAAACTAATTCAGGTCAGATCTGTATTCCTGTGTGCTGGTACATCTAATTGGGGGGGAGTGGCTTGGTATACTCCGAGGACCAGTTTTTGGTTATTTTTAGTACCTTTAGTACCTGTGGAGAGCATATATAGAATAGCTATTTTTCTGACACCTGGATGGCAAATTAGTTTTCTAACCTCAACAGCAATTCATATTCAATTCGTGAATATATCTGCAGGCAAATATGAGGCGGTCAAACAGTAAAATAGGCCGGAGACATTATATCAATTTAATCCAATCGTGCTAAGTCTGTGGCTGCAAGGTCACGTATGAAAAATGTGTTTTTGCCTAATTTGGTACCCCAGTCATGAAATTATGCAAATTAAATTTTGGATAACCTGAAGTCCTAACACCAAGTTTTGTGTCACGCTATAGGTGTGTCCAGGTTCAGTGGCCATGTTCTTGGAAGGTTGTAAAACCTTATTTTTGGTTATGTTATGACTTCACTTCCTGTTTGAAAATTCTGATTGACTGCAATAAACAGGCACAGAAAAAATCTCACAACTTTTGGTGTATAGTTATCTCTACGCACTTTGCTGAAGGTAGGAAAAACTGAAAAAATATTAATAAAGCGCAGTTTTTCAAAAGGGGGTCTCAAGTCTATGGAACTTTTTTGGTTTTTAATAAATCAAATGAAAACTTATTGCCCTTAAATTAAAAAAAATGCATGTAATAACTCATTTACTACTAAGTTTTTTAGTGTCAATTTTAAAGCCTTTTAAAAAAAAAATACCACATGACAGATAATGATGACACCATGCTCTGAAGACAAGCCAATCCCAAAACTTCAACTATACCTTTTTAAGAGAAAAAAATGGGGATGTACTTTAAAGGTTAAATCTTGCAGTTTGACCAGCTGGTGGTCCTAGAGTGTTTATTCACTGAGATGAAACTTTGAATAGGGACAATTCTCTGCCCCTTTGTACAGAATTTAATTTTTCAAAACTTTTTATGATACAGTGTACGGGTTGGCATACAAGCCAGTGGTAGAACTGAAAGAAAAAAAAATCTAATGGATGTCTAAGCATATAAGCAAAGTATAGTGGTGGACATACTGCAGAGTAAAAGAAATGAATGAACTTTGGATTATGCTTTTGCACCACTGTTCTCACAGTTGTGTCCAGTTTAGGCACAGGTTGTGGTGTGAGGTTGATATATAGTTGTTACTTTAAAAAAAGGACTCCTGAAACGAATACAATGATGTATATAGGTTATTATAATACACCTTACCAATATGACTCAACTGTTCCTCTTGATCTAAAGCACTTCTTATTCTTGACTGGTCCTGGATTCGCCCTAAACTCTAACAGTAAAATTACAATTCCTTGACCGAAAAACTATGTTGTGGTTAAACTTCCAACAAATTTTAGTCTTTTGCAAATCCATCATAAACTTTGTGCAATTTGTAGTTCAAAACACTTATTTCACAACCTGTGGTGGCATAATAGCTGTCTTTTGCTGTGGTGTTTTACTTTCAGATGTATCCAAAGTACCTTCCTTTCCTTTCTTCCTGGGTGGTTTTTTTATGGGAGTCTTCTTTGGTGTAGGATCCAGTGGGTCCCCTGTCCTGGAGCCGTTCAAGTCCTGCTTTTCCGGGCTCTTGGCTTCAGGGGTCCCAAGGTTGGTTTTTACAGGTGCCACCATTTTCTGTAGGCTACTTGAGGTGGGCAGCTGGGGTTTGGTGGAGCCTTGCTCAATCTGGCTCAATCCAGTGGAGCCGGTTCTTTTGGCTTTCTGTGGAGGTGTGGGCTTCTCCCGATTTGCCCTTGGTGTGGAGAGACCATTGGTCTTTGTCAGCCCTGTTCCCTCATTCCTGTTGATGCTTTGGGTTTTTTCCTTGAGCTGAGCGGCAAGCAGCGTAGCAGCCTCTGAGTTCATATGAGGATGGATGACCTTTGGGCTCTTGGGTGGCTCCTTAGGGGTCTGCTTTGAACTATCAACACTTTTCTTTTCAGGCGAGGAGCAGTGAAAATTACTTATCTTCTTGAGGGCACTCTGAACAACACCATTGATGTGCTCCATGTGACTGGGACTGCCGTGCTCATCCCCAGACTTTTTTCCTCGCAGAGGTTTGTGTTTTTTAGGGGAGCCACTGGCATCTGCCTCCTGCCCCTCCTGTATCTTCTGTCGGTCATGATGCTTTTCCTTTATTCTTTGCCACTCTTCACTCTTAGATGAGCCATCACTTGAACTTCTCTTTTTCTCCTTTGACACTGCAAGTGCCTTAATTCCCCCCTGCTGCTCAGGCTGGGGAGACCCTGTGGTATTCCCGTGTATCCATGACACCTTGGGTTTAGTGGATGGGTCTGGTGGCCGGGGTTTGGGCTTGCCAGGTGAAGGCGGTGGCTTTCCATTGCGCTTGGCTTCTAATATAGGAGTGCCATCTCTATCCTTGCCACTGTTCTCATCCTCCTTCGACTGCTTGGAGAGGCGGGCGACCAAGGCATACTGTGGCTCACTACCTTCTGTTTTGGTTACACTTGTGTCTTTCAGGGAGGTGTATTCACCAGCGTCATCTTCATCAGGGACAGATTCTGGCTTCTCTGCTGCAGGGCTGGGGCTCCGCTTGTCATTCATGGAGTCTGTGGATCATTGGCAGGTCAAGAGATGCTACTCAAAAATGGTGTTTGTTTATTTCAATCCTGATTATACGTGCTGTTGCAGCATTACATTACTTGATATGATCACTATGTTTACTGCATGTTTGCTGTTGTTCAATTATACTGAAAATAACTGGGTCAATAACTGGGTCAATTCGGCAACTTGATGATCTTACTCAAAATCCATTTTTGTAAAGAGACCCACATCAAAGAGAAACAGACTAAAACTGGCTAAAGCATCATTTGCAATTTCATAGTTCAAGATTAGAAACTGACGGAATGGGCGTTTTCCACCAAACTTTAAGGATTTAGTCACTGTTTGGATGTGTGCAATATGCTGACTTGACCATTCCATTTCCTGTTTATGCTCTTCTTGTTCTCAAAGGAGAATCTAAATTTAAATGGCATAAATGCCAACTATTATGTAGCTATTAGAGAAGTGAGTGAGTCACTGGATAGTCACATTGGGGAATATGATTATCTCGCATGTGTGTCCATACAAGATAGCTGAACTGTTTTTTTTTTGTTTTTTTTTTACATGATTACTCACCTTCATGCGGAACACAGTAAACTGGCCCCTCATCTCCGCTCTCAAAAGAAGAGAAGGACCCCTGGGATGACCAGGAGGAGGGGGAGTGCTGTTCAGCCACAGAGGGGGGCTCAATGAAGCTGCAGTTGAAGGTGTTCTCTGGGTCATGGTGGGCTACTGAGAACAAAAAACAAATGCAAAAGTCAAAAGGTCAGTCAGAGGTTTTTTTTTACTGTGTTACAGGACAAACAGTCTGCTCTTACTCAGTCTCACAGCAAAGTTGTAGAAAGCATTGGTTTAACTAACTCTGTAGAAAAATAGGTTTTACATGTGAGCTAACAAAGGCTCTGACACTATGAGTTTCTAAAAGCAAATGGTGATAGTTTCATACCCATTCATAATTTATTAGCTGGAGCTGAATTCCCACAGCTGACGATATTCAGATTTTCTTTAGAGTTTGCTTGGAAAATCTTAACCAACAAACAACGCTCTTTATAATATACAGTATACTAATAAAGAGCTGAATGGTGAGATAAAACATTGCAATGTTATGTGGTTGCTTACTGTCTCTGCTGGGCTTTTCTAGTATTTTGTGGGTTCAGCAAAATGAACCACAAATGGGTTCTTCATCGTCATCTTCCACTGAGTCCTCTCCCTAACAATAAGTAGGTCAAGTCATGTTTCCCTCTCACAATCTCCCTTTCACTCTCTCATTCTTCTGTCCTCAGACACTACAGCATTCTGCTAACCCTTCAGTCTCAGGACAGCTGCGCTTTCTGAAGGGTACTTAAGCTTAATCTTCCCATCTGGTGTGAACCGGACTAAACCATACTGGGTGTTAACTTGCATGACCGGCCACATCAGATGCTCCTGTTTATATTCCTGATGACACATGGGTCCATGCGTTTGTTTAGACCTTAGATAAACCATCTATGGAAGGAATCCCCTAACTACCAGGACACTGGCCAAGACTGGCCTAAAACGATTTGCTAGTTTAAGAGATCTACAGCTAGATTTTTGCAGCCTGACTTGCAAAATGTATCTCTCTATATTCTTGCTGCATTTGTATTAGTGTTTGATATGGATGCACTTTTAAAATGTTACAAAAGAAGAAAATCCAGCAGATTATCTGCTTAGACGCTGTTTTTATATTCTCCCATTATAGCAAACAAGTCTGGTTTATCTGTCACCCTAAACCAGTCTGAAGTTTATTCTCTTGCCTCCCATGTGAATCAATGTGGCTCACACCATGTGACTTTCTGTTGAGCCTTTTGTGCTTTGAACTTTTTCTCCAAAAACAACATGATTGAGTCATGTTTTCCCCTTTAGTTTGCTGGATTTTATCTGAATTTCTACTTTCTAATTTAATTTTACGTTGCCCCTTTCAATCTGTTTTGAAAGTCAAGGTTTTCCCTTAGATATATGACTCACTTGGTTATTTTTACATTGATCTAAAATGGTTCCTTAAAAGGTTTCCTTCTTTCATCAAAACAAGAAGTCTAACTCCCTGAACAAAATATTTGATTTTGGGGTTCTATTGTCTTGTTTTATGCACTGAGGGGTGAATGTCAAAACAGTTGCAACATGTCTGTCTCAACTACTTGTATATATAAAGAGGTCACAAGATAGTATTTTTAAACACAGAGGGCTTACATTTCCAGTATCATT
The DNA here is from genome assembly GCF_964374335.1 of Astatotilapia calliptera. NCBI lineage: Eukaryota > Metazoa > Chordata > Actinopteri > Cichliformes > Cichlidae > Astatotilapia > Astatotilapia calliptera. The sequence continues at coordinate 32,361,519 of NC_137433.1, read as the reverse complement.
TTAAGATATCCCCATAACAATCTGCTATCTCTATGTTTTATATTAATTAATTTATAAAAATAAATCTGAAGCCAGAATGGAACTTCAATGTAAGATCGAAAACTATTTATGCTTAAGTAAATATTTGAATTATACAGGAAAAAAGCTATTGTATATGTCTTTTCCACCACTTATGCAGGGTCCTCATAGTGTAGCAACAGGCAGACAGGCACAGACTGAAGGACAAAGGAATGTAGAACGGCAAAGATTTCAGTCATGTTAGTCAGCGATCTAACACATGGGCATTTTGCAAGTGATGTATGCAGCGATGAACAACTGCTGTCCTTAAAAATTGCTTGGTCCAGACTGTGAGTCTAGTAAGGAAGATCGCTATGCTGACTAGACGCCACTGTGATCCCTCTCTGCATGAAGGCCAACACACAACAGGGTATTATTGACCCATCTCCACAACAGAACTCCACCACCACAGCTGCTCAGTAGGGTGGTGGAAGTCTGGAGGATACAACAAGAAAGTTGATAGATCAAACACCTGGTCCATCTCTAGAAAACTGTGCACTGAATAATAATATGGTTCACCAGTAATAACAGTAAATAAAAATATACTTCAGCCTAAAACAGCATGGACATATGTTGCAACGTTGCATGTAAATTCTCATATACAAAGCCAGCGTACAGCCTACAGCCATTTGGACACTTCTGTTTTAAAAGAATGAATATATACAGCAGTATAACAGTAACTGGGTCATTCTAGTAAAAGCCAAAGTGTGACTTTGAGAAAATATTCTGACTTTTTGATTAGACAACTCCACACTACACTGTGAGTATTGCAGCAAACACATTTGCAATACCAGCCAAACTTTGCCCGGATAAATAAAGAAGAAAAAAAGCAGCTGGTCTTAGCATCCGTCCATGAGGAAGCGTTTGGATATAGAGGAGGCAAGGAATGCCAGACAGACACGAATGTGCAGGGTGTGGAGTAAATATGCTTAGAAAGGAATGTTAAAATGCAAGCAAACAGCATTAGTTTCACCAAGAGGGAAATAGGTGACAGTGTGTTTATATAGGTTTTTTTTTTATTGAGTCTAACTTTGCTAGGACTAAATGCTGTCCTTTAATTCATCCCTGACTTCTAAAATGTAGTTCCCATGCTGATAAATATTGCATTTTTCAATTTCAGGAAAATAAAGACAAATTGATTTTAAAAAAGTCTTATATTTAAAAAAAAAAAGCAGGCATATGGAGGCATAATGTAAAAGATTTTCATTTAGGGTACTGTGGTTCAACTTCCATGTGTTTCCAGATGTTTATTTAGCTTAATTTTCATTGATTGTTTATTATTGTTTATAAACATACCATTTCAAAACATTGACCACATTAGATATTTCTTCACCATGTTCTGCTTTATCAGACCATTACATTTGACTGATAGGACAGCAAGAACTCAAATGGCAAATATAGGCTGACTATAAACATTTTTAAATACTACAAACAAACTGAAAATTGAATTTAGTTTCATGGGAACTTAATTTTTAGGTGAGAGCCAACACCCCCCAGCCCCCATCTCCCCTACCCCTGTTTTATTATCATTTGGTCTTACCACATCTGTTGCCACTGACCCTGATGTGGATAAATCACACTTCTGACACTAGCTGGGGTAAATTTGACCACTTCCTGTTTCCAGCCCTATGGCCCCCCTCTGGAATGTGTGTGTGTTTGTGTGTTCTGTGTGCAGGACTGTGTGGCTTCAGTCGGAGCTGGAGTTTCTAAATGTTGGCAAACCATGCTTCTGTGAGTAGCACAAATGCAAGCAGGGTAGCAAAGATTTATGCAGGACAAACGAAGGAGAAGATGAAGGTTGGTATGAGGGTCTGCCTTCAAGTCTGACTGCAACATTTTTCACATTTACTGTCTAAAACTGTTGAAACTTTAGTTTTTCAAGGCCTAAAAATAGATTTTTCTTTACTTGCATTCTTAAGAAATCCTTTTACCTACATGATTTGCACTTACTCACAAATAAGCATTAATGTCCCATAGGATGACACAGGCAACACAGTCCATGTGTTGTATTTTCAAATGAGGCATAATGTGGACAGATTGTAGCTTAAATAATCAGTTGGAAAAATGAGAAAGCACATGCTGCTCAGACTTGGAAAAGAAACCAGGTCATTATGATTTAACCCCTTATGCACTACACTGACTTCAAAAACACATTTTAAAGCATCTGTCTTTTTCAGAAAACACAAATCAAAGTAAGGTTGGGAACATCTGTGTCACTGACCAGCCATATATGCTTTTAGTCTGCAAAATGTTACAAAATACAGAGAGATGATTGGATTGACAGATTAACTTATCATTTTAGAATCAGAAAATGTCAGGATAAGTCAGTGTCTTGAAAATATTGGAAATTCCATTTAACAGCGCAGCAAATATCGCTTCTGCTGTCTGATATGATGCACAAATGAATGTATTTATTGCATAGGTAATGGGAAATGATTTGATAACAAACCTTAGTGTTTTAAAATTTAAACAACTCCAAATCCAAAGCAAATAGCCATAATACGTTGACTAGTCTGACATCTGTAGAAAAGCAAAACAAAAAACGAAAAAAAAAACCCAAAGCCTGGGGTCACAAACACATCTGTCACACACCACGAGACCTCCACATGGAGCAGCAGAACTACAGCGTCCACCCAAACAGTGCAGCCTTTGATAGCTCGTCACTCACCACCATGTGGGGCCCCCAACAACCACTGGCTTTCTTTTTAATAACACAGCCTCCTCCTCAGCACAAGAAAAAAAATTCTTGTGAAGAAGATGATGGAAAAGAGTAAAGAAAATAGGGAGAAAAAAGCCCAAGTTTAGGGTCGTAATAATATGAACACATGGCATTTGGCAGTGCCAAGAATAATAATGGGCTCTAAAACCAGTGCATTCTTTTCAAATGAAACCTCATACTCGCCTGGCAGCCACCATACACTTTTCAACCCTATTCATCTTCTAGGCAGCAGCCTAAGGTAGCACTAAAAGAAAATGCTTACACTGATTGACAGACATTAGCGTCATTGTCTACATGACGTTAAAATTAAAAACATTTGAAAGCACTGATAGCCACTAAAACACAGCTTTTATACCATCTACGTATACTGCTTACACAGAATATCATTACATTCACTGGCTTTTACTGAATCTAATAAAAATATACATTTTAGCAGACTGTGCAAGAATCAAAGACAACGATTACAGAGAATACAGAAGCTTCTGGTAGCACTGTGGTGGTATATGAGAAATAGTTTTCGGGCTCACCGACTACTTTGGGCAGTTTCTGTCTCCTCAGTGGAATACGGGGAAGTTTAGTGCTGATTCTGCTGAATCGTCCACACAAGATCCGTTTGGCTTTTTTGCTGTTGAAAAGGGATGACGCCATGGAAATCCAAATGAATCATTCAAACTAGGCATTTTAAACCTGGCCCTCTGCCTCTTTTGAGGGCTCAGGGACTGCTCATATTGCTATTCACAATATAATGTCAATATATAAAAGCTCTTGAAATACAATTTATGTGCATTTATTAATTTAACAACCTGTGAGAAAATGTACAAAGAAAATATTTTTCTCTGTTTTTATAACCAGGGCAGGCCTCCTAATAGAAACTCAAGCCCCTAATGTGGACCGCTGAGGTGAAGGCACCTATCTGTCACTCACTTGTGGTTGTCTTTGTGCCGACAGAGGCAGCAGCAGCACAGCAGTGAGAGGAGGACAATCAGTAAAAAGGAGACCAAGGTCCCAGCTGCAATCACACCCATCCGCTGGTTGGGCTCTGAAAGACAAAATGCAGGGAATGGTGGGTGTGCCACAATGTGTTGGTGAAGTCTGAATACCAGTTTCAACAAATAGCTCTCTCAGTCATAGCTAAAACAAAAAAGCGTGGCATGTAGGACATTATTACGAATTAATATGAAATCGCATTGAAGATACCATAATATAGTGTTTAACTCGTGTATTTGTTAATCTGGCAGATTTGACAATAACTGTAGATTATAGCGCTCCCCCCTTTAAAACCAATTGGGCTTTTGTTGTTGATTTTCTGCAATTAGCTTCCTCCTCTCACACCCTCTTTGTTATAGATCCTTCATCATAACTCAAAGATTTATTAGCATTCCTCCCACTTGAAGTTTGATACACCCCAAAGACTATCAGTGGTGTATTGTACAGTTATGGGCACCATTTAGTATTGGGAAAGAGAGACAAGCACCAGAAGAGAAGTAACACATAGGAGTAAAAAAGCAATGAGCCTCGGGTTTTACGCTGTCACATACGTCTCTGGTTGTTGGGTGGTCTGTCCTTGACATGTTGTCACCCTCAATTTGGAATGGAGTTGAGGTAAAAGTAGCAAAGGGTTAGTTTATCGCTGACCAACTTGCCACCACCCATCATGTTCACTAGCCAAAATTCATGCAGTCTTTGTGTGTGATATTCTCCACGTCTGCCTCCAATAATCTCTTTCCAAACAGTATTTTTTCTCTATTCTCTGTATCCATTCCAGTTTCTCATTTTTCTTTCCTTTCCTCTATCCCTTTCTTTTTTTTCTTCCTTCCTTTCTCTCTTCTGCGGCTGGACAGGAACAGAGCCAACAAACACAGCCATAAAAAGGACACCGGTCTAGGTCTGGAAACACAATCAAGGCCCTTTGGTGTCCCACTACACACACTGACCTAAATAGATGTATTTGTTGCTACTCAGCATATACAGCCAACTATTAGAAATTTAATATGCAGGCAGTATTGCTGGCATGTAATTTACAAATAAACAGTTCAGAGCATTTGAATTCTTTTGGTGTGTACAGTATAAAGTAAGAAATATCTGTTCAAGTTAGGAGAATAAAAAAGACCCACTAGTTTCTGACATACTCGCTAACCGCAACACATCAGTTAGCTCATAAAAAACTAAAAGTAAAAATAAAGATTTTCTTACGGAGATAGCAGGCACCAGACACAGGATCACAGTTCTTGTCATGGCAAGAGCATGTCTGGTTACAGTTGATTCCATACTGGCCAGTTGGACAGGTCATATTGCAGCTTGACAACAGAGAAGAGACAGAAAACATCTGCTTAATGTTGTGTCTGAGTAACCAGTATGTTACATGGAACAAAAGAAGAAAGAAGGGGATAACTGGGATTAGCTCCATATCCCAATCGTTTCTGCTGTGTTTGAGAGAATTTTGCTTTCTTTGTTCCTAAATTTTATTTTATTCGTTTAAACACATGCATCAAAACACAAAGTCAACCTTTTAAGTCCCCAGATATATAAATGTGCTACAAACATCATATCACCACGTTCAACCCTTTGCCACTGCATACTGTACAGCTGTCAAGGGTATAAACAAGGCTGTTTTTATCTTTGAGGTGTCGTTTAACTTACTATGTGCCATAAAACCCGGGGTCACAGAGGCACTCTCCGGTAACAACATGACAGATGCCATTAAAACAATGACTGCAGTTGTTTTCACAGTTCTCGCCATATGTGCCATTGGGGCAGCGCACGTCACACCTATCACACACAGAAAGGATGTCTTGATTACACATAATGTCATTTTAAAGCTTAGAAGTATGAGTCATGGTCATTACCACAGTGCCAGAAATAGTCTCGTAATAGCTAGTAGTTAAATATTTAAAAGGAATACTAAACAACAAAACAGCATGCTCTTTTCTTTACACATTTGCATGTGCGCACGTGCGTGTGTGTGCATTTTTTTTTTACCTGTCCCCAATCCAGCCAGGGTTACAGTGCGAACACTTGCCATAGATGGGCTCACAGTGGTGACCATCTTTACACGTAGGACACACTTCCTGGCAGTTTTCACCAAAAAAGCCCTTGGCGCAGACCTGATCACACCGAGTCCCATTCCATCCTCTCTCACATGTAATACAGCTTCCTCCTGTCACTTTACAGGGCTGCTGGCCTTTGCAGTGCCCACACCTGGTGGCAGCCAATGAAACACAGTTTTTTTTGTCTCCTCTTATCTAAATGTAATGAGACAGCTCAGTGATCAAAATCTTCATGAAACCAGCTGTATTAGTTTGCTTTAGATTCTTGCTCTAATCATTTGAAGGCGATAAACACTGAACCGTAGCAGTACTTGAAGCAATTGTACTGCACGTTTCTTGTGTTGTGACAATGATTGTGGGACAATGTGAATACCATTACCTCCTGAATACCAATTTCCATTGAATCTCGCTTGGGCATTGTTCCATTAAATTAGACATGTTTAGATTTTTAAATGATCATTTAAAAAAAAAAAAAAAAAAAAAAAGACATGTTTAGATTTAAGATTTTAGATATTAAATCCTCTAAAACCCACAGACCTGCAATATCACATGGACCAGGCATGGAAACTCAACATTATGCATCTGAAAAGCTCAGAATTTCCTGTTTAAATAATGGTACACTGCTTTCTGCCTACTTTAAAAAAATAATAATAATCCCACCTGATCCTGCAGTTTTGACCATAAAATCCAGCAGGACATGGCTCCCTGCAGAACTTCCCACGGTACCCAGGCAGACAGGTACATGAACCATCAGCCTGGTTACACTTGCCATAGAGGCACTGGCAGTTTCGCTCACAGCGGGGACCCCAAAGCCTCTCCCTGCACTGGCAGCGTCCCGAGAACTGGTCGCATGGTGAATTGTTACAGTTACACTGGAGTGCACAGTTCCTCCCAGTCCAGCCAGGGTTGCACAAGCATCGCCCTGTCATCACATCACAGATTGAATTGATGCTGCAGTAGCAGTTGTTGTTGCACTGAGGACCCCAGAAGCCAGGATAGCATGTGCATTTTCCTGTTTCTTGGTCACACTTGCCCTTCTGGCAAAGACAAACATTCTCGCATTTAGGTCCCCAGCGATTGTGGTTGCAGGTGCACTCGCCGGTCAAATCATCGCACTGGCCATTGGGGTAACAGTGACATTCTCCCTTGCAGTCTGGTCCCCAGTACTCTGCAGGGCATTCTGTTAAAAGACAATGCAATCAGGAGAAGTTCTTACAGAGTCTAAGACTACAAATACTAGTAAAACTGGAAGGTTGTACTTAAGCGCAGTAGTGCTTTGAGCTACAAACACTGACATTGGAACTTTGTGTAAAAGCATGTTATGATAACTAATTTGAGAGAAATATAAGAACTAGCTGATGCATAAAGAATGCCATTTATTATACATGTATTTGGTCATTTGGTCATCATCCAAAATCTTGAAGGTACATGAATTCTGAATACCTGTTTTTTTGGACTAGCCTTTGCCAACTTTTTAAGATATTTGTTGTGTCAATAAGCAATATGTTGAAAAACTGACTGTCGAGAGTACTATACTGGAACATTTATATTTAACATGTAAAATGTATTTGCTTAATACCAGGAATGACACAAAATGAAAAATAAAGTGAGAAAAAAATTCTTACTGGTGTTACAGCTAGCTCCAAAGTATCCATGACGACAGCGGCATTCATTTGGCCTGACACACACCTCATTGTCCTTGCAGGTGAAGTTTCCTTCACAGAGGGCTGAGGTGAAAAGTATAGGCCATATTATTCTATTGGTGTGCACAATGAGCCATATGACATACTGCCAAATGTTAGCTCTAAGTGTGGTACATACGTGTCAGACATTCAGTTCCTAGCTGCCCCCATCCACTGCAGCACACTGGTGTTGATGATCTGGGGGTAAAAGGTACAGAATGAAAGGGGGGAAAGATGAAGCACTTGATTAAAATAAAGCAAAACAAATATATTTCAAGTGACAACATTCACACGAAGTTCCTGCTTCTTTGGCTTTGTGCTTCTTACTGATGCAGCTGTTGCCAAATTCTGCAAATGCAAGCAGAATGTGCTAAGCATATGCATTACACATATGCTTAGCACATTGTTGTATAATTACCTCAATATGGTTCATTCCAATTTCTACAAGACACATACACTCAAAAGCTACTAGCTCCTGAAGCTCTACAGGCTTTTCTGCCTCCCCCAGCCTGTGATGGAGTGTGAATATTCAGAGGCAAAGTTTTGCAGACAAGTATTGGGCCTAACAGGAAAGAACGGCTGCATGTCCTCTTCCTCCCATGCCGGTGACCTCTGTGGGGCCCCTGCAACACGTCAGCTTGCCCTAAATTGTTTGAAGATGGCAGTTTGTGTTCAGTTGATGGGAAGGGAGTAGCAAAATTCTATTATCCTGCCAAAACCGGCACGTGTTCAAGATCATTGGTCAAACCTTTGAATTACTTGACTTGTATGGAAGGAAATTTTCCAAAGAATCTCTTTTTTTCTTTTTCATACAGTTTTGTTTAGATTTTTTTTTGTTTGTTTGTTTTGTGTTTTGTTTTTTGTTTTTTTCCAAGTGTGCCACACCAAATTTGGACAAACTGTAATCAACCCTTTATAATCGACCCTTTGTTAACCATTAACATTAATCCAATCCATGCCAGAATGCAGAAGGAGAAATTACCTTCACTGTTTAATGGAATTAATTTGGTCTTTACATGCTGTGTGCTTTTCATTACCACAGAAAGAATGCACGGACTACTTTCACAGACGACCTCAATTGCTGCTTTTTCACTGATTTGAAAAGAAGATTTTAGTGCTGAAAACACCACAAAGCCAGCAACTTTTTGCATTCTCAAAACACTGTTAGGAACACTTGAAGCTAGAAAACAATGACTATTGAGGGCACCGGCAAATGATTTTAGGATGTATTGCCATTAAAGCCAGATTCAGCAGTTGATTTTCCACTATGAGGAGACATATTGGAATGCTGACTAGTTGTGATAAATAATGAACTACTTCCCTCTGTTCATATGATTCAGGGCTATAAAAATAGAACAATAAATGGATAGTGGGGGAAAAAAAGACAATCTAATGGTGAGTTCAGTGTCATGAATGGTGAAAAGTGCAAAGAGGGGCACAATATCAACCTTGTAGAGCAATAGAGGTCATGTACAGCATGCTGAAAACTTCATAGAGCATAACAATACTCTAGAACAGAATTTCCTTTCTGGCAAATGACAACGTTTTGCCCAGTGAGGCAAGATGACAGCACAGCTTTAGCTTTTGAAGAGCAGCTGCTGATGACTTTCTATCTGAGTGCACAGGAAAATACAGTGTGTGGCTTTTCAGATAAGCTATTTCCCCCCTCTCTCGCTCTCTTTTTTCAAATAAGCTATTTTTGGTCCGATAACATTTTCAACATAAAAAAAGTAAGTGATAACTTTTAAGCTCATCCATCCTAAAGTAATCAGCTACAAGTATATGGTTACTTATCACACATTGTTTAGAACATACTGGAAAATGATCCCTGGATTACATTTGCTGTTTCTGGCCTACCACAATTTACAAAATTCAAAACATCAGTTCGAGCTTGGATACTACAGTCAGCAATTATGGGCTTGGATGTTTTTCTTTTACACAAGTTACTGAAAGGCTCAGGAGATCACCAAGAAATGCCTTTAGGATCACTTACTTTTGCTTTTATGACAGGATTTTAACCTAAATCCTATCAGTTTTGCGTTTCATTAACTCCTCCAAAATCTGGTTCTTAAAAGTGCATTATCAACCACACTATTAAATAGTGCCACGAGTGCTGTAAGGGTCTGTAAGAGCGCCCTCTTCAGAGCAACAAAAACATTTCGGTTCCAGATGTAGCACACACATCTGTATAGCTATGCTTTTCTTCAGTGGACTCCTCCTCTTGCTATCTTGCTATGGCTACACTGAACAGGGAGCGCGTTATATGTAAGGGAGAGGGGGTGGTGGGTCGACGTGACATAATGCATAAAAAACAAAGTGTTTCTAAGATCTCCTGACCTAAAATACGTATCTTTTAAATACTAAAGACGGCGGATGGCTTCACAAAATATTCGGCGACTTTGGAGGACCACTATTTACGCACAAGGCCACCAATGGAAACGTCAAATTTATAAAGTTACGCATTTTTCCACAAAACAAGAAATAAAAAACACTTTGAATAACTACTTATTTCCCAACTCTAGCGGAACCTTTTTGAAGGAAGTTCCCATCCCCCCGAAAATGGAGAATAAGAAGCAAAAAAAATGTTATCTTATTGCAAATCTTATTGTACAAGCTGATTTGCAGTAACAACAAATCGAATAGCTCCCATTTTCCCCCTGCATGCTTACCCGGGTACTTTGCACACATTCCTGCCTTTGGGGTTGAGTTCTTGGCTGAAACCGGAGCAGAAGAAAAGACAAACCAACGCAAGAAAAGTAAAAGAGTTCTTTACTTCCATTGTACAAGCAGCATCATCCTTCTAGACGCCGTATTTACGCCGCATTACCCTCATCCAAAAGTTACGACGGCTGGGTTTCAGTGTTCTTTGCACACTCCAGTTTCTTTAATGCACATAAAACGAATGCGCATCCCTTTTAAATAGGCTAATAAATCCTTAAGGTGTTTTAAAAAGTCTCGCCACCACCTACGCCATCGAGAAACTTTCCAAAACTGACCAGCGACGGCAGCTCCAACCGCAAAGGAGAAAAAGTCATAAAGCCAAAGTTGCAATCGCAGTAGTCTTAGTGAACGTCTTTTCTCCTGTTGTGTTACTTATTCCTTGAAAGAGGTCATAAGCCACATGCCTCCAGATTCAAAATGAATCAAATATTTTTTTCTCTTGCCAAAATGTGTCCTCGGAGCTTCTGGGAATGTGTAGACTGTTGATAATCTTTACAAAAAAATAAAATTAAAATAAAGCAGAGTGTCACTATGTCGCTTTTGTTCCTCTCGAATGAGACGCGCTTAATCCTTAACTTTGGTCCTCTCTTGCGCTCTCAGGAGTGGCAGAAGGGAAATTCCTGATTTGTTACTCTATCTTTGGCTCAGTGCGCCATGCGTGAGCCACCAAATTTACATAAGCCTGTGCGCAACAGGGTCTGATTGAAGGAAAAGGGTTAAAAAGAAATAAAGAAAAAATGTATTGTGCTCCGTTCTTAGATTTTAACAAACAGTAGAGGTAATTACCTATATTGATGACATTTAGTGGAAATATTATATTTATTAACAAAAGTTATGTACATAGATCATCTTAGACGTTGACTTATCAGATTTATAAGTATAATTTATAGAAGACTACGCATTTCAACCAAACCGTATTTTAAAGTAGTTGGGGTTTTTTTGGGGTTTTTTTTTTTATTATTGTGTGAGCCTTTGTGTGGCGGCTTCAGGGGGCAGCAGTGTATTACCCACAACTGAGACAATAGCTCCCCCATCTGTCAACATGAACGTAGTGATGCTGATAGACAGTACCCTGCATTAAATCCTCTAAGTGCGTCGCACGTAAGTTGAACATATCACTTTTGTATGAGTGATTTTGTATCCATGAATTCATTTTAACAAACTGCAGCACTATACGCATTTCACATTCTTGTCTATATAGCAGTGTCTTCTGTGAACCTAATTTTGACTAAGTTGTGTCCTACACATTTACAACATATTGCTTCATCGAAAAATGGAAAACAACTGCTGAAAGGATGGAAACGCCCAAATGGATACTAATTTACAGGTGATAAAACAAAGTTTTATCCAAGAAAACTTGAGTAAAGGTCTGACATGATCATGATCGTGCAATGCGCCCATTTCATAATAAAGCATAATTTTTTAATATAATTTGGATAATAACATATGGGTACTATTTATCTATGTATGCAGACGGTGTTGTTGCACGATGCTAGCAGACAGTGCATACATGCAACTACACAACCAAGTGGCTGACATAGTTCATCTGCGCAGTGTATGGCCTTGAAAGTCCCGAGGTCAAAATGGGATACGCCCCCAAGGTTGGATAAGAATGACCTGTGTGACTTCCAGATACCGGACGTAGTAGTTGAGAACAAGCAGAGGAAGGAGGCCGAAGCGATATATTTAGCTATACCAAAGTGATGGCAAATTCAACTGCAGAAGCTGAAGAAATACCAATATAGCTTATTTTAATGTTTTAAGTTATATCCTAAGAAATTGCCATTTAATCCTTGAGTCTAACATAGTAAACAAAATGTTTATTAGGAAAATACCTAATGTGAAGTGGAATGTAATACAAGCATTTTTTTTGTACCTCTACACGTCATGGTAATTCGTGTTTTCTGCGGAAGTTGACAGCATTGCCAATTAAAAAAATACCCACAACAACGCAACGTGCTCACAAAAAAAAGAAGAAAAAAAACGCGCTGGTGGAGAGATGCGGGAAACTTCGGGAAGGAAGCCGTGAGTGCGTCACCGTCTCAAACCACCAACCAAGTGATGATAATGTGCCCGTTCGGGCCCGAGTTTGTTTACAGTTGGGCACGCGCAGCTAGCAAACACTATTGGTGTGCTAGCTTCACCTCAGCGCTGATACCCGGGCCAGCTATCCGCTGATGTTTTACGTCAAAACCGTGCCAGCCCTCAAACGGGCGAGGGCGGACATCCACTTTAAACGGTTAGTCTTAAACCGAGCAGTACGTTGCACCGTGACCTCCAGTTCGACGGCCCAGACGGAGCATGACGGTGTCAGAAGCCGCGGCGGGTCAGAGTGTCCCGGACTGTCTGGGAGAGGAGGGAGAAGGAGAGAAGGCACCGCCGCCGCCGCTGCTAATGAGATCTCCGTAGACTTTGAGCAGACCCGGGAGGCTTACAAGAGCAAAGACTCATTAGAGCTTCTCAGAAGTTTGGTGGTTTTCAAACTTTGTTCATATGACTTCCTGGTTGATAAGAACAAAGAGGTAATGAGGCGCTATCTCACCGCGCAGCCCGGCAATTTAACACGAAGTCTGTTTGTTAATGTGCCTTTAGGTGTTCAGATCACTTTCTAATTACAGTTTTTTAAAAATAAAGTTGAGCATAAATACTGAATTCTATGTGAAACGTTCGCATAACAAGCAAATGAGATGTCACAATCAAAGAAAACAGGTGTAAGCAAGTCACTGGACGATAAATTGTATAGTATAATACAATATTATATTATATACTATATAATACAATTTAATTGCTACTATGTTATTTTTTACTAATAGATATAGCATTGACAGTGATGTTGACAATTTCTTTTCAAACAATATGGGAATATTCCCATTTATGTCAGCCATAAGTAGCGTTGAAGGTAAACAAAAGTTCTGTCAGCTGATCAAATCTCAACCATAGGCTGTATGTAAAGTAATGCACTGTAGGCTATATATGTTCTCATATGAAGACAGGCCTAACAGTTTCCGCTCCACCCTTAAATGCAATGCACACCTCTCAAGTTGCAACCTGTTTTTCAGCTATCCAGTCCATGTTACATAACCTCAGCTGTCCTGTTATTGTAGTGTACTGTTAGCATACAGGCTGCTGTATAAATCTATCAGGGCACAAGGCAGTTTCCATTCATCTAAGACTTTTAAGCAAATGTGTTATATACATGGGAGTAGAGTGCATTAAAACACATCCAGCATGGCACACATATTTACATAATCAATGGGGACGATGTAAAAGACATGATGAAAGCCCAAAACATATTAGAATTACTAATCAGAAATGTAATGTATGTAATGTCCTTCCCTTTTTGCCCAGGTAATGGATCTGGCTAAGAAGATTCTAGGCCAGAAAACCTTTGACCAGTTCATGAAGATGACATTTTATGGTCAGTTTGTGGCTGGTGAGGACCACAATGACATCAAGCCACTGATTCAGAAGAACCACTCCTACGGCGTTGGCTCTGTCCTGGACTATAGTGTTGAGGAAGACATCAGTCAGGAGGAAGCGGAGCGGAAAGAAATGGAGTATGAAAATTCTATTGCTTTACTTAATAATACAATAGACTCAACCCCGTTACAGTGATAACCATTGTTGCCTCACAGAAGGAAGGTTTTGGGTTTTGACATGCTTGTTGCCTAACGTGCACATCTTTGGGCTCACGGTTTTTTTTTCCACTGTCCAAGGACATGCACCAGAGATGAATGTGTAATTCTAAATTGGTTGAAGGTTTGGAATGTGTTAGCATGGGTAATAGACTGGTGCCCTGTCCAGACTGTTCTTTGCTTCCTGCGCAGTGTCAGCTGGAATAGGCTCCAGCCCCCCCACACCTCACCTTTGTAATGTGTAATACCTTTGACCTTATCCAACCACATCTGGTTGGATAAGGTCAAAGGTATTACACAGTGATGTACCAATATATTAGGCAGTATTTGCTTTGCCGACTGCCATCAGCTTATTAATTTTAAATGACCTTCAACTATTGCAGTGGCTGATATTTGCTGTGTCCTAATAATGTTCTAGTCTTGATTTCTTGGATCCCTTGTCCCTAATTTGTTTGTTTTCACACCTGTACTGCAGCCCTGAACGTTTATCAAAACCACCCAGTGGAGATGTATGTGAGAAAACAAGTGGTTGACGCAGCTGAATTGCACATTTAACAGTTTTTACCCTGCCAGCGCCCTGGTAAAATGTCGGTGTAATGTCTAATGCATCCATCTGAGAATAGAACAGACAATTGCTTACCCATGCAGCAGCTCTCACCTAAACCAAAGTGAGTAATTTCAGTTTTATGAACACTTCTGATTGGTATTATCTCCTGTTATGCTGTACAGGATGCAGGGCAATTGTGGGCAGTGCCCTGACTTAACTTAACCTGGAATTCATTTGTGAGAACAGCTATAATGTGGTGAAGGAGGAAATAACTCAAATTTATTTCTTGATAATGATTTTTTTCCCTGTTGCACAAAATGGGGAATACAAAAAAAATCATCTATACCCTTTTTTTATTTACATATCAGTATTGACCTAGAATTTCACAATTGGTTCAGGCCCAAAATTGCATGCCATTACTGTCAAAGACACATTGAATTCAGGCTATGCTTGTCTGTATTACACATATTACAGATTAAAAAAACAACACAAAGCAAAAGCACATTTTTTTGCATTTTCTTGTAGTTTAATACCAAATATAGATGTGTTTTTATTTTAGCCAGGAGGTCGATCTTCTTTACACCATGAATTGTTGGCATACTTGTGGCTTTCTAGTGTGGAATTGGCTGGCTGAAGAGAATTTCTCACTTGCTAGGTATTGCCTCGTGCAGCTCGTGTGACGGGATTCCTAAGTGATCTGTGAGATGATGTAAACTTGGACAACAGTGCAAACCTTTTGCAAGCAGTATCTCTGTGGGCAATAGCAGGACTTTTACTTTAGTTTCAGCTTTGGGCATTCATGCATTATGAGTAATGCACGAGTGCCATTTTGGTCCCCTTTGGAGATGTTCCAGAGACAAATCAGTAGAGAAAAGGGAATATTTTGATTCCTTTTTCTTTGAAGTAAAAATGACAAATGTACTTGTCAGATATACTTAGCAAAAAAGTTAATATTGAGGAAAAAAGACTGACCTTTTCTAACTCTCAGAATTTCTCTAGTTTTATAAAGCTCAGATGTGATGAATAAATGGGGCTACCTCTAGTCAGGTATCTTATGGTTAAGTCTGTTGACATAGAGTAACAGCTGACAGTGATAACATCTTGAGCCAGACATAATTTTTTGTCATCCTATCACATTCTGTAAAGTGATAAAACTTCTAGGTAAGCTCTTTGCTATAAACTCCCTTTTATTTTAACTGCATATATTTTTTAGACCTCATCACTAGTAACAAGATGTCATGGCACAGCTTTGATATCCTTTGTGTTGGGGGATGCCTGCTTAGAAACATCAAGCGAGGTATCAAAACTGAGCCTAGAAAGATATTGTTTGCCAAACATACACCTTCAAACATTGAGACTGTAGGACAAGGCACATTAAGCCAGCTTGATCTGAGACAGCAGGTTTGACAAGTTCTCCAGTCATATGTCAAGATAGCAACAACATTAGTCAGTTTCTTCCAAAAGAAGGAAGATGCTGTATAAGGAACAGAAGCAAATCCTAGCTTGATGTTGAACGCATGATATTTACAGTGACAGCCTTTGGATGTGTAGACCATCTATACTAAAAATACATTCCCAGTTTTACACTTTAGATTTGACAAATGCACGCTTTTGAAGGCTTGCATGCTTTTTAAAGCAGCTGGGTGCCAGTGTTTTGTGCTGGCGATAAAATATATCCCAAATGTGACACAGAGAGCGTAACACAAATGTTATTTGACACAGACACTGTCCACTGAAGCTGTTTAATTCAATTTAATTTTTGGAGATTTGGCGTCTTATTTTTTAGGGCTGAAAATCAATCAATAGTATCTGAACGACAGCAAAAAAAAAAATCTAGGAAATAGTAAATCTCTCATTTTTAAGCATAAGCAGATTGTATATAAAACACTATCATGCAAGGGAAGGACAAAAGAAAAAAAACAACATTTAAAATAGTACACTTTTAGACCATGTCAGATGGACTCCATTGTAGATTTTGCTTTTAAAAAGAGTCCCTGTCAAAAGCAAGCAAAGTTAAAAGAATATGGCTCCCTTTAGTTTTCCTGGCTTTGAAGCCTCTTGATGTCTCTGATGTCCAGGATGCTTACTGTTTAGTCATCTGTTTGGTTACATGAGCTCCCCTGTGCCTTATGATGAGGGGGGAATAGGTCAAGTGTGGAGTGATGCTGCAACTCCCCTCTGCAGAGGGTGAGCAGCAGAAATTCAGCAAAGCATCAGTAAACACAATTGCAGCCTCGAGCATGCCACTGCCACAAGGCCACAATGTTCACAGAAAATAGTGCAAGTTTTCACATTTTTGAAGTTGCCTAAATTCATGACCATGATCTTTTATCCTTTCATATAACTTCTGTTTTAGCTCATGTGTGTCTGCTGCAGAGAAAGAGAACATAGGTAAGCTGCCTTATTTTTCCCCCTCATTTGTGGACAAACTGTACTGTGAGATGTAATCAAAAGTAATGATATGCAAATGTGTTTTTCACTCACAGGCAAGGACCACAGAGAGAGAAAATATCAAGCGCACAAACAATTCAGCGACCGCCGTGGGGGAGTGACCGGAGCCCGCACATATTTCTATGCTGACGAGGCCAAATGTGACCAACATATGGAAACCTTTATCAAATGCATCAAAGCGTCTGGTAGGCAAACACAGGAGAAGCCACACTTGTATGTGTTTGCATTGAAGTTGTAGTCTATGACACCAGACATCATTCTATCGTACCATCACACTGTTATCTTTAGTTTTTTGTCATTTCATTTATTTTAATGTTATGTGCCACTTGTAGGTGGGAGTTCAATGGATGGTTTTTCTGCCATCAAAATGACTGCACTAGGACGACCTCAGTTTCTGGTAGGCACTAAAGAGCGATGAAAAAGTCAGTGTAAGCTTTTAGTTTTGCTGAATGACACTACTTTCTTTCTACAAAAGCTCCAGTTCTCAGAGGTGCTGGTGAAATGGCGGCGGTTTTTCACCTTCCTAGCGTCACAGCAGGGTAAAGATGGCTTGGAGGCCTTAGAGCAGAGGCTGGAGCTTACACAACTGCAGGTAGTATTTTTTTTCTTTTTCCATGTTTTTCGCATTGATGAATTATGGTGATACTTGTGTAATATGTGCTAAACATGTCAGATAGGTTTTACATTTCCATAAATGCACAACTGGGATAATGCAAGACAGGTTTTTAGTGTGTGTTGTGCAGAACTTTAAATCTCTGTATTCTCATAGGAGTTCATGACCAAACTGGGTGCAAATGGTGACTTCTATGGCTGGTTTACAGGAAGGAAAGAGGACTCGACAGGGTAAGCGAGACCGGACTTCTCAAATAGTTATAAAAGACGTGTTGACACAGAGAAATATTTCATTAGTTGTGAAGCAGTTTTGCAGAAGAAGTAATTCATGAAAAAAAATTGTATGGAAATTTTAAACTAATATTAATTTCAAAAAGTAAATTAAACTAAAGAAGATATTCTTAGTTCATGCATTTGATAATTTATTTTATACAATGTTTAATACTATAAAATACGATCCCTTTAATATATGTTACTACTTCTAAAAAATGGAAGAAATAATCATCACTTTCCTTTCTGCTAACCTGACAAAGTTCGGCAAGTAATAAAAGTAATGATTAATAATAAAAAGGGGGTAGCTATAAATATGTCTTTGACTTTAAAAACATAATTATCCACAAAGTGGCCAGTAAGACAAAAAAACAAAAAAAACAAAAAAGATTCTGGTAACAAAAAGATACTGGTAATAGTTTCACCAAAACCCTGTTCCTGTAATACTTTCCATCCTTTTTCCTGACAGATGCATTGACATGCTTGACTGGAACAGCCTAATAGATGACAGAACAAAGATATCGGATCTGCTTGTTGTTCCAAATGTAGAGGTCAGTAGCATAGAATCCTGAAAAAGAGAGATTTTTTTGTTGGGATACAATAGATTAAAGAAAACAGTTTTCAAAATTAAGAAACACTTAAAATATATTTCTACCATTACTCCTTGGAGACTACAATTGACTTAGATAATACTGCTCCAAGTTTGGCATGCTTTCAGGTTGTAGCAGGCAGGAGAGTTTTAAGTGTCAGCTGTGCCTGCTGAGCTAATTCTGACTTCTAAGCAATTCATTCAAATGTACTGTAGCTGCCATAGGCTGTTGTTATTGATCCAGTTATTTTTGTTCCCTGTTGTAATATGTTCATTTCAGAAGCAACTGGAAAAACTGAAGCAAAATTAGTAATTAATTGTGATGACATTTAAAATAAGGATTTCATTACTAAATGGTCATTTGCTCTCTGGCTGCTATAGTGAAAATGAAGTGCTTTTTGAAGTTTAAATGTTCTTATCTGAAGTTATTTTACTATAACCAGACCTTGAACACAATCAGCTCAATTACACTGCAAATAGTAAACAGCCATTTGGAGTTTTATTTACTTAAAAGTCTGCAACCTTTAACTGCAGATTTTCTGCATCATTCATTGGAATTTCTAGGGTGAATGACTTAGCCCTGGGTTAAGAAGAAGCCATAAAGTGGGAAGACTAATAGGTGTCATGCTGTGTGATATTTGGTTTATTAGTATCTCACAGTGGATTCTCTCCTGGGTTGTTTTCATAGCTAGGTAAGCTGGAGCCTCTGCTGGGGAAGTTCACTGTAGAGGAGGAGCAACAAATGAAGCGGATGTTACAGCGTGTAGATGTCTTGGCGAAGGTAATTACATACCAGCCACAAGGACTGATTACCATACATGAACATGCCCACACTTAGAGGCAATTTGCTGTTTAACTACTATGAATAAACACCTATAGATCAACTATATGCGATTAGTAAGATGTTTTTATGTGTATCGGTTAAATGAGATTTGTAAATCTTGTAAATACGATATAATTCCCATAAGTATATAGCTACTATAGTCTATAAAAGCTGCACTGGTATAATTATAATAATAATTAAAAAAATTACGGGGATTATTATTATTATTATTACTGTGTTTTAATGTCACAGTGTTAAGAATCACTGATTCTTTTGTTTCATTTATTTAATAAAAAATGTTCATTAATTCAACCTTGAAAACTATTTTAATGAAACTCTAGGATATTAGATGATATTACACCAAAATAATGAGATCTTTCATGTTTCAGCATGCCCTAGAGAGTGGTGTTCGTTTGATGGTGGATGCAGAGCAAACCTATTTCCAGCCAGCCATTAGCAGACTAACACTGGAGATGCAGAGGACCTACAACGGAGAAAAGCCTGTCATTTTCAACACCTATCAATGCTACCTAAAGGTCGGGCCTAGAGCGGGCACAAAAACAGATCTTCAAAGCTGCAAACTTCTACTAATGCCTTGCTTATGCAAAATGTTTCTGTGGTGAATGGGAGGATTGTTATTGTCACTGAGTGATTAAATCCATGTTCTCAGCTCACAAGAAACCTCAAGTTTTGACAATGTGCTTCTTTAGGTTAGTAATATATTCAGTGTGTTTGAAATAGATCCAATGAACAGTTGTTGAAAATAGCTAAAAAACCCCAAACAAATAAAACCAAAACAGATGGAGATTCCTCTCTTTATTAATGAGATCCATTGACACAGCCGTTGTAATTTTTATCGAAGAAAACATGCTGTGACAGGTCCAAATGCCAGCATGTAAACAGATTTCTATTAGTCAGCCAAGCTGGGCTCGAAAGAGTGACGCGACAAAGACGAGAAAACAATAGTGGTGGAAATATGGTGATTTATTTTTTGTGTGTTTTTCCCAGCATTATTATTATCATTATGATATCAAAAGTGCATAGGTTCATAATAGGTTCATAATAGTTGTATTTTTAGAATATTATCTGTTGGTTACAACATAACTACAAGGTTTATTGTGAGTGTTTTATTTTTTATGTTGCTGGCATTTACAGTCATGAAAAAAGAAGAGCTTTGTGCAATCCTGTGAAAAACCAAATACTCCTCATAGTTCAATAGTTTATAGAGCCACCTACAGGAAAAACTTGAAGTCATTATTTTCTGTAGGACTTCTGCAGTCTCTCAAATCATTTGGAGGAATTTTTAAACATTTCACTATGCGGTTGTTACTTTGGTTCACTAGTGGGCATTTGTTTAGGCACAGGTCTCGAGTTGATCGAGAGGTTAATACCTTGATTCTTATAAAATATTTTCTTTTGTCCTTTGGATCCAAGCTAACTAATGAGCTCATATCTAAAATCCTTCCGCATACGTAGAATACAAGGTGTCCAGGTCCTGTGGCTGCAAACCAAGCCCAAATCATCACCCTCGGCCCTGCCATTGTGCTGATATGCTGTGGTGCTATACATCATCTCCACATTGGATAGTTGTTTTGTTTTACAGAGTTTGTCTTCCATAGTTCTTTTTTTGTTTTTTTTTTACACGTCATTTTATTTATTATGTAAAGGTAGATAGGACAGGTAACCCAGATTAAGTTGACTAATCCTTCTGTAAAAATAAAGCAGGTATATCATTGCACATTTCTACTTGTAATAAACATGGAAATGCGGTCAGCTCTGTATATAAAACATGTTTTAAAACTGGTACCTAAACTTAGAGGACTTGATTTTCATGATTCGGTGCTCCTCCTTTTTGTTCTGCAGGAGACCTATGACAACGTAACTATGGATGTAGAATTGTCTCGACGTGAGGGTTGGCACTTTGCTGCCAAGCTGGTGCGTGGGGCCTACATGTATCAGGAGCGAGAAAGGGCCAAAGAGATTGGATATGAAGACCCTATTAACCCTGACTATGAGTCAACCAATAGGATGTACCACAGGTAAGAGCCAAGGCTTGTCAGTCTGTTTGTTCTGCATAAATCTACACATGTAGAGTTTGATTGCTGTTAGCCAAGCTCTCATTTATCATATTCAGAGAGGAACAGTCTGCTTACTGTAGTTTTTTTCGTTTTTTTTTTTTTTTTTTAAATAACAGAATTAAACTGTCAACCTTTTAGGCACCGGTTAACACCACAAAGGACAGAGTCTTTTATTTGGAGTTACTGCAGTCTTGTTCTTATGGCAACAAGCTTTCGTCTCAAGAGTTTGAGAAGATTTTGATGGAATAATGTAATCAATGAAGAAAAAACTCAGGATGCTTAATTGGATACAGTATAACATGAGGTGGATTCAGAACATGCAGATGGTGATTATGAATATGTGTATTAATATAGCCTTACTAACAGAGAAACAAATGAACAGGGCCAGATTTCTGTTTACATACTGTGAATACTTGATGTTTATAGAGATTTTTTATGGAGTATAGGTTTGTAAAAGTAGTCCCACACCTTACAATAAATGTGATCTGCTGATGAAATTGATTTATTTCAATGTGCCATGAAACAGTGTAAGCACAATAGAATAAAAATGCATATTTTATAGTGAACAATATAAAAGAAGTTACTAATTCCTACTTGGAAGACAAACAAACCTATTATTATGACTACCTAAATTGTCCCTGTTGTGTGTCATGTATTTGTGCAAGGTGTTTGGACTATGTGTTGGATGAGATTGCACTCAACAGAAAAGCAAATGTAATGGTGGCTTCCCACAATGAAGACACAGTGAAACACACCTTAACAAGGCAAATTTTATGCTGTATCCAGTAACTTGAAACTTAAAACTATAATTCTTTCATACAAAATTGCATCTGTATAAACATGCTTATATTTTTATCCTCTCTCAATCAGAATGAATGAGCTGGGTCTCATTCCCACAGAAAACAAGGTATACTTTGGTCAGCTACTGGGCATGTGTGATCAAATCAGCTTCCCACTGGGTAAGAAAAGTACAGAAGCAGAAATACACAACCATGCAATGTCTAGGTACCAATCTGTCTTGTCATAAATAGTAAGAATAATTTTGACAGTGCCAGCCAGACAGGCCATACACCCTGTGATGCTTTCAACTCTGTCATAAGACCTTTAAGTTGCACAAACGTACCTCACAGGCCCCAAGGAGTGCACATGTAGAAGCCAGTCTGCATGACATATGAGCCAAGACACCTCAGTATTGAACAGTCCTCTTAACGAAGTGCCTCTGCTGGATCTCAGCGCTTTGTTTGTCAGTCAAAGCTAGACATAGTGGTGGCAGGCAGTTGTCTGTCAATGTGAGGCTGAAGCTGACATGGCCTTGACCAGTATTGATGTAAAGAGACAGGCATGTGTTTCTTTGTTGCTTTTTTGAGGGATGGAGCTGCCAGCACTGCTTTTGAATCCTGAAACAATAAAGAAGTTGTTTCATAAAATAAAGCAGACTGGAGCTGAGACCCATATTATTTGTCCATCACTTACTGCACCAAATGTACCTTAGTTAGTTTTTATAATTCAGTTTTCAGATAAGCTGTTACTCAGGATGTGCTTGTCAGGGCAGAGTTTATTGTATCATGTTATAATGTTTTGGATGGATTAGTTAAAACAACATTTATTTCGACAGAGCTAAAGAGTTAAGCCCTGGCAAAGCAGTTTCACAGTGTGCGAGCCTAACTGACAGACGAGAGGAAATCTTCAAATAGAAATGCTGTAAACTGAGGATATCAGTGCAAATACTGCAGTCTCGTCTGATTACACAGATCGTAGCAAACATTCAGTGAGAGAAACCAATCAAGATGATGCTCATGCTGTGATTCTATAGAGTTTGTCCAATATAATCTGTAAAAAGTATACTCTCCTGTCATTTAAACTAGTCAGTCAAAATGATATTTTATGAAAAAGAATTTCATAATATTGACAAATAAAGAGAGAAATAGTTTTTGTCTACATTTATCAATCCCATTTTCTTTTGTTTCACTCCAGGCCAGGCAGGCTTCCCTGTCTATAAGTATGTTCCCTATGGACCAGTGAATGAGGTAATGCCCTACCTGTCTCGGAGAGCACAGGAGAACCGAGGCTTCATGAAGGGGGCCCAGAAGGAGAGGGAACTGCTTTGGAAAGAGCTGAAACGGAGACTTGCCTCTGGAGAGCTTCTTTACAAACCAGTGTACTGAAAAGAACAAAAGATTTAGTAAAGATTATTGAGGGTTTCTTTATCTGGTTCTTTGGTTAGTGTCCATCATCATAGCTGCCTGTGCTGTCTTTTTTAAGCACATCTCTTGTTTTAATCTATATTTTGAAGTTGTTTTTTTTTTTTTTTTACTGATGGACTATTTACATAGGTCACTAGTTTTTCTTTTTCCTACTAGTGTTTTTCAGCATTCTGCTCTTGCAGGATTTTATCCACCTTCACTCCATTCACTCCTTCTGTTCTGCACCTCTACATCCATAAGCATTTCTCATTTTGTTTTCCCACTGTCTGTAGAGCTCTAATATCCATCATATGGGCAACTTTACTGCTCCAGAAGGACTTCCTAAAATGTCAACAAGACTGGGCTGGGCATCTTTTTTTATTGCTCTATTTATTTTCAAGGAGAACGGGAATCATAAGAATAACATGCTTGATATAAATGTTAGCAAAGTAAACTATATAGGTATATCTACTGTATATGTGCTTCTCAGTACTGTATGTTTGTTTTTGAGGTTGCACTGACATTTTTAAAACAATACAAATGGCCTGCATTTGTATAGCGCTTTTCTAGTCCATAGGACCCCAAAGCGCTTTACACTACATTCAGTCATCCACCCATTCACACACACATTCACACACTGGCGATAGCAAGCTACATTGTAGCCACAGCTGCCCTGGGGCGCACTGACATAATACAAGTTTATGTGTCATGAAGAAGTATAACTGCCTCATCAAAGCACATCTCTCTTCTTCATCCTTGTTATTATATTCACTAGGAGAAGTTATATTTTTGCCCACAGTATGTGTTCTATACTCAGACTGAAAGTTTCCCCAATTTTGGTCAATTCATGTCCAAATCTTGATTTTAAATCCAACTCTTAACTTAATTCAGATCAATCCCAGATCTCTTAACCATCTGTCTGCTCAGTCTCATAAGTAATTGTTAAACATATAGTTTTTAATTCTTGATCAATCTTTTTGATGATGAGCTTTGTAACTGTAAAGCAAATACAATAATATCAACAATAATTTCATCCTATTAGTCTTAAAAGGTTGATTAAGTATTTTCTTGGCTTTATCACTGAAGTGTATCTCCGTTATAGTTTCCTACCTATTAATAGTTTTCTTCCCTTCCTGTGATTGTGGTTCTGTTTCTATGGTTAATAGGCCGAGTACTGATGCCATGCTGGTGGAGAAGTGAACGTTTAAATCTGGGTCTCTGTTATAGTGGAATTGTTGAGGCTCTTTCTCGTTGTTTGTGGCTTGTTGATGTGGGCACTTTGTCTTGTTTCTCCATTTTGACTGATCTACAGCATGCCCTTATCCAGAGGTGTGGACTCGAGTCACATGACTTGGACTCGAGTCAGACTCGAGTCATTAATTTTATGACTTTAGACTTGACTTGAAAAAATGTTCTAAGACTTGTGACTTGACTTGGACTTTTACACCAATGACTTGGGACTTGAACCGGTTTACTTGAAAAGACTTGATATTTTACCCCAAATATAAAATTTAACATGCATATTATATAGAGATTGAAAATGTGACGTCATTCACGGGTAGAACCGCAAAGGATTCTGGGAACTCGTGGCAAGCGGTACTAACGCACGCAGGCTTTCAATTAAAATCAGTTACACAGCGATAAAAAGAAACACAAAAATGGCAAGAAGCTGTTGTATCATTAACTGCAATAGCCGGTCGCATGACAGCCACGGGAAGCCGACGGGTAAAGAGATCGGTTGTTATCGGATTACGTCGTTGAAGAGAAATTGTTCAGCCATGTTTCCGAAGTAACAAAGAGGCGACTGGATTGCAGCCATTCTAAGACCAAATATAACGTCCCAGAACCCTCCAGCTCACAGGTTAGTCTGCTCCAAGCATTTACACGAAGGTCAGTGTTTTTTAGTAGTTAATACGTCATTTTCATAACATAATTGGTGATATAGGTTACAAGCAAGTCTGGCGCTGAACAGAAATTGTCGCGCTATGCTCCTTTATTTATTGTGCATAAATAGTGAATTGTCCTGACACAATATTGCGTTTCGCTTCTGTTATTATGGTACATTGACAAAAACATATACTTTTATTCACAGGATAAAACAGGTTTTTTTGTATCACTAATTGCCCAGTACGATTACAGCATACAGTATTATTGTCACTGCTACATTTCTGTGATGGGTACCAGAAATTATTTCCACTGCTAATTAATTACCGTTGAGCTCAAAGGTCCTATTAATAAACGGTTAAGGAATGTGTATTTATGACGACAATTTGTGAGACTGGTAAACTTATGATACGTACGATGGTCTTTCGTTCTACACGGTGCATTTCAAGGTCCTGCACCCATCCGTCGGTAAACTGTACCTGGGCTTGTTGCAGTGACCTGAAGTTACTAAACTTCATGAGTGTATGCACTCACTCCAAGAACCGTATGATTATAAATATGCATATAAATATGCTACAATGAGATAGCTGACTTCATCTAACTAGCAAATGTTGTCCAGGCTACGTTGGTGATACAGTTTTTTTTAATGTGTACGATATTTTTGTCATGCGATTTTAAAGCTGGTCCTACAACCGCATCCAAGAATAACATGCAGCTTATCTCAGAACTGTCGGTGAAAATTATTCTTGGAGCTAAGTTTAATTGAGCTGCATTTTAAAGAGGTGCAATTTCACAATTTGTGTATATTTTCTACATTCACTTTTGTCATGTGTTGAGAAAAACACAGATTTAAAATTACATGGTCTAATATTTACATTTAGCATATAACTGCAACATTATTTTTTCGTTGTTTTTTTTTTTAAAGACTCGAAAGGACTTGAAATTCAAAGTTTCAGACTTGTGACTTGACTCGGACTTTTACACCAGTGACTTGAGACTCGACTCTGACTTGCCTGACATTACTTGAGACTTGACTTGAGACTTGAGGATAAAGACTTGAGACTTACTTGAGACTTGCAAAACAATGACTTGGTCCCACCTCTGCCCTTATCCATTTGGGGTGTCTATAAAGCAAGCTAAATCTGGTCTCAAGAGGCTGAAAGCCCCCTGAATCTGGCATTGATATCTGTTTTTCTGGTCTGTCTGACAGACTGGACCTCTTACAACAAAGATACCTCCTAGCATGTTGGAGCACTATCTATTACATTAGACAACTCTGTGCAATTCTGATTTTTGACAATGTAAATATGTTTAACTCAGAATGTATTTGTTGAATTTGCATCTTACCAAATATGCTTGTGAAATTGCTAAATATGTGAATATAAAGTATGTGAAGTCATGCATATTTTTGATGTCCTTGACGGAAATGCTATAGCTTTGAACTGTTTGTACAGCTTGAGTTGTTTGAGGTTTTAATTTGGTGACATATTCTGCTTGGTTATTGATGCGCAATTAGTATTTGAGTCAGAGGGTAACCAAGCTTCATGATGATTATGGCCTTGTCATTTTATGAGAGCAGTCGGTGCTCTGTAGACCATCATTTAATTACCCATGATGCTACGCTCAATACAGATCACAGAAATTGGATGCATTAATCATTACTCAGAAGAAACTTTAGTGGCTGTTCAGTTTTACTGAGGCAGAGCACCGCAGAGGTGTCACCGTTGCTGTGTTCTATCAGTTTAATTAAGAATCAAGTCTACTTTTGATGTAAGATGTGCCTTTGAGTATACATTTGCCAATAAATCCCTTCTTATAGGGTAGTGGAGTTTTTCTGGTTAGCATGAGTAGATTCAGAGGACACATTAAGAAGTGAAAAATTCTACCCAAGTTCTAGGTCAGCAAAGCTCTAAGCACAGCAACAGTTCTCTCTACATCAAAAGCACACAAGAATGTAATAACATCAGCATAGACTAATTTACTTTATATAATGAATGTTGACATTGTATTATGCAAGATGTGATGTGTGGCATACATAACTGGCTTCTTTGGGCTCTTGTTTCTACCATTTTGGACCTAAGTTTGTGTCTTGGCTGTGGCCATTGGCTTGGAACACAACAGCCCAGGGTTTTTCAAATAATGACTACTTACGATGTGACAGGTTTTGTTTAAATACATACAGAACATCAATTTTCAGGGGTGTGACTTTGAAAAGTTTTGTTTTTCTGTAGAACAAAGGCTAGATTGGATTGTTGCCGCATTCTAGGCGTCACTTAAGCTCTAATCAGGATTTGTATGCCAATAGATAAAGTGACAGTATGGTGGCTTTGAGCCATCCAAGAGTATTATGTTTTGGTTTGTTTTTATCTTTTGACAGCAAACTGAGAGATTAGTGGCTCACAGTGCACAAAATAGATAACTAGGCCAATGCACATTAACTTCAACATCTCTAATCATATCCTCAATTTTAAGATAATGTTAAAATTAAGAGGAAACTTCGGGGGAAGTGTGCAAAACTATATTGTAAAGTATAAATAGTAAAAAAAAGTCATTCTGAATGAGAAAGTAGGAAGAGTTTTTAATTTTTTTTTATCTTTGTAAAATCCTTACATGCAGTTTGTCGTAACACCTGACACCTAACATTTACACAATTTTAATTGCCTGGGTCAGCCAAAAGTTGGCGAAGCGGAAACGGTAAAATTAAGTTAGCTGTTTATAGGCTTAATTAGTTTGAAGGCCGAAGAGTTGGCTATGGTGTTTAAATTGTTTTCTTCTTCCATACAAATATTACTTAATAAAGTGGAAATAGAGAAAAGTGCAGAAAGAAGACTTCCAAGAATAGACAATAGACTCTATTTCCTGACATTGCACCATAATCACAAGATCATTTCTACATGGCCAGTCAGAATGACAAGCACAGTATAACTCAGCATCAGTGAAAATGCTGCATGACATCTTGTCAATATTTTATAACAACATCTGAGACAAAGTTGGCTCAAATGTCTAACAAGGAGGAAGGGCTGTTAACTTTCTGCAAGACACTGACATTTCCTGGTAAAATAATTGGCAATGCTTAACAAGAAGGTATGCATAAAATCCTAAGTAATTACAGAAACACAACAAACCAGAAACGTTGCTGCTTAGTCCTAATTAATGAATACCTCACACATGGTTCCTGAAAAATACTTAATAGGCTATGCTCTATAGTCTGCATCCATTTTACAAATGTACTTTGACATTATATGCTTATTTGCTCTGTAGACGACCTTTAATAAATAGTTCAGTTCATAACCCCTAGTGAAACAAACCAAAACTACCACACAGTGCAGTTAAAAAAAGACTTTATTACTGAGACACACACACACACACACACACACACACACACACACACACACACACACACACACAGGTGTCAGTCATCATAACAAACAAATGCTGCTGATAGTGTTTGTTTTTTTAAGATATTCATTATGATAGCAGAACTATAGTAAAAATAATAATACTAATAATAATAAATATATAAATAATAGGTCAGATGTTTTATGCAAAAGGATAATGAAAAAAACAAACATCAAGACTAGAGTCAAACAGCCCCTGTTACGACTGTCTTAATGTCGGTTCCTGCGGACTGGCAACGTATTTGATGACACCGCCATGGACGGCCAGCCATTCATCCTCGGCCCATCCCAACCCGCAGACTTTGTTACCTGTCTAGTGATGTTTGTTTTACACAGGAGCATGTAGGACTGCCTTTTTGTTTAATTACAGTTTTCTTAAGTTTTTTTTAGTTAGGGAGGTAAGTTGCTGTCATTTGGTTTAATTCTTTTGAGTAGGCAAGTTTGATTTATCCTTGAGATAGGCTCCTTTTTGTTTGCTGTTCTGCTGTTAGGTCCACCCTAAAGTTATAGTCTGCTCCTTTCCCTGTTTTAAATCCACTCATTGTAAATAAATCACCATCAAACTTGTACTAATTGTGTGATGTGCTTCTTGGGGTCGGACGGGGATGGATCACCCTTATGTTATGGTCTGGCCACCCCTAGACGGTCCATAACAGCCCCCCAAAATTACCTTGCATGTCTTTTCCTAATCATTCATCATGTTATGCATTGATATAAAGGAGAATTCATAAGGACTTGAACCACACGGCTGTACTTGCGCTACACTCTGTAGTAATGTTATTGACATGGGTCTGCCGTCGAAATGGCTCAAATGACCCAACTGGGTTGTGGAGGGTTAGTATCTTGCCCAAGGATATTTGGCATGTAGACTGGGATTGGACCACCAGCCTTATAATTAATAGGTGACCTGCTCCACCACCTGAGCTACAGTTCCCGCTGGCACGCCTTACATAGAAGAAGCAGAGCCTAGGGTCGAGGGGGATGATGTGCCCATCACTAGAGGTGAGGACACTGAGGTAGTTAAACAACTCCATAGGCCCTGGGGAAGATAAAATTCATAATTAGTTCCTTAAGGCCCTGGATTTTGTTGGGTTGTCTTGGAATTGGATTGGAATGGTTTTGCAACATCCATGGGAATGTGTTTCCTACGGAGCCCCGCAGGGGACATGGGAGAAAAAAAAAATTAGGGAGAAAAAAAAAAAATTAAGACGGACTTTTGCGAGATCTCGCAAAACAAACTCGGGATTTTGCAAAAGTATTGCGAGATCTCGCAAAAGTTTTAGCCGCATTCTTCGGAGGCCGCCAGCTCGAAGCCGACCGGGAGGTCGAGGCACGATGTGCCGGGAAAGCGATGTTCCTCCCGGCTGTAGTAGGTCTCGACCTCCCGTTAGCTTCGAGCTAGTGGGTGTCAGATCTCCAAAAACGTCGGAGCACTTTTGCAAATATGTGATGTCTTGTAAACCGAGCAGGTATCTGACGTTTACACAACTACATTCACGCCTCAAAATATCTTAAAAGTGTATTTTGTGACCCAGAAAGTAATATTACAACTAAGTAGCTGCCGCCATTGTTGGAATTCAACTTTTGCGAGATCCCGAGTTTGTTTTGCGAGATCCCGCAAAAGTCCGTCTTAATTTTTTTTTTCTCCCTAATTTTTTTTTCTCCCATGTCCCCTGCGGGGCTCCATAGTTTCCCATGTTTAAGAAGTGAGAACAGAGGGTATGTTCCAGTTATAGGGTGTGCACTGGAGCTGGTCTATTTTGGTAAAGAGATTAGCATGAAAGCAAAACTGTCAATTTATCAATCAATCTACACCTGAACTTAGTTATGGTCATGAACTTTGGGAAGGGAGTAATAATTGGACTAAAACTAATTAATAATAATACCAAAGTCTATTAACATACTAATACAGCAGACATAACTAGTGTTAACTGAATTATGTTAAACCTTATATTCACTTTGAATATTCATGCATTTTAATATAGGTCATATTTATACAGAGCCTGTTTTTTAAGAATATTTTTTCACATGAGGCAACAACTTTATACTGAGCAGATTTTATTGTTGAAGCTTAATGTTTGTAATTCGTAGATTTTATAATAAAAGCTTAATGTTCATAGCTAACCTGCCACTGAAGGTTCAAAATAAATCAGCTATTAATAGCATAAAATGAAAACCCCACTATTAACAAAATTTACATGATTTGTATGACTTGCTGGTGAAGTTGATTTTTAGTTTTCATGAAAAGTGCTTTGAATTGTGGAACAGTATTATCTTTTTTCCTTCCATAAAAGATGGTCCAGTGATAAGGAAGGCAACAAGGGAAGCACTGAAGGGAGTATTTCGTAAAAATGTAGAAGATTTGACCAGCTGTTCTTTCCAATGTCATGCAAATACTTCCATATCTTTTATTTGAGTTACATTCCTAAGCAAAATTAACTGTTCATCTGCAACCCATAAAAGAAGATACACAGAATAATGCCTGAAAAACTCTGGTGAGAACAAGACAAGCTGGGAAATGACACATGAAAAACTAGAGCTACATATAGAGGGAGGTTAACTGATTGGGATACCAAAAAACAAATCATTATTTTGTACCGATACACTATACACAAAACACTTTTGCATTTATTTCTGTGTAATAGTCTAAGATAGCTATTATGCCTGAAATTGAAAACATCTTTCACTTTTGTATATGTCATCACTGATAGCAAAGAACTGATATATGAAGATTGAATTACATAGCAAAATATATGGATAGCACAAGGTTCCTGTTATCCAGAATTAGTATAAGTGGGTATAAAAATGAATGAAGGGATGGATAGGCAAGCCTGGGGAAATCAGCTTAGACTAAGAGCTAATTCCCAGTCTGGCATATATTTAAAAGTGTTGGTGGACAACACTGAGTTTCAGCAAAGTTTTGATTGTGAATGTCTCCAGCTGCCTCTGCTGTCTTTACTGCTCATCTGCATAATGTGAATTTATTGCAGTCTTACCTAACATCACCACCTGTTCTGTCAACCCATGTTCATGCTCACAGCTATTTCCCCATGGGCAGCAAGCACCAACAAACCATTTTTTACCAAACTGCGTCCGGACGATGAGCACTTGTTTGTTTTTTCTTGAAAATTATCTAAATCTATGAGTAGTGAAATCGTTGGCTGACCTGACCAACCAACTGTTGGTTAGTTCTGTCTTTGTTCCGTTGGCTCTTTAGTGACATTTTTCCACTACTTTGCTTTTCATCACAGATGGAAATGAAAGGAATCTGTGTTCATCACAGCTACTTAGTGAAAAATATGATGAATCACTGAGCTCAGTTGACCCTAGAGCCCAGACCTTGTCCCACACTGAAGGAATCCCCCCTGGCCTCAGTAAGCTCTGATGTGAACCAGTGAGTAAACAAATGAGTCGTAAACACAACAGATGGGACCTTCGATGACTAATTTCACTGGCCCATATAGAGTGGCAGAAAGGGGCACATGATCAGAAACACTGAAAAGAAGGGAGCAATGGAAAGTTTGTGTTTTTCTGTCTTGCCTGCTGTCAAGTTTGGATCATGGAAAACACTTTTATTTCACACACCAAAGCATCGCGTCTTCCCACTTCCATCGGTGTCATCTCTGCGCTATCAAATTGAAATCACAAAAAAAAAAAATCATCTCCTGAGTGGATTTGTGTGGCAGAGTGTCGGCCTTTATCGCAGTTTTTATGACAGGGGGGGATGAAAATTCATGCAGATAACATATCACACGCCTCACACATCGCTGAAATTAATTTTTTTCTTTCAGTCACTCTGTCATCACTGACTGGCTTGTGTTTTCAGTAATCTCATTTGGAGGCGAGTAAAGCTGCCCAGGAAGAATTAAAAACACAATGGCTCTGACAGCAACCTCCAAATTCTCTCCCATAAAGTCACCAGTTAAGGGGGTGACTTGATTTCTTAGAGTTTACTGTTGCTACCATCTCCTCTTTCTCCTTTTATTCTGTGCCAATGAATGGCACCCATACATTACAGATTATTAAACCACTTTCATCTTCTCCCTTTGAGATGTATGCTGGTTTCTCTTTGTAAGTGATAAGCACGGTGCAGCACGAATGACTGACGACTGCATAAAAAAAAGGAAAATTGGAAAGAAGATGGGAAGCTCTCTGTGTGTGTTGAAGAGGAAACTGCTTAGAGAATACCAACAGTGTGGAAAAGGAGCAGAGCAAGTGATCTGTCACAGCCACTGGCTTCACAGCCTCATTCCAGTTCTTACCCTGAAAGCACAGATATCCCACTATTGCCTCTAATACACACACGTGCAAACAGATGAACACACTTGGTATTACCACACCTGCACATGCAATTATGTATATACATATAGGTGTGGAAGCAGATATGGAAACAAAGTCACGCAATCGTGTACCGGCTGTGGGTTCACACAAATACTCGCAGGCACCCACACTTTTCTTCCCATCAGTTCCCACATCTATCAGTGTGGGGTGAGAGATGATTTGGAGCGGCTCAGTGTTTTGATCATTAGTTTGGACTCATGGAGTGCAGCAGCAGTGAAAAATGAGACTGCTATCTCATGGCCACCTGTTCTTTTAATAAGAAAAAGAACAATTCCCAATCACAGGATGGATTGAACCTGATGTCTGGGGTGTGTGTGTGTGTGTGTGTGCGTGTGTGCGTGTGTGTGTGCTTCCATGCATTAGAATTTTGTTCTGTCAATCTATGTGAAATCTACAACAGAGGTGGGATAAGGGTATTGCATAAAGTAGAAAAATCATACAGCAGAAACTGCATGTGTGAATATGTCATGTGGTAGACTCCATTTCTTTCTTACGCATCACTCAGTTTTTACACAATTACAGTTTTTCTCTGTGAAAGGAAAGTTTTGATAGTTACATTGTTTAATATTCTTGCTCTGCCATGACATTATTCTAAAGGAAGCACTGATATTACAAATTATACATAAAATTACATTTGCTTTATTTAAAATCTTTAAACTATTTATGTTTCTACTTTTCTGGCCTCTTGTTCTTTTGTGATTTCTGACCTCTTGTAGAAAGAAAAGGAGATATAGTGTGATGTTAATAATTGATTCCCTAAACTGCTAAGGCTAGAGACACTAGAGGTGACTGAACTCGATTTTGTTACATTGGTTGAAAAAATTATTTGACCCCCTTCTGAATTTGTACATTTCCTCACTTACAAAGAAATGAACAGTTTCTATTTTTATGTTAGTTTAGTTTTCATTGAGAGAGACAGTGTATCAATCATTAATAAGCTCCTCCCATGTAGTTTTGGGGTGATCTGCCACCTATCTCATGATCATTCTTACCCCATGAGGCAAGCTCTTGCTTGAAGCTTCAGACTAAGTGTCACTAATGGTTATTTCTTCCATTTCTGAATAATCGGACCAACAGTTGTCACTTTCTCGCTGATGGTCTTGCAGACCATTCCAGCTTTGTGCAGGTCTACAACTTTGTCTTTGTTGTCCTTCGACAGCTCTTTGGTTTTGCCTATTGTGGTGAAGAGGTTGGAATGGAAGGAATCAATTCTGTGGACAGGTGTGAGATCAGAAGTTTCTGTAACTGATTGATTGTAATCTGTCTGATGGGCACAAAGCCAGCACACAGTGTAAATTTGTTGCGGGTTGTACGAGATCAAATACTTGTTTCATTCCAGTAATTAATTTAACTTTAATGTAGTTTTTCTGGATTTTTAGCTGATATTTTCTCTCTCTATTAAAATGAAATTACCATAAAAAATATCAGATTGTTCATTTTTTGCAAGTGAGCAAATGTACAAATTCAGCAGGGAATTATTCCCCCACTGTGTACAAAATTGTGTCCAAGATCTTTTTATAATTTGTACAGTGAGTGAGATATTTTTCATTCCCTATAAAATCCCCCACATACTTGTATGCAGGTTGTTTGATGATACATGTTTATATCTTTTTAGAGAAAGAAGCATCTTAACAAACAAACACAGCATGGTGGCTCTTGGTTCGGGGATCAAATTAAAGTGCCGAAACAGTAGGAGGAACCTTTACATGACCAGTGATGCTGAGAGCAGAAGGAGTGCAGGGGATAGACTGGTTATCTTGCAGCTCTGCAGTGAGCAGACAAGCAGCGATCAACCAGATTGGTGTTAGGATTCGGTGGTGATAACATCGAGTTGCTTTTTGCCAGCAGTAGTTAACCATGTTAAACTGAACTTTATGAGTCATTTCCAAAATGGGGCTATTTCTTCTCCCCGCCCCAATCAGCATGACTAGATACCAGGGGAAATAAGACATATTGCCCACATTTAATTGATGAAACCAATCTTTTACCCTCAGAGCCAGATCAGCTCCAGTTCATTTAGTAATCCTGCCACCTCTGTCTCCTTAAAATTATTTCTCTCTGTTTTTCAGCCTTTTGGGGAAATACTCATAAATCTACTCAGAAACTTTGAGAATGAACTGCAAGTTGCCTTTAGACACTATATTGTTGCGTTGAAGAAAAAAAAAAAAGAAAAACTTCAAAGCTACTGTCGGACAAGTGACCTATAACAGCAATCTTTTGATCATGAATGTTTCAGTTTCGCCAGAGAGCGTAATAAGTGACTTTTATCCGTTTATCCTACATCTTTCAGAACATGAGACTGGAATGGGGATTATGAAGGAAAAATCATTTTAAAAGTTTGGTAAAATACTTCATTCTGTATGAATTGGCAGAAAGCCACTGCTGGGTTGAGGATTGCTTAAGGCAAAATATTGTTTGCAGATTTCGATAACCTTTGCATGTATCTAAATGAAAGATTTCTTATCACAGCAGAGCAGGTGAGCATACCGACATTAGCAAACATCTGGCTTGTGCTGGAGTTTCTTGCGGCTTTGAGCAACAGCTTCATGCTGTCATTATAATCCACTGTGAGTCTCTGCAACCTGCCTTTTTTTGTAGCTCCAGATTGGCAGCATATGGGTAGGTACAAAAATGCCTTCAAAGATGCTGTATAATATCTACATTTAAGACCTAGAATATTTGATTCTGTGTATAACATGTAGCATTGTCTATCCTCATTACGTGAAACATCACAGATCATTTATTTCCCTAAATATTTCGTGTCATTACCCATTCTAAAATCAGGAAATACAGTTTTCACTCACTATGGGACTCAGAAGTCTCTAAACATATAAACATTGCATCATTTTTCATATAATAATAATCTAAAATGCACACAACATGTTCATATTTAAATCCCAACTAGCTATAGTTAGTCCCCAAGGTCTGCCTGGTTTAATAACATGCTCTTAATAAACAGATAAAACACAGTCTTGTAAAATCTTATGCACCAAAAATCCAGGGAAGCAAATAGCTAGCAAGATAGCAAGTATTACGTGGTACTTAAAATATCAAGGACCTCTTGCGGTGGTAGGCACATGCTCCTTCTCTCTAATGTTCAAGATCTAATTTTGTTCATTTTTGGGTGAGAAGGAGCAGGAAATAAAATCTGAACAGAAAGCTAAAGGACACAATTATGGTCTACAATGCAATACAGAATTTTATTGTGTAGAAAAGGCTCGGAATATGAGTTAAATAAATTAGTTTTTATGATAAGTAAAACAAGTTTTTATTAGAGATGGACCGATCCGATATTACGTATCGGTATCGGTCCGATACTGACCTAAATTACTGGATCGGATATCGGAGAAAAATAAAAAATGTAATCCGATCCATTAAATATCACGAAAGCACCTCGCAAAACTTGCAACACGCCGTAACTCACCTCAGAACGTTAGCAGTCGGAGCAGTATGCATCACGTGATAGAGCAGCTGTGGCATGCCGGACCTGTCGGTGGTCTGGATAGCATGTGGAGCTTCGCTAGCAACCTGGCATTTCATCTCCGACAAAGTTATCCCCGAGAGAAGTAAAGCAAGTGTGTAAGTCCATCTCTGAATGTTTGTAAAGCATTCCCACGTTAAGCTTAACAAGCGACTGCCTCTCGCTCTCCGGCTGCTACTTCAATCGTGAAACTGCTTAAATGATCAGCTGATCGGCTTTTCTGTCGCGAGTCCGTGTCTCTAGTTTGCTTTTGGCCCACGTTGCACCAGAAAGAGGAAACCAGCGGCTGAACAACAGCAGAACGTTTAAGCTTGATAAGCTGTTGTTAGAATTTATTTAATATTACTTTCTACACCAGGATCTTTTTCTACGTAGCTGACGGCTGGTAACTGTGCAGGGGCGGATCTAGCAAAGTTTAGCCAGGGGGGCCGATAGGGCATGAACAGGGAAAAGGGGGCACAAAGACATACTTTTCTTTCTTATTCTCATTTAAAATGTCGAGCTTTTAATAAATAATTATCTGACACCCAAAGTTTTAATTTGATGTAAAATGAATAGAAGTCAATTACTGTATATAGTGACTATTAAGTCTAATATATACCCTAGTAAGCTATAGTACTTTTTACTTTGGGAAGGTACCATCTGTGCAGTCTGCAATTTTGTTGAAGAAAGATGTTGAATCTATTTAATATTTCTTGAAAAATAATTGATTTCTGTGCATTTTTTTTCACACTGCATCAAATTAAGGTTGATTACGTCGATTAAGCATCATGAGGTGGCGCGTGAGGGGTGGTTCCTTATTTTTTATTTATTTATGTTTGTTGTTGCTGGGAGTTGGAACCCTATTAGTTAGGTTGCTTAATATTTACGCTAAGTACTCTTTAAAATACTAGAATAGGGAGGATGGTGTAGGTCTAAGTTTATTAGATTGATCAGTATTGCTGAACTATGAAATATTTTTTTTGTATACAGGTATAACAGAATAGCTTTAGTGTAGTTGTTGTTTTAAACTTGAGTATGAACTTGCAGACTTGCAAAATGCAGCAAGATATTTTAAAAAACAGTTTTGTTGATTAAAAAACACTATATCGGATTCATATCGGTATCGGCAGATATCCAAATTTATGATATCGGTATCGGTATCGGACATAAAAAAGTGGTATCGTGCCATCTCTAGTTTTTATGGAACATTTTAAACCACAAGTCCAATCTTTCATTGTGAAGAAGCTGTTTTAAGAGATACGGCAGATTCGTTAAACGGAGTTGAACAGAAGAGCGATTGGAGGTGAGCTGAGAGCCTTGTCAGCAGTATTAACTCACTTGATCCTAAAATATGAATAATTGCTTGGCTTATTTTGGGATGATGAGTCAGAGATTCCCTCCCTATTCTTATGCAACCACAGGCGGAACGTGAGGTGGCAGCTTATGAGAGCTCCAATTTTGTGGGTAAGTCTGGCACATCTTTATTGATTTCTTCTTCTCCCATGTGTTTATGTAGGCTCCACTACATAAAGAAGGCGTGTGAAGGGGAACAAATGTACATCTCATCCGTTCTCGTTCAGTGTTTAACACCCACACCTTGACTGAAGCCTCGGTGAGATGATTTCTATATGAGGAGACTGAACCCACACGTTTTTGCCTCTCCAAATGCTCAGTAGGGGTGAGCCTTTGGATGTACGCCCAAGAAAAACACACTACCACAGAGGCAAACACCAGGGGGCAGTAGTAGTCTTCAAGCCCCCTCAGTGAACCTCGACCCAGCTCTGTGTACGCGTGTGAGAGAAAGGGATCCTCAGCAGCATCTTCTCCACAATCCTCAGTCCTAAAAAGCCTTTTAAAAGGCTGTATGAAAATTCATCGTGCTTTCAAACTGACCTATTTTGGGAGATTGGTTGCTTAGCTTCTCTGAAATTTTCCTCTTTTTTTCCCCACTCATATTCTCTCTTATCATGATGAGGATTTTGAGAAGACAGAGGAAATATTGGCAAGTTGCTGGAGCAGATTTAAAAGCAACGGAAGCAGGAGCATGGTTTGAGATTGCCTGTGCTAAAAATAGAGCTGTAATACCCAACGTATCTCTTATTTTCCATGAATTACCTAAAGAACATATGGCAGTTATGCACCCACACACAGCCAACATCCACACACACAGAAATATTACACATTATTCCTCTTCCGTTCATTTTTTTTTTACTCTTTTATGCCTTTTCATAAAGCTTTTTGGACAAGCAAAAATGCCACCATCACTCTGTGGTAGCACTCCATTTCAGGAGAAACGCACGTAGTAAACAAAGTAATCCCCTCCTCCATATTTTAAGGATTAATATCATATTTATTCATAAGCTTAGCGGGAAGACTGCTGTCGTGCCTGTGAAGGGACACTTAAGCTACACACATTCACAGACGGACATGCGCAAACAGCCATTAAGTGTCATGCGGGCCGGCTCAAACACACGTGTCCTTGTCTTCTTGTCGTGATAACATGATGTGTGGGTGGCAGATTGATTTGGTCCAGCGAGGGAGAGAAACAATCAGATCAAAGAGGAAGTTAAAGTGAGAGAGAGAGAGCAAGAGAGGGAGAATGAGCAAAGGGGAAGGGAGGACGTTGCGTTGGGGAGGTGAGAGAGCGAGAGACGGAGCTCTTCCACTTTGACTTGATAGATTTAACTCTCATTCAAAGAGACAGTCTTATGACACATGGGAAAGAGATTCGCTTTTCTTTCCTTTTATCTGTGCTACTAGCATCTCTTCTATGTGCACAACCCACTCATGTACACATCCATTTTTGTAAAAAACACCTGAAACTCTGCTGTCCACACTCTCTGCTCTGCACACAGAAACTCACAAACCTCTAGCACTCATCTTTCCTGCTTCTCATACTTCTCCCCTTCTTTTCTTTCAGAGGTGGCTCCAGCTAAAAACCTCAGGGCTCAAGGGTTGCATTAGGGAGGTCCACTGTCTACAGTCCCCAATCACTGAGCTGTACGAAGGGTTTCAGGACACCACTATCTATCTGATTGCCTGTGTGATAAAAGAATAAAGCTGTTAAAAGAGGATGAGAAGAAGAAGCAAGAGGGGGGTGTCACCATAACAGTCTTTGGGGTGCCATAAGTTTCCCTCCCTCAGGGGCAAGATTGTGCGCCTCCGATTTCCCTGCATGCTCAGTACCCAGACTGATAAGTCCAGGCAAAGTGTGGGGGTGATTCCAGATAAGTGCTTGTGCGGTATCTTGGTGACATTTTGTTCATGACTGTGTGAGAATGGTGTGTTTATTGTGTGTTTGCTTGTGGTCCCAGGCGAGGATTACCTTAGCACTCATTATCACTCATGGTGAAGATCATCATTACAGCCCTGCTGGCCTAGCATGGCTCCCCTACATCCCTCCAGTAGCTCACTGCTAATAC
This sequence comes from Astatotilapia calliptera, assembly GCF_964374335.1. Classification (NCBI taxonomy): domain Eukaryota; kingdom Metazoa; phylum Chordata; class Actinopteri; order Cichliformes; family Cichlidae; genus Astatotilapia; species Astatotilapia calliptera. The sequence goes on along the minus strand of NC_137433.1, from coordinate 32,321,597 downwards.
CCACACTGCTCTGAGACACACTGTAGGCTGCGACTAGCAGCAAAGGGCATATACTGTACATAAAAAGAGAACGTCTGATGCTTTGCTTCCATCAGGAAAAAACACCAAATATTAGCCATAAGTGAAACACAAACATCCTCTGAAAGCACGTGCGTTGAAAGCCTGCAGATGTACGACTCTGTTGGTATTGTTTCATCTGAGTGAAAGCTGCTTACAAGCTGCTCCAGCGGTTTACAAATCTGTCTCTGGAAAACAATTTCACTTTCACAGACCTCCCTCTCCCTCACACCCATTGTTCTCAGTCTTCTGTTTCCCAAGTGGGCATTACAGCAAGCTCACCCCTTGATCTCACTTTCTGGATCAAATTCATTCTTCCGTGATAGCAGCTGCATAGCAGATTAACTGCTTTGTTATGCAAATTGTTAATGTGCTGAAGTTACTACATGTGCATGATATTGATCATATAATAAGTAAACTGCAAACTGAAACGTTTGAAGGCAGAAGGTCAGAAATATTGTGTGTCAAACTCCAGCTTTAAGCGTTACAAATAAAATCCCAAGAATAATTTAGAATTCATGAGGCTATAGTTCACAGATCTTTCCAGTTTTTATTTAGACCTCTGAAGGTTTTTTTTCCTCTGCTCAGCTCATTACCAGCAAACTTTCAGGATGATTGTAGCCTCTGTCCACCCACTCTGTCTTATTAAACCCCTCTTCTATGTGTTATGTGTCTTATTTGATTTGTCTTTTAATTTTGCTTCTTTGATTTGCTGGTGTGAAATTAGCTCTTACATCCTGAACCACCTTTCCACTGCTACGTTTTCTGTAGCTTTTCAGTTTGACTCAATTGTTCTTTCTCACAAAGATTTGTTTGTGTTAGTTTGTGGAAATTCACTGAACTCTGAGTTCACGTTCTTCATTTATTAAAAGGTGCTTTGAACAATAGGCCAGTGATGCCAGAGCTAGACACTTCTCCGATCTCCAATAATAGATGAAATCTAAAAATTTTCCTTTGATACTAATAGTAGTTTTATTATTTCTGCATCACCTGCTGCAGCTGTTTTCTCATGTGCAAATTGTAATATTTTCCTTTCATTGGAAATAAGATAATGAATAATCAAGACAATATTATCCCACGTAATTCCTACACTATGTATTTCAAATCTTCAGAAAATACTTACATTCATGAGTGAGATGGAATAAACAACTCTATGAAACCCTAGTTTGCCCCATTTGACATTCATGTAATAAATAACAATCTTAAACATGTCTCCCTTCTGTTACTACTGGGGGGGGGGGGGGGGGGGAGCCTTTGCAGTCTCAAAACAACCCTTATCTCGAAGTCGTCTTCAAACCTCAAAACTATGCGAATCGCAGTATTCTGATCCACTAACAGCAAGCATCTCTGGTTCAGCCATCATTTTCCTTTTCTGTCTCTCTTTGTGTCACAGGCCAGAAGGCTAGTACGTGGGAGTGGAACCCAAAAGCAGACTCGATGGACAAAACAAGATGATATTTAACAAGGTTTTATTGTGCACAGGAAACATGTACAAAAGGCGACAAGAGGAATGTAGCAAGGGTCTCTGACACAGAGGAGAGGGCGGTTAGATCCAGAGCTGTGATGCGGATGGCCGAAGGTGAGTTTAATCGGTTCGGGCTTACTTTCAGGTGGGATGTGAGAGGCTTCGGGAGAGTAGCCGAGTGAGCGTCTGGCTGAATGAAGGGGTCTGTGAAAGGTGAGGTTCCAACCTTGTGACTCCAGGAATCCAGGAGTGATGGCAGGCGAGTCCAGTGAGTAGTGCTGTTTCCAGGAAAGGGGCTTCGAGCAGGTTTGGAGAGTGTTACCAGGTGTGGCCAGCATCCAGGACATTACACAGCAGGTGAGGTTAATCGGAGGCAAGAGATCTAGGGACACAAGGAGATGGGAGTAAGTACAAGGGCCCCCCCCAAACAAACCAAACCAAACCAAAACCATGAGCTGTGGGAGACAAGGAGGCCTAGTTATCACCATGAGGTAGCTGACAAACTAGCAAAGAGTGCAGGATTGCACTGGCCTTAAGAGTCGCTGATTGCTGTCAATGGATTACAGGTGAGAGAAGCAGGTGAGGAACCAGAGCCTCATCCACATGGGCGGACACAGGAACTCACAGGACTCAAATGGAAGAATACCACACACTCATTCACATCATGACACTCTGATAGAACTTTTGCTGTTGGTAATCATTTGCAGTTGAGCATAAACTGAAAGGTATTTTTTATGAGTGGTATGTAAAAAATATTGTTACAAACCTTTAACCATTGTAATATGTCTAATTAGAAATGATTGTGTAAAATGTGATACAAAAACGATGAGGTTTTTATTTATGTCCGTGTGTGACACCAAGTAGCAGGAAAGTGTCAGTCAGAATTCTTGGGGTCTCACCACAGTGTAAGATTTTCTTCTTTTTGCATGTGAAGGATATTTAGAAACTCAGGCTGTGACAAAGGTGATTATTCATGCTACTTTTTTTCCATTTCATTTAGGCTGCTTTAATTAATTTCTCAGTTTGCAAACCATCCTGGGATTTTTAAGCAGTGATTCAGAATGAGTCTGCAAAAGCTTTGACCAAGAGGTCCTCTGAAACTCTTTCCTCCAAGTCAAATTCAGATTCTAGTTCGAAATAATTGTGATTACCTTATAGAACCACACACCTTTCTCCATTAAAGATCTAGCTTAAATGGCCTTCATAGAGCTTTTCTAGTCTCACTGATCACTCAGAGAGCTTTACACTTTAAGCTAGGTATAACTTTTCCCCATATATTCACATATATATTGATCTGCACTAAATATTTATCTACCTTGCAGCCACACCTTACACTCACCAATTTACCAAACATGTCTTTGGACTGTAAGAGGACCTATACAGGATTTACAGATACAGGAAAGAGAAAGGCCCAAGCTAACCAGAAAATAACACTATGCCAACACTCTTTCATTATCACTGTGACCCTTTGTGACATGTAGACCTTTCAAAACCTTTTGTAGGTAGTGGTGTAGACTTGAAATGTGTTGACTCTGTGAATAGCTTAAAAAACAGTTAACTTCCTAGGACCTGGCGTCCACATATGTGGACATCACATTTTGGGTTATTTAGACCAAAATACTCAATTTTGCTCTACAAGGGCCTGATATCCACTTACGAGGACATTATACTGCTACTGTTCTATCGAAATTTTAAACAAATATCCTCATATGTGGCTTTCATTTTTCTTAGAACCAAAAATCTGGTAAAAAAAAAAAGAATCTGGTAATTCTTTGTTTTTACATTCATCGGGTCCCAATATGCCCAAATATCAAAGAGAAATTAAAAATGCATGCCGTGGAAGAGTTCGGGTCTTAGGAGGTTAAGTTCAAGACCCAAGTATTTTAGAAGTGCTGTTGAGAAGTAATAATTTCATTTATTTTATACCTTATTTCTAATTCCACTGCCTTTATTACTTTTTATTTTGATTCGTGTTGTCTAATGAAGAAAGATACTTAATAAGTAAAATGGTTTACGTCCACAAAGGAGGGAAACTACAATGAGGTCTTGAAATATACGCCACAGAGCAGCAAAGAAAGGCTTTTGTCACACCAAAGTGAAACTTTTCCTCCCTTTTTTACTATTTGTCAAAAAGTAATCTTGAAAACCTGAAAGCTGTCATCCAGTTCTTATTGCAAGTTGAAATATAGTCTTTAAAAGTACAGCTGTATTATTATTCATGAGTGACATCAAATCACATTTCACCTACATTTTAATGTTGACAGAAGAAAAGTGGTGGGTTGTGAATAATAATGTCATCTCAAGAGGTTCTGATTATCTTGCTGCATGCCTGGAGAATAATAAGACTCAGCAGCCCCCATAACCAGACAGAAATACTACTAATGATTTTCATCTGCTTTCAACATAGTTTAGTGAGAACTTTAGCTGTTAAACATACTGTTTTTATAGCTTGGCCCAAAGCCAGTGAAACTTTTAGACTTCTTTATGCTGTAATGTACTGATTTCGATGGATGAACTTCAATCACTCATTCAATAACATCAGCGTAGAGGCACACACTCCAGAGAATATGTTCTTGGAGCTGATCCTCTTCTCTTTAAATGCAGAGAAACATAAAAGAAAAAAAGTCCATCTAAGGCTTTAAAAGCTGATTTGATGTGTGATGTTGCACATAAGAATAGAAAGGGAGCTAAAGGGCAGAGAGATGGCAGAATCGATGGTTATCTCTGTTCATTTGACAGTGACATATAGAGAAAATCATTCTGCAATATGCTTAAACATTTTTTCTGGTTGCTTCCCTCCCTTTTTGCGTCACCTTTGGTTTGACATTTCTCCTTACACTGACATAGCTGCAGTGGAAAGGAGCAATGAGGTGTGGCTGAGGTGTACAAGACTATTTTTAAATGTAAACAGAGGCATTCACAACCATCGAGTCACATCTGTCTCTGTCTGCAGATCTGCCTCCTCCTTTCTTTTTTCCACACATGGCCCAAAATATTCACCCACACGCACACTCAAATACTCGGTGTCGTTCTCTATCCCATCATCCCAATTCACACTCCCTTTCAGATGTTTAATCACTGCAGAGGATTGTGGGATACAGTGCTGATAGGGAAAAAAAAAAAGGAACAAAGCTGAGCAGATATTGGTTGTGCAGTAGACGACTCAGATTCCAGCCTCAGCAGTTCTAACCTCAGCTGACCTTGAGGTGTTGTTAGAGGGAGATGTGGAAAGCTGTCTGCCTGTCTGGCTCAGCACGGGGCCTTCCTCCTTGTTTCACAAATAAACACGTATGCACTCATCGCGTAACCTACTTGCTTTTCAATTTCCTTCTCTTAACTCAAGCTCGTGCAAAAATATACAGTGTTTTCTCTAATCCACCAATTATACTGTCTCCCTCTCTCCCTCCTTCTGTCACACACACTCGTACACACAGCAGACTAATCTCATCACTTGTAACACGTAGCGGAAATGAGTCTCTCTCTGCCATTACCAGCTGCCACTTCTACCACAATCTATTGCTCATACATCGATCAGCCACAACATTACAACCATACGTGGCTCCACCACGTGACTGAAGAATCTCTGACCCTTTGAATAATGGAAGTGAAACATCTAAGAGCTTTGGCTATCCGGTACCAGATCCACTGGGTCTTGTGGGGTAAACTCTCCATGAATTGGACTTATTCAGGTACATTCCTAGATGGTAGAATTTAGGGACGGAATCCTGCAGGGGTCTTGTTTCTTGACCATGTGTCCTCGATCCAACACAGCTGATTTAAATTGCTGAATTACTTCCTCAACATGCCTTGAAGTTCTCCAGGCTTGTTAATCAACTAATTATTTGATTCAGGTGTGCTGACCCTGTGATATCTAAAATCTGCAGGACACCGGCCCTTGAGGTTTGGAGTCCCCACCCCTGTCGTAAAGGGTGTGTTTGATCTACACCCACTTTATGCACAGCGTTGTTGGTACATGTTGAGATAGCAGCATGTATGTTTCTGGAGTCTTCCAGAAACACATTGTACCAAGATGATCAGTGATGTTCATGTCACTTGCTAGTGATAATAATCAGCGTACAGCACATGCTGTTGCTGCAGGTCCCTGTCTGAAGGTACCAGAGCATGTAATTGTGCAGCCTATTGTCACCAGGACGCAGTGTCAAAACAACAACTGATAATAAGGGCTGCTCTTGTTTATGCTTGGGCTGGTGTTGGTCCTTGTTAGCCTCAACCACAGAGGAGACAGAAGTCATAATAGTCAAGGAAATGACAGAAAAAAACTGTACACTGCAGTCAGTGGTTGTATTGTGCATGCATGCCTGTTGATCTTTGATTTACATGTTTTTTTTAAACACTTCTTTCTCTTTATAACGAACTCCACTGTCACCTGTCCTGTTCATGCTAACTTTTCAACCAGTCAGCATTCTACCTTAACATAGCCTCATCACATCAATGTTGGAAATGATCCCCAGAGATTTTAATCCATATTGAGATGCTGGAGATTTGTTGGCTGCACATCCATGTTATGAATTTCTCATTCCACCACATTCCAAAGCAGCACAACTGGACTGAGATCTGGTGACAGAAAACTATTATTATTGTCATGGTCAAGAAACGAGACCTTGGTGACATGGCGCATTGTCCTGTTTGAAACAGTCATAAAAAGATGGCTATGCTGTAGTCATAAACGGATGGACATGGTCATCAATAATACTCAGTAGGCTGTTGCATTTAAATGATGCTGAGTTTATACTGAAGAGCCCAAAGTGTGCCAAGAAAATATCCCCCACAGCATTACACCACCCACAGTAGCCCAAAATGTTGATACAAGGCAAGATGGATTCATGTCTGTGACTCAGTTTCATTTTCTCTGCTGACAGGAGTGGCACCCGTGTGATCTTCTGCTGTTGTAGCCAATCTGTTTCAAGGTTTGACATGTTGTGTGTTCAATAGATCGTCAGTTTCTGATCCACCAGAACCAAGAACCATGCCATGTTGAAAGTCACTTAAATCACTTTTCTTCCCCATTCTGATGCTCAGTTTGAACTTCAACAAGTGGTCTATTTGTAGTCCTTAAAAATGTGGTTGGTAAATGTATATTAAATCTATTACAGGCCCTGTGGTCTTCAAGTGCTTACCTGCCTTACCATCTCTCTATGTATCCTTCCCTGCACCTGCAGTCATTTGTTATTCGCCTCCAGTGCATCCTCCTGTTCTTCGCCATATTGTTCTGTCTTCTTTTTTAACTCATTTCAAATAATCAAAAATCTTATGTGAAAACAGTGCAAAGTGTGATTAATTGCCTCAAGTGACGTTACCTGAGTGGTTAGTATCCACTGTTGGGAATGTAAGTAACAGATTCTGGCAAGGTAGAACGTGACAAGGAACATCTGGTATAAAAAATGATAATAATAATAATAATAATAATAATAATAATAATAATAATAATAATAATAATAAAAGATTGCTTCTTTGCAATAAATTGCATTTTTGCATTTCCCACTATAGACAATCTCACATATTTTTAAAAAATAATTTTAACCTTAATCACCCAAATAAAATAGATCAGCAATTTAAACCGTTTTATTTGTTGTTTTTGTTGTTTATTAAGGATTAAAAAAAATGCCCTGAGCAAGTCTAACATTAGTAAGATCTTAACAATGTGTCGAAAAGGGATAACTAAGCTGTGGCACGTAGGAGTAACCCGACAAAAAGTTTTATGGATTAAAAGGTCATCTTTTGCCTCATGAAGTGAAGTAGAAGCTAAAGTGCGAGCGAGAAAGGGATTAACCCTGTCCCTAGGACAGCAGGATATTGTACGTGTCTGTTTCCACAAGTGGGTGTGTATGTCTGTGTGTGTTCAGGAATAGCACATGTGTATTCCTCTCACTTCGTCTGTGCATGTGGGATGCACTAGGTAGGTGGAAGGTCGTCTGGCATTTAAGTGTTTGACAGTATCACAGGCGTGTGTGAGTGGGAGTTGGGAGTGCGTGGGTGTATAAGCGTGGGTGAGGGGAAGATGATATGGTGGGGGTGGGGTGGGGTGGGTGGAGAAAAAGGGTGTGTTTTTGTGTGTGCGTGCTTGTGATAGGAGGGATATCCACTGAGTCACAAAGCAGATACTGCAGATGTGAGTGGGTGTTCTCAGTCTCAGCAAGGCCAGGTTTATCCAGCAGCCCAGTGGAAGCCCAGGGATACATTCCCATCTCGCTCTCCACTGAGGACTCCACAGCCTACCAGCTCATTACCAGCCTCAGGCTAAACTGTGAACGTTTGTATATATACAGCCTAACTGGTACGATGCCAGGCCACATATTGTAGCTTGGTGAAAGCACTGGCATTGAAGTCTGTGATATGTCAAAGCAATGCATCATCATCATCATCTTGAATTGCTCATCACACAGTGGAGGAGAGGGGTTAGGTGTAGGATGATGAAAGGTTTGCCTGATTGTAGCTATTTCTAAAAGAGTGTGATGAGAGGTGTGATGCTTTTGAAGGAACACAAACTGTGTTTTTTATCTTACAAATGCACGTACAGTAGCGCTATCTGAAAGTTATTCTTTTGTGGGTGAACATTTCAATAACGTTTGTGACTCCTGGGCAATAGAACCCCCCCACCCATCATTAATAAATGCACAAACCAATTACTCTTCAAATCAGTTATTCAATTTTCCCATTAATTACCCATCCAAGCAATCAGTTAACAGAATCAGCCAATTACTGTTGATCCAAAAACAATAATCAAGCTCCTTTCTCCTGACACTGCTCTGCCCTCCTTCCATCTCAATAGATAAATGTGATGGGAGAAATACTGTAGCTACAGCATCTGATGTTTCTGACTACAGGGTAGCCTGGGGCCAGTTTTCATCATTACTTCCATGTTCTTTAAGTATTCTACTGTGGCTTGCTTTTGACACATTGGTGGTATTTTCAGTATGTCAGGTATCTGCATGTAATCAGCTTTAACAGTCAGAAGCACTGTAGCATCAAGAAGTCAGGACATAAAGTCTGTACTGGTTCACCTGGCTCTAACATAGATCAAACAGCAACAGGCTGACGGTTTATAATGAGCTTATTTGAGGTGGCATTTAGAAGTATGTGACAGTTAACCTTTATTGACCAAAATGAAAAACAGAAATAGCCGTAGAACTTTTTAAATGAAGTTTGGAGTGTGTGCCCAGTAGAATAACATTTCACTATTTAACTTTAATAAATTAAAGCAAAAAAGGACACATTTAAAAGGTTTGTCATTTGTTAATGTTAATGTCACTTGGTGTAATTTCCATGCTTTTTCACTATAAACATTTGGAAGCAGGAACTAATTATAAAAAATACAGTATGAAAAAAAAAAAAACACCCAGCACGCCCCTGCGGGCGGTTTATCCTTCAAGCTCGGGTCCTCTACCAGAGGCCTGGGAGCTTGAGGGTCCTGCGCAGTATCTTAGCTGTTCCCAGGACTGCGCTCTTCTGGACAGAGATCTCCGATGTTGTTCCCGGGATCTGCTGGAGCCACTCGCCTATCTTGGGAGTCACCGCACCTAGTGCTCCGATTACCACGGGGACCACCGTTACCTTCACCCTCCACATCCTCTCGAGCTCTTCTCTGAGCCCTTGGTATTTCTCCAGCTTCTCGTGTTCCTTCTTCCTGATATTGCTGTCATTCGGAACCGCTACATCGATCACTACGGCCGTCTTCTTCTGTTTGTCTACCACCACTATGTCCGGTTGGTTAGCCACCACCATTTTGTCCGTCTGTATCTGGAAGTCCCACAGGATCTTAGCTCGGTCATTCTCCACCACCCTTGGGGGCATCTCCCATTTTGACCTCGGGACTTCCAGGTTATACTCCGCACAGATGTTCCTGTACACTATGCCGGCCACTTGGTTATGGCGTTCCATGTATGCCTTGCCTGCTAGCATCTTGCACCCTGCTGTTATGTGCTGGATTGTCTCTGGGGCATCTTTACACAGCCTGCACCTGGGGTCTTGCCTGGTGTGATAGACCCCAGCCTCTATGGATCTTGTGCTCAGAGCTTGTTCTTGTGCTGCCATGATTAGTGCCTCTGTGCTGTCTTTCAGTCCAGCTTTGTCCAGCCACTGGTAGGATTTCTGGATATCAGCCACCTCCTCTATCTGCCGGTGGTACATACTGTGCAGGGGCCTGTCCTTCCATGATGGTTCCTCGTCTCCCTCCTCTTTCTTGGGTTTCTGCTGCCTGAGGTATTCACTGAGCACTCGGTCAGTTGGGGCCATCTTCCCAATGTATTCTTGGATGTTCGTTGTCTCATCCTGGACTGTGGTGCTGACACTCACCAGTCCCCGGCCCCCTTCCTTCCGCTTAGCGTACAGCCTCAGGGTGCTGGACTTGGGGTGAAACCCTCCATGCATGGTAAGGAGCTTTCTTGTCTTTATGTCAGTGGCTTCTATCTCCTCCTTTGGCCAGCCTATTACCCCAGCAGGGTACCTGATCACGGGCAGGGCGTACGTGTTGATGGCCCGGATCTTGTTCTTACCATTCAGCTGACTCCTCAGGACTTGCCTGACCTTCTGCAGGTACTTGGTGGTTGCAGCTTTTCTAGCGGCCTCTTCATGGTTCCCATTCGCCTGCGGGATCCCCAGGTACTTGTAACTGTCCTCTATGTCTGCAATGTTGCCTTCTGGTAGTTCAATCCCCTCAGTTCTGACCACCTTCCCTCTCTTTGTTACCATCCGACTACACTTCTCCAGTCCGAACGACATTCCAATGTCATTGCTGTATAGCCTGGTAGTATGGATCAGTGAATCGATGTCTCGTTCACTCTTGGCATACAGCTTGATGTCATCCATGTACAGGAGGTGTGTCAGGGTCCTGGGTCTCCTGACCCAGCGTTTTAGTTCATTGTGATTTTTGTATTATTGTACTTGGTGTGAGTTTCTATGAGTTTCTAGTTTCGATCCCTTGCCCTTCATGTTTCTCTATGTCCCCTCTGTTCTGTGTAAGTCTGTGTCTGCATGTTTGATTTCCCCTCTGTGTCTCTCGGTTCTTAGAGTCCTCTGCCTTATGGTTTACAGTGGGGCAAAAATGTATTTAGTCAGCCACCGATTGTGCAAGTTCCCCCACCTAAAATGATGACAGAGGTCAGTAATTTGCACCAGAGGTACACTTCAACTGTGAGAGACAGAATGTGAAAAAAAATCCATGAATCCACATGGTAGGATTTGTAAAGAATTTATTCGTAAATCAGGGTGGAAAATAAGTATTTGGTCAATAACAAAAATACAACTCAATACTTTGTAACATAACCTTTGTTGGCAATAACAGAGGTCAAACGTTTACTATAGGTCTTTACCAGGTTTGCACACACAGTAGCTGGTATTTTGGCCCATTCCTCCATGCAGATCTTCTCGAGAGCAGTGATGTTTTGGGACTGTCGCCGAGCAACACGGACTTTCAACTCCCGCCACAGATTTTCTATGGGGTTGAGGTCTGGAGACTGGCTAGGCCACTCCAGGACTTTCAAATGCTTCTTACGGAGCCACTCCTTTGTTGCCCGGGCGGTGTGTTTTGGATCATTGTCATGTTGGAAGACCCAGCCTCGTTTCATCTTCAAAGTTCTCACTGATGGAAGGAGGTTTTGGCTCAAAATCTCACGATACATGGCCCCATTCATTCTGTCCTTAACACGGATCAGTCGTCCTGTCCCCTTGGCAGAAAAACAGCCCCATAGCATGATGTTTCCACCCCCATGCTTCACAGTAGGTATGGTGTTCTTGGGATGCAACTCAGTATTCTTCTTCCTCCAAACACGACGAGTTGAGTTTATACCAAAAAGTTCTACTTTGGTTTCATCTGACCACATGACATTCTCCCAATCCTCTGCTGTATCATCCATGTGCTCTCTGGCAAACTTCAGACGGGCCTGGACATGCACTGGCTTCAGCAGCGGAACACGTCTGGCACTGCGGGATTTGATTCCCTGCCGTTGTAGTGTGTTACTGATGGTGGCCTTTGTTACTTTGGTCCCAGCTCTCTGCAGGTCATTCACCAGGTCCCCCCGTGTGGTTCTGGGATCTTTGCTCACCGTTCTCATGATCATTTTGACCCCACGGGATGAGGTCTTGCCCCAGATCGAGGGAGATTATCAGTGGTCTTGTATGTCTTCCATTTTCTGATGATTGCTCCCACAGTTGATTTTTTCACACCAAGCTGCTTGCCTATTGTAGATTCACTCTTCCCAGTCTGGTGCAGGTCTACAATACTTTTCCTGGTGTCCTTCGAAAGCTCTTTGGTCTTGGCCATGGCGGAGTTTGGAGTCTGACTGTTTGAGGTTGTGGACAGGTGTCTTTTATACAGATGATGAGTTCAAACAGGTGCCATTCATACAGGTAACGAGTGGGGGACAGAAAAGCTTCTTACAGAAGACGTTACAGGTCTGTGAGAGCCAGAGATTTTCCTTGTTTGAGGTGACCAAATACTTATTTTCCACCCTGATTTACGAATAAATTCTTTACAAATCCTACCATGTGAATTCATGGATTTTTTTTTTCACATTCTGTCTCTCACAGTTGAAGTGTACCTCTGGTGCAAATTACTGACCTCTGTCATCATTTTAAGTGGGGGAACTTGCACAATCGGTGGCTGACTAAATACTTTTTTGCCCCACTGTGTGTGTGTGTGTGTGTGTGTGTGTATATATATATATATATATATATATATATATATATATATGTATATATACACACATCCCACAAAAGGCCGAAACCAAAACCACTGAATTTGCTAAGTAAACTTAGTGTCAGTCTAAACTGGTGATATCACTATGAGTGTAACACCATCTATGCAGGCACACATGAGACACCCAAAATTAACCACTGCACATCCAAATAAATTCAAACTCAACACTTACTAGGTTCCCCAGCAGCATAATGCCAGACTGTAGACTGATTTAGTTATCTACTTAGATTCTTAATGATCTTCCTAATGATAAGTGAAGAACACATCTCATTAAAAACCTTCTTCCCAGTCACCATAGGGCAAAAGGAAGGTACAACCTGGACACATCACAAGACCATTAGAATCACCAGTTAAACTAAACAATGCAAAATGTCTAAAATAAAATAATAATAGACAATTTCAGATGGAATATGTACATGAGAATCTAATCTCTTAGTTAGTAGCTGTTGTGTGATCAATAAATAATAGTGTGTCACACTGTGTCCCCTAGTTTGTACTTGTCTGCACAAATTAGTGGAATTACAAAATTATGTAATAAGCCTGAACAATAAAGTCATGTTTTAACATCAAAGGTATGCCTCTGAATGAATGTTTTACCTAGAGATCAGTCTGTTGCCTAATTAGGACAAAGATACAACAAAAACATATCATAAAGAGTTCTAGTGTTTTCTGGCTTGCGAACAAAGCTTGCACAGCTGCTAGGTGGAGTTTTTTTGGGGGGGGTTTTAAGCAACACTAGGCTGCAAAAGTGACTTTTATAAAAGCTGAAAATATTATAACAAAGAGTCTCTGTATTGGATCAAACCTCCCCTCTAGAAGAAAAAACTCCTCTTTTTGTGATAGGGCAGGGAAATTATGTCTCTTAATTGACCCAAAAAATGTGAACAAATCTATCTATATTACACCCACATAATAACCAAAGTGATTAACCCACTACATTACATTATACCACCATCTGATATTCGTCGCTTGTATGTGTGGCCACTGTTGCAATATGTCATGCTCTGTCAAAACTGCTCCCTGTGGTCATTGCCTGTTTCCTCTATTTCATCATCTTGGTCTCATTATAAGTACCATCCTCTTTCTTGCATGTCTTTTTTATTTATTTTTCATCTCTCTCTCGCTCTCTCTCCTTTATATTCCACCACCCATGACACCATCGGCATGCAGTATAATCACATCCTTCTCCTTCTCCTCTCTTTCTCATACTAGCTCCCACAGTTTCTCTTGTTCTTTCTCTCTCTCTCCCTCTTTCCATCTAATGAGAAACAGTAAAACCAAGCACAAGGGGTATCCCTTATGGTCTAGGGGACAGTGGTAGAGGCCTGTTTATTTCAGAGTGATTAACACACAGTGCCACAGTTCCACATGCACCACCAGTGGCTGGCAAATGAAGTATCTGACAGATGAATGGCAGTGGAAGAAGAAACTGAACACAGAGGAAGACTTAATGGATGTCCATATAACTGCTTGCCCTTGTGTACCACAGAGCTAAAGATGTTTTGTGGATGTGTTCAACATTTCAAACTGGTCTACCACATATGACTTTTTACATTTTCCATTTTACAATATCTAGATCAATAAATTACAGCTATTCGTTTTTTCCCCCTTAATATTACACTTGCATACTTCTTAACTACCTTGTCAAATACATTGAGATGTAAAGTAGTCCATGAAGTGTATCATTGCTATACTGCAGTGATGTTACTGGGATGAAGTCAAGGTGGATGGCTTGGGGGTACGAAGTAAAAGTCGAAGCAACAAATGTGTTCAGCTGTGTTTTTAGATTTAAGCTACAGAAAAAAAAACCCCTGCTTGTTAAAAGTATGGTTGATTTAACAAACCCAGAAAGAATGATTACATCACAGGTCTCTTCAGCTGTACAAATCATTTTAGCACTTCTTGCTACCACCAAATTTACCATGTTGCTCCACTATCACCACATATTTCCAGCAGCCACATATGTTATCATAAAGTTTGCACAGTGCATGCTGTCACAGTCATGTAGAAATCTGAAATATTATGATCACAATCATTAGAGGTTTCCTTAGAAATTAGTTAATTTAAACTTGCACTAAGCAGCCACAAAATTTAATAGACTGGACAAGCAGTTTTTGAGCATGCACACACAGTGTGCAGATTTCCACGTAGTGCAAATCGTGCTCTCCGTGGGCTGCGCAGCAATAAATAAAGGACAAATAAAAGTAATGACTGAAGCTGGTTAATGTAACGTCAAATACCTCATGCAACTAGTGGCTTCATAAAAAGATCTGCTTATTGTTTTTACGCTAGTATATTTAGGTTAAAAATTGACACGTCGATAAAGAAAAAAAATATATAACTGATTTAAAGACTCTGACATAATGACGCCATCAAACTATTTGATTGGCGTCATTATCATAAAGTACATGCATTTTACTCCAAAGTTCCATTGTTCTTCTCTGCCATTGTTTTTCTCTGCATTTGCTTTGTGATCTTCTTCTGGTTGTCTTTCTGTGTCACTTTTCAACAAAGAACATCTGCAGTATTATTTTGAGTGCCTCTTCATGCAAGGGGCTTTGAGGGTATGATCAAGATGAAGGGCCTCAGCCATTTGAAAGACAATGCATTTCTTTATATTTTTTCCCAGGCAAAATGCAAGTGAGCTCCCTACATCTTTATTTAATTTAGACCTTTTTAATTCAAAGTCACTTCTCTTCAGAAAGCAAAGGGTTGATCCAGTTCATTTAAAGCATCTGAGACAGCTTTGAGCTGCTATGGCAACCAAGAAAGATAAGGAATAAGCAATCAAGTAATGTGACACTTTTTGACAGTCATTATTGCTAGCCCAAAGCTCTTGGGCAACAGCAGCAAATTTAATGCATTATAATAATAAGCAATTGTGCGTGCGTGTGTGTATAACAAGTACGCTGTGAAAAGCGAAAGTTAGATTGGTACATCTGCTCATGATGATTCAGCATCATGTGATATTCCTGCAATAATTTCTTCATCAGTAGCACCCTTTGGTAACCTCTGATTTGCCTATTCATTATTGCCCTTCAATCACCTTTTTATTGTCTGTTGTAAACTCTTCATTGAGAGTGACGCTTGTGGCTGTTACTTCTTATGTGCTTAACATTGCAGGCAACCTTTTAAAATTGACATTTTGCAAGCATTCTTGCTATTTTTGATTTAATATGCATGCAAATAGGGATTATAGCAAGCTGTAAACGAGTGCCAGAACTAAAAGGGATGGGTTATATGGGAAGGAGGGTTGTGGGGAAAGAGCTGGGCAAAATATGTGATAGCTTTATTAGTTGAACAATGCATTTAAATCCCTTGTCATTGGGGGCCAACAATTGTTTTCAAATCCAGAGGTAGCAAAAGCAAAGTGACACTTAAAAATAAAAGTGCAAGCAATTTTCATAACCAAGGTCATACATTGTCTTTTAAATTAATTATACTGGAGTTGTACATTTTATAATTTAAGAATATACAGAACAACATAAGCCCATGAAAATAGGCATGCATAGCATCTGTATCAAAAGCATTCAATGTAATGCAATGTTATATCAAAAGCATGCCAAACTACAGCTATATACAGTATAACCTAAGCATTGCATTGTGTTGGCTACTCATCTTTTTACCTGCAAAGCTGCTGTGAAGTTAAAGATGGCTGTCCTGACTGAAGTTGGCTTTGGCTGATTGCTTCTGTAAGGCCAAAAGAGATCTAGTCAGGAACACAAATTAAAGCATCCTACAAAACATCCCCTAAATTCTTCACTGGCTCTCTAGGGGTGTTAAGCTCCTGCAGAGTCCCCCAAGTCCAAATCTATTCTCATAACTGGGGTTCCTAAACAAGCTAACTGTTATGTTTTGGCTAATTCTGTTAGCTACCTACTAAATATCTTAAATATTTAAAGCCTAACAAGTTTTTTATCAGATGTGTACATTATATTGCTTTATCTATGCTTTGGGATAGATCTGCATTGCCTCTGGAACAAGGGAGATTGATATCTGTGCTCCATGAACTATCTGCCTATTGGCAAGGTTGCACCAATCACTGAAACTAGTTGCTGCTTACGTACATGTTCTTGAAGGATGTGATTTTGCTACACAATGAGATGTGGAGCACAAGATCAACAAGCAGTTCTTTATGTTTATTGATAGGCTCAAAAATGTGCAACTATGATTCAAGGCAAGTCGCATAAGTGGAGTAAGTCTGAGTGAGGAACAGTGAAGAGTAGACAGGCAGGTTATCTAAACTTAAAGAGGTTGCTGATGCAAGAGTGATGATTTGGATCATGGGGGAGAAGTAAGGTAAAACTGGTGGGAAGACACACTTCAAAAAGTCTGCATTTCTAGATTGACTAGAAACAAAGCACAATAGAGGCGATACTATGGCAAAGCTGGCAGAATAATGTGGCAACGAGTGGTTGTAAGGGCTGTTGTTTAAATCCAGCAAGTGATGAGTTGAATGTGAGCAGGTGTATCATCCAGGGAGCCAGTGTAAGACCACATCTCTAGGGAGGCAATACAACACAGAGAGAGAGCAAGGGAGTGGAGGGAAAGATAGAGCCAAGCAGAAGAGAAAAAGGCAGGTCAGCACTGGAGGCAAACGGGATCAGAGCAAAGACTGCACCCTGACTTACCAAACTCTGACAGATCTCATGTACCTCAGATCTTCAGGCAGATTCATACTTCAAAAGTTCAGGCCTTCATCTGATGTAAGCTCCACTTAGTTCCTTAGTGGGTAACACTAAGCGAAGGTAACACAGTTAAATTTAACACTTTATTGCTTACAATTTCACAAAATGAAAAGAAAAGAAAGCAGGAAAAAAAAGAAAATGACAAATGGTTTACAATCACAGCCAAAATTCACAGGTGAAGCTCTAACACAATTTAAGCAGGTAGGGTAGACTGAAGTTGGTTGTCACACTTCTTAGTTTATCAATCAACACTTAAGGTGGTGGCCCCAAATGGGTATTAATTGTAACAAAAAGCAATTAACCACCACCAACAACAACACTGACACAAGGTGTGGGGTTGGGTGTCCCAACAGAGAGCAGATTCACATCCAATGGCTGCTTTTTGAACTGAGCTATCATTGATATCATTAAAAAGGGAAATAGGGAATATGGTGTCATTGCACATTTGTAAGCAAGTAAAATTCTGGATGTTGAAATAAGCTCATCCTGTTTCTGTTCCTGCTAACAGGTGGTGGGCTCTCAGCATGAAATCAGTTTTCTTTCAATATGAATAGGTGGTCATGTACAGCCGAGATAGTGCCATCATAGTAGGCTTTGGTAATTATAATCTACTTACAATGAACATCATCTTACATTCTAATAGCAGAACAGGAAGTGTATGGGTACCAAGCGTTGCAAGAAAAGGGACAGTTTGCGAGAGATGAACAAAGAGGATGCAAAGGCTCCATCTGCTGAGAGCATATGTTGGAATTTATATTTTTGGAATTTAAATCAAATCAAATCACTTTTATTGTCACATCACATGTGCAGGTACATTGGTACAGCACATGTGAGTGAAATTCTTGCGTGCGAGCTTCACAAGCAACAGAGTTGTGCAAAATACAATAATGTAAACAAGCAAAATACAAGAATGGCTACATCTGAAACTAATAAATATATGTACAATATATAATAGTATATGCATTTCTGGATGTGTATACTAAATATTTTTCTACGTGTGTGTGTGTGTGTGTGTGTGTGTGTGTGTGTGTGTACACATATTTTACAAATTAAATAGAGTAAACAATAAATAAAATATATAAAAATATACAGAGTTGAGACATGTGCAAAACAGTGGCGTTACTGTACAGTATGGAGTGCATAATGTTGAAGTTCCAGTAGTGAAGCTGAGGTGTCTATGACGTGTTCAGCAGTCTGATGGCCTGGTGGAAGAAGCTGTCTCTCAGTCTGCTGGTACGGGACCGGATGCTGCAGAACCTCCTTCCTGATGGAAGTAGTCTGAACAGTTTATGGCTGGGGTGACTGGAGTCCTTGATCCTCCCCGCTTTCCTCAGGCACCGCTTCCTGTAGATGTCTTGGAGGGAGGGAAGCTCACCTCCAATTATCCGTTCAGAGCACCGCACTACTCGCTGGAGAGCTTTGCAGTTGTAGGCGGTGCTGTTGCCATACCAGGTGGTGATGCATCCAGTGAGGATGCTCTCAATGGCACAGTGATAGAAGGTCCTGAGGATGCGGGGGCTCATGCCGAATCTTTTCAGTCTCCTGAGAAAGAAGAGGCGCTGCTGCGCCTTCTTCACTGTTTTGTTTGTGTGTACTGACCACGTAAGATCCTCAGCCAGATGTACTCCAAGGAACCGGAAGCTGCTCACTCTCTCCACAGCAGCGCCATTGATGGTGATGGGGGTGTGTACTTCTCTGCACCTCCGGAAGTCCACTATCAACTCCTTTGTCTTTGCGACGTTGAGGGTGAGATGGTTGTCTTGACACCAGTGGGTCAGGGCGCTGACCTCCTCCCTGTAAGCCGTCTCATCACCATTGGTGATAAGACCCACCACTGTAGTGTCGTCCGCAAACTTCACAATGATGTTGGAGTTGTTAGTGGCTGTGCAGTCGTAGGTGTAGAGTGAGTATAGGAGAGGGCTCAGTACACACCCCTGTGGAGCACCAGTGTTCAGTGTGATGGGGGATGAGGTGATGCTGCCCAGTCTGACCACTTGGCGTCTGTCAGACAGGAAGTTAAGGATCCAGCTGCAGAGGGAGCTGCTCAGTCCTAGATCCTGCAGTTTCCTGTCCAGCTTCGAGGGAACGATGGTATTGAATGCTGAGCTGTAATCTACAAACAGCATTCTCACATACGTGTCTCTCTTCTCCAGGTGTGACAGGGCAGTATGTAGTATATATATATCTTCTCAGTTTTGGCACCATGATCCTCATCAACTACACGGACAGGAGCTTAAAGTGTAAATAGTATGAATCACATTTTTCACATTAATATTCAAGTCATATCCCAAACATGTTAGTATCCAATGCTACTATGACTGATCCCCAATTTGAGAAGCTTAGTTGAGTCAGTCAATGGAGAAGAAGCGTAATGCTTATATCCATAAATGTAGATTGTCCATATTTATGGATATTTATACATGTCAGGGACTGAGACAGAGGTATTCAGCACTATGTGGAAATGTCAAGTATGTCTCTAAACAGTTGTGACACGCTAAGTGATGATCAAATGACATTTATAGTATTCCAGGCTGCCAAATCTTCCCCATAGCAGCCAAGCAGACAGAGGTTAGTGCAATTTAACCTCTGCTCATTCTCTTATCCTTCGGACCACATACAGCATTGGAGAGGGTGATTATACTCAGAAAAATGCATAAGCCAGTTCATTATGTATTGAACCCTACTTGGCTGAGCCACTATATTGATGCACAAAAGCAAACACAATGTACAGTGGGTCTCTTTACCCTCAATATTGTCCCTGTAGGTGCAATTTTTGAAACGTAATGCTTGTCTAGTTAATGCAATGTGTGTGTCTGTGTACATGTACCTCTGTTTGCAATTCCTAGTGCATGAATCATACAGAATCAGTCAATTACAATTACAATTCCAACTCTTTTTTTCCGTCTTCCAACTCAAATACATCACTTCAAACATCAAACTAATGTTACAATACAGCTCTGTGCTCTCCTCCCACACATACAACTCCTCCTCTGGAGAGGACCAACAAGAAATGAGATTCCACATTGAGCCAATTAAGCTGATGGGTAGCTGCTGTGCTGGCACGAGCATATGTTTACGATCTCATTATAAACACTCTTCCTTGTTCTGATAGGGACCGCCTCATCATTATTCTGTGTCGAGAGTAATTCCCAGGCCTTTAATTTGGCAAGGCAATAAAAAGAGCCAGCCCTCCAGAAGTGGGAACTTGTACTGAGATTGTCAGAAGGCCACCTGCGATTCAGGTGGTGGTAGCAGGTCATGCTGCTGGCACTGTGGAAAGAAGATGAAGGGTTAAAGTGCTGCAGCAGTTTGGGAGATGTTTCACCATTGTTAATTGAACATGCTTAAAGGTGTGAAATACAGGGATTCCCTTGCAAAAATGTGATGTCATCATTGCAAATAGTGATGGAGTAGCATGGTAGAATAAAATCTATCCTTCCAGTGGAAATTAAACATAAGCTAAACTAAACAACTAAACAATCTTTAGAGAAAAGCAGACTATGGTGAAGATTTCATTTGAGAAGTTAAACTGGAATTAAACTGGATAAATTCAAATTAGTACAGTTGTAGTGTGTGAACACCCATAGTTAAAGATTGCAGAGATGGCAACTGGGACATGCATGGTCACATTGTGACAATGGTGACAATGGTGAAGTGTATTACTGGAGTTGTTTCAATGTGGGGTGGAATTACATCAGGTTACATCAGGGATCAGCTTTGAGCCCCTTCTTGTGGTAATGGACAACTTAACAGATGAAGTCAGGCAGGAGTCTTTGTGGAGTATGATGTTTGCTGACCAACAACACTGATGGTGTTTGCACACAAAGATGAACTCAAAGTGATAGAAATGTTTGGTGCACACATGGGGCACTGTACTTTGAATTAAAATGGTTAATAAAGGATTTAAAGGGTTAAAGATCAAATATAGAACGTTTCATGAACATTCATGAATCTTGGGTCTTGAGCATAACACAAGCAGCAGCATACATCCACGTGATTTACGCACACTTTCCCAGTATGGATTGACTCGAGGAAAAGGCAAACTTGAAATACTTGGAGGTAAAAAAATAAAACGAATATCATAGTGGAAAGTTTGAAGGTAAAAGTTTCCCTGCACAATAGAAATGTAGACTTAACCTTAAAATGAGCCATGTCCACTACTGTGATAGTCACTTCACCTTGGAGTGGCAATAGTTTAATCTTGACACTTTGCTCAAATTCATTGCTTTGAAGTGTGGGGGATTTGAGTGGGGTTGAACCAGATCAAATTTTACTCAAGACTCTGCAAAGATTTTGGTGGCACTCAACATGAGGTATTCATACTGTCACCTTGATTGACTCAATAGGCTGTGAAAACCAGCCGTTGGCAGTTCACATGGAGTCCTCTCTTTCTAAGCATCAGCAGTCAGCCAGTCAGCCAGGCAGCCATGCAGCCATCCGGTTGTTAAGTGAAAGTGAATCTCCATCAATAATGATTAGTTGGTGCCAAGCACTCTGTCTCACCCTTTATCTCCAACTGTATGGATATAGATGGTTGTTTCTTTTTCACCAATATACAACCTAATTGCTTCTTGTGACTAGTCAAGAATAGAAAAGAACGTTTACACACTGCCTTGTGTACCAGTTTCTGGAAGGAGCAGGATCATACATTATATCAAGTGTCTGCAGTTTCTGGAATGAATGAGATAGCCGCTAATTATTTGTAGCCATGTTTTCTGTTACCCTATTCTCTGGATGTAAAATGCAGCTTTATTTTCCAGTGTGTTTTTGTCACGCTTGTTGGCCAAATTTTGCAGAACTCTTGAGAATACAATTGTTAATTCTGCTAGCCTTTTCTCACAATTAAACCCCACCTTCACTAGCCTTCAAGTCAAGGAATTCTCCAAAGGGTTTCTTGCAAGTAAACAAATATCAGCCTGTGTGTCCTCAGCTCAATGGCCACCCAAAGCTAAGCAGGCCATGCATACATAGTTTACAACGTGTAGGCTGCAAACAACATGCTATGCTGAGCCCATTGGCTGTTATGTCAAGATGAGTGGACAGGAGAAAATTAGATTTTTTTCGACCTACTGAGTTAGTTATACACATCCTATTACAGATGCAGCAAGGTTTAATTCATAGACTGAAAATAAACAAAATTTGCAATAGCTTCAAAAATGCAATCTAAGGTAATCGGTAAACAGGCAGAGAGGCAATAGCCTTGTGAGAGCATTTGATTGGCACATTCATTTTTCTTATTTAGCTGCAGAACTACTTCCCTCACCCTTTTACTTTGAACAAATCATATTTGTGTTTTGCTAGGTTATACGTATGTATATACACACTAAAATTCAACTGTAAAGGAAACCACTTTCTCTATAATGCACCATAACTAAAAGCATTTGTAGAAAATAGAAAATGGATTACTTTAATGTGCAGTGCAAACTGCATGGCAGAATAGATATTGACTCGTTCCTGTGGACCCCCCACAAGTGCAGAGAGACAGAGAGAAAAAATAAAAGCAGTCAAGTAGTAAGTGTAATAACACCCATGAGAGGTACCTCAAAAAACATATCTGCAAGTCCCATCCAAGACCCCTGAAACATTGCTGCGGTCAGTGGTGGGGAATCAGATGTGATGATCCTTTAAAGATCAGTGATGGGTTTTTATCTCTTTTTCTCCCATTTAGGTCTTGCTCTGTCTAACTATTTCTGAGTGTTTACTGAGTGCAATTTCTGATATAGGACCCTTCTGGTGAGTCGGAGGGCAGAGGTCTCTGGAGAGAGTGCATCCTGTAATTCCTCTAAACAAATAGATAGCGGGTTAGCCAAAGAGCATCTGTTGTGGCACAAGACCAACAACACACAGCTGCCTGGCTGGATGCAGCCAATCTGCCTCCAAGACATGCTCAGGAGGATAGAGATCAGAGAGAGAAACAGAAAGAGACAGACAGAGAATTTGTGTGAGAGAACACTGTAAGTGCTGAATAGGGAGAGGGAGAAAAATGTATGTGAGAAAGACGAGGTAGCAGAGCTGCAGAGAGAAAAGCAAGTAAACCTGAAGGACACAGTGATAAAATGATTCAGAGTGGGAACGTGGTATGTGTGAGGGAGACAGAAATCCTGCAGATATATGCCAATCCCTGAGTCTAGAATTGAAATGTATCCAAGGCATAATACAAGATGCATCACATTTCTATTCTTGATAGTTGCAAGCGTAAACACATCATAAAAGTCCAACACAATGTTAGTATCTTCTATAACCATGCTCTAAATCCTCACAGTGCATATTTTACACCATATAAAATCAATTTCCATTAGCGATTCAGAAAAAAAAGTACTTTTAAGTACTCGACATTTGTGTAGTTTTGATAAATAAAACAAAAGTTATCTTTCTTTTTGCACTCTCCAAGCCTTTAGTGATTTAAAAAAAAATACAGTTTAAGAATTTATGACATTAAAGATCTAAGCAGCTGAAAAAACTAGACACTGACCATGTTTTTAGAGACTTATTTAAATACTATTGACATGAATTATTTGAAGTTTTGAAAGTGACGGGAATCGGTGTTAATAGTGGCCACATGACATGTTCTGATTCACTTAAGGTCTCATTACAATAGTCCAAGAAAGATCTATAGAGTGCAGCAAATCTTCCACCATTACATACTGCAGTATTTTTACAGTAAAACTCCCACTGGCAGTATGACCCAGGGGGTCAACTTCACAGTGCACAACCCCTTTAATGTGTGAAAACCAAAACAACACAAACAAAAAAATAAGCAGTCTTATGCTGCTGTTGCAGGCTGTTCCACAGTTTGATTTTTTGATTTTAAAGACGCTGGAGATCCAGTTTTTTAGAAACATCCAAAGCCAAAAAGGTGAAAAGCTTCATCGTGAACAATTTTATTAACTAATTGTATGTTTGTTTGGAAAATCTTTATCTAAGAATCAGCCAGTGTTAGCAAAAATAATCTAGTGAAGCTAAAAATAAATGGGCATAATATGGAAATACTGTTATGCCCATTTAATGCAACTAGCTCAAATTTGTACTTGTGAAAATTATTTCTCACCAATGAAAAAAGTGTCTGTGCCAACACATCAGTATTTATAATATAATATTAATTTATTTTAGTCGTGTACACTAAACAAACAAATAGACAAAACAAACGACAGTTGTACATATTGATTGCTTTTAAATTCAATATCTGGTACATTTTATCCACAACTGTTAATCCATACTGATCACACTATACAGGGGCAATGCCTCACTGCAGGATGTAAATCAAAGAGTAAATACAGGCAGGAGTACAATCCTGCTTGTATTTACTGTACATCAGTGTATTGAATCTACTCATTGATTGTGGGCTACAGCTTTATCATTGCTTAAACGATCAAGCTGACATCATTCTGTATCTTGCTGTGTGGGTCACCAAGCTCACAAAAACAGTTTTAATTAACCCAGATCTCTGTGGGGTGAGTTTTTCCTAATCCTTATGTGATCACGGCTGGACACCACCACCCGCTTGTGTTGATGTTACGCAACTCTTCCTGCTAGCCAAGAGACATTATGCAAACACACACACACACACACCTAATATGCCCTCCCCTCTTTTAAGAATCAATGTGCTGTGAAAGAGTTTATTGCTGATAAATACAGCTGTTGGCAATGTAGCTTGCAGTTCTCTTCTCTGTTTCATTTGCTTTCTGTTGGCATGCTTTATCCAGCATTGGGAATAACCAATTATAAAGCAATATAATGTCAAAAATGTGTCATCTTATCTGGAGTACAGTGTATTGGAAATATGAGTAGTAAATGTCAGGCTTTGGTGTCATTTCACCAGAATCAAAGGGTAAAGTCTTTTTTCTCCAGTCACACATGGTTGCATTGATGTTTAACTGTCACAAAGTTGGTTTTTTTGGGGTTGTTTTTTTTTTTTAAAAAAAGAAGCACCACAGAGAAAGCAGAGACATGTCTCATTCAAGGCCAATGCAGCCTCAAAAGCCCAGAATGCAATGCAAGAAATGTTGTCCTTTAGGAAAAACACGCTGTCACTTTTAAAATAAACAAGCTTATATTTTATCTTGGACCATAATATTTAAACAGATGTAGATGAGAAATAAGAAAATAGATAAACCAAAGGTCATCATGTAATATATTTGGTATAGGGCAGATTGTGATACTGGGTTACATAGATTTAGAGAATTACATGGTATATGCCAATTGCTCTACAAGCATGCCTAAAATAATTGTATTATCTTCATGTAAAATTTTAACTTTGAATAATAACAAATACAAAAAAGAATCACCTCAGAGCTGAAATTGAAAAAGAGCTCACTTAGTTTTAATATCTGTTTTGAGTAGTCTCCATTATCGTCTCATAACTGAGCATGCTCACTAGGAGCTCTACCATAGACACTAATGCTTTCCAGCATGCCCTGTAGGGTGCCTGTATACACCTTAGTGAACTGTGTGTTTTTCTTATTAAGGACAAGATTTCTCTTCCCAGTCACACTTGGTGCAGGTCAACCTATAGACTGTAGTAAAAACTATTTGTATTCTGAAGTGTTCTTCACTGCAAAGTGAATCAACTGAGTTAGCATTAGTGGAAGGACTTCTGAGTATCAGTTTCCTGCAATTCTATCTTAAAATGCTTTTCATGCTGCAGGGATTTTCATGTCTTAGGAAGAAATGCAGCGCTAATAGTGTTAATAATGGCTTTATTTCAGCAAGTTGAACCATTTAACCATGCCAGTGAACTATTATAAACAGGGATACGTCATACTGACATATCCTTGTTTATGTAGCCCATACTTCCAGAGCTCTGAGTGCTCTGGGAGTATGGTGAGTTTGACCCATTGCTACAGGCCATTCGATCTTTATACAACCATTGCAAGAGCTTGGTTCGCATTGCCGGCAATAAGTCGGACTCATTCCTGGTGGGTGATAGGCTCCACCAGGGATGCCTTTTGTCACCGATTCTGTTCATAATTTTCATGGACAGAATTTCTAGGCGTAGCCAAGGCTTTCACTTGGGTGTTCTCAGGATCTCATTTCTGCTTTTTGCGGATGATGTGGTTCTGTTGCCCTAATCAGGTGTTGGCCTCCAGCTCGCTTTGGAATGGTTCGCAGCCGAGTGTGAAACGGTGGGAATGAGAATCAGCAGATTGACAGACAGATTGGTACTGCAGCTGCAGTGAAGCTCACGCTGATAGGGTGAGCAGTTCGGCCATCCGGGAGGGGCTCAGAGTAGAGCCGCTGCTCCTCCACATCGAAAGGAGCCAGATGAGGTGGTTCGGGCATCTGACAAGGATGCCTCCTGGGTGAGGTGTTCCAGGCATGTCCCACCAGGAGTAGGCCCTGGGGCAGACCCAGGACACACTGGAAAGATTATATCTCATGGCTGGCCTGGGAATGCGTTGGTGTTCCCCTGGACAAGCTGGAGGAGGTGGCTGGGGGAGAGGGAGGTGTAGGCTTCTCTGCTTAGGCTGCTGAACCCGTGACCCGGCTCAGGATAAGTGGAAGAAGATGGATGGATGGATACGTCATAATGCAGTGCAGTTTGTTCTCTGTATATAATGTAGCTCCCATTAGATAGACATGGCATAATTCTAATAACAGTTGATTTAAAAGACAGGACTGAATTTTAAAACTCCTATCTAAAATGATCTAAATTCATTCAAACAACTAGATCGAATTTTTAGCCATGAAGAATGCCCTGTGTTCTGCATCCAGTAACCTTTAATATGTTACATTCATAGCAGGTGGTGGTATATTGTGATAATATGAATGAGGAGACGGTACAGGTGGATAGATGCTTTGCTATGAATCAGTTCAGCAATATTGATAAAGTGATGTTCATATTGTGAACCATGGATGACCTTATTATTACAGTGTGGATGTATAGTAGATGCCTTGTAAATAAACTCTGAAGAGGCAAAGCAAATATCTTACTGTTTGTTGTAGCACCAGATTTCTTTATTTATCTTCTTGTAAACTGCCAATAAGTAAATATCTCAAAATCACAGCATAGTCAGCTGTTTTTGTTGTTACAGTCAAAATTGCAGGAACATTAAAACTGTTATTTTCACCACTTTGCTCGGGCTCATTGCTCATCCGCATGCACAGGAGATTTTATTGTCGCAATGAGAAAACCTGAAAGTGACATAGCAGCTTAATTCACTCTGATTTGCCATATTCAGTATGTCTCAGCACGTTCAAGCACAACCTGAAGCGATTTGCAAGTGTTGAACACTGACAGCCGATGTATATACCTTATGGGCTTTGCAAAAGCAACAAACACATCAATCCCTCAAGGACGCCATTTTTGTTAATCCTACTTCTTTAGACTGTCATGGGGGGGAGGGGTTTAAAAATTAATTTCATCACTTTAAAGCTCCCTATTGCTACAATCCCCTAGTTCCTTTTCAAACTAAAACATCTTCCCTGAAACCATTAATCTCTATATTGTACATATCTGATGGTAAGTCAGAGGGCTTGAAACATATTAGTCTCTCCCTTTAAAAAGAGAAGCCATCACATTTCTTCATTAAACCTCAGCTATAGCTAGGATGGCAGTCTTTTAATCTGGTGGTTTGGTACTTTAATCTGCCTCACATATGGCCTTCTAGATAAATCAGACAAGCTTCACTCTTCCCTGTACAGCACTGCTCCACTGGGGTTATCAACATGTTTTTCCCTCAGCAGTAATAATAACTATAGCTGCAATAAGCCAAAGTCAAGTCTCATTTACGCTTTCTGCACTGTAGGGTCTCCTCACACTTAGACAGCTTCTGTCACCTATTAGAAAGACAGAGTGAATCTACTTCTCACTTAGCTCGAAGCAGGTGTTTCTATGGAATATTGTGCACTTATTTGTTTGTGCTGCAAAATGAAGTTGTAAATAGACGTGCCAAGTGCTCGTCTATGCTGTCAGAATAATTTACAATTTTTAGCTCACTACTTCCGGGCTCGGTTTTAATTTTTTGCAAAATTGATATGTCCACCTTCTCAAGCTTAACTTCAACATAGATGATTTAAACTGTAATGAGGATTTGCCAAACTGTTTTTTTTTTTACCAGAAATATAGATAACTATATAACAGCCACATTTCTAGCAGTTTGTGTGACTAGGCTTTAACCTCAAATTCACATATATGAGTAGGCATATACACTGGATGTCTGATTAGCTGATCGAAGTTTACCAGAAAAGTTTTGGGTAAAAGAAAAAAGAGAGGAAGTAGAAGTATCTAAAGCATAACATAGCATTTAAAAAGTGAAACAGTGAAAAGCTGAAGGTAGAAGAAACCAGGATTAGTCTGCTGATGCTCAAGGCAATTCTTCTTGTGCCATTCTTTTTTGTGAACCTATTATATTGACATGCAAATGTATAATGCTCATGTATGTTTCCAAATCTGCATTTTCATGTTTTTCTGGGAGATTTGTCCTTCCAAATGTATAATCATATGACTAGTTTGTGATGTGTCTATGAAATCCTGTTCAAGAACCCACGATTTTTATGCAGTTACTTGTAATGCAATTTGAATAAGTGAAAAATTAACCCTATCATGGGATTACACATGATAGTGCTGCATATACATCTGTGAAACCTTATCTGGAAGTGCCGCTTTAGCTCACATAATCCTTGGCATTGCTTGCCTCCATATGACACCAGCCAACACCATTAATTTAAATATCTTCCTCAAAGATGTCTTCATTTCCCCAGATACTTTCAAAGAAAACATCATCAATCATGTGGTCCTCTTGAGCTCTTTCAGTTTGACCTGCCTCGTTGTTTGTGGGCACTCTAATTCAAAAGTTCCCCAGTGAAATGATTATAGTTCAGTGTCTACTAATGTCCTCAGTAATTTGTATATGTAGAGATGGCATTCATTCAAATGTCTAAATGCCATCATTATTAGCTTAGATGCATAATTCCTTATAATACAAAGCTGAGAATTAAAATATTAAGTACTTGTTTGGTTGCTTAACCAAAGGCCAGTGGTGGGCTTGATGTAGACAAATCTCAAAAGATCATTCAGTCAAAGAGCAACTGATAAGTCTAGTTCATGATGATTTTGAAATATTTCAGAAATATCTAACAATGCTTCAAAGTGACTATTATAAAAGAAAAAAATGGTTTCATATTCACTGCAATCACCAGAAAGTGAAATGCTGTGACACAGAGGCTGAGACCTCTAACTGGATGTTGTTAGGATTAAATTGCAGAATGAGGGTTAAGAGGTGGGTTGGATTTTATCCTCTCTGTTGGCACATATTTTCAGACACGATAGATTCGGTAGGTACACTGAGCGTCACAGAGAGTTTTTTTTTTTTTTTCAAAATCAGGGATTAACCTCCATTGGTTGTAATTAGATGGAGCAGGCACTTCCACTCCACTACAATGGATTTGTGTGTCTAACACTCTGGTGCTCCATTTTCTCTGTGATTCATTTGTCATTTGTCTGCACTGAGCGCCTGCCTTGGACAAAAAGCTCAAGGAGGTAAATGGGCTGTGCTCCAGGAAGTTTAGAATTTGGCAAGGATGTGCCACTAGACCACAACTTCCCAAAAGAAGAAAAACATACACACACTTACATATATGCTGTTAGTCCTTCTTGGGAAAGCACTGCCTGTTTTTCTTCACCAGTGTGAAAAATAGTGCCATTTTGTCAAGGCTGTAATGTCTCAGAGACCCCTTAAATATCATTTAAAAAAGTTGACCAAACTGACAAAGTGCCCATTTTCTTACAGCTCATACATAAACCAGAAATAAAACCCTATTCACAGAAAAGTGCAGCAATGTAATCTTTGATCTTGTGTAGTGTTCGTCACTCAGAAACATACCACCAGAACAAGTGTAATAAAAAGCCTCCTTTCCTATTTTTGATGTCCAACATTTGATGGAGTGTATGTGTCAAAGTAATGCAATCAAAGTCTTACCGGTATCTGTGACACCAGCTGTTTATGATAAAAAAAAGCCATATTTTTAATCCCCTGTAATGGGAGCAAGTTAGAAAGCAATATATCTTGATTCATTTGTGCATCATTAAACATTTACCCTGCCAGCTCATGTGTTTTAACTTTTGGGAACCGAATTCTAATTAGCTGTGATCGGTAAATATCTTAGATCTTTAATCGTAGATTAAAGTACAGCATGCATAAAAGTGATCTACACTGCCCCTGTTGTGTTTGATTTCTTTGTCTATTAACTTGCTCTGATTGGAGGATTATAATTATTACTCTACAAAGTCTCTTTACTACAATTTGAGTTGATTCACTGAGCATAAGAGAGAAAAATCTATTCATAAAAGCCACCAAAATCAATTTATTCAGCTAAATTTGAGATATGAACAGTAATTTAGACAACTAGAACCTGATTAGGAGAGATGAGTGTTGCCTGCAGCAGGCTGGCCTGTTTACATCACTGTTTGATTGTCACGGTTAACTTTCCTTCCACCATCTGCCTTCCCATTTTTCCTCACAACCGTCTGCTATATGTAATCACGCACTTAAACAGTTAACTTTTTATTTCTCACTATCTCTTGTGTATGCTTGTTAAACTTCAGTAAACTTGTCTCTAAAAAAAGAAAAATGCACTGAGGGTGTAGTTTTGGTGCTTTACTTTAAACAGATGTCACTGAGATACAGATGCTATGTTTATCATTAAAGAGAGACCTGTGTACAAAAAGGCTATCTTAGTCTTTTTTTATTTTTTGCAGTTTTGCAATTTTAAATGATTTATTGGCTCAATTGTTGTTGAGCATTTGCATTCAGTTTGCTGCATTCAGTTTATATGCAACAGTATATAAAAGCTTCATAGCAGAAGCCAGTATATATAGCATTCACCATTTCTGACACAAAATGCATATATTATTTTATATTATTGAAACATCCTTCGCATATAATTAAATGGTGTAGTTTTTATTTACCAACAGTTTTAACATGCTGGTGTTCCATTTGTTCTGCGATTCATCCGTCATTTATCTGGATTAAGAGTTCAGTTTGGACAAAGAGCATGAGGAGGTAAATGAGTTCTCTGCTAGTGACTTTAGGATTTGGCAGTGATACGTAACTGGACACCTACCCTTCAAATGGACACAAATATCTGTTCATCCAGTCTTGGTAACTTGTAAATAATTACACAGATCTAGCAAACCTTCATGACAGAATCACAAGATTGTGCATTTGATTCCTACACAATGGAACACAACACCATCATTCCTCATTTTGCACTTTAGAGTTATTACTTCATTGATAAATAAGCTAATCATGGTTGTGTCATTAAGATGTTCAAAAGATGGCCTACACTGGCTTTACAAAACTGCTTCACACAAGAACAATGGGGTGAGGACAGTCTGATTGTCTCATCTTACAGATCCAATAATGGACTCACTCTAGTATGAGAACCACCAGGGTCAAAATAGACAATCTGCCTGCAGAAAGCAGACAAGATCGCGAGCTGAAGAACATCCACCATGACAGTTGTATTTACCAGCCAGAAAATCAAAGCAGCCACTTAATGAATCAGCCCATCTCCGCACTGTCAGACGTTTCAATAAAAGACAGTACTAAACAGCATCAAAATCCATAGTTCTATAGAAGACAAAAACCCAACGTGGAGGATTATCCCTTCAGCAAATTAGGCCAAAGAAAAACAGCTAATGTGTTAAAATGGGAGAGAAAAGGGAGAAAGAAAAAATCTTTATGGGTGTAACAAGATACAAACAGGCCAATAATCCGCTTTTAACAAGATGAGTGATCATGGCCTTTTGTTAGTGCATTGAAGTCACACAATCAATGCTGGCGATTTAGCCCCCCGTTTACTCCGGGGCCCCCTCTGTAGTGAAAGTCTGGATCTTCATTTATGTGGCGCAGGTTTTGCACAAGGCTGTGTCCTCGCCTGCGGGGATTGTTGATTAGGAAAAGTGACAGAGAGGCGGAGAGGAGTTTAGGGCAAACAGGAGAGAATGGAAGTGGGAGCAAGAGGTGAAGACAGAAAAGGAACGACAAAGTGGACATGAAGAATAAGGATGGAAGCACAAGGGGTGGAGGTTTGAATAGAGGCAAAGAGACTCTACTAGTCTACTGCCCTGCTGTCAAGTAAATGCCATCTGGGTGTTTTACAGATGAGACTGCAGCTGTTGGCATTTTGAATGCTCCACCTACACTTTGTCCTTTTCTATTTCTTGCTTGTTTATTCTGCACGGTCTACTCTTACACAGGCTCTATTGAGAAAGGCCCAACATTTGACATAATAAAGCATAAAATTCAATATCCAAAACACTAACATGTGTTATTCAGATTGAAAATAACAGAGTTTGTATGAAAAGAAATGAGGAAATCATCTGTGACATACACGCACAGCTATGGCAGGGTGAGGCGATGTGGCAGTGTACTAAAGTAAAATACAACTGCAATGGAATTGCCAGAAAACCAACAGATATGTGTTGATAAAACCTCACATTAAATTATGCCGCTGTTTGACGTTGTTTGTAGCATAAAGTTAAATACTGGCAGACATCTGCTGACATTTTAACATCATTATCGAAATTCAAAAGTCTATAGATTTTAAAATATGACAGTCTTTTTCTTTGGAATTACTGGAACTAATTTGCCAGGGTCCAAACCTTTAATTTATGAACAACAGTTGGTTAACAGAATGATTTTGCCTAGGCAAGGGGGTCTAAGAATTAACCAATAAGTGCCATGAGAGGGGCTAACACTGACCGCTAAGCATTTTTCAAGTGTTGCCAAGCTGTGCAGTAGGAGCAAGGACCAATAACATAACAGAAATCAGGAGAAGAAGGAGGAGTAATAACAGTGGCATATGCAGCAACATGTATTCTTAATATTGCCTGACATTAGAGTTTGTTTTTGTTCAGCTTGACTCTTGCAAGCAACCTTACATGATTTTCTATGTGAACATCCAGGGAAAGTATTGTGAGAAAGGTGAATATTTATTTGACAACATGTGTATGTTCCATTCTGATATATTCTCTTTTGCTGTTGCAAATTTTTTTAAAAAGTGGGAAAAAATTTTCAGGTAGATCCATTTGATTGCTTATGAAACATCAAATTCCCTACTTGGGAGATAGTTGTGTATAATTCTGTCAGATATCATGCAAATAGTCCACTTTTAGATTTGAACCATGGTGATCAGCATGCCACACTGACTTTATCAGTCATTTTTTTCTTTCTTCACGCACAGTTTAGGTTTTACCCCGAGGCTTCCAAAGTATTTTGAACATTTGTGTCCTACTAAAATGAACAGGGCCTCCATAGCAATTTTCTCTGAAGGCCGTGAAGCTCATGAAAAATTGATTTTGAAAGCCTTGAAATAGTTTTACTCTGCTTCAAAAACTCAATGCTCATAGACTAGCAAAAATAACAATAGCTGTATTATTGAGACAGGAAATGCCTGACAAAAATCATCCACTGCCTCCAATAATATGAGTTACTTTCCCAGGAGATTTGGAAGAACTGTGAACATATCCACAGCCAGGGCATCCTGATAAAATTGCCCTGCTTGCTCTTAATTCCACAATATTCTCTCTGCTGTTATTGTCAGTCTCTGAAATGTAGGTCAGAGGGAATTTGTTGGCGTTGTATTGAAAGGTAGATTTACACAGCCGCTCAGCACTGCCACAACTGCCTCGCTGCCTGGACGCTAAGTTTACACCCATCCCTAGAGGTAAAGCCTGCAATTTCCTTCCTCACACTCATTCTGGCTTCTGTTAGCCCTGTAACAACCATACAGGCTATCAATTGGCTTCAATTGCAGCTATAATTTTTACATTAGCCAAGCTAATGAAAAAAGGTTCCTGTTGCTCATGTTAATTTTGCAGCCTCCTACAGAATAAGCGGAGCTGTACAAAAACACAAGTACTCTGACGGAAACATTATACTCACAGCACCCTTCCAGCCCTGCTGCCCACAGAACTGCCACCTGAGTATGTACGTCTATTTGACTTCTGTCTGATCAGTCTAAACAGGATTAAGTGCTTGTAGTCAGTCCCATTTTTCATGTAGAAATAAAAGATTATGTGTTAGGTCTGTACAACTATAAATCCGCCTGCACATTGGTGTCATTTAGACACTGCCTATGACAAAAGCTGCTGCTTTTGTGCTGCTTTAGCTACACAGCTGCTTGCACACAAGGTTTGAGCTTCAAAGTAACCAAAATCACCCTAAAAATAGAAACCTTTGCTCTCTTACGTGCTAATTAGAAAAAAAAATAGCTTGTTCTACAACACCTCAAACACTTTTGAAGATTTATTTTGATTTCCCACAGACTACTTGGGAAATATTTCATTTGTATATGTGTTTGGATTTTTCCTTTTTGCTAAAGAACCTTTGAGGATTATTTCAAAGTTATCGTGCAATAAGTTTGGTCTTATAATATTTTTTTGTTACTCTTTAAGGATGTTTGCTTTTTCTTTTAGCCACGGAGAAATGCTTAGCTGTATTTTAACACTGTAGGTATTACAGTAAATTGTCACTGGAGGCGACTGCAGTCACAGGTCAAACGTGTGCATCGTCATATTAAGAAAGAAAAAAAAAGCATCTTTTTGGCCCTTGTCAGACAAACTGTAATCTTGTTTATGACCAATAATAACACCATCACTGAGTTGTAGCCATGAATGGGCTTTTATTGTTGCAATTTGGTTGTTAGCAAAAATTAACTGGCATTGATAGCTACTCTCATTTGATCGTTATCACAAGACAATCCCATATTGTTGGGCTGGCACTGCACTTATAGATAAACAAAGGTTAGTTGACACCAGTCTGTCTGTAGATGATATATTGTACGTTCAATATGAAAACAGTGTGCACTGCTTCACTACTGTTCTCAGGTTTGAACTGAGAACAGAGAATTCTCACATTTAGCAGGTGTGTTAGAAGTGTAACCCAATCAGCACGATGCTATAAATGTTATAAATAAATGTTTTCTGTGTTTTCATCTGGCCAATATGGCTGAGGCTGAGGGTGTGTTCTAGCTGTTTCAAGGGAAATTTGTTTCTTTCAGTTACCTGCCAATTATCATTTAATCATTGTTGTTTGATTCCTGAAATTTTACTAACAGTTTTGAAGGACTGATTTCACTTGGTAGTAAAGTAACAGAAAGATTATGGCAAGGCAAGGCAAGGCAAGTTTATTTGTATAGCACAATTCAACAACAATGTGATTCAAAGTGCTTTACAGAGACATTAGAAACAAAAACAAATAAAAAGCATGATTTAAAACTGATTAAAACAAGCAAACTAACTAACTAACTAATTAACAAACAAACAAAACTATATAAAATCAAAACAGATAAAATCAGAACAGTAGATAAAATCAGTAGTTAAAATGTTAGTTTTGAAATTTAAGCTTAAAAGTGTGGATTTGGTGCTTTATTCAAATGCAGCTGAGAACAGGTGAGTCTTCAACCTGGATTTAAATAAACTGAGTGTTTCAGCTGATCTGAGGCTTTCTGGGAGTTTGTTCCAGATATAAGGAGCATAAAAGCTGAATGCAGCTTCTCCGTGTCTGGTTCTGACTCTGGGAACTGATAAAAGACCGGATCCAGATGACCTGAGGGATCTGGAAGGTTCATACTGGGTCAGGAGGTCATTTAAAAGTACTGTGAGCTAAAACAAGTCGAATGTAAAAGTCTATCTGTACTATTTTATGTAAATGAGATATCACCGTTTTTTCTTTCTTTCTCATTTAGTAAAATTAAAAATAAGTGTAAAATCTCTTGGCACACAGGAGTAGATTATTGACCAACAAAACATTTTAAATTATTAATGAAAAAGCATCTACTCCCATGCCATAACTTAGCTATTACCCTGGTTCCTGAACTTCTGAATTGCAATTTGCTGATCACATTTAAAATTTTCTCCAGTGATTCAATGCAAAGTCCATTCAGTCTGAATATCAAGCTACTATTCCACCGCTACAGCAGCCAAAATGTCAATGGCCAATCACTAATGGTGGCCTTGCTGTAGCTCTTAAGGTCTCAGTTAATTGGCTATTTAGACCCAGGGAAATGGCACTGCCAGAAGAACAGTCACCACTACACACCTGGGAATGAACAACCAGCCATTCAAGAGAAGGGAAACAGAGGAGAATTAATCGGTCAAGTTGGAGAAAACAATGAGGTAATGGGTTAGAAAACTCATACTACATATCTTTCAAGGTTATAGCGCGAACCTAATGACCCATGTAAAACAGTCTAAAGGGTGATTGGAGCAAGATTTTAAGAGATGTACCAAAACTGGGGTGATGTGTTTTTAAAGCAGTTAGCAATGCATGCATCTAATTTAAGAGCGTAATAACAAAACAGGTGCTAACATTATATGGAGCAGAATGAACTAAAATGTTGAACCAGTAGATCTGAGAAATCTATCCCGAGCAAAGTAGTTTTATTTCCAGCTTCATCCATTGTTGCACATTTTGAAATCCTAACTTCTACTGAGAAACCATAAATGCTAATGACACCAATTGAAAGCAGAAAATAAAGAGTTGAAGGTCTTAGATGACAAAAGTTGACACAAATCAGTACACATAGAACATATAATCTATATACTACAACAGAAGTAGTCCAAGTACACACTGAGACTTCTGAAGAAACTTTTTTGTGTGTTATCGTCACCTTTTGCTTCCAGGGAAGTATTGCCTATAATAATATTATTGCCTATTTATTTTATCAAAATGTTACTCACTACAAGAGGAGCTGTGGTCATGGAAAAATGACGATGTGCAGCAGAATAATATTAACTTACTGTATATTTTGCCTTTTTTAAGCAAGACGCAAAGGTGCCTTAAAAGTTAAATGGCAGTCTGAATTATGAACTGTGTGATTGTCACCATGACTTTAATTACAGTGTAACACTAAACAGTTGAATTAAGGTAGGCCAGCTTAAATAGGTCACTCAGTGAATTACAAATGATGTAATAGCTGCTGTGGCACACATGACTAAGCATCTAAAAAATCATAAGCTCAGTGGATAAGCCCCTCCTGTAATATCTGAATTCTGCCTTCACATTTGAATTTGATACTGTAAACATCTGACAAACTTAAACAAGGATCATTAAAACAAACAAACAAATTATAGAAATATTATTTATGAATCATCACAGAGAAACACATTTATACTTACAGCCAGTTTGCAATCTCCACGTAACCTAACAATCTTACTGCACCAAATACAATCAGCCCAGCAATCCCTTTTAAGCAAGCACATGGCGACGGAGGGGAAAAAAACCTCCCATTTAGCATAAAGAAAACTTGGGCAGAAACAGACTCAGTGAGAGTGGCCATCTGCCTCTGCCAGCTGGGTTGAGTGGAGAGTGAAAAGAGAAGAGAGGATCACTGTCGAACAACAAACAACCAACAACATAACAATCTTTCAATCAGGTAGATACGGGTGCCTGAGAGATACTCGCAGGAGGAAGCTCAAGCACAAATAGCAGACACAAAGGTAATGATATGCAATGCTGGTTTAAAATAAGAAGTGAATTATTGGAAGTTAAGGGAAACCTAAGCTAGGTTTATTTAAAAGAAAGTAGACGGGTGTCTTTTTCAAGGTTTTTCAATTTAAAACACTACTTATTAATATGCATTCTTTGGGTTAAAAAGAAAAAAAGTACGACAGCTGCAAGTAAAGAGAGATGTGTTACTGCACATCTCCCTTCTGGTCTCTGCCAAATTTCTAGAAATGAGACCTACAACATGCAAAGTGGGTCTGATGCTGTCTCTCAGAATAAGACCAGATTTTCTACAGAAAGTTTTCCAGTTATCTATGTAGCTCACATTTGATCCTTTGGTGGACACCAGCTCGACAGTCAAAGTCGGCTATAATAGGCATCTGTACATGTGAGTCAGGGGACCAGAGAAAAATTGATTATTTTGGGGTGGTTTTTGCTTGTTTTTCTTGCATACTGCATATACACTGAGTGTGTTTGTGTCATGTACTCTTAGTTCAGACACAAATTCTAAGCTATTTCCTGTATAGACACATCTTTGATACAAATTGAACCTAGAAGTCAGACTGGCAATAAATGGCAATTTTAAGAGTGAAAGCAATTTTTTCTTTTTAGACATACACTCCAGACAGAAATACACACACAGGTAGCTTCAATACAAAATGCATCCACCTTAAGTTCACATTTTGGTGCACTTGCTTTGCTGTAGACCATTGCCAGATTTGCCTGGTATTTATTGAAATTGTCTTAAAATAATCACTTAAAATACTGCAAAAGATGACAAAGCAGAAAAAGAAGTATGAACATAAAATTAATTAGAGATTATGTATCGGAATTTCAGGAGCGGGACCACGCATCCAAACACACTCCTTCCAGTTGTCATCTATATAGGTTCCCCCAGTTCTGCAAGCTGCTCATTCTCATTTCGTGCCCCATTCTCCCTCCCTCCTTGTTCTCAATTCTTTAACTTCTTCACTCCTATTTAGTGCATGGGGATCTGCCAGGCCTGGGAGCTGTCGCCAGTCCCCTTCGAGGCCTTCTCCAAACCACAGCTCAAATTATGCCCAAGCATTCACCTTTACCTACTAAAATGCTGTCAAACCTAAAATGAGGACGTGGGTCCAGCTGGTGAAAAATGTTTTTATGTCCAAGTTTAGACTGTAGGCTTTGCATCTATAGCTAAACCTGGTGATAATGAGGCACAGATTTTCTATTACTGAATCTGGAATTAAAAAATTCATGTTTTGAAATATTCATCCTCTAAGAATATGCCCTGTCATTTAAACCAATATGATAATCTGAGGTCACTTATGCATAACAGCAACCTCCCTGAAGTGTTGGGGCTCACAGACCTGTGTGTCCACATCACCTGTGTTGCTTCTGCAGTGCAGCAACTACCAACCCTTTCTTTCCACTTTGAATTTGCCTTTGATAGTTATAACCTGTAGGGGATTTATAGTACACACATTGCCCCCGCTGTCTTCTTTAATAACATTCCACTGTGAGATGTTCAAACGTATCCCAGACACTAAAATCAAGTGAAAGGTGTCAGTTATGCAATATATCAGTAGATGTTTTAACAGCCTATTTTGGCTCCAGACTGAGTCACAAAGGCAACATGCTGAATCTCTAGACGAGTTTCATCTACCAGCATGCGTAAATAAAGATATGTAGTACCAGTCCTGAGTCTCTCCCTACTGATGAGTGAATCAGATGTACCTAAACTGAAATATCCCTGTTTATTAGGTGATTGGCAATTTATATCAGTCAAAATAAATAAATAAAATAAAGTGATGACAGTGGAGCGGTAACTAGTACATTCAAGAACTGAAGTTTGGCAATTATTCTTAAAAGTCATATAGGTTGCTTCATTTTAAAGGCATGCCTGTTTTTTGCTTGAATGACTAGTGAATCATGAGGTATTGGTAAGTTTAAAACAACACTCTGGTGTGGAAAGTGTTAATGTTTCTTGGCCCTCAGGATCCCTTATTGGCTTTTAAATTTAGGAGGTTAAATCGATGTGAAGAATAATTATAACTTCTACATTTATTAAATTATCACCTGTGAAGCTGAGGACTGCGGGGAGTAAGTAATGGAAACACCGCTGTTAACACTTGTTAGTTTCCTAAATTATTATGAAACAGTCAAAGTTATAGTAATAAATGTAACAAGGCATATTATTTCTCTTCCAAGATGAAACACAGTTCATACTGATAGTCAGGCAAAAGCACAGTGCTTCTGTCTTGGCCTGTCCTCTGAAGGACTCTGCTTTTTTGGCCAGGTCCTTTAGAGGGTCTTTGTGAAGGGTTACAACAACACTGTTCAACCACCTACGGGTTGTTCCTGAAAAGCTGAATGATGCTCAGTATATGTAATTCTACAGTCATTACTACTTGAACATTCAGTCTTGGCTTAATGCATGCAAATAAAACAAAAGAGGAATGCAAATTACAAATAACGGAAAAGACTGTTGCAACTTTTTCATTGGATAGGCACACTCTAAGAGTAACAAGAGAGCTGAGACTAAATATTTTACATAACCTCTTACAAAAGTACATGAATATGGGTCAAGTTTATTATGTAAACTAACATATATATGCAAATTAGCACAGTGCATTTGCAAATTATGTTTCCTTTGATTAAATTGCCAACACTTGTAGACATCAAACATGAGGCTTTCAAACAGCTGAGTTCAGCAATGCAGTGACCTATTGCATTTTATCATGTGTTTAAACATACCCATATTTGTATTTTTTTAATCTGAATATAGTATTAAACATGTACTTCAGAAGTCCTCTAAGCAATAGATTACACATGAAAAGGTCTGCATGTTGTAAAGGCTACATCACAACTGAATCTTTGGACAGTTTTTGTATAATTTCTAATAATTAAAAATTTATAATATAATGTAATTCATAATTTACAGCTAGTTAAAAGCTTAATGATACAGCAATTATTTGTCAAATAAATAGTTTTAAGAAGAAACACAAATTAATCACATTTACTTAATTTATAGACATTCTAAGATGGTCACTATGGTTGTCAGATGTTATTCTGCAAAATGCTGTTGCTCCCTGAAGGATGAATTGGATTGTGTGAAATGATTTGATACAGTATGAAAATCTATACTGCATTAACACTCAATTAAGGTCTAACTAGACCGCATCCCTATTGGTCATCCCACATCTCAGGAATGGATCAGCCGTCTCATGCTACACTGACAAACAGCATGGCGCCGCGACAGATACCACAGCCGAAAAGAGAGGGCAGGGAGACAAGTGAACTCAGCATTTTAACCGGCAGAGCAGAACCCGAGCCCTGGAATCCAGTGGAGCCTTGCAGTACGAAGAGTGACAATGGATCAATACCTGTGATTAATTAACTTCTAATGAGTTCATCTAGGCGTTGAGAGACCTCGAAAGTTGGACATGTCCCATCATCTCTATCCTCCCCTCTATTCTTTCCCTCATCCCCTATACTGCGTTTATTGATTCGGTGTAAACCCAAATGAATAATCTTCTCTTTTTATTT
This sequence comes from Astatotilapia calliptera, assembly GCF_964374335.1. Classification (NCBI taxonomy): domain Eukaryota; kingdom Metazoa; phylum Chordata; class Actinopteri; order Cichliformes; family Cichlidae; genus Astatotilapia; species Astatotilapia calliptera. The sequence continues at coordinate 32,280,695 of NC_137433.1, read as the reverse complement.
GTAACAGCTCTCCTTTCTCTTTTAGAGTACCCTTTCATTGATTAATTAAATAATTTGAAAATATCAGTACAGTAACCTGGATTGTGCTGGATTATTGATTTTCGGTTTCGAGTCAATATCTGTCTTGGGTCACTGCACATTGCCGGTACCTCATTGTTAACAATTCCTATTGTGCATCAATAAAACACAGCACAGTGAAGATTAAATGTCATTGAGCTGACCTGATTTCCTATGGCTCTTAAAGCTAGAAGTCACGGTGAAGTCAGAGCCACGATAGCAGACAAGCATTCCCACATGTAATTACCCCAGCAGTCATTATGATGCTTCAGAGAGTGAGAGTGAAAGCTTGGAGTACAGAAGCAATGGAGATGAATGGTCATGTGAATAGAGAAGTGGATTGGGGAGCCTGTGTAGCTAGGTCTGCCATTTTCTCTCTATTTCTCAGCGCTGAGGGCCAAGCGCGAAGTTATTTGTCTCACAGTGAAATTAGTAATCGTACCGCCATCCATCATTGGCTGACCTGCTATTGATCGCCACTGCACCCTCTCTTTTCAACTAAATTATATTACAAAAAAAGAATAACAAATGTCTGCACAATCTGAGTGGTCCACACTTTTGTCTGCCTCAGCAGAATATTTTGAAAGAAGAAAAAAAACCACTTTATTGTGTAATGTTTGTGAGACATGTCAAGCAATCCTATTCAGAGAACTTAGTGGTGTTTTCAAGGTGACAAGTATTGTACCGATTTAAACCAACACAGACTTTGAAGCGGGGGCAATTTCTGCTAGAACTGCTTGTTATATACTCGTGACACCTTAGTGACAAACACTGTAGAACATGCTGATACAAGCATCAACTTGTAAATGTTTCAGAGGTGAAATGCATGCCCTCTACTGTGGAAAGAGTTTGCACATACTGTATCTAAATATAAAATTTCAATTTCAACTACAGCTATCAAAATGTGCTGCAGTGCACCAAAAGGAGGTCAACATCAGCTTTTTTGTGTAGACTTTTTCCATTACACAGTCAATAATACATACAGGCTCTGTGCTGTGATTAGCCTGCTATTGATCACTGCTTCCCTGTGACTATGAAAACACTGTACACAGAGTTCACTTGTCAAAGGATATTCAATAATGTCCCACAGAATGTCAAGATTTCAACAGGATTTTCTGCTGTGAGTTATATTACTAGCTTAGTAGCTTGAACTCTGTGAATGATAGAAACACTGTCACACAGACAGACCCATAAAGTTGCCATTTGTGGCAGAAAGCTACATAGATAGCTATATAGCTTTAGAGATTATAGAGAGGGGAAACTGTGGTGGAAAAGAACATTAAAGTGGTGTCAGTTACATTGTAGCTCTCTAATTGCAGAAATAGCAGGAGCTTATGTGATCTTGTGATGAAATGGATTCTGGTTGCAGCTGTTACCAAAATAAATAAATAAATAAATAAATAAAGTGTCTAACTGTAATTATTGCAGTTATTAAAACTGTGTTTGATTATCAGTCTTATCCATTCAAATACTTTTCACTGTCACCCAAACTTGATGTAGCTGTGGTGGTGCAGAATGCAGTGTGGGGTTATTTTGAGTAAATGAAAACAAAAGGCAGTGCAACAGAGATATTTTACCTAAGTCTGTTGTTGCATCTGTATCTTGGATGTTAAGAGTGCTAGGGAAACATTAATCGATGACAGTCACCCTGTCTGCGTCACAGTGGTCACCCACCGCTTCACAGTATGAGCAAAGTAAATTAACTTTAGGTCAATACATAATTTAAGAATTTCTGAACAGTAGAAAAATTCTTGAACTTTTTTATAGACCGTCAGTGTTGTACGTTGAATTTACCTTCTGTTGCAGAAACAATACATACGCAGATAAAGATAAAGTGAATTATATGCCTGTCAGTGCCAGGTGTAGGCTTTTGTTTGCTGCTTTCTTTGGACTTCACAGTTCTGCTCATAATATCTGAAATATGAAATGGTTTAGGTATTGAGTCTATAAGGCTGGGTTAATACTATGCATCCCATTCACTCTTACCGCGATAATAACTAAATGGCCAGTCTAAATTGTGATATTTAATCTCTGTGCTCATTCTTTTTGGTTTCTGGGACTCAGCATCAAACAGAACCTGTGATGGTCATCACACATCCCACATATCTGGTAAGCACAACTCCATTTCTGTCAAGTTAGAACCATCCTAACTGGAAACATCACAATCTGGAATGGGTTGTGCAGTCCATGACCTGAGGGGTTTTGAGTGGGTGATTACATGAGAACATGAGCATGACCAGTCCACTATAGACTAATGTGGTGAGGGAGAGTCTGTCCAGAGCCCAAAGGATACTAAAAGACAACACTGACCCCAGTCACAATCTGTTCACCCTGCTGCCATCTGACAACCGATGCAGAAGTATTTACTGCAAATGCCACCAGATTTCGAAGTAGTTCCTTCCCCCCCAGGCTGTGAGAATACTGAACCCATCCTCCTTACTTCACCGTGTAAAGAAAGAAGAGATATTGCCTTCAGTTATCACACTCCTTTCCTGTAGAACGAGTTTGAATGTCATTAACTTTCCTGTCTCGCATAGATTGTGCTTGCTCCTGTTTGTTGTTTTTATTGTCTCTCTGTGGTCCTATTTTGTCTTCTATACTTCCTGTATCTGCCAGAGGTTTCTTCTTGTTAAAGGAGAACTATTTATTCTTAACTGAGAACCATTTCTTCCCATAACCAGATAATTGGGGCTCACTCTTTAATTTGCAATATAGGGGTTAAAAATTAATGACAAACAGACACTCTCTTCTTTAACTGTGAACACTGAATTCTGCAACGTAATGGAATAGAATAGCAAGGTTGATGTATTAAATCCCCCTTTGAATCAGATCAGCACATGGGTAAAACAATGAGGTATGTGGTCATCTATATAGTCCTCTGTTTTAAATCTGACCAATAGGCTTCATTCACATTTTCCTATTTACAAATCCCTAATCCCTGTGCTTTGAAATGGGACACTTGAACAGACGTCTCGACTATGGAATCACAGTACAGTACAACAAACTGTAATCGCATTGGATCTATGTTCTCTAAAATGTACTGTAAATGCCTAAATACAATTTTTGACACACAGCACAACCCATAAAGCCTCTTCACATCTTCTTTTTACCTCTTTGTCACTGTGACTGTTTGCTTTCTGACAGTTGCATGAACCCTCTCCTCATTCTTATCTCCTTTCTATCCTTATCTCAGCCCTTCAATTCCCCTTAACCGTTCCAACCAATATCCCTGTAGATTCTTTGACACACACTAGATAGCCTCTCAGACATCCACTGTTGTGTCTCCTTCTAATGTCTTTGCGCAGTGGACTTTGAACTGCGGATGCCCCGAGCACCCAGCAGAGACCTGAGAGGGCCTGTGGTTTGGCCTCCAATCTGTCATATCTTACCTGCAGCCATGGAGAGACAACCACTCTCAGTTCAGCTGTTGGACTCGATACACACTAATATACATCACAAATATAGATCCCTTCAACAAGCCATTGAACCCCAGTGCTTCTCAGATTGCTGTTATATTGAGCTTCTGTGTGGAAAAAGATATTATGACAGCACTTCAAAACATGTGGCTTAGCCACGTGGTAAATGTGAGGTGACATTTATCAATACTGGAACCAAAAACAATGTAGTCTAAACTATTCTACGATATATTGCCAAAAATATTCCTACACTCATGGCTACATGTTTATAAAATTAAGCACCGAGGGATGCAGACTCTACAAAGATTTCTGAAAGAATGCCTGAGCTCTTGAGAACAACCCAATGTCAGCATGATACCATGATAGGATGCCACCTGTACAACAATTCCACTTGTCCTAGCTACTAAATGTTCCACGGTCAACTTTTTGTAGTATTATCATAAAGTGGAAGCAACTGGGAACAACAGTGCCTAGAGACCTTCATGGAATATGATTCCATGGCTGAGCAGCTCCATTCAACCCTTACATCATCAAGTGCAACACAAAACATCAGATGCAGTGGAGTAAATAATGCACCCATTGGATTCTAGAGCTCTATGGAGTGATGAATCGCTCCCTCTGGCAAGTCAAAAGGCAAGTCTGGGTTTGACCCCAGGTAATTTTTCAGAAGTTGGACTGCTTCAGAATACCAAGAGATGTTGGACAATTTCATGCTCCCAACTTTGTGGAAACCGTTTGGGGATGGCCCTTTCCCGTTCCAACCTAACTGTGCACAAGTGTGCAAACCAAGGTCCATGAAGACATGGATGGGCAAGTTTGATGTAAAAGAACTTGATCGACCTACACAGAGTCCTGACCTCAACCCAACAAAACACATTTACGATGAAACAGAGCAGAGGTCTTCTTTTCCCACATTAGCATCTGTGTTCACAAAAGCACTTCTTGAAGAATGGTCAAACATTCCCATGAACAGACTCATAAATCTTGTGGAAGTCTTCCCAGAAGGGCTAAAGCTGTTATAGCTGCAAAGGGTAATCTGACATCATATTAATTCCTGTGGATTGAGATGGGTTGTCACTCAAGTTCATATACATGTCAAGGCAGAAATATTAATAGTTAAAACGATTACTTATTTCCCAGAATGTTTAAAGGCTTGATTTAGTTTACATTCCCTTTCAAACCTGAAGCATATTTACATTCAAACGGGAATTTACTGTTTGGGTTTTTTGTTTGTTTGTTTGTTTGTTTACCCTTTCAGTGGCCTGTTGCAAGTAAATAGTGATAACTGTGAGCTTTTTTGGATAATGTTTTGTTTTTAATATTTCAGTCTTAAGCTTATACCGTACTTCTTTTTAAATTTGTATTCAGACAAAGGGAACTTCCAACCAAAGGCATAAGCTTTTCCAAAAACATACAAAAGGAAAAAGAAAAGTAAAATATTTGAGCTGAAAGTACCAGCAACATAAGGCAAGGATGGGGTGAGATACTGGATAACGCTTTGGATAAAAGCCATGGAGTTGTCTTTTAAATCAATTTGTTATGAAAACCAAATTCTCTCAGCATATTAGCAGAGCACTAATAATAGCTCTCTTTCAGCGCTGCTTAGGAAGAGAAAACCCTTTTGAATTTGAATCATTCCATTTTGAAAACTTTGCTACTGGCAGAAACCCAGCTCTTCCTGAGTGAGGTCTAATTGACTCTGTTGTATTAAAAGGAGTGCCTCTAAATGATCCATTTGTATCTCCATGTGTGATTTATTGAGCCTGTGGAGACTTATGCTGAGGTTTAATGTAACAAGTAGAAAGTGAAGACCATATTTAGCTACAATATAACTGAGTACATAGAAAAACTGAAATCCTAAAAAAAGGAGATGTTTCTTTCTTTCTTATCAGGTTTTATACTTTGTATTAAAATGTATGGCTTTTTTCATTCACAGTCAATAACTGATATCCTGGTAGTTATATAAAAGTGCAATTACAACATGAACAATAATTTTAGCTATGAAAGTTTCCACCTTGACATTTTGTGCCCCAATCTATCATATACTAATTAGCATAATGCACCAGATTTATGCCTCTGTGAAGGTTGCGCTGTCCTCCTCACAAACTTCGACAACTCCACACCACTCGTCTGATCATCCATTCTGGAGGCAGTGCTTGACGTTTGAAAATCAACTGCCTGTAAACCTTCCTGACAGGAGAATGAAGACATATTTCCCCTGTCTGTCCATGTATCCCTGGTGATTGTCTGGGAGGATGAGAAAATCATCAATAACGAAACTTTAGAAAGCAGAGGGTGGCAGTTGCAGTGGTTACACAAACCTCCCACTGACACCTCCATGGGATGCAGGGAAATTAAATTAAATCAGAAGGAATCACTGCGCCACTCATGCTGGCGCGCGCGCACACACACACAGACACAGAAACACACACACAAAGCAAATGTGATCTTCGTATTTATTTACCCACACAAAAACAGAGTGTGGGAAAGCTCCATCTGCTCTACCTGCCTCAGTCACTGTCCATGTGAAGGGCCCTCAAATTTCCAAATTCATCAACACAAGAGGAGCGTCCATCTGTTTCCAGTCTACATACGTGGCCAAGTGTGTGTTTGCCTTTTGAAGACATGCCCCAACTCAATGACGGCAAATTACAAAGAAAGAGAGAGGAAGGAATTGAAGGCTCAAGCCATTAATTTCCCTGGAGAAAGTGTGCACTCTGCTTGGAGGGCCAGCCTGACCTTTCGCTGACAACACTGGAGCTGCAGAGACAGGAGCAGTGGACAAATGAGATATTAGAATACACCAGCAAGTGGGGATGGAGGGGAATACAGACAGCCAGGAATGGATAATCACTGTAAGTATGTGTTCTGACTCAAATATACAAGGAAATTTGAAGTATGTGGTAATCTGATGCTTTGCCTTTGGATTATATTGCAATGCTTTGTTATTCATTTAAAATACCTGTACTGTGTTCTGGTAAATGTATAAAATAGATATTATTTAGCAGGTATATTTTGTTTAGTCCTGATCATGACCTGACTGGGAAAAAAGAAATCTTTGCACACTACATCTGCAAAAAGCAAATAATAATCCAAAACATTTTTTATTTGCATCTTTGAGCATATTAACTGTCAATCAAAACGTGAACTGGGGGCACTCAGACTGCTTTAGAACTTTGAACAGTGCAGTTTTAAAATAGTAGCAGTAAGAATTTGTGTTTGCTTTTCTGCTGCTGAAAAATATATCCAGCCATTCAGAAGCCTTGTCAGTGAACATGATGGATACATTACTGTGTTTAAGTCAACCCTGGTGTTACGGGATTAACCAACATTAATTACAGTTTAATTACACTGTTGGATTCTGGTCAACGTGTATCATGCCCTTCACCCTGTAAGAGCTGGGATAGACTGCAACTCCCTAGATAAGCAGCTAAAAAAGTGGATGACTTTAGATGTAGTATTCACTTTAAATATTGTGTTTGCTTTTAAGACAGAAGGAAACCAGCAATCCAGACTAACTCCCTTTCTGAGGTGAGACACTTATACCATGTGAGCCTCAAGAAATTATAATTATTTTGCAACAATGCTGTTCAAGTGCGGTTCTCCAAGTAGCATGTTGGAGAACCACGTGAGAGTTTATGCAAATATGTGTATACAGAACAACATAACTCAGAAAAAGAAATCAGAAGAGATAAAACAAAATGGGTGATGGTGATGGGGCAGGGTTATAAACCTGTTCATCTCAAAGTAAACAGACACACACACACTAGTAAAATGAGCATGATGAAAAATAAAAACCCATGCCTTGTTGGTCTGCAGTTCCTATGAGGCTCAAGTAAGAAAAAAATATAATAAAAGTGAAAGCAGCAGACCAATAAAACTGGAATCTAAGCCCATAACAGTTTCTTGGTCCATGAACATGAGGCAATTTAATGGTTGTGCAGCATGTGTCATTTTGATGGACAAGGTCACTCTAAACAGGATACGAGTCTGGTGGAACTTTCCTTCATTTTTCTAATGCAGAGATCTCCTGTGAAATTTATGTGCATTGTTTGCTTTGGGACCATACTTACCTGAAAGAGCTGAGGCTGAGAAAAGTAATAAAGGGAAGAGGTATGAGGCCATTGTGAAAGTTATAACCAATCCTTGAATGTAGGCCAGGCTGTAGCTCTGAAGTCTGGCCTCATAGTGGTATCAAAGAAGACTGATTTCAACTGGACAGTCTTTTATTTCATGCAGGATTTATTTGAAAGATGATGTTATGCCTCTCTCTCTTTGTGTGTGTATGTGTGTGTGTTGTTGGACAAAATATTCAATTGCTCACTTTTATTTAATAAACAATATATGTGCAATTTCAGGAATGATTTGAACAGGGCAGCAGAGTGCTTTGGTTCTTGGTACCCTTCTGTGTGGTTTTTGCATATTCCCTATGCCTGGATGGTTTCTCTCCCACAGTCCAAAGACATATATGTTAGATTAACTGGTGATTCTAAATTCCTCATAGGAGTGATTGTGAGTGTGACTTGTTGTCTGTCTTTCTGTGTTTGGACTGCAACAGACTGGCAGCGTGGCCAGGGTACACCCTGTTTCTCATCATATCAAAGCTGGGACTGGCCAGATCCCCACTGTAACCCTACCAGAACAAAAATGGATGGATGGATTAATAATTTGAATTTTGAATTTTGAATTTAAGGCATCAAATCAACTATAAATCCTGGTGAGAGTCAATGACTAAAAACATCTTTTGCAACAACCAAGTCTAACTTATAAGACATTAAATAATAAAATGCCAGAAGGCTTTCTGGAGAATGAACAAGCATAACAAAGCACCTTGTTCAAGGGTACATTAGAGAGTTTTCATGGGCTAAAATGCAGTAAGCTTTCAGCCAACCTGCAGTCCTGTATTAATTAGAACTGTAAGGATGTGAGGATCACTGCAGTAATCTCATAATATACATACTCTACCCACACACAGAGAAAATCAACAGCAACCCCAGCAGTGACTAATGACTAACACCCACTTGCTTGGTCTAAAGAACACAGTAGCCACTTTAATTCAATGGATATGGTGCACTAATGCGCATTGCTTTGTTGAGTGCTGAAAAAAGACAGGCTGAACACTGGAAAATAGCTGAGCTTCTTAGACCAGAAACCTAAAGCTTTCAAATGCTGATAAGCATTCACTAAGTAGTGTCATATCAGTGGGGACCTCAGACCTGTCACTCATGTTTTTACCATCACATTGATTTTGTCTGACACATTTTCATCTAGGTACCCACAATTACAGTTAATAATGCAGGGTTCAATAACTGGACAGAGTTCAAAGTATTGCATAGTTTTAGCACAAGACTAGTGGATTAGAAGTTAGGCAAAAGTTGTAATCGTAAGCTACATTATATTGCCAAAAGTATTCACTCACCCATCCAACTCATTGAATTCAGGTGTTCCAATCCCTTCATGGCCAAGGGTGTATAAAATCAAGCATCTAGGCATGCAGACTGGTACTGGGATAAGATACCACCTGTTTAACAAGTCTAGTCATAAAATTTCCTCACTACTAAATATTCCACAGTCCCACAGAGTTGGAACAGAGCTTCCACAGAGTGGGAACAACAGCAACTCAGGTACAAAATGGTAGGCTACGTAAAATCACAGAGTGGAGGTTGGTGAATGTGCCACCAGTGGACTCTAGAAGAGTGGAGATGTGTTCTCTCTCTCTCCTCCCCCCTTTTTTTTCTTTTCTTTTGTTCTCACCAGTGAAAATTCTCGATTCCATATCTGTCAGTCCAACGTATGAGTCTGTTTGGTGGTTGCAAGGAGAGTGGCACTTGTCTGACAGCATTGTGCCAAGTTTGAGTCCAGGTTTTGGTCCAAGTCTGCCCCTTAGTTCCAGTGAAAGGAATTCTTAATGCTTCAGCATACCAAGACATTGTGGAAAATTTTATGCTCACAACTTTGTGGAAACAGTTTGGGGATGACTCCTTCCTGTTCTAACATGACTGTGCACCAAGTACACAAAGCAAAGTCCATAAAGACATGCATGAGTTATTTAGTTGTGGAAGAACTTAATTGACCTGGACAGAGTCCTGACCTCAACCCGACAGAGCACCTTTGGGATGAATTAGAGCAGAGACTGCCAGGCCTTCTTGTCCAACATCGGTGTCTGACCTTTTGAATGCACTTCTGGAAGAAAATTCCCATAAAGACTCCTAAACCTTGTTAAAAGCCTTTTCAGAAGGGTTGAAGCTGTTATTGCTAAGAGTGGCCTGACATCATATTAAGCCTATGGAATAAGAATGGGATGTCACTCAAGTCCATATGCATGTGAGGGTATGAGCAAAAACTTTTGCATATCTGGGTTGCGAACGAGAAAAAGCAATGACTGCTAGTACATATGTGTCTTAAATGTTTTGGGGTTTTTTTGGGTTTTTTTGTATTTACCACTGCAAAAATACATCCAAGTGAGGCCCTAAACCTCTGACTGCTGGATTTGAACAGTCACATTAGCTTGTGTTCAAGCGTCTGCTAACTCTTAACAAAATTTAAGTGTGTAATTAATATACTGAAAAATAAATCCAGGCTCTTAATAAGGCTGTCTCAAAGAAATAAAGGTTCAAAGTGGAATATAAAATTGCAGGGACTTTTGACTTTTCTAACTATATTCTTCTAACCTCAGAAAAGGTCCTTTGCCATTACAGCGTTCCGGATTTGATGTGCAATGTAAAAATGACATTAAAATTGTTTAAAAAGGAAGTTATTCAACATTTGACCCTCACCTCTTAAATTATGTGAGAAATGATGCACATGCACACGAATCATTCGATATGAAGGTGAGTTGCTTGGAAAACAGCAACACTTACGGTAAGACACAAAGTGTTCTCAGATGTGTTTGTGGTTAATAAACTTAACAAGCGAATGTAGGAAGACACACATTGTGCATTTACATACATAAAGCAAGTACTGTATGTTAGTTGTATGAAATGCATTTAAAACATCAAAGCGATTACATTGACTTTGTTTAGGAAAGAGCAATTGGGTCTGAGAGTATTGACTAATGCCTGCATTACGGATAGTTGATGCACCAGCTTTAGCGGTCAAAGGTGAACTTGCCCTCCTGCCCAAACCCTCCGTTTCCTTTTTCTGCTTGAGAACCATGCATCCATTTGTCTATCATGAGCAAATGTTTAAAGAGATAGAACCACTGCATTGAGTCAGCTAGTCCAGACAAAATTTGACAGCTATTTCTACCCTTTCTCTAAAGCAGTTCAGCTTGTTAAAAGTATTAAACTACGCTGATATATTTTGATGCAAGGATAATAAAAAGCTTCGTTTGTTTGCAGAAATTTACCTTATATTACCTTGTAATTAATTAATTTAAAGTTAAAATGTTCCACTTAAAGAGCATAAATTTCTGCCTGACTAAGCAGCTGCATTATGTTGTATAAATTAAACTTGATGAAAGGAAGATGATTCACAGTCATTCACAAACACGTGTTCAAATATTCTAGTTGTTCCATTTGTGCAGCGTGTTCTTTGATCTCATGAAAATAGATCACAAAGCTAAGACTGTTGTTTACTAGCATTAACAATTAGATGGAAATACGCCTCCTCCATGTGTAAAAAAAAAAAAAAAGGAGAGGTGGAATTGCCATTTTGCGTACTATCACTGTGAAAAAAACAACAACAACCAAAAACTGCTAATACAAATAACAACGCTATGGTACATAAGGGTGTATACATTAAGGTATTCTGCAAAACATTTCTTTGATGAAAAAACATGAGTAGTAATTGTCCTGTTTGTGGTTTCGTCCAAAAGATTGATTCTAAAACTTCAGTGTTGTGCTATTGTATGTATAACGACTTCTAAGCTGTACATTACCCTGTTTAGCTGGTGTGAATCACGCCTGAAATAACCTCTTTCATTATCACAGCATAATTGCAGTCAACAACATGGCATGATTAATCAAAGTGTTTCTCTGAACCAGCTGGAATTGCCTCTCTCTCATTTAGAGGAGCACATCCAATCATGACATCACAGGCACATCACAACAAATTAGACGAGGAGGTTTCCATCTAATGATGTTTATCGCTTGATGTGTAGATGTAGGGACTTAATCACATTTCCTTCACTTGGTGTGAAACTAAGTGTTTATCCTTGAGCTGGGCTAATACAATTGGTTTTAGGGATGCTGTTAGTGAATCATGAGTGGAAACTTATCTACAGAGAATGTTCAATTACATCCTGACAAGTAGGGAGGTTTCTCAAACTCCACGCAATGCTTTTCTCCTTTAACCCAATTAAAGGATTTGACGAAAACACCACTTTCATTATTCATCATAAAGCATGTCAGCCTTGTCAAGTAGGACTGCTCACAACCTGATCTAAGTGCTGTTAAACAAAACATCACTGTGAACAGTGAAACATGTTAGATACACAGATATTGGCCGCGGGTGCTGCCGGCTTGTTTTTCCCCCAACTCCTTCCAAGGATTTAACCCTGTGAAGATGGCCTGCTGAGATGACGGTAATTAAACTCCACATTTCCATTGATCTCCTTCATCTCTTCCTATATCCTCCCTACCTCCTCCCTCATTCCAGCTCACATCCCAAGGAAGGATCCTGAATAAGTAATGGCTCTTTCCGAGTGTGGGTGTGTTAATTGGCCTGTCTTTATGAGCGCTGAGTGTTCGTGCTGACCTTTTTCAGAGATAGCCTTTAGCCCAGGGCCATAGGCTTACAGAGAGACAAAGTGAAAGCTGTTAGCCATGGGATTACATCGAGGTGGTAGCACTCTACTCACTGGGGAAGAAGTCCGACCTTTGAGCTTGTTGTGTTTAGCAAACATCAAACAACCAATAATAGCTTAGTTTAATTTGTTTTTGATCAGGACAACAAATGATCACATCCATTATTGCATGTATGTGCTTGCTCACTGAGTTGATTATTTATACTACGTGAAAATACTAATGCTATTGCTACAAAGTTATCAAAATGCTAAGAAATTACTTCCTATTGGTTGGCATGACTCTATAAATGAGGAAAAGCCGTGATTGTAAGATACATGAAGGGTTTAACATGATGACATGTGAGAGATAGTTTTTAAATGATTTTGACTCACACACAGAGGAATATATCACTCCTTGACAGAAGGCAATTTGGACCATTTGTCAGTTTATTTTTGGGCTAAATTTGTACAAAAATATTTGCGCTTATGTGCCAACCGATAGCTCAGAGTACCCAGCCTTCTTGGAGTCACTGACTGGGGTGCTTGAGGGTTCTCCACCTCATCATCCTATTGGGCATCAGATTGTATCATATCATCAGATCTGCAGCCTTAATGTTCTGAAAACTCTGGTAAAGAGAGGACCTGAGCTATCCATTGATCACCACCTGGTGGTGAGTTGGATCAAGTAGAGGGGGAGAATGCTGGATAGACCTAGCAGATGCAAACGTATTTTAAGGGTGTGGCGGGAACACCTGGCAGAGGCCTGGGTCCAGGAGATCTTCAGCAACTGCACTTGGTGCCTGTTGTGGTAATCCCTAAATATATGTATACCAGAGGTGAAGGAAGTCATCAAGCTGAAGAAAGAATCCTACTGGGCTTGGTTACCCTGTGAGACTTTTGTAAACAGCTGATGGGTACTTGCAGGTCAAGTGGAATGCAGCTTGGGTGGTAGCTATAGCAAAAATTCAGGTGTGGGGGGAATTCAGGGAGGCCATTGGGCAAGACTTCTGCCTTGATGCAATTCAGGAAAACCGTCAGGTGACTCAGGAGGGGAAAGTGATACATGTGTGATACATGGTGTATTGTGAGGGTGGAGTGCTGCTGACCTCAGCTGAGGATATAGTTAGGTGGTAGAAGGAATGCTCTGAGGACCTCTTTAATCTAGCTTGACAAGCCTTCTATAGATGAAGCGGAGTCTGGAGATGAGGGGAATGATTTGCCCATTACTGACTGTGAGGTCAACGCATACCAGCTACCTCCTGTGTTCACTGAGATATTCAACATCTCTTTATCTCAGTCGGTGATCCCCACATGCTTCAAAGAGTCCATCATTGTTCCTGTCCCGAAGAAACCCCACCCTGCTTCTCTCAATGACTACCACCCTGTAGCCCTCACCTCAGTAGTGATGAAGTGTTTTGAACGCCTGGTCAGAGACTTCATCATTTCTTCACTACCAGACACACTGGACCCACTACAGTTCGCTTACCGTCCAAATCGTTCCACAGACGATGCCATCTCTCATCTCCTCCACACATCACTCACTCACTTGGACACTAGAAGGGGGAATTACTGTATGTTAAAATGCTCTTCATAGACTACAGCTCTGCATTTAACACCATAATTCCCTCCACACTCACCACCAAGCTGGAGCATCTGGGACTCAGCTCATCTATGTGTCAGTGGATCTCCAACTTCCTAACTGGCAGACCACAGGCAGTAAGGATGGGCGGACATGTCTCAGCCTCCACCACTCTCAGCACTGGAGCCCCCCAGGGGTGTGTTCTGAGCCCCCTGCTGTACTCTTTGTACACATACGACTGTGTGGCCACTACCAGCTCCACCACCATCATCAAGTTTGCTGACGACACTGTCGTGGTGGGTCTGATCTCTGATAACAACGAGACGGCCTACCTGAAGGAGATTAGGAATCTGGAGAACTGGTGCCAGAGGAACAACCTCCTTCTAAACGTCAGTAAGACAAAGGAGCTGATAGTGGACTTCAGCACTAAGCAGGAGAGGAACTACCAGACCCCCGTCATCAACGAGTGCCCAGTGGAGAGAGTGGACAGCTTCAAATACCTCGGAGTTCACATCACGCAGGACCTGTCATGGTCCTGTCACATCAACACCGTGGTGAAAAAGGCCCGACAGCATCTCTACCACCTCAGACGCTTGAGAGACTTCCAACTGCCCTCCAAGGTGCTCAGGAACTTTTACTCGTGCACCATAGAGAGCATCCTGGCGGGAAACATCTTAACCTGGTTCGGGAACAGCACCATGCAGGACAGACGAGCTCTACAGAGGGTTGTGCGGTCAGCTGAGCGCACCATCCGCTCCGAGCTCCCTGACCTGCACTCAATCTACAGCAGGCGGTGCTGGACCAAGGCCAGGAAGATTGTGAAGGACCTCAGCCATCCCAACAACAGACTGTTCTCTCTGTTGAGGTCAGGAAAGCGATTCCGTTCCCTGAAGACCAACACAGAGAGACTGAGGAGGAGCTTCTTCCCGCAGGCGATACGGTCTCTCAATCACACCACCACACAGTACTGACCCACACATATAGTTCTTACACACACACTGGACATTCTGGACATTGTTTTCACTTCATCACTTAAATCACTTTAAGCATATTTGCACTGCACAAGACATAATGTGGATTGCACAACACTGGTCACTATATTCTTCATTTCCAGTTAATACTTGTACAGCTGCTGTTATTGTGTATATATTTATTTATATTTCTTCATACATCCTTATATAGTTCTATACTGTGTATTGTGTATTTTGTTGTACAGTTATTTTATTTTCAACTTTAATTTATATATTTTATCTTATTCTTTCCCAGTTAAATTTGCCCTTCATTCTAATTTGTGTTGTACAGTTATTTCATTTTTAACCTTAATTTATATTTTATTCCTTCCTAATTAAATTTACCCTTTTTAATTTTTCATATTTATTTCCTATCTTATTCATAGCCTTTTCCTTTTTTTTTTTCTCTTTAGGTCACGAGCAGTTGTCTAAGCATTTCACTGCATATCGTACTGTGTATGACTGTGTACGTGACAAATAAAATTTGAATTTGAATTTATCAAACAATTTCTTTATGACCAGGTACCTGGGGTGGACAAGGTTTGCCTGGAGTTACTGAGAGGTCTGGATAGCGTAGGGCTGTGTTGGGTAAAATGACTTTGCAACATCATGTGGAGATGTTGGGTGATGCCTCTGGATTGGCCTTCCTGGGGAAAGACCATGCCAACGTACTGGAAAGGAGAGTTTATCTGTTAGTTGGCCCTTGGATGCAATAGGAACAATACGGTTTTTATCCTGGTAATAGAGCACTGAATCCAGTTTTTGGCCTCTCAAAGATATTTTAGGGTACGTGGGAGTTATCCCAATCAGTATACATGTGTTTTGTGGATATTCATCTGCATCTCTTGGCTTCTTGCTATGTGCCTTTCAGGCTCTGTACAACCATTGCAAGAGATTGGTCCGCATTTCCAGAAATAATTCAGACTCATTTCTGGTGGGTCTGTTCTAGAGCTGGGCGATATGAGATTTTTTCATATCACGATATGTTTTTTTTTTCATTTCAGGCGATAACGATATCTATCACGATATAAGCCAAATAACTATATTTGTAAGATTTAAATATGCGGTTGCTCACAAGTAAAATGTGAAATAATCAGCAGCTTGTTTTTATTTAAATATTTATTTCCCATAATAAGTTCAACAGGGTAGATGTACTTAAGGAACATGAGACTTTTTCAGATAAATAAAGGCAAATATTGCAAACTACACAAAAGGCAGCCACTAAAGCGTTTAAGTTTCAAAATAGAACAAACAAAACAGACTAAATTGTCAATTCCACTTAGAAACAAAATATTAATTCTAAAAATAAATCTTAGTTTGTTTTACAGAAGAACAGACAAAACTGACTAACTTTTGTCAATATCAAATAAACTGAGAACTAAAAGGAAATTCTCAATCTCTCCTTGTTGTATAGCTTAGCTTTTCAAACACTTTTAACAGTTACTTTAGTCTGACAAAAGCCGAATGACAAATTAGCGCTTCCAGTCAGAGACTGAGGCTACGTCCACGGGTACACGGGTATTTTTGAAAACGGAGATTTTCCGTTTTCGTTGTAAAAAATAATCCCGTCCACACATAAAGGCAGAAATGAAGGAAAACGCTGCTATGAACATGCCAAAGCAGCAGGTGGAGCTAGATTCCTAACCGTGCCGAAATGTTGGCCAATCAGAAGTCTAGAAGCCTCGGTGGGAAAAAGTAAACAAAGCTGCGGCATAGAAGCAGAACCGAGTCGTATGTGTGGAGGGACAGTAACTGTGTGTATATGTAAGCATTTAAACACTGCAGAGAGTAGAATTAACAGTAACAGTATTGTAGAAATTCATTTCACCGAAACAATAACGTGGCGCAGTGTGACGCATGCACCAGTTTATTGTATTTCCAGACTTGCTTTCGGCACAATTTACAGTGCACGCTACTCTGTTTCTTGTCAGACTTGAAATAGCCGAAATACCTTCACACTACGGAACTTCTATGGCTCTTCCGTTCGACAATCTCTCCGGCATTGGAACCATCATCTGTTTTCTCTTCGGTCACGCTCGGTTGATTTTTCTAGTCGGCACACTCATTTCCTCCATTACGCGCTGGCTCCATTACCCGCTGGCTGCTTCCCAAACAAACACACGTGCGGCTTGGCACTTGTGCTGTACGTAACAAGTCACGCGGACGTGACGCTGCGGCTGTGATTGGTTCGGCTCTGCGCTACTTAATTTGGATTGGCTGACCTTTTTTTTTTTTTTTTTTTGAGGACAAGAGCGGCGAAGTCTATCGCGATAGCTTAATTTCTCAATCGAGTAAAAGTTATATCGCGATACATATCGTTATCGTTCTATCGCCCAGCTCTAGTCTGTTCATAATTTTTATGGACAGAATTTCTAGACATAGCCAGGTGGAAGTTGGAAAAGGTTTCCACTTTGGTGGTCTCAGAATTTCAGCTCTTGCTCGTAGGGTGTCATCTTATTGTTGGGGTTTCTCTGTATTGTTGTAGGGTCCTTACCTTACAACATTAAGTGCCTCCAGGCAACTGTTGTTGTTTTTTTGAACTTGTAAATAAAATGGAATTAAATGGATGGATGGAAATTTGTTCAGTTCATAAATTTGTCTATAGTCTTTTTTTGTTGGCTGTTATCAGCAATGCAGATTAAAATTCAAGCACTAAGCTCATTGGTGCTCTTTGTTTAGAATATTAGAAGACCAGTTGCTCATTCAGAGATTATGTTAGTGTGAGTAAAAGTCCCTATTTCTCTTAGATAACTACATTGTATATTGTATTTGTATTGTCTGTTGTAAAATGCCAGCTGGCGTCACTAACATTTTAAATCTCTTCTATAAAAAATATCCTAAACTCACCCTCTTCGTAGAGTGTACCACTTCTTGGATAACCAAATTGAGATCCCTGGGGCTAAACCCCTTGTGACTTTCTATCAATTTCATAGGCAAAGCTGGAAAAGTGGGCAGATGTGTCATGCCATGCTCAGGGCTACCCAGCTTCCTCTTTCATTTCCTGCTGAGGGCTACTTTGAAGCGGCTTGTAGATGTGCAAGTTCCTTCAAATGAATTTGACTGCCTTATCTGAAATTCATTTGGACAGAGTACCTGTAAAATGGATAAGGAAGATCTGCACTGTATTTCTGGGGGGGAACAAAAGACATATATTTATATGTTCCAGTAAGAGGCTTTTCTCTTTTTTGATTGGAAGAGAAGATTTCTGAAGGAAATGAATAGTTTAGCCTAGACTGTAGATTACAAACAATCCGAGAAATACAGCATGTTTTGTTTTATTTTTTTATTTTTTAGGTTAATCGTTGTACAAGGGCCATTCTTTCATGGGCCAGCAATTTTAATGCTCGTGTATTATCTTTAAGCTTAAAGAAGAAAGATCTTGATTCTATCTAAGATTGATTATACTCTTTCACAAACTTTCAATATCCTACAGAAAACTGTTATTGTGAAAAAATTATAAACAGACCAGATTTAAACTGGAACATGCCACATTGGACACGCCATCAGGCAATCAATCTAGGTCTGGACCACACATTACTGATGCTGTACTATGATACCATCTATATATATCTAGAGTAAAAAGATCTCATTATATGATTTCACATTATAAACGTAGTAACTGAGTAACACACAAATTTTAATTTTCGACTGAGATGGATTGAGAGATTTTGACTGATAAAGCATACTGAAATAACTTTGTGGTATATTGTGTTACATTTACTGAAAAGAAATGACTTTAGATGGTAATTGTCTTGAGAAATACATGAAATCTGATTGTGCTGGAAAAAGCACTGCATCATTGTACTGCTTGTGGTGCTTTTCCTCAGACAAATGCAATGAGAGAGAAGAGAGAGAGAAAGAAAAGATTAAGGTCCTAATCCAATCTAATTCAGACAATGACATCTCAGCTTGTGAACAACAGAAGCTTCAAAACCGCTTGGAATTTAGTGGCAAATCTGAACACCCTTAATATTTTGATATGGAAATGAGTTAACCATTGTGTCTTACCCATTTCCTCTATGCTAGCTGTGGTAGAATCTTAGTGGGATTTACACATTTAAAAAAGAAAGGTGTCTTAGTTACCTAAAATGCCAAAACCTGAACATGTCATAAACAGTTTCTGGGGTTCAGGATAGGTTACATGCAATAGAAGCAGGAAGCAGTTGACATAATGCTGGTAACAGAGATTCCACTGAGGGAAATGAGGCAAATTGCTTAATTCAATTAAGAGATTTGTCTAATTGACTTTATCTATCCTGGAATCATATCAGATTTAGAAATAATAAGGAATGAGGGGGACTTTAAAAAAGAATTAAGAAAGCTTGTTTGTCAGCTGACCTTGTAGTTTTTTTTTAATCCAACCTATATTTACTCGCAATCCAAAGGAGAACAATGTGGCATATTTATGTAAGACTGACTTGCTGCTTTTCCAGGGCAAGTCAGGACAATTTGTCCTGCTGAGTGACTGTTATACAGTAAAACAAAAAGGCAACATAAAAAGACAGGTGTTTGATCTCAAGGGTGGTTGAGTAGGTTGTATGCAGTGACCCTGTACTGTTATATATGACTAAGAATAAATCTCTGTCCTTTATGAAATATTATGCTGAATAAGTCAGCCTGAGACAACGTTCTAAGTAAGTACAGGACAGAGCTACTGTATGTGCTCATGTACATTTAGGAGTGACGGCAATTAAAAAAACAACATTTAATTGTACACCTTCCTTTTTGGATAACACATTACAAGGTGAATGAGTCATTCAACGACATTTACAGTGAGACGCACAGAGATTTTTTGAGTGAAGTCCTTTAAACCTTATTGGATGGATTTTCATACAATTTAATACATTTATGATAAGTGCAAGAATATTAGTTACACCTGAATTTTCTAATAGTAAAATCACCAGTTCACAATTATTTCTTCCAGTCCTTTGATTCATGACTCACTACCTACAACATTTATGACACTTCCACCTGCTTCAGTTGCACATTGGTAGTAATAAGCAAATACTAGCATGTTAACATTTCCTCATAGTCCCACCTCTGTGAGCTCTGAGGGAGTGTTACATATTCAATCTTTTCTTTGCTATCAAAGCTATATGCCCGATCTGTGTCTTTTTTGCTGGCTTTCTGCCTTTGATAAAAGGAGGTGTCTTCTGTGAGCTGCTGCTGTGAACACTTTCTCACTACTGACTGCCTTTGTGTTGCAAAGTTGTTACCTCTCAGGACCGTGAGCAGCATGTTTTCCAAGTACCCCAACATCTCATGGAGAGCTGGTAGTTCTGAAGGCAGAAAAGTGCCAATTTCACACCCATTTTGTCTTCCCAAAAGGTTACATTTGCTAAAGGTGAAGCGAGGATAGATCCTATCAAATTCCTGCCAGTAAGAGATTGAACCCACTCCCTGAGCTGGAAGGAGCCATAGTGGGCCCTTAGATTTTCAAACTTTTATAGCAGCCAGGCTACAGCAAGGTATCGTGACTTCTGATAGTTCTTACCTTGAGCTTTAAGTGGTCCTATGAGGTTGGATCTCATTTCTTCAGAGCCCATCCTGAATTCTACTAACACCTCTTACCAGTTTGCAGTTAAGTTTGATACTTTACCCAGAGTCATATCATGATATTGGGAACAGAGATTGACATAAGCAGCTTTGATTAGATGGGCCTGACCATTGTTTTATTGTTTTATTGTGTGAAGGAAACAGGAACCTTGAAGGAACCTTATTAGGATGTCTAAAAGATTTTAGTATAAACTTGGTACTTTACTATAGGCCTACCTCAAAGAATGGTAAGCCAGACAGGCAAAGAATGATGAGCATATACATATATATTTTTAAATGTTGGCTATGCAACCTTTGATATAGAAAGTCTTAGAGTCACCTTTAGCAGTCAAACTCGGGCAACAACCCCCCCGACACATTATTTTTGGAACTTTCCAAAAGGTCCTGTGCTGGAGGGGTAGAACACAACAAAGGTTACCTGTCACCCTGGGATACATTGTGTACCTTTCCTGGTGGCTGACAATGGAGCGGGACACCAGAGCGTTTGTCACAGCCTAGTGACCCATTCAAACTAACGCTGCCTTACCTTTCCCCTTGTGAAAAAAGTAGTACATCACTGTTTGTGACCAGCTTTCCAGTAACTGATAGACAAGTTTTCTAATTATGCTCAGTGTATTCTTCATTCTATACTGCACTAAGGTAATGACATAGCTGAAGTTCGGATCAGAAGAGGTGCTCTGGCTTCATGTCCTGGCAGCTGCAATGCTGTGGGCTTCAGCTTATCTCTCCTTTTTTTTCTGTGAAGGGTCTTCTGTCCACCCATCGGTTCATGCACTCTGTATGGGAATTTCTTTTATTTATGTATTATTCACATTATTTTATTGTATAATGCCTTGGTGCCACTGGATTTTAACATGTCTCACACTCATACAGTTAGACAGATGGTGGGGGTCTGGTAAGGAAGTTGGGGGGAAGCAGACAGGTCCACAGGAAGAGTCTTTTGTCTCTTCGAGGACTCTGGGAGGTAGCAAGGGAGTGCGAACCTTAAGGTGTGAAACAGCTGTGTACTGCCTTTTGTTCCTGGAGAAGGTATTTAACTGAGAGCCATGTTAGGCTCAGTGAGACTCTGCTGACCGTCTGCCCCACGATCATGCAGGCTCTCCACCAAGCTTGGTTTTCTGTTCTTTGTTTTGATTAAACAATGTTAGCTACTGCTCACTGCTTGTCTGCAGGCTTTATTTAAATGGAAAACTTCCACAACAACTTACAGACTTATGTACAGCCTGAGAGGGAATACAAACTGGATTCTACTCCATGGTGTTTTGTCTCCCAGACTCTTGTATATATTCCACATGCTTGGAGTAGGCCCACATTGCTCAGCTCTGCTCCTATTGCAGTTATTCTATTGTTATCATTGTCAGGCACCTGTGCCCCTTTCCCAGGAGCATGGTCTGAAAGGCACTAAATTCCTAATCATATATGTGGAGGTGGAATTGTACATGATAATGTGCTAAAATGGCCCTAGCATGAGAGACTTGCCAACCACCATTAATCAGCCACATTTATTTACAAGACTGTCCAAAAGGGACCTACTACTGTGAGTACTGGCTCATTCCCTGTGGTAAAGGTGCTTAACCTTGTGGCTTCCAGTGTCTGCGGGACTATCCTGTGTTCCATGTGTCTTGTGTTGATCCAGTTTTCTGTCATCCACTCATTTTCCTCTTTCTTTACCACCACTTGCACGGATCATTGATGTCGCGCTTTCTTACTTGTACTTTCCTACATCTTTGATGCTCATTTCGGGAAAGAGGTATGCAATGCCCGGAAAAGTTGAAGAGTTATGTTCTAGATGATGTATTCTCATTTTCCCAATGGAACATCTTAAATTCTGCATTTAAATTTTCACCATCCAGTGAAACCTGGCAGGAGCCTAAAGGTGCTGGATATCTGATAGTATTGCACTAAGACAGTGTTTTTCTGTCATCCCAGAATCTTTGTATAAATGCCACATTTTGGATCTCTCATTCTCTCACTCTTACTGCCTAGGGCTGCATACAAACAGCCATTTTTGCTTGAGAAGAATGCTGGCAATAATAAAACCTGGAAATTCTATAAATCCTTGTGAAAGTTGCTTTAGTAACTTCCTTTTTTTCACCTTCCTTAGTGGAGAATTAACTTGAGCATTCTTTATAAAAGGAAAAAAAATAATATTGTCATTTCAGCGTCCTTGAGCCCAGGGTTCAAGTGAGTCTTAGATTTATAATGTTCTCTATTTGGTTCCTGCTTTGTTTATATTTTTCCAGTTTGACTTTTCATTAATATCTTGAACAAGTAATTTTTAGTTCCAGCATTTTTTTTTTTTTGTAATTAGAGTTCCTGAGACTGTGATTAGACTTTATTATTTCCATCTACTTTGTTTTCTTTTTCAGCTACTCCCAGTGTTCTACTGTGTCAAGTTCTTTTTAATTGCTTCCTGATTTACTTTCTTACTTCCTGTTTCTTGGGCCCTAGTTTTATATTTACTTCCTGTCTACCACTGACTCAATTATTTTCACCTATGTTTCATTCCTCTGAATAAACTTCAGTATGACTGTGACCATTTAAAACACTGTCTTCTCTTTGTTCTTTGTTGGAGTATCTGTTTGTCCTCCTTGTTTATTTCGTTTTGCCTTTGTACTGGTTTATTTTATGGATTTATTTAAAACCTAAACAGAGGTTCATTTCCTGTTAATTGACGTTTGGTCTCAGAGTTTGCATTTGGGTCTTCCTTTTAAAATTTATTGCATGCTTACAAAAATATACTGATAGCAATATCTAGGGTGCTACCACAGATTCTTGGAGCATGTGTCAAATTCATACTGATACCACAAAAATACACAATGATTTTCACAGTGTTTTCATGTAGTACACATGTGTTATGATAGAGTTTATCTTGGCTAGTGTGAGAAAGTCATGTCCATTAGCTCATTCAAAAATTGGCCCTCGCTAATTCACGTGCTGCATGCTTACAGTATAATTGACTTTATATTAATGTAATTTCACATATTTGTCAATATGAAAACCATTTCATACCCATTCATACATACCTGCTTAAAATTATTATATAGTATAAATGGTATGCAAGCCAGTCTTGTCGTACTACACATTTATCCTGTAAAGGAATTCATGCTTTTCATCCCATATTTAGTGGTGAGTTAAACAAATTACATCCTGGATACATATTTTGGGGACTGTAAAGTTAATTAGGGGTGACATACATTAATGCAAGACACAAAGACAAACAGAGAATGTAATATCACATTCACAGGGGATGATTAAGACGAAAAGCAAAAGAATTTGGATTTATAATAAATCTTTTTTTTAAAAAAACATTCAGATGCCAACAATCGCTGTATGTGTGACAATGTTTGTGCAAAGTTTCGCTGAGATTGGCTAACTCCTTAAGGAGGAGAAATTTGTGTATTTACTTACAGGTTCCTACAGAAGTGAATAAGGTAATTTCACAAGTGCAAATATAATTAATTAAGCAAAAGCTTCTTTTTTTTCCCATGCCAATGCAGTTACATTACTGTGCATAGAGAAATGCAGGAGGAAAAAGCCATGGCTCACATCTGCTATCTTTGCTTATATCACAGTAGACAAGCTCAAATTCACACGAGAGATGCACCAAGCCTGTGTTCATTCAACCATCACTTTTACTTTCTGTATCTATCCCCCCAACCCCCCTCCTGGCTATCAATTGAAAAAGAGACAAAATCAAGGTCATGCAACGAAGCACGTGGAGTTGTAGGAGAATAAATTTCCACATTCTTATGCTTATGCTGACAGTCTCAAGGAATGTAGCCTTGTCATGCCAGGTAATATATGACTAGTGAAGACACATGGCATGTTTGCACGGAGACCTCCTTCATTTTCACACTCTTTTCTTGTGCATCTCACACATGACACTCAAATAATATTGGAAATGATGAGTCGGTGGGTGCTTAATTCAGGAGTCAAAAGCAAGTCCAAATTGTCAATGTTTGAGCAGAGGAGAATCTAATTAAAACTGAAAATGGAACGAGAAGAAAGAGAGTGACTAAGAGAGGGAGGAAGTGAGTGAATCTGTATAATTACAGCTTAATGCAAACAACTCCACATTGTCTTTATTCCAATGAGTTAATGAGGTTACACACTAAAAAAAAAGAAAAAAAAACCCAATTCCAACACCGCTATTGTCTTCTACAGGCCACCAAGGAAAATGAGCTGTCACTCGATCTTAATGGCAACAGGGTTTTCACTCGGGCCAGAATTAATATCTGACTCTAAGGCCTAATGAGCAAGAGCAGGGGGAGCAGCACAAACTCTTCGTCCTGCAAGTTTGGAGAAGAAAAGAAGAGAAAGCAAAAAAACATAAAAATAAGAAATGAATGGTGCAGAATCTAATGGCAGTAGCGAGGGAATACATCGCTGTGATTGAATTCTTCTCCTCAAGGGCAATTTCAATTCAAATGTGCCTCATCAGCATGAGGATCAGAGAATTAACAGCATTCTCCAGGTGATTCACTTCACACTGTAAAACTGACATAATTATGTGATAGTTGTAATAAAATTGATTACAGTTCATTTCAGTGCTGGTGTCCAGCATCTGTGACTGCTGTCCATCAGTCATGTGTGATGTACAGTACATCATTGTTGACTGTCTTTTGACATTTTAGTAATATATGCTTAAACATATTTCATAGTGATAAACAACTATTGCTTAAGCAAGCATGTATATACTGTGCACACACTAAATAACAACCTTTATTTATGGTTTATGGTTTTGGCATGGTGTCTGCAGACAGCTGTTTCATCTCTGAGCAGCTGGGAATGTAATCTACAAATGTACAACCCCAATTCCAAAAAAGCTGGTAAGCTGTTTAAAATGTAAATAAAAACAGAATGCAATGATTTGGAAATCTCATGTTTTATTCACTGTAGAACACGGAAAACATATCAAATGTTTAAACTTTTACCATTTCATTGTAAAAATGTCAACTGAGCTTCACCAATCAGCAAAACACTGCCCCTACCCATTGTAGAATAATTTAGTAATAGTGTTAGTTAATGTAAAATTGTGAGAACTTTGACTATTTCCCCGTCTACAGTGCATATAGTTGTCAAAGTCTCTTTGTGCAAGGGCAAGCCTGAAAATCAGTATCTGATGCCCTTCAGGCCCTCGGGCAGCACTGCATTAAGAACAGGCATAATTCTGCCGTGGAAATCACTATGAGTGACTGCCATTCACAAATTCAGGTTATAGCTCAATCGTCCAAAGAAAAAACCTTACGTGAATATAATCCAGAAACTGAGGCAAAGTTGAAAACTGTTCTGCTGTTAGACAAAGACAAATTTGAAGTTCTTTGTATGTACGCTGCCTCCTTGACTAATGAGAAGAGACCATCCAGTTTGTCATCCACACTCAGTTTAAAAGTCTGTATCTCTGATTGTACGGGGGTGCATAAGTGCCTGTGGCCTGCAACCATCTGGAAGGGCACCATCATTCCTGAAAAGTATATAGCGCAACATATGCTCCCATCCAGATGATGTCTTTTCAGGGAAGACATCATCTGGATGCTAAATGGCATACTGCATCTATTACAACAGCATGACTACATAATAGAAATTTTCAGGTACTGAACTGACCAGACTTTTCACCAAATGAAAACATTTGGTACATGATGAAACCAAAATACAACAAAGAAGACAAAAGTGTCCCAAAAACCCAACAACTGTTCTCCACAGTTTGTAAGCACTTACAGACTGTGAAGTTAAAAGAAGAGGAGGAGTTATACATTGGTAAACATGGCCTTGTCCCAACTTTTGTGAGATGTGTCTCATTGGCATCAAAGTCAAAATGAGCTAATATATTTAATGAAACAGTAAAATGTCTCAATGTATACATTCAATTGGTTTTCTGCATTCTATAGTGAATAAAATATGAGAATTGGGTCTGTATTTCTTTTATATTATCATCACACAAGCTACCTTGCTTTTATTTCTACTTTTTAGGTTAGTTTTTAATTTGCTAAATAGAGTTCTCTAAATATGTCCGTGAAGGTTCTCAGTCATCCAGGTCATCGTAGTCTAAGGAGCTTGGAAAGAAAAACGTCTGGACTTCTTTGAGTTGCTTGAAGACGTTTCACCTCTCATCCGAGAAGCTTCTTCAGTTCTAAGGTCAAAAGGTGGAGAGTCTCAGATTTAAACCCAGTGGGAGTTTCCCCCCAAAGAGGGACAAAGGACCCCCTGATGATCCTCTACCTAATCACATGAGCCAAGGTGTGAAAGCGGGTGTGGGTCACCAGTTCTCTAAATACATAAAACAAAGTCTGCTGCTATTTCCTATAGTATTTGAAAGAAAGATGTACAAGTAAATCATCTCTTCACAACGTAATTTTTTTTTTAAAAAAGTCAGTATATAAGGTAATTCAAGGGTTCAATTTTATATAACACCAATTCAATCATTTTTCAGAGGAACAAAACCAGAACTTTCTTATTCATATAATATTTTTCACATACCACTTTCCAAAGTTAAAATGTGTATTTTTAATGTGAAATACACCAATGACCAATTTCAGGATTATGAGACACTTAAAATAACTCTCATTCAGCAACTGGTATTTAAAAAAGGCAGAATTGCCTTGGATTTTCTTTACCTATCATATTTCACAGACTCATACTGTGAAACTCAGCCAGCAGGGATTCTCACCCTGAGGAGGATTTACATTTTCATTCCTTTTCTTTACACATTTTATTTCTTTTTTAGTATATCCAAGCATTTTTACCCTTCCTAACCTCTGCTGTTGGTTTGGGAAACTTTTAAAAAGCCTATTGCCTAAAGTGACAAATGTACTAATCCAGCTCACATTTAGACTAGCAATGCACAGATAAGGCAAAGAATATCTCATGAAGGTAACCACCTACATCTTTATAACTATTGTAGAATATTTACATAGTGTTGAAAGTGTGGAAAACATAAGGAAGCGTTATCAGGCAGGGGAATGTATAAGCCATGGGGTGCCCTAAGGAACCTCCGTGACCTTTTTCAAACTCAAACATAACTTAACAAAAGTATCTTCAAACTGTTCATTCTGTAATCCAAAGTGTGTAAAGGGAATATGCTTTAGCTGTCATTCATATACTGTGATTAACACTGGCCCTGCTGTAGTTCCTGTGGCAGTGGAACACAACTAACTTTCCTATTACCAAAGGAAGTCATTTATGCCCCTGTTCTCCTTTTGATCTGTCAGACTTGGGATGAAAAGAATAGTAGAGTCTCAGCCTAGGGATCCACTGCCTTTGAGACTCAACAGCTTGACTCATTTCATTACTGTCATGAATTAAAGATCCCCAATCTCCTTTTTTTTCTATTCGCATGGCAATGATCCACTCTTAGTTAATTTACAGTCACTCGTTGTGCAAGGCCTCCAGCCTCAAAGCTCCCACGACAATTTACCTGCATCCTTTTCACTTGCTGGTGCATATCATTGTGATATACTGTAATAGGGTTGGCAGAGGACTCAGTAGTAAGCGTGCATGTTGTATAATGAGCAGAGGAAGTGAGAATAATCACTTGCATAGCATCCGTAAGTTCGTAGCACGAGAAGACGTCATGACAACTGAACCAAAATAATATTTTTACTGGAAATAAAATTGACTGGGGTTATATTATGGAAATATCTTGTGACCATGTCAACACTAAATGCTGTGACTTAATTAAGATCTCATTTCATATGCAACTCATGTCTGTTTCATGATATTTTGGTTCGAAGACCTAACACACACTCAACATTCTTGCAGTTCCTGTTGCTGTTAATACTGGGAAATGCAACTTTTTGTCTGCTCATCGTGATTAGTATTATTTTTCTGTGAAAAGCTTCCAAAACAGCACATGAAAAAGCAGCACACGAAAAGCATTTTGTTACCATTCACTCAAGGACACAAAAATGCATAACGTAGAAGTGCATGGCAGGATTATCCACAAACATGTGTTTGTCCACATGGATGCATTAGGATAAAGCATGAGAGGCAGAGACGACTGTGAAAGGTGACAGCACTTCCTTTCTGGCAGGGTGACCTGGTTCTCAGCGGGTTGCTGAGGCGGCTTTGGACTGTCTCTACTGGCCATCTGGCCCTGACGGTCTCCACTGTGAGCAAATACCAGGCTAGTGGCTCACCGACATATTCTGATAGTGTGATTCATTATTGGTGGTAGTTGTAAGCTTGGGATTAGCCTGCTGCATTCTCCATTACACTCAGCTAAACCACCCACCTGGCTGCAGTTTCCATTCACCTGCTCCCCATGGTAATCTTGTATCTTTTATGTCCCCATGTACGTACAATATTGTAATATGCAATGTGTTAATCTTGTGCCTGTATGTGCTGCGAATCAACAGTTAAACTGCTTTTCCAAATACAAATCTGAGAATGGTATGTGTAATTTTATCAATGTTAATTCCAGAATTTCTTATTGAAAACTAAATATAAGAAATGTACCTTCCACTTTAATTTCAACAGCTTCTCTGCCTGTGCTTACAAATACATTGCCAGTGTGATTGCTTGCTGTATCTAAGGCGAGGTGGGAGACATCATCTCGAGATGAGGCTTCTCTTTCTCTTTCTCTTTCTGTGATGCTGAAAATCAATTTTTGTGTCTGTCGGTAGGGGGCGTGTGATACCTATAGATAATAGCCCGCTGCTGCTTCTTCAATCCTCCAGGGTTTCAGCAAAACCCATCAAAGGTGCAGGCCAAAGACAAGGTGAATTGGTCTTCGAGCCAATCAGCGTTAACAGTGCAGTAGTTAAGTAGTTTAATCCTTTCGTAAAAATAAAGGTTATCACATCCGATACACTGAAAAGGAATTCATAATGATGGATTCCGTTGAAAGTATAAAGACATGAAAAAATATTTTAATTGTGTTTTCAATAGACATTTTCACCTAGCACAGTTTTGTTTTCATTGTTCTTTTTCTATATACAAAAGAAAACATTTCCAGAAGTAGTTAAGGGTCTCAGGTGAGCCTCAGGATTACAAATGTTATTGTAACGGTTCAGTTAACCAAGTAGAACTGAGATCTTTGTTTCTCACGGCTTTAACAACTACACCTACGTCAGGACAGCCAAACTGAAGTCCCCAGGAGGAAGCTTGGGTCCCTGCAGGAAGCCTGGCTCTCAGCCTGTCTTTTGGGGGTGTTTTCGTATGCATGTGCGTGCCTGGCCATGTCCGATCCAAATAGATTCGCCTCACGTCACCTTCCTACCCACCACCAGCCCACCACCCCTGCACATAAAACATTCATTAGAGCACAGCCTAGCACTGTAAGAAATGTCTCTCCAAATAAGTCATTAAGTATCAGATTCACTCTTTGATTCTAGGAATGACACCAGTTACCTAAAATTATGATTATTATTGTTATTTTCAGTTCAGTTTTGTTTGTGTTCAGTATTTTCTATAAATAGCCTCGGACATAAAATCTAGTCTTTCTTTTATTTGCCATGATTAATAGCCCATGCACTCAGAATTAGGAGGGATATTTTTTGCAGCGTGATACAGACCCATAAAACATTCATCTTCGAATTCTCTCTCTCCCTCTTTCTGTCTCTTTCCGCCAAACGCCCCTTGCCGCCCCGCCCTCCCTTTCCACCTCTCCGTGGTAAACGCACACTGGCGCGCACCAGTGCGACCGACAACCGTGCTCATACCACACACTTTTTTTCAGTGTACTTGGGAAATACAGAGGGGCAAGTAATCAGACTGGATATCTGCTGCGATTTCAAAAGATGGATTCAATACTCGGTTTTCGCCTGTGCCGTTGATTCTCCACTTCTGCGTTAACACTTTGAGCTCTTCTCCCGAGCTGTTTGCGCGTCCTATATTTGGGGAGGTGTCGACTGGTGCGTCGAGTCTACTGATCCCAAATTGGATGTTTATTGCTGACTGTTTTTGAATCTCTCGTCCACATGACTGAGCCAGGGTGCAGCTGGAGACGTGGCTCCCCACTCGGGAAGACCTACGGCTAAAGTTTGAAGGGTGCAGGGGTGCTTTAGTCTGCCTGTTTCCCGTCTTGCACTGGATTTGCAATAACCCATAAATTGCAATAATTAGCGGATTTCCTATCTATCTCCGTATACGTGGGATTCATTCTCGGAATTATAAAGCCTCTGGATTTCACTTTCATCTGAATCATGAAGACCGTTATTATTGATGGTGAGTACACATCAGACAGCTGGACACCTCTGTAAAGTTTTCACATATATCAGACAGTAGGATCCCGCTGGGTTACTGCGCACTGATAAAATCCACAACGGTGCAGTGTCACCGCTCTGTGGAGGACAGACAGAAAGATAAATCAGGTGTCCTAATTGGAGTTGACTCCGTTCAACACCCCCGAGGTTTGATTAAAATAAGGTATGGCTATCAGCATGACAATAAAAAAAGAATCGAAAGAAATCGAAAAATAAAGCCTTTATATACAATCAAATATAATTTTATTGTTGGAACGGAAGGAAAAAAAACTAGAAACAGAAGTGTCGGCTGTAAACGACCTTGAATCAGTGGCTCTTAATTGAGTCATAATTCGGATCTTATCTTGTGCGTGTCTTGCTTTCCCTTTTTGTATGCGTATGTCAGTGAGAGTGCGCACGAGAGAGCGAGAGGCCGTGTACTGTTTGCAGTGGTCAATATGCTCTGCATGATATCGCAACTTAAACCGGGCATCCGCTTCTGCCCGTCTGGACACTGTGGGCTGAGCGTTTGATGAAGTCTGCAGATGGTCCGCTTGGCGGCCCAGTAATACCGCTTCATTCCCCAGCTCCTTGGCTTATAATTGGTGTTTTGGTGGCATCGTCCCACTCAGGGTGCCGCCAAAGTGACGGGAAATTGGGCCTTGTAGCTTTCATGACTGGACTTGGAGCTATTCTAATGAGGGCAAGAATGCTTTCTCAATTCCGCCAGAAATGGTTAAGAATTTAATTTCTTGTCAGTTGTTTGAGTGTGTGTTTGTGTGCGTGAGGACACTCACGGAGAGCTAGAGGGAGGGTGGGAAAGGAAGGAGGATGCAGCACCTGGCGTGTCATTGTGTCTCTTCCTGCACCTGACTGTAACCCTGTGTTTTTTGTTGGTTTTTTTTTTGGCTTTTTTTGTTTGTTTGGTTTTTTTTTAGTGATCTAGTCATGTTTACTGCAGTGCAGAGTGTATAACACAGATATGACATGTGCTGTTTGGTCAGCAGCACCGAGGCTGTAACATCCACTTGGTTCAAATAAGATATTGTGGAAAATCTTAATTTCCACTTTGCCCCACCCGTGCATAGACTGCCCCAGCACTGTCACATGCATACACCACTGCCACAGTGCTTATGCAACATGCTGTACACACTCCATCTTCCTCATGTTCATGACTTGGCTAAAACTGCAGGAATAGGGTAAGAAAGCTGCAGATTATTGTGGGGATACAGAATAACTTTGCTTTTCACAAGTAACAAAATCAAAGAGGCACATCTGCTTGTGCATTCTCTTTGATATGTCACAGGGTGATGCAAATTCAAGTGCACACCCCTTCATTGGCACAGAATGGCTCTGGGTCCCTCAGACCCTACAGGCAACCTTTCATTACCCAACTGCTGGCATGATTTAGCACCACGCGTCTGACACACACCTATGTCTGATTTTTATTCATTTTTTTTTTTTTGTTTCTGCTGCAATTATAATTGGTATCCATCTCTCAGGCTCCTGATTTGGCTGAGAAAATATGGCCTGCCTTTTCTTGTGTTTAAAGTGTCACAATGAGGAGGGACTTTAATTTACACTCTTTTTCACCCAGTCAGCATATGATCAAATGCCTCTGTGGGAAAGCTGTTGCTTGGGGGTGCCGTCGCTCCCTGTCTACTGCCAGGCAAAGCCAATGAAGCCCAAATGAATGGATAAAACCATTATAGTGGAACTGAACGCTTTCTCTTTGAAACCACTACACATTTAGGGCATTTTTTTCCCAATTAGTTAACTCTGTTATTTTTTAGCAATGCCTTGCCAAAAGCTCTGCCCCATTTTCAAAAATAGGCCACAAGATGCATCATCTGAGGTGGCAAGATGATTGTTCTGAATGCATTAAGCTATGAGAAAATGGTGCTAATAAAAGAAAACAAATAAACAATAAAAAAACAAAGCTGATTTGCATTTCAGCATTAGGGGAATCCAACATCATGATATAAACTGACAATAAGGCAAGGCATCTTCCGCACCCTGAAAGGGAATGTGAAATTGATCCATCTTTGTGTTTGTATGGATGTTTATACAAGCGCAGGGGGAGGGCTGGAAGAGATAATGTGTGTGTGGGTGTAGTGTTCAGTTAGTTTATGGGGAGGTCTGGAGAAAGGAGAGGAAGTTAAGAAAATGAAATAAATGTTTTTGGGGGGGTTTTTTGATTTCTTTCATAATGTACTGTATGGATGGCGTGGCAAGTGAGAGAAAAATGATTAGGGATGTTATTTTGAATGCTGTTTACATCCGTGTGAGTTATAGAGTTACAGGTTTGTTTGGTTTTTGTCATATTAGTCATTCATGGTCAGCAATGAAACCAAACAACACTGTTGTTCTCTTGAGGTATTAAATGAGAAATATGCAAAATCACAATACACCCTCTGGTTACATTACTGGTCCACTTTGCTAGTATTGGGTTCTACCCCCCTTTTTTCTTAACAACGTAAGCAGGATGTAGATTCAGCAAGGTGGTGGAAACAGCCACCAGAGATTTTTGGTTGATATTGAATTGATAGCGTCATCCATTTGGTGCAGATTTGTCAGCTGCTCCATGATACAGATGTCCTATTTCACCACTTTCCAAAGATGCTCATTGAATTGAGATGTTGTTTTTAAAGGCCATTTAAGTTAATTTAACTCACTATCGTGTTTAAGAAACTAGTTTGAGATGATTTAAACTTTGTGACACGATGTGTTATCCTGCTGGTCTCCAGAAGGGTACTCTGTAGTCATAAAAGGACAGACGTGGTAAGCAACAATACTCAGGTAGGCTGTGGCATTTAAATGATGTTCATGCCCAAAATGGGAAAACATGACACCACCACTATGACAGGATGGACCCGTGCTTAATGCCAAATCCTGATTCAATGATCTAGATGTCACAGGAGAAATCAAGGCAGTGTTTTTCCCGTCTTTTATTGACCAAATTTAGAGATACAGTCAAAAGTCTCAGATTCCTCTTCTTGGCTAACAGGAGTGGTACCTGGTGTGATCTTCTGCTGCTATAGCCCAGTGTGTTCCAAAGTTCAGAGTCTTGTGCATTCAGCGATGCTCTTCTGTATACCTTGGTTGTAATGAGTGGTTATTTGAGTTATTGTTACTTTCCTATCAATTAGAACCAGTCTGGCCATTCTGACCTCTCACATCAACATGGTGTTTTTGTCAAGATAGCTGCTGCTCACTAGATATTTGTTCTATTTTACAGACTATTCACTCTTTACTCCTAGAGATGTTAATATGGGAAAATCTCATTAGATCAGTAATTTCTAAAATATTCAGATTTATAATTATTAAATATTCTTATTTTGATGTTTTGATGATACACCGGTTCAGAATCTCTCATTTTCGTTCTTTCAGTTGAGATGTGGTGACTGGGATGACCCATAGACAGGGATGATAAGTTAATTCAAACCACTGTAATAGAATGTCCCCCAACAGCATAAAAGAGCCAACTACCCCCTCACTGTAGGCATGAAACATTGAAGGTTTTTTTCCTTGAATTCCTCACCTGTCAGAACAGGAGTCAGAACAGTGATGATTGATCAAGTTTTCATGAATATCTCCACGTCTACAAATTGTTTATGCTCGAAAAGGAGTAGGATGAAGTTTACACTTTTCCTGTTCCTACACCCTTATTTCAAATTCCATTATTTACAAATCAATATTCAGAATTCAACATTATATGATCCATACATTTTAACTATATACAATTCTACACTCATATATAATACACACATAAAACAATTTAAGCTTGTAAACCAAAACAACAGCAAACTACATTTTTACATAAACTAAGCATAACTGGCAAAATCTGAGCTCCTTCAAAATAATCTCACAAAGCTCAGAGATTTTGCCATAATGATGATAATGATGCATGCAAGAAGTCACTGATTTACCTCAACTGAAGGAGGTAAACAGGAGGTGTTCTTGCCACTTATTTCACATAGTGACCTCGGGATTGCCACTGCACACAGGGTTTGTGGTTAAATACACTGGTGTCACCCGTTTAGTGGTTCATGGTTCTATGTATTTTGGTTGCAACCTTTAGTTTCATCACAAACGGATGTTTCATTCAAAGTAAATGAAATTTCAACATTCACCTTTTCAGCCAGATGCATATTTAAATGTCTTAGCAAAATATACTGTTAACTTTTTAATAATAGGTATTTAAATCATGTTGAAAAGACTTTTAATCTCTCTAATTATGACTAAAATTGAGTTGTTCTCTTCATGTAACGCACTGCTGGGTGATGTAATGACATCTTTGGCAGAGTTTTTGAATTAAAATAATAACAAGATTTCCCATGCAATTATAAATTTCTATAAGATCTGAGTTTGTGAAACGTTACAATAGATCAATTTTATCATACAGTTTCTCAACGTCAAAGGATAAAGATGTCAAAGTTTTATGCTACGGAGCTCGGTTGTATTAATGCCTTAGTTACAGTGACAGATTCCAGCAGGCTATCTGAAAGTGGATCTGCGATGTTCACTGCATCCTGATGAGCGTGCTCCTTGAGGGGCTTCTTTTAATTGGCCGCGCCCTTCAAGTAGATCTGCATTTGTTTATACAGTACATGCACACACACATTCAGACTCCCACTGATGCGCACACGGGCATGCTGGCCTAAGATATCCTTGGAACCATCCGCTCTAGGTTATCCCAGTCTCACAGCCTTTCACTTCTAATCAGAAAGACAGAGAAACTAAGTGGATAAATGAGCAAAATTCTATTTGTTTATACAGAGGAAGCTAATGGGCAAAAATATAAAAAAAGCAGTTGAAATGAAATACACTATTCCCCCAGATTACCAGTTCTTAATCCTCTCTGTGGGTTATTATTGTACTGTCAGAATATTTGGAGAGAGAACCAGCAGGAGAAATGCAGTAGTTTTTAACCCCCACTCCCTACAAGTCTTTTTTTTCACATAACAAAAAATAAATTAAAGTGTTGGCCCTTGTCTTGAAGATGGTGTGGGGGAAGAAGGAGGGCCAAATGAATTAATGTTATGCGTGTATATGGTGTTGACGCAGGTGGAGTCTTTATGAAGGGATTTAGTTACATCTTTTTACAAAAAATAGAAATCCACTTTGACACCGTATTATAATCCTTTCAAGGTGCCTACGCATAACAGAGCAGATCACACCTTCCACTTTTACTTTACACAACACTTTATAAAATGACAAGTGAAATTTGCACACAATATTCAGTTGTGTTGACCCAGCAGTGATACATACTGATGGGAACTCTTTTTTCCTAAAGATTATATGGATGAAGGTCCTAGTATGCACAAACTGAGCTGCCTAATTTGTTGAACACAATGCCCATCTCACTCTGCTGCAGTGTCATCTTTCATTCTGTGGTGTCACAGTTGTTTTCGCTGCATCTTTGGAACACACAGTGCCCACTTTTCTGTTTGTGTACTGATGAAAGTTGCATGGATGCGCTAATCCTATTGCAGATGCGAAAGGGTGCGATGAGCTGCTTGAACGTCAGTGACGCTGATTATACCACAATGGGGAGGCTGACTGATGGCCTAGTAAATTGTTAATTAGACAGAGCAGAAGCCGCTCTTAAATTAGACGCATGAATGGAGCCGTTGTCAGCCTTATAAGTCAACCCTGCTCTGCTCCTTTTCTTGCAGGCTACAGTGACATTCAGATAAAGCAGCTGGTTGATCCAAGATGTGAGCAGTGTAAGGCGAAGGGTTAGCATAACAGATCAACACCATAGTGCATATATAGCTAGAATCAGGGTTTTCAGGTTCAATTTTTGAATATCATGGTTTTGAGCTGTAAAAATAACTACAAGGATTGGAGATATAAGTAAAAACATGATAAATCCTATGGCGAGTGATTCCTGCATGCCCAGGTATTGCTAAAGGACAAATTCCAGCTCCTATAGATCAACAGCTGAGAGCTTAATTGCTGCAGAAAAGGAGTTCTATCAGTAGGTATCTTTAGTAAAAACAAACCGACATATAATTAGTAATATTGTGCTTGCATATATGATATGCAATCTGCACACATTCATTACTGGCTGATGTGCATATTCTACAGCAGGACTATAAAATGTAAATGTAAACTCAGTTTTACGATGTAAAAGTTTTAGAGAGAGAAGAGGAACTTCCGATTTCTTTTATCCTGAAAGAATAGCTACATTCTTATTTATCACCATATTCATTTCATAAGCGAGGTCCTTAAATTACCCCTCATTATCCTGATCGAGTCAGCCTGTGTTTGTCATTAGATTGCAAACTTAACAGATGGGAGCTGGTGTTTTGATGCAGTCTTACTGAATGTCTGGTACCACATTGTTGAGATGCTTAAGCCAGCGGGGTCACCTTTCTCTCCCTTTATGCATTGTTGGATTTTGTTCTTCCTTTATTTATCTTCATTCAAAGCAAAGTTCTTAACAATCACTCCAGGGTGTTGTATGTGAAGGACACATACTTTATGTTGAAGACTGCATATATTACCTTTCTAAGGTGTTTTTTAGCAGTAAATACGCACCCTGAGTTGACAGATAGATAGATAGATAGATAGATAGATAGATAGATAGATAGATAGATAGATAGATAGATAGATAGATAGATAGATAGATAGATAGATAGATAGATAGATAGATAGATACTTCTGTTTGAGATAGTGGTAGAACAAAGGCTTTCAGAAATTCTGTGACATATTATTCTTTACCTTATATTGCAAAACCTTCACAACAGCAATGCGTCTGCCTGTGAGCTTGGTAGTTCACCACTGAAATATGTATTGGGAGCCCTTCAAAAGAAATAGGTCATTACTCCCCGACTCAGGGGAAATTGATCTGTTATAGATGTGAAAGCTCATTCTGTAGGTGCTAAACATATATAATGTGTACCTGTTCTGGCAGCTTTATACAAGAATTCCACAGTTTGTTTGTTTTTTTTTCGCGTCTGATAACTTTCTTTCATACACAAATCGGTGTCCTCAATGTCTGGTGGGAGTGAAAGGATTTGTAGAGCAGGAAATGCATAATCCTGCAACTGCGGCAGAAGGAAAGAGTTTCTAAACATACTCACAAGCATAACAGTGGAATCAATGAAGATCCCACTCATCTGCTCCAAGAAGAGTACCCTATAACCTTCACTTAGAAAGAACAACACCACTCTTTATCTGCATGTAATTGAACAGGGCTGACCTCACAAAGCAAACCAAAGTATGATGGAGAGGCACCCCTCTCCAAGCTAAGATGTAAGGTCTGTGTTGAAGAATGTTGACAAAGATTTAGGTTTTGCTCTCAAGTCATTTTAAGTCCAAAGTAGATTATTCTTATTAAAATGCAAATCTTACAAGTGTGCTTCACTTAATCTTTTGTTGTTTAGCATGTGTGCTGAATACATATACCTTCCTATTCCCTTACCTTACGTCTTTCTTTTACTTTTACTTTCTCCCACTTTTCTCGCAGTGTCTTGGTCATTCTTCTGTCTCTACCTCGATGTCTTTACCGCATACACATTGTGGCGTATATTTCTGTCTACACTCTCAGGTGTAAATGCTGATTATCTCGTGTAGATATCAGGCCATGGCAAATTAAATGTGACCGCAGCTGGCCTGCCAGGACATCCATTATAATGATATCTGTAATCTGCTGGGTTCAGGGGAAGCGGTGTCAAGGGGTTGGAAGATAGTGGGATGATGATGGAGGGGGATTCAGTATGGTTCCAATGGCTGGCAGGAAAATAGAGCACATGGATTTCCACCACTGATGAGGTTCAAATTGACCATATGTCATCCATGGGTTTTAAATCCTACGATCAGAATAGCATCCAAGCCTGTAAACACACCGTAAGCTGAGGTTGTGTACAGTATGTTGAATTCATTATACTCCTTTATTTTGTCTACTTGTACCATCTAATATATAAATAAATTGTGGTTTCAACCTTTAACTTTTGAATTTTCTGTCATATCGGTCAAGAGTGTATGGAGCTCTTTGTTTAACCAAGTGGTCCAAATCCTGATAACTTATTGGTTCCTTAGATTATATAAAATACAGCATAAAATCTGCATTCTCTGACAGTCAATAGGGAGCAATACCTAGGGCTGAAAAATAACCAAAAATCTATAAATATCTAAACGTAAACTTCCCTAATGACCTATGATCTCAGTTTCTAATTTCAAGCCTAAGTTAATTCAACATGATGGTTATTTAGTAAATAGATGATAAAACAGGTTATGCCTTAGGGCAGCGGTCCCCAACCCCCGGGCCTCGGACCGGTACCGGGCCGCGAGAGTTGAGGCTCAGGTGTGAAATGTATGGTTTTCAGGGTTTTTATCGGTTTTCAGCGTTATTTTGTTATCGTTTTTATCGCTAACTTTTTTTCCTGGGTCTTTTCACATGTGTTATGAATAAATCTTCTTTTTTTTCAGTACCGGTACTAGTTTTATTTTGTTGTATTTATCCACGACACCTTAAAGACCGGTCCGTGAAAATATTGTCGGGCATAAACCGGTCCGTGGCGCAAAAAAGGTTGGGGACAGCTGCCTTAGGGCATTTCCACTTTGTGACTGAAAAATTGGTAACATCACGAAATTGCCTAACTGGAGTCCAAAAATCAATTGCTTTAAGTAAGTAAATTCATTTTTATGTACATACCATTATTTATTCCAGTTAGAGCTGCTGATAAAATGAAAAAACAAATAAACAAAAAATCCCAAACAAGCACATTTTTTAAAGATTTTAGGACCTGCAAATATTTTCTCTCTACTATATTATCAGTCAGTGAGTTTCCGAATGGAAATTTATCCATTTGAAGGTATTCCTGTTGATCATACTTGGGCACTGTGCAAAATTGAAATAACAGTATTTAAATCCCGCAGTGTTGCATTTTGACACAACTCTAAGTGTAGAATAGAGATTAGATAAGTGTTAAAAAAAAAAAGCATGGAGTCCTTTGACATTGAGCATCAGACAGCCCAAAGCAAGAATTGATTTGATGAGCGAAACAGAGATATGTCACTTTTGCGGTCACATCAGCTTGGCTGGCTTTCCAAACCCTCTAATCTAAAATGGTGCATGTTTTCACATGCCTGTACATGTTCCCAGCAAAGCCTATCATCACAGCAATTATTCCGGGGGGAGAGATGAGAACTGCCAACACTCAATCTCCGAGCTGTAAACAAATTATGCCGAGGGGTCTTGATGATGGCTGTGTGAGAAACAAAATAGTCTAAAACCGATCTTGATGGT
This sequence comes from Astatotilapia calliptera, assembly GCF_964374335.1. NCBI lineage: Eukaryota > Metazoa > Chordata > Actinopteri > Cichliformes > Cichlidae > Astatotilapia > Astatotilapia calliptera. Next base: position 32,240,909 of record NC_137433.1, on the reverse strand, counting down.
CCCACTGTGCCATCTTGGGTCTTCAACCAGCAAGAGTGTGCCATCGCTAGAAGGAAACTGGCTGGTTATAGCACTGCCTTCGGAGGTATGGAGTATCTGTGTAGCATTTTTTTTTTACAATGTATTTTGCATCACTATCAGAAGTACAGCGCCCACTCCACTTGCTTGGATAATGAGTTTTGACAGATCAGTCCTTTCCTTTGTTAACATAAATCAAAGCTTGAAATTTGCACCTAGCACTTTCAAGAAGTAATTAATAGATATACAAATTGCTGTATGCGTCCTTAAACATAATTTATTTTGACACAATGGCAATGAGTCTGCGAAGGCTCACATCATTTTATAATTAGTTAAACAGGTGGTGCCTTGTATTTTGACCTGTCATGTTTAAGCTCTTTTGTCATGTGGAATTTTCTGGTTTTCAATAAATCTTCCTGTGGTTTTGCTATAGGTAATTGACAAGTTATGTTTTCTCCCCCTCCAAAGCTCCCTAGGAAGGCATTAGCATATTGAGTTTCGTGCCTGACTATGAAGTGATTCCCACCATGCCTTTAAAAGGCATCGCATGAACAGGCAGCACATTATACCAAAGAGAAATATGAGACAAGAGAGAGAGCATGCTCTTCCTCCACTTTTTCTCTCAGCTCATACACACTTTAGCAATACAAGTTCAACACCTGCACACATACAGCACATACTTGCACGGACACATGTTTGCTGCTTGAATCCCCCCTCCCGCCCCCATTACTTGCTGATTCATACAAGGTTTAGCAAACGGACCATATTTTCGGGAAGGGTGAGTGGTACATGTTACATTTACATTTCCCACAGTTAACTCTGGAGAAAAAGCCATGAAATAGTTTCACCTTCCTCTCCAAGTTAAAGACACCTGAGCCGTTCCGTGGTTTTTCCTTTGTTTATTGTTGTTTACTCTACCGTAACACAGAAATTAGAGCTGGAAACTCTATAGACTCCATCAGCAGTTCACAATCACTCAGGATTTATAATACTTGGCTACTGGAAATGCACAGAAATTAAAGTGCTGTAGTACTTTCCGAAAGTCAATATCACAGTTAAAATCTAATGTCAACAGCCCACAGTGTCACAAAATACATTATTGAGCAAGCTAAATACATTATTTCTAAGTGCATGCAGTGTTGTTGTTTTCTTTTAAAGCTTAAGAGTGGGACTTTTCCATTTCACACATTCATATTAATGAATGTTCTTTACATTTAAAGCATTGCACAATTAGTACACACAATGCTGATTGAGTCTGTCAGCACCAATAAATCACTAAAATTTCTCATGCTCAGTCTAAAAAAGAAAGTAACAGATAACAAAGACAAATGTGGGCTTTCCTCATTATAAAAACACTTTATTAGCATTTGTTTAGAACTCACACTGCCAGAAGGTGCAGAAGGGGGGGATAAAAAATTCCAAACTTTTAGGATGTCAAGATGCTTTTCAGGGTTTTCACTCACATTAACATGAAGAAAAAAAGAGACGTACTCTTAAGCAGGAATTATACTTTCCATGTCCGCGGGGGTCTGCCCAGGTCCTAGTTACATAAGTTTAGCCAACAGACAGTGCAAGGGTTTGTGTAGATGTCCACGTGCCTGCCTTTTTTTTTTGTGATCTCACTTACTTGAATTGCATTACAGTTCCCAGTTACACATGCTCCCTAGGCAGCTGACTTCCACCAGACACCAAAGAAGTATAACAGGAATGAATGCCTGGCTGTCGAATTTTCACCTGTCCATGTCCAAAATGGAATATTATCTAGGCTTTGCGTCAAATGCAGTTATCCTTTCTGTAAATATATTCTTCTGGAAAACTGAGATGTTTTTTACATTAAACGTAATGCACTACATTAGATAAAAATAACAGTGTGAATTAAAACAATGAATGCAACAACAGAATAAAGCTGTGAATAGTTTTTTCTATTGAAGTGTTTTAGTGGGGGGGGGGGGATCATAGCTATGTGCCCTCATAATAACATGTGTCCTGCTACATTTGTGATTAGTTCCTTTGTGAGATTTTTTAGTCTCTCTTGCATTTAAATAAATAAATAAATAATTTGTCAGTTCATGTAAATTACTCTTCATACTTCATACTAGCAGCTTTTTATTATCGCACAGGAAACTAGGTATTTAGCTTTGGTCTTCCAGGTTTTATGTTGAGCCTATCCCAGCTACCATAGGGCGAGAGTTAGGGTATTCCCTGGACTTTTTGCCAGTATGCATGCATAGCTAACACAGACAGTCACAAATACAGCCCACATGTACAGCCAATTTAGAATCACCAATGGATATAATCCCACTAACTGCCTGTCTTTTTGACTTTGGGAGGAAACCAGAGTTCCTGGAAAGAACCCACATACACACAGGGGGAATTAAATTTCAATTCAGTTCAGTTTTACTTATATAGCGCCAAATCACAACAACAGTTGCCTCAAGGTGCTTTATATTGTAAGGTAAAGGCCCTACAATAATACCAAACAAGCATACTCCACACAGAAAGGCCCCAGCCAAATGATGCATTCTAACTCAGAATCATCTTGTTGTGCTGCGCTAATCACCGTACTACCCAATAGAAGTAATCTGAACACTTTTTATTCATATAGCACAAATTCAAGTTAACTCAGGGCATTTTGAAGCATTATAATACTTTACATAATTATAAAGGAACCCAACTATTCCCTTTGAGCAAGCTCTTGACAACAGATTAATAAGTAGAGACCTCCATCAGACCAAGACTGAGGTAGGGTGGCCATCTATCTTGATTGGCGGGGTAAGCGGAAAGCAAAGAGAGAAATGATGAGCACAAGCAAATTATTAAAAAATCAAATAGTAACCATCCCCAGATTGGGGAGGCCTATAACTGCAGATTAGGAACATGCAGCTTCAGAGCCAGACACACTTACAGAAAGTTACAAGGAGACAGAGGAAAGCACTACAGAAGAGTTAATAACATGCAATAGTGGCGATTAAGGGTTTTTATATAGGTTCAATAAGAAAGATCTATTCTGTCATATCTATCTCCATTCCTTTTTGTAATATTGACCATTTTTGCTGCTGTTTTTTAACTCCCATTTTTCCATTTAAATGAGGTTGAATTAACCTCATTGAAAATGTCAACATTATACCAGGTATTGAGCAATCTATCTGCCCTTGTTCTCTCAGCCCATCAGCTAGGCCCTAGTCTCTGTTAAATTCATTGTTATCTGTCGTGCTCCCTTTTGAGCCATCTGTCATGCAACCTCGCTGTAATGTTGAGAAGATACATTTCATAGTATGTTCTTTTCTTCCCAGTCATGTTACGCAGCTATATTTTTGGTAAACCAGAGATATTTGATCTACTATCTACTAAACTCTTGAATACTGGAATATTATTTCACATCGATGGCAGATTTTCCAGTCTTCAGCAGCTAGTAGTTAGTATTATTAATCTAGCTCGTAGTCTGCATTGTCAGTTCTCAGTTCATTCTCAGATTCTATCAGTCTCCAGTCCTGCAAGAGCCCAGCAGTTGTGTTGAACTTGCTCAGAGTTCCCAAACTAGGTTTCTTATCATCAAAAAAGACTGAAAAATTCACCCCAGCCAAAGCACAAATGCAAAAGTATGAACCACCCAACCCTACCCTACCCTTGCCCTTCCACCAATAAAGCTGGCATGGCACCATCTCTCTACGCTGTAATGGCATCTGCCCCACTCATCTGGTGATTCTTATGTATGATGTATGATTTCTAAAACATTTCAATAATAAAGGGCGTTCTGTCTTATCTTTCAATGTTATCATTTTTAAACTCTATCTCAGACCTTTTATCGCCATTTAATCACAGTTTGTCCAAATCTTAGTTTATCAGTATTCAGGCTGCTCCATCAGAATCGGTGCTGCTACTTTAGCAGCTACACAGGAAATGTTATCCTAATCTCTTAAACATCTGGGTCACTGCTGGTCATCTGTTGCTAACATTTCATGACTCCTGATTCTGATATCAGCCTCTAATCACAAGATCTTTCAGGTCTTAAGATTCTTGGGGTAAGATCAGCATATGTTTAGTTTATTGTTCACATTTGTCTATTTTCATCATATTTATTTTTGTTTGGTTCACCTGTTTCTCGCTGTCTTACAATCCTTTAATGACAAACCAGTTACAGTCTCTCGTTCTTCTATCTTCTGACAACCTCTGGGCAAAGGCTGTCATTTCTTTTTCTCTGGCCTCTGACAGTCAATCAGAAAGCTTCATTTTTCACCCTCTGCCTCCTGACATCCTCTAACCAATCAATGGCCTCTTTTCTAGCCTCCAATGGCCACCAGCCAATTAAAGGCTCTAATTTCTCGCTTTCTTTGACCTTAAACAGCCTCTGGATGATCAAAGGCTCTATTTTTTTTTCTTTCTGGTTTCCAACATCTTCAAGCCAATCAAATGCCCTCATTCTCTCTCTGGCTTCTTTTCAATCAAAGGCTCTTATTTCGTTCTTTCTCTGTCCTCCAATGACTGCCAACCAATCAGAAGCCTACGTTCTTCCACTCTCTCTCTCTTTCTTTAGCAGCCTCTAGCCAATCAACGACTCCCAGTCCTCTCCCTGTGACCTAGTCAGCTAGCCTTCTTTGCAAGATTTCATCTTCGCTGTCTTTAATCTATTTCTGACTTCTTCTCTCATCATAATTGTAACTGTTCTTTATCTGTCATTTTTCTTGACTTTGCCTGTTTCATATCTTTTCTACTCTGGAGATGAGATTTCCATGCTATGTTAAGACTGCCCCTGCTGTTCTCTTTTAGGTCCCGTTATAATCCCCTACCTTCTTCTGGGATTGTACACTATGATCTATCAAATTGTCAGTAATACTTAAAATTTTGAATCTTCACATTTTTGCTGTTAATATTGCTCTTTTATTCCAAATGAGCCCCCTTTGCTGAAATTAAGTTTTTATGTATCTTAATTGAGGAAGACCTGTACTCTCACATATGTCTTGGTCATATCTAAAATGCTTCATGGCTTTTTCTCCAATACCTCTCTTTTCCCACAAATTTGAATTGAGCTTTAAATTTTAATGTCACTACTTGTATCCAAAAAACAAATCTATCTGTGAGCTCTGAGCCAATCAGCCCCTTCTCCCACTCAATGCTCCTCCTTATTTCCACCTTATCAATTGTCAAATGTGCGCTGTCCAAGTCTCCATCAGCCATCTGCTTACTCTGCTCCACCACCCCCGTTTGTTTTACTCTCGGGGTTCCAGTCTCCATTGCCTATCTTCATCTGGGATTTGACTGCAGGATGTCACTTCTCATTGAAGTATAAAATTTTGCATGCTCATATTTTTAAGCGAGGAAGGGAGGTGGGAAACAAGTTATGAGTAAATGTAAATGAACAGCCAAATTTAATGTAGGGACACTATTCCCTTAAAGACTCATAAACAGGTAAGAGAGCAAGTATACGTTCATAAATTTTTTGGAGGTCAATTGTAGCATCACAGCATTTCCTGATGACAAATTCTATCCACACACAACATTATCATAGAGCACATTTTATTTCAAAAGCCATAGCATCATGCATTAGAAACCATAAACAGCCATTAGCTTTTTCCAGTGTGAAAGCACTGCACCTCACCACTGGCTAGGCAAGGCATTACTCAGCAAATGGAAACTGGAGACTGGAAACTTTATTGCAGATGAGTGGATGAAAGGAGAAATAGTTTACTGACATGAACTTTATGGGGCTCTTTTCTTCAAGGCTGCCTCGTTTACTGAATCTGTAGGGTTTTTACAGGGAAGAGCTTTCATTGGGCAAATATTGTCAAGCAAAGCTGAAATTATGTTGACATGTTTGAGTTGGCAGTGTTACTTTAGATATCTTTCTCTCTTGAAATACTGAAAATATAGGCTCTTATTAGGTTTTGTTCAATTCTTACACTTCTGCTAAACGACCTGTTTTTTGTCTTTCACATCATTCCAAGGATATGTTTACTTAATAATTACATGAAGATAGCTCCTTTTTTTCTCTTGATAACAGACCCTTTCAATGTTTCATCTGCTCCAGTAAAAACTTCCACATTATGTAAGTGACATTGAAACAGCTCTTCTGCAATGATTTCTCTGCCAGTACAGGAACACACTAATTGTCGTTTTCATATCAGTTCAGTGATTGAGCGCTGTCAGTATGTGATTTTTTTTTTAACCTTACAATGGGTTTATCCAGCCCACTGACATTACTATGCAAACTATCCTCCTGTGCACCACCTTCTCAGTGAGATAAAGTTGGAGCCGTGCATACTGGGACTATATTACATTATCGACTCCTTATCCACTTAACAGGAGAATCAACTCCGTTTACAACTAATTAAAGTCATTAAAGGGGGCACACAATAATGCATTTTTGCTCAGATAACAGAAGTACGGGTGGCAGTGGCAGCTGGGCTCATTCTACCAGCAGGTCAAGATGAGAACAATTAACTGCATATTAAAGTCGCAGTGTGACATGTTTGAGACAAGTGAAGATGGTGAATTCGGTACAAAGTGCTGATATGGGTGTCATCAAAACTGTAACTGATTGCTTCTCTACTTAGCACCTTTTAGCTCAAAAGCCCTATGTTAGGATCCATTAAAGAGATTCTATATCTGTAAAGAAACAGCATTAAATGTTTTGCCAATCACAGTATAAGATTTGTGGCTCACTGTGTAACGTCAGTGTTAGTTAATTTCCAAGCATTCGCAGACATACTTTTTGAACACTCAGATACTACTGCTGCTTTTGTAGCAGTACTTTAGAGCACAAATAGCTCTTGGGACAAATTATAGGTTACATCATTAACATTTACATAAAAATGCTTGGCAAGTTTTACCATGCATTATATGTTTCTACTTTATAACATTTTCATTATCTACAATTCTAATGGAGGCTTATGCAGGTTAAATGCATGAAAGGCTTGCATAATAGCTTTGACTGTCCACAGACAGATGCTACTTTTCAGACATTACAACAGCCTACAGCCTATGGGCAAAAAGTGTTCCATATAACCTACTTTAAATATACAGTACATATTCCCATCATAAAAAACTGTGGTGAAGGTCAACATTTTTTAAGATCCAGGGGGAAAGGTAGAGTATGTATTACATACATTACATAGGTAAATATTCAGCGTCCAGATGTCGATTAAAAAGACAAAACAAAGCCTGGTTTCTAACATAAGGAGCAAGATGAAAGGAGAGGCTTTAAGAGTTCCTCCACCTAAGGTAAGCTGTTACAAAGCTGAGTCTGCAGTTATCTCATATCCACTGTGCTCAATACAGGAAGAGAGGAAAGGGAAGAGAAAATAAGGGCTCGGCATTCTGTTGCCAGATTGACTCCATCTTCAAAGAGATATTAACATAGCACCAGTTTCCTTTTATCATCCTTTAATTTCAATGATGCCAACCCAAATTAACATGACTGAAGCTCAAAATATCACAAACACAAACGATGGAGAGTAAGATTAGGAATAACAAAGAGAAAGGTATGCATTTTGAAGACAGTGATCTGCCTGCCAAACAGTGTCTTACTCCATCACTGAGCAATCCTAGGTCATATTGTCTGAAATTCTTCATTTCGTTGACCTAGTCATGTCAAATGATGTTTCTATGATGACATATGAACTATTATTGGGCAAATACATTTGTATTAGTAAATTCCAAAGGTTCTAGTTTTTCTTTAATAGGATACCCTGGTGACAGTACTGTTTTATTGGTGAGGAAAATGTGCTACAAAAACACTCCAAGTAACTGCTGTAATGACTGTTTTCCATGTCGGGGACATAGACTACAGTCTTGCAGCTGTTCTCTACGCAGTTTGTTGAAAAATTATCTTCTGATGAGGCAATGTTTCATTCCAAATGTGGTGTGGAAATTAAAAAAGAATTAAGCAACTTGTTTGGAATACCAAATAGAGATTTAAAGAAAATTGAAATAAATTAGTGCAGGCTTCCTATAGGCTGCTTAGATCAGTGGAGAAAAGGAAATACCTTATTCTGCATCAACTTTCATTTCACATGAAAACATGTCTGCGAGACAAACAATCTCACTATCACTCCCACTCCTTATATATTTAATTGGCCTTATGTGTCTTGGAAAATGTCCTTGAACATTCTGCTCTGTTTGCATCTCAAAACTTGCAGTAAATTTTAAACATGTCATCTCAGCAGGACCAGTTGTCCTCCTTCCTTCACTGCGGAGCTACCCAGCAGCATAATGTTAGAGATCGAGTGCTACAGCAGCTTCCTAAGCCTCTCAAAAGAAGATTTCGGCTGCTCTTTCCCCATGCTACATTGCTGTCGCAGACATTGCATGTTTAAGATAAAAACAGGGAATAGAGGATCTTGGAAGATGATGTAGTAGGGCTGGCAATGGCACAGAAGATCAGACTGCAGTGGAGAACTCTGGGAACTGAGTAAGACAGAGTGAGGAAAAGCATGCATACTAATATAGCCCTCAGCATTCTTGTCTCTCTTTCACTACTTTGCATAGAGGTCTTTACTTCAACTTTATATTTCATGGCTTTCATTTAATGATGCCTCCTACACTATATTCCTCCTTTTGTATAACTTCCCCACTGAAGCAGTCATGAATCACAGAGCTGAGGCTTTTTTCCATTCTATGTCATCAATATGTCATCCTAATTCATATACAACTACCTATACCATAGTGTCAACCTGACAGAGATGTTGGTACTGCATAGAAGTAATTTACCTGAGGTATAATGTGGGTAATAACTGACACAGCATATTGGCTAGGGTAATTAACTAAGAAATGATGGTAGTCACAAGATAAATGACAGTGTGTCTGTGGTATTTCTATCATTAGTTGCATACTGTACTAGAGTGACAGTCTGAGAATGTGCTTAGCGTGGCTTATCTATCTGAGAAATGATGATGAAAGCAGATGAAAGTGATGGACGCTGGGTTTTCTGTCAGCTTGAAGGATAATGATGTAAAGTTCAAATGCTCCTGGTCATATATAGGCTTAGAATTTTTAGATAGTCTAGTTTTTTTAGTAATGCCAATATTATCCACCCAGCCATTTTTAGCCACACTGGAACTAAAATGAGATTCCCAGACCTCCCTGTCCCCGGGTACCTCCTCCTCCAGTTCTTCCAGGGGAATACTAAGGCCTTCCAACACTAGAAAAAGGAAGTTGAGCATGCATTGTATTATGTGTCCAACTTCTAGTTGGACACATAATACATCACTTAAGATGTATCCAATAGGCTTTATGGTCAAATACTCGAACGACCATAGCTAACAGCTTTAAGTGTGGAGAAATATTGAAAGCGCTGTCTCTAGATGACTGCACTCCTTATCTTATCTCTAAGTTTGAGCCCAGACACTTTCAGAGGAAGCTCATTTTTGACGCTTGTATCTATGATCTCATACTTTCTGTCACTAACAGCAGCCTGTGACCAAAGGTGAGGTTAGCAAAGCAAAGAAAACAGTAAACTGATTACTGTCAAATGATGTTTCTATCATCCCATATGAACTATTATTGGGCAAATACTTTGGTTTTAGTAAATTCCAGAGGTTCTAGTTTTTTTTAATAGGATACCCTGGTGACCATACTATTTTATTTGTGAGGAAAATGTGCTACAAAAACACTCCAAGTAACTGCTGTAATGACTGTTTTCCATGTCGGGGACATAGACTACAGTCTTGCAGCTGTTCTCTACACAGTGTGTTGAATAATTATCTTCTGATGAGGCAATGTTTCATTCCAAATGTGGTGTGGAAATTAAAAAAGACTTAAGCAACTTGTTTGGAAGAGATTTTAAAGAAAATTGAAATACAGCTTTATGTGTGGAAAAACATTGAAAGAGCTGTCTCTAGATGACTGCACTCCTTATCTTATCTCTAAGTTTGAGCCCAGACACTTTCAGAGGAAGCTCATTTTTGACGCTTGTATCTATGATCTTATACTTTCTGTCACTAACAGCAGCCTGTGACCAAATGTGAGGTTAGCAAAGCAAAGAAAACAGTAAACTGTTAGCTGTCAAATGATGTTTCTATGATGAACTGACAGCTCTTCTTTATGTTTAGTGTGTCAGTCTTCCATACTACTCTTCTCCCACTTGAGACAAGAACTCTTCCCCAATCCAAAATGGATAATAGATAATAGAGCAATATTATAATATTTCGGTCAAAAACAAAAACAAAAACAAAAACACCCATCACAATATTTAGAGTAAAAACCTTGAAAAAACCCCCACTAGAATTGGCAAACGTAAAATATACAGTAAGGAACTTCTAACCTAGCACTATAGCTGTAGCCTATCGCTTTTTATAGCTGTTTAAGTTTTAAATAAAAAAGTTGTTTTCAGCTGTCGATGCCATTCTATATGATATTATTATATAAACTGCAGTTTTGGCCATCGATCTTTAATAGTAACATGTTAATACATATAATAATAATTTTGTAATTCATATTTTTTTATTTCATAATTTTGTTTTTTAAACAGACAAAATGAATAAAAAAAATATATACACTTTTGTAGAGCCCACGGTGTCCTTTTTGGCGATTAACAGGTAAAAGCTGAACTATATAAATATAGTTCTGTTATTAAGGAAAGATGTAGACTCTTCAAAAATTTGTTTATAATTAGTGTGCCATTGCTCATAATGGTTCATATGTTTCTAATTACTCAAATTCAGCCTGTAACAAATGTATTTTGAAAGCCAACTAGAAATAATCCCGATGACAACATTTGTCAGTTTTCCTTAGAGTTTGGAGCAAATCCAGTTCAACTGTTTGGACACGCTGAGTCGTTTCTCAATTTGGTATCAAATGCCCATCTGGAGGATAATCAACATCAAATTGTTAAGCATACACACAAATTCCATAGACAAGATAACAGTAACATTTAATAATTTGCCTCGTTAACAATCAGTTACTTTCACTTTCTTTAGCGATTCTTCAGTGTATATGATTTGTTATATTGCGTTCTAATGACTAATACGCTCTAGTAAAAGCAAAATTAGTGGAATGCACCTTTATGTTCAGAAGATTCACTTCTTTTTGACACACCTTTCAGGACTCACTGATGAGGAGTCCCATTAAGTATTAAGTATTCTCTTGGCTCTCAGAGGAGGCGGACGCACTTTTTCTCCTCTCCCTTATCTTCCCTGCTTATGTCCTTGTCTAGTCTCGTGTTATTTGTATTACTTCTCCCTGGAACACTCTCTCACAGTCTGTTTCTAAAACCTAAAGAGAATTATGGATTTGATCAACTGGTCTCTGAATGCTATTGACACCCTTTTCTCAACGAGAAGTCTGAGAGTGCCCTGGAGGTACTTTCCCTGCCGGATACACGATGGACGGGTGGCAGAGGATCGTGTGCCTGGCGGGACTGTCGATCGAGGACGCTGAAGATATCTACCTATTCGGAACCATGATAACAGGGTTCTTGCTGATCGGAGCTGGCTTGGCCCTGGCTTATCGGAGAATTAAGACAGCGGAACCGGCTGTTCAACCCCCCCCCCCCCCCCCAAGGCTGCCCGCTGGGATTGAAACGATGGGACGAGGCACGACTTCTCAGAACGGGCTCATTGAAAGCAGCATGGTTAAGACCTTGGAGATGCTTACAGCTGCTGTGAATACTCAGAATAACACCTCTGAATGTATATTGGGTTACATCAAGGAGAGGCCTGCTCAAAATAACACCTTTGAGCGAAAGTTGGATTACATCGTAGAACAGCTCACTGTGAGGTCTCAGAATCGGCTCTCTGAGCAAAAGAATGACAATACCACGGAACGCAAGTTTGATAACATCATGGGAAAGCTCGGGGTTCTCCAACGGGAGATTGAGAGACCAGTGTCAGAGTGTTAAAGAACAGCTTTGAAATTCTCATGAGTTGTTGCAAAAGAAAAATTACCATCATAATCCGGCTACCCCTTCGGCTCCAGCTGTGGGCTCAAGGCTGGAGCCGAACAAAAACTCCCTGATAACGACTGTGTTGAGTCTGTTCCTTCCCATTCCATGCAAGGCCACCTGGGTTGGCTGGAAGACTGTTTACTCAGCCTGGCAGGGCAAAGGACACCGTCTCAGCTGAACTATGGACACGCACACACATACATATACTGATACTGATAAGCACTCACTGACGCATCACCCTCCCTACCCCGGATCCAACGCCACCTCCAACGCTTACCTCCCCTCTGATGTGGACATCGGGTCAGCTGGAGGCGCAGTCGAAGATTGCAGCGCTCCCAGATCAGATGTACACACTGGAACACTTCCCCATGTTGCCTGTCCGTGTTTATTGTGCTATGGTGTGTTGATATCTGTGCATTCCTGTATTATCCTTCTGTGTTACACATTTCGATGTTTTTTTTTCCTTGCTACCTAGCTTGACCTGTCTCCCCAATGTGATGTTTGTGTATTGTATGTACGGGCGGCAAGTTCTGTCATCTCGGTTGGGGGCAAAAGACCTGCAACTGACAAATAAAGGCTATCTCATCTCATCATCTCATCCCATTAAAGCACTGAGTAAAACAGCAGTACTGTACTATGTTTACTTGTAACTTTCATATTAAAATGCTTTGTAGAAAGAAATCCAGCCTGTGAAAGAAGGATGGTATTTTTGAAATGATTACAGTGTGACAAAATTTAACTTGACTTATTTGGGGAAAACAAGCAGAATCCAAATGGCAGTACTTAACTATTTGGTTTGATGTTGGATAGAAAATGTCAAAATATGGCCCTGAAAAAGAAAGTAAGTCAGAAGATGGCATGATATCTCAGGCTAAATATGTTCACACCACCAACACAGTTCCAGAGTTTCCCAACATCATAAGACAGGCTTTTACGTCACTCACAGGCACATATTCAGATTTGGTTGACATGCGTAGTCAACAGGTGCAAGAACGCAACAGCTGCTGCTTGCCTGCAATGATGCTGCCCTGGGGAGCTCACTGCCAGAGCTGGTTTGGGTTCATCACACATGCTTTTTCCCCCCTTTCTTTTCTTTTTTTTTTAACCAACTGTAGAAGCCATGATTTAAAAAAGGGAAAGCAATAGTTCTGTTCCCAGAGATGGGGTAAGTGAACTGATCTTTTGTTACTTTCATTTATTATTCAGGCATCTACGTGACATTTGTTTCCCAAAGGTATGAGCAGATATTGGTTTTTATAAGTGAAAAAAAAAAAACCAACTGAAATAAAAGAGTTAATGGCAGAATTCAGCTGATTTTTGGTTTTCAGTAGCAATGGAAAACCCAAACATTAACACCTCTTGACCTCCTCAAATAAGACAGATGGATATGTTCTCCACTTAGCTCCATTGGTGCCTATTTAAGAAGCCGCCAGTCTCTGCTCTGTTTCATCTGAGCCACGGAGGGACAATGGCTATTCGAGTTCAAATGATTGATGTGGTCTCATCTCTCAGACTGTCACACGCTGCTGATGAGTAGATACTTTATCGACTTCAGTGTGTCAGAGTGTGTCTAGTCTTACTCTTTTAAAGACCAGAATCCAAATGGTGACCTCAACCCTGATCTTAAAAGCGTTGATTTAAGTGTAATGTCCCATCAGATAAGTTCTCTTTGTAAGAGAACATAGTCTTGAGGATAAGGTAGAAACCATAAGAAATAGTCCTGTGCTCTGTACAAGACCACTGACAGAAAAAGAGATACTAGCGTTTGAATAATAGCATTAGCTAAGGTGACAAGATTGCACTGATATTTGCTTTTGATGTGGCATCTTCTTTTCTTTTTGGCTCTTTTCTGCTGCAAAATATATCTTGGTCAGCTTACACTGAACAGCAAGCTTCTTATAGAAATTGCTTTCTTCTTCTATGCACATATGAAAAAGCCAAAGTAGAAGCTATTTCAAACACAAACAGGCCTGATATTACATTTAAATATACAAGAGGATTTCCTGCTGTTGTTTGCTTATCCTTGCTTTGTGCTTCAGTTTAGGAAAAAAAAAATTAAAACTGTAATCCACAAAGTCTCTCTTTCCTTGCAATAAGGTGATGGCTTTGCATTTTCACTCTTAAGCTCTGTCGGCTGTATCAGAGAGTGGCCTCTACAGAGGAAATTGTACAAACCCATGTAATAGCCCACTTCGCTTATAAAGGGCAGGTGCTTATCTTGTCCGTATAAGATCCTGGTCAGCCTCGTCTGTTGTACAGAAAATAAGTCATAACCTGCATGTTCAGCTCTGTGTCAACCAACCATCTCTAGGCTGGCGCAAGCTCTCAAGTGGAAAGAAAAGAAAAGAAAAAAAAACAGAGGGAATAATGTGGAAAAATCATTAAATGCAGTGCTTTTTAATATGAGTATCATTTTTTTCTTTTGGTGGCTTTCTCTCCCTTTTGTATCACGTACAGTGTGAAACAGTTATAGTTGAGACAACCAGTTTATTCCAGTAAGTGATGCAGAAAATACTTCGATAACAAAAAGACTAAAACTTGAAGGAGCAAGGCAGCAATCAGCAACTTTTGATCAGGCTTGATTAAGAATTTTGCTACAATGTGCTACCAAAGCATTTGGTTTGTATTTCCGTTACTATAAAGAGATCTCACATTCCTTCCTGTATTCGTGGCACTGCTTTTCTTGTCATTTTAAATAATCTCTTTTATTTTGGCATTTAACCTAACACAACTCTGAATCGTAGAATTTGAATTGTGAAATTATACAACCGGAATAAGCAGCTTGTTTTAACACAGGCTGTTATTGCATGTAGGTGTTTCCTGCCATAAACCAAGAATTGGCCCTCGTGAAACAAGAGTTTTGATTGGAAGCCAGTATAAACAGTCAGAGTTTCCAGTGTATTTATTCACAGACTGCAGAGCCTTGGGAGAAAAAGGAAGAAGAACTATTAAAAACACCACAGAGTAACATAACAATAAGATTGCACCATTTAGGCCCAAAGGCATATGTATTAATAATCAGAAGAATTATGACATTCTGAAACAAGTGACAGGAGCAACAAGGTAAGGAAGTGAGGCAAAGAGCAATGCAGAATTGTATCCGTGCTAGAGATTATCACAGCGCTGTGCTGATATGTTATATGATGCCTATTTTGTTCAATTATATTTCAGTGATTTCTAATGTAGTGTTTTATGGTAGTTGAGTCACATTAATCTTACAGTGTCTCAATCTAATTTTGTTTTTATTAAACAACAGTATGTCATTTCTGTAGTCGGAGCATGTTCAGTGTGAATGGTTTTGTGTGTTTTCTTTCTTGGTGTTGGCATTTCAGTGTTGAATCATTGCACCTTATTAAATCAAATCTGCTGCTGGCAATACAAAATGGAGAATTTCGAAAGACGAGCGGAAGAAGGTCTCATTAATGGATTGCATTCTTTTTTTATCTTTCAAATAATGAATCTTTCTATTAATGTAGTGCTGACTTTGATGTCGATCCACAAGCGTATACACCATTAGTCATGAAACTGTCTACTTCTCACCATATTTAGCCTTTTTTTCCCCACTTTCGCACATAGTTTCTTCATGGCTTTGATTACAGACAGCTTTATTATTTATTAACATGCATAAATCCAGTTACAGAAAATATCCAGAACCTTGGAGTCGAATTGTAACGGCATGTGTGCCTGCATGCATATATGCAGACAATTCCAGTGGCTGCCACTACAGTACATCTTGAACCAAGAAAGAAAAAGGCACAAAACAGTAATCGAAACAAAAGAATGTTTCTTTGTTAAATAAGCATCTTGAAACAATATCTGTTAAAACAAATTAATAATAATAAAGGAATATTTTTAGATTGTATTTTAATTGGGTTTAAGAAACCGAATATCTTGCTGTAATTTTCTAATACTTTCCAGTGTGTTGTTCGGATGTCATAAGGGAGTGGAATGAACACTAGGGGGCAAGCTTAAGCCTTTCTCACATGTCCAGAGCATATTTAGGCATTTGAGTCTCTTCTTTTCTCTTCCATCCTTTAACACCTCATGTTGTGTGTGTGTGCACCACGTACGTGTTTGCTTCACAGAAGAATAAGCTTGTGACAGCCCGTGAACGTTTGTTTGTGTGTTTGTTTGTGGGTTTGTGTGTGGTGAGCCAGCCACATTAATCTTAATCCAAAACTAACGTTCGTCACTTAGTATTCTGATTGAGGGACATTGTTCGAACGTCTGGCATGTTGGATTAAAAATGAATTGCATTCCCAAATCTTTCCTTCTCTCTTTCTTTCTGTGTGACCACACGCAATGTCAAATCTCTGTTGTTGCTGGCTGCGTCTTCAGACATTCTAGCGTTTCCCCCCTTATTCTCCTCTGCTTGGATAGTCTGTCTTTGGTCTTTTCCGTTGCATAGTGGTTACAATCTTTCGTTCTCTCCCTCATCTCCTGCCACATCCCACTGGCTTCCTTTCTCCTGCTCCTTTGCTATGAAGAGTCTCTCTTATTGCACTGCAGCTCCTTTGCAGTGTCTGCCTCAATTTCCATCATTCCTTGATGTGCAGTGTCAGCTCAGGCCTCCTGATCAAATTCTAACAGCTGATGACTGCTTTCATCCCCTGTTTAGCTGCCCTGCATTTGTGCAGTAGCCTCCCTGTTTCCCACAATTCTTTGCTAATGCAGGAGTGGTGGCCGCCTGTGTCTGCTGGTCTGTCTGCTGTGTTGGTCTGTCTCTTGTTTGTTGCCAGGGATTGGGGAACAGATGGTGTGCTACGTTTTCCCCTGCAGAGGGTGAGTTCTACAAAGTGCATCATTGTGCAAAATGGGTTTTGCTGCACAAATTTCTTCTACACAGTGTCATATTTGAAAAAAAACAACAAAAAAACAAAAACATTACCACTTTATTATATGCTATATACAACTTTCTCTTTTGGTTCCTTTACAGTGCAGGCTTTTTAACTTGTTTATCCTATTTATTGTATTAAGAAATATTTATATGTCTATAAACATCAAACAGCAACATTTTTTAAGTCTTTGAGTGAAATCTTAAAGAGCTGAACATCCGATGAAAACTCAAGAGAGGCTTGGGAATTTCTTTGTGCTAAAGTAATGTTGGATCTATAGTTATTTGACAATTCCAAAGTTCTTTAGAGATTATATACTTCAGATGATCTCCCTTGACAATACTGCTGTACCAAGAAATACATTTACAGGAAACCAGCACCAGTTCAATCACGTATGCAGGACTCCCCTCTGGGAGGATGAGTGGGTTTAGTATGGATGGTAACTCTCAGGAAGCAGCACTTCCTTAATACTACCAAGGCAGATTAATTCATTTCCTGCTAATGATTGTTGCCACTGATATTACCAAAGCACACAAATGGCAGTGATTGGCAGGATTGGGTGATGTAACCTGTAGGCCCTATCGTACAAATGGTCAGGCCAGCTGAAACCGTGTCACTCACCGCAGAGTGCGTTTTTACAAAAAAAAAAAATCAGTTGTGTCTGGGCTAGTGCCAGGCACTGTGAAGCAAAGATTAAAACTCTGCTTTCGCTAATCATAACTAAAACCATGGGATTAGTCATTGGAGATAGAGTCAAGGTCCTTGCCCACACAGCTAATTGAGCTCTTATCTTGGCATAGACAGTAATAGCATTAATCACACATAGCATGTCATGTTCACATTGTAATGCTCTTCTTTCTGGGCTACCAAAGAAAAGTTTTAGAGGTCTACAGATGGTGCAAAATACAGCTGCTCGCATTTTAACAAGAACTGGGAAATTTGAGCACATTAGCCCTGTTCTGAGATCTCTGCATTGGCTACCTTGTCAGGTTCGAGCAGATTTTAAGGTCCTGCTGCTCACCTACAAGGCTTTAAACGGATTGGCACCTTCATACCTCTCCGACCTTTTACATCTTTACGTTCCATCCCGTGCTCTCCAATCTCAGGACTCTGGCCTTCTATAGGTTCCTAGAGCCAGAAAAAAGACAACTGGAGAGCGTGCTTTTTCTTTTCGTGCCCCGTTTCTGTGGAACAACCTCCCTCAAGATGTTAGGCAGGCATGCTCTGTGGAAGTTTTTAAAACTAAGCTGAAGACACATTTGTTCACCTTATCTTACAAGTCTTAATTCTATGGCTTTTAGATTTTAAATTTTTACTGTTTTTAACTTGTATTGTGTCTTTTACCTGTATTGCTATGTATCGCTTTTATTATTATTTTTATCTTTTTAGTTTTAAATAGTTGCACAGCACTTTGTTTGAAAGCGCTTTATAAATAAAGTTGTTATTATTATTATTATTATTCACATGGATATGTGGAAACTGCATAAGCTCCCAGTGAGCTCTGAAAGTCCATGGTGCTTTGTTTTTAAAAGCCCCAACCGCTTTGTGAAAGTTGTAAATGTGTATGAAGATTAGCATTTTGGTTAAGTTGAGTTTGTGTAAAATCGTAGAACCAACATTGACACATTAAGATTTGTTGATTTGTGTTTATATGTTCAATTCATTGCAGCGCTCTTGCATTTTGCCAGACTAATGGCAATCTCATAATTTCTTTCTTAGAAAAAACACAGAGCATCTATTTTCCTGTTTACTCTGCTTCACTGGAGGTCATTTACCTTAGTTGCAGCAGAAGTGAAAGCGCAAACATAATCTATTGTTAACCACTGCAGTTGCTGCACAGCTGCTATTTATAGATGCCCTGGAGAAATGCGCTGCCTACCTGTGAAGATGAATGTAGTTACAGTACTTTTCTTTGTTCTCTGTCATACTTGTTTCAAAGCTATTATGTTCTTTGGAAAATGTGCATAACCATCTTCCATTGTCATGTCAAATTTTCCTCAGGAGAGTGCAAAGTTGTTCTTGTTTCTATTCGTATTTCCTTTTTTAAATTACACAAAACTTTAATTGCCAGCCAATGATGGTGTCTATGAGAAAGCCCTAAAACATGAGTGCTCACATCAGTGTGCACTAGTAAATTAGCATGACAGTGGCAGGTGGCTGCATTGGGAATGTGGGGGAGGTGGTGAAGGAGGAAATACAGATATGAGCCAAGCACAATGATTGAAATCCCTGCTGTCAGGCGATGGCTGCTCAGGTAATGTGGCACCGCGCTCCTCTAAGCAGAATGCAGTCAGTAGGAGAGTCGACTTTAGAGGTTTTCAGATGAGGGGGGATCAAGCGGTATTTTGTCCAACGCCGTCTGTCTTTCTCTTTTTCCTTCTTGTTTTTATAACAGGGCCACATGTTCAGCAGCATGCATATGTGAACAGCATGCTAAACTACCAGCTAATACAATTGCATAACATGAACAGAAGCCGTGTATGTAAACACAAACAATCAAAGAATGTTAAATAGAAACGAGGATTAACTTAAGAGACTTGATGGCTTCTTAGGAGTAGATTCTGGGATGTGGAAATGCCAAAAGAACAACTTAGAGCCACAGTTCTCAAAGTGTGGCCCAAGAACCACTGGCAGCACTTTGTAACATTTTCGTGACCCTTGACTATGACAAGCAAGAATGCAGTATGTAAATTATAGTCATCTGCAGTTCATATTCCTGCCTTTCAACACACATAAAAAGATATAACAAACACTGTGCTAAAGTATCTGTGCATTTTTGTACATCATTATCACATCTTGATCTCAACAAGTCGCATGATAGGGTGAGGCACGGTCTCACAATGGTTTCACCCCAAACCCCTGCTAATAATGACCCACACTCTTTTTCACACCTTGGCTCATGTGGTAAGCCACATGATCAATAGTGGGTCAACGACCCTCTTAAGCAACAACTCCCACTAGGGCTTAAATACCTGGGCCTCTCCACCATTTAGACTTAGAACTGAAGAAGCTTCTCAGATAGGGAGGTGAAACATCTTGAAGAAACTAGTCCAGTTGCTTTTATTTCCAAGCTCCTTAAAACGCACGGATCATAAGAAATTCATTTTCACACACATCAAATTCCCGTAAAGATAACATGTTGTATTTAGTGAGTTTTGCAGCAACTTACTAATAATTGTTTGTCATCTTTGGTGAAGTGACTCAAAAAACTAAAGTAAATTTGCAGGCGTCAGCTGTTAAGCTATATGGTGTGAGATTATATAAGACAAACACAGACCTGGGATTGAGGTGGCTTTTGAGTTTTGCATATATACAAATTGAACCTACTAAACTTACAATGTGATGCAATTAGTCAGATAAATCTCAACACAACAAAACAGGCACATAATATAACACAATATGAACATTTTTCTCACTAAAATCAACTTCTAAAGTAATTTACCAGCTACGTTCAAAGACACTCAACATTCGTAGTATTCTTGCAGTGGTAGATCAGTTAATTCTAATCAAAATATTTGTGCACTGTTTAATTTTGGGACGTATTGGCCAACTCACTTTTATTTTATCCAACAGCTCCCTCAAACTCATATTCTTATATTTCGGTGCTGTGTGATTCTAAAACTGAGACTAGCATACTTTCTAAAATTTATGTAACACATAGTGTTTGCCTCGCTTTTAACATTCTAAACGCTGGAGTGTTATAACCTGAAAAAACGCTAATAGCACTGGACTACTGATTAAATGGTAATCTCACATTTTGCTGCATTGTGTAGAGCATTAAATCAGAATTGTTGGGGCATGGATGAACCAAGAGTACCATTAAAAGGTCTGCAATGCATTTCTATTATTCAGACATATCAGGCCCATTAGCACAAGAACTACAAATGGCATTCGTATTACAAGCCACTGAGAGCTTACAAGATGGAGCTCGAGGGAGAAAGGAACAGCTGAAGGATGCAGTTTAAAAATACCAGATTGTTTTTCTCCAGGGCTGGAATGACTCATTACCCAGGCAGCAAAGCAGGAAGTCTTGTCAGTTGGGTCATCCCACACTACAGTGACACGCAAATTGCGCCAGCGCATCATTTACAGTGTTACAGTTATTTTGGAACTGTGACAGCAACAACAATACACACAAATACTTGGATGCAATTTCATATAAACAGATACACACACATACACACCTGTGTTGGAATCCGGTTAAGTGATGTGTGCAAATTGCTTTAGGTTTTTGGATTCTGGGAGGCAAGCTAAGGTTTCAGGTGGCCGCCATATGCTGGTGTGTTTATCCCCTCTTCTCAACTCGTGACTGTTTTGTTCAGAAGGGAGGGGTGTAGGCTGACCAACCCATTGCTCGGACACTGCAGCATCACTGAGCCACTAGTGGTCTGCCAGTCTGGTCTTATTGGATAGTGTGATGTGATGCAAACTTGTGCGCATATAACCAAGTTTACACTTCCTCTCTCTATCTCTGGGAGCAGCCCAGGAATTGAAGAGGTTAGAGGGCGTATTGGGGGCATTCTGACATGGCACTCAGCCTTGGATCATCCCTCACCTGGGAGATAAAGAGCAGGGATGATGACTTCCCAGCATGAACTGAGCTTTGGGCCAATGCTCGACCTTTTCAGTAAAAAAGGTTACTGATCCGTGGAGGCCTCTGATGTAAAGAACTGCCCTTATCAGGCCAACAGGGAGGATGAGGTGGAGATAGTAGACAGGTTGATGTGAAGAAATTTAACTGATTCTGGGTTTGGCTAATGTCTCTCTGTTTTCACCCCTTTTTTTGTTTTCTGTTCTTCCTTCCCCGTATATTTCTTATCTGAGCTCCCCTGCAGGAAAATCCATTTTCCTGCACTAGGCCACTTTGTCTACGCAGGGTGCGGCGGTACTGAGGCGGGTGGTAAATAATGCACATCTCTTTCCCCTTTCATTATTCCAAAGGAGCGAGTGCTTGCTTTAAGACGCTCTGTGAAGTGCGCTTATTAAACGAACCAGGCTTCAGCCATTTCTTTTTGTTTTTAGGGGTCGAGGTTAGGAAAACATGTCCCTAAAAAATATCTGTAGGAAAGGCCCAGTATCCCATTCTTTCCTACTCATTGAAACTAAAGAAGATTCTAGATGAAGGCCTTTGCAGAAGTTGAGATCCTAGAATCAACAAATATCTGCTCTGTTTCAGAACAATAAGATGGCTAACTCGGTGTTTTGTGTTATGACATTTACATCAGAAAGTTTGAAAGGCTTACTTATCCTTTCTGTCTATTTTGCATTCTCACAAGCAAAATATTCACTTTGAAATGAAACACTAAGAATTTATTAGAGAATGCCCCTTTTAAGTCATTCTGTTCATATGCAAACAAATGTGGTTTTATTATTCACCTCTTATTTTCATAAAGGCCTGCAACTCCACTCCATTTGTATTCCATTTTCAAGTAAATTGCCAGCGGTTGTCATTTTTCTTTTAAGCACAGTGAGTTTTCTACCATCTGCTTTGCCTCAGCACATACTGTCAGTGGTGAATCGACGGATGCTGGCCAAATTCTGCTTCAAACCTCCAGTTTTCACATGCTTTGGGTTTAAGTGGAAGGTCTAGGATGAAGAATGAATCAGATGTATGCGGAGGCAGGGGAAGATATGAGATCCTATACCTCACAAATGTCAAAATCCACCTACATCTGCTCACAGACAGTATTGCTGCCTCCACAATTATTTACCGGGTTTTCAATAGTTTTCATTACGCAACTAGATTCCAGCGCATTCCTCTGACAACACTATTTTTGAAAGAATGGCCGGTAAAAATCCAATGTGATAGGTGCAAAACATTGCTAAGAACACTGCTGTTGTTTCAGGGCAGAACAGCAGAAGTAGGCCTCATGATATTGGCCGTAATACATTTGCTTGCAGGAACTGACTCAGAAGATGAAAGGAAGGGAGAGGTTTGTCTTTTTCAGGTCAACATGCCTCCAGGGCTGCCTACACATCCAAAATAGATGGATCTACAAGGAAGCTGGACAGAATTAGTTAATGCTTGCAGTCTTCCACAAAATTTTTGTATTTCATCATTTTCATTTTCCTGTGATTTCTTATGACTCATCAGACATCTCTGTAGTTCCTTTACTGTGTGTCTGATGAGTCATACAGAGGGAATAAAACAAGCTAAAGAATAAGTGCATGAGATAATGGATACATAATTCCTACCCTAAAAGAACACATGCAGTGATTGGATCTGCTGTAAATGATTGGAATCAGTTAACCTGCTGACATTACGGTATGAGTCAATAGTATAAATATTACATGCCTACATACAATTACACAAACCCAGTGTTTTATATCATGCAGCAAACTGGACATTAGCTTCCCCCCTCATCTTATTTTCTGGAACTCCCATATTCATCTTCTTCCTCTTGGGATCTCATTGATTTCCTTTTCCTAGAGGGCAATTAAATGTCATTAAAATGTTATTAAAATGTCATACCTTTTTTAAGAAGGCATGGATCTTACATTCCGCATGATTGCCTTTTCATCTCTTTCAAAGGTATACTTTCTTGTGTGTCATATAGCTAAACAATTTGTTGCCAGATGACAGCTTGATAACTGCTGCGCTGTATGACAGATATCACAGCGAGCTCTATCATTTTGTCTGTTGAGCAGTCTGTGATTTTACTGAGAAAAACAACACCACCCGACTTACACTGTTTTGAATCGTACTGTTGTGCTGTGGTTCAAACATGCTGGTCAGCTGGGGCCCTGTGTAGGTTTTTCATGTTCTGTACCTGCGTGTGGCTTTCCTCTCACAGTTCTAGGGACCTGCTGTCAGCTTATTTGGTGACTCTAAATTGGCTGTAGGCGTGGATCTGAGAGCAGGTATTTGTCCTTCTGTGTTTGCCCTGTGTTTGAATAATGACTGATAAAAAAATAAATATTAAAACACAAAAGCATTCATTCATTTTTATAACATAGTGGAAACAATTTATGAAAAAGACTAATGTATTGAAAACCTAATGATGATATTGTAAACATGCTGTTAAAAATACATTTGTACATATTCAACAACAACATTAGCAGTCATTTGTGTGACTTCAACTTATTCGCAAATTATTTGCCTGGCTATCTATTGACTGCTCCAGTTATTATTCTCCTTTTATCTGCCTTTTGCTCTTCACCAGCGCCTAAGGGAAAAATCTGTCTCTTAAGCTGCTAAATGCTCTACCATGTTCCTAGAGCCGCCTACTGTGACTAAAAACATTGCTGATGAGAGAAGTGAAACTTAACAAAAAACAGATAACTTGCAGACAAACTATTTGAATTTGCCGAGGAAAAAAAAGGCTCGAAGGGGGAAAACAAAATCAAAACTCAGTAATCATATTCTCTGGGAGCATAACAACAAGAAATTCTTCACATTGTTATACAAAAATGATTTATATTACTTCAAAATCTAGAACTCTGCCTCCAGTACCATTTCTGAGGCTTCAGTAAAGCATCTCTAACAGATGAGACTAGAAGATACCCCTGCCTCAAAATGAATGAAGTGAAGTAAATCAGCTGTTTATAGACAAATGTTTTCATTAGATATCGATAGTTTTCAGTTTAATTATGTCACCACTAGTGGAGTGTAGGGCACATGTAACAAAAAGCAAAGCATTTTTTAGTAGCTGACAAAAGTACCAAAAAGACTTAACAAAACATGAAATTAACAGTAACCAAAAAAGACAAAGAATAGCACAAGCACTTCTAAGCTTAAGTGCTAAGTATCTAACATTCATACACATTCACACTCCGATGGATGCATCGGAGAGCAACATGGGCTTAGTATCTTGCCCAAGGATATTTGGCATGCAGACTGGAGCAGCCACTGGAGCAGATCGAACCACCGACCTTCTGGTTAGTGGTTGATCCGCTCTGCCACCTGAGCTACAGCCACCCCATTTGCCACCCACAATGAAACCAAATAGAAAATGAAGTAATAAAGATAGAGCTCAAAGAGCACACATTAAACATGATACAAAAGAACACAGAGGCAGTAAACAGATTTTTAAAGTAACAAGAAAAAACTCAAAGTACTGTAATATCCATGGAATTGGCATCATGGGAAATCAAAACTTAAACTAACATTATTCGGACATCAGCAATAATGAAAACAATCTGAAATTACCAAATAAGAAACCAGAACCCAGAACTCAAAATACTAGTACACATGTAAAGGGGGCAGGACAGTGTACCATTTCAGCTTGAGTGCCTGACATATCACTGTTGTGATTAACTTTTTTAATCTGCTAAAAACACATTTTACATGTGGTTACTAGCAATTGTTTGCTCAAATCTTCTGCGCATTTGTGTATGTCTTAATAGGGAGATCTAGTCCTGGAGACAACTAGTGTGATGGGGAACTATCACAAAGTTCTTTGATTGGTATTTAGATGTCTGAGGAATTCGTACTGATTAGTCATGTAATGATGTTGCAATGTAGTGATGACTAATGGATTGTGAAATATCAACATCTTGACAGGTGTTGCGACCAGTGTGAGATGGTCTGTAGTTCAAGCAGGCTGTAGAGGATAAGCCTACGCTTGAAGCCACTGAGGTGTTTGTTGGCGGGGGTGATGCGATATCACTGGTACAGCCCAATAACTCCAGCTGTACTTATCTTGACCTTTAGAATCTTTATTCCAACACCATTTTAACATAACAGCGCAGCAGTTACAAACAGTTTGCTTCCTCCCAAACAAAAACACCTGGTGTTAATTACATGTGTCTACCTTAAATACCTACACATAAACACACCATACCAAAAAACCCAAAAGGTGACCTCTAGCAGCATACATAAGGTATCAACCCAAAAATGGCTCCTACACGGGCCTTTCTTCTTTCCTAGTTTCAGTGCGAGGTGATTGAAGAGGACACATTTGCAACCAGCCTGCATAGTCAGCAGGCCAGTATAGCAGAGTGCAATATTGCAAAAGTGGAGAAGACTGAAGAAGGTTAGATAACACATTATGGCAGTAAAAAGGGGTGTCAATAATGGTTTGTCTTCAGAAGTATTTTCAGCCTCATTTTCTCTACCTATCACCCCTAGGCATTGAAATACCTGTGTCATTCATTGCATTTTCACATGAATGAGAAATCTGCCAACTGAAAATACCAGTCTCTGCTGTACACCCACCAATGAATTACCTCAGAGTGACTAATGTATATGCTTGCAATTTTTCGATCATTGATGCAAGGGTTTTGCAAGGTTAAGTTGAGCGCCTGTCTCAAGAACAAAAACAACAAGGTGGTAGGAATTCTGAATTCCTTGCTAGTTTTCCCTACAGCTACTCATTTCTTCAAAGCAATTCTCCCAAACAACTACATGGATTACTCACAGAATGACGTTTGTTTTGTCTAGACTGGGCAAAGATTAAGCGCTTGTTTGGTGCATTTCCCCCCAATTGTAACTCACACAAATGCAACAATTTATCTAGAGCTTGTTTCTCTTCAACAAGCACAATCATTGCTTGTATAAGAGGGCATCTGCCAAACATAGGAATTTTGTAGTAATGAAGCCATCAGAAAAATGTTGAGTGGTTAATGTTTGCACCCACTTTACTTCCAGCCCTGCTAAACACAGTATACTATTCTTTGAAAGCTCAAATTTGCCCACAGCAAAGACAGGCTACAATGACATCAAGCTGTGCAACCACTTATTACCGCATGTTCTCAGCTCGACCAAACTGTGTTTCATCATCTTTAGATGCAGCAATATATAGGGTCGCCTGTGGGGGCTGTCACTGCTTTGACACTTTCAGAGCAGAGCAGAAACTTTTTGTTTTTAACACTTAATGTGTGATGGTGTCATTATCTGAAGCTTTCGTTTGCATGGGCTGTTATCCTTTTCAAATAATTGAGAACAATATTACTAGTGATACGTTATTTTCATGCCACGGCAATACATTAAATGTGATTGTAGCAGTCTCCATCAACTTACACATGCAGGACCATGACTTGTTTTTTTGGAGTGGTAAATATTTTATTGCATTCAACATGATGTGCGTCCACAATAGACACTCTGGAAACAACATAACTTATTTAATGTGAAACATCTATGACTCAATAAATAGAACTGGTTACATTGCAAACAATTAAATACAAAAATCAAAACAAACACAGTTTGGACCATGCAAAGTACTTTCTAAATCATAGTGGCAAACCTTAGGAAACATCCATCCATCTATTCATGATTAGATGCATTTAAGAGTAGCCTAACCTAACACCCATTAATGATAAAAAAATATTAAAAATTACTGACAAATGCAATTAAACAAACACTGCACTCATTGTTTTATTAGTTTGGCTCTAAACTGTTGTTTAACCATTGTTTTGAATTTCATTGCAGAAAGGATTTTCACATTAATCCTCTCAGGTCCTTCATGTCTGCTCTGTTTAAACCCCCCAAAAAGAATGCATTGTAAATGTTGTTAACACCTGCGCTAAAGTCTAGCTCAGAGCAAAACAACATCTAGGCACATGGGGCATGTACTGTAGCTGCTACCCTCATTTATTTTCTTTCCAGCTATGTGCAGATAAGGTAAAGCCTCATACACTCTGTTAAGCAAAAAACTGCACTACTGGCAGTCTGCATGGCACAAACCCTAAAGTAGGCCATTCTGAATTTTTGGTCTTCTGTGGCTCAAGGAGTGCATCTGAACTCCTTGAGTCCCCCAAAGCCAACCCCACCACACACACACAAACACGCACACTGCTAGCATTATTTTCAGTTAACATTACTTGAATTACGCATTTTGCATGGTTTCACACAAGAAAATTGTCCATGTCTGTGACATGTGGGGGTGGGTATAAAGCTGAATTTGAGCCATTCTGCAAAACCTCACGGGTAGACTTGACTCCTAACGCCTTCGATGGAACATTTCATAGTGAGTTGTAGAAGCACTGAAGGCCACTTGGTTTGCTGCCAACATACAATAGAGTTGTGAGGAATATGCCATTTCTGCCCCTTAATCCAATGGCACTTTGCCACCACTTCACAAATATTTCATTTTAGTGGCATTCAAGCATATCTAACTCTATCTTAGCTATCATTAATGCAACTTGGAAGAAAAGGCAGTACCATTTAGTAGATAAACTGACTGATAGTTGCAGAAGCACTGTAGAGTTGCACAATCACTGATGCAAGAATTATCCATCATATACTAGGGGACATGCCACCAATTGAACATGTCATTGACTATTCAGTATTTATCTGCAATTGAACACAGCACTGCTTAAAAAGAACTGAATAATGTTTTTATGGCTCTCAAGGAAACATTAAGTCATGCCCTCTTATAGTATTACATTTTGTTGCATAAGCTGATGTTATAGTTTTGTTATATGTAAAATGTTCTTGGCATTTGAAGTACAAAAAAGCATTAAATAAAAATAGAAGTAAAAAAGAAATGCTTGAAAATATTTATTGTTATAGTACGTGTGCACATTTTTAGTTGAGTATTTTTATTTATCAATTTACTTCCACAGCGGTATACAGCGCTAACAGTTTGCAAATGTTGAGCCTAACACAGTCTCGAATGATATCCTGTTGAGTGACAATTTGAGCAGCTATGAGGTCAGTGCATCATTGAAGGGTCGATGGTAATTTGATGGCAGTTGTTGAAAGGGAGAACTCTTCACCTCCACTTTCCCTTCCACTTGCTTGCCAGTCAAGCAGGGATTCGATCCGACGGCCCTCTGATTGCAAGCTCAGTCTCTAACTGTCAGGATCTTGCCAGCCCACTGCCTTTTGTTACTGCTGCCATTTCTCAGTGGTTTGACATGACCACCTATTTGTCTACCACAGTTAGGTTTAGTCAGAAGTATTCAGTGCATGATGCATTGCCATTTATTTTAAATTTCTCCAGGCAATAAAAGAATGTATGTAAATGCATATGCATGCAAATCTATGCAGGCCCACCTTTTTACATACACACACCATTGGCTGGCTCAGTTTTTTCCTCTGCCTGCCGACCTCCGGTTCCTTCAGTTATTCATGAGCCATCTGTTTGGGCAAGTGCTGTGTCAGATGTGTGTCAAACAGGACCTCATCTGTCCCCATGTTCGTCTTCTAATTGTGTGCTCATCTGGTTGCTAAAGCTGCCACTGGTGCCCCAGCAACACTATGGTTAGCTGAGAGACTCCAGCTGAAGTCTCTGGTCCATAGTGCCCTAAATAACCTGTTTGATCTGATGTGTGCATCTTTATTTAAGATTATAGCATCTGGTTCATCAATATTGTAAGGACAAGCACAAATCTGTCTTTGTGTATTTGTTTTGAGTTTTTGTGGACATTCTTCTGGGAGATTGGTTGAAATTGAAACAGGTCCACATCCGGATGCAGAAAGAAAGAAAAAGTTTTTCAATAATAAATACTAAATTGCCTTTTACAAAACTTTAAAAGTAAATGTTATACTATTTACTGCAGGTTATGTGAAAAAAAAAAACTTTTGGAATATATAAGTGAAGAACTTGACTTACAAGTAAGACTAACACCAATGAAAATCGAGTAACAGATGAAAAGTGTCTCTTTTGAAAACTATACTTTCAGTGACAGAGTGATTATAGTAGCATTAAAAAGGTCAATGTGGACTTCAGATCATAACTTTTTTCCATATGAATATGCCCTTCCAACCAATTCCTCTGCAATTCCGTGAAGCTCTTGAAAGTGAAGACCATTTCTTCTCCTTAATAAAACTTTTCACAGGCTTATGAAGGAAAAAAGGTTCAAAGCAAACTTAAATGGAATATCCTCCGGTTCTGTCATGACCGAGGGACTATAGGCTACCCTGTAATTCTTGCTTTTCCTAAAGCATTACTTTGTAAAAATCTCTACAGCAATGAAAGTTTTAGAATGTATCCAAAGTTTAAACAGACAAAAAGAGAAGCTTTACAGAGAGAAATGTAATTAGTTTCTTCATATAAACGTTTGTTCAGGTTCTTCACATTCATACCAGTGTGCTGTACATTGGTTTAAACTATCAAATCATGTCAAGTTACGTTATTTATGTAAAATAGTTAATAGTGATGATGATAATAATAATAATAATAATAATAATAATAATAATAATAATAGATTAAAACAGAAACCACTTATTCCATGATACACTGGGGTAAATGGCAATAAATTGAATGTGAATATGAAAGGGCCAATGACAACAGTATCAGCTATCAGGAAATCATAATGATTTGTGTTACAATAAAATCTTTCACAGCTTTAGCCATGTTAGAAGATTAAGATGGTTATAGCGTCTATCGAATCATAAATAAATGATTTGCTGCCTGGAAAAAAAGAATAACAAGAGGAAGGCAATAAAATAAAGGGCAAAGATATGTTGATTACAAACATTTATGATAAATCTCAAACAAATGTATTTAAGAAAGAAATTTAGTAGACAGAGCTGTCATATTGCTTTGTAATTAATACCAGAAGGAAGGGAACACAGAGCAAAAATAGTCAACCCCTGAGGATAAATTAACACAGAAAGACGTGGTGTCATAACACTTACACAAAAAGTTGATACAGTAGAGTTCCAAAAGTCAAGATACACTTTAAATGACAGAGGGAAAACAAATAAACGCATAAACAGCATCAAAGTAGTTTTGTCTTTAAAAAAGAAATAATGAATTTGGAATGTTTTCTTAGTGGTACAATATAGTTTCATATCTATGTTTTCACTTTTCATAACAGTTTTCTGTTTGTGATTTGTGAGTAGGCAGTGCCTCAAGTTATTGCCCTATATTACTCTATAGCTCAGATTGTCATTTCTAGTTGCATAGGCTTTGCTAAAATTGGACTTCATGCAACTGTCATATCAACCCGGTATCCTAAAAAATATGTTTCCATACAGCAAAACTGCATTTTCAGTTACCTTTTAAGGGTAACATATTTTCTCCCTGCAGCAGTATGACTTTCTGCCAGAAAGGTAGCGGTTCCCATTATAAAGACAGACAAATTCTGTATTCAGAAGAAAAGGGGATGGTGGCGGCATCAGTAAAAATGCTGAACTTTCTCCCAGATCAGGGTTTTACTAGGCACAGACATCAAAACTACTTGGTTAGATTTAGGAAAATATCATGGTTCAGGTTAATATATACACCCTTTCACAACATTAACCACATCTTTAAAGCTTCTTCATCATTTTTACCATGTGGCTTAAGACAGAGATACAGTACGAAAGCAAGAACGTGTTTGTCAAACATTGTCAATGTATTTGGAAGTGAGAATTTAATTGGGAAAATGTATCCGTGAAAAAAATCTGCATTCAATAATATAAACTCTTAAATCAGCAGCGTACATTTTGCAGAGTAAATGGTGAAACCTCTGACTCTAATCCCACTCTAATGACATCAGTTATTTGATTATGGAAGCAGTTTATTTTATGTGAACATAACCCTACTATAATTTTTAGGAAAGAGGTCTAGTAGTATCATCCACAGTTTCTCTTCACATTGATATAAAAAAAATATGCATACAAAGAGGGATTCATGGAGAATACATGACCTTTCAGTCAGGGACCATTGCTCTCATATGCAGTTCTTCTTCTCTTCTTCTCTTACCTTTCAAAACACAATAATGTATAATTTCAGAAGGAGGCCAGGAGGTCCCTCTGGAGAACTACTGTGATTCATCTTTGACAGAGACATCACTTTCACTCTGGGCCAAGGGGATAAGACTGTCATGTTAGCTGTCCCCGCCCAATCCCCAGCCCTTCAAAGCAAAGCCACCGTGATGAATCTGAAGCACTCTGAATTTGCTGTCCCAGTATGCCCTCTGTGTTCCTTGGAAGGTCCAGAGCATTTAAATGTATGTTGTATTTTAAGACAAAGGAGCACCAACTCCAAACATGCCAGAGGCACATGAAAATGAGTGAGAAGACTGGCTAAGTGACTTCTCACTCATACAATAAGTAAACAAAGCAGTCTGCACCCACTCATACCTCTCTTGCTGACAACTCTCTGTTTTTGCATTCCAGTATTGTATCCTCTAGCTACTACTAGGGTACTGATACCAGTATTTTTGGATGGGAGTTGGCTGCTGATATTGTTTATCTACAACACTGACTGTTTTCACGATTTACTTTCTCAGAATATTGATTTGTTTTTTCTTTTATCACAATCCTGAAATTCAAACAATAAAAAGCTTGACATATTTTTTGCATTTCTTAGTACGTTTCAGTCCAGGTTTTAAAGACTGCCATTCAAAAAGATGGGTGAATAAAGTGATACTTTCACCTACAGAATAGCAGCCAGTGAAACAGACACTGCAAGACTAGTTTTTGTAGAATACATGGATCACCCCAATAATGAAAATGTAAATAGAGGTGCTGGTCTTGGAGAGAGAGAAGGTGAAATGATGTACTTGACTCGGGTGTCTCTCAAGAGAAAACAAAGAAGTTTGTCCGCGCCTAAACAGACTAGAAGGTTGCTATTGTGCAATAATATAGCTCTTAGAAAAGAGGCTACTGGCAGGGTATGAAAGCGGGAAAGCTGTGCTCTGAGCCATGTTTTGACAAAAGAGATAGTAGAAGATTAAGAGTTGAAACCAAAGCTGGCAGAAGCTGATAAGGAATGGATTTTTCACCATAACCTTGTTGTATTTTGTGTCAACAACTCCACAACTTGAACTCAACAACAACATCAGGACAGCTCCAAAGCATACTTTTTTATGTAACGTTTCAGATTATTGTGTATGACTCTCTGTAGAGTGAAAGGTGAAAGGTCTGACACTATGACATCAAATACTTGATTATGAAAGTGTAACATAATACAAAACTGCCAGGATGCTATGACTGTCAGATTTCTGGTTATAGTGTAATTGGTCTGATCCAGTGAAGATGCATTTTGGAGTTCATGACATTGTGTGGCATATGCTATCTTTCAACAGATGCTAACAAAGACAAGACATTATGCAGAGAGCTGAGGAGCCCAGGCTTTGACATGCAATGCGTGGGTGGAAATAGCCTGTTAATGAATAGACAGCAGAGAGAGGGAAAAAAATGAAGACGGCATAGGAGATACACGAAGCGTGCCGTGCGATAAAATATTGCTATTGTTAGGCAGTGCTGAGGGAAAAGTGCTGCGATGCAGAAAGAGTGGAAAGCCTTGACAGCTTTCCGGTGGCAGTCTGACGGCTGAGCAGGGAGATTGCAAGGAAAGTGCAGCAGAGGGCTGCTGTCAGGCCACACCAGAGCTCCGTTTAACAAGGTCCAGAGATGAGCTGCACCACAACACATTGCAAGGGAATGAGAAGAGGGAGAGTGAGGCTGGAGGGAGGGCTGACTAAGGCTCATGCATTTTCCAGAGGCTCACTACCTGTCATGCCTGCAAACCTGGGATTCCTCACATGTGCATGAGAGCAGAGATTGGAAATCCTCAGTAAGAACAGGAGCTGAAGAGGATTCAGAGATTTAAAGGAGTACCTGCCATTACATGATGATACTAGACATGCTCTGACACTTTGACACCTTTATCGCTACGTGAAGATATATCAGCCCCAATAGATACTTTATTTTTACCTCAGCTGTTCCTACAACAAAATAATGTCAAAAGTCATTGTTTACATGATTGAGCCCACTTCAGTCATTGTCGTGTTTAACAAGTTCATGCTAACAGTGGCGTCATGAATATGCATTACTTTAAACATGGATTTTTACAAACCTCGTGGTGTGTCATATAATATGTCCTGTAGCCCATTTCCACAATGGCCCTTGGCATCAATCCCTGGCATGAAAGCTTCTTTGCAATCTTCACATTAAATGTCAGTTTCTAGACGATCAAAACATCTTTAGTTGTGTCCCCCCCTATTAGAGCAAGCTAATTCCATACAAAACACACCCACTCAGTTTTAAATGAGACTTCTTCAGCTGCTTAGGTCTTTAAGTCATCAGAGTCATCAGGGAAGCAATGTGTCCCCAGATCCAAATAACATGACTGTTGAATTTCATGCTGAATCTCTGTTACGAAGAGGATTAGGTTTTCTGTAGTAATGTGCTGAATATTATACTTCATGCAATTAAATATTTTGGAATTTGTCTGTTTTGTAATTTGCTGGTGTGCACTGTCACATTAACTGGTGGAGTCTTATTTTGCTTATACAGTAACATCCTGTCACAAAACACAACATTATCAAGTAGAAACTTCACAACTGTTTCAGCCACAATTTTCATTGCTCTGCATCAGGCTTGTTTCTACATTTGCTGTGTGATTGAAATCTACTTATTGATTCAAGGGTTTTTGTATGTTACAACCTGACCTGGAGACATTTGTTTTTACCTATTTTAGTAAATCTTTCTGCCTACGTTAATTACTAATCTACTGATGATTTTCTGTCTCCTTAGGGGGGCGACTCCTTTTTCTGGTGATGTGGCTGAACCTTGTGCCTCAGACTGACAGCTGCCCTGCCAAGTGTGTGTGCTACAGAGAACCCAGGCCCACTGTGGCTTGCCAACAACAAGGACTGTTTTCCATCCCTACTGAGATCCCAGCACGGAGCCAACGAATATTTCTCCAGAGCAACAAGCTGACGGTGGTACGCTCCACCAGTTTCAGTTCTTGCCATAATCTTACTGTTCTCTGGCTGTACTCCAACAACATCAGCTACATTGAGGCTGGAGCCTTTTATGGCTTAGAAAAACTGGAGGAACTGGACATTGGAGACAACAGCAACCTCCGCACCATCAGCCCAACAGCCTTCCGGGGCTTAACTAAGCTGCATACCCTTCACCTGCACAGGTGTGGCCTGTCAGAGCTCCCTGTTGGGGTTTTCCGAGGAATGTTCTCTCTACAGTACCTTTATCTGCAGGACAATAACATTCTAACCCTGCATGATGACACTTTTCTGGATCTTGGTAACCTCACCTATCTCCACCTGCACAATAACAAGATCAAGATAGTAACAGACAACATGTTTCGAGGGTTAATCAATCTGGACCGGCTGCTGCTACACCAAAACCGGGTTATTTATGTCCAACCCAGGGCTTTTAGTGACCTCGGTAAGCTGAAATCCTTGTTCTTGTTCTTCAACAATCTTACCGTCTTGACAGGGGAGACCATGGACCCACTGGTTTCTCTCCAGTATTTGCGTTTAAATGGGAATCAGTGGATTTGTGATTGTCGGGCCAGAAGCTTGTGGGACTGGTTCAAACGTTTCAAAGGTTCCAGCTCTGAGTTGGAGTGCAATGTCCCCGAGTTCCTGGCG
This sequence comes from Astatotilapia calliptera, assembly GCF_964374335.1. Taxonomy (NCBI): domain Eukaryota; kingdom Metazoa; phylum Chordata; class Actinopteri; order Cichliformes; family Cichlidae; genus Astatotilapia; species Astatotilapia calliptera. The sequence continues at coordinate 32,205,962 of NC_137433.1, read as the reverse complement.
GGAAAGGACCTTAAACGACTGAAAAGCCAAGATTTGGAGGGATGTGTGGAAACACCTCAAATCCAGACCAATCTCTTTAGCTCCAAGCCACAGTCTGGAAAATTCCTTTCCACTGAAAGCCCTGTGGGGGACACCATCCCCAGGTGTTGCCTTGGAGATAATGACAAGTCCTCTATCCTGTCTGGAAAGAGTCGCCAAATCACTAACAACCCCCTTAAGGAAAAGGAGAACATGTCCAAAACTAAATATAAGGATCCAGAAAGAACAAAAAATGAGACCCAAAACAAGCAGAATGATGGACCACTAGGAACCTTGTCGAACACCCTGGAAAGGTCTTTGGAAAACTTAAACCCTGACCTTATAGACAACCTGGAATCATCCACAGCATCAAACAAAAAGAAAAAGAAGTGTTCCAAAAAGCCAAAATCAGACACCCACTGCATCAAAGGTCGGGGTTCTAATTTGCAAGTGCTGCACTTTCTCTTCATTCCCATGACCTGGATATCTCTAGCCATGTCTTAGGACTCCCGCTTTCCCTCAGAACACTGGACTCAAGAATGTTGATGCTCATGACAATGATACAGAAGATGCAGTGGCATCTAAGGCTGGCAGTGACTAAAAGGAGAGGAGTCACTTTGACCCAACATTGCTGAGGAAAAACAATAATGAAGACGTTAGAGTACATTTAACAAAATGGATGCCTTTACAGAACACTACAGATCTAATGTAAATAATGAATTGGTGCCCAAAATTGTTTGTTCTCTATGTACTCAACTGTACTGTGTCTAAGCTACACTTTGGAGACTCCTCCCTTTCCCTCTCAAAAGCTTTTACTGCTTAGACAGACCACTGGAAGACGAAAAAAAAAAAAGACGAAAAAACATAAGAAGAAGAACACTCGTACAGGAAATCAGAGACAGAAAGCACACAAAGAATGTTTGGTCTGTTTCATGAAGATAAACAATCTCTCCCCATTATTTATTCAAAGTCATGCATTTGTTGGGTAATGTTTTGGTTTTTTATGTTTATAAAAAAAAAATGTTTTGCCTCCCCTGATTTTAGTTATATTTTCATGACAGAAAGGATAATGGATAGCATTTACCAAAAAAACAACAACAATGCTATCAGTTTGTTCATGGAGATTGCAATGGAACCATAGATATGCATTTTATTTTACTTGTGTACAAGTATGAATATATTATGAATAAAAGTTCTTATTTCTTAGATGTTGTTATTGTGTGGTGCTTTTAAATATAGAGGACAATTACTTTCTATCCAATTTTTCTAGATCTGAAGTCTAAGTTTTACGCTATCATTTGAGAAAAAAAAAAAGAAAGATTTTCTCTATTTATTATAGATGTTGGAAGGGTACAATTCTTATCAAAAAAAAAAAAAAGGAAAAAAAAAAGAGTCAACTGAAAATTTTATTCAACCAGGTTGTGGTTGTTTTTTGCTCAGCTTCTTCAAAGTTTCAGCATTGTGATGCTCCACACAGTCCGAAGAGAACCTGCTAGAGCAACAGCAAAATTATCCTGTGAGTGACATAGTTTTCAGACTTTTTTCACTTTATTTCTTTCAGGTAATGGGCCCGTTTATTTTGACTTTGCTCTCATAATGATGAAGAAATTTTTTTTTCAAAAATTAGTTACAATGGAAATTTATTTTTACGCCCGTTGTTCCACAGTGTGTCCATGTAACTACGATTTTCTGAAAAATCACACAAATCAGTGGATAATCTAACATACATGCATGCAGTATATCTACAAGTCTTTAATGATTGCGGCACATGTAGTATGATGATGTTGAATGATTCGCTTCAGGCAGCTTACAAAATTCAGAATATGATTAGACCTAGTTTTGTATATTACACTGCCACATCCCTCATCATTTTGATTGAATTATTAAGCAATGTATGAAAATGCTGCAAGAATATTTAAAAAGTGACTCCTCGCATCACAACCTTGACTTTGAAAACAGAAGAGACCCTCAAGGCATCTTATTAAGAACTGCTTTGCTTTCTTCACATAGAAAATACAGTATGAAATATCTGCATACAGAATAATTTAAGCTTTAAAATGTCTCTATGTCATACAGCTCTGCTGGGGCTAGTTGCCTGTGGTAGGCCCATGGCAGCTTGTGCACAAGGCCAAGATAATGTGGAGTTATATTTATCACTAAATTAAGTCAAGATCTTATCATCAGCCGTACATCTCTTTTTTGCAAAGTAGAAAAAGTAGAAGGCTGGGACTCCTGCAGCTTTCGGCTGTCATTGGTTAACCCTAAAATCTAAAAGAACTGAAGTCAAAGTCAACTTTATTTGTGGATTCTGCCACATGTACAGGACATACAGAGAATAGAAATTGCGTTACTCTCAATCCCTAGATAAATAGCAAATGAACATTTAAATATATTTAAATATAAAAGTGATTAAAAATGCAAGTAAAACAATTAAAGAGTAAAAATTTAAATAAATACAATTTTACATATAACAAGAAAGCTATACAATATACAATATAATGGGTAAGTGACATTGAGTGTAAAAAGAAGAGGGGGAGGTGAGAGGATATTGATCTTAAATAGGAATCAACAGGGAAATCATCAAAGTCTTTCCAAAACAAGCTGGCTTCCCTATGCTGATACACAAGCAGGCTGAAAGGGTCCCAGTAATTGTACGTGACTTGATCAAATCATATGTGTATATCTAGCCAGACAAACAAACAAAAAAAAGAAACAAGAAAATTTGGCATTGAGCTATACTGTAAAATCTAATTAGTTCAAAGAACTCAAAAAAACTATGCAAACTCGTTGCCTCAAAAAAAACGAAGTAAAGGTTACGTAAGATGACTGTTAGGACAACTTATACATTGCAAGTCTGCAGTATTAAGAATAACTTGATATTTCTGACTGTACAATACTAATTGTTTACCTACTGACAAACATTTCAAGTTCAACTAAATGAAAAATCAATTTGTGGTAACCTGAATATGATTAAAAATAACATACTAACACTTTCTGTAATGATGTTAAAATCAGCCCAACTTTTATTTTCAAACACAACAAAGTATAACAGCCAACATACTGGACACTATTCTCATGAACAACAAACAATTATATTGCCATCACTGTTATAATCTTACAATGAAACAAAGTCTCAGATGTAATTATTCTGAAAATAAGTTTAGGCCTACCACAAGTTTGTTTTGTACTTACATTACTTATATAATCAAAATAACATATTTGTAGTTCTGTCACATGTGCAGTCTCTAATTTAAACAACACATTTGTTTTTCATCCCAACGCAGGAGCTGGAATGTTGTAATATTTTAAGGATGGCTTGTTTCCAGTCCAGGCATTACTGCCTGAATGACTATCATGGATCGAGGTGACCCAAATGTAGGTGCTGAAGAAAGTCTTTAATTTCCCTTAAGTACAGTGGCAGTGGATGTGGGTTGGAGATGCAACGAGCTTGAACCTGCAGGCGACCATCTTCACTGACCACACCATCTGTGACGGAGGACTCATCTCTCCTGTTGTCCTGCAAGCAAACAATCATATTTTTTGGAACATGAACTGCTGAATTGCTTTCTTAAAACATTTTTTCTGCATTTATAGAACAGACCTCAATTTAGACAATCTCAGGCTCCCTCCCCACCGGAGAGGTGACATTCAATGTCCCACTTGTTAGTCTGGATAGCCCTGACCACCACCCGACACACAATAATGTCATGAAAGCATCATTTTAAAAAGGGCTATGCAAACATGGCCAATAATTTCCATTCTAATGATGTGCAAAATGATTTGGGCACAAAACAAATTTTTCTGTTAGAAAACTTGCAGACTTCACTATATACAGTGTAGACCCTCTAAACTAAGTTTGGGGGATGTGATCTTTCAAGAAATGCAGACCAAACTGTTGTTGTTTGTTTACTTACACAGCATGTCTTGTAGAATTAACTGGAGTCAATAGCAACAGCATAGTGCAGTCATATCTCAAGTCTAATAACAGAAGACAGGAAAAGATCAGTGAAGAAACAACTTCCCCAAACCAAAGCACAAATAAAACAATAAGTAAAACAGGCTGATCTAAAGTATGATTAAAGTTCAGCCTGATTAATATAAATGTCACTGACAGTTGCTAATATATTGGAAAACCAAAATACTTATCACTGAGTTGATGTCTTTCTGTCCAACAGCAGGAGTGCTGGTCCCGAGCCGCAAAGACAGTAAGAAGCCAGCAGATGGAGAAATAACAGAAAAATTTTTAGAAGCTGATTTGATCCTTAATGGCTGTGCAATCATTGTAACTTACAACACAGAAGGTCAATGTAGACCCATCCATCCATCTTCATCCACTTTATCCGAGGCCGGGTCGCGGGGGCAACAGCCTAAGCAAAGAGGCCCAGACCACCCTCTCCCCAGCCACCTCCTCCAGCTTATCCGGGGGAATACCAAGGCGTTCCCAGGCCAGCCGAGAGATATAATCTCTCCAGCGTGTCCTGGGTCTGCCCTGGGGCCTCCTCCCGGTGGGACATGCCTGGAACACCTCACCCAGGAGGCGCCCAGGGGGCATCCTTGTCAGATGCCCGAACCACCTCAGCTGGCTCCTTTCGATGTGGAGCAGCAGCTGCTCTACTCTGAGCCCCTCCCGGATGGCCGAACTTCTCACCCTATCTCTAAGGGAGAGGCCAGCCACCCTTCGGAGGAAGCTCATTTCTGCCGCTTGTATCCGCGATCTCGTTCTTTCGGTCACTACCCACAGCTCGTGGCCATAGGTGAGGGTAGGGACGTAGATCGACCGGTAAATTGAGAGCTTCGCTTTTACACTCAGCTCCCTCTTCACCACGACGGACCGGTGCAGCGTCTGCATTACTGCAGCTACAGTCCCAATCCGTCTGTCGATCTCCGGCTCCCTTCTCCCATCACTCGCGAACAAGACCCCGAGATACTTGAACTCCTCCACTTGGGGCAGGAACTCATCCCCGACCCGGAGTGGGCACTCCACCCTTTTCTGGCTGAGAACCATGGCCTCAGATTTGGAGGTGCTGATCCTCATTCCCGCTGCTTCACACTCGGCTGCGAACCGTTCCAGTGCGAGCTGGAGGCCCTCACCCGATGAAGCCAACAGAACCACATCATCCGCAAAAATCAGAGATGAGATTCTGAGGCCACCAAAGCGAAAGCCCTCCGCCACTTGGCTGCGCTTAGAAATCCTGTCCATAAAAATTATGAACAGAACCGGAGACAAAGGGCAGCCCTGGCGGAGCCCATCACCCACCGGGAACGAGTACGACTATTGCGAATGCGAACCAAGCTCTTGCAACGGTTGTATAGGGATCGAATGGCCCGTAGCAATGGGCCAGACACCCCATACTCCTGCAACACCTCCCACAGGACACCCCGAGGGACACGGTCGAATGCCTTCTCCAAGTCCACAAAACACATGTAGACTGGTTGGGGAAACTCCCATGCACCCTCAAGTATCCTCGAGAGGATAAAGAGCTGGTCCAGTGTTCCGCGACCAGGACGAAAACCGCATTGTTCCTCCTGTATCCGAGGTTCGACTAGCGGACGAACTCTCTTTCCAGCACCCTGGCATAGACTTTCCCAGGGAGGCTGAGGAGTGTGATCCCCCTGTAGTTGGAACACACCCTCCGGTCCCCCTTCTTAAAGATGGGGACCACCACCCCGGTCTGCCAGTCCACAGGTACTGCCCCTGATCTCCACGCAACATTGCAGAGGCGTGTCAACCAGGACAGCCCTACAACGTCCAGAGCCTTCAGGAACTCGGGGCGGACCTCATCAACACCAGGGGCTCTGCCACCAAGGAGTTGTTTAACTGCCTCAGTGACCTCGCCCCCGGAAATTGGCGGGTCATTCCCCTCATCCCCAGACTCTGCTTCCTCCTCGGAAGACATGTCAGTGGGATTAAGGAGGTCCTCGAAGTATTCCTTCCACCGCCTGACAATTTTCTCAGCCGACGTCAGCAGCCCTCCGCCAGCACTATACACAGTGCAGGTAGAGCACCGCTTTCCCCTCCTGAGACGCCTGACGGTTTGCCAGAATCTGTTCGAGGCAGTCCGAAAGTCTTTTTCCATGGCCTCTCCGAACTCCTCCCACACCCGAGTTTTTGCTTAAGCCACTGCCCGAGCCGCATTCCGCTTGGCCTGTCGATACCTGTCGGCTGCCTCCGGAGTCCCACAGGCTAACCATACCCGATAGGACTCCTTCTTCAGCCTGGTGGCTCCCTTCACCTCTGGTGTCCTCCATTTGGTTCGGGGATTACCACCACGGCAGGCACCAACCACCTTGCGGCCGCAGCTCAATGCAGCAGCTTCAGCAATGGAGACACTGAACATGGTCCATTCAGACTCAATGTCCCCAGTCCCTCCCTCGGAATGCTGTTGAAGCTCTACCGGAGGTGTGCGTTGAAGATCTCGCGGACTGGGGCCTCTGCTAGACGTTCCCAGCACACCCTCACTACGCGTTTAGGTGCACCAGGTCTGTCCAGCGTCCTCCCCCGCCACCTGATCCAACTCACCACCAGGTGGTGATCAGTTGACAGCTCAGCCCCTCTCTTTACCCGAGTGTCCAGAACATATGGTCGCAGGGCTGGTGATACGATTACAAAATCGATCATCGACCTACGGCCTAGAGCGTCCTGGTGCCACGTGCACTTATGGACACTTATGTTCGAACAGGGTGTTCGTTATGGCCAAACTGTGATTAGCACAGAAGTCCAATAACAAAGCACCGCTCGGGTTCAGATCAGGGAGGCCGTTCCTCCCAATCACGCCCCTCCAGGTCTCGCTGTCGTTACCCACGTGAGCATTGAAGTCTCCCAGCAGGACAACAGAGTCTCCAGGTGGAGCACCTTCCAGCATCCCACCCCCCCCAGGGACTCTAAGAAGGCTGGGTACTCCGAACTGCCACTCGGCGCATAAGCGCAGATGACAGTCAGGACCCGTTCCCCGACCCTAAGGCGCAGGGAACAAACCCTCTCGTCCACCGGGAAAAACCCCAACGTACCGGCAGCAAGCCGAGGAGATATTAAAATACCCACCCCAGCCCGCCGCCTCTCACCAGGGGCAACTCCAGACTGAGACAGAGTCCAGCCCCTCTCCAGGAGACTGGTTCCAGAGCCCAAGCCATGCGTAGAGGTGAGCCCGACTATATCTAGCCGGTACCTCTCAACCTCACGCACTAACTCAGGCTCCTTCCCCACCAGAGAGGTGACATTCCATGTCCCTGTTGCCAGTCTTGGCAGCCGGGGGTCAGTCCGCCAGGGCCTCCGCTCCTGGCCGCCACCCGGCACACAATGCACCCGACCCCTATGGCGCCTCCTGCGGGTGGTGGGCCTGCGGGAGGATGGGCCCATGTCTCCTCTTTGGGCTGTGCCCCGCCGGGCCCCATGGACCAAGGCCCGGCCACCAGACGCTCGCCCTCGGGCACCCTCCCCGGGCCTGGCTCCAGGGCGGGGCCCCGGTAACCCTATCCCGGGCAGGGTAAACTGTTCCCTCGATATTCTTTTCATAAGGGTCTTCTGAATTGCTCTTTGTCTGGTCCCTCACCCAGGACCAATTTGCCATGGGAGACCCTACCAGGGGGCAAAAGCCCCCAGACAACATATCCCCTGGGATCCCTGGGACACACAAACCCCTCCACCACGATAAGGTAGCGATTCAAGGAGGAGCAGGACCCCCTACAACCAAATTAGACTAACACATATAGTATTAGAAACACCATCTACTACTGTGTCTGGATGTGTGGTATTGGCAATGTCAGTTTAGGCCTAAAGAGATGTGTGTTTAAAACAAGATCACCTAATTTAAATATAATCATTACATGCTTGTTAAAAACTTCCAATATATAAAGTTTCTAATAAGCAAAATGACCAGATCTAACATATGGCAGGGTTTATATGTAACATAATGTTTCTTATGTTTCAACTGTGGAATTGAACTTATTTTTTAGAAGGACAAGCTATATTACTTTATTTCTCAATTATAAAGCCAACCTAGACTTTAACCATTTAACAGGCCACTAATCTGGATTATAGCTTACACAACAAAACTTGTTTTTTAAACACATTTTTTAACAAAACAAATACTATTGTTATGAAACACAAAAGTCGGTTAAGTATACAAGCAGTTTGCTTATGTTGTTAAAGAAAAGCTAGATTGGACATACATACCATACATGTCTTTGTGACCAATTCCACCTACCAATCTAAGACCAATGTTGAAAGTGGACTTTTACATGCCAGTGATACGTAGGGGCTGATAGCTGATGATAACCATTTAAATTGCTCAAAGGGCCCTTCTATAACTAGAACTCTAACATCTAGAGGCAAACTTGTTGTTTTTTTACAGATAAACTTTTACATTGGCAGATGATTTTTTGTATCTTTATTGTTGATTAACAGTAAATGTTTTTAATATTTCAAAAGGATTTTGGACATTTGAAAAATACAAGAGGTCATAAGGCAGCTACAAGGCCATTTTTAATAGTATTTGCTTTTATGCAGCTTAGTTTTCAGATATTTAAAAAAGTAAACATGCATTCCAGATTCATCTGCCACGCTCTCCATGCATATTTAATAAATACAAATTTGCAATTAGATATACTTTTGTAAACATTTGCAATCCCACAATAAAACTGGATATTTGAACTTGCAAAATCACAGGGTGATCAAATACTTATTGACCTCACTGTTTTTACAGTCCCAGTTTCTGAGATTTTGGCTTTCTGTTTTCAAGGAAAGGAATGTAACCTAAATTCTACTTTGAAAATGTGTTTTCACTAATGTCTTGTGTCATTAGCTATGATTCTGCTTTGATTACAAAGGACTGCTCATGCTAGCACATACCACATACGTACTAGACGGATTTTCTTTAAATCACAAATTCTGCTTTTTCAAACAAAACATATCTAGTGCCCCAGAAGGAATTATTACTTTGATATGAGTCCCCTTTTACTTAAAAGGCATTACTCGAGTAAAAATATGCTTCACATCAAGAGAACAGTTGTAAATTAGCTTGATCATCAGAAGCATTTTCATTCTAGCAAGCACCACGCCGGTTAATTGGAGATTTGAAAAAGAGACTTATGCTGAGAGGAAGCTGGAGTTTCTCGGAGCAGAAAAATTTGGAACACTTGACAAGATATGATCCACCCTTAAAAGCACATTTCATTTACGTTCTCTCTTATCCCTTTACATTTACATTCCCTTTAGAATTTTTCTGTTTTTCATTCTGTTCTCTCTGGATTTCCTTTTGTGATTTTGTTTGTTTTTAAAATCTTGCTACAACAAAGTTCAAAATTTGAACTATTGGACTGCAGCTGTATATAGCCACTCAAGACGGGATCATTCCAATTTTATTTCAGCTGCTCGCCAAGGGGACTAAAATCCCATCAGCTTTGGACTCTTTACAAGCCCCTAAAGTTCCCAGTAGAGGCTGTGAAATCTGCAACTGTGCAACGTTGAGGCTGTAACTCCATTTAACAGTGTCTAGAATCATGATGACCCAGGCCTGCAGGCTTCTGCTGGACGTCAAGAACTTTTTCATCAGATGCTGAAATCCACCCCTGAGACTGACTATATTTCTAGGTCTGAGTAACAGTTCCACCCTCCTTTTGCACTGATGAAGGGAAATGAAGCTAATTATGGGCACTCCATCTGCAGCGAGGGTCCGGATGCAACATGTATTAGCATCTTGGCTGGGAATCAAAATAACTGCAGGCTATGCAAAAAATTATGTTAAGGGAAAAATAATCAGCAAAGCAAAATGTTGAATTTAGTCTCGATTCTTCAGTCTGCAGCTGACATCCATGTAAATAATGCTTGCAAAAAGATATTTGCTACATTATATATAAAATGCATAATATAAAAATTTCTAATGCTAATAGCAATAATATTAATAGAATAATATATTCTCCTTTTTAAATCAATGATTAGTAGAGTATTTCTGGTAAAATAAATTAATACTCACTGTTATCCAATCTGCCACTTCTTAAGTTGAGTAACATTAAGTTCAACAGAAAAAGACATTGCTAGCTGGATACATTGTACTATAATATTTAAGAAATACATATGTACTATGTCAATATTTAAGAAAATCTAGAAAAAAATGAGTGCCTTGCTGCTAAAGCTCCAACATTGCAAATATTAAATCCATAAATAAAACATTTTAAAATAATATTAATAGAGAATTATATTTAAAAGATAATCCATAATTAATTATATAATTCAATAAATTATTAAACCTCATCTTAAATGTTGTTTCTTTATTATCTCCAACGAAGGGCAGATACAGGGTAGTGTGAATTTCTCATTAGTTGTCCTAATTAAAATGAGCCCTCTGATGGCTGTGGAAAAGCTGGAGACATGTGATCAGTTGAAGTGGGAAGAGGCTGTTGAGTATGCATGAATCAGAAGTAACTATCAAACTTATTACACCATCTGTGGTATGGTTGGAATAACAGGATTAAAAAAAATGAAAATGTATAAAAATGTCTATAGTTACTCAACAATTACATTCATCAAAAGTCTTGACATACAGCTTAAAGACTACTTCCATCACATGTTTATTATTCGAATGAAAATCCACTATACAGTGCAGAAACTACAAAAACTATGTCACTGACTAAAATGTTATTAACCCAGCAGTATGTGTTTCACAGAAATGAGTAGGCTACTTTATGATAACATAATAATATGGTTATGGTAATTAATACATAGAGTTTTTTTATGTATTCATAGTGAACTTAACAGTGATGGTTACAGACGTATGATAGGAAAAAAAACTAATATTCTCCCATCTTAAAGTCCAAGAAAAAGAAGAAATGTAAACAACATCAACCATCCCAGGTTTTTTTTGTGAAAACAGTAATTTTGGATGCATTTAAATAGCATATTTTTGCAAATGTGTGTAACTCAGCCTCCATCAGTCTAGGGTGTACTCAGATTTGTATGCACTGAAATTTGTAAATATTTAGACAAATTTGTAAATGTACACAAAAACATGGATCTGCAATATCTGCACAGTCTAAGCATTTTGCTCCAAGAGCTCAAAGTCTTGAGTTAAATGTGACATTTGCTACACTTCTCTTGTGACAAATCTGAAAATATATTTTAGTATGTGTGGAAATTTGTCTGTAACTCCTAGGTTGTATATGCCATACCCCAGGCTCACAGGCTTAAGCTTTTGGGCTGTGTACTGCTCTGCTCATTAGCGTCAGACCCCTCTTGGTCTGCCCACACTATGCCTCAGTCCTGTGTGCAAAGAAAGCTCGCTTGACCCATATTACCCAATATTTTTCATGAACGAAGAACTGTGAGGCTTCCTCTTATTTGGCGTGAGATTTGTTTAGCCAGTGCTTTCATACACTGGTTATATGGCTAAAGTCATGCTAGCAGACACTGCTGAGTATTGTTGGAAATTCTGAAATTGCCATTTGTGTGTTACTATAAGTAGTCAATTTTTGTTGATAATGTTGTCACTGTAACCATGATTAATCTTCCTGACAGCTTTCACCCTAACTGCATATGCCTTTGCTGTGGGTTGGCTCTGCTCAACGAATTTGCTGTGACGATTTTAAAGAGTTAAGGTCGACTAACTATGTGTCTTAACAGGGAAATAGAGATTTATCTCTTCATTCCTATTGATCATATTTAGATTTCATGAAGCAATGTTTATCCATGTAAACTTTCTTCAAAGGAAGTGAGCTTAAAAGCAGTGAAAACAACCAATCCCCGCCTTTTTCTGGATGTCTCTTTATTCACTGAAAATAACCCGCCTTCAACTTCTAATGCAAATTCTAGCAGACGCTCTATGTCTCCTCCAGAAAACACCAACCTTTGATCATAAGTAATAAGACTTTTTTTTTTTCCTTAGCTTCAGTGAATGTGACTGAAATATCTGAGCTCATGGCCCGAGGCGAAGGCTTATATGAGAAAGTTTAGACTGCTCACTGCAGAGGAGTTCCAGACTTCGACAGAGGGTCTAAAAGTGTTTGCGTTCTGCATACTAACTGCCCTGACTCTATCATACTCACTTTCTGTCAAATCTCACTCTAATTTCCCCTCTATTACTGTTTATTTATGTCACTCTCTCACCCTCATTCTCACCTTTCTCTTCCAGCAGTCACCTGCTATTATTCATGTTGGAAAAAATATACTAAACATGGGTCATATTTGTAAACTTGTATGAAAATGCATCAAAAAGTCACATGACTTCATTACCATTTACAAGGTACCAATTACCATTTAATTGAAAATGTAAGATGAGTACATTTCCAAAGAGTAATATATAAACTTACATATAAATGGAAGTAAATTGGAATTGTTCCTCAGGAAAAGCATTTTATTAGACATTACTCATTACTTTGCTTGAAACATTACTTTTGACATTACTTCTTCATTATTGTTTAAAATGACCTCAAACACATTGCCACATAATTACCACTTAACAATATAAACCTGCAGGCTACATACATACGAAGTATTTAGATATGAACACAAAGCCGACGACACAAAGCTCTTGGGGGCGATCGTGGCTCAAGAGTTGGGAGTTCGCCTTGTAATCGGAAGGTTGCCGGTTCGAGCCCCGGCTTGGACAGTCTCGGTCGTTGTGTCCTTGGGCAAGACACTTCACCCGTTGCCTACTGGTGGTGGTCAGAGGGCCCGGTGGCGCCAGTGTCCGGCAGCCTCGCCTCTGTCAGTGCGCCCCAGGGCGGCTGTGGCTACAATGTAGCTTGCCATCACCAGTGTGTGAATGTGTGTGTGAATGGGTGGATGACTGGATATGTAAAGCGCTTTGGGGTCCTTAGGGACTAGTAAAGCGCTATATAAATACAGGCCATTTACCATTTACAAAGAAAAGTTCAAAAAGCAGCCTGTGCAGACACTTGCAAAGAGTCAGTTTTCTCTTAGCAGTGTAATGCAGTTGTTTCTGTCCTGGATATAGTTTCCACTTTACCATCGCGCGCTTGTCCTTTTGTGCAGTAAAAATATTGGCCATATCTCCACTCCTGACAAATTGTATAACTGTAGACCGGTCTATCATTTCTCTCCTCCCACAGCGGAGCTGAAAAAGGTTGATTGTAGTGCAAGTGCACAGGGAAAAAAAACAAAAACAAAACCCAACATATTTATCAAATTGTTTTTTCTTTCAGTGTAGCGCACAGATAACTGAAGAACCTTTGTCACATAAGAAATGGCATAATTGTAACTGTGATGTAATTACTGAATTTATTAAGTGCTAACATGTTACATTACTGCATTACTGAAAAATGTAATGTGATTACACACATACACACTTCTATAAATATTTATATAACATACTACATTTACTATATTTCCATTTAATACCATTTACTAATCAGCTTAGTGAACATTTTGAACATTTTCAAAGGCAAGTTTTTAAACATCTGTTATACAGTATTGTGTTTACAAGCGTGCAGTGTTCTTAGAAGTTTAAAATGGCATAGTTCTGGCATCTTGGCACAGAACCACTAGGTATTGACCAGTGTAGCTTTACTGTTGCATCTAATGATATGTGTCTCTGCACGTGTGATGTTTGTCAGAGGACAAACTCACAGAAAAGCAGGACTACTTAAATTCTAAAGAAAAAACGTATACTTGCATGAAGTAGATGAAATCTAGACATAATCATACATACCATTTTTATTCATATTAGCTGTAAGTCATTTATTTGAAAGCAATTTACACAAGAGTATTGCTAGCATGTGGTGTAAGCTGCTTAGAAATGTGTAGCAGTGTGACAAACTCATGCAGTCTTAGTTTAGTTTATGGAACCCTGTGAGTGGAGTAAATATAGAATTCAATACATTCGTTGTGCTGTAAATTGGATCTTGTAATTCAACTGCCCTTCACCCCTTTCAGTGTTCTCCTGAGCCAACTTTAGAATTGTGACTGTATTGGCTTTAGTCTCCAGAGCCCACTCTAAAGGTCATATCAGCAGGACCTCCATCCTGATCCTCTTTTAAATGTTGAGGATCATCGTTCTATTTTTACCATTAGTGCTATCATAACGTGAAATGCTGCTAAGGGATAATCTTCAAGGGGGTGGACCGAAAATGAAGCTTTCAACATCCAGGGAAGGTCAAAGTCTAGAGGGTTATCACAGTACTAATCCTATACTAAAAAAGATGCAAGACGCTCTGTGTTAGGCACAAGGCTGGAAAACATTCACCAAATTTACAAGATTTATCATAGAATGTAAGAAATATGAATAGACTGACATTAATACTGAGAACCTTTGCCTGCTGAGAGTTGTCCTAGCTGACTCACACGCAGGCTTTATCTTGTTATATCCATGATAAGTCTGTACATCATAAAACCATTTGACTTCATGGCCAGGATAGAGGTGAGCTGTGTGTTTCTGAAGGGGATAATCTAGTGAACCATTTATGTAGGCTGAGCTGCTCATTATTTCTCAATCACACCAGGATTTGGGAAGGTAGAGTGGCAATTTGCTTTTAGCCCTAACTCTGCCAAATTAATGCTTCATGCATGTTCATACCCAGGCTTGAAGCTAGGGATGCAGAGTCCTCACCAAAGCTACAACTGGAAGCTACAGAGCTTTTGCAATAGATTAGGCCGATTTCCAAGAGGATTTGGTACCGCACACCTCATGAAAACACTTTGTAAATGGGTCCATCTAATGATCCAACTTAATATGATTAAAAAGAATAAACCACCCATATGCACATGATCCCTTGTCCCACACCCCACCCTCATCTTGCTCTCATTCTCTCTATGCCTCAAAATACAATAAAATAAAATCTTTTTTTTTCAAACAGGGTCATAGGAAAAATATTCTGTAAAAAAAATAGTTTCTGTTAGCAAAGAAAAAGCCCCTAATATGTTAGAAAGTTAAGAATGCTCTCCAAGACAGGAAGTGTTTCCATGTTTCCTAGAAGTCTTCACTTGAATAGTCAGCATGTTTTGAAAAACAAATATTAAAAAAAATTCAGAAATTAGATATAAATTGAGCACTGTCTCTGTCCAGCACTGAAAAGTTTTTTGTACTAAATTAGCTTTAGATCTTATGGATTATGTTTTCAAAACATACTACAGGATTAAAAACTGTCAGACTTTTCATTGACACCAGCCCGCATCAAAATCCAAGGGTTACAGAAATATAACCACAGGACTCAGTCAGCGAAGAATAACATGTTGCATTAATGTACCGTCTGCTACTAGGCCATCTTCACAGGTGGAGCATGCTCTTAACTGGGAGAGCATGGCAAATTCTTTATACTTCCATGGGTCCAGTTTTCACTCACTAATGGAGTGAAACATGTTTGAGTACTAAGTAGTTAAAATGTTACCTTCAGCCTTGCAGGGGTTCAGAGTCACAAAACATTAAATAATAAAAAATTTTAAAAAATGATTTTTTCTTCTTATTTTGGTTTACTATAAATATTTAAAATATGTCTTCTTTAAAAGCCATTTGACTTCATCTTTGTTTTCTTCAGCTAGTTTTAATTCATATATTCAATTTCCAGGATAAGTAAATGAAGCCCTCTTTCTGTCAGTCATAAATGTGTTCAGTGTTTTATTCTATTTCTCAAGGGGGTTGACTCTCAGTTCTGCTTTTCCAACTGCCAGTAACCTGCTGGTGCCTCACCACAGGGTGACTCTGTCCTGCTGTTAACTCGTGTAAATATGACTGATTCCTTTTAATCCACACAATTGTGTACTCATTTGTCGCTGGAGTTCGCCAAAGTCTCTTCATTCTTCGATTTAGACAGTAAAGAAAGCAGAAAGAAAAACTGAGAAACGAAGGAAGAGAAAGAGGAAGAAGTGATGTGTGATGCTGTTTATTGCTGGAGTAACTCCAGCACAACCTATCTCATTAGTCTGTTCGTGATTAAAAACTACTCTCAAGCTGATATCATTAACCTGCCCACACAACCATACACTCTCAATGGGGCCTTACAAACGAGCTAAAAGAAATGAGCTTGTGCCTTCTGTATGAGGTCTAAATTCCCCCAGTTTATTCACAGTTACGTCAATATTATCATGAATGTTGTGCTAAAAAGTAACAGGCTTACAGTACTGTGCAAAAACTTCTCTATATTTGCCTCCAATAAGCAAGATTTTCATGCAATTTTCTTAAATGGGTCTAGAGCAATAGGTCTCCAGGCCTTTAAATTCTTCTTAACTAACTTCAGCTATCCATCTACTGAAGCGAGTCATCAGAAATGGTTCAGTGGAAAAGTGGTTGTCAAGAATCCTTAAGGAGGGAAACAGAGAGAGAAGGCTTAGGTATGCCAGATTACTGAACTAAAAGTGGCTAAAAGCCAATACCATAAAAGCAGACCTGGATAGAAAAAACAGACATAAAACACTATCAGCCGTGGACTGACCTCCCCAGAGCCTGGACTATGGCATTATTGAGAGTCTAGTATAATTTTAACAGAGAACAGAACAAAAGGGAGCCAACATCAAAAGGAAAGCTTTCGAATGTCCTTCAACAAGCTTGGAGACCTATTCCTGAAGAACATTTACAGCAATTACAAGAAAACTTGCTGGAGAAAGTTCAGACTGTGTTACCATATATGTATTAATAATTATTAAGTTGGCGAATACACTAAACAGCCTTTAACAGGAGCAAAAAGAGATAATTTGCCATCTATCAGTGATTATAGTAGATGCTATAGCCTTTTCCCACTGTCACCATTTATAATCCCTTCCTATGTCCCTTTATCTGATTGCAACCCCAGTCACAAGCTTCTCGTTGTGAGATTACAAACATCTGGTGCGTGATCTACTCTCAAGCTGTTACGATAAACTCGGCAACAGAAAGGGCTTTTGGACAGCCAGGGGGAAATTTAGCGATGAAATGTCTTGTGCAATTGACATCCTAATGTAATGCTTCGTCATTGCAATAAGATCCATCACCTAATGCCTTGCTGGTGTTGATATGTGATTAAAAAGCGTAATCGGAGAGGTCTGTATAGGCTGATATGCAGTATATCACTTCACGGCCAGAGTTTCTCCTGTTGGCTGCATTTTTTATTGAGTGTTATCTAGTCTACTAGGATGTCGGAAATGTGTATATAGACAGGATTAGTGAAAGGGGGAAAAACTGAAAAATGATAAAGAGAAAGTTAAAAGAAAACACTGAAATTGTGATGAGAGGAAGAATTATATGCTCCTCCTGAATTTTCTAGTTTATATACAGCCATTACCCTCCACAGATCAAAAAGGCTGTTGAATCCCATCCAAAGCATCTGACACGCAGGATCTGGCAAAAGATCAAACCAAGCACCAAATAGAGAAATGAAGCTTGTTAGAAAGTTCTTGCAGGGTTAGGTTGTTATTCAAAGTTAAAGTGAGCATTAGTGGAGTTTTCATTGCATTTTGTGTGCTAAATATTCACATTTTAATAATTTAAACATCACTTAATGAAAGTCTTTTTTTTTTTTAGTCCAGCTAGGTGAATGGGTGGTAATGTAGTTAGATTGCTGACCTTTCCCCTACAACAGGGTCAATATTTTCACTTGTTAAGATAATTATCTTAACAACTGCCAGATGGTTTAGTATAGATTTGTCTCTGTACAGCAATATTTGTGAGCCCTCTCTTCAATCAGGTCACAGATGATCCAGTACTTTAAAAACCTCAGTTGGAGTTTTTCCATTCAGTGCTAAATATCAACATTGCATCAGCTTAAACTGCTATTTTATTCATCTTAGGCAATGAATAGTTTCAGTATAAACATAGGCTTTAGAGAAAAAAAAAAGAGTAGAGATCTGTGGTTGCAGACTCCAAGCCTTCTGTACGACAGTGTGCTAAAGGTTTAAAAACCTGGAAGATACATCACTAATGATGTCTGATGAGGGGAATAAATAATGACAAATCAGCCATCATCATGGTCATGATTTACATCACAATATTCATGTATTGACCCCAAATGTAAAAGCAGCTGCATTACTAGTTACAATAAGCTACGATAACAAGTAAGCACATGTCCAAATAGCAACTGTGACTTTTAGCAGTTAATCACTTCCCCAGTGCTAAATCTGATTCTCTCTCTTGTGTTTTACATCTCCTTTCATCAGTGCTGCAAAAGGACAGCTGCACCATAAACTGAGATTTTACACTCTGGGCAAACTGTGACTCAAGCCAAAGTATTGCTCTTCAATGAGCACCTGAGATAAAAAAAAGTCATGCTCTCAACCCACACTCCTTCATTTCCTTATAACAACTTCATAGACATCCAAGAAACAGAATTTCATTAACATCAAATATAACTCTTGAGATTTCATGTGAGACTTGACCAAGAAAACTTTCAAATGAATGCACCTGCTAAGGCACCCTGCTATTTCTCTATCAAATTTTTACTGTTGCCTCGTAGTTAGCAAAGACTTCAGCGCGCATAAGTGGAAATGACATTTACTCCAAAGACTTTTCTGGAAAGGGGAAATGAAGGAGAGGCAGACATGGGGTGAGAAGGACAGAAACATTAATATAAAAAAAATTGTGAATCCTCCATGTCTCCATCATCCAACCCTTTCTTTTCTGTTATCCTCACCCAAATCTAACAGCTGGTGGCACAAAAAAGAAGAGAGTTTGTTTTGATGTTTGTGCAGAGTTGAGGCAATTTATTGGACAGGGATTTAGCAAATCAAAATTCATTGCAGAAACTTTCTGATCCTGGGGGTTCAAGGGCTCTGGATAAACAAGACTGATTGTTTCGGAGGCATGCATATATTACCCCTATTTGAGCCCAAGCTATTTCACACAGACAGCTATGGGAATATAAGCCAGATTCATATCGAAGGATTTTGCAGGAAAACATGGCTAGATCAGTGGATTTCTTTATGCAAGGCAAGCAGGCACTGGGAGACATTTCTTACAAATTGCTCAAGCCTCGACACATGACAGACACAATGTTAAATGTCTTGAGTCCTGTTCAGAAAATATATATGACAGAATAGTTTGTCAGGGGCTAAAATGAAAAGAACAGCTGTCATGTTCCTTTTTCATCTTAAATGTTGATGATGATGGCTGACAGCAAAACACTGAAAATATTAAGAATGGACTCAAAATATCACATCCATCCTTTAACATGAAGTCAGGGTCCAGAGAAGGGAACATCTCTAATAATAGCATGCAGAAGGTGCTGACAGGCTGAATTCACAGCATTCTGCAACACACCTCTGAGGACAAGAAATTATGTGGGTCACATGAGAAATGCCCTATTAGTTCATCAGCTTCCCACTAAGGCTGAGCCTGCATTTGAGATCCTAATTTTCCAGAGAACATAATCTTGATGAGGTAATTTAATTTGCAAGCTCTGTCACAAGCAAAGTCCCCTTTTAGAGAAGTAGAAAGTCCCTTGAGTGGCGATAAGGACAATTTTTACTGCCCCATTGCGCCAACTATTTAGTATATATGTTAAAGGGGACAGTGTAAATGGGGCTGTTTATCAACACCAATGACCCAGCGAGTACCAGGTGCTCAGATTTCTGGCCCTTTGAAACACGAATAATAAGTGCCTTTTGTGATTTCTAGGGTCTTCTGTCCCTAACACTGTTCCACCTCACAGACACCACATTCAACAATATGCATGTAATTCTTACTTTTTATTTAACTCAAAGAGTTTAAAGTCTAATTCTTTAAAGCATTTTAATTAGGTTTTATTGTGTTGTGAAATTGTGAGTTTCACCTTCAGATTTAGAAGATGTGATAGGCCATCCATACTATCATAGTAAACGGTGTATAGAGACACATGATAAATTAAAGTGGTTGTTAAATAAATGTATCCAAAATGATAGTAGATAGCTTAAATCTACCAATATTACTCATAAGAAACACAGCTGATTTAACAAAACAGTTCTTCTATGACAAGATCCCATCTGTGAACCTGGTGTCCAGTTTTAGGGAAGAACCAGGTCCTGCATGAAAGAGGTACAACAAAAATCTCCATAACTGAGGCTCTAGAAACTGCTAAAAAAAATGGGCTCACAACTTTTGTTTGGCTTGCAAAAGCAGGTATTGATCCAAACAGGGCAGATCATGAAGGATCCCCACAAAGGTACAACACCATCAAACTACCGGCCAATTACTGGCCACATGGAAGCTCCTGTCAGGCAGTGTAGCAACCAAGTCAATATATGAGCACAGCTCAGAAAGGTATTGAAAATAACACCAGAGGGCCAAAAGGACCAGCTATTGGTTGATAGAGCAGTAAACCAGAACTTTAAGTCCAGGGATTTGAATACCACCTGGTACATGGATATTAGAGTGTTTGGAACTATACAAGGCTAATAGTCTACTTATAACATTTATAATGAACTCAATGAGATTCTGGAAGACAACACTACCAGCCAACTCCAAGGCAATAACACATGTCACCATCAAGTGTGGAATTTACCAAGGTGATGCACAGTCTGCCGATGTTCTGCCTAGGCCTCAACAAATAAAGCCACCTGTACTTCGATGACATCAACCAAGACAATAATACACACTGATCCACCTCACTAGGGTCTATAGGGAGTACATTGGGGTGTCATTCAGACTGGATAAGTCTGACTGAATGGATGCAAAGAGAGGGAAGACGATTGATGTAATGAATGGGGGGAGTTACCAGAAGGCAGAAAAGCAGATATGCAGGATAGCTACAAGCACTATGGTATCCCACAGGAGAAGGGGAATCCTGACAAAGATACATGAAGGTCAGCCACAGCCAAATACCTGGTAAGGTAAGACAGGTACTGAAAAGCCAACTGAATGGTAGGAATAAGATCCAGGCCACCAATACAAACGCCCTACTGGTCATAAAATATGAATCTGGAATAATAAGTTTGCCAAAGGAGGAGATAAAACCAATGTCAAGACAAAAAAAAAAAAGCTTCACAATGTTCGGAGGTATTCACCTGAAGTCTTGCATTCTGAGGCTGAACAAGCAGCACCAAGAGGGAGGGTGAGGAATAATGAGTTCCAGAGCCCCAATCCTGGAAGAAACAGTCCGCAAACACATCAGGAAAATGCCCCATCCCCAAGATTATCTGCGTCAAGAATTCCTGGCAACAGATGGCGATGAGAAAAAGGAAGGGCAACTATCACCCTGGCAACAGGACCAAGCCCTTGCATCAAGTGTACCATCAACAGATAGAGGAAGTGGCTGACAAAAGAAATCCTACACAGTGGCTAGAAAAGTAGTTCTGATCATTGCAGTACAAGAACAGGCCCTAAGCATTACATCATAGAGGCAGGAGGCTCCACAGCTGTTAGGACCCAACTTGCATGATGTGCAAAAGGCACCTTGGCGACTGTCCAGCACATAGTAGCAGAATACAAGATGGTATCTTGGAACATGTACATCAAGGCTGAAATAGTCTACAGGGACCTCTATGCTGCATATGGACTAGAAGTCCCCAAGTCCTGAAAGGAAAGACCAGCAACGGTGGCTGTGAACAATAGGGCTACTGTTCTGTGGGACAACTTCTAGACAGACAAGCAGCTGCTGGCCAATCAGTATATTATATATGAGGATGACACTAGGGATGGTCACAATGATCAGTGATAACTCAGCAGTCAAGATGAGTTAGCGCAGATCCTTTTTGATTCATTGAAATAATACAATAATTTTTATGAGATCCATAATATTTTCAGTCTGCTTCACAATAGTTTCACGTTGCATCTCTACATTTAACTGACAATTGCAGCACAAGTTAATGTTCAGACTTCTGCACTTTGAAATTAATGTGCCTGTGGAGCAGCTACACTGATCCACTGTCATTCCCAAACGAGAGAAAACAGGAGAATTTCTGAGTGTTTGATTTTTAAATTAGAACTTAATGTGACTATGCACTAGCAGAGATGCCCATTTATCTCATCTCCTTTTTCCCCCACTGGGGACTTTTGTCTGTGAAAATCTCCACTGTGTGGTGGGGGCACTGTGAAGAATGAAGGAGAGGCAGATAAAAAAATTACAAAATCACTGGAAGAGATAGTAGACTTTAGGTCTTATGAAAACAGTATTTTTTCAGCAAGTCTAATGATCATATACTGTTTTTAGCTGTTTGATATCCATCCACTTGTGTTAACAAATTACAGTTGGCAAAATCATCCTTGCAACAAATCTTTTCACAAGCGCACTTTTTGTTGTTGGGTCACCCATTGAAAATTGTGGTGGATGTTAACCTTCTCTGCTGCCCTGTCAGTGTTGCTATCAAACCTCAGAGATTTCACAAAGGGCTGGGTAGTGTGATCAGACTATGGAGTAGGGTGAGATATTTCACCAAACATGCCTTTGAACTATACGGTATCCACTTGTCTCCTCCTCATCTGTCCCCTCAATTCTCCATTGAATCTTTGAGTGCATTGTGCAACATAAGCAATTCTTCTCCAATGTTTTACTAAAGTGCATCTATCTTCTGTTGTAGCTACTGATTAATTGGTTGGGAGCAGAATGTCATTATTAATACCATCAGGCAGATTTCAACCCCTGGGATAAGGGGTACAGTGGGAGTTCCATTATATTCTGCCAAGCTTAATCTAAGGTCTTGGTACAGTAATAGAAAACAAACCATATTGATGCATGTAATGGGTCACACATCCAGTCAGAATGGCTTTTCAAATGATAAACCTGCAGATGGTCTCAACAGACTGTTTCAGACTCTGCTAGAAAAATTCAATTTCATAGGCATCTGAATAAACTTACATCCCTGATTCACTGTAAGACATCATTTATGGATTTGCTACATGTGCTTTGGAGAAGGTTTGGATGAATGCTATTATTCTGCTGTGCCCCACTGCTTTGATGCACATTGAAAATAATCACATGCCCACTCTAAATACCAGTCACACTGAACAGGGAAAATTCAAGATCCTCTATGTCAAAAGAGAAAGAATTATATTTTTGTTCTGGATTTCTATTAAATCCAAAAGAGGTCTTTTTTTTTATGAAAAGTGATGATAGCAAAACTTGCACCTGACAGAAGACAACTTTTCAATATGTCTTCTTCAAGGGCTCTTGCAATATCATGGGGTGTTTTTGTGAAGGAATTCATCAGCTCAGGGAGGTCATCCAAGAGGCATTCACCCCAAGAGCATTTCCTGGACAAGAACACATTAAAGAGGGATGAGCATTCACTCAGGGAAGAGATTTGCCATTTTCATGCTGTAGGCTGAAATATCACTGTATGTCAGCACAATTGTAATCGCTCACCGTTTTGTCCAAAGGTGACAAAAGAAGTCTCCTTAACAAGTCATGCAATGCCTTCAGGCCACTTTCTATCATTCATTCACTAAATCAATTTAAAATTGCTTGTAGCATTAATTAATTACGGTAGTTTGAACACATATTTAATCTGTAAAAAAAGCCATACACTTTCTTTGTTCCAGGTTATATTCTCCAAGTAAATAAAGATTTTGTGAAACATGCATATTAGTAACGCTTAATAGATGGCAACAGTGGAATCTGAAAAGAACAGAAGGTTTGCCCAACTGGCGAACAGTTTAACACTCCATGTTTTCCCTGCATTCATTCTTTTGTCATTTTTAATAGAAACCAGAAACAATCTCAAAGCATAATGTCTGATACATTTTAAAGGTTTACAATACTTGCGTTCCATATTTAGCTGGTACAGTATAACATTATTTGGAGTTCCATGTGTGGTGAATTAACAAAGGTTATCACAACCAACCACTATCTTTTACATTACACACAATTTCCCCCATTGTCTATAGCATACTATATAAACTCTACATCTTGCTAGTGGAGGCTGAATGTGTCTGCACTGGCCATGTGTTCCTTGTACTTTCTTGTAAAAACACATTTTTTACATTCTGTTGAGCCAGATTACTATACTTAGTGATAAGTATAAATGGCTATTATGACTTGGACATATGGGCAATACATAAGGATGAATGCAACATTACTTCACAGCTTCATACAGACTAAGAATTACAAGTGTAGGAAGCTTGTTGGAACCGAATTTCCTTTAATAATATGGTTTCAACTTGTTTTTTTCTGTCACTTAAAAATATATATTTGTTGTATGTTTGAAAAATAATGAAATACTCTTTGTGATGATAGTTCATGAAGGTATAACTCTGCAAGAGACAAAAAAGTATAATCTGTCTAATGTGAATAATAATTACTGCTTCATCTTTGAGATTCTGAAGGATTTCCAGATGGATCTAGATAAAAGCATCCTCTATAGTTCACTCATAACTTGCAGATTATGAATGTCAACTATAGCTCATTGCAGATCAAATTCAGTGGCTACTGAATTAGAACATTAATAAGTGGTAAAACTTTAAAGTGCCTCTTTATCCTGTTTACTGACAACAGAGGTGCAGATATTTGTGGGGTAAAAAGGCATTCCCAGTGAATATGAAGATTAAGATTGTGTTAATCTCCATCGTCATTTTGTTTTGACTCATCCAAGATTGCCAGGTATGTTGCCAGAAATGCCATCTGGTACAGAGAGCCTTGTGTGATTATTAAGCAAGCTGCCAGGTACTGCAGCGACCATCTCCACACATATTGCTATCTAACTTACCATAGAATCCGCACCAACTTGGTCTAAACTAAAGGGGTTTTCTGTTGTTTGGTGTTAGTTTTTAGCTGATTTTACAAATAATTTGATCAGGCAGTCGTAAATATTTACGGTTTGAAATCAAGTACTTGTGTCTGTATTTTATAATGAAAAAAGAGCTTAATGAGTAAAAGAATAAATGTGATTATCTAGCTAGTGACTGAGCTGAAACCATGGAGCAAGTAGGAATAACAGAAAATAGTAATAGCTGTGTAATGTTAATGAAATATCACAAATGTTTAGAAATATCATTGCTATTTGTGTATTTATGTTTAGAAATTGTTCAGGATTAGCGAGTAAAAACAGAGATTTGTGAATGTTATTATAATTTTAAAAAACTCCCGTTTATGTCAAGAGAGACAAACTCTTCCCTTTATGAATATAGTAACTAGACTTCAAACACAGGTGCCACCTGAATGTTCTTATCAGTACCACGCTATATTCAATTCAATAATTTAATTCAATTTTAAGCTTATAGTTAAATCACAATATTCACCTTAATGCACTTTGTAAGGTAAACACCCTACGTTTAAACGACCCACTATGAGCGAGCACTTGCTGACAGCGGGAAGGAAAAACTCCCTTTTAACTGGCAGAACTCTCAAGGAGGGGCAGCCATCTGCTGGTACCGGCTGGGGGTCAGGGGAAGAAGACAGGACAAAAGACACACTGTGGAAACCAGAAAGAGATTAATAACAGCTAAATGCAGAGTGGTGTATAAATACATAATGAGTGGAAAAAGATGAATGAAGAAAAAACACTGAGTGCCTCCAGAAGTCTAGGCAAGTTTCAGCATTGCTAAGCTAGGATTCAGAGTCACGTGATGCGGCCCTAACAGAAAAAGAAACGTTTTAAGACTAATCTTGAAAGTAGAGTGGGTGTATTTTCAAAATCCAAACTGGGAGCTTATTCCCCACAAGAGAGGCCTGAAAGCTAAAGACACTGGCTCCCATTCTACTAAAAAAAACAAAACCAAAAAAAAACAAAACCTAGGAACCACAAGTAAACCTGCAGTCTGAGAGTAAAGAACTGCTCTGAATTGATCTGGTACTATGAGCCCTTTAAGATAAGATGATTATTACCTTGTATGTGAGGAGAAGCATTTGAAATTTGATTCTGGATTTAACAGGGAGCCAGTGAAGAGAATAAATATGCTCTCTTTTTAGTCCCTGTCAGTGCTCTCGCTGCAGCATTTTAGATCAATGGACAAAAAGTGGGCCACCTGCACATTATGCCTGCAGGAGCTGTTCCACCATGGAAACCCATGCCATGTAGGTCTTGTGGCATGTTTTTTTTCCTCCTTGATGTCAATGCTAGAGGAAATTTGGAACTCTGCAGTTACTGAGTGATTAGATTCTAAGTTTATTTCTTGTTTATTATGGAATATCTAGCAGGGAAAAACTGTCATTTTGCAGTGGTGGCATGTTTTTATAGTAAAACACTCAAATTCATTGAGTTCCTTCTTTCACATACAGTGGGGCAAAAAAGTATTTAGTCAGCCACCGATTGTGCAAGTTCCCCCACTTAAAATGATGACAGAGGTCAGTAATTTGCACCAGAGGTACACTTCAACTGTGAGAGACAGAATGTGAAAAAAAAATCCATGAATTCACATGGTAGGATTTGTAAAGAATTTATTCGTAAATTAGGGTGGAAAATAAGTATTTGGTCACCTCAAACAAGGAAAATCTCTGGCTCTCACAGACCTGTAACGTCTTCTGTAAGAAGCTTTTCTGTCCCCCACTCGTTACCTGTATGAATGGCACCTGTTTGAACTCATCATCTGTATAAAAGACACCTGTTCACAGGTGTCAGACTCCAAACTCCGCCATGGCCAAGACCAAAGAGCTTTGGAAGGACACCAGGAAAAGTATTGTAGACCTGCACCAGACTGGGAAGAGTGAATCTACAATAGGCAAGCAGCTTGGTGTGAAAAAATCAACTGTGGGAGCAATCATCAGAAAATGGAAGACATACAAGACCACTGATAATCTCCCTCGATCTGGGGCTCCACGCAAGATCTCATCCCGTGGGGTCAAAATGATCATGAGAACGGTGAGCAAAGATCCCAGAACCACACGGGGGGACCTGGTGAATGACCTGCAGAGAGCTGGGACCAAAGTAACAAAGGTCACCATCAGTAACACACTACAACGGCAGGGAATCAAATCCCGCAGTGCCAGACGTGTTCCGCTGCTGAAGACAGTGCATGTCCAGGCCCGTCTGAAGTTTGCCAGAGAGCACATGGATGATACAGCAGAGGATTGGGAGAATGTCATGTGGTCAGATGAAACCAAAGTAGAACTTTTTGGTATAAACTCAACTCGTCGTGTTTGGAGGAAGAAGAATACTGAGTTGCATCCCAAGAACACCATACCTACTGTGAAGCATGGGGGTGGAAACATCATGCTATGGGGCTGTTTTTCTGCCAAGGGGACAGGACGACTGATCCGTGTTAAGGACAGAATGAATGGGGCCATGTATCGTGAGATTTTGAGCCAAAACCTCCTTCCATCAGTGAGAACTTTGAAGATGAAACGAGGCTGGGTCTTCCAACATGACAATGATCCAAAACACACCGCCCGGGCAACAAAGGAGTGGCTCCGTAAGAAGCATTTGAAAGTCCTGGAGTGGCCTAGCCAGTCTCCAGACCTCAACCCCATAGAAAATCTGTGGCGGGAGTTGAAAGTCTGTGTTGCTCGGCGACAGCCCCAAAACATCACTGCTCTCGAGAAGATCTGCATGGAGGAATGGGCCAAAATACCAGCTACTGTGTGTGCAAACCTGGTAAAGACCTATAGTAAACGTTTGACCTCTGTTATTGCCAACAAAGGTTATGTTACAAAGTATTGAGTTGTAGTTTTGTTATTGACCAAATACTTATTTTCCACCCTAATTTACGAATAAATTCTTTACAAATCCTACCATGTGGATCCATGGATTTTTTTTTCACATTCTGTCTCTCACAGTTGAAGTGTACCTCTGGTGCAAATTCCTGACCTCTGTCATCATTTTAGGTGGGGGAACTTGCACAATCGGTGGCTGACTAAATACTTTTTTGCCCCACTGTATGTTTGTAAAGGCAGACTGCATGGCTAGGTGCTTTATTGACATTATCACAATATTTACAAGCAGTATATTAAATGCCCGACCAGAGAGGAGAGAACATTAGACCACTGTTACAGTACGATCAGTGGGGCCTATTGTGCGGTGCCCCGCGCTTCACTCGGACTTTCTGACAACGTCATGATCCACCTAATCCCCGCGTACAGACAGAGGCTGAAGCTCTCCAAACCTGTCGTGAGGACTAAAAAACTGTGGAGCAACGAGGCTGTGGAGGAGCTTCGCACGTGTTTGGAGTCTACAGACTGGGACACAATGAAGGCTGCTTCTAACAGCTTGGACGAGTTTACGGACACCGTCACCTCCTATCTCCACTTCTGTGAGGACAGCATTGTGCCATCACGCACCAGGGTGAGTTATAACAATGACAAACCCTCGTTTACTCCTAAACTCAAAAAGCTGTGGCTGGAAAAGAGAAAGGCGTTCAGATGCGGAGACAGGGACTGCTACAGAGAGGCCAAGTACAGGTTCACTAAAGAAGTGGACATTGCTAAACATCAGCACTCTGAGAAGATGCAGCAGCAGCAGATCTCAGAGAATGACTCGGCCTCTGTGTGGAAAAGTTTTAGGAAGATCACCAACTACAAGCCTAAAACCCCCCACTCCACTGATGACTTGCTCTTGGCCAACACCCTTAATGACTTTTACTGCCGTTTTGACGAGCCATCAGGCAGCCTTCACACCTCCAACGGCCCCAACAAAAGAGACAATTTAGACCAGGGGTGCCCAATCCCGGTCCTCGAGAGCTACCGTCCTGCAGCTTTTAGATGCATCCTTGTTCCCACACACCCGAATCAAATGAATGGCTTGTCATCAGGCCTTTGCCAAACACGATGGCATGCTGAAGAGGTAATCAAACCATTTGATTCAGCTGTGTTGGAGTAGGGATGCATCTAAAAGCTGCAGGATAGTAGCTCTCGAGGACTGGGATTGGGCAGCCCTGCTTTAGACACTCATTCCCCCACCTCTCCCCCCTCCATAGAGCCATCACCACCATCAAACACTTCACCTACAACACCCCCCTCCTCACACCACAACTCTTCATATTCATGAAGAGTTGGCCCCAGTGTTTTCTGGCATTTTCAACTCCTCACTGCAGGCATGTCATGTGCCTGCCTGCTTCAAGTCCTCTACCATAATCCCTGTCCCCAAGAAACCTAGGATCACTGGACTAAATGACTACAGACCTGTGGCTCTGACATCTGTGGTCATGAAGTCATTTGAGCGCCTGGTTCTCTCCTATCTCCAGACCCTCACGGCCCCCCTCCTGGACCCCCTGCAGTTTGCATACAGAGCCAACAGGTCTGTAGATGACGCCATCAACACGGCTCTACACTTCATCCTGCAGCATCTGGACTCCCGAGGAACCTACGCCAGGATCCTGTTTGTGGACTTCAGCTCTGCCTTCAACACCATCCTTCCAGACCATCTCCGAGGCAAGCTTTCCCAGATGAATGTGCCTGATCCCATCTGCCGGTGGATCACTGACTTCCTGATAGACAGGAAGCAGCATGTGAGGCTGGGAAAGAATGTCTCGGACTCCCGGACCATCAGCACCGGCTCCCCTCAGGGCTGTGTTCTTTCTCCTCTGCTCTTCTCCCTGTACACCAAATGCTGCATCTCCACCCACCAGTCTGTCAAGCTAATCAAGTTTGCAGATGACACCACCGTTATTGGACTCATCTCGGACGGGGATGAGTCTGCCTTCAGGAGGGAGGTTGAACGTCTGGTGTCCTGGTGCAGCCACAACAACCTGGTGCTGAATGCCCAGAAGACAGTGGAGATTATTGTGGACTTCAGGAAGCACACAGCCCCACTCCCCCCCCATCATCCTGACTGACACCCTCATCACCTCTGTGGACTCATTCCGCTTCCTGGGTACCACCATCACCCAGGACCTGAAGTGGGAGCCCACCATCACCTCCGTCATTAAGAAAGCCCAGCAGAGGATGTACTTCCTGAGGCAGCTGAAGAAATTCAACCTGCCAACACGGACGATGATGCAATTCTACACTGCAATCATCGAGTCCATCCTCACCTCCTCCATCACCGTGTGGTACGCTGGAGCCACTATCAGGGACAAACAGACTGCAGCGTGTTGCGCGCTCTGCTGAGAAGGTGATTGGCTGCAGACTCCCATCTCTGCAGGACCTGTACACCTCCAGGACACTGGGGCGTGCAGCTCGGATCTCAGCTGACCCTTCTCACCCTGTACACAGTCTGTTTGACCTGCTCCCCTCAGGCAGGAGGCTCCGGTCCATTCGCACCAGAACCTCTCGCCATAAGAACAGTTTCTTCCCCTCTGCGGTTGGACTCATGAACAATAACCGTATGACTTTTCCCACCTCTAACACATGACCCTACGCTGTGTTCACTGCATCATTCCATGTTTGGCACTGATCACCACCTGCACTCATGTATATATCTACTTAGCACTTTTAATTCTTATTCTTATTTTTTTCTCATGTCTATTTAAGCGTTATTTATGACAGTATGTATGCACTAAGCACCGCAGCAATTTCCTGCATTTGGCAATAAAACCCTTTCTGATTCTAGCAATCAGTTTTAGCATTTGGGATAAAAGGATCGTACCATTTTAGTTTCATGACAGTAACATTTCGTTTATATCCACTAAAGTTGAATTAACCATGCTATACTGTGAAGCCATCACATTGCTTAGCAACCACAGAGCAAAATGCTAAAATGACCAATTTCTAACATAAACAACACGTAGCATCCCTATTTTTAACATTTCTCAATATGATTAAGTATGTTAATTTGCCAGTAGCATGCATAAACCAAACAATACAAGAGCACGACATGTACTAGTATCCAAAAAACAAACAAAACAAAAATGGCATTGTTTTAATTCATACTTTGCTAATTTATTCAGTTTACCAGAGATTGAAGAGAGCGTTGAACATTGAAAGGCGTACAGACTTAAAAATAATACCGATAGAAATAGTATATGTGGGTGAACAATCAGCAAACACCTTTGTGAGATCGAATGACACAAATCTGATCTTGTCAAAAATAAGAAGAAAGAAATTTAAGGGTAGAGTTGAGATTTGAATCAAAACCTAATTCTATTGTAGATCTGGATGTGTAATATGAACATCCACCTAGATCAGGGGTGTCGAACTCCAGTTCTCGAGGGCTGGTGTCCTGCAGGTTTTAGATATCACCCTGGGTCAACACACCTGAATCAAGTGATCAGTTCATTACCAGGCCTCTGGAGAACTTCAAGACATATTGAGGAGGTCATTTAGCCATTTAAATCAGCTGTGTTGGATCAAGGACACATCTAAAACCTGCAGGACACCGGCCCTCGAGGCCTGGAGTTCAACACCTGTGACCTAGATAGATCAGAATGACTTCATGACAAGTCTTTAACAGCACACTGAAAGTGGGTGAAACTTCCTAAAGTTATTAGATATATTGCTAAATAACAAACCTTTATCAAGGCTTTGGAAGCCACAGCTTATTATGACAACAAAAGCATTTTAAGCTAATTTTACTTGGTTCCAGATCAGCAAGCAAAGGATACTTGCCAACATTTATTCAGACAAATTACTTTTTCTGTGAAAATAGATACTCAAATCTGACTACATGTCCACTGGTACAAGGTTAAACATTTCATCTTGTTTTTGAAGCGTAGTCAAAATGATCTTGCTGAATAATGGAGATAGAAGTTAGATTTGAAGTTGAACACAACAGAAGTATTGGCAGACATAACATATTTAACACTCACTGGTTCAAAACCCATTGGTTTCAAATGGATGTTGCTGTATTACAATATATTCAATATATTTCCTCCAATTTCCAGGATTTCTTTGAAACTTTGAAACATAATCTTTATGTCCAGTACATTCCTAAACCCCACCCTCCTCTCTTTCCAGTAAGCCCGCCAAGAGAAGCATTGATAGAATAGAATAGAATTCAACTTTATTGTCATTGCACATGCACAGGTACAGGGCAACGAAATGCAGTTTGCATCCATCCAGAAGTGCTTTAGTGATATAGGTATATTACAATATATATTAGCAATAATATAGATATGTAAGTGTATTACAGAAATGGGTCTATTATGGTATGTTATAATGTACATGGTATGAAGTATGTTGTGAATATTCTATAACTATAGGTATGTACCGGCTGTAGTGTAGTGTACAGGCTGTAAGCTATGTACAGGATATGAACAGGATATAAATATGAAAAACTATACAGAATATGAAATAAATAACTTTACAGAAATCTGAGATATAAAGCTATACAGAAATGGGAACTATGCAAGTTGTAAACAGTTGTAGGGTTAAAAATTATCGTATGTACAGAATGATTATTTACACAGAGCTATACAGTAGTGCAGTCAAGATAAGTGAGATATGTGGATAATTTCTACAGAGGCTATATAAAGTGCTAGTGGTTGTGAGTGGTGGTTCACTCCATGTTATTATTGTGTGTTTGAGGGTACAGTTGTCCATTGTGTGTGTGTGTGTGTGTGTGTGTGTGTGTGTGTGTGTGTGTGTGTGTGTGTGTGTGTGTGTGTGTGTGTGTGTGTGTTCAGTCCATGAGTTTAACGTGGGTCAGATGTCAGGAGGCAGAGTTCAGGAGTCTGACAGCTGTGGGGAAGAAGCCGTTCCGGTACCTGGTGGTCTTAGTCCGGAGGCTCCTGTAGCGCCTCCCAGAGGGCAGGAGGGTGAAGAGTCCATGTGATGGGTGACTGGGGTCTTTGATGATTTTCCCAGCCCTTTTCAGACACCGCTTCCTGTAGATGTCTTTTATGGCAGGAAGTGGTGCTCCGGCGATGCGCTGGGCAGTTTTCACGACCCTCTGCAACGCCTTCCGGTCCGAGGCAGAGCAGTTCCCGTACCAGACTGTTATTCAGTTGGTGAGGATGCTCTCGATGGTGCAACGATAGAAGTTCACCAGGATGTCTGAGGACAGGTGGTTCTTCCTCAGAGTCCTCAAGAAGAAGAGGCGCTGGTGAGCCTTCTTGACCAGCTTGGAGCAGTTGGTCGTCCAGATGAGATCCTCGGAGATGTGGACTCCCAGGAACTTGAAGCTGCTCACACGCTCCACAGCCGTCCCCTTAATGTGGATGGGTGGATGTGGGTCAGCATTCCTCCTTTAGTCCACGATGAGCTCCTTGGTCTTCTCGGTGTTAAGCAGCAGGTTGTTTGTGTCGCACCACTCAGCCAAACGATCCACCTCCTCCCTGTAGGCGGCCTCATCGTTGTCACTGATGAGGCCAATCACCGTGGTGTCATCTGCAAACTTAATGATGGTGTTGGAACCATCAGCAGGTCTGCAGTCGTGGGTGAAGATGGAGTAGAGGAAAGGGCTCATCACACACAGCCTTGTGGTACACCAGTGTTCATTGTGATTGTAGATGAGCAGCGGTTATCCAGCCGGACATGTTGGGGGCGGTTGGTCAGGAAGTCCAGTAACCATTTGCAGATGAGGGAACTGATGCCCAGGTCTGTCAGTTTCCTGAGGGGTGGATTGTATTGAACGCTGATGAAATGTGGTTCCCTGACTTCTGTCTGAATGACGTGGCTATTTGATTTTAGCCACAGTAACTGAGATAATCAGCGGGTGGTGAGGAGTGTACAGCGGCAATTTCCAGAAAGGTCACAACTCTAATGAGTAGCATCAGCCCACTCACCAGCCACAGAGGAACTGAGAACTATTTTGTGGTACACAAGCAACTAGAGACTGGCAACTGAGATGCATCCAGGAAGTAAGACTTTCAGGTCATTTTTTCACATGATTTGAATAGAGTCTTGGTTCATCTTTAAAATGTATAATAAGGTAAATTATCATTACCTTGTATGTGAGGAGATATATTATCTATACTGGAAATTATTACCGTGAATGATAACTGCACTTGATTATTCTATTAAGGCCTTTTTTCAAATTGCAGTGCAAGGTTATCCAAAAGACAAAAGGACAGTTCTGCAAGTATTCATGTTTAATCATAAAGTCAGGCTTTGGTCAGTAGACCTAAATATGTAATATACTTTTTTCTCTTTAATATGCAAACATGTAATGAATAAACTGTACAATTACAAAATAAGGGTTGTTTTTTTTCCCCTGCAGACACAGTTTAAGATTTTACTTCATTGAGCAAATGCATTTTAACATAACACAAAGATATGTAGTGTAATTTGTGTTTTTAGTGTCAGCACAATACATTGTTACTGAGAGCTAAAGCTACCATACAGTCAGGTTCTTTTTCAATCTTTGAATCGGTGACAATCAAGGGAATGGTGAGCCATTGTGGCTGGCATCATTAATGTCAAAAGAGACTAAACCAAGAGTCAGCCCCTCAAACTTGAGTGGCAATTGAAGTGTAAACATTGCACCTGTCAGCTCATTACTGGGGCTTCAGTGTGGCAGCAAAGCTGTTTTCAGGATGGACAGCAGTTGTCTTGCAGCCAGGGTAAATACGTTGCCCTTCTGCTGTATTCCCAGGATTCATTATACTGCAAACCCAACACACAGGAGGATCTGTCAGGAGTTACCAGTTCCATTACCCACTAAATCCTTTAACAGGGGCTTTAACTTGTTGAATGAGGCTGATATTGATTTAGGGCGGGTGGTGAGGTTTTGGAGCAGTAGATGGGTTGATCCAAAGCACTGAAGTACTTAAATCGGACCTTTAAAAATCAGATTCCACAGAAATTTCTACACTTTTCACTGATAAAATAATATATGCCTTCCAACTATAATAGAAATCATTTTCATTAGTGTCTATTAATCAAACTTACTTCTCCACATGCAATAAAAAGTTATTTTTCACTATGTTAAATAATATAGTCTATAAAAAGAAAATCCCTTTAATTGCAAGGCAGATAAGCTCCTTACCTCATCTTCAACATAGCCAAGCACAACCTGCTGCAAGTCTTTGTTTTCTATCCAGCTATTAAAGTGATTTATCCCCAGTGTAGTCACCCCACCCCACCCCCTCCAAACAAGACTAATTTAGAGCGTTGTTGTGTATTTTAAAAATTTATTATTCCATATAAGCAACATCAAGCATTTGATTAACAAACTTAAGTCAGTGGGACAGTGGAAGACGTCGGATCCAAGCTGTGTCAAAAATCATTTTCAAGTGAACCCATTTACCATTTTTTTCCTTTGAGAGAAGAAGATTTCTCTTTTGTATCATTTTCTCTGACAGCAGTTACACAAATGCAGATTTACACATCCATCAAAGGATAAACACATTGGCCTTTTTTCATACAGAATCCTAGTGAATGCTGGAAAATACTGTGCTCTGTCAATTAAATATTTTATTTAGTAGCTTTTTGGAGTTAAACACAAATCTGGTAGTTAATGTTTTGCTTAGCACATAAGCCGGCTCTCTGGGTTAGTACCGTCAGACACATAAGTCTTTAGCAGTTTGGGGGGGTTCAATATATAACATTGTGTTGTTGCTGCCGTTTTAATGTGATTCTTTTTTATTAATTTGTTTAATTGTTGCGCTAAAAGTGAGTCTGTTTTAGAGATCTTTTCTTGTATTTTTACAAGTAGTAAAATAGTTTCACGGCTCGGCAGCCAGAAATGAGAAGTGGACCCGAGAGCAGATTCAAACTGAGGCTCAGGGTATAGTGACCAGAAAACTTTATTTACAGTGACATGGTGAGAACAAGGTAAACAGTTGCTAAGGCTGTGAACTAGACTAGAGCAAATGAACGTGAACTATGGGTTTGCAGCCTAAAATACAAAATGCAATAGACATGAACTATGAGGCTCCAGACTAAGGCAGCTGGGAACAGGAGCTTAGAGTGGCTGAGCTTGACAGGGAAACTGTGGTGAGAGAGTTGGTGGTCAAGACATTGTTTGCAGGCGGAGTGAAGCATGAGGGGGGAGGAGAGAGGTAGAGACCATGGTGAGTACAGTTGGGAATAAGTCCAAGGTTTCAAACTGTGAAGCAGGTAGGCAGGCAGTGTACAGGTAAGACTGGAGAGCATACCATGAACGGTTACTGGCTGAAGTGGTGCAGAGAAGACCAGCGGACAGGTTAGTGAGGTTATGGCAAGGCTGGGTATGTTTTTCCTTGAACCAAATGGGTTAGCAGACAATCTGGCGAAGGCTGGTTGTGAACGCTAGTCTTAAACACAGCCTGTCTGATTAGCACCAGGTGGAAATTCTGGGAGGAGCGATGAAGAAGAGCAAGCACTGTGGAAAATTATTCTGACTCATTCAGACCACAACAATAAGCCTTTTTAATTTTTTTTTAAATTAATACTTTTTTTAAAATTTTGAGATACACTCAACGTATTTAATAAAACTTCGTAATTAGTCACTTAGACCTTTAAATAACCAAAATACATGACTCTGGTTTGCTATTTGCTCACCACATTTTCTCAAACATTTCAGAGTTATTCAATTACCTGTATCTGTTTTACAATAAATTGATTGATTCTGATCACTGTCTGGTATTACCAGGTCTGGATCTTTCTGGGCCACAATTTTAGCACCAGCACTTTTATCATCATCATTTGAAAACAAACATATCTATGGTATTGTCGAGTGTTTGATTTCTACAGTGAGCAGTAAGCACAAAAACAGCTGTTATATTGATAAATGAACAACTCCAGTGACAAAGGGCTCTTGAAAACGATAAACCTTTGTATATGTCTACTTATACTCACATAAATGTTATATAAATTATACTTTCTGGGGAGAGGTGTGCAGCAGCTATATGTTGTGCCTCCTGGAGGCATATCTTTATATCACTGAGCAGCCATTTTCCAGTCTTAGTATGCCTCTCCCAGGGGAATAACAGGATCTTTTGTCTGCTTGTGATTTATGATGCCACCGTGTCTTGCCTTGAAGGGAAAGTAACACATTTCTGCAATAATTGAGGTAATTTATGCTTTTTTCCCTTTAATTCATCACTTTTTAATCTAGAATTTTTAGCACTCGCAAAATATATTTTCTGAATTGCAGCAGGCTGTACCACCAAATGGTATGTTTGGGCTTACTTAAAAGTAGTCCATTATAAAATTGCGAGGCTCACAAAGTCATTCTAAAATATAATTGTGAATTAGACATGAACTGATTTTGTGTATACTCAGATTTAAAAGATCAAAGTGACCTTGAAACCGTGTGACTCAGTTTTAACCTCAATATTTAGCTTTATCTTTTTCGAAGGAGTATCATTCACCCTTGACTTTTCTGCACAGCTGAAATCCATCCAGCACGTCAGGCTTAAGGAGCACTATTCTGATTAGGAAACGATCAGTGCCATAAGAGAAATTGTCCATATGCCACAGATCATTAGCTGACTATCCCTGAGCGCATAAATGTGCCAAGACATGTCTCTGAATCCATCACTCTTACTTTCTCAGTGATCACCTCTCAGGTCTCTGAAGTTCTCATACCTTCCGGCCTTTGTGTGTGGAAACACACTGGAGCATATGGTATGAGAAAGCTCATGGGATACACACAAAGGAATCACTTGATCCATGTCTTTGTCAAACCTACAAACACTGTTATGTTACCTCTGACAGAGATATCAGGTGCTTGCAGCTGATGAGTGTCACATTTCTGCCATGCGCTTTAGACCACAATACTTTTCCCTGTCAAGTAACTGCATCAAAATGATAAACACGCTTCATCTGTTGGTAACATTCACACAAGATAAATGCTATGTCATTGTAGCCAATGGGAAAATAGTTTGTTTTCTTTTTCAGAACAACGGAGCAGTGATACATACCAAACAGAGAATCCTAATATTATTTTTTTGAAGATTAACTAGTTGTGCCATAAATGGAAGAGCCAAATTTAAACCAATCATCATGCATTTGGGATGAGGAAGGTGTCCCAGATTCTGTCCCTATAACCGACAGATTAATCAGTCATGTTATTTGAACCCTTACAGGATTTAGAGAACAGTTTTTAATCCAATGTACTTCAAGGAGGGAACGGTAACTGAGAAACACAATGAAAAACATCTCGCACAAAAGAGGACAGAGATTAAGAGAATTTGACATGGTCATCTAAAAAGCCTGCTGAAACAAACAAAAAAAAAAAAAAAAGAGTATTTGTCATTAATGTGCATTATCACACAAGCCTCCATTACCTACACATATTGGAATATGGGCTGCAGGTGAACCATTAATGTCTACTTCAGTGTAAAACATCATGAAGTTAAGGGGAAATAAAGGAGAACTTATAAGCACAAAGCAGTGTCACAGAATCTGACTGTAGCTACACTCAACTATATAATCATCCAACTGTGGATGCAAACAGGGACAACTCTGAAAAAAAAAAAAATTCAATAACCAGATTGAAAAAAATAATAGTTTACGGGTCACAAACTAAAATTCAATCATTGTATTGAGAGCGGCTGCTCATTCTCCTGTGAATCCATGTTGAACTTATAATGAAATTCCTAAAAATCACAGAGTGTGTCGTTGCCTTCACCGAGACGAGATTAAGAGATTGTGTGACTGAAGTAAAATTAATGATATTCCTAAAGGATGGCAGTATAATAATCAGCACAAAAGCAGTAAAATGCTAACTGAGTCAACATTGAAATATACTTTTAATATAGTGTAGGTAATGACTTTACACTACAGTGCAAATTTCTAGAACCATGTTTACAGACTGCTTTACTCAAACAGCTTTTTCATAACAAGCACATTTTAATACAGCTGTGTAAAATTCATAGTTTCCTTTGGTTTTTTGAAAACTTGAGGTGTTGAGCTCTTCACTGTCTCACTGTCTTGGATGTGGGCCTAAGCTAATTTGGAGAACAACCTACTGAAGTAGAAGGGTCTGTTGATGCAGCTCATATGGACATCAGTCTAGAACATCTCCATTCAAGCTAATGTTTCTGTTTTGTTTACATCAACAGCAAACAACAACAAAATGATAACAATTATAACAATATTTATTTAATCTCTTCCTTAGAATTTGAAGGATGTGATCAGTTGTGATTATTATGTCACAGTGATACTCACAGACAAGGAAAAAAAAAAATCACTTTTTAATCCAAGCTTCCTCTACTTAAAATCACTAGTGTAGCAGTTTCTAAAGGTTTTTTCCTTGCTAGCTTAATGTGGCCCTAGCTGGCTTATGTCAAAAATGCTAATACCTTGTTTAATAGCATTACATAAACATCTATTTAAACAAAATTTACAATCAATTTAGTGTCAGTTATCAAAAGCAGAACAAAAAGAAACTCCTATAAAATATCTGATATTTTCTAGTTGCTTCATTTTATATAGTTTGAGGCTGGCTTTAGAGAGGCTGTCCTTTCTCTAATGACTTTAAAGACTGACTGTAGTAGGGCCCATGCCCCAGAAAGGCTTTTCCCAATTGAACTCCTGTAACTGTAATTTAAATAGACACATCTAGATTATGGGTTGTAAAAATGACAAATTCTGCCCATTCTTTACAAACCTTGATTGGTCAGTGTGAATTGCTGGACAAAGCTGGAGACCTGTCTGAGACCCACAACATGAGGTAAGTAATTAATATCTTGTTGGTAGCTTTGAATTATTAGTGACGCTGATGCTGAGCTCAATACTAAAATCTAAGCTTGCCAGAGAGCAATTCATCTTCTGAAGGTGTCCTTTATTATCAGACATATTAAGATGCAGACATCACTTTGCGAGCCAAACACCTCAGGCTATAAATAGTTTTCTCTACAGGGAGTGCAGAATTATTAGGCAAGTTGTATTTTTGAGGAATAATTTTATTATTGAACAACAACCATGTTCTCAATGAACCCAAAAAACTCATTAATATCAAAGCTGAATGTTTTTGGAAGTAGTTTTTAGTTTGTTTTCAGTTTTAGCTATTTTAGGGGGATATCTGTGTGTGCAGGTGACTATTACTGTGCATAATTATTAGGCAACTTAACAAAAAACAAATATATACCCATTTCAATTATTTATTTTTACCAGTGAAACCAATATAACATCTCCACATTCACAAATATACATTTCTGACATTCAAAAACAAAACAAAAACAAATCAGCGACCAATATAGCCACCTTTCTTTGCAAGGACACTCAAAAGCCTGCCATCCATGGATTCTGTCAGTGTTTTGATCTGTTCACCACCAACATTGCGTGCAGCAGCAACCACAGCCTCCCAGACACTGTTCAGAGAGGTGTACTGTTTTCCCTCCTTGTAAATCTCACATTTGATGATGGACCACAGGTTCTCAATGGGGTTCAGATCAGGTGAACAAGGTGGCCATGTCATTAGTTTTTCTTCTTTTATACCCTTTCTTGCCAGCCACGCTGTGGAGTACTTGGACGCGTGTGATGGAGCATTGTCCTGCATGGAAATCATGTTTTTCTTGAAGGATGCAGACTTCTTCCTGTACCACTGCTTGAAGAAGGTGTCTTCCAGAAACTGGTAGTAGGACTGGGAGTTGAGCTTGACTCCATCCTCAACCCGAAAAGGCCCCACAAGCTCATCTTTGATGATACCAGCCCAAACCAGTACTCCACCTCCACCTTGCTGGCGTCTGAGTCGGACTGGAGCTCTCTGCCCTTTACCAATCCAGCCACGGGCCCATCCATCTGGCCCACCAAGTTTCACTCTCATTTCATCAGTCCATAAAACCTTAGAAAAACCAGTCTTGAGATATTTCTTGGCCCAGTCTTGACGTTTCAGCTTGTGTGTCTTGTTCAGTGGTGGTCGTCTTTCAGCCTTTCTTACCTTGGCCATGTCTCTGAGTATTGCACACCTTGTGCTTTTTGGGCACTCCAGTGATGTTGCAGCTCTGAAATATGGCCAAACTGGTGGCAAGTGGCATCTTGGCAGCTGCACGCTTGACTTTTCTCAGTTCATGGGCAGTTATTTTGCGCCTTGGTTTTTCCACACGCTTCTTGCGACCCTGTTGACTATTTTGAATGAAACGCTTGATTGTTCGATGATCACGCTTCATAAGCTTTGCAGTTTTGAGACTGCTGCATCCCTCTGCAAGATATCTCACTATTTTTGACTTTTCTGAGCCTGTCAAGTCCTTCTTTTGACCCATTTTGCCAAAGGAAAGGACGTTGCCTAATAATTATGCACACCTGATATAGGGTGTTGATGTCATTAGACCACACCTCTTCTCATTACAGAGATGCACATCACCTAATATGCTTAATTGGTAGTAGGCTTTCGAGCCTATACAGCTTGGAGTAGGACAACATGCATGAAGAGGATGATGTGGACAAAATACTCATTTGCCTAATAATTCTGCACTCCCTGTAGTCTTGCATAGTTTACACTTATTTTCATTTCAGAGGCTTCTGTCTGATTAACTTTCATTTTCCCCTCTGGGATTCATTTACACCTGATGTCAAAAGTCATTTACTGAGTCTTAAAATTGCACTACACCAGTGTTGATTTGAGAATCACCAAGAGCTGACATGGAATGCTGCATGTAAACAGACAACCAGGCTCATTCTGAAGGCTGAACTTTTGAGATCTTCCTGTTATGCCTCATAGGAACTGATCCAGCTTAGAAATATTGTAGCTTTTTTTTCAGTTAAGGTTTAATCTCATTATTTTCACATTCTACCATAGCTCACATAACACTAAACTCTAATTATTTTTAAATCTCTGTATCTTTCTCATATACCATCATCCTTTTGCAAGTACCTTTTCAGAACTGCTTGTTCTACCTCTAAATAAATCTGCTGCAGCTTTAAGACCAAGAAATAAGATGTTGATCCAATGTCAAGGGGGAAAATATATATATATATATATATATATATATATATATATATATATATATATATATATATATATATATATATTTTTTTTTTAATGGAACTAAGCAATAATAGTTTTGTGAAATATTTTAAGTCAGCTGTTATACAGTAACACTGGGTCACACTGGGTGACCAATTACCCACAGTAACAGAGAAAGTACTCTATAACAAAATGGGCCCAGAAGTGCAACATGTTTTGCTAATAGCTTTTCTAAACAGTGATAATGTGTTTTTAGGTGAAACCTTTTTAAGACCCCTGTCTACTGTATGTGATGTTTCTGTTTATTGCACCACACTGACTGTAAATAGTTTTCATACTTTCTGAACCATTCAAGGCTTATTCTTTTTCAACATGACACTAAAGAAGGTAAAATATTGACTTTCTCTTTGACACTGATCCACATAAAACACAAAAAGTGGAAACATCAAAGCATCTCGATTGTAAAGCAAACCATTTTAGTGTTTTAAAGTAGCTTTAGCAACCTATTTCACAAGAGCAATTTGACCCATTTTTATTATTGCTATTATTTAATATTTTTTATTAGAAGCCTTTTTTTGCTAGGCTTGGGGTGCTCAAATTCTACTACAATAAATGTTATAATTAATAATATTTTTGGGAGTCATATTTTAAATGATGTTTCTGTTTGTGTATTTTATTATAGTTCTGTATT
Source organism: Astatotilapia calliptera (assembly GCF_964374335.1). Taxonomy (NCBI): domain Eukaryota; kingdom Metazoa; phylum Chordata; class Actinopteri; order Cichliformes; family Cichlidae; genus Astatotilapia; species Astatotilapia calliptera. The sequence goes on along the minus strand of NC_137433.1, from coordinate 32,163,846 downwards.
GTTCCCCAGTTAATGTTTATTTATTATAGTTTCGCATCTATGGTGTATTGTGGTTTTATGTAATTGAATACCATAAAATTTTATTTGTGGCTTGTGAATATGAAAACCCAGCAAGGGACAAGGGTTGGAAAGTATAACAGATCAGTTTTATGCTGTTGGAACAGTGTTAAACTGAATCATCCTGATTAAAAAGAAATAAAAAGAAAATAAATTTTTTTTTTTCAGAAAACCATGGCAACTAGTATAACAGGTCACATTTTATTATATCTATCAATTTTCTTCCTTTTTCCTCTCTTCTTACCCATTCTGCTGACACACAACAAGAACACACCCTAGACAGATTGCCAACAATTGCAGGATAGGACACCCATTCATGTTCACATACTTATTGCTAATTTGGAATCACTGGTTAACCTAACATGCATGTCTTTGGACTACAGGAGGAAGATGAAAAGTCCACACAGAAAGGCCCCTGTTGCTGTCACCTTGTAATCTTACATTTTTTAAAAATACCATATTTTAGTCATGTTTTACTGTGTGCTTCAATATATAGTGTTTCATGAGGGAATCATATCTTATTTGACTCGGAGGATATTCACCATTTTTCTTTGTGCTCTTTTCTAAGCTTAAAAACATTCGCCTTTTGGGTTTCTCCAATATGTTCCAAGGGAATAAGAAGGCATGTTGTCACATTTCTAGCAGTTTCTGTAAAGTGTGACAAACATGCGACAACCAGACTTATTCCCCCAACAAGCTCAAGAGATGTGACAAAAGTATTCTGAGAAGTTGTTTTTTGTTTTTTGTTTTTTTTTTTAAGCTCAGCATGAACACATTTGGGACATATTTTGAAGGTTTTGTCAAAATATTCAGTATTCAAACTAAGTGAGTTTAATGATCCCAGATAGTTTAATTCAAAGAGCAGTGGAGTGATTTGAATAGAATCCAACTTTGCAAAAGCATAGATCATGAGTTCTTCAGTTTTGGGAATTAGCACATGGAATTTTTTTTTTCTTTTCTTAAAGCTTTGAGAAATTAAATTTTTTTTTTCTTTTAACAGTAATAGGATACCAAACTTTATTAAGGGAGGGGGGGCTGTGTCATAGCTTTCTTAGCAGAGAAGGGAGTCTTACTCCCTCCCTGTGTCAATTTTCCTGATTACTTGGGCTTAAATACATTCAGGGATAATGAGGGAATGAGACACGGGAGGAGAGCACAGGTGGCAGTAATCAAACATAACAAGACAAGGGGAAGCAAAACTAGATACACTGCACGCAGGACTGGGACTATCAAAATTAAACAGGAAACATTTGACAATTCACAAAGATGATGACTTGACACTGAGAAACAGACTGAATGAATATGACACATGGAACACAGGGAAGACACAGCAACTTAAACTAGAAGCAAGAACATCAAATATAACATCAAGAGAACTAAAACCATGAATAACAAATATTCAAGAAATATAAATTAAACACAAAACACCAGGTAACACCCAGGACCATGACAAGATGTCTTTCCGCAAGTGCCGTAACTAAACAGAATTTACAACAATGTAAGGTTAAAGATAGAATTCTTTCACTGTTATTTTCTCCAATGCCATGTGCGGCACATGAACTCTACTCCCCCAGAGGTCAATTATCAGGTTAATAGGTTTTAGATCTTTACTGTGTACCACTCTGGACGCTGTGGCTCCTCTGAAAATGAAAACATTAATTCAGAAGTACTTAATTCATTGACAAAAAACACGCATCTTAAAGAGCAGAACTCTTAACCTGGACAGGAAATGGCATCACACTAATTTAGATCTTTATTTAACCTGGAAAAATAGTTTGCTCTATAAAAAGCCTCCCATAAAGCGAGAGCATCTTATTATCTTACTATTAATCACTGATTGAAGAAAATCAACCCCAGGTTTCTCTTTAGTACTTTAGCCAGACTGATAAAAAGTCAGAGCTCTGTTGAGCCAATCATTCCTTTAACCTTAACCAGTAATGACTTCATAAATTTCTCCACAAATATAATTTTAATGATTAGACAAAAAATTATTCGTAATCTTACGGATGTAACATTCGTTAAAGCTTCTTTCGGTACCATTGATGTGCAATTAAACTCTTTTTCTCAAATTGATCTTTCTGAGTTAGCTTCAGTTACTTCCTCCAAAGCATCAACATGTCTTTTATACCCCATTCATACAAGGCTGCTCAAACAAGTCCTCCCATTAATTAATCCTTCAATCTTAAATATGTCTCTATTAATGGGCTATGTACCACAGACCTTCAAGCTGGCAGTAATTAAACCACTGCTTAAAAAGCCATCACTTGACTTATCTGTCCTAGCTAATTATAGGCCAATCTCCAACCTTCCTTTTATCTGAAAAATTCTTGAAAGAGTAATTGTTAAATAGCTAACAGATCATCTACAGAGTAATAGTTTTTTTTGAGGAGTTCCAGTCAGGTTCATCACAGTACAGAAACAACATTAGTCTAGCTAAAAATGATTTTCTTATAGCCTCTAACAGTGGCCTCATCTCTGTGTTTGTCCTGCTGGACCTCAGTGCAGCCTTTGATACTGCTTACCATATTTTGTTGCAATGATTAGAGCATGCTGTCCTCTTCATAAACTACGGCTAATTATAGAGTCCCACAGGGTTGTGTGATAGGAGCAGTTCTGTTTAGATTATACATCCTTTTCTAGGGCAATGTCATCAAAAGGCATAGCATACATTTTCACTGCTATGCAGATGATACCCAATTTTATTTATCCAGCAAGCCAGATAATGCACACCAATTTGTTGAGCTGCAGTAATGTCTTAAAGACAGGATGACCTCTAATTTTCAGACAACATATGTCCTTCAATGTGCAAATAGTCCAACAAAAATATAGGACTGCTTTCTTCCATTTGCACAACATTTCTAACCTTAGACTTGTCCTGTCTCAGAAGGATGCATAAAAACAGGTTGATGTACCTACTGACTTCTAGACTTGACTACTGCAATTCAATATTATCAGAAAACTCCTTGAAACTCCTTCAGTTGTCCCAAAATGCTGCAGCAAGAGTGCTGACAAGAAAGCATATTTCGTCCTTACGGGTTTCTCTTCACTGGTTTCCTATTAAATCCAGAATTGAATTTAAAGTCCTTCTCATCACATACAAGGTCTTAAATAATCAGGCCCCATGTTATCTTAAAGACCTCATCGTACCATATCAACCATATAGAGCACTTCACTCTCAGACTGCAGGTTTACTTGTGGTTCCAAGGATATTTTTTTAAAGTAGATTGGGAGTCAGGGCCTTCAGCTTTCAGGCCCCGTCTTCTGTGGAACCAGTTCCCAGTCTAGATTCTGATGAAAGACACCCTCTCTACTTTTAAGATTAAGCTTAAACGCTATTCTGGAGTTTATCATTAGTTATTATTAATCTTGTGTTCTTTTCCACAGTGTGTCTTTGTCCTGTTTTCCTTCTCTCACTCCCAACCAGCCGCGGGAGATGACCACCCCTCCCTGAGCCTGGTTCTGCTAGAGACTTCTTCCTGTTAATTTGGGTTTTTTCTCCCCACTGTTGCCAAAACACTTCCTTGTAGGGGGTCATCACAGTTGTTGGGGTTGTTTCTGTTTTATCTTTACATTACAATATAAAGCTCCTTGAGGAAATGATTGTTCAGTCTTATATAGGGAAGTTTAACAAGTTCAGTTTACTTTAATCAAAAGCATTGAGCCCACTGCAGAATTCCAGGGGGAAGGGATAAATGGCTGACTTTCTTTGTTTTTAGTTTCTTGTTATTTCACTCTAAAGTAAGGGTGGATGTGTGGCTAATGTGTCCATTTCTTTTGCTTTAATATCCTGGTGCGCTAGTGCAACAAACAATAGATCCAATGTCACTGGTTGGTCATTTAAAGATGTTAGCTAAATAATGAGTTCATCAATCTCTTTTACTTTAGAATGATTTTCCGGCATATCTTCTTATCTGCCTACATTCTCACACAGAATTTACATTTAATTTATCACAATTACCACTATAAATAGGATACTGAAGTAAATTCTAAATTCAACACCTAAATACTAAGTCTACAGTGAATGCACATTTGTTTATTTATATATTTCTTTCATCAAATTTCATGCAAGATAAATGCCAGTTTTGCAAATGATCACAAATCATATGCAAGACAAGCAACTGAGGAATACTTATATTTTCATGACCTCATCTTTGATGCATAGAATGGTGTGCTTCTTCTACAACAGAGGTTTTTAAGAACATTTAATGCTGTCTGTATTTTTGTTTTAGAAGTAGGAAAAAATCAAATGTATTTGTAAGAGAACAGGAATTTTCCCATAATAAATCATTTCTGGCAATAAAAAAGGTTGTTGGCAGTGGCTAGCTTTTGCTAAATTGGATAAATTGTTGCAACCTGAGTTTGTGGACAGTAAAGTCATACAAATATTCATTAGTAAATTATTAACTGTGTCCTCCTTAGACAGCAGGCTTCAACAAAAGGGCACACCCTTGACAGAGACTTTTGTGCAATGATGCACCTCAGTATGCACAGGAGTTGGACAGTGTCCTCACTCAGGATGCCATATGAGCTAAAGCTTGTCTAGCTGGTCAGTATCAGTATTTTTTAACTTCCTGTACTTTCACAACATGTTATGAAATGATGGAACAACAATACGAGGAGTACATTATATGATGGCTCAGTGTAGGGCAGAGGCAGCCTCCTACTCATCCCTGGGGGAAGCAGAGATAGGGAGAGACGGTGCGAGAGAATGCTTGAAGCAGGATATAATAGCGATCCATTTTAAGTGCTGTCTATACTCTTACTATGACTGAAGGTACAGTATCTAAGGAAACCCATTTATAGTGTGCTCTTTTTTTTTAACTTTCTCTTGTGCGAAGCATGAAAAACTAAAGATTACAGAAAAAAGTGTTTCAGTGGCCACAAACTGATTTTCTTCCTCTCTTCTCAAGAGATTTTAGATAACGCTTAGTATTTATCCTACTCTAGAGAATAACTGAATACAATTATTGGCAGTTCAGCAGCTTTTATCTGTTAAAATGTCCTTTTTCACAGTTTCTAGGAGCCAGACATAAGACTAACACCTCTAAAAAGGAGGTCCATCATCTAGCTAAATGCTACCTTATATCTTCTTTGTGGCTAATGGCTGGAATAGTATCCTATGTTCTAAGACTGACCTTGGGAAGGCAATAGTTGGTAAAATCTCTTTAGGGGTTCTATTATACCCCAGCTGTTTCTTCTGGAAGACTGTTCCACATATTGTAACATCAATTTTCTTGGTATTTTCCCCACTGTGATTAAGTATCGATCTTTTTACATTGTAGCAAACTCACAAGAGGTGAATCAAAGAACTGAATGAGCCCCTTCATCAACTGAAAATTGATATCAATCTCATGATAGTGAATTTGTCTAAAACTACAAACTCAGCCCCATCTGTATTCAAGCTCTAAAGCCTTTCTCTTTGCTACCTCCTGCAGCTACATACTAAGTGTTATACGAATGAGTAAATCTTACCTTTTGTTTTTCCTGCTTTCTCCTTTGTTATGGATTATTTCAATTTAAATGATATTAGGTGAGGTGAGGTGCAGATGTGACACAATCACATGACTGGAGGTTAGTTCAGTGATCCTAATATAAAAGTTTTAAGGGAAATAATTTAAGTAAATTTACATTTAATTTAACAATATAGGTTCAATATGGGGAGGTCATTTAAAGGAATTGAAATTGATTCATTAAAATACATTTACATATAGAAATTTATCGAAATATAGAGAACATCTATCAATCTATGGAACACCATAATCAAGTGGATGGCATAGCATACAGGAACATCTGTGCTGACGGTATTGCCTAGAAGTCCCAAGGTCCAAATGGGATACGCCCCCCAGGGTGGTTGGGAATGACCGAGCTAAGATCCTGTGGGACTTTCATATACAGTAGGACAAACGGGCAATGCCTAACCAACCAGACATAGTGATGGTGGACAAGCAGAGGAAGAAGGCCGTGGCTATCCCAAGTGATAGCAACATCAGGAAGAAGGATCTCAAGAAATGCCAATGGCTGGGAGAGGAACTAGAGAATATGTGGAAGTTGAAGACAACAGTCGTACCCATGATAACTGGAGCACTTAGAGGAGTAACACCTAAACTGGGCAAGTGATCCAAGTGGCGACTTGGATGAGGATCTTTATTGGGCCAGGATGAGGTGGAGACAGGGAGGAGGCAGGTCATACAAATAAGAGCCTGAAAGGCAGAATGACAGAAAAGCAGCGAGATTTAAAGCACATGGGACAGAGGGTGATTGGCTCGCTGAAGGTGGGCTAGAAAATTATTTGTCCAGAGCAATGACAACATAATTAAGGCTGACAGCGTGGGAAAGCAGAAGTGATCTAAAGAATAGACCAGCCAGGAATGCAGGCATTTAAGTGAATATAGATCTTCTTTACTTAAGTTAAATCTAAGCTTCATTTACATGGAAATATCTAACTATAGCAAGGACAAGAGATCAAAGCGCAATTCATTAAGTCATTAATGAAGCATCTTAAAACACGTGCTAGGTAATGATTGACGAGGTTCTGTTTATTCAGGCTGTACAATATAATATCCCAGATCCTGAGTCACCACTGTGAAATGCCTTTATCACATCTATATTAAAGCAGTAAAATACAAAGATGAGGCACTGTGCCAAAATCTTAAAAAAGAGAAGATTTTCCAGTGTAGCCATTACAATTACTGTGTGAAATTGGATAAATTTGTTCAAAGGTATCAGATACAAAGCCTTTATCCTCAAGTGCTTTTGATTAATCATAAAAGGGCTAAGGCCTCTAATATGCCTTTGTATCCAACTGATAATGAGTGTACAATAATGTAATAGAGGGTTTTTTATATATATATATATAAATGATTAAGTCTGTAGAAATGGATTTTTGTGTTAAAGCTATTACATCTATTCATTTGAGAGCATAGCAAAAAAGGTAACCACATGCAAGACAAGGTGAAGTATAGAAGACAGGATAAAGAGGAGTTACTGTCTGGTATTCATCTACAGAAACTGAGACAAGCTGCCTGACAGTACTGACATTCGATCCACAAAGCACCTGATAGGGCAAAAACCATCGAGCAGAGTGTTCCGAACCTCAACTGTATCGAGCAGGGAGAGAAGTTGGGGGATTAGGAAAGAGGAGACTAGAAGGTAAAATTGATTGTATATTTGCTCAGACGAGGTAGGGCCAAAGCTTGGCAAATGCTAAGAAATCTCAAGGCTGCACAGGGATTAGTATATCAGTGCATTTGAGTACTGTTCATTTGATAGAGGAAAATGGCATGCCAGTGAATAGAGTTGTGATTATAGCAGCACAATTTGTGTTGGGAGAAGTTCTTCATTACAAAAACTGCCTGTAGTTATCTAACATTTGGATCGATACTCCAACATGGCCATTTTCTCAGGAAATATCTGTGTTTTTTTGAATCAAGCACTGGGGGTTAAGTCTCTGGAATTTGCACTCTCATAAATAATGCACTGTCTTGACATTTGGACTGTCAGATTGTGTCCACACCGAGCTTAAAACTGTTTTATATTTTTAGGATATTTTAAAAGGGGCTGTAGCTCTAGGACAGGGGGGAAAAAACAATGATTTCTTTGTTGCATCAGGAGAATAAAAGCACAGTCATATATGATATACAGGATATGTGCTTCTTTTTATTCACAACAATACATACTTGTGCTGAACTCATCTCGATGAAACAATCTAATATTGAAAAAGAAAGAGATTCTATACCTCAAGCTATAAGGTGTGAAGAAACACTATTATAATGTAAAGTGTTCATAAATACAGTTGCACACAATTTGTATTTCATTCTTTGATTATTATTATTCTTAACTAGTGTTACCACTGTCTCTAGATTATTTTTTATTTTGTATTTTATTGTAATAATAGGACTTTAAGTAACTGTTTTACAATAAGTTCATCAGCCTGTTGGATCTTCATTAATTTAACCTGTAGGAAACGTTCACAAACAATCGTTCTGAGCTGTTATTTACTATGAAAAAAGGAATGACCTTGTTCTCCATTAAATATTTGTATAAACAAAATGAATGACTTCTTATTTTTGCATTTATAATTCAGAACCCTGAAGCTGACGTTCAACTGGACAATGCATGAGTTAAAATGGCATCAGAATGACTGTGTTCTGATTTACTGAGAAAACTCAACATGTGTCTCACTGTGTATAGTCTGATACATGATGTAATTTTGTGAAACATCTATTCACTAAAACTGAATTTTCTCTTTCAAGGAGAATTCATGACTATTGATCACAAAGCTCTTGTGTGACACAGTTCAGATCCAGACTCAGGCAGGAGTGACACTCTGAAGAGTTAGCCCAGTGTTTGATCTTCAGTGTTTTCTAAATGTCTGAGTATATCGTGTTAACTATTTCAGGAATCTTTTACACGTTTATCTTTAAAAGTTCCTGCATTGTATGGATTATCAGCTGTTGGATGTGGCCTTTGAGCTGACAAAATACTGGTAGACTCGAATGACAGTTCCTCTTAGAAACAGGGATTTGAATACAATGTACAGCAGTTATCTGTAGGATAATGCTGAGGTATTGTGGATTTAGACACAAAAATTACAATGATATTATATAAAGTCCCCCAATCTTGCATCTCTTATATTTAAATTCTGTATGTAGAAAATAAATAATCAATTTTTTGTTCTGTTGCCTCAATACACTTTTTATCCGTACTTAAACAAAGAACTAAAATTCTATATGTTATTTTTTAGGTGGTAGCTGCAGGGCATCAATATTAATTAGAATACCAGAAAAAGTAAAAGCAGAATTGTCTCAGCACTTCAACTAGCTTTGTTGTGGGCTACAAGGTGGTGCAGTAATTAATATTACTAACTAACAGCAAGAAGTTTGGGGGGTTGAACTTCCTGGTCAGCTGTGCTGAGCGTTTTAATTTGCATATACAGTACTCTTTGCCACAGCATGAGGTTCCTTGATGTGCACCTGTTTTCCCCCACAGTCTAAATATGTTAAGATTAATTGATGATTATAATTTGGCAGTAGATGTAAATGTGGGCTTTGAATGTCTGTCTGTCTCCCCATAATAGGCCTGTGAAAGACTGGCTATACAGGGTGTACCTCACCTCCTGCCTAGTGTAAGTTGCAAAGTTGTAAGGTACTATGGATGGTTAGTTAATAATATGAGTTACTAAAACACTATAGGAATTCAAATAGCATTTCCTCCTTCCACAAATGCAGTAAAATACCCAAAATACACTAATTTTTATTTTCCATTTGAGCAGTGGAAGTAAAAATCTTAACAGGTTAGCTTTATGTAAACTGTTATTTATGTGTATGTGACTAAGATTCTTACTCTTGACAGGCATGAAAATCACTTACTGGGCTATGCTGTCAAACCTTTAAATATTATGCTTATACACAGAGAATTTGATTTTATGCACACAAAACAAAAAAATTGGCAAATGAGATTATTAGTCAGATGCCCACTATTTAATATCAAATGTAGTTCTAACAGATTTGCTATGACTGAATACATTCTGAAGTACTTCTGTTATTGCTCCATCCATCTGCTAGAAGAAATTATGGGAATATAGTGTTTGATGTTGGAATAGATTGATTTTCTCTATAATTTAACATTCAACAAATTTCCTGCAGTTAGAACATGGAACAAACATTTCATTCAAACAGATCAATCTTTTTACAGCGAGACAAATGTACACTGTTTGAATTCTGAAGTTAGCCGTTGTTATTATAAGGTAGTAGTTATAGCCAAATCACGTAGCGAGCATACACGGTCATCCTCTATAATCCAAGTAGTCGATACAGAGGATCAGGACTCCTGTTTTGCCTTTTGATGGCACTTGATTGATTAGCTCGGTCTTCCCATTTGCCAAAATGGATGATGAGCAAAAAGAGCTGCAGTCAGGGTTATCACTTGCCTTAGAGAAGCTGACCTTCAAGGCTGTGAGATTGCCAAGGGTTGGACAGCTTTGACTCCAGAGGATTGCTACAACATTTCAGACAAGCAAATGCACACAGCCTTCCTTTGATAGAAATTAAATTGTGTTTGCTACATGTCAATAAAGGCAACAACATTAATGCAATAAGCAGCATTTTCTGATGAAAGGCCCCTGGGTTTTATTTTTCATATAGCTAATAATACTGAAACTGAAAGTTGTTAAATACACTGTGCACTTTAAGAGTACTGCTCAATATAACCCAATATGTACCAGTATTAATAGAGAGATTAAAGCAGTGTCAGTCTTAATCTTTTCACAGAATATAGGGATGATAAAAACATATAGAACTTTGACTTTATTATTAAAAGGAACCTATACAGTCTACTAAAATTTCCCACTGTGGGAACAAAAAACAATGATGCACAACCAGAAAACCTACAGGCTGATGTAATCATGAGGCCATCAATAATGTGAACCATATACCTCAGTTGATATTTTATTCAAATATTCTATTTTATTCATGTGTTTCATGGTTAGACTTTAGGGCAAACACGAAGAATAATTGGTCCTCCGGGGACAGGTGACAGCATGTCTGGCAGTAAGAGACACGTCCCTTGCAGGTGTAAGATGCATCACGGATGGAAATATCTCCCACAATGCATCAGCTTTGTTGTGCTAATAGTCATGTTATATCTGCTCTTTTTCTGCAAGCAGAAGCAGAGAAGAAGAGGAAAGATCAATTTCAGATCTATACTTTTATATATTTAAATGAATTAGTCTTAAAAAATAGAGGTTCGCTATTGATGTTTAAATGTAAATTTTGTTAAATGAATATAAACATTTATTATGTTCTTCGTTTTTTGTTGCTTTAAAGATATAAGCTTTAACTTCCTAGCAAACCTTAAAACCCATTTCAGTTTGTTTTACTCCATTGTTTGCTTATGAAATTGCCTCACTAAAGGTTTTTATCATTATTAAAGTCCACTAAAACCTTGAGGTTTAATGAATCCCTCTCCTATACTGCAGCAGCTAGTTCCCAGATTGGCCACACTTCTATCAAGGATTTCTTTATTGCCAGTGGGTAAAATAGATGATAACAAATTCCTCAGCAATTAAACACAATGACATTCTCTGAATCATTAATTACAGCTCAGTCCAGTAACAATAAGCCAATCGACTACAAAATAAAACGTTCAGCTAATGATGCACAAAAATAAATAAATAAATAAATAAAATAAAAATAAAAGTAACATTGTGCCCATATGATTTCTTTCTGTACTCAGCTAAAGATGGCTAGTGTTGGACACAATTTCATTTTTATGGGTAACTCTTCATGGCATTGTTTTTTAGCTTATCATATTAATAGTACATTGCAACTTCCAGTATTTGTCCTACCAATACAAGCTGGCAAGCCTCTGAATGTTTCACAGCAGCATGGTAATTTTAATGAATTATCTCTGTGACAGCAAAACAATAATTAAACTGGCAGTGATGCCTGCAGGCAAACAGAGCTGGTGGTAGCCTTTGCTCTAATGCCTTTTGACTTTCCACTGACAGCTACACCTGTTGGGTTTCATTTCTAAGTGTCATAGAGTACCACCACTTATTGAATGTCAAGCCAACATCCATGGTTAGTGTACAAGCATTGTATTGATTGCGGTGATAGAACAGAAAACAAAATGTGTTTCATATCAAACCTAGCCATAGCCTAAAAATTTATACAAATATTTCACAGATGCAGTAAGTAAAAAGTGCTATGATTAGTCTTACAGTGAGAACAGCAGAGCAGAGGTGCTTCACCACTGCAGCTTTTCTGTTCCATGACGTTTTTGTGTTCATGTGATCAAACAGAAGAGGTGCAATCTTTGGAGCATGCTGTAGTGGATGTTTCTACCACACTCATCCTTCGGGATTAGTGTTTAAACCATTACCCAGTGGCTCAAAGATGATGAGAACAGTGTTCCAATCTCCTTCTCCTCTGACGGCTTGGCAGTCCTCGATTTGGTCACAGAAAATGGTGTCCATCTTCCATCACGTCCCTCCTTATTCCAACCATGTCAAATTTAAGTTCGATTTTTTTCCGATGCCTAAAGCCTTACACTTGTTTCGTGCCCAGTTTTAGCAATAATCTTTATCCAGAACAAAATATATAAATCAGCTTCTTATTCAAATGTAGAACATTGTAATTCAATGTGACAAAGAGTGTAATGAAGATTCAAATTTGCATTACACAAGCAAATGACGAACTCCAGCTTTTACTCTGGCTCTTGGTTTCTCTATTGGATATATATACCACAATTACCATAACAAGTCTCAGCCTTGTTACAGGGAGAAGCTCAGCTGTCAGTGGCAGCTAAGTGGGTTACAACTCACTTAAGATTCTTGCTGTTTTATCCTTATTCATTACAATAGAGGTATTAGAGCTTTTTGTAAAATATAACAAACTATAGTGTTGTAAAGAATGTAACACAGGTTTATAAGACAGATTGTTGTTGTTAAGTCGTTTGCATGTTATGAAATGCATGCTTCGATTATGTTGAAGACATGTGTAGTGTATATACACAGAGTAAGTTCTACAAACCAGCCTTATCCCCTGAAGGATGATTAGTTAGGCATTATTACACTTTTATTACAGTGATTTCTCTTCCTAACCCACCTAAATTATTTTTATGCTTAAACTCGATATAGCATGTATCACAGGGTTGCAGCTCTATACTCTGTTAAAATATTCGCTTGAATCAGCAGTTGATCTATAGTCTCAATCGCGTTGTAATATTGAAAACAAATTGTTAGTACGCAAACAAATTCTTTGTGTTACACAGCGTTGAGACAAACTGTTTTTTTTTATAGTTATCATACCATTTGTCAGTCAGTTATAAAATGTAATGATTACTTGTGAGCTGGATCCTAAATAAGACTGTGTTTTCTGGAAATCCACAATGATGATGACTAAAAAAATATTAAAGATATGGAAATATTTTCTTTCCTTAAAAATAATACCAAGGGATCTGTTTGTTACTGTGTACAATTTATAGGTCTTGGTTTTCTTATTTTTTTCTTTTGTGACCCTGAATCCTTTTCAACAGATTATACTTGTTTTGGATGAAGCAAAAGACCTTGTAAGACAAAATGAATTCAGACAATTGTGTCTGAGGATAATAAAGATAGCTATCTTCAGCATTTACAGGATTTACCAAGTGGTTTAAAATATATTTCTACAGTCAACACACATTGTGCTGTTTATCTACCATTCCTGTGTATGTTTGTATTAAAAATGCCTCCTCAAGGGGGCAAGTTTCACTGGATTGCTTTCAAAAGGTGCTTAAGCATTTCTGTGCTTAAAGTGCTTAACCTAAGTGTAACATCATAGTTTTAGTTGCCAAGGATTTCCTTCAAGTCAAGTTGTGTTACAAATATGCACTTGAGCAGAGGACTACTCAAGCAAATAGCCCTTTCAAACAAATATTACAAGCACACGAGATGTGCTCCTATAATATAACTATTCTAGCCTTGGCTGGCAACCTAAAACCCTAAACCATCCTTAATTGGAATGCTGAATGATCTGATATCAGATTCCATCTTCCACAGCAATGACAGCGGTTGCTATGAATGGCAAATCCCTGTTAGCAAAGACTGTGCACTATGTGACCTGTCATTTATGCGATGCTATATATGAGGGAGGTAAGCATGAAGTGACAGACTGTCTAAATGCAAGACAAATAACTGCGGGCATAATGAAATGTCAGGTTTTTTAAATTTAAAATAATGAGAGACAGAGGATTTTTGCATGCTTTATTATTATTATTATTATCTTAACCACTTATCCATTTTATGGGAGCAACTGGAGCCTGTCGCAGCAGTATGGGGTAAGAAGCAGGCTACACCCTGGACAAGTCTTGCCAGCATTGATATAAAATCTCAAATTTAGTGATAGCTGCTTTTATTTCCATTATGAAACCTTAATTCTAGATCCCAGTCTTTACTGTGCTCTTGCTGTCCTTTCTATAACCTTAGCTGGATTATCTGTTCAGCCCAGCTGGTAATGGTTCAGAGGCACACACAGCTGTGCAGGAGTTGGTCTAGAAGGCACTTGTCCAGGGACCTGAATATGATTAGTCAATCACCCAGTGCTTCCTGCTTCAAGGCTGTTGTCCAGGGTCCCTGCAATGGGGTGCCAAGGCCACAGAGCTTCCTGCCTAAGCTGCTCCTTTTTCCCATGGTAGTGAAGGGGAATAAGCAAGCTACTGTGCTTATTTTAAACAAGAAGAGAACACTTCAAAGGACCACTGATACCCTCAGCCCCATTTCCACCGCTTGTTTACTGTCTTGACAAGTAAAAAGAGTTTAGTCCCTGGGAGCAGTGTTCTGTGTGTGTAATTACTTTTATCTGTTGAAAACGATTTTTCTCCCTTTTTTTTTACTCAATAATATACATGCCATTATCAGACTGAATTCTAACCACCTTCATTTCCTGTGAGGTTTAGTTTCATGCATTGGAAATAACCTTTTAGGTCTGAATTGGACTGAGCTTTCTAGAACACCATTTGTTCAAGCAACTGCTTATCAGAGTTTATGCACATATAAGGTGACATGTTTTAAGATTTTTTACAGCCAGTAGATTTTTTTTTGTGTGTCACTGATCGCTCAATTCATTGTACTTTGCTATCTGCTAGGCTCTTAGCAAGCAGAGCCACTCTTTAAATATTCAGTTTTTCCTTTTTAATGACACACATCAAATGTTCAAATATTAAAGTTTAAAAATTAAAGGCTATCATCATTTTTAAAAGATAGCAGGAGCTCAAAAAAAAAATTAGAAGTGGGTATTCTAATGAACATAACGAGCCTTGCACAGAATGGAAACAAAAAGTACCGCCACCACTGGAAGATTTAAAAAGAAAAAAATTTAATTGAATGCTATCAAAAGTGCTGTCAATACTGCTCAAGGTATAGTCTGCAAACTGGAAAAATTGCTGTCAGTGTCCAAGAGCCCAGAAAAAGCACATTCCTCTCATCTTATCCAATCCAAGGAGAAAACTCTCAGAGGATGGGAGGGGAAAGCGAGGGAGCGGGGATACTGGAGGAAGGGGAGGGCGGAGGCACTCTCTTCTAATGAGTATCTGGTGGGTGTTCTCCTGAAGTCGTGGCTTGTTTGTTCTTCTATTATTCTCTGAGTCCTCTATCCCTCCATCCCTCTGCAAGGGACGACCCCAGCTCAGAGAAATAGATGTCGCTACAGAGTAATGCTTGTCATGGCCTCCTGTCAAAGACAGCTAATTGGATCCAGTCAGAATGACCCTCGATTCTCAACTGTGACCTAATCCTTCTGAGTGGCCTCTTTGACATGTATTTAAATCTAGGCTTCCATGTTACTATCAAAATGACTTAAAGTTCTGGATACCAGATTAAAATCAGACTCTGTGACACTGGACAAGGAGCAGTTACATGGCCGTGAAAAGAAAAGAAGAGAAGCGTGAGGAAAAAAAGAAAGACAATGGGAACGCTGGAGTATTCAAGGATTATTCTATATTATTAATACATTCACAAAAAAATGAAGGGTGTCCACTTAACTAACTTCCAGGAGTAGTACAGTTAATGTTTTCACTCTTGTTCTTGATATACAGGCAGCTCATTTTCTTTTGAGAGTCCCTCTATTGTTCTTTAAACTTAACTATTTTGAACTCCAAGATAATTCTTCCTGACCCATTTTTTTTCCCATGTATCTATTGTGAAATGCTGAATTCAGGTATCTAAGAGAACAAAAAAAGGAAGAGAACGTCATGCGAGCATATAGCATCATCTCACCTAATTAGCAGGCAAAAGATAAAAGGCTGTCATTCATAATTGAAGCTGGCGGAGGAACCCTGTCATCCCTGAATTTGCAAGTGAGAATGTTGAAGCTGCGTGATTCCTGCCCTGCTTTCATCTGCAGCAGCACAGAAAAGAAAATCTAAAGGGCGAGATGTGTCAGTTTTTCATTGCACGAGTGAAGGGAAATTAATCCATTGTGCTTCATTTAAAATAAATCGTCACAATATTTCAAACATACACCATCTCTCCTTCTCTTCTCAAACAAAGCTGTTGTTGTTGTTTTGTTTTGTTTTTTTGTCTCATTGTTTTGTTGCCGAGGGGCAGTAAACATGAAGAGTCTCCGATGATTTGGTTTGGTGCAGAGCAGGTGAACCCGCTCTGTGGAGTTATGCAGTGTGTCAACACTTTGCAGAAAGAAGATCAATATACTGCTCAAGCAGGGATGGTTTCACGCGTTCCACATCTCTACAGTGTTGTAGCAGTTTTTCAACACTTTCAGTCTGAGTCACGACAAGACATCTGAGATCCTCTCTCTGCAGCAAAATTAACTTACTGCAGTGGTCCAAAACAGTGAATAATAATGAGCTAAGTGACAGAATCTGGTTCACTCGCTCCTACTCACTCGCACCTGGCTCTGACACTGCCATTTAATGATAGTTTCATACTGAATTTATTGTCTGGGAAATTTTCAGCTCATTACTCCCCTCTAGGGAGAGCAAATGTCTTCAACGGGTCATCCATAGAATATTGGCACCATTGGAAGTGATGGATGAAATGATTATGGGACTTATAAGGCCTATGTCTGGACAAAGAGATACTATGTATGTATGTTGCCATATTGATGTCTAGTTCTTCATAATGTTTCCAATTCAGTTCATTTCTTCAGTATTTCCTATACATTTGAATAGAATGTGTGACTTTGCTTGATCACTGCGCAATTGGATAGTCTATTATGTACTCCCCGTGGCTACACTGTAACTTTATTCTTGTATCATGCTGTTTTATGTCTTTTTTCAAGCTTATTCAGGGGACATGAAAGCAAATAATTTTAATGGCTGAAAAACTATTAATGTTTTTTCTTGGATTATTTCACAGGTCTTCAAGGATTCTACGTTATATCTTCCACAAACACAGACGAAAGCAAGAATGTAATTAATATTGATATTTCCACTGAAAATTGAATCTTTGGTTTTGCAGAGACACCCAAGGCTTTCCAGTACTATATGAGAACATCTAGATATGATTCACCCTGAACCTTATCCTGTTAACTCTAAATGAATTTAATTAATTGACTTTTATCATCAATGAAATATGACCTTTAACTTTATCTTGAGATTTCTACCTTATGAACACTGAAAACTCACATGATTGGGTCTTTGTATATCACAGTTTTATAGTTTCCCCACAGCACACTGCCAATATCAATTTTAAACCAAGCAATCATTATGTGGTTAAAAAGCAGACTTTCAGCTTTAATGCAAGGGGTTTAACAAAAATGTAAATGAACTGTTTAGGAATTACAGCCATCTTTATACACAGTCCCCCATTTTTAGGAGCTCAAAATTACTTGGATAATTGACTGACTGCAAAAACAAATCCAAAAGTTTCTCAAAAAATTGGCATTTTCAATGCCCAAGTTAGTTAGCTGATCGACACACAATAAAGAAGGCTTTTTAGAAATTAAATACAAAACTGAATGCAGAGATCCAGATTAAATGACTGTTGTGGCAAAGGCAAACATAAAGACATATAATTACATATAAAAACATATAACATAGATTGGTATTTTGTCTTTACCAGCATGAAAACTATTTGTTAGTTAGGGCTCACTGGATTCACCAATACACATAACAATGGGGAAGTCCAAGGAATTTAGGTCCAGTGTCCGGAGGTATGTTTGGAGGAGTAAAGGTGAGCCTTTCAACCTTCAAAACAATGTTGTAACTGTCAAGCATGGTGGTAGTAACATCCTCCTCTGGGTCTATTTTGGTGCCAGTGCTGCTGGTACATTGCAAAGTGAATGGAATAATGAAGGAGCAGCACCACCTCCAAATTCTTCAGCTTCATTTCAGATCAACAGCTAAATGGTTTGATAGAAATGAGTGTTCCAACAGGACAATGACAGCAATGACAACACATACCAAAACTGATTTTGGAAGGGATAAAACATCCTAACGTTAAGCTTCTAGCATAGCCTTTCCAAAGTGCCAACGTCAACCCTGAAAAATTGTGGACTATGCTTAAAAGCTGGTTTCCTGACAGGAAACAAAGCACTTTAAATAAAGTCTATAAATTCTTCAAGTATCAAACTAAAATTATGCATGAAAGTTGTTGAAAGCTAGCATAAGCATCTGGTGTAGGTACACCGCCATCTGTATGTTTAAATTTGAACCTTTATTTATACTTTTGACCATATGTGGATTAGAGAAACTCCAAAATAAATTAAAATTTGTTTTGATTTGTTTGTTTCTAGATAAAGAAATATACAAAGAAATCAGGAAAAGACCAAATTATGACATTTACACCCTAATGACTGAATGTAACTGACCACAACTGTAAACCCATCTCAAACAGTTTGGTCCAATTCTGAAATGTCACCATAGACACCACATTTAAAACTGTGGTATATTATAAAATTCAGAGAGATATCCTGACAGGCTTAATTGTCACTGTGCCTGAAGGTAAGGGACCAAAGGTACCATGAGCTTCTTTATATGTAAAATCCAACGATTTAGCTTCAAAAAGCAAATTTCTTTCATTTTTACACCACGGATTTAGTGCACTTCATAGGCAAAAGACAGCAAAAGACAACAAAACATAATTGTGTCAAGAGAATTCTTTATAATACAAGTACAAATTGCAAACACATGTAAGATATTAAAGGGGCAAAAAACAACATACACGATAGAAATTTTGATCACTCCCTACAAAGTAATCTTCAAGCCACTTACAGGTTTGCATTTGTTGCATGTGCTGGATCTTCTATGAAATCATGTGGAGCCAAATGTGGTAAGCAGGTTGAGCGGTAAAGGATGACTGTGTTAATACTGTGTGAAGCCAACACTGTATGTATGTGTATGTTTTCAAGCACTGTGTTCAGGTCATTTGTTCCGAATGTCCTCCCTCTATTCCTCAGGATGATACAGTAGAGGTGTTGATAGTATAATCACCAGTAGTGATGCTCAATTTAAAGGCTCATCAGACTAAAATAAAGGTATTTTGCACAAGCTGTGCATGGTGAGATCACAAATGGCCTCCTGCCTGCTGTGTCAGGACAGGACATCCGTGCAGGTATCCAAATGTAACAGAAACATTAGCATTGGTATATGGTTACACAAGGAAATGACCTTAGAAGGGATTACAAATTTGAATCAGGTATGGGTTTTGAATAGACACATCCTCATAAGTAATGAGCTTTGGTGGATTTTACACAGAGGTAAGCAGAATATTTTCAAAAAAGTCCTTCACTACAGTGCCAACACTGCTTGCTGTGACATTCCCACACCAAACCAATTCCACTTCCAAACCAATCCCACTTCTCTCTCCAGACTTTCTTGTTTTTTGCTTGCTGTTACCAATACCAGCCAGTGCACTCTGCCATATAAGTGGTTATCCTGAGTCTGTCTGCACTGATTGCCTTTGAATGGTCCCTGTGGCTAGCTGTGGTGTAATGGCCACCTCCCTGTGGGACAAACAGCATCTCAGGAAAGGAGTAAGGACAATTACTAATCAATGTGTACAGCTCCCTAGTGGCACCAAAAGGAGTGTTGTTGAGGCTGCGTCACATTTCACCCCACAGCTTTCTGGAGGAACTGGTCTTCCATAAGGTTGAGTGGATGGACTGCTAATGGAGTGTCTGTAAGTGACCACAAAATACTGCGTAGAGTGGAGCAATGAATGGGGGATACAATGGGGATAGATTTTTTTTCCCAAAAAAATCTTTTTACTGTATTGATTTCAGATTTCAGTTTCCTAATCATTATTCCATGCAGCCCATAATTTGAAGTTCTATCATTATCATTATTGTGACTGTATCATTATTTTAAAAAAGTCCTTTGTTAGCAACATCTCATTTAACAAAGTTTAGATGATACAGATCTTAAATATTGCACTACCTGTACATGATTATTTAAAAGTCATAAATAAATCAGTGTAAGAGTGCTCGGATTAAAAAACTGCCACCTGAATTGAAATATGCATGAAGTGAATTTGCTCAAATACTCACGCTGCTGTAGTTCATAATAAAATACAGTATCAAACTGTTTTCACCTTTACCTTCTGTGCATGAAGAACAACACTTGACAACAGAAACATCCTTTTTCAAGATAGCGTGTAAGTGCAATCTGTCGGCTCTCGGCTTCTGTCAACTCTTACATTTTGGTTTTATTGCTCCCTCTTGTCAAAAACACGAGACATGAACAAATGCATTATTGGGGTTATCTACCTCGGTGGGTGAGTGAAGCATGCCGTCTACAGCTGATTATATCACTCTTTCAGTGCACCTGTGTCTGACAGGAGGGGCTCCACCTCCTGCAATGAAAAGACAAAGCACTGGAACAATCTGATCGGATTCACTCGTACGAGGCAGACAGCCATCACAATCTAATGACAGCTGACTTCAGTCAACCATGTTGCAGTCGGGATCAACTAACATCAAATAAGACAACACTTGCAAGGAATGTCGCTTTTGCATTTGTCCTTAAATGGTGTCAAAGTCAAAATGTTTGTTCTGATGCTTTTGTGTTGGACCTATAATAAATAGAGAGCTGTAATCAATGAAGGCTACCTTTACAATATGTTATTTTGGCTCTCACAGAGGTGGCAAACGTTGAGACTTTCTTTACTTAAGTAGAAGTACAGATACCTGTATTAAAAAACTACTTTACATATTATGTTGCACAAACAACAACAGCAGTTTTATAGGTTATTCTGACGTCAATCCCCTACACTGACACTAGAGAATATGCAATTAGTGTAAAGTTGGAATTCAGTGAATTAATCTAAGCATCATCAGCTTTAATGTAAATACCAAAGCACCTCCACCACAACATGCGTACACCTTGCGGCCCCCTTTAACTCCTGAGTATAAACACAATAGATAATACTGTTGAACCTAAACAATCAAGGTTGTTTTAAAAAAATTTAAGGACTAGAAAGTAAACATGTTTGTATAAAAATTTAGAGACTGAAAGTAAAAAGCGGTTAGAAAAATAAACACTCAAGGACATGTTGGAGTTGTTGTTGGTAGACAGAGAAAGAAAAAAATGATTATTTCCAACTTGAAAGCAATAATAAATGATTATTTGTTTTTACTGTGAAGGCTTCCCTTCCACTACTATTTGTTTATTGATACTAGAAAGTATCCACTGCATTCAATTCTTATATTCTGATTCAAATATTGTGTTGGTGTGCAAACTATGGAGATTCAGCAATAATATAATGAGAGTAACAGAGAAGTCTGAGCCAAGTGATTTACATGAAGACAGCAAATCTGCACCCATACTGTTAGCAGATGTTATAGTGTTTGAACTTTGGGTTGTGCTGTTATGGGAACAGGCTACAATCTTCAGGAAATGCCATGTAGATGTATTTACTTTGGCTTTAAGATCAGAACAATGTGTTTTCTGTTATAAAGCAACCGTTCTTATGAAACGGATTCATTGCTACCAAATGAGTTTCAAGGATGTTTACTTAGAATTAAAATTGATGAAATTAGACTGCTGCCCCCGCAACATAGACCTGGATAAGCAGGATGGATGCAGATTTGATTAAATCTGATAGAGGGCTAACAACAAAATACTGTCATACAAGCTTATTTTTCATGCACTGCAGCCTGCCAGCACATGATTTTTTTTAGGCATTAAATGTCAGTGCAATTAGCAGGAAATTGCATGTAGCAAATTTTAGCGTGCACTTAATTTAAATATTTCCCTGCTTATATTTTTTTTGTACCTTGAGAAAAGAACTCATAGGAACACAAGTGCAACAAGGTAAAACATCTCTGAGATCTCACCTTGCATTCAATCTTGCCCCGGAGCTGTCTTTGTAAATGTAGTGAGTACTTTTTTTTTTTACACCTAAAGCAAATTTGCGCTGATGCGATGTGTTAGTCAATCTGGCCCTTCAATTAATTCAATACAAAATATTACATAGAGTGCACTATACAGGTCATCGGATGTTCAAGATGGGCTTTACGTCTACCAACAACTGCTCACACTGCCAAACCAATTCACCGGACAATTATATCCACGCTCTTTGGTTCTGTCCACCAGTTCAGAAGTTTTGGCGCGAGATATGTGAAGACTTCTCAAAGTGTCTGAAATGTAACATTCCAACTTCCCCCTTAGTGTGTTTGTTGGGCAGCTTAGATAATGTCACTTCAGAAAAGAATATCGCCCATATGGTTTTCACTGCCCTATGCATAGCCAAGAAAACAGTCCTCATGAACTGGAAAAATAAAAATAATCTTAATTCTAACCAATATAGAAATTATCTATTAGATTACATTAGTCTTGATACAGCCTCTGCCACCACATCAGATCAATTGCTCTGGGCTCCTTTGATCAGCTCCATCACCTAGTGGGGGTGGGGGGTCATAGTTTGGTCCCGCCTTCACTGTTGTGATTGGTGTGGGGGTAGGGACAGGCTTAGGGCGTCGGGGGGTTCCCCGGAGGCATTTTCCTTGGGGGGCTCAACCCGGGGTAGCGGTCATGTCCGGTTAGGGGCTCTGTTGGCTCTCAGGTGACTGTTTCCTCGCGGCTGCGTGCAGCGGGACTAGGGGAGGGTCTGTGCTGACGGACGTGGGTTACTGACCTGGTAGCCTGGCTGCCCCTGGGTGGGTCCGGGATGGGCGTGAGGTTCTGGGGGCGCTCCGTCTCTGGGCTGGGGCCCGGGCCGGGCCTCAGGGTCTTGGGTCCTGGTTGGTGTGTTGCCGGGGTTGTGGGCGGGTGGGTGCATGGGGGCCCAGCCCTGGAGCAGGGTGCCGCCGGTGCATCGAGCCACCTGGGGGGCTCTTCAACTGGTGGGGAAGATTGTCACATCTTGCAGGAGCTTTCCTCTCCTCAGGGGCTCTCTCTACAGGAGGGGGAGATACAGGAGAGGTGGAGGAAGATCTCAGCCTGGGTGTTTATTGTCTTATGTAGTCTGGAAGAAGAGTGGATGGTGGGGTGGGTGCGGTTTTCTCTGTGGTGGGGTTGGTTGGAATGTCCTTGGCTCTGTGGGGCCGGGAGGTGCTGCTAAGCTGGGCCCCGGTCTGGATGGGCCTGGGCCCCCTTTCCCTGGTGGGTCGCGGAGTATGGGGGTGCCTACTGGGGTCAGCGGGGGAGCTGGCCCCAGGGAGGGGTCACTTGCCCCTCCCTTCCTTCCCTCCCCATCTCCAGCTGCCTCCCTCTTCCCGCTCCATCACAACCACCCACACATGCAGGACCTTGGAGTAGGGGTATGTCACCAGGGTGCAGAGGAGGCCACCCCCCCCCGTCCCCTTCTGGCTGCCCCTGCCTCAATTTTATCCCACAACTTAGACATTCACATTACTCACACTCTCATTACACATACATATAGGATCTTGGGGGTGGGCACGATACACGGAATCCAAAGTACCATCAGGGTGTACACCCCACCCCTGGCGTCGTTGCCCACCTCTCAATGTTAAATACACGTAGACATTGAGGGCCAGCAGGAGGGACCATGCGCTTACCTGCTGCTCTCTGGCAGGTAGCTCCATGCCCTCCTGGGTTTTAAATGCACCTTAGAACACACATACATCAACACTACAATGAGCGGGTGGAGGGAGGTTTGGAGTCTTCTCTCACCCCCGTTCCCTGCGACCTGCTGGAGCGGGGGGGCTAGGAGGAGGAGTTGGCCGTCCGACTGCGGTCTGGAGTGTGGGGCCTCCCTGCTGCTGCGGAGTCGGGGCGGTCTGCCTCCCCCCACCGCAGGGAAAAGGGTAACGCCACCTGGGTCTGGGTGCAGTTCCCCCCCCTCCAGGGGCAAGGGTACCTAGACCCGGGGCTTAGAGTACGCTTGGGGAGTGTGATCGTGTGTACAGCGTCTCTTTATATCTGTCTCCACGTTGGTTGAGTGTGGAGTAAGTGTATATGAGAGCATGAGGGTGGGAATGGATGTTTGTATATGTGTGTGCCTGTATTTCTGTGTCTATATGTCAGGTTGGGTGTCAGGCGCCACCTCTCTGGGGACATCTTAGGCCCTCCAAGGTATGGAGGCCTATCTCCCCCTACCACCACTTCCCCTGCCAGTGGCGGACTCCCTCAGACGTCGGTGCGTTGGTGGTTCTTTGTGTCCGGGGATGGGCGTCCAGGTACACACCGGCTCACTCCTTGGCGGCCGCTTATCGGGACCTGGAGCCTGGGGCTTGCTCGGGCCACTTCGGAGGTGGGGTGCCCCCGGCCTCTCGGCCTGGGGCTCGGTCACTCAGGCATGGCTGGCTGCCGGCGGAGCTCACGGGCGCGTCACTGCAACTCCCCCTGGCTTCTGCTCCGCGGCTGCTGAGTGAGCCCTCATCTGGGACTCTCCTCAGCTCTTTCTGGGACAGTGGCGCGGCTGCCCCTCTGTTGGTCTTCCTTGGTCTCTTGTGTTCTGGGGGCCTCTGGATGTCTGGAGTTTTGATCTCCTCCATACCTGCTTCATGCCCTGGAGGACGGGGCTGTGGCCCCCCCACACCCTCTAGCAGATCATTACATGAAGGAACCTTTTAAAAAACAAAAAACAAGCGCGTCCATGCTCACAGGTGTACACACGGGTGATCACACCCACAAACTACACCCTTTTTGGCTCCTACCTCAAAGCACACTGTGTTCTGTTGATCTTATGTGCTGCACAATAATGTTTAATATTTAGTATTTACTGTCATATTCCCATATATCATTGTGATGTTGTTTATTCTATTACTCTTGTTCTCTTCTGCTTGTTTTCTTTTTTCTTTCTCAGCAGGTGATCCAGGTGATTGATATATGCATTTTTTTTTTCTTTTTTTCTTCTTTTTTTTCTTTTTCTGCTCATTCTGTTGGTTTTTGGTTTTTGCCCTTCTCCCCCATCCCTCTTCTCAGCTGTTTCTCTTTCCCTCTTTCTTTCTCCCCTTCTTTCCCCCAGTCAAGTCTGTCCCATGTTCAGTAAGTGAAAATAAAATAAACAATAAAAGGTGAATCAAATGGACCATTATGGCAAGGCTGGGATGGTCAATTTGGTAAAGTAAATCCGTTGGGCATCTTTCTTTGCCTTTAGACAACAATTCTGATGGCAAAAGAGCCAAACGGGACAGGCAAAAAAAAAAAAAAAAAAGTCAATCTGGCCCTTTGCCTCCAAATAATTCACTCTAACCTGTCCTTCTGACACACTCATTTCTAATCTTTGTCACTCCTAATAAAAATCTTAACATCTTCAACTCTTCCAGCCCCACCTCACCTTTTCTTTTTGTTAGCGCCACTGTCTCCAAACCAAACATGTCTTATTACTCTCTTGTGAACTTTCTCTGTCACTCTTGTCACTATCAGTCTGTCCTAAACTACCGTTGACATCATCCGCATCCACCCTGCCTGCACTCTCTTCTTCACCTATCTTGTACACAGTTACCTTCTCTGGTTGACTCTGGATATTTAAATTCCTCTAGAATCACTACTTTCAGTTTTTGCAGTCTCATTGTTACGCCTTCTTCCTATTTTAGCTTCTCCTGACTTTTTCTTTTTTCTTTAGAGCATACCTCCACCTCTTCAGGCTCCGGGCTCTTTTCAGCACCATTTTTCTCTGGCATCTCCTGACGCTGCTCAGTGCTTCATTATGTTACCTGTTTTTCAACTGATCAGTTTGATGTCAATATATCTCGAGTAGTCAATGAATGGCGAGACCCATAAATTACCTTTGCATGTGCTGTTCTGGGATGTTCTATAAACCATTTATTTTCAACTGGCACTGGTGGTCAGGACACAGCCCACTGCACCTGACAAGTCCCATCTACCTGCTTGGCAGTCAGGCACACCAAGCTAGACAGCTATCCCTGTGCAACATAGATGCTAGCTGGGTGACCACATTCTTAACAGGAGCACAGTGCTTCTATGTAGCTGCCATTTTAAGAAAGAATATCTACTTCTGCACATTCAGTCTTTTGAGTATTTGAGATATTCATGCTGCTCTAGTTTTTTTCTCATAATTTCCCACTTTCAAAATCCCTCTAGATTTCAATGAAATGAAATTTAGCCATACAGTGCTATCAACTACACTATATACAGCACCTCACAGCAAGAAAGTTACTAGTGTGAAGCTTATCTGGTACCTTTCTGTGTGTTGTTTGTCATGTATGTTGAAAAGAAGAAAAAAAATGCAGTTGTTATATGAAAACAGTATATACACTTCTCAGTCAGCTGTAATGCAAATGTATTGGGTTTAATATTTATGTTTTCTGTCATGTACTGTAGATGCTGTATTGCTGTGCACTTGTTCATCAGATAGTGCACTGGTTGTCAAGCACCATCTGTACATCTGTTTATTCTAGTTTGGGGTTAAATTTTAAAAACTAATGTTGAGCAATAGAACACTTAATTAAGCATAAATACCACATTTTATGACTTTAGGTACTCATGGCTTACTCGTGGTTTTTAGGACTGTTTTGGGGGCCATACGGCTGTTCCTACTTATTTTTTTCCCTTTCCTTCAGTAAAAATAAATAGGCCTAATGGCAGTCCAATTCTACATGCCACTTTCCAGCAGATGGCGGCTCCATGTGAGGCTTAACTAATCATAAACATGTAAATAATGCAAGGCACTCTGGCTGGGAGGGCTTGAAACAGACAGCGAGAGACAGAGGGGAGACGGGATCTGCTGGCCCCTACAAGCTAAAACATTGTATGGGTCCTGAAACCAGTCCATTGCAGATTCTTCCATTTAAATGATTTACATATTGATAGAGGTCATTTTCATATGGGAGTAATCAAGACCTCATGTTTGCTCATGCTGTCATGAATATTTACTGGTGAATTTTGATTAAGAATTGGGCTTAAGGCTGTGATGACACAGTGCAAGAAGCATCCAGTGATATTAATGAGATTCTTTACAGATGAGAGGTGTGAGCACCACTATAATGTACGTTTGTTCTTTTATCAGTGTTTGTCTGTCTACCTGACAACTGAAGTCATTTCCGAGGCTGCAGTGAAACAATGTGTTCCCCTTGACACAAGTCATTATCTTCAGGTGGCCCTTCAAGCTCATTGACTTTTAGCTTTCCGTTTTTTCACGTAATTTATTCCCCTTCAGCAGAGAACCTAGTGATACAAAGGCCTATAATAGAGATTTATCCAGTGATTGAAGAGATATTAGCTCTGTTATCAAGAAATAGTTTTGGGGTTGCATGCCAAGAATGAAACTATCGTATCTATCCATATCTTATTCAGTCATGTTGTACCGGATCGGTCTATTGGATTTTTAGTTGGTCAGGCAAAATGTCTAATGTCTAATTTATAAATGTTTGATGAGCTATAAAATAGGAGAAATTGGTCATGTGGTTTTTTTCGGGGCTCAAGAATATGACAACTCATTAACTTTAAAAAAAAATCTACTGTTTTTCTACAAAACTACAGTGAATCACTGGGTTTTGGAAAGTCATGTTAGCTCCTGTTCTACGGCACCAAACTGAAAATTTCATGCATCTAAGCCAACTCCAAGGACAGATTTTGTGAGCTTTCAAAATTCAACAAGAGCATATACATTCAGTAACTGTTAACAAAATGGACCCAAAAGTTTCTCTGGTAGAAACATTAATAATGCATGAAATGTGTAAAACTGCACAGGACCTGTCCAAATCCTGAGTCCGAAACAGCCTCCTTATTTCTCAGATGTCTGTAGTTGCTGAGTGCAGCACCATATCATAGCAAACACTCAGAGATGTGCAACACAGTGTCTGGAGCGTGGACAGAATATATCGGATGTTGATTTTTATTTTTTATTTATTTATTCTTTTTTTTTTTTTTTAAATCAACACAACTCTAGACAGTGTATGTGAGAGTATGTCTGGATTTTTGACAAACTGAAATCAGCTCAGATATTTGCCACAGCAGGGTTTCATCAGATAATGAGATTAGGAGAGCAGGCTCATCCCCATTCAACTAACCTTTCATTTTCCAGACATACTCTGGAACATATAATGTATTACATATATTTTTTTCAGATTTCAAAAACTCTGGAGTCAGTGTTATTCAGTTATCTTTAGGTTTCCTCACCTACAAACAAAATCTGTAGACAGGAAATGTGGAAACTGTGTCTAAAGGACCTCCGGCAATGCTTTACTTTAAGATGCACATTATTAGACTCGAGCAAAAGACCTGTGGCTCTCCTCTCTTCATTCATGAGAAACACATTTCATTTTTTATGTAGTGAAATTAAACTTTTTAGATCTCCTCGGACAAGAATTTGAAACTTAAAAATCAATGTCTTTAAGAGGTATTCAGCCTCTAAAGTAAAAGCCTTCTTTTATATTAAAAGTTTTTTAGTGTCAAGTCATACAAACATTTAAATACCAGACTTGTGGCAGGAACTTAAAACTCTCTATAAACAAATTTCCACAGCCTTCATTGAACTGAAGCAATGTTGTAAAGAAAAGCTCACTTTGCTGCTACTAAGCGGTTCCACGAGCAACTGAATTACTAAATTAAATTCGTTTTTGACACGCTGCTTCTGCATTTTGGCATAGTTTTTGTGAAATAAATATTGACAGTGTAAAATATCATGTGCTGTTGTAGATCTTGGTTTATATTTACCTAATATTAAGACTTGATAAGGACTACATAATGTTTTTATTCTTCCATATGTAAAACCTTGACAGAAGCTATACTTTCTTCGTCCCATGAGTGTAACCTGTAGATCAAAGAAGAAGGCAAAGATCGGTCTTAATGGCCTCTTGGTCTTGCCCCCGTGTTCCCATCCTCTAGTTTCCCTTGTTAGTATTGGGTTTCTCTGTTTGACGTTAGTCTTGTCTTGTCTCGCCTCTGTGTGTTTCTCTCGCTCCCTGTTTGCCTATTTAGTCAGTCTGCCTTTCAGTGTGTTTCACGTGCTTCGTATTTTACTTTGATAGTCACTCGTCCTTCTCCGTCTCGTCTTCCTCTGCTCGTTGTTGCGACCTCCCTCCGTGCTGTCTGTTCTGTCAGCCTGTCTGTCTGTTTAATTTTTTGTGTTTTCCCAGTTTTAGTTTGTAATCTTTAATTAATAAGTTTAACCAATCAAATCAAGGATGAATTACTGTGTTTTAGAATTAACAGTACAACTGCCAGGAAAGTCCATTTTGACCCTGCCCTACAACACCTACAAGTAAATAATTTCTTGAAGAAGATAATTGATTTTTACCTGATTCTGCACATTTAAATTAATTAAATAAGGGTACTTAAGATTAATTTCAAGGGGTTCCTTTTATAAATGATTTTGTTCATTTCATTATGGATTGTAAAATAGCATGTTATAATGAACTAATAAACTAAGGTAAATCAAATAACATAACAGCTAACACACCTAAATAATTTAATTATCAAGAAAGATTTTTCTTTGAGAAAGTCAAAGATGAATTTTGGATAACATGTGGCATTAGCTGTGTTAAGATAAAGACGGAATAAAAACACACTTGGATCCCTCAGTCTGCACCTTCAGGTCCTCAGGTCTCCTGCCTGAAACTGTTCGACCAGGTTTTTCTACTCTTTTCACTATTCATTTGTTAGGATTCGTTCTAAGGACTCTCTGTACATTTCAGCAACTGTTCTCCCACTGAAAAGCCAGCAACTACCTGGTTCTCCACATGTTTGTTCACCAGTGATTACTGCCCATTAAAAACAATTTTTAAGAAGAGACTTTTTCATTTGATTACATTTTATATGATGGATTATGCATAAAAATAGAATTGGGCTGAAAAGTCTATTGCTTTATTACCTATTCAGCTTGTATATCATATTTTAAAAAGTAAGTAACTAATTACTTTTGAAAATAAGTAATCAGTAAAGTAACAGGATTACTTTTTTGAGAAGTAATCAGTAGTTAATTACTAATTACTTTTTTCAAGTTACTTGACGCACACTGTTAGTCACACATTCTGAGCCACTCAGCTTATCTTATAGCAGCCTTCATGTTAAAATGAATGTAAACAATAGTGATTTAAATTTTTATGGTCCTTGATGGTTCTAGGTAAAAAATTGTCATAATTTATTTTCTTTTAATCCCAAACACCCCAACTGTCACGGCGACGGATGGCCGGTACTGAATAGGACTCAGGTGCAGAAACCCAGAGCGGAGACAGTAGATGATTTAATAGTTTATTACGGTTAAGTGCAAGGGGAACAAAAAAAGGGAAACGTGGCAAGGACAGAAAATGACGAGACGTGGAGCCTTGGTGTGGCGTGCCCAGGGGAACGTGGCTAGGGCGAGGGAACGAGGCCTGAGAAGTGGAACGGAGCTGAGTGGGGAACAGTCACACTGAGGGGAGAGGATATAGAAGTTAGGCAGGTAGTGAAGGCAGCTCAGAAGTGGCCAGTATAAGAGCAGCAATTCTTACTTGCAGTTAGGGACCTGGAGTGTTTGAGAGGGGGATGATGAAGATCCAGGGGAGGCTGAGTGGCGTGGAAAGGCTGACCTGAGATCCGGGGCTCCAGATGGAGTGTGATGGCAGGAGGGCAGGCAGGTGAGGCACAGAGGGATTTCCAAAATGATCACTAGGTATTCCAAGTCCGGAGGTGGAGTGAGCCAGGGTGGGTACAGCAACTGTAGCACAAAAGAGTCTTTGTTAGTAAGATGAATCACAGCGAGAATTTGAAACACAAGACCTGTTACCAACATGGGTTGATGACGAACATCGATGTGTGGTTTAAATCCCTCTGGCTTGATAGCCTGCAATAGGCTCCAGGTGTGCAGGAGCTGGAGTTGGCCCTGCCCAGGGGCGGATCCCAGGTCAGTTCAGGAGCCTAATGGAAACTCCAGCCACCCACCGTAGACCATGACAGTACCCCCCCCTCAAGGGACGCCACCCGGCGGCCGACCGGTCCCCAGCCCGCGACGTGACCTGAAAAAATCAGAGACAAGAGCAGGATCAAGGATAAACGAGCGAGGAACCCAGGCACGTTCCTCAGGCCCATACCCCTCCCAGTCCACCAAAAACTGGCGACCCCGACCACGGCGACGGACGTCAACGATCCGCTGAACCGTATAGGCCGGATGACCACCGATGAGCCGGGCGGGCGGAGGGGGGTCGGAAGGCGGGCACAGCACGCTGGACAGCACAGGCCTGACTTGGGAAACATGAAAAACCGGGTGAATCCGCAGACTGGGAGGAAGCTCGAGCTTCACAGCAGAGGGCGAGATGACCGAGTGGATGACATACGGCCCAATAAACCGAGGAGCCAGCTTGCGGGAGGAAACTTTAAGGGGAACATCCTTAGCCGACAGCCACACCTTCTGCCCTGGAGCGTACCGAGGAGCTGGCGACCGTAGACGATCTGCATAGCGGCAGTGGCGGGCAGCAGCTTTCTTCAGTGCCTCCTGGGTCCGAGTCCAGACGCGGCGGCAGCGCCGGAGATGGTGCTGGACGGAAGGCACAGCCAAATCAGCCTCTTCCTCAGGGAAGAGGGGAGGCTGATAGCCCAGGGACGCTTCAAATGGAGAGAGACCAGTGGATGCGGAAACATGAGAATTGTGCGCATACTCCACCCATGGGAGATGTGCTGACCAGGTAGCCGGGTTATGGGAAACCATGCAGCGGAGCATGGACTCCAGCTCTTGGTTGAGCCTCTCAGTCTGCCCGTTGGTTTGAGGGTGGTAACCAGAACTGAGGTTGGCTCGAGCACCCAGGGCAGAGCAGAAAGATTTCCAAACCTGGGATGTAAACTGAGGTCCCCTGTCAGAAGTGACCTCGGCAGGAATCCCGTGGAGTTTGAAGACGTGGTCAACCATCAGTCTTGCAGTTTCCGTGGCAGTGGGTAGTTTCTCCAGGGCAACGAAGTGAGCTGCTTTTGAAAACCTGTCGATCACAGAGAGTATCACTGTTTTACCTGCTGACCTAGGCAGTCCAGTGACAAAGTCCAGGGAAATGTGGGACCAAGGACGAGAAGGTACGGCTAGAGGTTGCAGAAGACCGGATGGTCGCTGATTTCGGGTCTTGTTCCTGGCGCACACGTCACAGGCAGAGACGTATTCCCGCACATCATGTTCCAGAGTTGCCCACCAGAAGTGACGACGTAGTAGTGCGATGGTGCGGCCGATTCCAGGATGGCAGGAAAACCGGGAGGTATGAGCCCACTTAATTACAGCCGAACGGGTTGCTGTGGGAACGAAGCGGCGGCCCGGAGGACCTGTGCCAGGGTCTGGTTCATCCAGTAAAGCACGCTGGATGGATTCCTCTATGTCCCAGGATAAAAACGCTACGCGGCAGGAGGCAGGAAGCACAGGAGCTGGTTCGGTGGGTTCAGCGTCTGGGTCGTAAAGACGAGACAGGGCATCAGCCTTGGCGTTCTTGGAACCTGGACGGAAAGAGATGGCAAACTTGAAGCGATCAAAGAACAGAGACCAACGGGCCTGGCGGGCGTTTAGACGCTTAGCTGTTTTGAGGTAAGTAAGGTTTTTATGATCTGTGAAGATGGTGAATGGGTGTTCAGCTCCTTCCAATAGGTGACGCCACTCTTCCAGGGCTAACTTAATAGCCAGCAACTCTCTGTCTCCTACATCATAGTTGCGTTCAGCTGACGAGAGTCGACGTGAAAAAAAGGCACATGGGTGTAACTTGGCCTTGGAACCTGAATGCTGTGAAAGGACCGCTCCGACGCCGGACGCGTCTACCTCTAGAACAAATGGCTTGGAGTGATCTGGGTGACACAATACTGGAGCTGAAGTAAATAGGCGCTTGAGCCTACTGAATGCTACCTCAGCTTCAGGTGTCCAGATGAACTGTCTTTTGGTGGATGTGAGTGTAGTGAGAGGAGTGGCTACCTGGCTGTAGTTGCGAATAAACCTCCGGTAGAAATTGGCAAAGCCGAGGAAACGTTGTAAGTGCTTGCGTGACGTGGGCGTGGGCCACTCTAGGATCGTGCGGATCTTGGCTGGATCAGTCTTCACCTGCCCTCCTGCGAGTATATAGCCAAGAAAAGTGACAGATTGTGCATGAAACTCACATTTCTCGGCTTTGACGTAAAGTCGGTTTTCCAGGAGGCGTTGGAGGACTGCTCGGACGTGGACATGGTGTTCCTGGGGGGTCTTGGAGAAAATGAGTATGTCATCAAGATAAACAAAGACAAACTGGTTCAGGAAATCACGGAGCACGTCGTTGACCAGGTTCTGAAAGACAGCGGGGGCATTGGTTAACCCAAACGGCATGACCAAATACTCAAAATGACCTAGGGGCGTATTAAAAGCCGTTTTCCATTCGTCCCCCTCCCTGATGCGGACAAGGTGGTAGGCATTGCGGAGATCCAGTTTGGTGAATACGGTGACTTCATGGAGGGGTTCGAAGGCTGAGCTGATAAGGGGTAAAGGATATTTGTTTTTAATGGTGATGTCGTTTAACCCTCTGTAGTCTATGCATGGACGGAGTGATTTATCCTTCTTTTCCACAAAAAAGAAGCCGGCGGCCACTGGAGAGGAGGATGGGCGGATGATACCTGCAGCTAATGACTCGTGGATGTACTTTTCCATGGACTCTCTTTCTGGTCTGGAGATGTTGAATAGCCGGCTAGAGGGAAGCGGAGCACCAGGTAGAAGGTCGATAGCGCAGTCATAAGGCCTGTGGGGTGGTAAGGACGACGCTCTGTCTTTACTGAAAACTTCCTGGAGGTCATGGTACTCAGGTGGGACGAGTGTGAGGTCAACCGGATCAACGCCCGAGGTGTTAGTGTCAGGGGCACCCGGCGGTAGGGCAGACTTGAGGCAGTGGGCTAGACAAAAAGGGCTCCAACTAGCGATTTTACTTCCAGACCAGTCTATATGAGGGTTATGTTTCTGTAGCCAGGGGTAGCCTAGGATGAGTGGTGAATCAGGAGAAGAGAAGGTGAATAAGGTAATGGCTTCATGGTGGTTTCCAGAGGTGACGAGGGTTACGGGGCCAGCCTGATGGGTTATCTGAGAGAATATTTGATCGTTTAATGCGGTAACAGGGATGGGAGGATCGAGAGTCTTGAGTGGCAAATGAAGGCGTCTAGCGAGAGCTAAATCTATTAAATTTTGCTCTGCTCCGGAATCAACGAGAGCATGGAGGGGGTGAGAAACCTTATTTAGACACAGGGTGACTGGTAGAATTAACCGGGGTTTGGAACTGAAAGAGGATCCGCCCACCTGTATCCCCGAAATTACCGGCGGGCGGAGCCTTTTGGCCGAACCGAACACTGCGCTAACCTATGCTCCACTGAGCCACAGTAAAAACACGCGCCCGACCGAAGCCGTCGTTCTCGCTCCTCTGGTGTGAGACGAGAGCGGCCGATTAGCATAGGCTCCGGAGCGGCGTCCGTTTCCACGGAAACGGGAGCGGATGTTGACACCGGACGTGACGGTGGAGGAAGTGAAAACGTACGAGGCGCAGGTTTACGATGTTTCTGGTTCTTTTCTGCCTCCCTTTCCCTCAGGCGATTATCTATCCGAAGGGAAAGGGAGACCAAGTCTTCAAAGGATTCGGGCTCATCGCGGGAAGCGAGCTGGTCTTTGAGCTCGTCGTTTAAGGCGCGACGGAACACTCCCCGAAGGGCATGATCGGGCCAATTGGCCTCGGCGGCTACAGTACGGAAGTCGATAATGAACTCCGCGACACTCCGGCTCCCCTGTTGCAACCCGAGCAACCTTTCATCAGAACTACCCTCCGATACTGGGTGAGTAAAGGTCTTTTTAAACTCGCACAGAAAATCATCAAACGAGCAGGTTGGGAGCGGGTGAGCCGACAGGTACGCCTCGGCCCATAACAGCGCCTTGCCCTGTAGCTTAGCCACCAGATATGCTACCCGAGCTGATTCGCTAGTAAATGAACGGGGTGAATGCGTGAACGCGAGAGAACATTTCAGTAGAAAGGCCGTACAGCGGCCCCGCTCCCCAGAGTACGGCTCGGGTTCTGGGAATGCAGCATCGCGAAACACGGAGCCCGAAGGGGTCGGAGCTGGGGAGGACTGGGGAGGTTCTGCCACGGGCGCAGGGGACGCGGAGGATGGGCCTGGAGGAGGGGAAAGAGCCGACTGAATCTCCTGCAGGGAAGCTAAGATCCTAGCCTGGGTCTCGCCTATGGCTTGACACCGGGTGTCGAGAACCTGCAACGCTTGCTCATGAGCCCCTAAAATGGCTCCCTGCTTGAAGACTGCTGCATGTACTGGGTCTGCTGAGTCCATTTGTTGGCCAGTTCGTACTGTCACGGCGACGGATGGCCGGTACTGAATAGGACTCAGGTGCAGAAACCCAGAGCGGAGACAGTAGATGATTTAATAGTTTATTACGGTTAAGTGCAAGGGGAACAAAAAAAGGGAAACGTGGCAAGGACAGAAAATGACGAGACGTGGAGCCTTGGTGTGGCGTGCCCAGGGGAACGTGGCTAGGGCGAGGGAACGAGGCCTGAGAAGTGGAACGGAGCTGAGTGGGGAACAGTCACACTGAGGGGAGAGGATATAGAAGTTAGGCAGGTAGTGAAGGCAGCTCAGAAGTGGCCAGTATAAGAGCAGCAATTCTTACTTGCAGTTAGGGACCTGGAGTGTTTGAGAGGGGGATGATGAAGATCCAGGGGAGGCTGAGTGGCGTGGAAAGGCTGACCTGAGATCCGGGGCTCCAGATGGAGTGTGATGGCAGGAGGGCAGGCAGGTGAGGCACAGAGGGATTTCCAAAATGATCACTAGGTATTCCAAGTCCGGAGGTGGAGTGAGCCAGGGTGGGTACAGCAACTGTAGCACAAAAGAGTCTTTGTTAGTAAGATGAATCACAGCGAGAATTTGAAACACAAGACCTGTTACCAACATGGGTTGATGACGAACATCGATGTGTGGTTTAAATCCCTCTGGCTTGATAGCCTGCAATAGGCTCCAGGTGTGCAGGAGCTGGAGTTGGCCCTGCCCAGGGGCGGATCCCAGGTCAGTTCAGGAGCCTAATGGAAACTCCAGCCACCCACCGTAGACCATGACACCAACATTCAGAATTTGATGAATAAGCCCATTTTAAGAAAGATTGTTAAATGACAAACCCCTCATCTCATATTTCACGGAGTTACAGGATTGTTCAAGGGGTCAGAATGACCCTCTTGGCTGCCCTAGTGTTAAGTATTATGGTATGAACTAATCATTTTTTGTTGATTTTTTTTTTCTGACCAAAGTCACTGACAGTTGTCGGAGTAAAGATGTATAAAGTCATAATTATCCCACCCTTTACAAATTGAAATCTTCCTTTATGGGGCAACAAGACTTGTTCTTTTCTAAAGCCAATGAATAATAATATTTAAACTTTGCTTTGCTTCATTGGCTTTTTAGAAGCTGCCAAGAGATTTTTTATCTGTCAAAAAAGGTTACTTATACCTTCTAAAACATATTGAGATCATTTGAAGTTATTCTAAAGTAAAAAAATCACTTAATGTTGTAGGTAGCACAAATGCTTAAAAGCTAAAAACAAGGTCAAGGTTTCTCATTTGCCCCCTGCCAACCGTGCAGCTGTTAACAATAGATAACTCCAAGGTTTTTTCTTTGAAATCCCCCTCCCACTGACTATTGAACACCTGATTCCATGAGCCATGGGAAGGAAACAGCATGGAAACACTGTGGATGTAGCAGCAGCGGGTCAGAAGTGCAGCGTAGCCCGTGGCCACGCGATAAACTAATCTGAATGCTGACCATGTTGGACCCTGCCCTGGTCACATTTGCATTTCACTGGTGAAAATTGCAGCAACCTCAACCATGACACATCAATACTTCTTTGTTGCCAAGTGAATAAGCCACTATCCTGCCCAATTCAGTCACAGGTGGTCTTTGCTATCTACAGAGACACCAATGGAAAGGTATTAGGGGCGTGTAATTAGCCTATTTGACAGTGCAAAGAGAAGCAATGTGAAACATAAAAGAAGACTTGCCATTGATTCTGGAATAACATGTAGCACAGTTTTTTTTAGTCTAATCCTGGAATTCACACTGTCTGATTAAGTAATTAGCAGAGGTCACAGATACAGTTTGATTAATAAAGAATGCAATCAAACTCACAATTACTACAATAATGCTGGGACTTTTGGTGTTAATGGGACCTAAATGGAGTAATTGCACAGAGGAGCACAACACAGTTACATACTGTGCTGTAGCTCCAAGATAATTATCTTAGTCTCATTATCCAACCTGTTTATGATTCTCCTCAGTTCTTCTGTGTTTTGGGCCCTAGATGCATCTATGATGCATGCAGAAAAATAGACAGGGTATTGGAGAACTGTCATGTAACACCAGAGAGCCATGTAGGTCTACTGTAAGTCAATGACATTGTCCAACTAAATGTAAACTCTCTGAGACGCATTAAAAGAAATTCCAAATCTTATTTTAAATCTGTCTTTGATTTCTGTGTAAAGGAAAATGAATCTGAGCTTCAGAAATATGAACATGGGGCAGATGACTTAAAGACATTCTGGCAAGGTATTTCATATATTACCATATTAAGAGGATTATCAACACTCAGAAGATAAACAAGACAAGGCTAGAGGGATGTAGTAAGCTTATCTTCTGGAACATGAAATGCAACTCATGTGCTTCAGCACCTATCTTTTAAAAGCATATTTTCACCTTGCTGAGAAAATTGTCAATTTAATTGAAATGCAAGGGCTAAATTCTAAAAGTGCACTTGCACAGATCAGGTTGTTGCCCTGCTTGTAAAATATAATCCCCTCAATGCTTTTAAAACCTCCCCCTTATTTTTTGCGTACATAAATGATAAAGACTAAGACTGTCCACATTATATGCAGTACACACATTTTTGAGGCTTACAAGTTAACTTGATTGCTAAAACAGAAAGATGTGGTCAGTGGGAGTTAAGTGTCCATCCATTGTGAGCAACCTCTTGTATATATGACTCTCAGGGCACCAAATTGTCTTTCTGCAGCCATTTCCCTTATGCCAGCACACCAGATCATCAGGTCATCTCTAAATTCTAACCACATACTCGGTAAGCTTCACTCGGTATTTAAGTTTGAGTGGTGTTTCTGCAGAAAAAACACAGGATATTGTGGAATTGTCCAGCTCCTTTGACCCTGTTTGAACTTTACAGGTGTTTTTATTTCTGGAGAGAAATTTATTAAACTTTGGTTGATAAAGGCCAGTATCTGCACATCTTAAGAGATAAATGCTTACAGAAAAAAATATTCTGAGCAAAAGATTTTTTTTCATTTGCTCAGTAGCTAAAACTATGCATAATTAAATATGAAATGAACCAAAATATGAACATCAAAATACACCCTTTCAAGGATCAACATTATAACATTTTAGTGGAGTGCCTTTTACAGTGCAAGTTTACATTAAAGACCTTTTTAATATCTGTACATCTTAATTTATCAAAAAGGGCACTATAGTGGCACACAGCTCTTCAGCCATGATCAATGCAGGAAACATGAGCTGAACTTGACTGAACTTCTGATGCAATACTTAGATGCATTTTCACATATTTTTTTAGAAGAATATTATATAACACACCACTAAGTGCCATCCTTGATAATTACAGCAGATGTTAACTATGACAACATTAGATTGTTTTAAAATTCTGATAATTAACACAAGTGTTCTGAATTGATGATAGATTCAGTTATGGAAATGTTTTGAAAAATGTTGTTGGTCCAGTTTTCAATAAATGAGAAAAAATAGCTAAAGTTTAAAATGCATTTGCAACATAACATGTGATTGTTGCTCAGACAAGATGAACAATGAACAAATGAATGGATGTCTTGAAGTGCTTGCATTGCATATGATGCACTATAAACAACTATACTGCTTTTTATATTAAACTAATATTAAAACAGAATAAGTTAACAGTGGAGCAAAATTGGAAAGATCACATTAAATTAAGAAATCTAAACTGTCTTGGGAAGTGATTGATGAAATAGGAAATCTTTACCAAAGGATAAGACAAGGATAAGATAAGCTACAACAGTTATTTCAGAGCTAAAGTACATTTGAAATAGTTTCAAGTTTTTCCACTTTATGTTAACTGGTAAAATGTATATACTTTCATTGTTTGTTTGTTTTTCTCTGCTATTACAGGTAACTGCAATATAGAGAAAGTCATTTAGTGAGGGTTGCTTACTAAATGGCAATGGTAGGGGCTGCATAAAATAAATAGGCTAGAACAATAATGTAATAGATAACATGTTTTGTACATTTGTAGATTTGGGAGTTTTCATCTTACATTTGTCACTTTATTCCAAAACATTTGGGTTTCAACATTCTGATTTTAAATGACAGGTGGAAAAATAACACTATTGAGAAACATCTAAAAGACATGATTGATAAAACCCAGCTAGGTGCATTCACTGATTTCATCTAACCCCTTTCCTTGTAACGTAACACTTGTTTAATCTGTTTTGGCTTTTTGCGGCCCCTGATAACTTTTCAGTGTCACAGTTGAAGAAATTGTAGGAAACTGAACTGAAATGTGAACCTATAGAAAGAAACGGCTCAAAATATCTGTCTGTGTCTTTAAATACTAGAACAACTAGAGAAGTGAAATAAAAACAATTTTATTTAATTACTGTAAACACCATTTTTTTAATCTACTACACTGTATTGCAGCACATTGCTTGAGTCAAACCATTTCCTCTCTCTGTGGAATTGATTGATATCCAAAGTTAAACAGCAGGGTAAAGTGCACAGCCAATAATCACAGCATGCACAACCTTTCTCACCTTTCTGCCTCTTTTGGATGCTCTGTGACAGCCATTAAGAAGTCTGTAAGACAACTGCCAGTCTCTGTGACCCCCTGCCAGAGACAGTTCACAGAGCTGACTCTCTTACCTAGTGGGCATGGCTATTTTATCTCCATGGGCAACCTTGAGAAATGAATATCAAAACTGAATGACTGAAGACAAGTAGGAAGGTGGTGGAGAGGCTGAAAGTGAGAGCAAGCACAGTAAAATGGGGAGTGTGAGAACACAGGAAAGAAAATGACTTGGCAGTCACCCAAGTGGATCATTACCTTCTGCTCCACAAATGTGATGTAGTGGAGAAGGTGAAACTGATAGTTTGGAAATGAGCAGCGCGCACTGGACTGATACTTAATCATTACCACCGCTGCACCATGGCAGATAGCGGCTTTGGGCTTCAAGGTGTTCTCCCCTGATGTTCACTGGAACAGATCGACAAGCTTGTTCTCTGCCTCCAAAGGGAGGAGTGTGGCATGAAGCGATTAAAAACACACTGCCCACTTTGTAACTGTCCGCTAAGCACTCAGACCCGGCAGGAAAATGTTTGCTCTGTTTCTCTGTGCTAGTTTGATTTATTGGCACTGTAGAGTAAACACCACATGTGGACATTCCACCAATAGTTTTACATTTGTGCCCAATATTATATAATTGTATTGACTTACTCACTGCATGCTAGTTGCATGTTTACACTTTCCACAGTTAATAGATAGTGGTCCTATATGCAGTTCTCTCTGGGCTGTCAACAAAAATCATTGCAGTGTCTACGTTGCTGTAAATATGAAAAATGCATCATAAAGAGACAGTAATGCAACTTTAAGACGAGTTTATAAGCAGTGTTGGTCAAATGAATTAATACAGAAGTGTGTTCTGACTTGTTAAAATGTGTCAACACATAGTAACATGAAAAAAATAAGGTAACACTTGATCACCACAATATAAAACAAAGTAGTTTTAACTTCAGAAGTGTCAATCTGTCCAGTGAGGAAAGCATACAGAATTGGGAATCCATTTCTCCTGCTTGGTGGAAATAAAAGTGAGAACAGATACAGTGGAGAGACAACAAGAAGACAACCCAAAAAAAGAAACAGCTTGCAAGTGGTGGCTTCACAGCCTTGTTCCAGCTTAACTTTCCTGACAGATTTTTCTCTAGTTTTGCTTTTTGAAAGTGTTGTCACAATCGGTTGGATGAGACGTTGCCTTCGGCCCATTCAGGTTTCACAGGTAGTACAACTCCTAATAGGATGGTACAGCCATATGTGCTGTTGAAAGAATGTGGAGGATACAAGCCATTAAGTGAGGAGAACTGGGCATAGCCATAGCTATGCACTGTGGGAACCCCACAAAATCTATGTCAGTAAAATTTTCAAACTGGCAGAAACAGACTCCACGAGGGTGGCATGAGGCCCATCATCCTCATGCCACCTGCTGTCATCACAGCCCAGCACTGTGCAGTTTGATTGGCATTCACAGCAAAACACAACAAATGGCAGATCTGTCATTGGGTCTGTGATTCTAACAACACAGGTTGTTCAGCATCCTCCTGCATGACCAACTTGGTAATGGGTTAATGATACTCTGAGAGGCGTACTTGCAGGCTAGCACCAAATTCTACAGTTTGTCCTAGCTAATGGTACTCTGACTGTTGTTATTGATACTAGGATGGAAGTCCTACGCTGAGACGGTGGGCCCTCAGTTTTTTCTGGTTCAGGACAACATTCATATGGATGTGGCAAGACTATGTAAGCAAGATCCTGGGTGCTAAAGATGCTAATGTCATTGACAGGTCCTCGCATTTCTGGATATTAAGCCAACTGAAAGGACCACAGACATTCAAAAATTCAGTGGTGTCCTAATTGAGGTCGGTGAGGAGATTCCCCAGGAACCCATCTATCATTTAAGCCGAATGATGCCCACACATTATTGATTTTTGGTATGATTTGGAATCCAGCAATTGACAATTTCATTTTGTTCTCAGCTATTATGCTTATCAATAGAATATATATCACATTTTCAACATATATATTTAATTCATGATGAATCCGTAAGTGATTTAAGTGTTTCATTATTTTTATACCAGTGTTTTCATTATCCACTGTATATAAATTTCACTTCTTTTTCACTAATGAAAAAAATGTAGTATACAACTTTAATGATCTTTTATTCCGGGAATCTGTAACAACACGGCTGTAAACATATCTGTCAACAGCTGACTTTGAAAGCTTCTTTCCTCTTCTTTTTTTTTTTTTACAAGACTGCTTTAGTTTTTCTGTGGCTGATCTGAAATAAGACCCCATGGAGATGGTTTTGAATTCAACATTCTTGGATTACCTTCCTGAGAAAATGTCAATGATAAAATGAGAATAGACACTAGTGCCCGTCCCAGTGTGAAGAAACAGATACCACTGGACTGCAACATAATGGGTTTCCCAAAGAGGGTCTTGGCTTAGTGTGAGTAATAGTGAAGTAGCCACATTAGACTCACTCATCCTGCTGGACACTTTGAAACTGTAGCTCAGGTCAATGAACGGATAACACCCATTAAAAACCAATTTAGACTTCTGAGAAATGGTCCATGTAATTCTTTGACAACACATAGGCTTACTGTGTCTGAAATTTAAATAGAATGCATGGCATTCAAATGCCACATTTCTTGTCTTGTTTTTCCATTTCAGAAACAAAAATGAGAAAAAGCTTCCATAGACAACATTTAATATTTTCATGTTGCTGTGCAACTCACTGAGAAAAGGCTATTTTTGCTAATAATGTTGCATGTGCATTTTAAAATACTGAGGGAGTGTGACATTATGACATTCAAAGCAAGAATCTGTACACTATTTTTACAGTTCAGAAAATATATACATAATGTTCCCAGTCTGATGTATGTATCTTGTTTAAGCAGTAAGAGATTTGTCAAGTCAATACACTGCAAAAACTCAAAATCTTACCAAGTATATTTGTCTTATTTCTAGTCAAAATAAGACACAATCAGCTACAGGGCAACATTTCAGTAAGCTAAAGGAACTTGTTTCAAGACAGTGAATCTTGAAACTAGAGGAAAAAACTCGAGAATTTTCACTTGTTTCATTGGCAGATTTTTTTTCACTTAATACAAGATATTTTAGCTTGAAATAAGTGGAAAAAATCTGCCAATGGAACGAGTGAAAATTCTCGAGTTTTTCCTCTGGTTTCAAGTTCCTTTAGCTAAGTTCCTTTAGCTTACTGAAATGTTGCCCTGTAGCTGATTGTGTCTTAATTGTGTAATGAGAAAATCTTGACTAGAAATAAGACAAATATACTTGGTAAGATTGAGTTTTTGCAGTGTACTGATTAAAACAACAGCATTCAGTTTACAGGTAAAATGGTTAAGTAATATATATCAATAAAGTAACAAAGTAATTCTTTTTACTATGTATTTCCATAACACTCTTACATTTTGTGGATTTCTGCTTAGATTTAGATTAAAATTGTATTCTATCATACTTAGACTACACAGTAACTGCAAAGCAAAAGGCTGGTAGGCTCCTGTGGTCCTTTAGTATGATTACAACACTCCATTGTATGAATTTTCTTATATCCAAAATTAAAAACAAAAGAAAAGTACTTTTCATTATGTAAAATGATTCATATAGCTGAATGAAAGAGATGCAATTTTTTCCTAGATTATAAGTCAGTTCACCATTAAAAGAACAAAGAGTGAGTCCTTGGCCTTAGACTGTCAAGAGGATGATGGCTTTCTTTCTGTCTGAATTCCTTTCATCTAACTTAATCAAGGCTACTTCTCTAATGATGACAAGAATGATGCCTTTAAGTGCACCAAAGCAATATTAATGGATGCATGGACACCCTCGCAAATGCTGATCAATACTTGCAAACACTTCAAAAAATGACTTTACCTGCTTGTGCCTTCAGTTTTCTGTTTCAATGGTTCTTGCCACAAGTTGGTGATCGTTTGCTTGAGTTTAAACGTGAACGGTACCGCTGTCTTAAAATTCACTGCTGACAGCTGAAACATTATTGCAGGGAATAGTGAACCTCAAGTGTTCAACTGTTGGTGACATGGCAGGATTTAAAAACAAATGCAAAATACAGGTGAGACAGGTTGTTATATTCTGCCAGCACTTTTCTCTTGTTAAAATGCAGGAGAAAAAGGGCACTTTGTTGTAGTTATACACTTACCCATTGCACTTTGCTCTACTCGGTGCCATTTCTTCACTAGCCATTTTCTCCTTTTACATTTGAAAACAGAATGGCAAAAGGCAATCTCAGTCTGTAGTAAATCATAGGCTATCCAGGCAGTGATATGTGCCATCCCATTTCAGGAAGGAAAAACTAACTAAATTTGGGTTTATTTCAAAGGGATCATTACCATTCCTCTTCTTTTAAGCTATCATCACTTTTGTTTGTCTTTCGTGCCAGTGAGACTGAAAAAAATGGGACACCATGAAACTCTCAGCGATTTGGAAGCTGAAGACAACTGATGACATGAATAACATGCTATAGACAAGGCACGCAGGTTAAAATTCAGTGGTATTTCCTTTGCATCAAACAATTCTAACAATTCTAAATGTCCTTTTTGATTTTATAATGAAATCCATTATCAAAAAATAGAGTGTAAACATAAATGATACAACAGAACAGACTAAGCACTAAAAATAACAAATAGACAGCAAACCTTAAGATTGATGTGCTGCAAAAATGTACGTATAGTGACTGATGTCTTTTCTGCCCACTGCTAAAATGCCCCCAACTCTTCAGTCAAACATTTCATGTTGCAGGAAACTGCATTGACTGTGGATTTCATTTTTTGTCAGCACAGGTGATTTGATAGTCACATTAAATAAAGTCAGGCTGAATAAACAGCTACAGCTGGTCTGGAGGGAAAGAATAAACACGTCTACCTGAGACTGACATCTGCCACAGTCAAATCCAGACAATTTCCTTACATCACTGTCAGTTGGCTTAAAAGAGACAAGAGAGCAATTCCCAGGTACCGTAATAGTTTCTTTACCTGTTATTCGTGTAAACTTAAAATCCAATTTAAAACAAGGAGCCAAAGTGTCTTTGTGTCCCTTGGGGAGGATGAATCAACTATTGGCTTCAGCTG
This sequence comes from Astatotilapia calliptera, assembly GCF_964374335.1. Classification (NCBI taxonomy): domain Eukaryota; kingdom Metazoa; phylum Chordata; class Actinopteri; order Cichliformes; family Cichlidae; genus Astatotilapia; species Astatotilapia calliptera. The sequence goes on along the minus strand of NC_137433.1, from coordinate 32,119,065 downwards.
TTCAGACTCTGCCCTCAAAGCACTGGTGTTTTATATTCAAATGCAAGAATGCCATGCTTTATTGGCTTTGAATACATGTTTACTCTACATCTGTTTAGTTTTGCGGAAGGTACTCTTTAGTCAAAACCTGTGTTTCCTGAAATTTAATTTGTAAGCAGTATCAGAGTGTTTCAGACTTCATTTAAGCAGCATGGAACTAAAATAAAAAATTCAGTCATCCCAAGTCTATGGTTGCATATCATTGTGCTGCACAATTACCCTTGGCCCAATTTTATTTTGTATTTCATAACTGAATAATATTTGAATTATAATTTGCTCAGCAAATGTGACTTTAAAAAGTCGACTAAGAAATCCACAGTGTGATTTTCTTCTCTTCCCTGAAATGATGTAAAATTGGCTCAATTAATCTACACAGTCATATATGCATGAAGACATCTGATGAGGTGCATGAAGGGCCTAAGAGATAAGATTGACAGATAAGATGGATGGATATGAGGCCCCCTAATGAAACAGATGTGCACTTTAATTGGTTCAGTGATATTTTTCAGGCTTCGGGAGAGTCTGCCAGTTTAAAAAAGTGATTTTCAAACCAATATTGCCTTTCCAGATTCCATCTTGTTCATCAGAGTGAAGTGCTGAAGCACATCAAAGTGTCAGCACATGGTGTGGTACTTCCATCTACACCTGCACTGCAGTTATAATTAAGACAGATTATTATAGCTAAAAAAAAAATGCATTACAGCATAATGCTATGAATTTGGGGTACGAGCATAAATGTTCAATTGCTTTACATATACCTTATTATAAAAGAATATACTTACCCACTACTTTGTTAGGTACACCTGTTCAACTGCTTGTTAATAGGAATAACTATTGAGTTATTCACATTGAAGCAGTTCAATGAGGATCAGGAGGAGAAGTGATTTAAGTAACTCTGAATTTGGCATGGTGGTCAATACTACACTGGCTGGTCTGAGTATTTCCAAAGTTGCTGATTTATTGGGGTTCCCCCCCCCACACACACACACAATCAGCTCTAGGGTTTACAGCAGGGGCCCGGGTGCCACTTGCGGCCCATGCCACCCTACTTACGGCCCATATATTGACGTGAAAAAATATAATGCAATTTGGCCCTTGAAGTTATTATTTTAATTTTTTTTTAGGGAGGATTTGTTTGTTGTTGAGTACAATCTTAAAATAAATTCTTTAAAAATCAAAAAAATATTTAATATGAAGGCAATATTAGCCTGAAGTACAAACATGTTGAGGGATTGGCTGTGTTAGTTCAGTGAAAGAGTCATTTGTAAAGAAAACAGTTTTCACTAGCAGTCAAGAGCTAATTTGTAAACTTATGTGTTGCCACGTGTCTGTCCAGAAAGAGAGTACCGATCTGTTTATTTGGTAGTCCAATGAAATGGTTCAGTTAGTTACAAGTGAAAAAAAATGTGCGTTAATATTTGCAGTTTTGTCTTGTTATACAATATTTGAAATTTTAAACAAACAATCAAAACACAATGTTTTCAGAAGTATTGTGAGTGTTTTCTTGTTTGTGGGGGGTTTTGTGCTACTTGGACACTAAAGTGGCCCTCGCATGAGATGACCGTGCCAGCAGAGGCCCACAGCTCATTTAAGTTTGAGACCCCTGGTTTACAGGGAATTGTCATAAAGAGAGAAAATATCTAGTGAACGGCAGTTCTCTGAGAATAGTCAGAGAAAAGACCTGAGTGTTTCAAGCTGGCAGGAGGGCAACAATAATTCAAATAGCCATTTGTTATAACCATGGTATGCAAAAGAGCATCTCTGAAGGCACAACGCATTGAACTTTGAAGTACATGGGCCATAGCAGCGGAAGACCCCACTGGATGGCAGTCCTGTCAGCTAAGAACAGGGAACTGAGGCCTTCTGCCTGGACTGTTGAGTCTCATTTTCTACTGCAAATACGGTCAGAATTTAGTATAAACAACATGAAAGCATCCATCCATTCCACCTTGTATCACCAGTTCAGGCTGCTGTTGTTGTAATGGTGCAATCTGAATATTCTTAGCACACTTTGAGCACGTTGAGAACTGAGTATCTTTTAAATGCCACAGCTAACTAGACTATCATTTCTCACCATGTCCTAATAACTACACACCCATCTATTAGGCTACTTCCAACAAGATAAGTCACAAAGCTCAAATCATCTCAGGGTTTGTTGAATGTGAAAATGAGTTCAAATGGCCTGCACAGTTACTAGATTGCAATCTAATATATGCTATCTGAAGGCACCTTTGGGATGAGGTGGAACGGTACATTCATATTATGGATTTCCAGCCGACAAATCTGCAGCTGCTGTGTGATGTTATAATATAAGTAGGGACCAAAGTCTCTGAGAAATTTTTCAGCTCCTTGTTAAATCTATACCACAAAGAATACAAGGAGTTCTGAAAGTCTAATCCTCTACATGCAAGGTGTAACTAATGAACTGATCGGTAATTGCATATCATACTTAGAATTATAATATACATTCACCATAAATATTTTAACAGGATGTGGTTTTATACCGTCTATAGCTGATGTAAAAGATGTTGGAGCAAAACTCATTTCATTTCATTTAAGTTCTGGTTTTTATTTTGCAGTTTTCCTTTTTTATTCCAGTATTTTGAGCTGGTCAGAGATTGTAGCGCTGACATGGTTCACCACAGCACTGAAGATAAATCTAAAAGAGAAAATTACTTGTGCCTCTTATTTATGAGGGCACACTGTTATAAGTGAACATGTGGTTTTGCAAAATACAGAAGGAACTGACATATGTCCATTTCTGTTAAGGAGATTACCATATAGTTTGCTACAAACAGCTACAGATACATATCACTGCATACAGTCTTTTATATAATCTGTGGTATTTACTGCAGAGTGTTTTATTCCTTGAATATAAAGGTGGTGCTGCTTCCCAGGGAAAAATAAGCTGCACAGTACCACAGGTTTAGCATTGAAAATGTCAGGAAAAATTACTTAAAATATCTCCTCAATCAGAAATTGCCCCAGTGTGGAGGTGGGTCCTAGGTTTTACTATTTAACCATGCGCTTGGGCATTGTAATTTATAAGAAGAAAATAGTAACTAAAGTTGTCAAATAAAGTATTGGTGTAAAAAGTAAAATATTTCCCTCTGAACTTTTATATTCCCATGTCTACCTGCTAAATATATTGCCCCTTTAAAGGAGCTTTTAAGGGAAGATGAATATAAATTTTATTAAAAAATAAATTTAAAACATTTATTATCCCGTTGCATAAATCATATCACCAGCCTCCAAAGTAAACTCTCTGCCTCAAGGTTATTTGGCTTGGAGTGGGGACAGAGATTTTAAAACATTTTAAGTCATTCAAAGCACATTTTTTATGGCACAACTGGTGTAAATATAGGAACTGGTATGGAAACACTGAGTATTCATTAAACTCATCTGCAGTCAAAGGAGAATTATTGTTAATGTAAGAATGCGAAAATTTGACATTTACACAGCCTAATATGACATGGAGAAGTACCGGAGTGTGGCTCTGGCATGCTGTTTGCCTCTTGAAAGTAGAACTAAAAAGTGTGGGAGAAAGTCAGTGCTGTAAATAAATAATTAGCTTGTTCTGAACATGTACAATACAGCCTGTACAACAGAGTGGAATACAGGGACACCTTTATAAAACAGGAGAGGTCAAACTCAGTGCACTGCTCTGAAAGGTTGCTTAGGTTTTAAGGTTACACAATTTGGTGAATACGGGGAGGTGAAAAATTTATTAGTTGCAGTTTCCTAGTAAACTACTGGTTTGAAGTACACACTATGTAACACAAAACAGGATGGCTGAGGGATTTTGATTTAATGATATAAAAACAATCAATACTTGTGTTCTGGTCTTTGTCTTACCTTTTTTTTTTTTTTTTTTTACACAACCTGTTCACATGGTTCCATGTGAAACTGCACATGTCTCTCACCTGGTTGTTTATTTTCACCTTCTATGACAATACAGTCACCCTTGGTGTGTGTTCAATTTTGTATATCTCGCCTTGAGGCGACTTTTGTTGTGATTTGGCGCTATATAAATAAAATTGAATTGAATTGAATTGAATCTGTAAACTGATCTCATGTCTTCTGTCTGTATAGTCTCTCTCTACTGTCTATTGTCTAAAGATCTGAAGAACATGTACCTTAAACAGATCAGAATAGAAAAAATCCAAATGCATTCATAAAAATGCCACATATTGTTTAAAGTTAGATTATAAGTGAGACCCATATCATTTAATATCTCCAGATGAAATTCAGAAACATGACTCACACAATTAAGGATGTTGCGTCATATTGGTTCATGTGTATAAAACAGCATAGTTTTACACTAAAGGGAGAGTGTGTGTGTGCGCGCGCGCTTATTTATTAATGACATTTATTCACTATCTACAGGGAGTGCAGAATTATTAGGCAAATGAGTATTTTGTCCACATCATCCTCTTCATGCATGTTGTCTAACTCCAAGCTGTATAGGCTCGAAAGCCTACTACCAATTAAGCATATTAGGTGATGTGCATCTCTGTAATGAGAAGGGGTGTGGTCTAATGACATCAACACCCTATATCAGGTGTGCATAATTATTAGGCAACGTCCTTTCCTTTGGCAAAATGGGTCAAAAGAAGGACTTGACAGGCTCAGAAAAGTCAAAAATAGTGAGATATCTTGCAGAGGGATGCAGCAGTCTCAAAATTGCAAAGCTTCTGAAGAGTGATCATCAAACAATCAAGCGTTTCATTCAAAATAGTCAACAGGGTCGCAAGAAGCGTGTGGAAAAACCAAGGCGCAAAATAACTGCCCATGAACTGAGAAAAGTCAAGCGTGCAGCTGCCAAGATGCCACTTGCCACCAGTTTGGCCATATTTCAGAGCTGCAACATGACTGGAGTGCCCAAAAGCACAAGGTGTGCAATACTCAGAGACATGGCCAAGGTAAGAAAGGCTGAAAGACGACCACCACTGAACAAGACACACAAGCTGAAACGTCAAGACTGGGCCAAGAAATATCTCAAGACTGGTTTTTCTAAGGTTTTATGGACTGATGAAATGAGAGTGAGTCTTGATGGGCCAGATGGATGGGCCCGTGGCTGGATTGGTAAAGGGCAGAGAGCTCCAGTCCGACTCAGACGCCAGCAAGGTGGAGGTGGAGTACTGGTTTGGGCTGGTATCATCAAAGATGAGCTTGTGGGGCCTTTTTGGGTTGAGGATGGAGTCAAGCTCAACTCCCAATCCTACTGCCAGTTTCTGGAAGACACCTTCTTCAAGCAGTGGTACAGGAAGAAGTCTGCATCCTTCAAGAAAAACATGATTTCCATGCAGGACAATGCTCCATCACACGCGTCCAAGTACTCCACAGCGTGGCTGGCAAGAAAGGGTATAAAAGAAGAAAAACTAATGACATGGCCACCTTGTTCACCTGATCTGAACCCCATTGAGAACCTGTGGTCCATCATCAAATGTGAGATTTACAAGGAGGGAAAACAGTACACCTCTCTGAACAGTGTCTGGGAGGCTGTGGTTGCTGCTGCACGCAATGTTGATGGTGAACAGATCAAAACACTGACAGAATCCATGGATGGCAGGCTTTTGAGTGTCCTTGCAAAGAAAGGTGCCTATATTGGTCGCTGATTTGTTTTTGTTTTGTTTTTGAATGTCAGAAATGTATATTTGTGAATGTGGAGATGTTATATTGGTTTCACTGGTAAAAATAAATAATTGAAATGGGTATATATTTGTTTTTTGTTAAGTTGCCTAATAATTATGCACAGTAATAGTCACCTGCACGCACAGATATCCCCCTAAAATAGCTAAAACTGAAAACAAACTAAAAACTACTTCCAAAAACATTCAGCTTTGATATTAATGAGTTTTTTGGGTTCATTGAGAACATGGTTGTTGTTCAATAATAAAATTATTCCTCAAAAATACAACTTGCCTAATAATTCTGCACTCCCTGTATAAATGTTCCAAAACTGGTTTAGCCAAATCTGGGTCATCAATAAGGCAAGAGAAGAGTACTGGGTCAGAAAGCCTAATGGAAGACGGCTCTGCCTGAGATGAAGGAACTTACGGTTAAGTAGCAGTCTGGTTTGTTTTTCTTGATTGGTAGGTCCAGTTGCAAGAGTGTTCCTGGGACTGATATTGTAAAGACCGGTGCTGTCCAGTCAGACTTTGTGCAGCTGCTTGGCCCGTTGAAACCATACAGGTGTTGCCTCCCTCAGCTCCCTTTCCATCATGCTTTGGGTAATACTGATGCAGATGAGCCTGTCCTGTCTCGCTTAAGTAACGAGGACCAGGATGTGACTGTTTGAGGAGATGATAAACTATTTCTTAACACACGAATAGCTTGTAGAAGTACTCTGTTTTCTTCTTCTTCCCCTTCCCTGGTGTTAGACACCTGAATGTGAGCCCACTTGTTCTTCTCAGCCAACCACAGTGGAAGAGACAGCCTGCCTTCCACTTCAATTATACTCCTTCCGTTTCCACTATCCTCTCTCGTAGACATTCTTTCTTGCATACATATTTTTTTCAGACTTTCATACATAAATTCTCTTCTTAAATACGTATATTATTTGTAAGATTAAATGCATATTGAATCCATGAGCATGAGAGCAAAATATATGAGTACATTAAAACATGTATATGTATATGAGACCATAATATAATAATGTGTGTGTTAAAATGTGTCATTAAAATATAAAAATTTTAATTCCAACTATGTGAGATCTGTATGAGAAATGAGAATGCATGTGAGAGTGAAAGAATGAATTTTAGCTTGTACAGCCCTTAATAGTTCTTGTTAAATTTTTCCATGCCAACTGCATTCTGTAACCATTTGAGTGTAATGCATAGACTCATATATAGGCTAATTAGTGTTAAATGACAGACTAATAAAGTAAACTAGAATTTCACTCACCAAAACTGACTTTTTTAGAGCCAGCACCAAGTGGTGACAGAGGAACTGCAATTTTTGTTGCTTTTTCTTTGCTTCAGACTAGAACTTATCACCTTACTATCTTCCTCTTGTATATCTATCTAAATAGATATACTGTAGATTGTTTCGCTTGAGACACTCACTAAAAAAAATGTTTTGACACCAACGATAATATGACAAGACTAAGAGAGGAAAGAAAGAAAGAAAGAAAGAAAGAAAGAAAGAAAGAAAGAAAGAAAGAAAGAAAGAAAGAAAGAAAGAAAGAAAGAACCAGGAGCACCTGATTTGTCAACCCGAGACAAGGAATTCACAGAGACTCATGAAAATATTCTTCAGCATTAGCTGAATACAACCTAGTAATTATCTGTAAGTGATGACACCCAGTGCAGACAGAAGTCAGTTTTAATTACTAAAAGAGGTGAGATTTTCTAATGGAAAATTATAGGCAATTTGGCTTAAGCTGTTTAGAAAAACTATTAAAAAACAATATTTTAGCTAATAATTATTATTATTATTATCACTGATTATGAATGAAGTCTTTGTGTTATTTGTTATTTTATGTACCTGTTTGAGTTAAATAAGGATAGATGCTTCTCTTCTGGTTATAATACACAATTTTAAGGTAGTTTAAGATGTACATTGTGTTTTATAATCAAATTCTTCTTTGTGTTTACATCATTTTTATTTGTTCAAAAGTCAGACTGGTTCTATGAGCAGTCACATTCAACATTCAACAAGATCTTACCACAAAACTGCATCCATCATGTTATTATAATGTCATAACAGATGATGCGGTATGCTTCTCTTTCTCCGTCATTCTGACACAAGTCAAACTTGGTTTGCCCATATCATAGCCACGCTTGTCACTTTCCTCTTGAATAAGAACAAGATGTTACAACAGCTCTGCTTTCCTCTGTCTTGTTAATGTAAAATAATGGATGCAAGTAAATGTCAGCTTTCATATATATTTTAGCTACGGTTACTAAAAGCAAGCCTAACAGTGCAGAAAAAACAAATGAAATGTTTCTTTCAGTCTTTCCTTTATGAAAAATGTTCTACTCTTTTTGAGTGAGTGTGAAACTCAAACACCATTTGAGGTGTTTTTCTGATAGTTGGGGGATTTAACTCCACCAAAGTACAGCCACCCCTCTAAAAATCTTCTTTAGGTCAATATATTATTAATTTCCCTTATGTCTGTTTAGGGTCTATTTATTTACATGCTGTGATTAAACCAAGTTATTAGTGATTAGCTCATTAGCATGTTTGGACCATCTTATCTATATTTTTACAGCAGTCTAGTTTCTAATAGCTCTGTTGAATTTCCATTGTTCCACTGCTGTGTGAACAACATTAGGAGTCTTGGGACGAAGCGACAATGGACAGCTTGCGATGGTTTCTCTTTGCATGCAGCTTGAATAATTGATGGCTTGATTGCCTGGGTATTCACGGACACAAAAAGGATTTTCCTATTCTCTGTCTAACACACTGCTTGAATCTTAAACAGTGGATTGTGCCACTGGGGAGCAGTGGCACAATCCACATGGAAGTTATGTGGCTTACAGACAGCACTGTACAGCCAGTGTCCTTCATCGTCTGATTACCTCAAATTGCTGTTATAAGAAGAAACAATGTGATAAATTCATTGTATTCAGTTCATGCTACTTTAGGCTGTAATATATCACAATAACCACTCTAAAAAGATCCTCAACCTTGAATACTTGGATCTCTAATATATATATTTTTTTTTAAATCTCAAAGTTTTGCAGCAGTATCTCTTTTCCAAGCTAAGGATACTCTATACACTGGACTACCCCTTGGGAGGAAATATTTTGCTCTACTTGAGATGGCATGTCATAAAATGTGCACCTTATCTATGGTGACCTTGCAGAATCTCACGCTCCAAGGAAGCATTAACTGGCTGTGTTTGCCTGTGCTCCCCTATAGTTATTTATTCATGTTCGTACTCTGCTGGTGTATAAATCCCATAATTAAAGGGGATTTGTGTACAAAGAGCAGCAATGTGCTGGAGGCTCTTAATGGAGAGAATTAGTGGTGAAGAGCACCATGCTGCACGAGGCTCTTTACAGCACAAAGAGACAGCAAATGCTTTATGTGACCAACAGCTTCAGCGAGATAACAATCTCACTGCTGGTGTCACAGCGTAATAGACTGAATTGTCTCTATGCAATACGAACATGCTAGAGGACCCATTGACCAACCATTAAATAATTAAACTGTCAATCCTTTATCCTCAAAGGCCAATTACCAATCCTGATATTACATAGTTCATTGACATGTAATGGCTTCCTGTTAAGGTCTCCCCATCGTTCAGTGTGACGTCTTTCAGACCTCCTTGACCTAATGTATTTAATTAGGGTTTGAAAATAAAGAAAAGTATTTGATGTATATTACATCAATTGGGTGATTTTCACATTACAAGCTCCCTTGACATGTTCTTTTTGTGCCAAAACCTGACTCTATCAGTGAGTTGAAATACATGCCTACTACTTTTTCTTTTCCATTACAGTCTGTATTAATTTTCTTCTTGCTTTGGGTTCCCCTTTATGTATTCCTTCTTCCACCTTCTAAAAACACAAAAACAAGATATACTGCAAGTGTCTCTCTCTGTCCAAAACCACTGACAGAAACACCAAGACTTCACTTGATAATAATCGATAACAAACACAGAACTGCAAGCATCTCCCAAATTCTTTCATTATAAGCAGGCTTCGTTGTAATGGAACTTTAAGAATCCATACTTAAGTGGTAAACCAAGTGGATTACAGCAGAACTACTGAAATTACTGATAGCATTACTTCCTCTTTCACCTTGTCCCTTTAATGTCACCACATTGGATCATCTGCCTCTACCTCCATCCTTACAGCCTCCTCTGTGACACAAACTCTGCATGTCCTCCTCCACTACATTACAGTGATATGAATTACAGAAGTTGGGGAAAGATCTGCCAAAACAGCAATGTTGCTTTACTGTCGGTGGTCATAATTGCAAAGGTTTCAGCAAGTACTTAGACCCATTCACTTTTTGTGTACTTTGTGTTATGGATTTAGCTATGTATATGTGTATACATGCTACATGTATTGTCATTTTGTACTGTCATCTTCAACACATTTATCTCAAAGCATCCAGTATAGAAGAAAAGCCTCACAGAACTGATAGAAGGGTTGTAACTCTCAGTCTTGATAGAAAACTAGTTTTTAATCTATAATTCTATTAAATATTTAAAATAGGTATGCCAGGTCAAACTGACATGGTGCTAAAAAATGCTGACCAGTCCTCAAAGAGTTGATAATCATGGTTTTCATTGGTTGTTTTTCCATCATTTTCTTCTCAACAAATTACACTGTTTATATCAGAAACTATTTTCAGCCTGAATATTTAATTCATCAAGATTCGAAGCATAATTTAAGTATTTTCTTACTTTTTCTCTGCAATATTCTAGAAATGTGTTGAATTTACATCTCAAGTCTTTAGGAAGCCTATTCAAAAAAGGTCATGTTTCCAAGGGAAAAATGAAAGAAATATCAAGCCATTTTTTGTGGTTTAAATCTGATTTGCATCTAAGCATCAAGTCTCAGCTCCACAACTATTCACATTTAGCTTGTCTGACAGAATTCTGGGAAACGCAGAAAAACACAAAGTAAGATAGATGAAACAGGCTGAAGAATATGCATAACAAAGATGTGAATTACAATATTTGCACACAAAACAGCTCCTGCATTGCTTTCAACATCAGGGTTGTTGCGAGAGTGTCTGAGGCGCCAAGTGTTATTCAGATAAGAGGAAGTCTCAGGCATGTTTTACCAGAAAAAAAAATGATGAAGGTTATAAAGGTGTTTGAACCGTATACAAAAGTCCCACTGTACAGAAACCCAGTCAACATCTCCAGTGATTGGTAGACAGAGATATGACCACACATATCACAGGTGGTCCCCATGTGGGAGGGGGAAGAGGGAGAAAAGTGTGTCTTTGCTCATCAAGCCTTGTTTTGGCCTGGGGGCAACTGTGCCACTGTGACTCTCGAGTCAGCCAGTCAAGGCTAGGGAAGCAGGAACACAAACAGATAACTGGTGCACAGAGGGAGTGTGCAAGAAAGAAAGAAGGAAAATGGGAGATGGAATGAGCGAGGAGGCTTCATCCCAGGATGAGTCACGTCTACTCATACTGTCTGCTGCAAGTAGCAAACACTGGGGGGAATAACAGATCTGTTGATATGGGAGTTTCCCCAAGCTTGCTGCATAGCTGAGGGCAGACGTGGAAAATACACAGACAGGAAGCCACACACAATTAAATGCAAAGCAGCGATTCCAACCACGATTTTCAGATATACACCTGCAAATTCAGAGACGTTTAATGTATAGTGTCCTCATATTTAGAACATATGTAAATATGACATTCCACAATTTTTTTTAAAATTGGATTTAGTATATGTATTTAAGTCACAAAAGTTTGAAGAGGGAAATGCAACTCTTTCCTTCTTGTAGTCACCTGTTCCAGAGATGATTGGAAAATGACAAATATATAATAAAATAATACTTATTATAAGAGCAAGTGGGGTATTCACTGTCGACAACAGGACAACACACTGCTTATGTGAAATCATCATCAGTGAATGTGGGTAAAACAAAAACTACAGCTTTATAATTTTTGGTGAATTTAATTTTGTTACAGTGAATGGAAGCCAAACTGATCCATATCAGTTTATAGCATTATTCAAACTGAATACAGGCTGCTGTGGGACGAAGACAGGTAACATCTATTTGACTTGCTGTCACCTGCATCTGGAGCTGTGCTGTAAACAAACACTAAAGCCCAGTTCGATCAGAATAGGAATTTTTAACAAACTAAAATAATAATGCACATCAGCTCCTTGTATGCTGCCCTCACGACACGTGACCATGTGAAGCTAGACAGCTAGCGAACAAAATAGAGGAGATCTTCCACACAAGGCTTGCCTTTCTTGCTTTTAATGAAGATCCTTTAAAGCCTTATCTCTCTCAAGGCTTCTCCTTGCTATTTCTTATTTGTAACTGAAACATACAGAAAATGAAAATAAATTGCTAGCTAATACACATCTTAATGACAAACTTACTGATTAGCCTAGCTTAACACGTGCGTTACATTAGCATCGCAGTTCACTCCAGGTAAAGACATATAAAAGTCATCTATGAACATATTAATACTCACAAAGACGAACGTTTCCCAAGGTACAAGCGTGTAGGGCACTCTTAGCGTGTACATGAACTCGTTCACTCTTTTAATACCAGAGGTGTGGACTCGAGTCACATGACTTGGACTCGAGTCAGACTCGAGTCATTAATTTTATGACTTTAGACTTGACTTGAAAAAATGTTCTAAGACTTGTGACTTGACTTGGACTTTTACACCAATGACCTGGGACTTGAATTGGACTTGAACCGGTTTACTTGAAAAGACTTGATATTTCACCCCAAATATAAAACTTAACATGCATATTATATAGAGATTGAAAATGTGATGTCATTCAGGGGTAAAACCGCAAAGGATTCTGGGAACTCGTGGCAAGAGGTACTAGCGCACGCAGGCTTTCAATTGAAATCAGTCACACAGCGATAAAAAGAAACACAAAAATGTCAAGAAGCTGTTGTATTATTAACTGCAATAGCCGGTCGCATGACAGCCACGGGAAGCCGACGGGTAAAGAGATCGGTTGTTATCGGATTACGACGTTGAAGAGAAATTGTTCGAGCCATGTTTCCGAAGTAACAAAGACGCGACGGATGGCCTGGATTTCAGCCATTCAAAGATCAAATATAACGTCCCAGAACACTCCAGCTCACAGGTTAGTCTGCTCCAAGCATTTACACGAAGGTCAGTGTTTTTTAGTAGTTAATACGTCATTTTCATAACATAATTGGTGATATAGGTTACAAGCAAGTCTGGCGCTGAACAGAAATTGTCGCGCTATGCTCCTTTATTTATTGTGCATAAATAGTGAATTGTCCTGACACAATATTGCGTTTCGCCTCTGTTATTATGGTACATTGACAAAAACATATACTTTTATTCACAGGATAAACCAGTTGTTTTGTATCACTAATTGCCCAGTGCGATTACAGCATACAGTATTATTGTCACTGCTACATTTCTGTGATGCTACCAGAAATTATTTCCACTACTAATTAATTACCGTTGAGCTCAAAGGTCCTATTAATAAACGGTTAAGGAATGTGTATTTATGACGACGATTTGTGAGACTGGTAAACTTATGATAGGTACGATGGTCTTTCGTTCTACACGGTGCGTTTCAAGGTCCTGTACCCATCCGTCGGTAAACTGTACCTGGGCTTGTTGCAGTGACCTGAAGTTACTAAACTTCATGAGTGTATGCACTCACTCCAAGAACCGTATGATTATAAATATGCATATAAATATGCTACGATGAGATAGCTGACTTCATCTAACTAGCAAATGTTGTCCAGGCTATGTTGGTGATACAGTTTTTTTTAATATGTATGATATTTTTGTCATGCGATTTTAAAGCTGGTCCTACAACCGCATCCAAGAATAACATGCAGCTTATCTCAGAACTGTCGGTGAAAATTATTCTTGGAGCTAGGTTTAATTGAGCTGCATTTTATAGAGGTGCAATTTCACAATTTGTGTATATTTTCTAAGTTCACTATTTTGTCATGTGTTGAGAAAAACACAGATTTTAAAATTACATGGTCTAATATTTACATTTAGCATATAACTGCAACATGCTTTTTTTCGGGGGTTTTTAAAGACTCGAAAGGACTTGAAATTCAAAGTTTAAGACTTGTGACTTGACTCGGACTTTTACACCAGTGACTTGAGACTCGACTCGGACTTGCCTGACATTACTTGAGACTTGACTTGAGACTTGAGGATAAAGACTTGAGACTTACTTGAGACTTGCAAAACAATGACTTGGTCCCACCTCTGTTTAATACTGCCGAAACACTTTTCACGGCATTAACGGAGAAAATACTTCAAAGATAGGTTAATGATCAGAGCGCTCCCTCGCTCCCATTTCCGCACATACAATACAAAGATCGCTTGTGATAACGATGTCTCACTCCGAGCAAATTACGAACCCATACATTTTAACTGTTTTTAGCATGAATCACTTATAATATTTCTTAACTTTGAACTTATTTATCACTTTGCTTATGTAACTTAATCAGACTATGCACTAACTACTGACTTTTGACCAAAAGGCATAACACCTTGGCTTGCCATTCACGATATACCAGCAAACTAGTGCGTCAGAATGTTAAAGTTAGCTAGCAATCTCTAGTGATTTAAGCTACATTAGGTAATGTTTTTGATGCTATTTAGAGAACAAATAAAAATAAGCAGAAACTTTATATGATCATTAAATGTCCCTGCATTATCAGAAAAGTTTGCACTTTTCCTTCTATGCTGGTGAGGACTTTATAGAAGTAGGGCTTTTCTGCTCCTGCTTAGCATAAATACTTTTTGGCAGATTAGCATCAACAAGATGCAGAGATGTGGCGATCACTTGAAAGTCTCTCTGTGCTAGTTTTCAACTTTGCTTTGTGTTGTTGGCTTTGTGTTGGGCCCTAAATACTAAGACTCCGACACTGATCACAGAAAAGTGGTGGTGGTGACTGTTAAAGAGAACCCAATGACCATTAATAAGAGATTAATTTAAAAAAATCAAATCGATAAGTGATATTGGTAATGGAATTGGAACTGCTAAATTCATATCAATTCCCATCCCTAAATGCTGGAGTGATATGAACACTCCAGCAAGAGATCAAAGTTCCAAGAATGCACTGCAGACATTTGACTCAAAGCCAGATAAGTCTATCTGGAAGCCAGGCATCCTCTTGGCTCACAATTGCTGTCTCTTCCTATAAATTCCACAAACAATAAGATCCTCTAAACCATTAAACTGTTTTTCCACATGCCAGGCAGTGTTTATGGCCCCTTTAGTGCGCCCCATTACATACACATTAGGTGACGGCATCCTGTGTCAGACTTTGCCTTTAAGAGCCTTTTAAAGTGGTTCCTGTAGTAAAGTCCAAATTAAAGTAGGATTGGTGGCTTCTCCTCAGTAATCTACATTCATATCATTTTTTTTTTTTGCTTCTTATGCTAATGTCATACAGTATATTTAACATTTGTGTATTACAGTACTACAATATATGCTTAAGTGCATGATTATGGACATTGTCTTTCATGTTTATTGTCTGTGTGAAGCCAAAAGCAACAGCATCGATCAGGACTTGTGCACCACACATAACACTAATGTTGCATTTAAAAAGCAGCTCTTGTATAGTTAGAGTAATGAGGCTCTGCATAGAGGATGATTGTTGAGTGACAGATATGATTTACAGCAGTAAGATGGACAGTCATCACCAGAATCCCTGTTGTGAGTCTGAAAGCAAACGGTCTAATACTCAGTTGGTGGTTAAGTCTTAAACCAGGGTTTAACATAAACCTGGATGTTTTCTGCATTATCAGTGGAGTCAAATCCACTAGCTAGTTGTACTGATATGTCAGACCTTTCAACTTGAAATCAATATTGTTGATCAATATGAAGTCTTTCCCCAATAAATCTGAGACCACAGCGACCAAATAAACACAAACATGCTGTCATCAAATTATGTTTGCCATTTTTTAAAAGTCCTAGGTCCCCACGCGGCCCTTGACCTACTAAAACATTATAGCTGAATTGCCAGTGAACAGGATATATATCAATAATAACTTTATGACAATGTAAATAAACACTAACAATAAGTAACCCAATAACATAAAATGATGGTGGGGGTTCTCAGCATCTATTAGACTACATGTTTCTGTGTCCAACCATTCTGTGACTCCAACATTTTCTCTTTTCTTTCTTCTTGTTTTTCAAACAAGTCCCAAATAAAACAAGCTCTGAAACATTATCAATAGCAGTGGTTGTTAATTTACATGTCCAGTAGAAAGCAGGCATTTTATTTAATTTGTTTGTTCCTGGCCATTTGACAGAGTAATGAGATTTTTACTGAAAACAGTTTAATCTTGCAACAATATCGACGAGGGCATAAAAAGCAAAACAATTACCTCAAAGTTGCCAAAATGCTCAGTAATTTGTGTTTTTGGCATTTCCTGGTCAAACGTAACCCGTATGTATTCAAATAGATTTCAGTGAGTGTGGGAGAGAGTGCTCAAATCCTACATACAGAAAAGTTTACAACCCCTGTTCTGAATCCACAGACTAAAAAATACAAATGTAATTGCTCTAAGAACTCAAGTATGTTTTATTGCAAAACATGTTTGAATGAAGAGTAACAAACAAAATGTTATCATCTAAAATCTAAATGTTATAATCATACATCTTTCTCTTTACTGTGACAATAATCCATCACATTAGTTTTTTGATTTGTTTGTTTTTAATGTCCAAGAGCTGTTTTCTTTTTTTTAAAAACTCAAGAAACATGAATGAGCAGAAACCTGAAGAGTACAGGGGAAAGTGAACAACAAATCCACAAGAAACATCTACAGTGTGAAGTTGAAAACATTACAGCAAAAGAATGTTTTAAAGTACATACGCTTTTCAAAAGCCATTTTTTCCTTTCCCTGAATTTTATCTCCTCCCCCTGCTTGTGTCTCCTTTAACTTTTCCATCTTTGCTTCTCTGCCAGCACATTTTGGATTTTCAACTTTGTATTGAAAATGTATTTTTGTTATATGTAACACTAAATAATGGTTAGGGTTAGTCTTAGGTGTCCATGTTCAACACAACATGGCATCAAATGACACTCAAAAGGGGAAACATCCACTGTGTTGGCAGTATATGCTTTAATAAAAGGATACTTTCCATGTAATCCATATGCAATTTCATGATATGAAGCTCTAACGCTATATTTTTACCACACCTCTGCCTTTGTCTGTTCATCCTTTTCTCCGGGACAGATGAGGTGAACGAGATTACTCTTCTTTCAGCCCAAGATGGTTCTCTATCCACCAAGGGCATAGTTGTGTGTGAATAATGTCTGAAGTGAGGAGTAAATATCTTTCCATGACAAGTTGTTTGGATTGGTGCTCATGTGCAATCTGATGCTTTATGTATCACAGCGTAGACTGCCTGGCTGCTAGCCTTGCTGGAGAAGGGTTGCCCTGTCAGTCCCTCTGAAACACTAAGAAGGAAAAGGGGCTTTTCAGAGCAATGCAGCCCAAAATGTCACTTTGACTGTGAGTTGTTCTGATGAAGTGCCTCACCGAGGTAATACATCTGATATGGTGCAGATTTAAAGGGGGGAAAAAAAACATGTCCATTTAGGCAAGTGGATCAATTTTGGGTTTACATTACTGGGAGATTAAAGGCAAGAGATTGGTATCATGTTAATCCAACACAATTACATGCTCCAAATAACCCATCAACTGAGGTCAAATTTTACACAAAAGCCTCGTGTCATTAACTTCAATTAATGTCACACGATGACCTTGCAAGGTACTTCAACATTTTTTAGGTTCATCATGATGATAAAAATCAGCCTACTGGCGTAGCATTCAGTTCTAATGGTCATGAGCCATGAATTATTTGCCCCGAGATGGTGCAGGATCCATTTGCAGTCTTCTATATTTATTTAGCAAAAACCAGTGAAACCATTCAGCAGAGGTGAACAGTGAAATCACATAACTCATCTCACCAGAATAGAGATAAGCATTCATCCATTAAAACTATTTGTCAAAGAGGTTTCCAGTTAAGGGCATCTGAGAGGACAGCACTGACAAGCTCCTTATACGCTTCCTCTCATAAACATTCAAACATAGGGCTCCAGTTTGTAGGAGTTCTTTTTAATGGGAGTCATCCGGTGTGAAGCCCATTTTGCCTTTATAAAACAGAGTTTTAAGGTGTTAGTGGCAGCCACCAGCTTTGGCACTTAATTCTGGGAGCAGTCTATTGCTGGTTTAACAGCAGTGGGTAGCATCGGAAAACACCCACATACACAAAAACTTTTTCAAGTGCACACTATGGTTACCTAACAGACATTTGTGGGTCCATAAAAGCAGGGATTTAACTTGGATTTAGAAATTGTGATTCCTGGAGAGTTGGTGGGTGGGGGCTGGGTGTACAACAATCATCCACTGTGCTCCTGTTTCATAAAGTAAGCCATTTATATAACTTAAAGACAAATACAAAAACAGATGTGGACAAATTTGTTGCTACCCTTCCACAGTAAACAATATTTTATATATATATATATATATATATATATATATATATATATATATATATAAATATAAAACAAGGCTATCTCTGGTACTTAACTTAAAACTATTAAGTTTAATTGCATCCCTTTTTGTTTATTCAATTTTTAACACAAAGCTGACTATTGATTCAGTTGAATATTTTATTGAATAGAAAAATAAATAAATGTTACTTTACTATAAGAGTATGTATTTGTCAGCAGGTAATGTGGCCCACTTTTTCCTCAGCAAACTACCCAAGATGATTTGAAGGGGGCATTTTTTCAGATCTTCCCATAGATGTTCAATTTTCAAGGATTAACATTTAGGTTCATGGACGACCATTTAACAATAGTCCAGTGTTTTTTTGAGGGCACTATGTTTTGCTCCAGGATGCCTTTGTAGTCTTCAGACTTCACTGTGCCCTGCAGATTCAAGATTTCCCGTGCAAGATGCAGCAAAGCAGCTTCAAAACAAAATCAAGCCCCCTCCATTTTTCACATATTTATAGCTAAATGGGAGCGCTACTTGGAGATTGCAGATGCTCTTATATCTTTTAACAGCCAGATTTTCTGATCCATATTCAGTGAGGTGATCACATTAACATCAAACTGCAGTTATATAACAGAGAACTGATTTAACTAAATCATTTTTCAGGAGCAATAAAGCATTGTTTCAATGGGCTGTAGGAGTACAATCAAATCCCTGCACATCTGACATGAGAAACAAAACATTGAATTGAGGAATTAATTTTAATTTCCCAAAACAATTTACTGAAAGGGCAAATAAATCACAAGATCAAACAACTTCTTCACTTTTCATACATCAACTTTTCACTTTTATGTCTGAATTCAAAGCTTTGCAAGAACTCCCACTCATGTCTGATTCTTGAATGTCACTGTCCGCCCTCATAAACAGATGCTCACCTCCTGCATTCTGAACAGTAAATCTAACACATTAATCTGTGAGATCTTAAATATTGCCTCCACTTAATCACTAATCAAGTCCTGGTTTATGGCCATTTCACCAACATTTAGTTCTGGTAATCTGATTGGTTCAAGGTTTTTTGCATCAATTGGGGGGAGCAGTTTCTGTCATGATGTGCTGTGCAGCAGGCAGGATGAAGGACCCACATGTAGGACTTGGAAACGGAAGGTGGCAGCGTTTAATGCTGGGAGACTTTCCATAAAAGTAAACTTCACAAAAACAAACCAAAACCTCTAACTAGAAAACTAGAAACTAAGAAAAATGGACTAGGACTGGGAACTTGAATTTCCCCAGGAACACAGAGGGAAAACACACAGCATGGTGAGGGTACAAATACACACTGGACCAGGGGCTGTAAACACACTGGAGTAATCAGGGAATGGGAGACAGGAGGGAAACACAGCTGGGAGAAATCAGGGCTAACGAGACAAGAGGAAGCAAAACCAGACACACTGCACACAGGATATCAAAATAAAACAGGAAGTACACGACAGACAGAGACACAGACTTGACACTGAGCAAAAGGGACGCAGGAACAAAACCTAAGAACTGGAAATCATAGAACAAAGAACGGGAGTGTTGGAAATACTGAGAAAGAGACTTAATATCACTAATAGTGATAACAATGATGAAATCAAAGATCAAAAATGGAAAAAAACTCAAAACAATATACGATATCCAATATATTTTACCCTCTGGATTATTATAAAAATTTTTCCCCTTACTAATATCAGCTTTAAAGCTCTACATTAGTTTACATCCTTTATTTCACTTTGATGTTAACTTTCAGAATAGACAGAATAAATCAATTTGTTGTAGCTCACTGAAATGAACTAAATTGTTGATACCAGGCTAATTTATTTTGGAACAACAAAGTATGTAATGTCAAAATAATGATTGATAGCATATTGAAGTCTCATAGAAGGCTGCTTTACTGCTCTCAGAAACAAAATCACAGAAGTGAAACCTTTTAAAGATTTCAGCTTAGTGATGGATAACAGAGGACTCTTAAAAATTGCAAACCTTCCCGACAGTGTTGCATACTGCCAAGAAAAATTGTACCTCTGTTCAAAGTCCAGCTAAAGAGCAGTGGAGGGTTACAGATGGTAATCACCTTAGTACTGTAGCCTGTCTCTGAGTCTCCATCTAATATGCAACACTGATGACTGATAATATATTATTGATGCTCCATCCTGGCTGATCTTGAAAGGCCAGGTTCGACCAGGCCTATCCATCTCATGGATATTTTAGTACTATTTCTCCCAGAATATGAGTACGGCACTTACAGAGCTCCGAATGATGAACAAATGAAGTGCATCTACTGCTATACTACCAGTGGGATTCACCCAGTGGTTCACTGTACAGATTGAAGCATTTATGCTATACTTAGCCCAAATAGTTATTTATATATATATATATATATATATATATATATATATATATATATATATATATATATATATATATATATATATATATATATATGTTACGTTTCGGTGTTGTCAGTGTTTTGTTTTTGCGTGACTGTCATGTGTTTCCTGTTTTACTTTGAAGGTCTGTTGTTATCTTAGTGTGTTCAGTTTACGTTTCCTTGTCTCGTCAGGTCTAATTTGCCCCAGCTGTGTTTCCCTCCTGTGGTCCATTCCCTAATTGCTCCTTCTATGTATTTAAGCCCTGTGTTTCTGTATGTCATGGTCGCGATCTTCCCCCCGTTGTAAATAGTTTGACGTCTTGTTGTAAATAAATAGTTTGTTGTAAATAGTTGTGAATGGGTTTGTTAATATTTTCGTTTGAGACACCTTCGTTTTGGGATTTTGGTGGAGGGCCTTCGTGGTTTTATTTTCCTTATTTTTGTTTTTCTACGTTGCACCCCGGTTGCCTAGGCCGGGGTGTAACATATGGGGGCTCGTCCAATCGCGGGAGGGTCCGAGGGCCGCTTCGGCCTCCGTCTGTCTTCGCTGGAGGGCCCGGGGACCGCTTCAGCCGTCCGCCGTCGCTGGAGGGTCCGGGGGAGGGACCGCTTCAGCCGTCTGTCTTCGCTGGAGGGTCCGAGGGCCGGTCCAGCCTTCATCCGCCTTCGCTGGAGGGTCCGAGGGACCGTCCCGGCCTTCGTCGTCTGCTGGAGGGTCCGAGGGACTGCTCCAGCCTTCATCCGCCTTCGCTGGAGGGTCCGGGGAACCGCTCCAGCCTTCGTTTGTCTTTGCTGGAGGGTCCGAGGGACCGCTCCGGCCTTCGTCTGCTGGAGGGTCCGAGGGACCGCTCCAGCCTTCGTCGTCTGCTGGAGGGTCAGTGGGACCGCTCCAGCCTTCATCAGCCTTCGTCCGTCTTCGCTGGAGGGTCCGTTGGAGGGACCGCTCCAGCCTTCGTCCGCCTTCGCTGGAGGGTCCGAGGCTCCGCTCCAGCCTTCGTCTGCCTTCGCTGGAGGGTCCGAGGCACCGCTTCAGTCTTCGTTTGTCTTCGCTGGAGGGTCCGAGGCACCGCTCCAGACTTCATCCGTCTTCGCTGGAGGGTCCGGGGGACCGCTCCAGCCTTCGTCGTCTGCTGGAGGGTCCGTGGGACCGCTCCAGCCTCCACCAGCCTTCATCCGCTTTTGATCAAACATTTCACTTGGGGTTACATGTTTGATTTTTGGGTGGGGGGAAATGTTACGTTTCGGTGTTGTCAGTGTTTTGTTTTTGCGTGACTGTCATGTGTTTCCTGTTTTACTTTGAAGGTCTGTTGTTATCTTAGTGTGTTCAGTTTACGTTTCCTTGTCTCGTCAGGTCTAATTTGCCCCAGCTGTGTTTCCCTCCTGTGGTCCATTCCCTAATTGCTCCTTCTATGTATTTAAGCCCTGTGTTTCTGTATGTCATGGTCGCGATCTTCCCCCCGTTGTAAATAGTTTGACGTCTTGTTGTAAATAAATAGTTTGTTGTAAATACTTTCGTTTCGGGATTTTGGTGGTGAGCTTTAGTGGGGTTTTTGCGTGTGTTTTTTTTTCTTTATTTTTACTTTTTTTCGTGTTGCACTCCGGTTGCCTAGGCCGGGGTGTAACATATATATATCTCAAATCAAATCACTTTTATTGTCACATCACATGTGCAGGCACACTGGCACAGCACATGCGAGTGAAATTCTTGTGTGCGAGCCCCACAAGCAACAGAGATGTGCAAACACAACAACACAAACGAGCAAAATACAAGAATGGCCAACCTGAAACTAATAAATATATGTACAATATATAATAGTGTATGCATTTCTGGATGTGTATACTAAATATTTTCCTGTGTGTGTGTGTGTGTGTGTGTGTGTGTGTGTGTGTGTATACACATTTTTACAAATTAAATAGTAAAAAAATAAAATAAAATAATAATAATAATAATAATAAAATATATAAAATATACAGAGTTGAATATGTGCAAAACAAGTGGCATTTATATACAGTGTGGAGTGCATAATGTTGAAGTTCCAGTAGTGAAGCTGAGGTGTCTATGACGTGTTCAGCAGTCTGATGGCCTGATGGAAAAAGCTGTCTCTCAGTCTGCTGGTACGGAACCGGATGCTGCAGAACCTCCTTCCTGATGGAAGTAGTCTGAACAGTTTATGGCTGGGGTGACTGGAGTCCTTGATGATCCTCCCCGCTTTCCTCAGGCAGCGCTTCCTGTAGATGTCTTGGAGGGAGGGAAGCTCACCTCCAATTATCCGTTCAGAGCACCGCACTACTCGCTGGAGAGCTTTGCAGTTGTAGGCGGTGCTGTTGCCATACCAGGTGGTGATGCATCCAGTGAGGATGCTCTCAATGGCACAGTGATAGAAGGTCCTGAGGATGCGGGGGCTCATGCCGAATCTTTTCAGTCTCCTGAGAAAGAAGAGGCGCTGCTGCGCCTTCTTCACTGTTTTGTTTGTGTGTACTGACCACGTAAGATCCTCAGCCAGATGTACACCAAGGAACCGGAAGCTGCTCACTCTCTCCACAGCAGCGCCGTTGATGGTGATGGGGGTGTGTACTTCTCTGCACCTCCGGAAGTCCACTATCAACTCCTTTGTCTTTGCGACGTTGAGGGTGAGATGGTTGTCTTGACACCAGTGGGTCAGGGCGCTGACCTCCTCCCTGTAAGCCGTCTCATCACCGTTGGTGATAAGACCCACCACTGTAGTGTCGTCCGCAAACTTCACAATAATGTTGGAGCTGTTAGTGGCTGTGCAGTCGTAGGTGTAGAGTGAGTACAGGAGAGGGCTCAGTACACACCCCTGTGGAGCACCAGTGTTCAGTGTGATGGGGGATGAGGTGATGCTGCCCAGTCTGACCACCTGGCGTCTGTCAGACAGGAAGCTAAGGATCCAGCTGCAGAGGGAGCTGCTCAGTCCTAGATCCTGCAGTTTCCTGTCCAGCTTCGAGGGAACGATGGTATTGAATGCTGAGCTGTAATCTACAAACAGCATCCTCACATACGTGTCTCTCTTCTCCAGGTGTGACAGGGCAGTGTGTAGTGTCAGGGCTATGGCATCATCAGTGGACCTGTTGTGGCGGTATGCAAACTGTAGAGGGTCCAGTGAGTCGGGTATTGCAGAGCAGATGAAGTCCCTGACCAGCTTCTCGAAGCATTTGCTTACGATGGGGGTCAGGGCTACAGGTCGCCAGTCGTTCAATGAGGAGATGGTGGAGGATTTGGGTACAGGGACGACAGTGGCCATTTTGAAGCAGGCTGGGACTACAGACAGAGAGAGGGAAAGGTTGAAGATGTGCGTGAACACTCCAGCCAGCTGAGCCGCGCATGACCTGAGGACGCGGCCGGGAATCCCGTCCGGACCAGTAGCTTTGCGTGCATTCACCTTCCTGAAGCACTTCCGCACATCCTCCTCAGACACAGTGTGCGCACTGACGTCATCCGCGGTGCGCACACTGTCCGGTCTCATGGTGTTCGCTGTGTCGAATCTAGCGTAGAATACGTTTAGATCCTCACACAGAGAGGCCGTGGTCTGTGGTGTGCTGGTTTTCCCTCTAAAGTCTGTGATCGTGTTTAGTCCCTGCCACATACTCCGAGGGTTGTCAAACTGTTGTTCCACCCTGTCCCTGTACTCACGTTTGGCTGCTTTGATCGTCTTCCGGAGTTGGTAATGTGCGTGTTTGTAGTCCGATGTGTTCGCGGAGGCAAAGGCGGTGTTCCGTGCCGCGCGAACATCTCCGTTAATCCAGGGTTTTTGATTTGGGAAGGATTTGACTGTTCTGGATGGGACAACATCTTCCACGCATTTCCTGATAAATCCACAGACTGAGTCTGTGTATTCATCAATGTCTCTGGCGGCCACGTGAAACATTTCCCAGTCCGCGTGATCAAAACAGTCCCGCAGCGCAGACTCCGATTGGTCTGTCCAACAGTGCACCGCCCTCCGGGTTGGAGCTTCCTGTTTCAGCTTCTGCCTGTAGGCGGGCAGGAGCAGGATGGAGCAGTGATCTGATCGGCCGAATGGGGCGCGGGGGAGGGCTTTGTACGCATCCCGGAAAGAGGTGTAACAGTGGTCGAGTTGCCGGTTTCCACGTGTGTTGAAAAGGATGTGTTGATGGAGTTTTGGTGAGACTTTCTTCAGGTTTCCCTTATTAAAGTCTCCGGCTGTGATAAACGCTGCCTCTGGGTGTGCGGTTTCCTCGCTGCTGATCGCGCTGTACAGTTCCCTGAGTGCACGGTCAGTGTCGGCTTGTGGGGGAATGTAAACAGCCGTAATAATCACTCCTGTAAATTCCCTCGGTAGCCAGAATGGCCGGCACTAAATCATCAGGTACTCCAGGTCCGGTGAGCAGAAGGATTTGACCGGGTGCACGTTCGCATAATCACACCAGCTGTTGTTGATCATGAAACACACACCACCGCCTCTGCTTTTCCTAGTAAGATCCTGTGACCTGTCCGCGCGGTGCACAGAGAACCCCGGCAGTTGTATTGCGGAGTCCGGTACTTTGTCCGATAGCCAGGTTTCTGTGAGGCAGATCACGCAGCAGTCCCGCATCTCTCGCTGGAATGAGATCCGTGCCCGAAGCTCGCACAGCTTGTTCTCCAGAGACTGCATATTAGCCAGTAATAAACTGGGTAACGGTGGTCTGTAAGTGCGCCGTCTCAGTCAAACCAGAACGCCAGATCTTCTCCCTCTGCGTCGGCGTTTGCGGCCTCCAGGGCCAGAGAACAAAGGCGTCTCAGGTGAGATGAATGGGGGGTCTGCAAACGGAGCGTCCGTGTTGCAAAACTTGAACTCCGGAAAGTTATAAGAAAGACCGTCTTTTATGTCCAGTAAGGTTTGTCGGTTGTACACAAGGAGACAAGTGCTGCTCGTGAAAAAATAAAGGAAAAGTAAAATTAAACACAGAAGAAAGCCGTTGCTTGGGGGAGCTCGCAACGAGGCTGCCATACTCGGCGCCATCTTGATTCTTGATTCTTCTATATAACACATAATATATTGTAGTATAACTACCATGCACGATCTGATATCGTCGTGTTGTTCCCAGATCATCATACTAAATGTTGTTCCAGGATCAACATTGCAAGTGACCAATCAGAATGTCGTGACGTCATACTTTTGCGACTTCGGGGAAAATCGCCGTAAAACAAAAAACTGTACTTAAGCTGCGAGAAACCGCCTCTGTCCGCCAATCAACGGACTCTGACCGTAACCCTGACCCTTTAATAAACGCTGAGCAGAATTGATATTGTCCTTGCAACATTGGAATTTCATAAATGCACGAATGGCTTGGCGCGCCAAAGAATAACGTCACAAGAATGTGATTGGTCACTTGCAATGTTGAACCTGGAACAACATTTTCATGATGATGTGGGAATAACACCAACACGACGATATCAGATCATCCCAACTACCATATGATTATACAGTATATACATTAAAACACATCCAAATCACCATCTGCACAAAATGCTGTCTGTGTGTGTATAAATATGTCTTTATGTAATGCAAAAGGTTGCATTTGACATGCAAAACGCCTGTCTTGCTTCTGGCAAAAGAGAATTGTGAACACCTGTTTTAACACAGGCTCGTGTGTTTCAGTGTGCGACACTACAGTATTTTATGGCTGCAAATCACTTGTAATCCCACTGCAGCACATTACAGTTCTGGTGAATCTGAAATAAATTTCAGACTCTAGACATGCTGGTGGGAATACTCTCACTGTTACTCTCTGCATATAAATTTTCAGCAATGGTGGAGGTTACAGCACTGAGAACTACCTAGGTGCAGTGTATTCAAGATAATCGGGTCATTGCATATAGTCCCCAATCCTTAAGCTTTCATTATACCAACAGTTTTTATAAGCACCATTCTTTCCATTCTTTCTGTAGCTTTGATCCATTTTTTTGTCGTGTTGAATTGCTGACAAGCTTTTTGTTTCACCACCAGACGTGTGTCCTTGTGTGCCGTTGATTCACTGCATAGAAAGTAGATGATTTTACAGCATGTGCAATGAAAATAGGCTGAAAAGAAGTCTGATGTCTGGAGACAGTATTCAAGTTTATGTCTGCCAAAAGCAGAATCTAAGACTACATCTAAAGCTGTGTGAAGGTCATGGCAAGTAGTGTAATTAATTGACCAGAAACGGAGATGGATGAAGAAGTGTTATCTTTATATTAACCTACATGGATATAAACATAGAATACACAGCACTAAGAATACATTCAGACATCAGGTATAAATATATCTTTTTAACAGTTTAACTACCAAAGGATCAGTAAGGTTCATGGACTTATTTGAAAAATATATCTGTTGACATGCAGAAATAGTGTTTCATGCAGCTGCGTATCAAAATTGGTCTATAAATCTGCTTATTTGTACGTCGAGGGCAGATCCCACACAGTCAGAAACCATGAAGGGTAAGCCACAACCACTAACACCTCTGTCCCTCTGGTGTTGTCTTTTGTTTGTTCTATAACCCTCCATTTGTCATTTAGCTACAGCCAGAGCCACTCTGAGCTAATGTATGAGACTTAAACTCTCATTTGTTGCACAAGTTTGTTTTTGTTCTTTAGGCAAAATCCAATAAAAGAGGATTCACTCATGAAAGAGAGGGAGTTTATTTCACCCAGTTGAGTGCTAAAACGCCTCTTCACTTATACAATTGAGATTTTTCACTTTCGTGTAAGGTATGCCAGTAAGCCTAACTTGTAATGAGTTTTGGGAAAGAGGAAGGAGAAATATTTGATTTGCTCCTATTAAACAGAGTTTATTGATAATTTAACAGTTTATGCCACTAATCTAGGACATCCTGGATCCTCACTCAAAAGCTTCCATCAACACTAGTCAATCCTTTTCTCCCATTTACCGCAACTGTCTCCTTAACATCCTTCCTTTATCAACTCTCTTGTCTATATACCGGCCCACTCATTTCCTCTTCTTATCTTTAGCATCCTAATTGTTTGCTATATTTATTATAAATCATACAGGCAAAGTAATCCATCAAGTAAGCATCCCGTCCTGTTCCCAACAGTGCCCCTTGATCAAGCTGTTTATCTCTCCCATGTTAAACAAGGTCAGTGTAAGTCATGAGACAAAATATTGTCTTTATCTGTGCCCAAATGAGTAATTAAATAGCTTGTATTGTGTGTGTGCGTGTGCGTGTGTGTGTGACATATTGTGTCTCCCGGAATAGGACCTACCACAAAAGTTATGTACTTATGTCTGTCTGTCTGCCTGTGGATATATTTCATAAACACAGTATCAGAATCAGGCATTACACAAAACATAGTCACACAACTTTACAAGTGTGTAGTGCAGATAAAAAAAGGCTAACATCAAAGATGGGTGGAGCTTGAGCAATGAGTACCGAGGATTGATGTACTAATAATTACAAGATTCTGACAGTTGAATACTCAGGTGTCAATAACAACATTCATTGCTGCTGGTATGAGCTCATTGCAAGATTGTCTTTAATTGACCCTGTACCTAATCATGCCATATATATTTTTGGCAACATCATTTGGCGGGTTTTTAATAATGGCCCTCAACTGTTTCACTGTGTATAATAGATTTGAAAAGGTTTCTAGAGACACCCCTTTAGCTCAGACAATCACAATGCTCTTCAAGATAATTTATGAGAGCTTGTGAACAATTCCTTAAACTGCGGTCAACCTTTGAGAACCACAGATATGCTTCAGAGCTGCTCTTTGACTGCAGACACACTCATAAAGCAGTGTCACTACATCTTTCTTTCTGATTAATCTCTGTGTATAAAAGACCTATTATGTCTGTGCCGTATCCTGACCTAAGCTCTCCATTGACCTTGTAGTTGATTATGTGTCGCATGCTCCAAAAGCCCGCAAAGGTAGGGTGAGTAATTGCATTATGTTAGTGTTATTAATCCTGCGTAACATTACGGCTTTATTAATCAGATATTTACATTGTGTACCCCAAATATAGCACTGCATCCACACAAATTTCAGGTTTAAATGATGCTGCTGCTGTATTACAAATCTATTATTGCTAATGGATAATGTTTTCATTGTCTTCCAGTTTTCCTATAATCCCAACTTCTGTTATTTCCATGCTTGCCCACTGCATAATTAACAACTAAAGATTTATTTTCAGAGATTAACTTTCTATAAATAGAAGAAGATAACACTTGCTAATCTTTCAGTTAAATAACAAGCGAAAGCAGCTGATTATCCTGGCTTAGCAAAACTACCGTTAAAAGTTGACTATTGGCTTTAATATTAAATATATGGAAAAAGTGGTATGACAAAAGCAATTAAAGACAACAGAAAGCTGGTTCTAGTCTTGAAAGGGAAGAGGCTGTTATCAGTGACAACACCCTACATGCATCCCACTTTGCTAGGTCTGCATGACATAAGTCTCCAACTGACAGTCGTTGTTGTTTTCAGGGTTCCTGCTTGGAGACTAAGTATTGATTTCCTTCCTGTGCTCCTTGCAGAAGTAATATACAGTTATAATCTAATTGGTGTGCAGGAACTTTGGGGAACTATATCTACTGAGACATGTGTTATGTATTATTGCCACCTTCACACTAAGCTTCACAGTGACCTGGTGTCAGTTATCTACACTGCTGACATAGCACCTTTGATTAAACACATTCTGAGAAAAGGTAAAAAAAAAAATATATTAAAAAAAACTGTCAAAAAGGTTTTTAGGTCACTAATAGAAACACAAAGTTATGAAAAATAAAGTTAGAAAGACTATTGGAGAGTGAGGTCCAAAAGTGATAAGCCATTATTGACAATTTTTCAATAAAAATATAAAAGTTTCACATGAACAAGAGGTGCCAATAGAGATTCTATATACATGTTATTGCAAAAACAAAATGTGCTTGGCACCACAGTGCATTTAACTCACAATTTTGAGTGCAAAAGCTGCCAGACAGGACAGAAATTCATGAATAATAAAATAAATACATACATTTTATATGTATTGTAAATATTACCATGCAAGTTTAAAAATGCATTTTGGAAAATGACTTTGAGTGCACTATATGTATCTTTTTTTATTTGTTGAAGAAAATCCTTCTCTGTAAAAGCCAGAGGGTATGGCATAGTCTCTGAACAATGGTATGCTAATGCTATTTGGTCAGGTTGGAGCTGAAGTGGTGCAGATGTCCATCTTCAGAGCAGCAAAACGCCCCCAGACTTCAATAACCGCTCTACCATGTTTCACTATGGGTATGAACAACTATGGTAATATTCTCTCTCCTGTTCTTTTTCTTTATATTATATACAAATTTCAGTTACTGCAATAAACTTCATATTTCAATAAAAAGGACTTCTTTCCTGTATACTCACATGCATATTGTCGTAGTCCATACCAAGCAGCTTTAGAAGAGGTTTACAGACCACTGTTCATCCTGTGAGACACCTACCAGACAGCCTTTATTTGGCAGGAGTTCAAGTCTTACATTCTTTATTTAGTAAATTCTGTTTATATGTGGTGGATTTGCTCTCCTATTTCTAAGTGTAGAAAGCTTTATGTATTGATCTTATGATGGTGTGGTCACTTCTGGTCTCCCTGTTTATACTTTGGATACTGCTGATCCAGTGTGTTAGAGTGTTATATTTTGTCCTTTAAAAAACATCATTGATTGTGTGATGCTAATCCTGCTTAGCAGAGAATGCTATCAAAACTTGCTAAAAGTTCATTGCTGACTTGTTGCAGATTCAAATTCTTTATAAATCCTGACTTCTTGTTTTTTTATTTTTTGAAATTCTCCTACTTTGCGTGTTAAGTTTAACAGATAGAGGATCCAAATACAGTTTTGAGCTTATTTCAAAAACACCCAGAAGTCCATATGTCAAGGCAGGGAGTGCACAGGCAGGACAAACAGACACTCAGGTGTATTGGTAAACATAGTTTTTTCTACATGTTTTGGTATTCACATGTAAACAGCATTTAGAAAACTGCAAATGTAGCAGAAAGGGAAGGGCATGGCCCTGTACTATGAAATGATTTCAACATTGCAAGAGTATCTTTCCTTTATCTGGCTCCACTTACTTTAACATTAGTGATCAGGATCAGTGATCACATGAAGCTGGTTATCAGCTCGCTAAGTTGACCCAAGGTTTTCTCTGTGTGCTATCATGAAAGGGGTAGCATTGGTAGGATGTGACCAATCACATTTAAGGAAAAGTGTACTGGCCGCAAAACAACTGATTTTACAAAGGAAGATAAAACTACAGTGTGAAGATGTTAAACAGGTAATGCAAACTGAAAGCAACACAGCTTCTGCAGACAAAGCAGCAGAGTGAATGTGTGTGACAATAAAATCAGTGCATAATGAGTTACGCTACGTTGACACTTCAGGTCTTAATGCTCAATTCCGATTTTTTGATCAAATCCAATTTTTTTGTCTGCTTGTTCACACTACAAATAAAATGTGACAGCAAACGCGCTCTAGTGTGAACCCTCAAAGTGGCCCGCATGCGCAAAAGAAGACGTCACACACAACCTGGATGTGTGGCTATTCTGAGGTTGAAAAGTTTTTCAGTAGCATTTAATAACTTCGCATTTGTCTTTGTGCTAAATCCTGTGTCATAGAGATGGAGTACGACAACCAAAGTTCACCAAAGCCAGACCTCCTTTGCTTTAGTTGGATCAGAAGAACCTAAAACCTCAATTAGAGGGTATTACGACAGTGGTTATCAACTTTCCCTATTAACCTGGACCTCCTGCTTCTCAGTCTCTGTGTGGTGTTATTTCACAGGTCATATGACTCTTTAACCTGCTTTTGTGGATGGCACTGTGTTCACACACAATAATTTCTGGAAGTGGTAGACTGATCCCTGGTTTTTATTATTTTAAGTGATGCTTAAAGATCTGAAAAGGAGCCTATATTGGTTTTCATCCTTGGTCTTTAGACCC
Organism: Astatotilapia calliptera; assembly: GCF_964374335.1. NCBI lineage: Eukaryota > Metazoa > Chordata > Actinopteri > Cichliformes > Cichlidae > Astatotilapia > Astatotilapia calliptera. The sequence goes on along the minus strand of NC_137433.1, from coordinate 32,087,553 downwards.
AGATTTCTCAATTTTTTTGGGAATCCTTTGATGATATTATATAATGTAAATGGTGAGTAATTCAAAGGCTTTGCAATTTTACTTTTAGTAATGTTATTCTGAAATTGTTCCACAATTTATAGACACAGTTTTTGTTTTGTGTTGGGGTTTTTTGCAGATTGTTGAATCTGTGCTGATCTGTACCCCTGAGAAACCCTTCCTCTAAGATGCTCTTTATATAACCAACGAGTCATTTTAGTTATCTGTTGCCATTTAACCTAGTTGTAAAATGTTCCTCCAGCTGTTTAACTAATACTTACATTTACAGCTTTTTATTGTTTTTATCCCAATTTTTCAGACATGTTGCTGCCATCATATTCAAATTAGCCAGTAATGTTTAGTGTAGACCCTGCAGGTAAAGTCCTGGGCTTTGAAGATAAAAACGTCTCCGGGGCCTGATGCGGAATATCCCTGACAGCACTATACATTAGTTAATATGGAGCTTGTTAATCTACAGACTATATTTCAAAGAAAAGAGAAAAAACAGAAAAAAAATCATTTGATTGAAATTTATTTAATTAAAGTAATTGAGATTCATAGTATTTTGAGTAGCCTCGGAACCAAAACTAAATCATACTACTTAAATTCACTGTGTAGTGCAGACAAAATCAACACATCTACAGAATTGCACACACATAAACATTTGACACTCAGATGAAGAGCTGGACCAAGAAATAGGCTACCTTTATTGTGTATTCATCCTGGGGACCAAACAAATTGCATCAAATGCCAGGTTCACCCAAGGGCCGCTGTCTTCCAGATGTATATTCTTCATCCAAGGGCAGTGTGAAAGAAACTATGTGCTGCTGGCTGTTTATATCTTCTTAGCTGTGAGTTTTCAGAACTATATAAATATATGTGTGTATGTGAGTGTGTATAACTATTTTCATTGTCATACCCTTGCACTTGTTGATGTATCGAGGAATGTTAAGTCATTATGTCATTTTGTGTGGCTTAATGCACTTCACAATACAGCTAAGCCAGTAATAATCTTCTACCAAACAGCAAATTTTTTTTAAACATCCTGTTGAAGCTTGCTTCAATCGACTTAAAATGTTCAGGTCAATCAGGCTATGATCCGCTGTTTTTCTACAAACGCTGTGATTCTTCTTTTACCCTCCATTCAGCCATGTGTTGTAGCAGCAGCCCATCTCACTGTGAAATGTTATCACTAGACCCTGGTCTTCATCAGACTGAATGAGCCCAGTAGAATCAATGCACTTAAACTAGATCACTTTACCCTGCCTTGCACATAATGGCCTGATAGGTGGTTTCATAGAGCACTCAGTCTCTGGAAGTGTGTTTTATAAGAAAGACAGAGTGTATGTTTGTGTTTAGGGTAAAATATGCTGCGTGAGTACATGACTGTTTTCATGCATGCGACAAATCAGCTACTTAAAATGAATGCCATGAAGACTTAAAGTTAATGGTCCTTAAGGACTGCTTGGATCCTGTAATATAGCACCAACATCACTGCATTTAACCCTTGATTAAGGTTTGTGTGCCTACATAAATTAAAAGAATGAAAGCCATCATTTATCCTTGTGTTTTTCAACACATCCAGATCTCACAAAGTCATCTTAGCAGCACATCTCCTCTTGTCAATTAAAATGCAAGCTAATCCTTTAAACCAAACAGATTCACATCATGGATCCAGAGACACACAAAGGGAATAGGACCCCTCTCGGAGAGGACGGTATTTACTGTGGTGCCTTTGCCACATCCCTTTTTAATTAACACCGGGAAGTGGTGCAGAGAGGTTGCAGGGGTGCTGGTAGGTAGTTGGGTGTTTTCAGCAGCCAGCTGATAACCCTCTGCCCAGGGGTCTGCACAGTCAACAACAGGACATGCCAAAGGTCTTCTAGACAGCTCAGTGAACCCAGCCTGTGTTCCAGCCCCAGGCCACCACTCTTCTGGGCAGAGCAGGAGGAACAGAATCATGAGCCTGGCAGCAGAGACAGAGCTAGCAGCCACAGCATTCAGCCTTTTCTCTGCCACCCAACATGAGCCAGGAACACGTGAGAGGTAAAGCTGTGTAACACTGGAAAGGAGGGAGGGTAGAAACTAGAAAGGAGATGGAAAGAGAGATAGGTAGATAAGTGCTGTAGATTTAAAAAAAAAGTGTTTGCAATGGAAAGCTCTTAGAGGAGCTGTGCACCTTTAAGCGGATGTACAGAGGCATCTTTGCAGCACCAGCTGCTTTTCTTTCTGCTCACCACTCTGCAAACTTGGCAGCAAATTTAAGAGCCATGTTTTGATCACCTCTGGCTTACTGTCTGTCTTCTCAGAAATAACATTTTCATTTTTTTAAAGGTGTGAATAACTGAATATGTTGTCACAGGAGGATGCCCACCGCTGCCATTCTTTCCACTATCTCAGCTCCGCCAACCTGTGCTTGTTAGTGTGATCACTGCCCCTTAGGTGTTTCTGTACATAATATATCTTTTCACTGCAATTAACTGCCGCAGGCCCACCGTAGGAACTTAGAGGGATGTCCCCTCCGCAGAGCTTTTACCCTGGGGAGTTGATGTAGGAGTGAGATGAAAATAAAAATGCAAAAGAAGAGAGCAGTAAGTACATAGAGAGGGAGGAGAGAGAAAGTGGGAAAGCAGCGTGCCAAAGCTTCCCACCCACCGCTCGTGTCTATAATCTCTCAGGAAAGAGCTAACTATCAGGGAAAGAGTTGTGTTGTGAGGAGTGCTGACAGCTTCGTCTCTTCTGCCCCCTACTGCAAAGGAAGTGTTGATAGAAGAAGATTTCAAAGAGAAGGGGAAAAAAGTGTGGATGTCTAAATGTCTAGGTTGCTCCTCTGGAAGCAGAAATTGTGTCTATACATCACATTTGCTAGATTAAACCATATGAATCTTTAGAGAGCAATAACAATTTAGTGCTCCATGGATTTATCAAAATATACCATCACTAGAGGTTGCTGACTGATAACAGTGAGTCAGTAATTGAGCTACCATTGGAATACCACCAGTCTTCGATTTTCAGGTGGTTATCAGTAAAGCAAATCAAAAATAAAATATGTTGTTTTGCCGCTCACTTGCAAAGGTTGTTTTTCACCCAAAATGTCCATCATAATCTATTTTATTACATATATCTATTATATTATATTAAAAAATCTTGGGCAGTTGCCAGTGTGCTGTGTTGTTTGTCTTCTTACAGTATATTTGTCCTCTACAAACATAACCTCTGTTTCATTCTTTTGTTTCTCTCTGCAAGGTAAAGCATGGATCTGCTATATCTTTAATGTCCCTGAACACTTTTTTAGCCTTTTATTATTCACAGTGTGAACTTACATAAACTTTCCTTTACAATAAACAGTTTGGTTAATTTCAGTTGTCGTTGTTTTTGTTGGATGGTTCCTCACCCTGGTTTGAAGTTAACTGGAGCTGATTTAGAAAAAGCCACATGGACTCTTTCTGTCAAGTCACTTCGACGTCATAGTTCATATCATGGATTTTCTTTAAGTCTTGGATTCATATTGTATTCCACCATATTGAGCTATACAGCATCATAACATAGCATATTTTATGTATTTCTTGTGTTTAATTTTTAAACAATTTTAAATTGTTGTAAGGAATTTCCCAGGACACTGGCGATCTCCTAGCAATGGTTGGTCGCAAAGAGGGTGCTGCTTCACCAAAAACATCCTTGAGACCGTTGTGGTCATTAGCGATCACCAATTAGTAATCGTGGTAATCTGCATGACTGGGGCTTAGCAATCGATTTCATAGTGACTGCCATTAACCTCTAGCAAGCAGTTGCAACAGGTTGGCAAACGTTCATTTTTCCCTAGCAAGGTGGTTGCCAACTGGTTTCTATGCATGTGTGATGGACAGAGATGGGCAGTAACGCATAATCCGATTACTTTTTTCAAGTAACGAGTAAAGTAAGGGATTACTATTGTAAAAACGTTAATTAGATTACCGTTACTTTACCGTAGGAACACTGTGTTACTGCGTTACAGCGTTACTAAAACCGTGATTTTTTTTGTGGGAATGTCTCATGACAGTGACGTAAGCAAGTGCGACATTCGTGGCAACAGCTGTGTGCAGATCAACAATGGATAATATATCGAGTGCGGGAGAAAGTATGAGCATGCAGCGTTTAAAGCGTGGAAGTACTGACCTTACTTTGAGTTTGATTCCATAAAAAGTGACAAAAACATTAGCGTCCGTTGTGCGTGGGAAGAAAACTTACAAGCAAGGGCCGAGTGTGCTACGACGTAATGAGAAATTCACAGAGAAACTCGCGGATTCTTCCACTGACCACTGCGGCACACCTGCACCAGGGTAAACCTTCACCTACCCCACTCCTGCTTTACAGGTGAAAATAGAGCAAAAGGACTGCTAGTCTTTGACTTTATTTTCTGCTGTGTTTTACTTGCATCTATTTGAAAGAGTGAGTGTAAACACAAAAAAAATAAATACATTTTATGTGCTGGAATGTGCAGAAAATAGGTTTAAATATTAAACAAATTTCTTCCAGTCAGAGGATGTTGCATATAATTAAATTTTTGCTTGATGCATAAAGTTAAAAGATTAAAACTAATAAAACAAGTTTTAAAGAGGGACTTTTCCATTTGATTACATTTTGTATGATGGATTATGTAAAAAAAAAAAGTAGAACTGGGCTGAAAGATCAATTGCTTTATCACCTATTCAGGTTGTAAATTGTGGTTTTAAAAAGTAACTAAGTAATTAATTACTTTTGAAAATAGGTAATCAGTAAAGTAATGGGATTACTTTTTGGGGAAGTAATCAGTAATTAGTTACTGATTACTTTTTTCAAGTAACTTGACCAACACTGGTGATGGAGGCCTTATTTTATCTTATTATCAGTGATGGGAATAACGGCGTTACAAGTAACAGCGTTATTTTTTTCAGTAACGAGTAATCTAATTACTATTTCTATCATTACAACGCCGTTGCCGTTACTAACAAGAAAATGCGGGGCGATCGCGTCACTATTTTTCATCAAACAGACGGTTGAAGCTGTCTTCAGCTTACCGCATCTTATATCAGTTGCATGGAAGTAGCTGTAGGTAATCTGGGCGCTACAGCTTTAAGCAGCTGCGTGCGATCCCGCGGACGGCAATCACTTTCTGCCCGACGATCACTTTTTGGCACAACACCTGGAGCAAAGGGGGCAAAACAATCTCATGAGTGCTGCTGTTTGGCTGAGGAGGAATAAAGTAGTCGCAGTAAGCCAATCACATGATCACTTCAAGATGACAAAGCAACAAGGTGATATATACCAGTTTTTAAATTATGTTGATAGCCCACGTAAAACCAGATAATAAACAATATATACTCTGTGTTTTTTCCTGAATAGTTTAGTCACGTTTGCTGTCTAAGGACAGCGCTAGCAAGCACTCTCTGCTTATGACCAAAAAATACAAAAACAAAACAAAAAACACGTGTTGGTGGAAAAATGCACCATGTCGACCAATCAAAAATGATATGGCAACATGACATTTGGTTATTAAGGAAGAGGGGGAAGTTTTAGGAGTGACGGCGAGAGAGGGAGAGAGAGAAAGAAAGACAGCAGAAGAAGAGAGAGCGCGAGTTTTGAGATGTGACAGATTTGTGACGTTTAGCGTGTTTGAAGTGTGTAGTTCATGTGTTGTCTTGTGTAGTTAGTGTGTAGTGTTGTGGATAGTGTTGTGTGTCAGAGCAATGAGGTGACTGCTGTCTGCAGGTATCAGGATGTGTTGTTCTCCTTTATAGTGGACAGAAATTATTTTTTTGGAGTGGCACAAATAATTTGTGTGGCATCTTATTTAATGCAGAACAGCTGATTGTTATGTAAATAGTTTGAAATGGTTATTTAAAAAAAGGGGGTAAAAGGTAAATGGCTGCAAATGACTTTGTTGTTTGCAAAAATTTATATTTGCATTTTTTATTATTATTATTTTTATTAATCCTTTATTTATCCAGGTAAAAAATCTCATTGAGATTAAAAATCTCATTTCCAAGAGAGACCTGGTATCATAGCAACAAAAGTCACATACCACATAGGTATATAACATTTAAAGTTATGAAATATGATTCATTAAACATGTTTGTGGTTGTTACAGTAAAAATATCACTTTTTCTACTCGAATTTGTTTTTTGTGTGATTTTAGGTACATTGTGTTAATACAGTATGTCAAAATGAAAACATAACTGTAAATTCAGACACGTGAGGATGTGCTGAAAGGGATGATACCAAACAAGGCAAAGTAAATAGTTTTTAAAGGTGAAATGTAGAGGTAAAATCAAAAGTAGCGAAAAATGACTAATTATACCCTGGACCCCAGAGGATTAAACATTTTTTTAAAAGTAACACAATAGTTACTTTTCAAGTAATTAAGTACTTTTAAATGGTAAATGGCCTGTATTTGTATAGCGTGTTTTACTAGTCCCCCCTAGGGACCCCAAAGCGCTTTACACACTCAGTTACACACACATTCACACACTGGTGGAGGCAAGCTACAGTTGTAGCCACAGCTGCCCTGGGGCAGACTGACAGAAGCGAGGCTGCCATATTGCGCCATCGGCCCTTCTGGCCAACACCAGTAGGCAGTAGGTGAAGTGTCTTGCCCAAGGACACAACGACCGAGACTGTCCGAGCCGGGGCTTGAACCGGCAACCTTCCGATTACAAGGCGAACTTCCAAATCTTGAGCCACGATCTCCAGCCGAGATTTTAGAATCTTGTAACTCAGTTGCTAACTCAGTTACTTTTTTGAAGAAGTAACTAGTAACTATAATTAATTACTTTTTCAAAGTAACTTGCCCAACACTGCTTATTATACAGTATTGGTAATTGAACAAGTTTTATCTAACACGTCTCCACTGTACTAGAGCACTTAAAGCACTTTATACACCATGCCTCATTCATCCATCACACAAATTGATAGAAACACTTTTTCACACACAAGTGCTTTCTATTTAACATTCACTCTTGAAGAACAACTTGGGGTATCTTCCCCCAATGGTACTTTGGCGTGCAGACTGGAGGAGCCAGGAACTGTACAACCAACCTTCCAGTCAGTGGATGAACTGCTTTACGTCCTGAGCTACAGCCGCCCCAATTAAATAATATTATGTAAAAATGGGCTGAACATTTAAATTACCCTGCAAATAACTGACAATTAAATTAATTTCTATCTTACAGATAGAAAAAGTTAAAGCCGTTTAACTGTAATATCTGAATCACCAGTTAATCTAACCCCACTAAGTGGGCATAGGTGTCTGAATGGTTGCCTGTCTCTCTGTGTTAACCCTGCAATAAATTGGTGAGAAGTGGAGGGTGTACCATGCCTCTCGCAACTGGGATAAGCTCCATCCCCGCCACCACACATCTCCACATCCACAACCCTGAATTTGACAAGCAGAATTTAATAAATGTATGGCTGCATCTTTGTAGTAAACAAAACCCTAATTTTAAGTTTTGTTCAAAATGTGGGACTTGAGTCATCCACAATCCACAGCACAGAAACTGTGGGTGCCGAACTTTGTAATATAAAAATATTTAGACAGGTAATAGGATATATGGTGCCTGTTTTAGAACATAATGGAGATTATATAATACAACTGGGTTTCATTTTAAGACCTAACACCTGATGTATTTTCAGGAGTTTTTTTTCCCTTTTTTTCTTTCTCCGTTGCTGTATATTTGTAATAAGTGGATTTTCCAAACCAATAACACACACTGTGAGTCACTTCTTGAATATACCAGTTGACACAATTGATGTATTTTTCTCCTTATTGTTGCTAAGTGCTTGTTCAAAGGAAATCATTGGGTTTCTCTCTAACATATTGTAAGGTCTTGACCTTTTGTGTGAAGGGCCTTGAGATGATTTTTTATTTTATTTTTTATTTTTTTTTGTGAATTGGCACAAATCTAATAAGTGAATGGAATTAAATAAACTATTTTAGGAGATATTTTTCATTCAGAACTTGTGCTAAAAGAATCACTCTGGTCCCCACAGTTCAGGAAACTACTATGGCATATGAAATATAGAGTATGTGCTAACTAAAACAAGAACTGGAGTATTTTCTAAGAAAAACGTGTAATTAGACTTTAATATACACGTCATCCTCAAATTCATATGTCAAAAGTTTGTTTGCTTGGGAGTTTTCTTTTTATGACATATGCTTCTCACCAGCTGTTGTCTCCATCTCATGGGCCACATGTCCTGAAAATCAAACTCCCATTTATCTGCTAATTGCTGTGACAAGTTGTTCTATTTTATTATCTTCATTTACCCTCCACATTTCTTTGTGCTGTATATTGTCTGTTATTTTAGCGATATAGTTAATGTATGCAGAACCATTCACAATAAGTCACAGTGGAATACGTTTGCAAATTAAAACAATTTAGCAGCAGTGTGCTAGTCCACATGGGGTGATTTAACAATAATTCAGCTTGACTTTGAGAAGGTTAAAATACAACCCCACCCACTTCGCAACTGCCCACCACCACCCATGCTTAAGCAGTCGATGGGGAGCATCCATGAGGAGTGACGGTGGGGGCTGGCTGTTACCAATCCCACCCTACAGTCCTGCAGAATATTGGCTGTCAAGCAACAGACATGCTATCAATCATTTGCAAAGTCACACCCAATGTGAAGGATACCAGTCCTCCTTAAGCCTCATGGCTGTGACAAGGCAGCAGTTGCATACAGTTTGACATTGCAGTGCTGTAAGTTGAGATTAATGGACACTGAGTGTATGTACTTTAAAGGGCACCAGATAACAAAAATATATAAATAAAGGTTCTGACCTAAGGGGGATGAAACAGTCTTTAGTGAGTGGGTGTGCAGAAAAAGTGGGCTTTGATCCTTCTGTACCTCTGTGGAGAAGATTAACAGCGAAGATACAATGGCAAAAAATTAAGCGCTAAGACACGATGCAAGCTGGGATCCACTTAATAGGCTCTGCTTCTTGGCATGTTTTCATGATCATGCATTATACTTTATGCCTTTTTCTCTGTTCCCTCTTGAGAATTTGGCATTGTCCAAAATATAACATGAAAAATACTGGCTACTTGCAGATTCAGTTCTGTATTTTTCTACTTTGCACTGAAGTCCACGTACAAAGTCTTATGTGGATTCCTTTGGAATCTTTTTTTTTCTCTTGAAACTTTGACAAACCAATTCTATTATTTGAAATTCTCTTAAAGTCAGAGAAAAGGATCTGAAGCCTTGATGTTTTAGTCTTTGCAACAACTCTCAGTTCTCCAACTGTCACTTGATGCTGTTTTTGCTTTGGGATATTTTAGCTACAAAATAATGGCTCAGAAACAGCAGTTCAGGAACTCACTGTAGCAAGAAATACTCAACTGTGACACCATCTAAAAACTTAGCCGTTTTTGTCAGTAAGCCTGCCATTTAATCTCCCACTCATGTCCATTACAGAGTCCCAGCCAAAATACAGTATATTTAAATGCATCACTCCCTCTGCTAAAAACAAATCCAAGCTATGTGCAGTATACATTTTCTCATGTGTTTTACTGTATCAAGGGATTCCAGGACGCCGCTGTATTATTATTTTTGATCCTTGGGACTAGCAATAGATTGTTCTGGATTTAGATGTGATCGGATACTTATAGGATTTATCAAGCTTTCACAAGCTGCTCTCTACTAACACAGCCATGGTTCAAATCACAGCTCTGTGTTTGCAGCTCTAACAAAGGACATCATGTAATGCACATCTTTGCCAAATCCATGGACACTGTCAGTTGGCACATCTTGTGCAATGAACTCTAATCCCCGCCAAAAGCCACTCTGTTTTTTGAGGCAATGCGGGGAAGTTGTCCACCAAAACATCCTGATTATGGTTTAAGACCAAGAAATGCTTAAAAGTGAAGATTCAGTGTATTATAAGAGGATTTTGATTACCTAAGAAAAACTACATGTGCAGAGAAATATATTGTGTGTGTGTGTGTGTGTGTGTGTGTGTGTGTGTGTGTGTGTGTGTGTGTGTGTGTGTGTGTGTGTGTGTACTGAATTTTTAAAAAATGTTTTTACTTCTTTAATTCATCTTCTTCAAAAGGAGATATTACTACTCTTTTCATTCTCTGGTATTTTCAATCTTCAAAAATTATTCAATTAAACCGTTTTTTAAATCACATTTGATCAAACTAAATAAACCAAAAAGTTGGAAAGAGAACCAATGATCACAATATCTCCTGTGGGAAACTATTTGACAACAGTGGGAAGAACGCCCTTTTGGTAGAAAGACATCTCACCAGGCTCAGAGAGGGGAGTCATCTACTATGACCAAATGAGTGGTGTGAAGTTGGAAAAAATGAGAGACCACAATTAATAAATGGGATAAAACTTAAACCCCTTCTCATAGCAGACAAAAGTTACTAACATGTATTAGTGGTATGCAATTGCATGGGGAGTCTAAAGAAGGGAGCAGAGGTGAAATGTTCAGTGCTAACTAATGGGAACTGTAGGTTCAGCTGATCACCTTATAGCCAAATACAAAAGACTTAAGCCTAATCTTGAAAGTAGAAGATGGTGTTTGTCTCCTAAACCTAAGCTGGAAGCTGATTAAATAGGAGAGGGTCCTGATAGCTAACGTCTCTGCCCTCCACTCTACTTTTGGAGCCTTTAGGACCACAATGTGAGAGAAAAGTGATGTGCTGTGATAATTTGGTACAATGAGGTTTTAAAAATATATTGTTTTATTTTACCAAACAGTTTCTAAATCTAGAAACCCAATACTTGTATTTATTCCACTGTTAACTGTTTCTAATTCTTATTCCATGAGATGACAAGTGGGCAGCAGAATTGGCATTCTTCTGCATCTGTTAATTAATAATGCAAACTTGCAGCTAATAAACAGAGCTCCTCTTAATTGAACTGCCACTTGCATTGTTCCAAGTTGTTTGTTGGGAAAAGATGCAATGTTGGCCCTTTGCAATGTAATTACGAGTGCCTTCCCCACTGGGAGAAGGGATCAATCTTGGGTGACACCAGTGTTAGATACATCCTCTTGTATCCTTGGGTACTGGTTCTCTGTGGCAGAGCAAGTTTATCATCATGGATAGAGAGCCTCTTACATGACTACAGGCCGTACTGCAGCTTGCCATGTCCATTTGTAACACAACAACTGCTTCTACGGATCACAGCCATTATTTCTGCCACTCACAATGCAAAGGAAACAGAGTGAATTTCAAATTTATGAACACTGCCTTCTAAACACTGTCATTTAATGGACTTCTAAATGTGAGGGATTTCAGTTAGGAAAGGAATAGAATTTTGAGACTGTGGCACTGTGCCTGCCAGTTACTCAAGGGACGTGATTGATGTCTGTGAGTGGCATTTAGCACAGCTGACCCTCATTCAGATTACCATCTCATTAGCGTCAATAGACCGAGACACACAAAGGAGAGCGCCGTTGCCTGAAAGCTGTTGCAAGGGACCAGCCTGAGGGAATTTCTAGTTACAAAATACTTTAATTCCATAGTTTTAGAGTGACATTAGGGGAGAGGGAGCGCAGCTGCATACAATTCCAATCCAAAATCCTACAACGTCAAGAACTATGCCTTAAGCATTAGATTTTAAAGCTTTTGATTTATTATTATTTTTTTCAAATAGTGAGACAACAGCGATTGTATTTGTTGTTCTAATTATGACATCAAGTCTCAAAAGGCAAGTCGGGGTTGTCTTTGTGGAAAATAAGACATTTAAATGAAATTATTAATCTACATAATGTATGAAAGCAAGTTTTTTTTGTGCATCGGTAATTTTGGAATATGCATGAAGTGGTGTTTACACGTTCTCATTGGAGCATGACAGCACCTAATAAAACCCAGAGTCTCTATAGTGTGCTATTTGAGCTGCCTGGAAAGGAAACCTCTTGTAATTCGCATACTCTCTAGATCCCATTTCATCAATACCGGTCTTTGTTAATCATGACAAAAATTCCCAAACGAACAGACAAAATTTGGAAGGCCAGTTTCTGTGCGTTATATATATATATATATATATATATATATATATATATATATATATATATATATATATATATAGCTTTGTTATGTTTCTGTTGTTTTTCAGACAGCATGTTATAAGAAAACAGGGTATCTTTCTTGTTTCATTTGACTAGCTGCTGCAGGCCCAAATATGGCCTACTTTTACCTTTTCCACTTCCCCCTGGTGGCGCAGATGTTATAAGAAGAGGTTTAAATATAGTCTGTACAGATGTTTGTGTGTGCAAGGTAGGTTTGGATTTTGAATCATCTGCATTCGATCAAGGTGATGAAATAAATATGGGGATTGAAAGTTGGAAGAGAAAAAATGAGGGTGCAGAAAAAAGAAGATGAATGAAGGGCAAGAGACAGAAAGAAAGATGAGAAAAGCAAGAGAGGCAGTAAAGACAGTAAGAGACAAATGGAGAGTGTGAGCATGTGAATATGAATGCAAGTTCTACAGAAAATGTGTGGGAAAGAAAATACTATAGGAAAATAAGGATCTGGAGTAGGTGAGGAAAAACTAAAACAGTGAGTTGGATGAAGGAATAAGAAAGAAGGAAGGAATACAGGGTCTGTCTTTATTGTATTCAGTACCGTCTCCTGTCTGTCCCTGATCAATAGCTGCTGTCGCTCAGTGAAGGCTCAAGCCTGTCCTGCAAATGTAACCCCAGTCAGCCTTGCCAGGAGCTTTATTATCCATGTGGACCAAATACAAGACCAGAAAATGGGATGAGCGCACTAAAAGCTGGACTTGCACACATGACTGATTTGACTACAAACTGAGGGAAACCGCAGCTGGGACAAATACCATACTGTGTCTGCATTGTCAAAAAAAAAAACACTCTTCCCTGTGTCAAAGCGCTTTGGCGGGATAGAAAAAGAATCATATTTTAATGCTACTAAAAGTGGTATTCTTCAGTCCCTCTGAGAGTATGGTGTTACTTGAGTCTTCCCAAAATACACAAAAGGAGTGGGGAACCTACAGTGAGTTGAATATGAATGCAGTGTAGCATGAGTCAGTCTCAAATGTAGTGTATGCTTTAAAATCTGCATGTGATTCTGACTTCGGGGTGCATAAAAGGCCACAGTATTGCTCTGCATGAAAATGTACAGTATGTAAAGTCACAAACTTTATGAGTTGTGATCTATCTATGGTTCCCTAAGTCAATTTTTAACCATTTCTTATAGTAGTTCATAGTGAAATTGAACTACAACTACCAATTACACTTCCTAATTAAAAGATTTTCACCAGAGGCGTGTTAATCTCATTATACGCTGCTATGATACCACAGAGAAGGATACAATTGCACTTGCTGTCCTCCATTTTTATCAAACACATCAAAGATTATTTTTCTCCTGAATACTTGAGTACTTTGAGTACTTTCATCCTTAGTACTTATTATACTGCTAATTAATCAGACACATGACAACGTGTAATATTGGCAGACAAGGTTATTTGCAAAAGAAGAAAAGAGTCAAACTAATAGTGATTATCTAAAAAAACAAATACTCTTTCTGCACCTGTTTGTTCTTGCTTTTTCACAGATGGTAAAGGTTACCTGGTGAACCATGAACTGCAGTGGTTTTTCTCCCTGCTTGTGAAATTCTAATGCATTTTAAACCTCCTTCAACCTTTACAGAGGCAAGAATGCATACACAGAAATATACAGGAAGGTCACTGGCATTAGTTTAGACTGCCACATCCTTGCATACTTCTTATTCCCCTTAATTTCTTGTGTAATTGCCCTCTTGTGTGCACTTCTTATTAAAAGTGTATGGCGCATTGGTCAGCAAAGCCGCAGGCCAGCTTGTGCATGTATAATCAAAAATTGCCATGCCATGTTGTTTGTTGCATGAGAGTTCTGTTTCTGGTTTCATATTTAGTTTGTGTTTTTAAATGGCTGCTTGGGATCATCATCATCATCATCATCATCAATTGTCATCATGAAAATGACTCTTTTATTGCTCTGCGATGCTGCCAAAAGTAACTGAACAGGCAATTCACAAACTGTCAGTTTCATCTCTAACTGTGACAATAAAAATGAATAGTCATCTGCACACCCACAAGGGGATATCCATGTCTAAGATCTGAGATTTCTGGTACAGGCTTACTTCAAGGACTGATTTATCAACTTCCCAGGAGAAAACAGGAAATAGCAAAAGAGTCTAGAAGTCTGAAGGCGACAGGAAGGAAACAGTTGTCCAGGGAATCTGAACCCCAGTCAGAGTAGTATAATAGGATGAGTTTTCCCTCTCAACTCTCATTTATTGTAAGTGTGATGTAACCCAGCCCAAGAGAAGTGGCTTGCTCCAGTGCAGTAATAATTAAGATATTTTCCCTCATCAGTAAGAGAAAGGCATCGTCCGTGATTAAATATTGACTCGTGATTTTCTATGTTCTAAGCTATCTAATCAATATTTCATGGTAGGTAAAAGATATTGACTTTTCTCAGATGTGATATCTTTCACCCAACTTATGTTTGTTTTCAAAACTGAACGGAGCTGCAGCTCCCCACAAATGATCCCCCCTTGGAGATTATCAGGAGCGACACTCTGCAGAAGTGGCTAGTTGTATATTTCTGTGGCGTGGGTGTGGTCCTTGGCCAGCTGCAGAGGAGGGGTGACGCAGTGAGCTCCCGGGGCGGCGCAGGGGCGGGGTGAACAGGTGTGCTGGGATCTGACAGTGATTGTGTCTCTTTATATGTTGGCAGTGACAGACGGAGACGGAGGTGACAGCAGAGAAAGAGAGCGCGGGAGTATATGTGTCCACGTACAACCCCGAGTTTAATAAAAAGTTCTGCATTGTCAAAGTCGCTCCGGCTGGTATTTCTTGGGTCCACCGTTACACTGGTGCCGAAACCCTGGCGTGATGTCCGGTCCCCTGCCGGCTCCCCCTGCTCCCCCGGCGCCGCCGCCGCCCGCCCCGCCGCCCGCCCAGCCGCCCGCCCAGCCGCTGCAGATCTTGGGCCAGATGATGGTGGACATGGCGGCGATGGCGGCTCGTCAGGCGGCCACGCAGGACCAACAGTTGGCGTTGCTTCGCCTGCAATCGGAGCAGCAGACCGCGGCTCTGGGGCAGCTGCTGGGGAATGCGGCCGCGCCGGCTCCCGCCCCTCCGCTGTCGGTGACGTTGCACCGGATGCGGGATGGGGAGGACCCGCTGGTTTTCATCGAGGCTTTCCAGGCCACGGCGGTGGCCTGTCGTTGGCCGGAGGAGGAGTGGGCCGCCCGGCTGCTGCCGCTTCTGTCGGGTGAGGCCCAGACGGCGGCGCTGAGCCTGCCCCCCGGCTCGCGGGGGGTGTTCGAGGACGTGTGCCGGGCGGTGCTGGATCGTTTGGGGCTCTCCCCAGAGGATTACCGCCGTCAGTTCCGGGCCAGCAGGATGTCGGGGGGGGAGCGGCCGTTTGCCTGGGCTCGGCAGCTGGAGGATGCGGCAGCAAGGTGGCTGCGACCGGGCCCCTCGGCTGGGGAGACGCGGATGCTGAACATGGTCGTCCTCGAGCAGTTCGTGGGAGGCCTGCCCGAGGCGACGGCTCGTTGGGTTCGCTGCCACCGCCCGGCGGATTTGACGGTGACGGTGACGCTGGCAGAGGACCATCTGGCGGCCGACCCGGTACCGGGCCGTGAGGAGCCGCGGCGGGGCGCCCGTGTTCCGCCGCCCAGGCCACCGGCGGCGGCGTCGCAGAGGAGAGGCGGCGGCCCTGCGGGAACGGAGCAGGCAGCAGGGTGGAGCCCCAGGAACCCGTTCCGGCCGCTGCTTCCTGTCGGAACCCCGGCGGCCGCCGAGGTTGCCCCGGAGCCACGGGGAGCCGCACAGACGCCGGGGCCGGACTGTTGGAAGTGTGGGCGGCCGGGGCACCTGCGCCGAGACTGTCCGCTCATGGAGGTGGGGCAGGTGTTCCGCGTTGCCGGCGCTCCAGCGCCCGCCCCCGGTCCAGGAGTGACGTACCGCGTGCCGGTAAGGTGTCAAGGGGGTATTCGCCATGCTTTGGTGGACACGGGCTGCACGCAGACTCTGGTCCACCAAAGTTTGGTTCGCCCCGGGGCATTGTTGGAGGCTGACTGGGTGGAGGTTAAATGTGTGCACGGGGATATTCACAAGTACCCAGTAGTGTCACTGTTGCTGAAATTCAGGGGCAAAACGCATAGAGTGAAGGCGGCGGTTAGCCCGCGCCTGTCGCATCCCCTTATTTTGGGTACGAATTGGCCGGGGTTCCACAGCTTACTGGGGCAGTACGCGGGGATGCGATCGCGGTCTGTAAATTCGTGTGACGTTTGCGCGGCGCTCGGCGGTGACGCGGGGTCGACCGACGCTGACTCTGGGGGGGAGGAGGAGGCGGGGACTTCCACGGAAGCCCCGCCGCCTCCCGTTGTGTACCCCACGGAAGATTTCCCACTAGAGCAGTCTCGGGACGACACCCTACGCTCAGCCTATGACCAAGTGATGGATATTGATGGTCGCTCGGTGCGCCCCGACGCTGCGCGAACGTACCCTCATTTCCAATTGCGGAACGATCGGCTTTATAGAGTGAGCCGTGACACTCACACTAATGAAATCCGCACACAGTTATTGGTGCCGCAAAGCCGCCGGGAAATGATTTTCCAGGCGGCTCATTCGAACCCCATGGCAGGGCACTTGGGTGGCGAGAAAACTCTGGAGCGCATAATGGCCCGATTCTATTGGCCGGGCATTTGGGCCGACGTGCGCCGCTGGTGTGCGTCGTGCCCCGAATGCCAGCTGGTTAACCAGCCGGCCGTGCCAAAGGCGCCGTTGCGCCCATTACCGCTGATGGAGATCCCGTTTGAGCGTATTGGCATGGATCTCATCGGGCCATTGCACCGGAGTGCACGCGGCTATCGCTTTGTGCTGGTCCTGGTGGACTACGCAACGCGGTACCCGGAAGCAGTGCCGCTACGCACCATTTCAGCGAAGAGCGTGGCGCAGGCACTGTTTCAGGTCATCTCCCGAGTCGGTATTCCGAAAGAAATACTGACTGACCAGGGCACGTCGTTCATGTCGCGCACATTGCGGGAACTGTACGAATTACTGGGTATTAAATCTATTCGGACCAGCGTCTACCACCCCCAGACTGATGGGTTGGTGGAGAGGCTGAATAAGACTTTAAAATCCATGATTCGTAAGTTCATTCGCGAGGATGAACGCAATTGGGATCGCTGGTTAGACCCTCTGTTGTTTGCAGTGCGGGAGGTGCCCCAGGCCTCCACGGGATTTTCTCCCTTCGAGCTGTTATACGGCAGGAAGCCGCGGGGGGTGCTCGACCTGATTAAGGAAAACTGGGAGGAAGGTCCGAGCCCTGCGAAAAGTGAAATTCAGTACGTGCTGGACCTGCGAGCAAAGCTGCACACACTGGGGAGGCTCTCACGGGAGAATTTGCTCCAGGCCCAGCAGCGGCAGCGACGCCTGTATGACAGAGGGGCTAGACTCAGGCAATTTTCACCGGGAGATAAGGTGCTTGTGTTACTTCCTTCTTCCAGCTCTAAATTACTCGCCAAGTGGCAAGGACCCTTCGTGGTCACACAGCGAGTGGGGGACGTTGATTATGAAGTGGTACGGTCGGACAGGGGCGGGGCCACGCAGATTTACCACCTCAACCTCCTCAAAGCCTGGAGGGAGGCGGAGACCGCTTCTCTAGTGAGCTTGGTAAGAGGGAGAGATGAGTTGGGGCTGGAGGCGCCAAAGTCTAGCATCCCCGCCTCCCTCCATTGCAGTGACCATCTCACACAGGCCCAGAGGGCGGATGTTGCTGCATTGCAACAGCGCTTTGCCGACGTGCTCTCCCCCTTGCCCGGCCGTACTTCTCTCATAGAGCACCATTTTGAGACGGTGCGTTCACGGCCCTACAGGCTGCCGGAACATAGAAGGCAAATTGTTTTCCGGGAATTGAAGGAAATGCTGAGGCTGGGGGTAATAGAAGAATCACACAGTGCTTGGTGTAGCCCCATCGTCCTTGTAGTAAAGAAGGATGGGTCTATACGGTTCTGTGTCGATTATCGCAGAGTGAATGAGGTGTCACGTTTTGATGCTTATCCCATGCCCCGGGTCGACGAGCTCCTGGACCGGTTGGGCACCGCTCGCTTTTTTACGACTCTGGATTTAACCAAGGGCTACTGGCAGATTCCCTTGTCTACAGAGTCCCGGGAAAAGACGGCCTTCTCCACTCCGTATGGGTTGTACCAATTCGTGACGCTTCCGTTCGGCTTGTTCGGCGCCCCTGCCACTTTTCAGCGCCTCATGGACCGGGTGCTGCGGCCCCACGCTGCCTATGCTGCCGCCTACCTAGACGACGTCATCATTTACAGTGACACGTGGGCGGGGCATGTGCGGTGTGTGGCCGCGGTGCTGGAGTCCCTGAGGCAGACGGGGCTCACGGCCAACCCGAAGAAGTGTGCGGTTGGACGGAGGGAGGTACAGTATTTGGGGTACCACTTGGGGAGCGGGCAGGTGCGACCTCAAGTGGAGAAGACGGCGGCGATTGCATCCTGCCCGCGTCCCAAGACGAAAAAAGAGGTGAGACGGTTTCTGGGGCTGGCCGGCTATTACCGGCGGTTCGTCCCAGGGTTCGCGGACCTGACCAGCCCCCTGACTGATCTCACCCGCAAGGGTGCCCCAGATCTGGTCCAGTGGACGGAGCGGTGCCAGGCGGCGTTTGTGCAGGTGAAACGGGCTCTCTGTGGAGAGCCGCTGCTGTTCACACCTAACTTCTCCCTCCCTTTTTGTCTGCAGACTGACGCCTCGAGCAGAGGGCTGGGGGCCGTTTTGTCCCAGCAGGTGGGGGGAGTTGACCGGCCGGTCGCTTACATCAGCCGGAAGCTCACGGACCGCGAGTCACGGTACAGCACCGTGGAGAAGGAGTGCCTGGCAATCCGGTGGGCGGTCGACTCCCTTCGCTACTACCTCCTGGGCCGCCCGTTCACCCTCTGCTCGGACCACGCCCCGCTGCAGTGGCTCCACCGCATGAAGGATGCCAACGCCCGGATCACTCGGTGGTATCTGGCCATGCAGCCCTTTAAGTTCAAGGTGATCCATAGGCCGGGCGCGCAGATGGTCGTGGCCGACTTCCTCTCTCGCTCGCGGGGGGGGGGGGGAGTAGGTTCGGCCGGATGGGCCCCGGCCTCAGTCAGGCGGTGGGGATGTGTGGCGTGGGTGTGGTCCTTGGCCAGCTGCAGAGGAGGGGTGACACAGTGAGCTCCCGGGGCGGCGCAGGGGCGGGGTGAACAGGTGTGCTGGGATCTGACAGTGATTGTGTCTCTTTATATGTTGGCAGTGACAGACGGAGACGGAGGTGACAGCAGAGAAAGAGAGCGCGGGAGTATATGTGTCCACGTACAACCCCGAGTTTAATAAAAAGTTCTGCATTGTCAAAGTCGCTCCGGCTGATATTTCTTGGGTCCACCGTTACAATTTCTTAATCTCAGTTTAAGCCTCTATATTATAATTCATTTCTATCAAATTACCTTATTTTTATCAGACTGTGGACTTAAATGAATTTTGTTTTCAATAGCTTATGCAATCCTAATTTATCATGTCACAGTAGTAAATCACTATACTGTTTGTATTATTCAAGCATGCGTTTGCCTCTCCAGTTCTGATTCTTATTGTGTTGTCACTGTAAAACAAGCATTACCATTAACAGTGTGAACAGGTTGATTATGAGTACAGTCACTGAAGTCTGTTTCGTAATATGATCCCTATAGATTAAGTACATCATCTACAGCATGCCATTGTGCACTGTGCACGAATGGCAAAAATCCACTGTCAATGATCCACTCATGGATGTTGGGATGTGAAGCATGCTTGTATGATGATCATTATATACTCACCCATATATATATATATATATATATATATATATATATATATATATATATAGATAGATAGATAGATAGATAGATAGATAGATAGATAGATAGATAGATATGTATCATGAAAAGGACTCTTCTATTGCTCTACAATGCTGCCAGTTTGTGTGTTTGGTGTTTGAGATTACATACTCCATTAATGGCCACTTCTATTCAGCATGAACGCATCACATGGAGTTTTTCCATGTCTTGACTGGAAGCAAACCCAGGCTGTAGCACACCAAAAATTAACAATTTCAAGAGCAGTATGCATTTGTCTGCCCATGATTCACCAGGGTTCACCAGCTGACAGCTTTTCTCTGAAATCAGGTTGTCTGGCTGTCATCCAGAAGTCACATTTTGGATTTTACAACTAAGGAAGATGCCTTCCACATTGGTATTTGGACTTTGCTAAACTGTTTTAAACATTTTTTTTAATGCTTAATTAATAAATTAAACATTTTGGCATGCTCTACAGAGTTTGTCAGTATATTGTGGTATCACGACTAGGTCTAGTTACAAGAAGATCAAAGAACATTTCTGCCCACATCTAACCTCACTTCGGTGAGAAAGTGAATTACACATAAAATATTAAACCAGAGAAAGCAATGAAACACTGGTTTTCATCTTATAATATGTAGTTACCCTTCCAGTGGTATTTTGTAGCAGTAACTTGACTTACTACATAAGCACAAGTACTTCTACATGAGAAGCATATCTTTTCAGCCCTGAAAGAGGCTCATTGTCTTTTATTCACACACCTGCCTATTATTTTAATAATCCTTTGCTTTCCTTAAATTGCTTTGCTGATTGAATTGTCTTGTGAACAGCAGAGAATAATGAAAGCTGTTTGATATAGGGCTTTAGTTTTTCTTTGAAAGAGTCAAACAACAGCTCTCACTTATCATACCAAGCAAGATGTCCTCAGTCCTTGGACATCATTAAGCCCCGCTATTCATGCTTGAAGTTGATTCTCTTTCCATTTTACTAAATTTGCCAAGCTACAGTGATTTACTTTTCAAAACCATGCGCCTTGGACTCTCATCTCATCAATCTCTAGTCACTGGTCAAAAATCCACATCCAAACAATTTTTCATGCCACTGTGATCTTACTTTATATTGCACTCAAAGATAAAGGGGACTGCAGGAACCACTCAAAAAGTTTAATAAAATCACAAATGAATGTTAATGAAATATTCTAGGATCCATGTTATTATAACTTCTTTGGTAGAGCGGAAACAAATTGCCTGTATTGCAGCAATCTATCCTGATAGTCTTAGTGTCAGCCTGCAGGAGGGAACCAGGAAATGGATATTCAGTTTCCCAGGAGCATCACAGCTGTGGACTAATTAGGGAGCATGGCTCAGAATGGCATAAACTGGACTGGCAGAGTTACCTGCTGGGGCCCGGGCTTCCATGCTGATCTCCTCTGAGGATAACATAACCTTTACCTGAAGAAAGCATAAAGACTTAACTCTAAAAGGCAAACATCCAGCAACCTGTCACTCGTGTTTAGCATTTTTGACAACTACAAAATAACTGGAAGCCAAGCCAAAATCTTGAAGTACAAAAGCGTTGTTTATTATCATATAAGGTTTTTGTGTCTGTTGCTATTTTTTATGTTCTTTACTATTTTAGTTAGAAAATAAATATATAATTGTATAATCAATATATATTTATATAAACAAATCACATTCCGTGTGTGATTAGGTGTCTTGTTTTGCTGTCTTTGTTTGTTTTCTGGCATTGAGATTGTCTTATCCATCTTGATGTATTTCACCTGTGGCTTGTCGGCCTTCCTCTTTCACTCTATTTAGTTGGTGCGTTCTCCTCCTTTGTTGGTTAATTTGTGTTTTCTGGCTGTGTATTCTGAATCTCTCCCCATTGTATTGAGTTTCTTTTTTTGTATTTTTCCTTTCATTATTCTTTGAACTGCCTTTGTTTAATTTTCGTTTGGATTTGTACCTGCTTTTCTTAAATTCTCCGGCATTCTTGTTTATTTCTAATCCAGCCACTGTTATTACGACTAAAGTTGCATTTTGTTTATTTATTATGCCTGTCACCTTGGTGCTTTTCATTCTTCCAACTTATGCTTTCTCGTCACACCTCTTGTCCATCATGGAGTATATTCCAGTCCCTTAAATTCACCTTGGGCAGTATGAAGATAACAGAGGCTTCCGGAGGAGCCTAAAGCAAGAAAATACAGGTGTATTATATGTCAGTTTCTTTTATCAAGCAGTATGACTAAATGACACATCTCCACTTGTCATACTAAATTGACATTGCCTAAACCCAGGATTTCTCAGGTGGTAGATTCACCACCTCAGTAATGAAAATGAAAGGCATTGTTTTGTCTTGCATTTGGGTTCGTATCCTAATTCCTGCATAAAGTAAATATAGTCCCTGATAGCCATATGTCTACATGTGAAACAAATCAATTAACAAATCCAATGAAACTGGGATTTGGTTAAAGCAGATGGTGGTTGTCAGGACACCTGATTAAAAACTGAACAATACTGGCAGTTGTTTTCAATGATTTCTTAATATGCAGTATTACCCTTCTCATTGGGTAGGAAATAATGTTCACCTATAAAGCACTGCTGGGTTAAAATATCTATATGGTCTAATACACTTGGTATATTTTGGCATTCAGAAGAACTGCCCTCTGTGTGAGTCCATTCAGTGAAAATGTCAGGGCACACAAAACGTTTCATAAATATCCTAAACTGCTCTCTAGGTTTCTTTTGAGGTAGCAGCAATGCAAATGAATGAAGAGCTAAATAACAAAGTCCATCGAAAATCTGTACATGTATTATCAAACCCTAAAAATCCATTGTCTTTACAGATTACTATTAGAAATTTGTGGTTTCATAATTCATTAATGACAGTGACAAGAGGAACTTAATAGGACTGAACACAATTCAGCTCTCCAGCATGCGTCTGTTTACCAAATATTTTGTTTCAAAGGATGGTTATGCTATGTATGCTAGAGTATTGTACTCTGATAGCGACTGGGAACCGAATCCCAATATATAGCTTCAAGATTAACTTTGTGATTAATTATTTGATGATCGTCTGATTACCTTGGTAACATAGGAGCCTCGGCCTGGACATTTGTGGACTATGCTTAAAAGCTTGATTGACATTGGCAAACCCTGCCAATTCTCTGTGTGTGGAGTATACATGTGCATATAAAAGATACTAGATAGAAATCAAGCCACAAAGGAGAAAGTTCAAGGACAATTATCAATATTTCTTATGGTAAAGGTAAAATTGAAAGAGCAGTTTAAAAAGAAATAAAGGACTTAGAAAATGTATCAATATTTACTTAACAGGCAAGTGGTGAATGAAGCACCTTTATATAGTGCTTTACTAGATTTAGTAGACACTTGAAATTCTCATCTTATCAATGGACTAAACACTACTTATTCCTCCCTTTGTAAAATGCGAGAACAGCTCAACAGTAATTGGGTGGTCATCTTAAGAGGACCATCATCTATTTACATCATGTTTCTTCCCCTGAATAAACATAAACAATCTCCCATATGAGTTTGAGTATACAGTATAATACTGTAACAACCTAACACAACCTAACAACCTTTCATTACTTGACAAAAAAAGATAGAAAAAGAGATTGTTTTTGATATTGTTAGTTTCTTGAACTTTTCTTTTTGCAAAGAAAAATTCAGCACACAGAAAAACTCTTCAAACAACCCAATGTTAAACTGTGTGTGTCTTAGACAGTTGAGATCATTCAATTGATACAATCATTTAGACCTTGACTTTAAGAGATCCGTGGGACTCTATGATAGATAAAAGACAAAGTTGAAGTATATAAACATATCCCATATTTGGGAAATTCTTCCATTACAGCGGTTGAGATGATTATGACATAAAACTAATTATGAAATAATCATCTAAATAATATTGCACAACCAAAGTATTTCTGTAATTGGCATGTCCCAGAGTTGTACTGAATTTTGAAGTGTACAAGGTCAACAAGAATGGCAACCACACAGTCACAAGCGGAGCTTTAGTTAGACAGAACAGTGCCCAAGCTCACATTTTACAATCTGTCTGCTAGATAGTCCAGTATTTATGGTAGATGTGCTCACTGATATGTCCTGTAGCTTCTTCCTCAGAAGCAGCAGCATAGCAGCGTTGAATGCACTAGAGAAATCAAAGAGGGTGATCTTCACTTTGCAGCTGCTACTGTCTCGATGGCAGTAAGTTCTCTGCAGCATATAAATAACTGCAATTTCTACTCCCAGGTCTACAAACTACAGAGGGTCAAGCAATATTTTCACCTGCACTCTCAGGTGGTCCAAGACTACTTAGTCCAAAGCCTTCATCACATGTTTGTGAAGGCAACTGGTCAAGTTTAGCTCAACTTTCTTCAGTACAAGAACCAGGCTGAGTATTTTCCATAACACTCGTATCTTATCTTGCTTAAGACTCGGGTGATAAACTTGAGTCACGATCAGAGATGGGTCCTCAGAACTTTAGGATTCTGATTAATAAACATAGTTCATATAAATGCTCATGCCCAAACTAGAAGAAACATGTGCATGCAAAAATATTGATTTCTGTAATAACCCTGTGACAAAACAAGTAGGCTTTCTTTTCTACTCCTCAGTTATTTCTGCCTCTATGTTACAAGAGCAGCAGGCTTTACATAATGTGTTGGAATAATAAGCATAATGTTATTTGAAATAAACATATTGTGCAACACAGTAGTGGAGGAAACTTAATCACCAGCTTGACTGCATTCAAATCATAACAACATAGCCATTCCACAAACACCATATGACTCCTGAACTTAATCTAAAAACAAATCAGGGAGCATCTGATTATGCTGGAGGTCTGGCTTTGCATTTCAATTATAGGAACACAAGTGGTTAGGTTGTTCTGCAGTGAGTACAGTAGTACAGATTGCTGCCAAAAGCTGACTTGTGAAGAGAGGGTATGGGAGTGGACAAGCAACAGAGTATATGAATAGAAATAAAATAATGTGTTGTTGTTGTTGTTGTTGTTGTTTTTTAACTGACTATGGTACTATTTTATCAGATTGATTTAGAATTCTATTTATCAGGGGCCACATGGGGTGTGTGTAAATGGGTCAGCCGGTGACAAAGATTTTCACCAAGAGTATGAGCATAAAAATATTTTCTTTTTTATGTTTTTTTTTTTCTGGTTTCATGTTATATTGCTGCCAGTTTAGGGATGTTGTGCACTAAAAAATAATATATAATAAAAAATGCAAGAGAAGTGAGCAGCTGTGGTTCGTGACATGAAAATCCATTTTAAAAAATCAAAGACATAAATAAAACTAAACACTTCTGGAAGACAATATGACATGTGAGCAACAATGCAGAAAACATTGCATATATATAATCTCGGTTTGGCAGCATATGTATGCATATATGTGTATACATATGTATTTTAATACATTTTAGACCTTGTCTTATCAAGGCAAAAGTCATTCTTAATTTCAGATGTTTTCTATTACACGGCATGCTTTGCAAGTAAAACTTGTGATTTATGATGACATATAAACTGTATGTGAAAAATCTTAGGCAAACAGCTTTGAATTCCAAACTTCTATCATTCGAAGCTGTATTACATGTGAAGACTTTGAAATGCAAAGGAAAAGGTAAAAGGCAAGGCAGGCAGGAATAAAGTACAAAAGAGTAATTACAAAAATTATTTTCAGCAATTTTAACAATCAGATGTTAAAGAACAATGCACAGCAGATCTGAAATTACAAAAGAGTGGCTCATTTCCATCATGTATCTCAGTGAGCCATGACAGAGAATCGGTATCACTTATACACTTTCTTTTCCCATTAGATGTAAAAATATACATTAAATTAAAATAAAGTGATGACAGAAAGAGCTCATGTAGCAATGACATCCTGAACAAAAACAACTTATGCAAAAAAATTAATAAAACTTGTTTGTCGACTCTTCTCCCTGAATCTTTTTAACTATGTAATGTAATGCTGAAGGCATCTCAACAGCTGGAGGCAGTTGAGATGTCTGCCTTATATAAAATGCCAATCGAAACTGTTTCTATAGACAACAAAGCTCCTTACCATACATACCAAATCCAGCAACCAAACACTGTATGCTGAGCAGAAGGAAGAAGGCCGAGGAATAGTGAGTGTCAGAACCACTATTCAGGATGAAATAATAAAGATCCAGTAGTGCATTAGAAAGATGTCCACCACTGATCACGTGAATACCTCGGGCAGCAGAAACCCGAGAAGGAAGAGGAGCAAGAAGAGGAACCATCATGGTTGGCAGTGGCTGGTAGGGTTGAGAAATTCTACCGTTGGCTGCACAAAGCTGGACTGAAGGACAGCACAGAGCATATGAACAAGCTCTAAGCCCAAGATCCATAGAGGCTGGGGTTTACCACAACTGGTAAGACCTTAGGGGCAGATTGTGCAAACATGCCCCAAACCTGCTCGGCCCACTGTCAAGCAATGGCTCACAACCTTGGCCAGCCGCTTGAAGAGGTATACCAACGAGATAGAAGGCAGGAAAATAAGCCAGCTGTTCTCCACAGCACTACCCAAGGTGTACTCTCAGTAGCAGGAGACCAATATGAGAACAGCACCACCAAGGCTGGAGACTGAGCAATACTGGAAGAGCATCTGGTAGAAGGACGCAACCCATAACGGCAATGCTCAGTGTCTAGTGGATCTAAGAGCAAACCACAGCAACTTCCCTGAACAAGGTCCGGTAACCATTGCAGTGGCATGAGCGCCTGGCAGTACAAATGTACCAGCTGCTAGTTGACATCCACAATGGCTAACTGTAGTCAGTCAGTCATGATCCCCAAGGACCCCCAGAAGGTACTGGTCCCATCCAGCTACCGACCAATAACCTGCCTCAGTACCACATGGAAGCTCATAGCGGCTAAGAGGAATGGGCACATGGGTTAATACATGAGTGGGGCACAGGTTGTTTGTGTTCAGGATGTCATTGCTACATGAGCTCTTTCTGTCATCACTTCATTATTTTCACTGTATACAGAAACCTCTATGTCGAGTACAGCCTGGGAGTCCCGAGTCAAAATGGGAGACGCCCCCTAGGGTGGTTGAGAATGACCAAGCTAAGATCCTGTGGGACTTCCAGATACAGATGGACAAAATGGTGATGGCTAACCAACCGGACATAGTAGAGGTGGACAAGCAGAGGAAGATGCACATGGTGATAGACGTAGCAATACCGAATGACAGGAACATCAGGAAGAAAGAACAAAAGAAGCTGGAAAATTACCAAGGGCTCAGAGAAGAGCTCAAGAAGATGTGGAGGGTGAAGGTAACAGTCGTCCCAGTGGAGCTCGGTGCAGTGACCCCCAAGTTACGCAAGTGGCACCATCAGATCCCGGGAACAACATCCGAGATCTCTGTTCAAAAGAGCCCAGTCCTAGGACCCTCAAACTCCCAGGCCTCTGGTAGAGGACCCAAGCTTTTTTCTTTTTAGCTGCAGTAACAGGAAATATATAGCAAACACCCTGTGCACAATGGTCTTCTGATGCATTGTTAAAACCATACAATAATATCAGTTACACTAAACCACAATTCTCATACAAACACACACACAACCTGTAAGCCAGGAAAAAAAATCCTCTCTATATGAAAAGATGACCTGACCACTGGCTTGTTAATGGCTCTAAAGAGTAACTATGTCATGAGCTCAGTTTCATTGACATAAATCAGACAAATTTCGTATCAGCTTAAATCTGTAAATATAGATTTTTACTGCATATTACTCAGTACCTTTGAGGTTGTATTACAAGAGCTATCATAATCTGCAGTAATACCGCACATCAGTCAGCTTATAATTTATCCACAAGCTTTTAATAGTCCAAACTTTGCTCTGCTGTCATTCTTTTGCATTAAATGTCCCAGGAAATACAGGATGATAATGATGAATATGACCCTCTTTTAAATCAATGCATTCATCTCTCTGTGAGAATCCTACTGAGACCTGTCACCTAAGAATGCATTATGAATTAGGATTCATAAATAATTGGTGAGAAAACAGTGTGGGGTAACCGCATGAGGATTGAGAATGCTAAGTTCAAGAAAACCAAGGAAAAAAATCTCACCCTGACACCGCATACTGTGTGAAAATAGCCTTTCGAGAATGCAGCTAATTCAGAGCATTGATACCTGCCGTTCCGTCCCATTTGGAGTAATTGTTAATTGATAACAACAGATTCTTACATGTGAAACTGGAAATAAGACACTGCACATAAATTAGCAGTTTATCTTGGCAGAATCCAGATTGTAAATGTCTCTGCAGTGTAACACCACCAACATCACCAACTGCCTTCTAGTAAACAAAGCCATGATGCATACCCTGCCATATGCTGCCAGAGTTGATGGCTGAACCAGTGAGGCAAGGGTAATGAATGTGCCAGACAGAAGTGGAGCAGAGATCCAGGTCAGGGTGTCTGTTTAGAGGCACATCAGGACCAGCTCCGCATAGCATCTCTCCTCATAAATGCGGTAGAATATATTAACTTAATGAAAAAGCAAGGCATGCACTGACTGTAAATTTGCCAGCAGTTCCCACCAGCAAAAAGACACTGCATGGTGATAAAGTGTTGTCTCCCAGGGTGTATGAGGGTCCCATAAAAGGGGCTGAGTTTGTGTAATTGATATCATATATCCAATCTCATACTTCTAGGATGCTGGCGTTAAATTACTCCGCTTTTCTTTTCCTTTTTTCAGCTTGATAGGCTGATAGGCACTTGCCTGAAGACAGGCACCAACACAGCTAATTCTTTTATTGTAAAACATTTTGTTCTGAAAAAGCCTTAGGTAAATTGTTATAAAATATTGAGTCAGTTGCCTAAAATGTCTGTACTTTGAGTTTGGAAGAAATCCAGAGGAAAAAGAACCCATTTGCACTTATCATTATATTCGATGTTTGGTTAAAAAAAAAGATTTTACGATCTAGATAGAATGAAAGAAAATACCTTTAAAATAGAACTAATATTTTTGTGGTGTGATACTCAATACACCTTTAATAAACTATTTTTTTAGTGCCTAGAGAAACGATTAAGTGTCATTGGTGTCTGAAAACGTCTGTTTCTTCCACAGTAATCCTTTCAAAGAAAAGTGTGTGACATTTATATATTTCAAACTCACGGCTTTGAGGGAACGTGACAGTATAATGCATTGCTTGCCCAATACAGCTTGACATTGCAATCCCCTTGCTGTTGAGTCCTAAATTCACCCAGCAAAGTTTTCCCAAACCAAAAAGTCGGCCGCTTTTTTTTTTCTTTTTTCATTAGACAGCACGTCTGCACTTTGATCCTCATGACTTACAGAGTTCAAAAGCTGCATAAAATGGTGTTGTATTCCCTTTGAAGTGGCATCTATTTTAGGTAACATTTGACTCTCAAACATTTGAAAAACATATCCAGTCATATTTCAGTGATAAATTCATTATTATTTTTGAAATGCTACATATACTTGTACTTTCAGTACATACTAGTTGAAAAATAAAAATAATATTATTGTAACTTGTACTCTTTTGCATTGTAACAAGAAGCATTGTTGGTGCTGTCAGAGGACGGCCTCTCAAGATGATGGATGAACTCAAACAGCGAGTTGGTCAAGATAAAAACAAAGACTGTTTTTACAGATTCTGATTAATTTGCACTTAGGGTTTACACACAAGTGTTGGTTTTACGCACTACAGCAGTGATGATCAGTGATGATTTGTCTTCGGCAGCTAATTGTCACTTTTGCTCATCAGCCACTAAAGTGATAAATTAAGATGGCTGCCAGAATTGGTGACAAGACAGCTGTTCGTATTTGGATCTTGTGTTATTCCTTTCGTTATTCCTTCAGTTTGAACAGGCATTTCTCTTATTCAGTAGGGAGTCCTTCCCACCAAGCAGCAACTTTCTAATGATCTCTCTGTGGAGCCAGAAGTTCACTCTTCTCATTGTGAAATTGTACAGCTTGCTAGCTAGTATTGCACTTCCACACTTAAGGTATATGCTTGTGACTACCGTTTATTGTAGCTGTATTTGCAAACCGGAATATTACATGAGTAAATCATATTAAATGAATGTATTGTACATCTCTACAGCTTATTTATATTGGAGGTGAAGATGTGGGACAGTTGTGACAAGGAATTAAGGCTGCATAATTCAATGTGTGACCCTAAAAAAAGGTTTAAAAGAGTAAAAATTACATTCTACAGAAATTAAATAAGTAAAGTAACAGCTTTACTCAAAACAAACAGACAAACCTAAAGGGAATACCTAATTAGTCACCCTCTGTAAATGTTTGGTAAGGACTCCATGATTACAGTAGTATTTCAGAATAATACCAGTGTGTGAATGTGTTTGTGAATGGGTGGATGACTGGATATGTAAAGCGCTTTGGGGTCCTTGGGGACTAGTAAAGCGCTATATAAATACAGGCCATTTACCATTGATTAGTATAACAATATACTAATAATAAAAAAAATTCAGATTATCAGCCACAAGATTTAAACATGGTAGGTATATATGGTATGGTGTGTACACTAATACACCATTTAATAGTATTATATTAAGCAGTATTTGGCTCCAATAGTATGAGATTACAAAGTGACTTTTTTTTTTAATCACACAATTAATTAATTATGTAGAATTATGTAGGTTCTCACACAGTTTAAGTTTTATCATCATTTGTTTTTAAAGAAAGGCAAAGCCTGGTGGTTTTGCATTTGCAGGTTTACAAAATCGGTAAACATTGAATTTTGTCAAGTCGCAGCTTTTTAATACTAATTGAGGAGGTAATTACTTTTCTTTATTAGATGTTCTCGGTGTTTTATCAGGTACTTCATTAGCCAGTGAATAGGCATCCCAATACTATGTTTAGGCCACTTACTCTTAAACAGTCTATTTGTTTAGCAGGAATTTTTTACATTTCTTATCACATTAATAAAATCCACCGAGTTTCCACTTTAACCACATATTGCGAAAGCCTGAATCTCAATTTAAAGCTTGATAAAGTTCAAGCTGTGTATAGGATATTATTTCAGAAAAGTCTTTGTGATGGATACTTCTTTACAGCAAAATGCTGCCTCTCAATTTTTCTATATATTAACTGAGGCCAGTTGCCTTGACATGCATTTGAAACACTAAAAGAGAGTGGAGCTGCAGATCTGCTGTCCACAGCATCTCTGAGCAAAACAACTTAATGGTCTATTCACAAGCTGATGCACGACCTTGTCTTCTGTGTACTCAGAAATTCAAAATACAGCTGGAATCGCCCTTAAAAGCCAAAGGGATTGCTTTTCCATTAAAAGCGGAGTGACACTGGTTTTATGTTTTTCTCCGTCCTTTGTTATACTCTCTGCAAGGGTACAGAGCTCTTCACCAATGTTACAAGTGGATTAAAAAATCTTTTTGTGAGCACTTCCCACATATCAGTATGAGTCACTACGTTGTTTCATACTGGAACTGGTTTTTGATTTCAATCGTGCAATTGGGTAGAATTTTCACAGATTGGATTTTGAAACCTTTCCTGTCTCCAGTTAGTTTGATTTGTGATATAAATTTCTGTTATGACATTTTGTGATCACACAGTCTTTCAAATCTCCTAGCAGACTGCTGGCATAGAGACTGTCACCGTGATATCTGTGAGTGTTATTTGCTAGTGTTGCTGGCTGTTTGTGTACACATTTAAGGCAGCTGACACTTTAAGTCATTTCTGCCCACACACTAACCCTAAGGTAACATGTGGCATTACAATTAAAGAACATCCAAGCCTATCAACTAAACACATCCTCACACCTAAACGATAGAATAGGTTAATTGCTCGCTACTGCTGCCAAGCGCTCGCACATAGGGAAATGCAGTATTTTTCTCTGAAGAAAAAATACTGCAAGTAAGAAAGTCATTTTGTTGACTGAACCCAATCAAAAGCAGCTGAAAACTTGAACTGACTTCACAATAGCTTTATTCACTTGACATAAAGAGCATAAGCAGTTATTTGATTGATTGATTGATTGATTGAATCTTTATTTTGAACATGTTGAAAAAGTATAAAAAAAAAATAGAATTAAAAGAGACAAATGAACAAAGCAAACAAAAGGAAAACGAGCAACCACAACTCCAAATAACGTCCATGTTCAAAAAGGAGCAGGAAGAAGCATAAGCTTATTTAATCCCACCCCTTTTCCACTATCTAGTATCAATAGACTACAGAAATACCTCCTTGTAATTACATTATATGTTATGTGTAATTTTTTTTTTTTTTTTTAATATATACACATATGTTTCTATCTATCCATACCTACGTATATACACACATACGCACATATACACATTTTCAATAACCCCATTAACACCTGAAGGATACACAACCTACAATTTTATATATATACATACACACATACATACACATATATATACATATACATATACACATATATATATATATATACATACATACATACATACCCATACCAACAAACCCGTGCATGCGCACACACATGAAAATATTAGACAAGAACACCCTATCAAATCTCTACCTTTTCCCTGTACCCTGTAAAAACCATATCCTTAAACCGCTTTTTAAACTGCGCCATGCTTGGACATTGCTTCATATCTTTACTTAGTCTGTTCCACAGCTTCACTCCACACACAGAGATGCAAAAACTTTTTAATGTTGTACGGATACGAGGATGTTTTAAATTTAATTCCCCCCTCAAATTGTATCCCCGTTCCCTTTTAGAAAACATTTTTAGAATATTGTCAGGAAGCAGGTTATTTATTGCTTTATATATAATTTGTGCTGTGAGAAAATGAACCAGATCTGTGAATTTTAGAATTTTTGATTTTAAGAATAGTGGATTTGTATGATCTCTGTAACCAGTTTTATGGATTATCCTTATGGCCCTTTTTTGTAATATAAAGATTGATGATAGCGAACATTTGTAAGTATTGCCCCAAACCTCTGCACAGTAATTCAAATACGGTGCAATCAGGGAACAATAGAGAATGTGGAGTGATTTGTGGTCCAGAATGTGTTTTACTTTACTCAAGATTGAGACACTTCTTGAAATTTTGTTATGTATATGATTTATATGAGACTTCCAGTTTAATTTATCATCTATAATCACACCAAGAAACTTATGTTCAAGTACTCTTTCAATTTCCACACCATCTACATGAATCTGCACTTGTGCATTTCTAAGGGAATTCCCAAATAAGATAATTTTAGTTTTACTTAGATTTAGCGATAGTTTGTTCCTGTTAAACCATTTTTTAATTTTGCACATTTCTGAAGTAATTGTATCCAGCAGCTCCTTTAGATTCCCCCCAGAACAAAAAATATTTGTGTCATCTGCAAATAATACTAATTTTAATATATCAGATGCCTTACAAATATCATTTATATAAATAATAAATAATTTTGGACCCAGTACAGAGCCTTGTGGAACACCACAAGCAATGTCCAAGCATGATGAGGAATGGACACCCAGCTTCACAAATTGTTTCCGGTCACTTAAATAATTTTTCACCCATTGCAGTACAACCCCCCTAATCCCATACCGTTCCAGTTTATTAATTAATATGTCATGATTGATTGTGTCGAATGCTTTCTTGAGATCCAGAAATACTCCAGCTGCATACTGTTTCTGATCTATAGCATTCATAATCTCCTCAATTGATTCGATTAATGCCAGAGATGTTGATCTTTTTGATCTGAATCCATATTGACTGTCAGAGAGTAATTTATATTTATCTAAGAATTTGTCTAATCGTTTATTAAACAGGTTTTCTAGGATTTTGGAGAATTGTGGTAGTAAAGAAACAGGCCTGTAATTTGTGAAGTGGCGTCTATCCCCGGTTTTATACAGCGGCACAACTTTAGCTATTTTCATTTTGTTTGGCACTTTTCCCGTCTGAAATGATAAGTTGCAAATATATGTTAGAGGTCCTACAATTCCTTCAATGACCTTCTTGACGATTTTCATGTCAATATCATTACAATCAGTGGATGTTTTATATTTACACATGTGTACAATGTCAATTATTTCTTTTTCCTCCACTGATGTGAGGAACATTGAGTTAGGGTTCCTATCAATCAGGTTTTCACTACATTCTACTGATGGCAGTGACTCAGGAATTTGTTCTGCCAGTTTTGGTCCAATATTTACAAAATAATGATTAAAGCTGTTGACCTTATCAGCAGTGTTTTCCATAATATTGCCATTATCGATAAAGTATTGTGGATAACTTTGTTGTCCAGAATTATTTTTAATGATACCGTTTAAAACATCCCATATTCCTTTCATATTATGTTTATTGTTGTTCAATATTTTACTATAATACTCCTTTCTACATACACGTATAATATTGGTCAACTTATTTTTGTATTTTTTATGTTTATTTTCAGCTTCTTTTGTTCTTTGTTTTAGGTATTCCCTATAGAGTGTATTTTTCTTTTTACATGCATTTTGTAAACCCTTAGTGAGCCATGGTCTATCTGAATATTTGTGCTTTCTGTTGTATTTTATTGTTGGACAGTTTTTATCGTACAACTCCATGAATATTCTTAAAAATATGCCATATGCAATATCAATATCAGCTTCTTTGTACACCTTGTCCCAGTCCTGATTTAATAGATCGTTCTTAAATGCAGTCATAGTTTCTTCTGTCTTTACACGTCTGTATCTCAGTTGTTCTTCATGCTGATTTTTCTTATAATTAGTGTCATAAACTGCAAAAACTGGTAGGTGATCACTGATGTCATTAATTAATATTCCACTCACAATGTTGTTTTCCATATTGTTAGTGAAAATATTGTCAAGTAAGGTGGCACAATGTGGTGTAATTCTGCTAGGCCTGGTTATTTTAGGATGTAAACTCAAACTGTACATAGTGTTTAGGAATTCGTCGGTCATTTTATGCTTTTTTGGATTCAACAGGTCAATATTAAAATCACCACAGATAAACATAACTTTTTGATTTGTTTTAGAGAATATTTCCTCTATGAAGTCATTAAATACTTGAATACTAGAGCCAGGTGTTCTATATATACAGCTAATTATTACATTTTTTTCTTTTTCCTTATAAATTTCAATTGTTATACATTCTAGTAAATTATCAATTACAGTTGTCATACTTTCTACCACCTTGTAGTTTAGGTTTTTATCCACATACACAGCTACTCCCCCTCCACTCTTGTTCCTTCTATTTACAAAATTCACTTCATATCCCTCCAGTCCAAAGTCCATTCCTTTCTCCGCATTGATCCATGTTTCAGAAATGGCAATAATTCCAAATGGATTTGTCAACTCATTTAGATATTCCTTTATATTGTTGAAGTTGGCATACAGACTTCTGCTATTAAAATGGATTATTGATAATTTATTTTCCGTGTTGATGGTGTGCTTAAACTGTTCATCAGTGAAGTAGCAGCAGTTACAGCTGATGTTGTAGAAGAAATTATTTTCCGGGTCTATATCCTTTTCTAAGTCTAGAACATTATGGTCTGTGTATCGAAATGTTCTCAGTTCCAGATTATCATAAAGAGAATTCCAATGAGTCATGTTGATATTGTTGCCGGATGCAGATGAAGTTCTTTTGGACTGTGCCATGTGTTGTGTTGTGTGTCACGTCACATGTGTATTCATACCTCCAGAGTAAGTTGACCTCAGTATTTGTCCAGCTCTTCCATATTTCTGATGACCAACACTTTGGCTTGTTCCGGTGTTCCATTGAGTTTAATGAATACTTTGCAGTTGGTGGTCCATGTATTTTGAATTTTTCCCTGTTTTTTCCCTGTTTCTTCAAGTAACGTGCTTTCCTGGCAATGTCCGCAATATTTAAAACCTAACTTTATGTTTGCTTGTTTATTTATTATGACCTCAGGCTGATCTTCCTATCCATCCATCCATCTTCTTCTACTTATCCAGGGCCGGGTCGCGGGGGCAGCAGCCTAAGCAGAGAAGCCCAGATCCCTCTCCCTGGCCACCTCCTCAAGCTTGTCCCTGGGTACACCAAGGCGTTCCAGGGCCAGCCGAGAGATATAATCTCGCCAGCGTGTCCTGGGTTTGCCCCGGGGCCTCCTCCTGGTGGGACATGCCCAGAACACATTACCCAGGAGGCATCCTTATCAGATGCCTGAACCACCTCAGCTGGCTCTTTTCGATGTGGAGGAGCAGCGGCTCTACTCTGAGCCCCTTCTGGATGGTAAATGGTAAATGGCCTGTATTTGTATAGCGCTTTTCTAGTCCCTAAGGACCCCAAAGCGCTTTACACAACCTGTCATCCACCCATTCACACACACATTCACACACTGGTGATGGCAAGCTACAATGTAGCCACAGCCACCCTGGGGCGCACTGACAGAGACGAGGCTGCCGGACACTGGCGCCACCGGGCCCTCTGACCACCACCAGTAGGCAACGGGTGAAGTGTCTTGCCCAAGGACACAACGACCGAGACTGTCCAAGCCGGGGCTCGAACCGGCAACCTTCCGATTACAAGGCGAACTCCCAACTCTTGAGCCACGATCGCCAAAGATCGAGATAGGATGGCCAAACCTCTCATCCTATCTCTAAGGCAGAGGCCAGCCACCCTTCGGAGGAAGCTGATCTTCCCATTCAGTGTAATTATATGAGTATTATACTTTACTGTGCAAAAGTCTTGACCCACCTCTCTTTTCTTTACATTGTGCTTTGAAGGATCCAGACTTTCTTGTAATTTTTTTAAGTATTCTTGAGCAGTAGTTAGTAGTAGAAAGCAGTTGGCTGCTTTTCCAATCATTTCAGTCCAGTCCTTGTACCATTTACTTAGCATAGGATCATAATTACCACCACAATTACCAAAAACACATAATTTCTTTGCAACACTACGATTCATGGATTGGCCTCTCTACTCTAGCACCCAAGCCTCAAAATTATTGAATCATAATGTGATCATGTTAAAGGGGAGGAACATCCATACAAAGGCATCTCAAATATGTGTTTAATGTAACAGACAATGCAAAACAAACAAACAAACAAACAAAAAAACCCTGCAACTTTCACCAGTTATTACAACAAAATCAGATTATTTCAGGAGACTTAAAAATTAGGGCAAAACATTGCATATCCATTAAAAATGGGCAACCATCCCTTGTATTATAACAATTAAAGCTCCATGTAGGCATTTCAGGATCCAGCATTTTTTTCTAAAAAAATACACTGCCAGCTTTGGTCTGCCAAGTCTCTGTAGTGTAAAATAAAATAAATGAGCCAATAAATAAATGTAAACAGCTGACATACATTGATGATATTTTAGAGAATTTGTACTCATATAATATGCTTGAATAACTTGCCAGCTTGGCCCTAAAAATGTATACCACACCATTAGATTTTGAACATGGCAGGTCATTCAAGGATACCGCCCCTTGAGATGTGGGATCAAATTTTTTAGGATTTCTTTTTTTTTTTTACTTGTAAGATGAAGAAATTGTGTGTCTAAGTGTGTGTGTGTGGTGGTGGGTGGGGGTAACAGCCTTTGTCTTGAGTTAACCTTTAAAAAGCAGTTACTGAACATTAGCTACCAGTGACACACTATTACAGATTAATCCACAGGCACTCATACACACAGCTAATGTGCGTTTTGATGGTTTTGAAATGGCTGATGGTGGATCAAACCGCTGTGGGTGCAATTTTTTCAAACTAAAAAAGCAATGTGTTGTTTCCACTATAAAACCTGACTGAAGCAAAACAGCCATTCTTAGCCTTGATGACAACCTTGCCCACTATTTGCAGTTCCTTAAGGGTAGTGACTTGAAATGTTTTAAGTTCAAGTCTGATTATACGATATGTCTGAATCAGCTGTTTTAAGGAAGCATCGCTTGTTTATGATCCACAAAAACAACAGATGACATTATCATTGAAACAACAGCAATGGTATAAACTTTGAATATATCATTCCATTTACAGCTGTGAAGAATCATAGCTTTAAATGTAATCAAAGCTACTCATACTTGTAATATTGAATTGGAAGGTGGTACAAATTTCCATTTAGACAAAGAAGACATATCTTCAGTTCCTCTGCGGCTCTTGTTAGATAAGTGGTTAAGAAAGTGGATGATAGAAAGACAGATCTGATATTATTATTTTATTGGTGCTATTATGAGTTCCGACTCATCCTTTAGTCTTCACGATGATCCAATGTGATCAGAATGAAGTTAATGGATCAGTGTGTATGACAAGAGGTTTAGAAGGTTGGGAAAGTACAGAATCAAATCTAAGTGTCATAAATTAAAACAATGCTTTAAAAATTGTTTAAAACATAAATATCTGTTCTTTTTATGCTTTGGCTGATAATTACCAGTAAGTAACAAGCAGGGGGCAAGTAAAATAGGATGTGCAAGAGAAAAGCTATTTTATTCTTTTTCAGTTAGAAAGCTAGTTGTTATATATAGTGAAAAAAACAAAAGTCACTGGTGAAAGTGCAACTGGGTTGTAATACAGTGTTAACCACTGCTATCTGGGAAAATAAGTTAAATTACCCACTTAACTTGAGTGTGAGCCCAGTCAGGAGGGAACACACCCCAACCATTAGCCTCCATTTAACAAATTGCAGCTTTGGCACTTTGTACCAATATATTAATTTGAGCCTCAGAGAAGAGGAAGGCTTTTGTTTTAAAACATAAGTGTCGGTGAAGACAGGAAGACATATGTAACTAACATGAAGTCATTAATAATGCAGAATTCCAGTAAGAGGTGAACTGAAAATCTCCAGAACTGTTCACTAGCTTTTGCATTTCATATCTCACGTTGCCACCTCACAGCAGGGTTTTGCTGCCACGTTCAGTTCTACCTCCAAGTGCAATAAACCAATTAAGGCGGTCCAATTAAAACCCAATTCCAGCTGAGACCAGCATGCCGTGTGCCTAATGGATATGTTGTAATTAGCTCCAGAGAGAGAGACCTCGGGGATGCACCTCTCTGAATTGTTACTTGCACATATACACAAAAAATACTGTATTTCATCATTTATCCGAGGCATATGCTACTACACCTCAAAAAGTATTGATCTGGATAAAAAGTTTGGAGCAAACACTTGCCTCTTTCCAACGTCATGCAGGAAAAGCTGTCACAGTGTCTAAGCTGTAACACTGTAATTGGCTCTCTCATATGCACCCACATCCTATTAAGACATAAGAATGTCTGTATACACTGCTTGCGCACACACACACACACATCCATGCATGCGCACACATCTTCAGTCACTATTCCAAGAGGAGACAGCACAGAGAGCTCAAAAGGAAGGGAACAAAGCCTCTTATTTACACCATTCTCCAAGGGTTGTGACTCTTTATGAGGACAGATGATTTTAATGGATGCACTATATGTGTTCTTGGCACACTCAAGGCTGTTTAACAGGAGCAGCCAAATGGAGGCGAAAATTACATTTTCACCTTTCACATATGTGTTGCACTAAATGATGAGTATTGATTTGACGGTTTATGTAGCACTACCTGGACAATATCCGTGATAATAAATCCCCTCGGGGCTATAACCACAATTTTACTCTCATATTCATCTCGGGCCTAATGCAGGGGTCAGGTTTGAATGAGCAGGGGGAATAATTGAGATGATTACAGCCAAATGCGGGCAAAAACAAACAACACATGCATCATGCTGATTGGATGCAGAATGATTGCGAGAATTCATTGTGCTGTAGTGTGCACCACACGATCAGTTATGATTTATTGATCATCTTTCTTGTAATGCATAATGCAATTGCCTTTTATTGCTTTACATAGACCAGAGCTAATAAAACATTTTGACAGTCTACGTGAAAGGTCTGGTAAAGTGCTGTAAGATAAAGAAGTATGTGACAGCTCAGAGAGAAGAAACTTTTGTTACACTGGAATTATAAATGTATTACTTTATTCTGTTCGTGCACATGTGTATTTGCACATGTCACATGTCAAAATGTATTTTTCGTACGGCACTACTAAAACTTATTCAGAAGAAAGGAACAATTAGATTTTTAACCAGTTACAGCAGTGCTTTAATTATGCAGAACACATAAAATTTGCTTTCTAATCTAATGTTAGCATTTCTTGTATCTGTCTACCTTCCAAAAGCATTAAAAGCAAGTCATTTCTGTGATGTGACAAATTTCAGGTTAAGGATCAGTTTTTAATTCACACCTTGTGGTATGGGTTAAAATGACTTCCCTTTCTCAGCATAGTTCATTAATAAACATTTTGTTATGATTAGAAAATCACTAATCATGATTACAGGTTTTAAGGTTCAGTGCTGTTATTCTGTCCAGCAATAGAAAACAAAAGACTACATGAATTTATTTGCTTAAATTCACAGGAAACTTACACAATCAAGTTGTTCACATTTCTTTTTTATTTTTATTTTAACTGCTAATATTCAGAATTGGATTTTGATAATTAACCTTTTCATTGATGATGAGTCTGCACCTCAAACATAACTATTTAAACCCAGCATGGGTAGTATAACCTGAGAGGAAGAAAGTAAGAGTGATATGTTGTGAGACAGAGTCATTTCTGGCATCATTTATGTTCAAGGTGCATAGGCGTGAAAGTGAATTGCCATATAGATATGATGGTTTCATATAACATAATGAACTTGAGTGTAGTATAGTGTAATCTAATATACAGGCATTTATATAGCACTTTTCTAGTCATACCCATCACTCAAAGCACTCAAAGTAACATGTGCTCTTTTATTAACCACACCCCCAATCTTTACATAATGTCAGCGAATATTTAATTATTATTTCTTGTCTGGTCTGGAGTAACGCTACATTGCGCATAGCACCAGAAATAAAGAATTAAAAAATGCTGCAACAACAGAGAGCTCGATCTACCCCATGCAAGCCAAAAATCTTCCGGCACCACCACAGGCAACCCATATTTGAATGTCTTTTTTGTTTTACCTGTACAACTTAACATGTATTGAAACAAAACATATTTACACTCAAGAGACACTTTATTGGGTACATCAGTTCAGAAAAGGCAGCAGCTTAGTACATTTAGGAATGTTCAAGACAACCTGTTGAAGTTCAAACTGAGATTCAGAATGAGAAATCTAGTAAGATAACTTTCAGCTGTTCAAAAGAGAAACTAAAGGAGGAAATGGAGGAACAAAAAACTTTAAACACACCTTTAGGATCTTTAACAAAGAGAAAAAGGAGTTTGCCGATTTTTGTTTTTTGACAATCCCTGCCATTTCTTTCCATTCCATGTGTCTGCAATGTATGGAAGCTCAAGAGAGGGATGAGGAGGCAGATGAGAAGCAAGAGACTGAGTGATGCATTGGTATATAGGGTCCTTTCATTTCTCAGGGAGATGACGCTGGAGAGACACAGCAGTCAGGCCTGGGATGTTGAGCTTGGGAAAGGCTTGACAGCAGAGCCCTGGGCAACTAAGAGGAGTGTATCCTCTTCTATAGTGCCATGAGAGCAACAGAAGAGTGTAAGTACAGATAGAGGAGTGAAATGAGACGAAAAACAGAGAGAGGGAGAGATGGGAAAGAGTTAGTAGGGTGGCTTAAAAAGAACTGTGGTGTGAGGAAACGAAAGAAGGAGGGAGGAATGAAGGGAGAGAGGGGACTGTGTTCTGCAGCCATCTGGCCCGTTCAGTGATCCAGAACGTTGACACTGGCAGCTGAAGAAGGAGAGAGGAAGGGGAGTAGGGGAGCAGAGGAGTCCTCGGTTCTGTGTCTGAAGAGAGAAGTCTGTTTGTATTACTTTAATCTTATTCGCAGTGGTATATACGCACGCTCACATATACACAAAGGCATTAATAGTGCTCTGCAAAAAATAATAGGTGGCTTTTCTTAATCTCATCCAAAACTGTAGAAGTGCATCCAGGGATAGACTTTGCCAGACAGACAAGTGACACATTCCTCATCATATATACCACAAGCTGATCTGATCTCTCAGCTTGCAGGGACTTAACCATACAGGTGCAGACAATGCCTCAAGCTGAAACATAAAAGTATATTTTACAAAGAGCTTAAAATAATTCAATGAATGGGCAGCAGTGTGACAAAGCTAAATTGTAATGGGCATATATAAAAAAAAATTGTACTGTATATTGCATAAGAGAGTAGATAACAGCAACAGCAACAGTGGGATTAAGAAAGGTTTCGTGCAACAGAAAAAGTTGCCAAACGATTTCGCAACTAATTTGTTTTGTCATTCAAAATGTATTATTCCACAGTGGTAAATAAGGATTTATCCTGGTTAAATTTTTGAAATGAGATAAGACTAGTAATTAGGATTTTGTTTGGTAAGATAGCCCCTGTTGTCCACGCGGCTTAGTGCTTAGCTGAGGCCAGATTCAGCACTGACACACAGGACCAGGAAAAAGGTGGCATATCTGGCCCAAACAGATGGCATGTGTATGCCTGCATGAATGAACACACATAAGCAGACACGTTCCAACTATTCACACGCATACACACAAGAGCAGACTATATGAGGAGATAATGTTGTTCAAAGACTATTTGCGGCCAAGTGTGAACGGAAAGATGGAAGAAAAAGAAAATCGGTGTTAAGCAAAACACCTGGAATGAGTGTAACCTCCTACAATGCTTACACTGAATTATGCGTGATAACACCTCATATACCCCAACAGGATGTATTATGATTACACTATGATGAACGCACAGAAAGTAGCCATTAAAAAATACTGACAATCATGATAAGAATACGGTTGATCTCTAAATGGAAATTCTTGTCAGGGCTAATTGTTGAATTATTTGTTGATGTTGCAGAATAATGTCCAGTCATGTGGGTGGTTGCTAAATTGAATGGTGCCTGAATTTTAAATCCTATTTCACGGATGAGTCCAAATTCAAAACATGCCATCTCATGGTTTTTCGTCTATTTAAATGTATCCTGTACATTGAGGAGAGAGTTCCACCTAAATTACAATGATCTCACATTTTATAAATTTCCTCAAAAAAATGTCACAGGAGTAATTAGAAGGTGCAAGAAAAGGACTGCATTGTGACTGAAGGTACGTGGAAAATTAAATAAGTTTTGCCAATCAAACTATTACCAAAGGTCTTGGTATAAAATCTCAAGGACTGAAAATCAATTAGCAACTATTTCCATTCACCAAGTAGTTGCACTGCTGTTCAAATTCTAAAAGAAAATGGAATGAATGAGATGCTCATAAC
This sequence comes from Astatotilapia calliptera, assembly GCF_964374335.1. Lineage (NCBI taxonomy): Eukaryota > Metazoa > Chordata > Actinopteri > Cichliformes > Cichlidae > Astatotilapia > Astatotilapia calliptera. Next base: position 32,044,466 of record NC_137433.1, on the reverse strand, counting down.
CTTTGACTTTGTGTTAATAACTCATGTTCTCTGAGTTGCATTTGGGATGCTCCAAAGGTCCCTGCATGACAGAGTCATCCACAGTGTCTACTGTAACAGAGAGAGCCAGTGCAGTATTTTAGTAATGTCAGTATTTTTTATTAAAAGCCTGTGGCTTAGAAACAATTTATGGAACACTGAGGGAAATGTCTTTTCTTCTGAAAACTCTTGGGGTTCAGCCGAAAGAGAATCTACCAGAAATGTTAGAACTGCAGCTAATAAGCGCTACTAAGTTAAAGTCAAAGCAACAACTGTGACTGAAGGTTTCTAAAAATTTTGTCCCTGTGCTCAAACTGTGAAGTATTTTAGTTTGGGTGGGAGGTTTTTCAGAGCTCTGCTAACAATGTTTACCCCTTTGTAGATAATGTAAGTAGTTCAGATGCGTAAAAAGCTAGGTTTACCATTAATGAGTGGAGTGCAATGACGTTTACAGAAGAGCAAGTGAACTACCCAACCTCCCCAATCACCAAGCATGTTGATGATCAATTCAGCTGTTTGCTACATTATTAAGATAAATGGACCAGACTCAAAGAGACAAATTCATGATTTTTATTTTAAGTATGTGTTAAGTAAATTCACATGATATAATGCAAACAAATATATTTTTAAATGATTTTCAGAATATTTACCATAAAGTGACAATAGGTAGAATTAACCTCACTATTAACAACGTGCATTACGGTCTGAGGCACATGTTTGCAATGTTCACTATCACTGCAGCGCATCCAGGGGCCTGCATGGACTGTGATTGGTCATGTGCCAGAATTTTTACCCTGGATGCCATCCAAAATATCATGAAGATCAGGAAATGCTCCGGATTTAAATTCCATCCTAGGTCCAGTAGCAACAAAAAGAAGCACACATCTTGCATTCGTATTAGAAATGTGAAGGCAAGACACTGACAAGTCACAAATTACATAGATCAAATTTAAGAAATACAAATGAAGTACACACAAGAAACTGTGCCCCTCATGTGTTGCACAGACAGGCACAAATAAGCTGGAGAAATTATATATATATATATATATATATATATATATATATATATATCTCCAATATTAGCTTGATGTGAGAACCACTTAATTCTTAGTGGTTTTGAAGAATTTTCTACCAAAATCTTTCAAGTTATCACAAATACGCAACACACTCAGTCTCAGCAATAAATGGTTTCACTGAATGGGTATGAAAGCGTCGTTAGACAAATGTATAGTAAAGAGGAAGAATTGAACTGAACAAAACTTTTCTCCTGACTCAAGAACAAATACATGAAATTTGTATAGTACTTAAAAACAGAACTCAAATAAATGCACATTACACCTCCAGTGGAAATTCATCTGAGATTTAGCACTGAGAAAAACTCTGCTAATATAATAATTGAATGTGACCTCATTGACTCCAAGTGGTGATAAATTGAAAGAATATGAAACATCATAGTGGTGGAATTAGCAAAACAATTGGTTCCACTCAGCATACTATCAACAAAGCGGATTTCTCATATGTGCTAATATCCAAATGCCTGGTGGTGCTTGCATATGTTGAAATTGGCTGTTTAATGGTTCAGTCTCAATGAGCTAAATCTTCTCTGTTGCTAAAACATGCTCACACTCACCCCTAGTTTGCATCTTTGCAATTAGCAGAAGAGAACTTATTTATTGAGACAAATTGAACTGCAATTTGCTTTTTTGATTTGCTAGTTCCAGCACTTACTGCGTAGGGAGATTAGAACAAAATCATTTTCCAAAATGCAAATACAGTTCCCACATTTATCTATGCATGTTTAGAATTATGCATACAATATTATTATAGGGCGATCGTGGCTCAAGAGTTGGGAGTTCGCCTTGTAATCGGAAGGTTGCTGGTTCGAGCCCCAGCTTGGACAGCCTCGGTCGTTGTGTCCTTGGGCAAGACACTTCACCCGTTGCCTACTGGTGGTGGTCAGAGGGCCTGGTGGCGCCAGTGTCCGGCAGCCTCGCCTCTGTCAGTGCGCCCCAGGGTGGCTGTGGCTACAATGTAGCTTACCATCACCAGTGTGTGAATGTGTGCATGAATGGGTGGATGACTGGATATGTAAAGCGCTTTGGGGTCCTTAGGGACTAGAAAAAGCGCTATATAAATACAGGCCATTTACCATTTACCAAAAATCAAATCAAAACCAGCTCAACAAGCACTTATTTGTTCCTAGTCCCTGCATCAAGGATCCCAAGATCATCCACCATGTCTGTGAAGGTTCGCAGTCTTCCAGGTCATCATAGTCTAAGGAGCTTGGAAAGAAAGGCATCTGGACTTCTTTAAGTTGCTTGAAGACATTTCACCTCTCATCCGAAAAGCTTCGGTCAAATGGTGGAAAGTCCCAGATTTAAGCCCTATGGGAGTGTCCCCTCAAGAGGGACAATGGAACCCCTAATGATCCTCTACCTAATCACACAAGCCAAGGTGTAGGTCACAATCAGCCAAGGTTTCGGGTGAGCTCATTGTAAAACCTAGCCCCACGCTATCGTGTGATTTCCTGAGGTCAAAAGGCCCAGGAGTCTGGGAATTATTCTGGGGATTATCCACAATGTGCACTCACAAACATATTATGCATAAAGGCTCTTAATCAAGCTAACTTCCAGATAAAACAGCCACTGCAGTTACAAAAGGATTGCAAAATTAGAAACTCTGTCCAAACAGATAATATAAGATCCTTAATAGGACAGGATCCTGTACTGAACTGTGAGGACATATGTTACTTTCACTTTCTTGTTTTTTGGAGGGGTTTTTTCACAGCTTGTTTTGATGGCCATGAACAAATCAAAACTATTTAAGGCTTTAAGGCAGATTATTATTATTATTATTATTATTATTATTATTTCAGTTTTTGGTGTACTATGTGGAGAAAGAGTGATAATTGGCCTTTACCTGTGATAATTTGTTTTGAATTGCCTTATTTGAAGCTAGTTATTTTCTGTAAGGACAACACAAATAGACCCACAATGCTTGTATGACCTTTCAGATCCGACATGGTGCTGTACTACGCTGTCACTAGCACTGCTAGGCTTTTCCTTTTATTTTGCCTCTTCTGCTCATGTGGGATCAGTCTGTCTTTGTGCATGCAGGCTGGCAGCTCTCAGCCATGTTCACCACCCCTGAAGGAGAAGAAAGCCTGTCCCAAAGTCGCTGAAGCGGATTAGTCGGTCCTCTCTCTCGCTGTCTCTCTCCCTCTACCCCCACCACCTCCATATTTAAACATTTTGGTTGGACTAGGACTGTGAAACAACAACAAGCTTATAGGGTTGTGAAAACTTTACGTATTCTTTGAGGTGACTGAGGCCCAGTTCTGAATTTTAAATATTCCTAAATTTTTCAGATATAACAATAACAATAATAATAATAATAATAGTAGTAGTAGTAGTAGTAGTAGTAATAATAACAATAATAATAGCAATAAATACTATCTGAATATGAAAGCTGCACACCATGAGGTGGATCAGAGAAATACAAGTCTAACTTAATTAAAAACACAACTAAGCTTAAACTAAAAACACTGGCTAGTCAATTTTAGAAATCTGCACTGTAATTAACAAATGTGTTTACCAAAAATTTGAACCAAATTTTCCTGATTTATTGGGTTAAGCCTCTGGGGTCCAGGGTATAATTAGCTGTTGTTGACTACTTTTGTTTTTTTCTTTATCTTTAACATTTAAGAACTATTTACATTGTTTAGGATCCTTTTTTCAGGACAACCTCATGTCTGAGTTTTCAGTTTTTGTGTTTTTCATCTTGATACACTGTTATAACACAATTGATCTAAAATAACACAAGAAACATAAACCCTGAGTAGGAAAAAGTTATTTTTTTTTATTGTAAACCAAAAAGATGTTTAGTGAATCATTTTCACACCTTGAAATGCAAATGTAAATTGTTAATTTAAACTACCACAGCTACCACAACTAAGGTAGTTGGAGTAGGCAACGTTAATTTTTTAAAAAGAACTTACTTCCAGATGTTTGTTTAGGTTGGAGGTGGAGTCTTTTGATGCTGAGAGCGGCTTTGTTGTAGGCAATTAGAGTTTGCATTGCACGGTCAAATTTCGTGCATCCCTTTCTTCTGTAAATGTGAAGTGGTGTTGGAATTTCCAAGTAAGAAATGCATTCCTACCTGTGCACTGCTGGCTCTGTTGTGCTGGCTCCAGGTCCATTGTGTAACTGACATCAACATTAACAGGACGCTTACATTAGAGCCTCTTATTTTGTTGTGGGTTTCCAGCTGTGCGTGGAATTACCATCATTAGAGAGGGGGATAGAGAGGGGATAGCCTAACATATGAAATAAGAAATGACCACTGTGTAATTATTTGTCTATTTATTTCGACAAAATAACTGTATTCTAATTATTACCTATTTAAATTGTAACTGTGACGAAATACAGTTACTCATATGTTGTATTTTAAATATGTAATGCCAGTACATGTATTCTGTTACTCATCAACACTGTACAAGACAGAGGAGCACATCACAAGTCTAACAACAGGAGGTGTTTCACTCCTTGTTTCCACCTGGAGACAGCATTTACATTTCAAACTGCCTTTGGTGGGTTTTTGGCTAGCAAATGTGACATTTACTACTGCCCTCATTGTTTTGACACACAAACCAAAACACAAACACAAACTACGCAAGACAACACAACACACTAACTGTACACTCCAAACATGCTGAATGTCACAAATCTCTCACATCTCAATACTCACTATGGATATTGCTCTTGCTAGCTCACTCTCTCTCGCTCCCGCCATTCCCAAAACTTCTGTGCAATACATTCAGTTTTAGAATTTATATACAATGTTAATTGTAGCTAGGCTCAAGGTTTTCATGCTAGCTTATTTTAATAAAATCTCTGTCTTAATACATAGAGTCAATATGTTTGAACTCAAAGACAACAACATAAGGAAAAGTTAGAAACCAACCCAAATAGGCTCCAAATTGAACAGTGCTGTGATTCTGCTGTAGGAATACGTACAGGTAGAAATGGAAGCTATAAGCCTGACTGCTCATCAATGCCTTTGTTATCTGTTAAATATTAGGCCCATTGCAGCTAGGCTGGGGTTTGGAGCCACACTTTAACATCCCTCTGTAATTTTGTATTGGCATGCTGTCCCTTCAGATGCTTGCAAAGAGCCAGTTAGTAGTAGTCGCTTCTGTTCTGGGTGCGGCTTGCTCTTGTCATCTCATCAAAAAATAAATGCATAGCTATCTCTTCTCTTGATATGTTTTCATGTAGTCCAAATGGAAAAACCTGAATATAGCATCTTGTACCTAGTATGGAAGCTTAGACATGCATTGTTTCTACTATAATGACTAGCAGAGGGTGATTCCTCTTATTGGAAAAAAGGTTTGATTGTAGACCATCTATAAGAAAATAGCCCAGAGTTCACTTGATTTATGACTTACATAAACTCTTGAAAGTTTCACAAGCCATAGAAGATCATGGTTTCAGTTTCAATAATTATTTAGTAAATACTTTTTAATATGTTTCATGTTATAGAGAAAACGCTCCACATAGTTTGGGTCCTATATAAAGAAAAAATGGTTAAGGTATACTTTATTGGATGCGCTATTATTAGCCAATCACTGGCATTTGAGCATGATGTCTGTTTTGAAAATAAAAAGAAAAGAAGAAGATGATGAATATGTAAGTTGAGGTTTCAAAACAGGAACTTCACAAATGAATGCTTGGCATTACATTCAGAGTGACGCCCCATTTTTTTCATACAAAATCTATTGTAAAGATTGTAGAATATTTTATTTTTTTAGTTCAACTCCAAGCTGTCATTACTTGATAATTTTATTGCAACACTAATGCTTTCAAAGCGAACAGGCTATATAAAAGGGTCATTCAGAGTTTTTCGGTTGATTTGTGCAGTAACATCTACACTGTGTTGCATCGCTGTTGCTTGAATGTAGCCTGGTATTTTGTTGTATTTCACTGTACCCACTAAGCCTTGAATAAACGGACAAAAGGAACTCTAAAAATTATTGACTGCTTCTGAGTTTTCACCTCTCCATAGTTCTAAGACTTTAGAGTTACAACTTGCAAGGGTTCATCCTTTCATTTACCGGCCAGCAATAGCTGACTGTATGTGTAAGCCTGATTTACTGATGGGCACAGTTTGTAGAGGCTTCATTCTGGAATCAGATGTTGGTGTTGAACAGCTGGCTAATCAAAAAGTAATCTTACCAATCCGATTATTATCTGATCCGATTATTTACCCAGAGAAAGACCAAAGAGAAATCTTCCGCTCCCTGCTGAAGTTGAGAAAATGTCAAGTAATTGAAGTTAGACGTTGCTGTTCTTAATCAATCTGTCACTTGACCCTTCCCTTTGTGGTGCAAAGTACAAATAATGAGATTCAGCAGAGTCCAAATTATCAGTATTATCACGCCCTCTTAGAGCTGAGGATCAATAAAAAGCACACATTTTTTGAGCTGGGATGCTACAAAGAGGAAGCAAATTACTAAAGGTTTCCAACTTTAACACACTGGTCTTGAAAGTAAGAGGAGTTGTACACCCCTTTACTTCACCATTTTCATGCTAGTGCAGCTTGGACATCAAGCAGAATAGAAACCGTTTTCAAAAATACAGCTCTTTTTGAGTCCGCCGCAGTCATAGGACACACGGTGAGAGGGTAGGAGGACAATAACACTGGCATTTTTCGTAACAGACTCGCAATGTTGACATTCTCCCACATGAGAAGGACAAAATCTCAGCCTTTGGAGGAACTTAGTCACTGGTCCCAAAGAAGCGGTGGAACCATCACTCCCCTGCCATCTGTTAAGACATGAGCAGACAGCCAGCAGCAAACTGAACAGTCATTACTACCCTTGGGTCATGGCTCACTGACAAAAATGGTGGAAGTGAGGAAGCTGAGTAGATGAAAAAGCCTTCTAATGACCACCAACAGTCTTTCATGTCAACAAACTTATATGGCACCAAACAGTAGATTCAGTATGGACATAGTTAGGTCAAAGGTATTGTTGAATTCATATAAAAGAGGTTAGATTAATTGGATCATTATGTATATACTATAAATGAACTGAAGACAAGTGCTCAAGGGCATGTGAAATAGAACTTTGTTCAAAGGACGGAGAAGATAAAAGCACTAAAACCATTTAATTGTCTTTGCAATAAAATTAATAATCTTAGCAGAGGCCTGTCTTGGTGTCAGTTCTTAAAACCAGTTAAAAACAACTCTGTTTCCTTCAATGAACAAAATGCTTCACTGCCATTTGCATGCATATAAGGTCAGGCTAATTGGGCTTTTTCCATTAACTGGCACAGCGAGAAAAAGCCAGACTCTGAGTCATTCTTAACTTTGTATTTAAGATCACAGCTGCAACTTACCTCCACTGCTTCTTGGTCAATCCAAATTAAAAAGCATCCAATATGCAAGTAGGACTTGAAATTGATTATGTTTTTAATCTCAGTAATGCCTATCAATTACCTGTTGACTATCATTTGACCCATGGATTTATTCATTTGGGGGTTTTTTTGGTGGGGGGGCTAACAGGTATGAATCTTAAGCAAAACAGTTGTTTTGTTTGTCAGGCTTATAAAACCTTCAGTCAAAGGCCATATGAAAGGCAGCACTGGATTGCAAAGGTTTGCATGTCTTCTGAAATTGCTGGAAGATTAGGTTGGACTGAGGTCTTCTGCATGCTCTCATTCATACATTTTCACCTGATAAGATTCTTTTCAGTTAGATTTTGATGTCATTTTTATTACTGCCAATTAACTCTTGCTTTTTGCCAATCCAAGAAATACGAGTTAAAAAGATGTCCTCAGTTGATATAGATATTAATCCTTATTAAAACAAAGACATGGGAAAAAAAAGAAGTCTACAAGCACCGGTTGTGGAAGAAATATTTCACAGCTCTGTACATTTATTATCCTGACCTTATGCTTGCAAGCCTGGCCTAAAGGCAGTGACCAGAATACAAATGTGGACAGGTAGAGTTTTATATTTTGACCTCACTTGTCATTATCTCAGCTCTGGCCGGTCGGACATAGTGTGGTCTCACCAGCAAGTGTATTCATAATTAATAACAGGGCCACTATGCAAGAGCACACAGAGCCAATCAGCTATGTTTTTCAGACAGCCCATCTAATGAAGACACTAAGTCGAGTTGTCTGTGTACATGGCCTCCCAAAGTGGTAGTCAGTTATTCCTATGCATGTACTCAATTTGATTTAATTCACAAGTCTCGTTTGAAGAGATGAGTGGTGCCTTAAAACCCATCGCTCCTCTAACATGTCATTTGGCTTGCCACCAATCACAGAAATTGGTCAGCAGAAAGTTTCCTTTTGTCCTTGTGAAGTTAATCAACTCATTGGAGCACCCATAACCCAAGAAGCAGCCCATTTATTGTCTCTGAAAGGGAGATTTTTCTTTCCTTGGCCTCCATGGCAAATGGGCAGAATTTCACATTAGTTTTCTCCCTCAGTGGATGGCCCGTTTTGTTGTGGGCTGGAGCCTGGAGTGATTGAATAGCTCCCCGAGGAAGAGGCAATTTCACAATGCGAGCTTTTCACCACTGAGAAAACCACAGTGCAAGGTTGTGAGTAGAGGTGTCAATAGGTGACAAGCACTGTGTTTAGCACTGTTAGACAGTTTAACTGATAATGCAAATAATAATTCTAAATGTGTTAATATGTAAAAAGGTAATTATGTTACTTTACTAATCATTCATAGATAATCAATTATAGTACTTTGTTTTGACTAATCACTTCAGTTAGGTCAGGTAGTTTTAAGTAAAGAAAAATAGAAGAGCAGAAGACAATATAATCCATTTTAACAAACGGGCAGCTCTACAAGAAAGAGAAGGATTTAATGACCATCCAGCAGCAGCTTTAATGACACAGGTTTCCACATATCCCAAGCTCAGACATTTCACACCCTTCAGCTCTAACTAAAACTGTAGCTGTATCTCGATTACATGCAAGTTGTGTAATGTTATAAAGCATACAAGGTCTTTTTTTCCTCATTTGGTGAAAGCTAACATTCTTCCCTTCAACTTCCAGCATTTACCAAACAAATGAATAAAGGAGTAAAGCTGATATCAACCCAAAAAAGTACAAAGAAGTTGACAAAAACAAAGACATGATATGTTCCTAGAGTTAGTAATGGTCATCTGATCAATTTGAAATTCTAAACTTTTACACAACTTGCTGAGAAAAGTAATCACACGGCCAGCCACCCTTGTACCCAGCCTGTCCACCTTTAGCTTTTGCCAGATGGTTTTCTTAATAAGTGTAGCAAACATATAACAACATATGTTAATATGAAACACGTTCATCTTCCAAGTTTACCCTCTGCTCATAAAGCCATACATCCTTAGTTTGAATTGCAACAGAATTTGGGACACTTCAGATGATCAGCAATGAGAGCAGAAAAATTAGACTGTGCTTTAATTTCAAATTCTTCTACTTCATGACTTGATCACCTTTGCAGTCCCACAGATGAATGAAAAACCTCCATCACAGGAGCTATCTGTCATCATAAATATCCAAAGATTGATTCTGTTCATCTGGACGTAGCATTTTCAGTGGGAGAAACATTTCGTCACTCATCCAAGTGACTTCTTCAGTCTCAGCTGACTGCAGGTTTCCCCAATCTTATAAACAGTACATTTGCATAGTGACTGAAACCAGCCCACTGAAGGAACAATGGGCTGGGAGGGCAGTTCCTTCATGATGATTGTGAAATGTTTCTCCCACTGAATACAACAAGATTACACTGCACTTATTTCAATAAACAATATGTTACACATTTGTTAATTTAGTATGTGAATCTCAGAGTTTCTGAAATATTATTCATTATATATAATTTGACACATGGTAAAATTACTTAGTTACCTTTGGACAATGGTTTTTATATAGCTGTGATTCTTTTGAAAAACATTAAACTGACTAAGAATATTCCTCAAGTTAAATAGCTAATTCAATGCTGACTCTCTGGTTAATCAAACGTGATATTGAATGAACCATTTAGTTTTCTTGTGAAATGTAAATATTTGAATGTTTTGTGTTTTAATCACAAGAACGCGCAGTTAATTTCATGTTGTAGTTCATTTTTCCTTTCTATTTCTTCCGTAATGATGAAAAGAACTGAATTATACTCTATGTAGAAAAGAGTTCATTTCTTAAATAAAGAACATAAGCTGTGGAGTCCAAAATTACATGAAAGCCTTAAACCACACCTCGAGCACTGAGCTGTGGTTTAGGCAGACCAATGTGATGAAAAGCACTGACCCCAACAATCCAATGTCTTTGCTTTCTTAGTTCTTGTCCAGTCCCTTCCCTCTTATAAAGTTGTTTTTACAGTCTATTGTTAATTGTTGTATCTCATGGCAATTCATGTTGAAGGTTAAGTACGCCACAAATTTCCCATTTGAAAGTAAAATAAATAATGTATGCTTTATGGTATGAGCTGTTATTAGCTAATCACAGACATTTGAGCAGGACTCTTGCTATGATATTTGGTTTAAAAAGAAGAAAAAGGAGATAATGTGTAATTCAAAGTCTTGAAATGAGGACTTCACAAACCAGTGGCTGGCATGACAATCACAGTGGCTATTCATTTTTATAAATAAAGCCTATTGTGATGTAGCAACCCGAGTTTCAGATTCAATCAGCTAAAATTCGTAACTGGGTTAATTTGAGTTTTCGTTGACTGTTGTTGTTGTTGTTGTTTTAGTTTTTTAAATTAGAATACTTTCCTTTTAGTCTAAGTTGTTTTTGGTATCTGAAAACATTTAGCTTATTTTTATTTAGTTTATTATTTGTGAACATGTTAAATTTTCACATCTGATTTTAAAACCTAGCATAGTTAAACAAAGTAAGAATTGAGACTCTAAATAAACATCAACATTTCAAGGACCAAGACCTGCTTCCTGCCAATCTCTGCTTGCCTGACAGTCCATATCACCTGGATGTGCCCTGCCTGAACCTGCCATCCACTCTAGCAAAATTGCCACACAGACTTCTACAAATCAAGGCCTGCAGACTGCTGCATTACAGGAAAAGTGCCTGTCATTGCTGCTCATCTTTGGCCCTCAAAGAGGTGGTTCTTACTAAAGTAGCCTGTGACTCCAGAGGTAGACAAAAAAACTAAAAGTCTACTTGTTGATTTTGTTGGTACTGAGATGACATCCAAACCCATCACTGCCTTAAATTTCTTTGTTTAATGTCAGCGTAGTTTTAAAATTCCAGCCTGCATTGTAGATGGGTGATTATGCATGGAGACCTAAATAGAAAACTATCGTCGGGCATAAAAGTGGGATTTAGTTGGTGGGGGAAGCGTAATATCAGGTGGAGCAGTGCCGTGTGGAGAGAATTAGAGATATGTCACATTCATTTCTCTTATGTAATCCAGCAGCTTTTCTCGGTGTACAGGCTGTGGTTAGCTGAACTGTGCAGCTATTATTCTGAGATTCACTCCTGTTTGTGAATTAGCCCAGCTAAATTAAACAAGATTTCTAACACCTATACCGTTGAAGTTATTAAGAATTTAATTTTAAATCTATTATTGATATTACCTATTGATTCAATTCCTCATCAAGTCGCTTATTGATTCTCACAGGCTTAGCTTGAACAGTCACCACCATTGCTAGGCATCTTATCAAAGAAATAACAGCTACTAAGGCTAGTCCTTACATTACTTTCTCGTTTCTCTGTAAAAAGGACTTGAAACACATTGTTTCATAATTACCAGTTAATTATATAAACCTGAGGTTACAGTCCCACATACCAACACAATGATGACACACGTATGATCTTTCTCTTGAACACAAAACAGACAGCACAAAGAGACTTTGAAGCGATCGTTACTGTGGTTCTACTTTAGAAACATGAACAGGTAGAAATGGAAGATGCAGCCTGACTGCTCATTCAATTGTTACTTGTTGAAGCTCAGGGTCTGGCTGCTGGGCTGTGGTCAGCATTCGCTCAACTTTAAATTCACTCTGAGTTCTTGGCTAGCTTACCATTAGCATGCTGCCCGTGCAGATGCTTGAAAAGAGCAGTTTTGTTGGTATCATAATGCAGCTGTGTTTATTGCTTTTTTTTTGTCTTGGATGCAGCTTGCATTTTACCATTGCACTCTCGTCCTTTTGTGCAATAAAAATAAAAGTAATGTCATTATCCACACTGTAGACTGCACCACTATTTTTATCCTCCAGCACCTGAACTGAAATCAGCTGATTGTAGCGCATGTGCAATTGGATCCTGCAAGTAGAATGGATAGGCAAGGAGACTAATAATTTGAAGAAACTGAAGTATTAGAAACCGGATCTCGATTCCCATTCCTAATCATCGGTTTAGATTTTAATTTATGTCTATTACTGTCTAACACCAACCATCAGTCCAGGTTTGAGCATTACTGGAAACCTTACACAGCACTGCAACTAAAGTGCACTAAAATGTCTTATATCTTATTATATCCTCTATAACACAAAACTAGTATACAGTTTTTTTGTAGCAGCATGTATAGATCTGATATATATTAAAAACTGTAAATTGACTCAGGACATCACATGTAGGCCTTTTAAATGTCAATAAGTCCTTACCTTTCTACATAATCTTCTTTCCTACTCTTTTGGCCTCTTTCTTACATTTTTCTCAGAGTTAAATTACCTGACATTATTTCCTTCCAGAGGGGACTAAACCAGTTTTATACTTAGCTAACAATAAGTATATAATAATAACAGTCCAAACTCCACAGTTGCAGATGCCACTGGAATAATTTGTGTGTTTGCTGGTATTTGTTGAGCTATTATTAACATTGCATTTAAAATTACCTATAACTTTAAAAAGCGTAAGCGTTAGTCCTTTAATGCTCTCATCTCTTGTATAGCACTAGCTAGATACTGATGTACCATAACTTCAACTTATTGAGATCCAGGTCAAAACCGGCATTCCACATCATTCTGGGCTAGTTCAACTTCTGAGTATAGTAGATTAAATAATGCATAAATTAGCACTGATGGATACATGAATGAGATTATCTTTTAAGACTTATTGTTCACAAGTTTTGTTTAAATCATTTTGATGTCTGGAAGGCGCAGAACGGCTTGAAATAATATGTCTCAAATTCAATACTAACAAGGCTGTTTTGGAAATCCAAGAAGTAAAAAAGAGAAATACTAGCAGAAAGAGAAATAATCAAGTGAAGTTCAGATCCTGAAAATTCTACTTAAGCCCTGTGATGAAGTATTTTTACTTTGTCACTTCCAATCATGGATGTGCATTGTGGAAGTTCACCACTGCAAGATATGAATATATCTTCATACTTGCAAGAGCTTTTGTCCTCATGTTATGACAGACCTTTAATTTAGTCAAACTGAACTCCCCATGGCATACAATGCCAACACCATTTGGCTCTATTGTGAAAAAAATTCATTTTGACCTTTCTGTTTGGTAACCTCTGACGTTTGTTCTCTTTTCCACCTCTCCCTGTAGCTCAGTGACAGTTGTACAGATGCGGGCAGACAGCTCTTTTTGCATTGCAGTTTTCATTCCCTGAAGGTGCAGAAGAAAACTCAGCTCCCAACAATGCTCATGAGTACGATTTGGTGTTACTTTAAATGGTCTTGGTGACACAGTAAAGTGCGCTGTGCCGAGGTGTAGAGGAAGTCACATTGCTAAATGGAAACCATTGTAAGCTCTGGGACTGTATGTTATTCATAGACAAGGAAACCAAAATGACTTTCACAGCATAAAAACTTTGTGAGAAGAACACACATTTCTGGGCAGTTTTGCCTCTGTCAGGATTTTTACAGATAAGTTAAAAAAGGCATGATGTCGTTTACTAGCTTAATGAGCCTCTTATGGTGAAACACAACTCAGCTTAAATAACTGATCACCCCCTGAGTTATAGTTTCCTATAATGACACAAACATTAAAGTCACATTTTCTAAACTGCTATGGCTAGGCAACTGCAACAAATACTGTAAGTAAGGTAATTAGAATGAATCCCAACAAAAATGCCTAATGAAGGGATAATATAATGTTCCTTAAAAATATCCCATAAAACAGTATTTTTTTCTGGGTTTCAGATTTAAACCTCATGTGACACACTCTCATTAAGTTCTTAGAAAATGCTGCCAGTCCCTTTTGAAGAGACTGGAGTTAATGAAAGTATTTGGGATAGGAAACTGGCAACATTTACTCATGGTCACTAATCATTAAGCCTATCAAAACCCCTGCAGATATAATATTGCCATTGTGTCATTGTCATTGCCACAGGCAGCAAAATCACAACAAAAAGTATATATATTTGGATGTCAAAAAAGGACTTTTAATTCCATTATAGTCTAGAAGAGATAAGCAAGAGGTCAACACAGGGCACTTTTTTGCCCTGCATGTATCTCAGTGGTGTGCAAATGTCACACTACATGCTTAGGGGATTGTTTACAAGGCTCATAGTTCAAAATGAAACTGAAAGCTGTTACTGTTCCCTTCACCTCTTTTTACCTCTGTCCCCCTGCTGAGAGCAGCAGTCGTTTCAGAGAATGGTTCAATGGCAAGTAAAAGCTCACAACTTCATGCTGCTGCCGTGTTTTAACACTAAGCCAGCCTCTGTGGAACCTGACAGGCTGAGACAGAAAATTCAAAGCTTCACCTGAGCAGTTCTGAAAACAGACAATTATGCAGTTGATCCCAACTTTTTTTAGATCTGTGTAGAGATGTGCATTGGAAGAGAATCAAACTCGAAAAATATAATTTTGGCTGGGATGAATATTTATCAAGCCTACACAATAACTGTTTGCTTTCCTGACAAAGAACACAAGATAGACAAAGACAAAAGAAATGTTTGAACTGTCTTTAATGACAAAGAAAGAGTTGATACGTGAGTAATGTGAAAATGAATTTTTCTCCTAGCAGTGGAAGAAGATATTTGCCATAGTTTTTTTATTTTAATTTTACCTTATTAAACTAGAATTACAGAGATCAGAGTATTTTCCTGTTTAAATGAAAAGTCTGCAAAGCTCCTTCGATGTTGCTGACAATTTTGGAGTAATGAAGAGATTGCTTTTCACAGCAAAGCACAGCAAATCAAGTAATCAGGGGTCAGTTTCTATACTCAATCAGCAGTCACTTCTGAGTGCCTGAAATGGACAGCAGCTTCCACCAGCTGAATTCAAATGATTTGCAGCCAAATTAATCCTTATTTCTTAGGACAATAAAAAGCTAAAGAAATGGTCACAAGCATATAAGTGAAAATTTAGACTATTCAACATAAAGTGGTTCATGAAATCATATTTAAGCAAACTGCAACCCTAACCCTGAAACTGCAAAAATGTTCATTTTCTGAGCATTTGACAGTCAGTAGAACAATTACATAAATACACATTTATGTAAACCCTAACTTGAAATCTACTTTAAATCTGTCATTTGGTCCTCAATAAACTGCCTGCAGTGGTTTGGCAGAGCATTTTCCTTTATAATAGCATCTCTCTACTAATAAATTGGGAAAATGGAGATTGTCCAATCATACACCATTTGTTTGACTGCTTGTCTTGTCACGGTTGGACGGCCCTTTCCGGACGACCCTGCTTGTGTTTATGTTTTCTGTATATGTGTTTGCTTCTCCCTCCCTGGCCCTCGGGGTTGTTTACGGAAGTGCGCGCCGTGGGAGAGGCGTGTCCTGGCGACTGTCGTCATTGGGAGTCCCTCTTCGCTGTTGCCGGCCCACCTGCAGCTGATTACCTGACCAGTGGTTGGTAATCATTCCTCCAGGCTAGAAAGGGGTATTTAACCTGGACTCACGGCGACAGTCGACGTGGGATTATTACTCCGAACTGGAGGGGCGAGCGGAGAAGCGAGTTGGGGAGCACACACACTAAGGGAGTTACTACACGGAACGCACTGGGAGCAAGGGACGAGCACGATTGGAAAATTGCACTTTTGAATGGATTGTTGGACTTGTCTGTTTCACTGTAAATAAACGCACTGTGTTTCTGTGAGCAAGAACCGCGCCTGGGTCCCTCTTTTCCCTGACATGTCTATTGGTTCGTCCCTGTGAGCACTCACTATTTATGACTTCAGCTTTACTTTACCTGGGTTAAAAGCAGACTACATATAAAAGATAGAAATAACTACTGTGACGTCACCCACCAGCATTGAACTCAACTTTTTGCTATTGCTATCTTAATGTTGCTATCTTCTTTGTCATGTCTGAGAAAATTAGGGACACTGCATATAGCGGCAATTTGTTATATCCGGCATTAAACTATACACTTCCTCAGCCTCCCTTTTCACTCTGTGATTATAATTTAATTTTATGTTTATCCTTTATTTAACCTTTAACAACCAGTCTAGGGTTGCAGGTGCAAAATGAAGGTAATAGGAGACTAGAGGGTGGTGTAAAGAATGTAACTAGCCAGCATCAGATGGTAGCCCTCAGGATAACTTTTGAAATAAAGACAAGTAAACAACTATCTTCCACAGTATGTTTTTTTGCCCCGTCTTCCTCCCCTCAGGAAGTACAGAGGATTGATCATGTGGAAGTTCAGTTCAGCTCAGTTGTATTTACTGTATATAAAATCAATTCACAACAATTGCCTCAAGGCTCTTAATATTGTAAGATGAAGACCCTTCAGTAATAAAAAGAAAACAGAGAAATCTGGGGAACTATGAAGAGCTGAAGGGTGGAAATATGGTTGGTCCTGATGGCATTCCTGTGGAGATATGGAGAAGTCTATTAGATAGGGCAGTGGATTTAAAGATGCCTGAGGAATGGAAAAGAAAGGCGCTGGCACCAGCTGTCAAGAACAGTTGTGCAAAACTGTAAGAACTACAAGGTGATAAAATGGAAGAGCCATGATATGAAAAAGAGTTACTGACGCTAGGTTAAGAAGAGACGTTATAATCAGCAAGCAGGAATATAGCTTTGTGCCAAGAAAAAACAATATGGAGGATATTGAGAGTGTGGATGAAGAAATATAAAGGTCAGAAAGAGTTGCTCTCTTTGTGTGGATCAAGAGAAAGCATACGACAGGGTGCTAAGAGAGGAATGGTGGTGCTGCATGTTGAAGTCAGGAGTGGCAGCGGTATTTGAGGGTGATGCAGGACATGTATTGGGGCAGCAAGACTAATGGATGGTTTTAAGGTGGGGGTTGGATTACGACAGGTTGACACATGACTTTAAGCAGATGTTTCTGTGAACTTTGATGTTTGTAGATGGCACTGTGATGTGTAATGAGAGCAGGGAGCAGTTCAAAGAAAGCTTGGAGAAGTGGAGGTATGCTCTGGAGAGAAGAAAAATAAAAAGTCATTAGAAGGTAGACACAATACATGAGTGTGAAATGTGAGATGCAGACGCAACAGCGAGGATGCAGGGAGTAGAGGAGGTGAAGGTGTACAAGTTGGGCTCAACCATCCAAAGAAGTGGACGGTGAACAAGAGAAGTGAGCAAGAGAATACAGACAGGGTGGAATGGGCGGAGACGAGGACCAGAGTTAGTGGCGACAGAAGAGAAGCAGCAAGAATGAAAAGGAATGTTCATACAATGGCAGTTTAACAGCCCTGGCCATATTTTGGATCACGGTGTCTGGATTTTGTTCTGTGTGTGTCCTGAGAGCTGGCAGCTGCTGTTGGTTCCATCACCGAGTGGCTGTTTTAAAATCTTTAGCCCTGCTGCGATGAATGGTTTAGAGTCGTTGGGACTGACAAAAAGACAGGAGTACGGCGTACATTTTACGACATCTTCACGTCTCAAAAAAAACATAGTCAGACATGAGATCAAACAACCTCAGACGTCAGACCACAGACAAAAAAGCATCACATTTCATTGAAAAATCCATCAGACTTCTCATTAAATGGCCTCAGACTAAAAGGTCTCAGAAAAAAACAGCATTAGACGATGTGGTCTCAGAAAAAAGGATATCAGACTAAGTCTCAGAAGAAACGGCATCGGGTCAAATGCAGCCTTAGTAGCATGCAGGTCCTGCATTTGGACATAGCCATGTTCTGCCACTGTTTCACATTAATGACGTATTTGGAAAACAATTCAGCTGGCAGGAAGCTTCTCTCAGAGACTGTGTTGTCTGATGCCAATTTTCCTGAGACTGTGATGCATTTTTGTCTGTGGTTTGACATCTGAGCAAATTTGACCTGATGTCTGGCGGTTCCCTGAAACCCGAGGATGTCCTAAAATGCACACCATACAGGAGGCTGTACTGGAAGTGGCAGAGTTGAAGATGTTAAGATTGTCACTGGGTCTGTTTGAAGACAGATATAGAGCGGCAAGGCTGAGATGGTTTGCACATTTGCAGAGCAGGGAAGTGAATATATCGAATGAGAGATGACTGGAGCGACATGTAAAGGGTTGGTGACAGAGGAGTATACAAGTGATAGGGTGAGATGTAAGATGAATGAGGAGAAGAAGAAAAAGAACAGAAACTTCACAAATCTGTCAAAGCACCATTTGTGTTAAGCAAACTATAAATTGGGCATTTAATCCGGACTGACTAATAGCTCGTAACATTTTTCAACAAATCAGATGTAGTGAAATAAAGTCTATTCTAAATTTCTGACCAATCAGTAACCCTTTTTGGCACAGAGCGTTTAGTTTTATAAATGTATAATAGCGGATTATTCTCAGTGAGAGAGTAAGCAACAAAAAAAGGCGCAGGAGAATGCTTGCCATTTACTCGAGGTTAGCTAACAGAACAACATTCTGGTTAGTCAGCAGACTAGAAAAAGCAAAACACCAGCAGCTTGTGAAAGAAATGTAGGACAGCATTAACATACTACAGAGAATGAGTTACTACATAGTATAAGGAATAAAAGAGGGGAATTAAGAGGTGCGAACTCTGTCGTTTACATTATGACATGCAAAAAAATTAATAATTTAAATAAATAAATAAAAGATGTCTCCTTTAAATCAGTGGAGTATCACTTTAACTGAAATAACTTATTTCTAGATTTTGTTATGCCAATAATATCAATGTTAAATAATAATAATTAAAGTTTTACTTTGTACAGGGCACAATACAGTGCAGTTAAACACACCATTTATTCAAACTTGATTCGTAGTTTCAGTTAGCTCCTATTCCCCAAGATTGTTTTTTGTTTGTTATTTTTGCTGATTTTGTCAAAACAAAGACAGCCTATTCAAAATTAACTGTATTGTGGTCAATTATATAACTTCATTTACATGTAAATTAAAACATATTGGTCCCAGATGAGGGCGGAGCACAATGAATTTAAAAGTGAAAATGTTTACTGAAGACGGAGACAATCAGATTAGAGTTTTGCTACCATACCACAAAACCATCACAGGTTTTCCCCAGTGGAAAGACAAAAAAGAATTACCCGCCAACACAGAATTGCAATCCAATTATAGTTCTAAGAAACAAATGAAAATTTGTGACAAAGTTTTAGCCTGTGTTTTGTTGAAGTCTTTTAGTTTTGCCAGCTGCAACCTTACTGTTTTGGTTTACTCTCATTGCTCACAGCAGTGTCACTTTAGGCCTCAGCAGGCAGCTGTTTTCAGCAAAAAGCCTATGATACGCCCACTGTTCACTACCTGCCCAACAACAAATGGCATGACAGACAAAGTCAACAATTAGCTGGTGAGCATACTGCGGCATTTAACAGCTTTAGAAAAACATATTATTCCCTTGAATGAGTAAGAACTAAAAGAGAGCTGAGGGAATGAGAGACAGTTTGACTTACACTGAGCAAGTGGACAAAAACACAGCTTCAAATCACTGATTATGTGTTTCCTGGATGTGTAAATAAGCAGCTTTTTGTTAACATGTTTACCCTATCAATTCAAGGTGACAAGATGCCATGAGGTGCTCACAGCTTGTTTGTGTCAAACTCCTAATAATTTCATTCCTCTCCTGAAAACATTTGCAAATATTTGTCACCTTGAAGGCTGACACGGAGGTGAGAGGATGCTACCTCGTCTTCTGTAGGAAATCAAATTAGTTGAGTTCTAAGGCGCTTTGTACTGTAAAGGCTTCAGTGTCCTGAACTTCTCACTGAATGCTGAATATGTGGCGATACATGGTGGGAAAACTGAAACATTTTCATGAATAAATCCAATAAGTCCTTTTTGCCAAAATGTTTTTTTTTGTACTTCAGTGAGTTGTTATATCTTGCCCGAGAGTCACTGAGAGAAACCCCTTTTAAATTCATTGCATTCTGTGAATTACTTGGCTCTGATTCAGCTTTGTAAATGGTGCTTGCTCATAGGGAATCGTTGGGTTCAAATTGATAGATCTTACAATAAAAGTGGCCAGAGATGACTGTTGCTTTGAGCTGGTTCTTTATAAATAATCTTGAATAGAACTGAATTTGGGTCAAGCTTAACTGAACATTTTTTCTGAAGTATTTCCTCTTTACCACTTCTTTTGAAATTGATTAAACTCACCTGCCAGAAAATAATTTTTCAATCACTCCCTTTTTACTATGAACATTTGTTATTAATGTCAGCAACTCAAATACTTCTTTCTTTTGGTACTAAATCCTGCACATGCTCAAACGAAAACTGGGTGTCTGTGGACGCAGAGTTTACATGAAGGGATCAGTTTAAGAGAGAAAAATCTCAGAGCCCCAATTTCGCCTTTATTTCCTATGCACAAAAGACTTCTTCGCTGGTTAATAAATTATAAGGTTCGGCTTTTAAGTAGACAAACACTGTGTGTGGCTTGCTGCTCTGCATGGCCTCTTATTTAAACCAGTCGTCTTATATGTGTATATTAAAAAAGTCTACATGTTTCCCGGGTTTTAAACATTTACTTGTATTTATTACTCTCCAAAAAACTTAGTCGGTGATAAAAAATAAAATAAAAACAGTCATTAATAATGCAGTATCAAATGGTAACACAACTAATACTGTATTTTGTCCTGTGTCTCTCTCTGCTTTCTTCTCTTTCCCTTCACACCCATTCAGTCGCAGCAGACGGTGGAGTTGGTTCTGCCAGAGGTTTCGTTCTGTTGAAAGGGAATTTTTCCTTGCCACTGTCGCCAAGTTGCTCACAGGGGGTAGTGTGATCGCTGGGGTTTCTTCTAATATCATTCTAATATTCTAGGGTCCTTATCTTAGAATATAAAGCACATTGAGGCAATTGTTGTTGTGAATTGGTACAATATTATTAAAACTGAACAGTGCTCGCCGGTCCTTCGCCAGTCAGCCTGCCTTTTCATTTCTGTTTTCATCTCATTGTTCGCTCCCTGTCCCTTTTTCCCTCTGTGTGTGTGTGTGTGTGTGTGTGTGTGTGTGTCAGTCAGTGTTCCGGTTTATGTGCAACTTGGAGCATTTTCCCGCCCTGAAAGCAGCCACACCTGACAACAATCAAACTCACCTGCTGTTGATGAACCTTGTTAGGAACTCACTATTTAACAGAGAAGCTGAGCTTCAGTCAATGTCAGATTGTTGAGTGACACAGTCAGTAAAACTCTGGCTCACTAAGGTAAACCTGTCTTTGGTTTTCGTCTGTGAGAAGTTAACTAATCATCACGTCTTTTTTAGCCAGGAAACCTGTGAGGAGAGTGTAGAGAGAGCTGAGCACTATTTGTAAATACAGCATCAGGAATTGTTTATCACACCACGGATCAAGACAAGAATTCACTGCGCGGAGTGTCACGAAGGCAAATGCTTTATTGGGAACTGTTTTTGCACGTCATTGTTCACTGTCAATAAATTCAGTGTGGACTGTAGTGGGGTTGGGTGGACTGTGGTGGGGTTGGGTGGGCTGGGCCGGGCCGGGCGGCGCTGCTGAACTGGGTTGCCCTGGTTGGTTGCAGAGTATGAGGATGCCTATTGGGGTCAGTGGCGTAGCTGGCCCCAGGGAGGGGCCACTCCCCCTGCCAGTGGCAGACGCACTCAGGTACAATGGTGGTTCTTTGTGTCCGGGGATGGGCGTCCAGGTACGCACCAGCTCACTCCTGGTGGCTGCTTGTCGGGGCCTCTCGGCCTGGGGCTTGGTCACTCTGGCACAGCTGCTGAGTGACCCCTCATGTGGGGCTCTTCTCAGCTCTTTCTGGGATAGTGGCGCAGCTGCCCCTCTGGTCTTCCTTGGTCTCTTGTGCTATGAGGGCCTCTCGATGTCTGGAGTTTTGATCTCCTCCATACCTGCTTCATGCCCTGGAGGACGGGGCTGTGGCTCCCCACACCCTCTAGCAGATCATTACATGAAGGAACCTTTTAAATACAAGCGCGTCCATGCTCACAGGTGTACACACGGGTGCTCACACACACAAACTACACCCTTTTTGGCTCCTACCTCAAAGCACACTGTGTGCTGTCGATCCTACGTGCTGCACAATAATATTCAATATTTACTATTTACTTTTATATTCACAGAGGTCATCGATGATGTTGTTTATTATATTGCTCTCTTTTTCTTCTGCTTGTTTTCTCTTTTTTCATTCTCAACAGGTGATCCAGGTGATCGATATATGTATTTTTTGTCTTTTGGTTTTTGCCCTTTATCACCGTTCCTCTTCCCCGCCGTTTTTCTTTCCCTCTTTCTTTCTCCCTTTTCTTTACCCCAGTAATGTCTTACCCGTGTGTAGCAAGTGAAAATAAAATAAAATAAACAATAAAAGCAAAGGTGAATTAAATAGACCAATATGGCAAGGCCGGGATTGTCCATTTGGTAAAGTAAATCCGTTGGGCATCTTTCTTTGCCTTTAGACAACAATTCTGATGGAAAAAGAACCAAACGGGACAGATGGAAAAATAATAATAATTAATTCAGTGTTGCCTATCAGGAAGTCCTGCATTTGGGTCCCGGTTTGGTTGATTCCTGTCATGGCTAAAGTATTTCTGGACCTTAATTGCAGATTTTGACAGTGTGTCCCAAAGTTAAGTGCTTTATGTGCTACAACACAAGAAAGGCAAAATGGGGAGGCAGAATCAGAGACAAGATCTGCTCACCAATCTGTCTGGAGAGAAAAAATAGAGAAAACAGCCCAGACAGTCCAGACTCTGATAATTTCCTTGATTCCATACTTAACATGTTACATTAGTTTTAGAATATAATTTGTAGTAATTCCATTCTAAAAATCATAAAAGGAACAAACAACCTGACCTTATCCTTTTAAGCCCCAATGCCCCCACGCAAAAGGCAGGAGATCGGTTGGGCATTGGGGCTTAAGAGGTTATAGAAAAGACTGGGTGGTTAGAGTGAGCAAATAAGCACAGGGCTCTACAAAGGAGAGGTTTAAGGATTGCACATCAACATGATGTAACCTGTATCAAAAACCTGCAGCTGTAATTTTGTTTATCGATCCACACGTTTGTGTTGTCACTTTGTGGACCATCATGAGTCAGTCCACTTGTCCTAGGCTTTCTCTGTTTTACAGGATAATTTTCAAAACAAGGTAGCAATATCACTGTTTTTAGGTCTCAGTAACAGAGGTCCAGAGACTGGTTGGTGTCCCCCTGGCAGCCACAGCTCACTATAAAAACAGTGCATTCCCTATGCACATTTCCTAGTAGTAGTGAAACCGTAAAAAGCACGACACAAACTAGAACCATGGACAATTGCATTAAAAGAAAAATTGGAGTCTTTTGAATCATGTTGGTTGTTTTGGGTTATTTTAAACTTTTAAAAAATAGCTCTCTGATCAAAAACAAAAACAGTAACAAGTGGCTTTTTATAAAGTATTGGCAGTAATTGTCTACAAAGTGATGTATGGAAAACCAAATTTGTTTCGTCTTGATTCATGATAATTTTGATTGGTCCCAAAATGCTCCTGCATCATTATTTGTGTGTGGGCGATGGTCTTACGTCTACCTGTCTCTGCGAGAACGAACCCTCCAAAGAAACCATTTTTCTCATTTACTTTCAATGCCAATGAATTTGCTGCTGTTCTAAACTCAGCCATCTGTAAATGGAAACATTAAGTGACCCCACCCCCCAACAACAGTGTCTTATAATGGAGAAAAGTGATCTGAAGACAGAAGATGAACTAGAAAGGAAAGACCACAGTTAATGAGCGGACAGAGAAAGGGAGTTAACAATGCCTGAAGACTTAGAAGACAATTACACTTGATCAATAGCATGGTATAAACCCAAACAGTCCTGCCACTTTAGATTGGACATAGCCATCAAATCTGCGCTTGCAATGAAAGGAGCTGCAGACTTGTTTGCACCTGATGATTGAATGACCCCTGTCTGTGTCTCCCTGTATATCTGAAGGAAACCACTGAGCCAGTTAGTGAGCCAGTGGAAGAGGAGATATGTAGATGTGTGAAAGGTGGAAATAGGTAATACATTCCTGATAATAAAGAATATGACTCATGATACTTCCATTCATTTATGAGCTTGACGTTTGTTGGGTTTTGATTTGATGCGACTCATCTTGCAGATGGAGCTCCAGACAGCAGGGTGGGAATGAAAAGTCAATGTGACACACTATTAAGCCCAGAAAAAGGATTCAGAGGGAGATTAGCTGTGATTGTGTTGAAATAATATGAAATTATTATGAAATAATAATTTGTGTAACTGTTCTCCAGACTATAGACCCTTATGTAATATCAGATATAGCAATTGTACTTTCAGTCATTTTTTTTCTGAGACTTAAATGGAAGAGTAACTCTTATTTCTAAATCTATGTAAGTCCATCAGTGAATATTAGAAAGAGAAAAAAAAACAAGCAGAAGAACATAAAATCATGAAGAGACTGATGTGAGGGAATAAAAAAAATGTTTGAACATTGGCTTGCTTATTTCTATTCTTCTAGAAATAAAACTTAACAAAAAAGCCACTGATGCATACTAATATGCCCAAAACCACCCAAAATGCTTGCAGTGAATTACAGTTATAATAACAAACAATAGTGGGTGTAATTATAGCCATAATTAGCTTGGCAACACATTTTGCAGCACATATGAATATTTACTTTATCACTTTAGTATTTCATGTCCTGTCAGTAATTAGATTTTCTGTCTTACATGATAGTCAGTTACTTGCTTGCATAACTCAGTGACATTTGATCTAATTAAAATATTTATACTATGCAATCCAAAGAGAAAGTATTTGTGCATATTTTTTTACTGTTGTTTGTTATGTATTTCATCTAAGTTTGAATAAAAATAAATGTTCATCCTTCATTGTGCAGACTGATGTGTTTGTGTGTTCATCACAAAAATAATTTATCTGATAAAAGTCTAATGATGTTCTGTGTATACCAAAAATCTGAGTTTAATGTCTAAACTTTTGAATCTGAATTTTCACATCACACCTTTTTGTCAGCTCTTTTCCAATAAACAAGTGCAATGTCTAAACCTATCAGCATTGCACAAACACTGAAAATGAGATGGTTACACATTTTATACCCAGTAGTTAAAAATTTCAGTGGAAAAAGCATTCATTTCATTGCAAGAATTTTCAACCAGGTAATTATTGTTTTTAAAGAAAAAAAATGATGCAAATGATACAGTTTAAGGCAAATTATTGTTCAATAAATCTGCCTGAAAGGGTTCTTGAGCCATTTATGAGACTCCCTTCCTTGCTCCTGTAAAATACATTTTACTTACTTACTTACATCATCACAAAAAAGATGTAATATCTGAAGTTGAATCACAGTATTTAATTTTTACTTTTATAGTGTGGGCCCAAAGAGATATCAGTGCAACTTGGAGGCCATCATCTTTTTTTGCGGTTAAAAGCTGGATTTTCCTGTTTGAGTCATTTATCGATTTTGTCACTAGTTAGCTAAGATAAACTAATGTAAGTCTATTAGCCGCAACCAACCAGCCAACCAACCACATGATGTCACGTTTCGTACTGAAAGAAGATGGCGCTAAACAGGTTTTTAAAACTTTAACTATAAGCACTTATTTCTTAAATCCAGCTTCACAGACAGTGTTACATCTATGCCAGTTTTTGAGAGCAGGACTCAGTGGCTAGCCTTTATATGTGTAGAATTTCATGCCCCCTTTAAAAAAGAATGAATGCCATGGCCAGCTCTGCTAAACCAAAAGATGTGTTTTGGCAATATAGAGTATGTGTTAACAACACACACTGTGAAAATACAAACAGACAGGTTCCAGCTGGCTGGTGGATCTGGCCCCCTAGACCACTATACCACCCACTTGTATTGTCATGAATGGAAAAATATAGTTTACAACATAATGCAACCCATTGGTTGTTGGGAGTTTGTCAGAAAACACCTGCACAGTTACAAAAAAACCCAAAATTTGACAGATAAAACCAAAATTACCTTGTACCAGACTGATGGAAAGAAGAAATGCCATACCACTCTGAACACATCTTGTCTTGTTAGATCTCTGAAGCTAAGCACGGTTGGGCCTGGTTAGTACTTTGATGGGAAACCACCTGGGAATACCAGGTGCTGTATGCTTTGTGGTGGCTGTAGCTCAGGATGTAGAGCAGGTCATCTACTAATCGGAAGGCTGGTGTTGGAGTCAGTCCAGTCTGCATGCCTAAGTATCTTTAGGCAAGATACTGAACCCCAAGTTGATCTCAGATGCATGTGTCTGAATATTAATGTGTGTGAACGTTAGATAGAAAGCACTTTAGTGTAGTACAAAGTGCTTGTATAAATGGGTTAGTGAGGCATGTATGAAAATGCTTTGAGTGCTCATATAGAGTAGAAAAGCACTATATAAGAATCAGACCATTTACCAAATGTATGGAGAAGACAAGGAACAGGTCATGATTCACATGATCAAGGATGTGGTATTTGCAATCATGGCTGCCAGTGCAACCAGTCTGCTAATGGTAATTGATGATTAGACAGCTGATGGAATTATCTGCTCAGGTTTAGCCAAACGCTGCAAAAGTGATCGCATGGTGCTTCACAGTGTAAATACATAGAGACCCAAAACATTCTGCAACCCAAGAGTTTCACAAGGGAAATAAATGGGATTTTCAACAATAGCCATGTCACCACCTGATCTCAACCCAATAGATCATGCTTTTCAGTTATTAACTTTAAAACTAATCCAGAGGGCCCTAAAACAAGCAACAACTGAAAGTGGCTGCAGTAAAGGCCTGGCAAGGGGGAAGCATTTGACAGAGAGCATTTGGTAAGGTCAATGAGTTCTAAACTTCAGGCAGTCATTGGCTGCAAATGATTTTCATTCAGAAATGTGACAGTTCTTGTTAAATAATTAATTAACTGGAGTCTTTGAAAATTGGGAACTATCTATATATGTCAATGCTTGTAATTCCTAAACAATTCATACAAAGTCTTTGTAAAATTCCTTGAAATGAAATTGAAAGTTTCCAATTCAATAATATATTTGATTATTGTTTGCCTTTTATAAGTTAAGCTCTATAATACAGTTTTGTCAACTGCCCTAGAGCTTCCTATAGTGGCTGCTCTGTATTATTGTTTTGATTACTTTGGAAAAAGAGAAAAAATAGAGGAAGCGGAAAATCCAAGATGGCTGAATGTAATTCCGAAGTATTATTGTTTCATGCTGATATGGACCTTAAAATGTTGTTGCTATGGACGAGAGTATGAGTGATGACAAAATAATAATTGTCTCTTTGTTTTGCTTAAATATTGGTATGATAATTTGCATGTTTAAGTGAGTATGAACGTTTTATCTTGTTAGCTTGCAGTAAGCGTGCCACAAGCTAATTTGCAACGTTAGTTAGCTAATACAATATTTTGTATATTTGAAGTTTTACAATGGTCAAAGACAAGGCAATGGTCAGAGGCCATTCTTCAATAAATCAGCACAAAAAGGAAAATAAGTCTGGTTATTGAAGCATCCTTATCTCACTATACCTGGTGAAAACTCGGAAACTCAGGGCGAGGACAGCATAATTATTTAATTTGGTGTACTAAAACTACAATAATGTGTGTTTATGTCCAAAAAATGATTGACCTAACTGTACGTCATGTTCCCTCCAGTTTTCTCCACGCCTGTTCCCACTCGGTTAAGAAGTCTTCTGCTATATTTATTCATGTTTCTCTATGATTTCCTAGATTTGTATTTCCACATGCAAGTTTTCAAGTTAGCCTTTTTCGGATCTTTTATAGACCTTGCTTTTCCCTGCCATTTGCTTGCCTTCACAATATTGTTGAATATACTGGCAAGTCAGTATCCAACAACTAATAACAATATTTTTTGAGTATCCTTCATGACTACTTCTTGAATGCACTAATATTAATGCAGTTTCTCACCAATAATTTCACTCAAGTTTGAATTACTCCAGTTAAAGCTTCGATTATTGCCAGTGAATAGCTTTCTGAGGAGATTTCTAAGTACAGAGTATTCAGAAGAAATTGAAATTAAGTATCTTTTGTGCCAATCTGTCTTCTTTAAACTCTGAATAAAACAGAACTTTGAATGATGATTACTTAAACTAAAGCAGGGTTTTCATTGGCAACAGACCTGTGCTTTATTGAAACTGTTCAGTGAAGATAAGGTGAAGCTGTCAACTGGTGGGAGGCACACACAGTGTAAGAGACTGTGTTATATAAAATTTTGGCTTTATGCTAAATGATTGCATCTTCTGTTAGTAAAAATCCTAGACAAACTGGTACACAAACAATTTTGTATTCAGTCCATTCAAAAAGCCAATCTTAATCTTTTGAACTGGCACCCAACTTTGCTTCACTCAGCGGGTTTGCCTCATTTGATTAAGGCAAGCTGGTGTTTTTGTGTCAGTTAGGGTCCATTACTGAGACAGTGCTCCCTGTGACGACCTAAAACTCTTTCAAGCAACAGATTTTCAACAGCTATTTGCAAAAACAATTTGTGTAGGATACAGTGACTACAGCATGTCCAACTAAGGTTCTCCGTCACAAAAGCTCTGTGGCAAATAATGCATTTGATGTTAATTAATAAGCTACGGCATTTTTAAGGGAAAGATGACAGACTGTTACTTCACAGACTGTTACAAAAACTGACATTTTGCCTAGAGAATGGCATAAATTTTTTGTGGCATTGATTCAAGATGCTGTTGGAAAAATTCCTCATATCCTTATTGATATGATAGCATCATTCAGTTGCTACAGATTTGTAGTCACGATGGGTTGAGATCTAGTGACTACAAAGGCCATTTTAATTCAGTTTAATTGTATTTATACAGTGACAAATCACAACAACAGTTGCCTCAAGGTGCTTTATATTGTAAGGTAGACCCTACAATGATACATACAGAGAAAAACCCAACAATCATATGACCCCCTATGAGCAAGCGCTTTGACATCAGTGGGAAGGAAAAACTCCCTTTTAACAGGAAGAAACCTCCAGCAGAACCAGGCTTTGTGATGTGCTGTGTTGCCCTGATGGAAGAGGCCATCAGAAGAAGGGTACACTTTAGTGATAAAAAGGGATCGACATGGTCAGCCACATTGGTCAAGGTCAAGGTAGGCTGACCTTGACCAATGTGGCCTAAAATGATGACCCTCAGTTGGTACTAAGGGGATCAAAGTATGCCAAGAAAATATCTTCCACACCATTAGACCACCATCAGCACCTAGCGTAGTAACAATTCATAATATGAAATGCCTTAATAAGAAAATGGCGTCCTGTCTTCAATATAATATGTTTCACTAGCTGGGCCCACGTCTTCATTTTAAGTTTGACAGTGTTTTAGTAGGTAAAGGTGAATGCTTGGACATGAACTGAGCTGCGGTTTGGGGAAGGCCTTGGCGACGGCTCCCGGGCCTGGCAGATCCGCATGTACTAAATAGGAGTGAAGAAGTTAAAGAATTGAGAACAAGGAGGGAGGGAGGGTGGGGCACGTAACGGAGAATGAACAGCTTGCAGAACTGGGGGAACCTATATAGATGACAACCAGAAGGAACGTGTTTGGAGGCGTGGCCCTGCTCCTGAAATTCCTATACATAATCTCCAATATAATGTGAGGCAATTGTAATGTAAAGACAATTATCACTCTACTATCATACAGTTTCTTGAGAGAAATATTGCAGGGAGGCCTAGAGAACCATTAAGAAGACTCTAAGATAGCATAGATCAATTGATTAATTTGAAATTTTTCCTCCAGAGGCACACTATTTGTCTGCATGCATATGCTCAAGTGTCATTACTGCCGTTATTAACATACTCCAGTAGAGTGACTGCCACACTTGCAATGCCCATAGAAAAGTAAGTCTCTCAGCAGATGTGTGACATTTGACTCTTGACCAACAGAGATGTGCAATCCCCCTAAAAAAAAATGAAGATGATTTTTTTTTATTTCTGTTCAGTGTCCATTAGCAGTTTGAGTACAGCCATGTATGACAGACTGTTCAGCATTTCTCTGAAGAAATATAATGGCCAAATTGTGATAATTAGCTTATGTGAAGCAAGCTTATTCATTAGTTTTGTTAGATGCAGTTGTGCTTACAGTGGTGACACCCTTGTGCAAAGGCTGTGTGTATTCCTTGAGGATTTAATATTGGTATTTTTAAAGCTTCATTTTAAATATTTTAATGACTCCTTTGCACTATAGTCTACCTAACTCTAGGGAGTACTGTTGTTAATGGGACATCATTACCACTGTGCTTTAAAAAAAAATGTGATGCAGGTCATCGACTCATCAGTGTTCCACTGCTCGATGAAACAAGAGCCTAATTAGTGCCTGAAATCCAATTCACCATAGATTGATTCATGACCTGCTGAACTAGGGACCAATTTAAGACAGGTTTGTGTGTTTTTGTTTACCTTAGCAGAAGATCTTGAAAGTAGATGTGTTCAATAGTAGAGAGACTGAGTTACATTTAATTTTTGGCACTTTCACATGAGCACGACCTTCTCTAAATAAAAGACTTGATAGTGCAGTTAGCCTCAATAACTGGCTCTGTATAAAGCTTTGATAAGGTTTCTCTTTGGCTGTAAACCAGGGTAAACAAAATAATTTGGGTTAACCAACCCTTAAATAGGTTTGTAGATGTACAAGAGGAGTAGTTTTGCAAGATGAGTGCACAGGTATTAAACTCAAGGCAATTTAAGATAAGGCCACTGACTTCTTTGTTCAGGTCGATAAGCAGAAGCTTGACAGGAAGAAGTAGTCTGCAAAGCCCAGGAGGGTTTCATGGTGTCAGGGTTGTGTGTTTGGGTTGCTGTACCTCGGGGCATGGAAGAGCTAACAACTGTGCTGTATAGTACATCTGTGGTGGCTGCCAGCTTCTCCGAGGTGACACGGAAAACAACGATCAATAGTCCAGCTTTCGTGTGTCACTGGCACAATTCATGCATTTAGCTGTGTGAATGCACACATTTAACCACCATATATCATGCATGACCTGGTATCACATCCATTTCTCTCTCACTTTTCTTGTTCACATCTCCCTTTCCGCTTGCTACAAGTTCCCTTCCCTCACATGACCATCCTGCTCTGAGCCCTTATTACTAGATTATTGATTGCCCCCCATTGCTTTTCTTCACTGTCCACTGCTACTAGCTGTGTTGCAGCAGTGTCTATATATAATAGCCCCACCCTTTGGTTTTCATTTGGAAATGATATGTAGGTAGGTTCTGCTATCTTCCTAACAATCGGTAAGGCATAAAATTGACACATGTTAGCAACTGTCACTTAAACACATGGAGTATATAGGTAGAGAGAGGCAGGGAGAAATAATTGAGATAACAGTTGGCATCTCAGCAGATAAGCAGGTAAAATACAAATAAAAACAGTATTCATCCTTTTGAAAAATAAGAAGAAATGTTGTCAAATCTCACTGCACCTCGCTCTGTGCATTCGCTTGTTTGCTCACAACCAAACCTCAAATCTTTGTCACTCCAATGTCGTTTTCCCACATCACTAAAACTCAGGTGTGAATCCAGCTGACTTAACCTTGCCACAAGAATACACATTGTGGTACGGAAAAACACAACATCTATCAAAACCAAGCCCCCTCTTTTTCCCTCCTAGTTGATTCCAACCACCCCCAGCTAAAGTGGAAGGTGGTGTCATCAAAAAATATGACAGGGATAGTGATCCACAAAGGACCTAAGCCTCTCATTGCATCCATGACAGAAAGCACTGGGATGGTGGGCGTCAGAGAAGGGGCTTTGTGAATACCTGATGAGTTCAACCACGGAGGTTCAATCAGGCCTGCAAGACGAGAAGGAGAGGAAGGAGTGGTGGGAGGAAAGACTGCCTCACCCTAAAAGGTTTTCTCCCTCCTACCTCTCCCATTTCTCTCTCTGAATATCTCTTTTTCTCATCTTCCCATCCCTATCACTCATTTATCTATCATTCTTCTTCTTTACAACCTCACAATTCTCTCGGTCGGCTACCCTCTCTGAATTTGTCTGTCGCTCCATCACTCTGTGTCGCTTCATCCCCTGCTTGCCGCAGTCCCGAGAGGGCCACTTTAGCTAAACAAGGGATTTGAAGATCAGAGGCCAATCTTCTGTGAGAGGTAAACACAAGAGACTTCTGCTGTCCTTAGAATAGCCAAGATGACTAAGAATGAAGGTATCGACTGGGCACATTCAGTCAACTGCATGTTAAAGGGATTACTGCTGATATGAGTCATTGACAGTTCTTAATTGAAAACCAGCATGAGGGAAAATGACAGGGCAAAGGCAGCATGTGAATTCACAGTTCTGTGCTCTCAGTGATGCTGTTTTTCATTTCTTCCATTCAAATCATGACTATCAAATAATAAAATGAAAGCCAAAATGAAAGGAGAGAATAAAACCACAAGATGCCAAACCTCTAGAATGAAACTATGCCTTTTTCTACAATAGAAAAATAGAAAATAGAAAACACAGATTACAACTTCTTAAATATTGTATTTTTGTGTTATAATTTAGTACCTATGAATGCCAAACCAGTGAGTGGAGAAACCGAAACTTTGCTTTATGGAAGAAAAAAATATGAATTGTGAGAATTGGGCTTTAAATTTGGTTTTGAAAATGATGAATAGATGATCTCATTTATATTTATTCATGTTTTTCACAACCTGAAATTTGAATTAGCTAATTATTGATGAATAGATTACTTTAGTGATCAAAAAAATATGGGCACATTAAACATTAATGTAGCAGTATTTTCAGTCTAATGCGTTTATGGTGCCACTTTGACTTGGGGTCATATTAAATATTGAAAATTATAATAATCACGATATCATAACTTTGGCCTTCCCTGCAATTTTGAGATAAGAGTTGTACACCAAACAGATGTGCACACTTTCAGAGTCTTTTGTTAAAACCAAAGACCAACAAAACTGCGCTTTTCACTACTTCATTAAGAAGATGTGTCTTGACATTGTCAGTGATCCAAGATAACAACAAAAGCGGAACATAGCCCTTTGTTACAGTTACATAAGACTGCTGTGCTAAAAGGTTTGCTGTTATTAAAGGCACTGCATCCACCAATGCGCCAAAGCCACTGTGACATAGCGGGGCACGAGGGGCAACGTGATGCAAATGATCCCCGATGTAGCTACAAAGCCTGCATCATTTACTTACTTGTCTGTTCACCTGAGACGCATTCAAAGAAAAAATTGCCTTCTTTTAGTTTGATGTGAGAATATTTTTTTTAATCTAACAAGAACTGCGAAGGCAAACAGTCTACTGAGAATGTGATGCCGTTTTTATGAAGTGCACTAATGAGGTGAATGTTATTGATTTCTCTTATTAAAGGAGAAGGTTGATGTAAAGAGAAGCAGACAACAGTGAGAAACAAGTTTGATCTTTACGAATAAGTAGCTTGATTCAAAATGGACCACATCGAATACATGCAGGTACATTTCAGTGTAGTCGGAACAGCATATTACAAATAAAAAACATTATATCACAAAGATTATACTAAAATTAACACCTAGGAGAGTCCACAATAAAGGTCTCTATTCACCTTCTGTATTTATTCTAAAGCCCACGTGGACCCATGATGCAACACAGCACTCTTTCCTCCCATGTCTAACCCAAATCTGCTGAGATCCAAGAACTCTTCAGCGGTGAGTCTGCAGAACTAGAAGAGGTGTTGGCAATTTGCAGACGAGACTTCGAGATGGAATATGCAAACCAAAATAAAGGCGGTGAACCACTGGAGCAGGTGTTAATTGGATACATCTGTGTACTGTTTCTTCTGCCTCTTGAGTGTTGGAGCAAGGAAACCACTGCCGCAGGAGGAGCAGTTGCAATGTGATGGCTGTGAACCACAGCAGGGCGTTGATTATGCATCATCTTATCCTGGGGGAGACAGCCGCTGCAATAGGAAAAGGCTGTATTTAACCAAATGCTCTAAATGCAGTCCCAACGAGTTTTATATGCGTGCGTGTGTGAGTGTGTGTGGCATTGGGTTTTTTGCATGGCAACATGTGTGCGTTCACATTTTTCTTCTAAGCCTGACAAGGATCAGCCTTTGGACGGGGAAGCAGTTTTGAGAAAATCACATTATGAATGTGAAGTGCACTCTCTGCATTTCCGCTGATGTTTGCTGCCAGTCCTCTAGCTAATCATTTTTATCAGTTACCTGCCCAACTCGCAGTCCTCTCTGTTGAGCAGCAATCTGAAATGACAAACAGTTGCAGTCATAACGACTCTCCTATAGCAACCATTATTTCAGTTTAATAGCAGCACTCTCTCGTTATTGTATCATCCGATGTGCTGTAAGCAAGAATAATCAAAGTCACAGTGACTGTAAGGATGAAATTGATACTCACAGCTCACGAGCACGAAGGGGATTGGGATTCGCACATTCATTTTGTTCTGTTAATCACTGGGAATTTGTACAACAA
This sequence comes from Astatotilapia calliptera, assembly GCF_964374335.1. Lineage (NCBI taxonomy): Eukaryota > Metazoa > Chordata > Actinopteri > Cichliformes > Cichlidae > Astatotilapia > Astatotilapia calliptera. The sequence continues at coordinate 32,009,751 of NC_137433.1, read as the reverse complement.
AAAGGGCAACAACTAAATCCCATCAGAGGCCCCAGTTGCCACATGTCATCCTTCAGGCTGTAGGAAATGGATGTGCTTCATTTCGCCACCCATAATATCTGCAGGGGCAACCACTTGACTCCCCAAAGGGCATGTGCTGGTGTATTAAAACTGTCCATCGTCACCGTGCTCATATCTTCTGCTTTTCCTGGCGACCTACAAGGGGTCCAAGAGCCAAGGGACAAAAAATGGTCATGCTGAGGAGCCCAATCTCACTTCACACAACTATTGCTCATCTGAACAGTAAAAGTAGTTGTTTGAGTCAGTTGCCTGCGGAACAAAGTCAGAAATTTAGTGAAATTGCAATGACAAAGCAAGGGATTGAAGTCAAAGTATGTCAGAAGAAGATGAGAGAATTAGTTGCCTTTCTTAACAGAAACGGTACTTTTTTTCCCTCTCCCACAAGGTTTTTGACTTCATTAAAGTTCATGTTTGAGCATGAATATTACACTGATACTCCTATGCCAAATCTCTGTATTGGTGACTGAGTATGAAACTATTTGAGCCGCCTCAGTCAGAGGGATGGAAAATATTAATCTGTGTAACTCACACATATGCCATTTTTGTGATAAGTTCGCCTGAATTTCCAGTGATTAGCAGGTCAACACTTAGCACTTGTGCATATAAAAATGTGGAAATAGGACTCACAGTCCAGAAAAACATATAAATGATAGCACAGATGAGAGTACAAAATCAGTTCATGCTGCACAGAGGTGAAAGCAGCAAAGGAGGTAGTGTGATTTTGAGGGTAAAAGAGCATGCATCACATAAACAAGACAGGCTTTCTGGCAGTGCATTCATTTTCAACTTTTAACAGCACGGTGCAACGAAAATCTTTGCTCATTCACCTCTATAGTTTATTCATGCAAGAAAGCATGCCTCGGGAATATTGAGGGGGTCATAAAAGCAACGAGACAAGAAAAAGAAACATCTTACACTGCATTAACATTAAGTGATAAATATGTACTTTTAAATACTGCCCGATTCTTATTAACAAATGTATTTTCAGTCATAAATGTGCATCATAAACATCATTGCAGGGCGGTCTGCATACCACATCCTGATACACAGTAAACAGCCTCGTAAAAGCAAGTTATTTGCGTGTATTTATATCCAGTATTTTATTATTCAAAAATCTTTGCTTTGTTTTTCTCCTTCTTATTTATACATAGCCCTTTGTTGTTGTTGTATGTTTTGGTTTTTTAATAATGTTTCCCAGGCAGTAATGGATAACATCTGATACTCATCTGCAACTCTTGCAGCTGCCCTAAAAATGTCATTGCGGCACTACCATATCTCCCTAAGGGCCGGTATCCTTCCCTGATTCTGCACCAGTGAAAGCCTTTTCTTCGCTATGCCTGCTCTCTCGTCTTTTCCATGCCTTCCTCACCCTTTTAACTTGTGCTGGGAGCTAAGGCCCTCCCACGCTTTAACCCCCCCTCCCAGTAAACAAAAAAACAAAAAAACCACAGCACATATGATCAGACTGGTTTTTAAACAAAGGCTTCAAAATGATGCAACTTCTTTGACTCGATGTCGCCTTTGTTGTTGATGCGGACGCCTCAGCTCTGCTTCTTGCTAGTCATGTATCATACCCTGCGAAAAAGGAGGGCAGAAGTTGCAATTAAGAATTCAGCAGCCGTAAAGCAACGTTGGGACACGCCCACAAAGATTCACGGTGACATCCAAACTGAGATTTATACAAACACTGTTACTGTGAGCTTAGCGGCGGCAGCATCGTATTTAAGAAACTCCTGTCTGAGGTGCGCCACGCCAGTTTTTAAAAATGACCTGATCAACATTACTCAAGGTCAATAAGCTTTTTCTAACAGCGTCTTCCATCTTATTGTTTCCCTCCATTCCCTTTTTTTCCCCTGCATCACCAGCTTCTGTTCTGATTACTGACAACTGCAGCATATCATGCTCTGCAGTCTGAGAGGACACCTTAGAGTGAACCATTTAATTCCTCTTGTGGTGGCATCAGGATAGATTAACTAGTAGGAGTTCACCTTTAATCAAATTCACTTCTCAAGCACATTTTTACATTTTTTTTTTAAATTCTGTGAGGCACCACATTCCCTATTCCCCGAGGTAATAATGTGTATTTTTAGTAGAAAGTGAGTCTAACTATTGCTCTCAGAATAGGCTCATGATGGACATAACTTAATGAGATATCAGCCTAGTTGTGAGGTTGAGTATTTTTTTCCAGACAGTGTGTGAGCTGGTCTCCAGCTTAGACCCAGTAGGATTCCAATTTATCCAGCACAGCTTGATGTCATTGTTCGATCAGCTTTGTGACAAATGCATCAAGGCTGAGTGACTCTGCCCTTCATCAAGATATACAGGAATAAAGTTGCCGCACACCCAGGGTTCTAGGTATGCCATGAATAGTGATTGTGTAGATAAACAAGCAGGTTCTGGTAATTCCAGTCACAACCAGTCTAGCTGGAATATAGCATTCTAAAGGAGAGATGGCAGAACAAGGTAAGGCAGAGAAAGAAGAAGTGCAGCTGCAAAATCACCTCTGTGGCCCTGATTTGTCTTCCAACCCATCTCTGTGGCTCCCTCAGGAGAATCTTGTGCCGCAGTCTCTACCCTGGTGTTTGTTCTTGCTTTGCTCTCCTTTTCTCCGTCTCTTCCTTTACCTCCCTTTATCCTCCCTTTCCTTTTATCCTTTCTCCCACTCTGCTTGTATTCACGTTGTCCCGATGCATGCAGTGTTGAAAATGTGTGATTTTTAGTGCATATGTGTTCCAAAGTTGGAGAAGATGGAATATTTAAAAACTGCCCACTAAGACTGAGGGTTTTTTTTTTTCCTTTTTTGGGGGGAGAGTTGGGAGAGGGGGAGATATTTGTTCAGTTCTTGATATGAAAGGTTTGCTAATTAGATTTTGAGAAAAAGGTGCAAGAAAGTACTGATTTTCAATTACTTCCAATATGAATCATTAGTCATCCAATTTGCTAATATTGGATTAGGTAGCAGCGTAATGCTGGTGTGAAAAATGAATACCTCTAGAGGCTTCCCCTGAAAGGGCACTCACATCAGCCAGTGCAGTTGTGAGCTTTTCCTCCATGTGGTGCATTACAGGAGTGAATGGAATCTTAAAACGGTAAGAAAACTAAAGCAAAGACTAGGTGTTCATGATTTGTCATGTGCTCGCTTTACCACTAGTCGGCATAAGCTGTCGGATTCATTGTATATTTTCATTTGCTGTGTTCACAGCACATAACTAATTTCCAGTTTCTCCATTCTGAAATGAAGAGCAGATTGAGCTTATCAGTGTGACCCAGATAAATGGCGCACAAGTGTTGCAGAGGTTGGTCTTGTTTAATTCCAGTGAGTCATGGCCACTAAGAAAAATGCAGACATTATAAAGAAATAGATCAGGCTCAAAAGATGTCTGGCTCCCCTGAGAATTCACAGATAGCCGAGGAGAATCCTGTTAAGATCCTGGCAAATTACACTTTGAGCTAGCCTCGAGGAATGTGCTGCTCCAAAATAAGCAACGTCTTTCTTAGCACTGATCGAGGATACTTGAATTAGTGGCGATACAGCATAATGACTCTCACTCCAGGGGACTGAAAAGTACTTTGACTGTGATGCTAACCTGTCCTAATAGATCTCATTGCAAGGAATCCTTTCAAGCATGCAACTCAGATGAATGGAGTTCAGTGCAAACTTTGCTTAAGGGAAGCAACACTCCAGCAGTCGGGTATGTTGTTCTGTCATCTTAGTTTGCTGTTATGTGAAGCGAAGAGAGTGTTCTTAAGGAGTTTGCCTTTGTTTGACTCGGGGGCAAATAACCTCTAACACTAATGATGATATTACTGCAAGACTACAAAAGAAATGGTGCAAGTAAGTCATCTCCTCATCTGTGTACCCAAACTCCTACTGTTTGATCATAGTTCTGACTCGGCGACCAAATCTCTGACTGAATTCGAAAACTGTTTGTTACACCTGCCTGTCTCAGAAAAAAACTCAAAATGTAGACTTTTCAAATTATGTGGCGTCTGTATTTGTTATATATTCATTTACTGCATAAAAAACAAGCACACGTTTCTTCAGTGACTGAAGTCTTCTCAAAGCTTTCTTAATTTATTAAGAATATAATAAATGAATAAATCTTCTAAAGCAAGTTCATTTTTGAAACCCAAGAATGCTATTGTGCAATAAAGACAACATTTTGTGTAACTGCTCAGTGTGTTTTCCTGCTTGTTTTCCACATTTTTGAAATATCTTAACTGTGCCATTTTCATTCCAACTTTATTTCACTTTCCACTGAGGATCTACGTTACAGAATCACTACAGCTTTCTAGGATCCTCCTGCTGCTGTGTGTGCTTTAGGCATGTGTCACAACAGTGGTTACTTTGTTAATTATTTAGTCCATTATTTCTTACACAGAGGAGATGGTTCAGGGACAAACCATTAATCACAATTTACCTCTTCCACTGAGATGGGTGAGCTGTCACACACAGAGTTAAATTATCTACATACAGTAGAGATCCTCAGGTTTAGTAGCCCTGACCTCTGCAGAACTGTCAGACTTCTCTTATTTACTTTGCTTTTAGTAAGTCTAAATCATTTCCTGAACAAATGTTTACGTTTACTATATTTTCTGTTTAAATTCAGTAGTAGGAAACATTAGTCTTCTAGTATGAACCTTCCAGATCTCTCAGGTCATCTGGATCCGGTCTTTTATCAGTTCCCAGAGTCAGAACCAGACACGGAGAAGCTGCATTCAGCTTTTATGCTCCTTATATCTGGAACAAACTCCCAGAAAGCCTCAGATCAGCTGAAACACTCAGTTTATTTAAATCCAGGTTGAAGACTCACCTATTCTCAGCTGCATTTGAATAAAGCACCAAATCCACACTTTTAAGATTAAATTTCAAAACTTATATTTTAACTACTGATTTTATCTACTGTTTTTTTATCAATTTTAAATCATGCTTTTTATTGTTTTTGTGCGTTGAAGATCTCGCGGACTGGGGCCTCTGCTAGACGTTCCCAGCACACCCTCACTACGCCTTTAGGTGCACCAGGTCTGTCCAGCGTCCTCCCCCGCCACCTGATCCAACTCACCACCAGGTGGTGATCAGTTGACAGCTCAGCCCCTCTCTTTACCCGAGTGTCCAGAACATATGGTCGCAGGTCTGGTGATACGATTACAAAATCGATCATCGACCTACGGCCTAGAGCGTCCTGGTGCCACGTGCACTTATGGACACTCTTATGTTCGAACAGGGTGTTCGTTATGGCCAAACTGTGCACAGAAGTCCAATAACAAAGCACCGCTCGGGTTCAGATCAGGGAGGCCGTTCCCAATCACGCCCCTCCAGGTCTCGCTGTCGTTACCCACGTGAGCATTGAAGTCTCCCAGCAGGACAACAGAGTCTCCAGGTGGAGCACCTTCCAGCACTAACTCCAACCTCACGCACTAACTCAGGCTCCTTCCCCACCAGAGAGGTGACATTCCATGTCCCTATTGCCAGTCTTGGCAGCCGGGGGTCAGTCCGCCAGGGCCTCCGCTCCTGGCCGCCACCCGGCACACCTGCCTCCTGCGGGTGGTGGGCCTGCGGGAACCATGGCCTCCAAATCTGAGGCCATGGTTCTCAGCCGGAAAAGGGTGGAGTGCCCACTCCGGGTCGGGGATGAGTTCCTGCCCCAAGTGGAGGAGTTCAAGTATCTCGGGGTCTTGTTTGCGAGTGATGGGAGAAGGGAGCCGGAGATCGACAGACGGATTGGGGCTGCAGCTGCAGTAATGCAGATGCTGCACCGGTCCATCGTGGTGAAGAGGGAGCTGAGTGTAAAAGCGAAGCTCTCAATTTACCGGTCGATCTACGTCCCTACCCTCACCTATGGCCACGAGCTGTGGGTAGTGACCGAAAGAACGAGATCGCGGATACAAGCGGCAGAAATGAGCTTCCTCCGAAGGGTGGCTGGCCTCTCCCTTAGAGATAGGGTGAGAAGTTCGGCCATCCGGGAGGGGCTCAGAGTAGAGCAGCTGCTGCTCCACATCGAAAGGAGCCAGCTGAGGTGGTTCGGGCATCTGACAAGGATGCCCCCTGGGCGCCTCCTGGGTGAGCTGGAGGAGGTGGCTGGGGAGAGGGAGGTCTGGGCCTCTTTGCTTAGGCTGCTGCCCCCGCGACCCGGCCTCGGATAAAGCGGATGAGGATGGATGGATGGATGGATATTGTTTTTGTTTTTTAATGTCTCTATAAAGCACTTTGAATCACCTTGTTGTTGAATTGTGCTATATAAATAAACTTGCCTTGCCTTGCCTATTTGTGAGCATTTGCAATAGTGATTAATACAACAGTATGGATAGATGTTTAGATATTCTGACCTCTCAAATATTTAATTCTATTTTATCTTAACACTTTTTTCTGTAGCTGTTTAACATAATTTCAAATATTGAGGCCTATAATACACTCTCGCTCCTAAACCCTGTATTAGAAATCCAAACTATTCTCCACTAAGAACGACCCCCATTGGGGAGTTGACGAACGACACGGCACACTGCATTATACTCTGTGATTAGGTTAGACTGCAGACTACGGGAGGCAGTTAATTTTCAGCAGAGCTCCAGCATCATCTACCTCAGCTGCATATTTATTTGAATAAGCCAGGACCACTGAGCAGCACGCAATACACTAGCGACAGAGGTGTGATAATGAAAGTAAAACAGTGGTTGATAATTCTTGCGAATTGCTCCTGATCCCACCGGTGCCTACTCCACTAAAGCTCCCCACTAACTCGCTCATCAAGGCTAATGTAATGTACCAAGCAAAGAAGAACACAATCTGTCTCAGGACTGTTGGCACAGTTTTCTGCAGTATGAGTAAATATCACTTGAAACTGGTGAGGTTTGAGGCGCAGCTGCTCTGTTGACAGCACGGTTACAACAAGAGAGGTGCAATGTTCCACCTCTGTGTTACCAGATGTTGGAAAGCAAAGAAGTACAGTAGTTATTTAAAGCCCCATTAAGTCTCCACTCAGACTATGTGCGTGTTTTTAGATCATCTTTTTTTTCTTTTAGAATTCACGGTGGGTGTCTAATGATTTCATCGCAAAAACATCCTTTTTCAAATGTGTGAGGAAAGTGAGTAAAAAGGTAAAAAGTCTTGCAAGGGCATTGGAAAGGTATTGATTTGAGGCAATTAACACAATTTCTAGCAAAGCGTGGTTAAACATCAGCACAGCATTATATTTAGCAACCAAAATGTCACATTTGAATATTCCAACGCACAGATGGGTCAGCTCGAGAGGGGAGAAAGTACTTTACATTTTTCATATGTTACATGTCAACAGAAGTGCCTGACAATGGTGGGAAACTCAGATTGCATATCTTAAGCATTAATCAAAGCGAAAATAACATTTCTGTCTGCATAAACACCCCCATCAGTACATTTTATGGTCATTTAATCTGATGGGTTTGTGCTAGTAGCACACTTTACTGCATTTCTCTTGTGCCACTGTGATCTAAGACTTGTAACTGTGAATTGCAAACAAAACTCCAGTTATTCAGGCGTTTCTTTTAGCTTTTAATGTGTCTATGTTCGTCCAGTTTATATTAAATGGTGTTGTTGAGTTAAAACATCTAAACATACTGATTTCTTTGAAAAACAAATGGAATTTATGTGATTTTTTTTTTTGTGATATGCTGTAGACTGATTTTTGGTGAGTATAGTCAGATTTTCTGTATTGTTTGCACTTTTTTCTGTTCATGCATGGCATCATTGGTTTTGCCAGTAGACAGCACTGCAAACAAAGTCTGTTTGCTGATACCTCTTTTTTTTTTCTTCTGTACCCCAGCTATTTTAAACTAAGAGGCTTTCTTGGACTATTTTGTGTAATACCAAGTACAAAGAACTTTTGTTGCAAATTGTTGAAACTAAGTGCCCGAATGTAAAAGAAAAAATACCCAACAAAGCTAAAGCAAAGTGCTGAATTTAGGTTACCTCTCTCAGTTTCTAGGAGTAACACTATTAGTTTCCTGCTACCTTAGAAAAGTGATGTTGCCAGTCTGACAGCAATTATCAGACACGCTGGTGTTGCATCTGAAAGTTGCACTGGCTCAGCACCCAGGGGTGTCTAAGTTGGAGAGTCACATATTTTCAGGTTTCAGATTTTACACAAGTTGTGTCAAATAAAAGTAAGCACAGTAATTGAGAAGACTGAGAGTGATTACCATACGCCGGTAAGACACTTGTTCATTCTTAATGTTTTTATCAATAACCGGTCATCGTAATAGCCTTGGTAAAATGGTTTCACTTTACATCTGTGGATCACTGTGTGTGTGGTTGTGTGTGTGTGTGTGCCGTGAGTGAGAGGTGTGGACACTGGGAATGAAAAGGATCCGGTTTGATAATGGGTTGAGAATGACACCTCGACTCCCCAGAGAGTCTGTCAAAATAGCCGTTTTATACTCGGACCTGCACACGCATTCATGCACGCACACACACTGAGAGAGACACGGCGTCCCTTGCTCAGTGCCAATATATTGAGCACTGGAAGGAAGTCATTAAAACGGCAATCAGTGTTTCTTAATTACTAGGCATTGCACAGCGATATTTGGTCTGTGGGGGCCAAGGGACAATTCTTAAACGTTCAGCTCTATTTCAGTCAATTATGAGGGCCGAGTGTTAAAGACCGGCTCCTCCATTTCCATTCTGTTCAAAAACAGACTTAATGAAATTGCCTGGCTATCTGAAAGCCTTGGCCTTGTTAAGTTAAAATACAATCAACATTGGAACCTAACTTTAATTTGTGCGAAAGGCTTGCTTTAATTTTCTCCCACAAAATTGGCATCAACTATAGTTTGCGTTCTAAACAGGTCTGAGGTACTCTGGGCCAGCTTTGAAATGAGCTAAGTGTGAATGTTTAAGTTTCATATGGTAAATATAGTCTTCCTTAATACATGAAACAAGAATTGCATTCTTGCAGGGGAAGAGGAATAAGTCTAGCGTTCACTTGCAATTCAATGAGCCTGTTTGATTGATTATAGCCTGAGGGATAGCTGGATAATTACCAGACATGTTTTAAATATGGAGATTGTTCAGTGTTGCCTCTGTCTATGTTGCCTTATTTACATCTATTAAAAACCTGGGGGTTTGGGGTTTTTTTTTTTTGTTTTTTTTTGCTTTTTTATAGTGGCCACAAAGAAAAATGTGATTTCACAGAGACAGCACGTGCTGACAGTCAAGGACATGTAGGCAGACTTTGTCCACGTCTCTATATCACATCCGGCCACTTGGTCTGCATCAACAGGCTCGGTAGGAAGTGTGCCCATCCACACAGTACTTACATTCTGATTAGTGGTGGCAGTTTCCGGGAGTGCCAGAGAAGACAGCTTGGAGGGTTTGTTTGGAATAAATGCTCCTCTCCAGGACCAGAGGTTAAAAACCAATCCAGAGAGCCACAAATATTCTCAGAGTGAGTTTGATCTTCATTGACAGAAGAGATTTAGATCATTGCCTCAAGTCTCAAGTGCATGGGAGACAAGGATGACCTCACTGGTATAAGAATCCACATTTTAATTGTCAGTGAGGCAGGCAAATCATAGCAGTTATTTGTCTTTACCTTTATTTCAAGCCAGACACGTTACAGCTGTCACTTGGTATCCATTATAATCAATATTTTTAATAAATAGTTTTCATCAAATACTACATTACGTAGGGTTATTTTTGTTAATTTAAGACTTCTCTGTTCATTTGACACCTAGTGTTTTCACACACTCTTTAAACTCATTATTTTCTATTTATATTATTTTATTTTATTTTTCTCAATCTTAACAGCTTGGTCCACAAGATATCATGATAATAAGGCAGATTCAAAGCAGTCCAAAACTCCAATGATGCTGAAATTTACATGGATCAGTAAAAGCAACAGTCAAAAATTTTGAAGGTCATACACAGGAGATACAAGAAACAGCTAGAATGCTAAACAAAAAGTACAAAGGCACAAATGGAAGCAGTGGAGTAAAGGTACCCGTTGAGTAATTGGATAATTGAACACAGGCTTTGCTTAAAACTGACAAGAAATAAAGGATGAAGTAGAACTAATGGCAGTAAAAGACGGTGAGCAATTTCAAAACTCACATCCCCGCTCCCCACCGCCACATGAACATCCCTCGGGTTGAAGAGCATTGGGTTACAGCACCATAGCTAAAGTGTAAACATTTGATATATTGAGGCAAAACATCACAGTTTTAGAGAAAAGCTTGACCTAAGGAGACCTCAAAAAAGCTTTGAACCTCTCAGTTCAGCTCTTAGTTTCAGCTTTGCCGCCTGTTGTATTTTGAGTGGTATTGCTAGAAGTACCCCATGTCTCAGCTTGTTTACTCTTTTTAGTTGCCTTGGATTAGACTGAGCACCAGCCAGTCACTGTCTGTTCCCGGCATGAGGCCGTTTTCACAAAAAAGAAGAAGAAAAAAACAGTATCTCAGCATCTGGACTCCTCTGGAGATGAATACATGAATGTCCAAATACCCCGGTCAAAAAATGCTGGAAGTCAGCTCTGTTTTTTTGCACATTAGGCAAGGTCAAGGTGTATCCTCACGGGGCAGAATGAATCCTGAAATTCAACAATAGCACTAATAAGGCTGGAGATGACCCAAGGAGAATGGGGGCTGTTGAAAAAAACTGATAAATGCCTATCAAGAAGTTGCTGAATTATTTATCATCCCTGCTCTGCAGTCAGTTTGTTTCTGCCATTTGGTTTTGCTGTAAATAAAATCTGTTTGAGTCAGAAATGGAATTCGGATGAATAGCCCACTATATAAGAAGAGAGGGATTAGGGCTTTCTTTTGTTTGACTAAGAGTTTTGTGCAACATTACCAAAGCCCCTTGGCAAACAGAGTCATCTCCCAATGAGCAATTGGCAAACAGCATAGGCTTTGCGAGATTTAATTACGTCTAATTGTGTCTGTTTCAGTGAGGTCCCATCAATCAGTCTGAGCTATTTTCTGTTCTTTTGCATTTTTAAATAGACAGAATTCAGATTCTTTGATAATGATGAGTGGATGGGGGGGAGAGAATTGTTGCTTATATAAGATGTTACAGCTTATACTCCGCACATCAAGGCAGTCCTAGCTTTGGGTGAATGTGCCATTGATGTTGTTGTGTTTGATCACTAACTTCCATCTCTAGGATTTGGTATGATGCAACAACCAAGAAAGCACAACGCTGCAGCATATGGCTTTAAAGAGTGGCATGATAGCAAAAGCAAACATAGCGGCATCTGCCGCCGCACTGTTATCTGCAAACCTGTCTCACGGCCTCTGCTGTCCTCACATCTCTGTGTCATCTGTGTCCACCCATGAATGATGTTCCCTTGCACTCAGCTCCCCCAGCCCACCCTCACCGTAAGATTAGTTCCACCTCCTCTCACCCCCTGAAGTGTTCTTCTTAAGGGCTTAGGCTGCTTTATCTCCTCTCTGTTTATATTTACCTGGATATATTTGTGAGAACGTGGGGTGTGCTGACCTGTCAGCATTTGTTATTAAATCCTGCAGCTGCTCATTTCAAGAATATCCAGCATATTGTCATTCTTGATGACGGATCAACAACAAATGGTCGCTAAAGTGGCACTAATAAATTGAAAATCCGTTGCAAGTAGGACTTTTATTCTACATGATTTTCCAGTGTTGCAGAGGCTGAATGTAGTCATTTTAACAGAGACCTGAAGCTTGGTGAGAAAAAAATATTCTGTATCATGGTGTGGCACAAAAGTAACACACCAGGTTCGAGTCATCTTACATGTTAATACTTTGCATTTTCTGTTTTGTTTTTCACATAATATTTTAAGGCATGTCTCTGCTTACTGTTTGTTAATATTTGTGCAGAGGTGAACACTAACCTTGACATTAACTTAAACCTCTAACCTCAGCCTATTTTAACCATAACTATTTTCCAGGATGACTCATCTAGATATTTTCAAGTAAACACAACATGTTATGCAGGGGTATCTGAGCAAGATAACAATCCACGATGACAAACACAGCATCTACAGTGGGGCAAAAAAGTATTTAGTCAGCCACCGATTGTGCAAGTTCCCCCACTTAAAATGATGACAGAGGTCAGTAATTTGCACCAGAGGTACACTTCAACTGTGAGAGACAGAATGTGAAAAAAAAATCCATGAATCCACATGGTAGGATTTGTAAAGAATTTATTTGTAAATTAGGGTGGAAAATAAGTATTTGGTCACCTCAAACATGGAAAATCTCTGGCTCTCACAGACCTGTAACGTCTTTTGTAAGAAGCTTTTCTGTCCCCCACTCGTTACCTGTATGAATGGCACCTGTTTGAACTCATCATCTGTATAAAAGACACCTGTCCACAGCCTCAAACAGTCAGACTCCAAACTCCGCCATGGCCAAGACCAAAGAGCTTTCGAAGGACACCAGGAAAAGTATTGTAGACCTGCACCAGACTGGGAAGAGTGAATCTACAATAGGCAAGCAGCTTGGTGTGAAAAAATCAACTGTGGGAGCAATCATCAGAAAATGGAAGACATACAAGACCACTGATAATCTCCCTCGATCTGGGGCTCCACGCAAGATCTCATCTCGTGGGGTCAAAATGATCATGAGAACGGTGAGCAAAGATCCCAGAACCACACGGGGGGACCTGGTGAATGACCTGCAGAGAGCTGGGACCAAAGTAACAAAGGTCACCATCAGTAACACACTACAACGGCAGGGAATCAAATCCTGCAGTGCCAGACGTGTTCCGCTGCTGAAGCCAGTGCATGTCCAGGCCCGTCTGAAGTTTGCCAGAGAGCACATGGATGATACAGCAGAGGATTGGGAGAATGTCATGTGGTCAGATGAAACCAAAGTAGAACTTTTTGGTATAAACTCAACTCGTCGTGTTTGGAGGAAGAAGAATACTGAGTTGCATCCCAAGAACACCATACCTACTGTGAAGCATGGGGGTGGAAACATCATGCTATGGGGCTGTTTTTCTGCCAAGGGGACAGGACGACTGATCCGTGTTAAGGACAGAATGAATGGGGCCATGTATCGTGAGATTTTGAGCCAAAACCTCCTTCCATCAGTGAGAACTTTGAAGATGAAACGAGGCTGGGTCTTCCAACATGACAATGATCCAAAACACACCGCCCGGGCAACAAAGGAGTGGCTCCGTAAGAAGCATTTGAAAGTCCTGGAGTGGCCTAGCCAGTCTCCAGACCTCAACCCCATAGAAAATCTGTGGCGGGAGTTGAAAGTCAGTGTTGCTCGGCGACAGCCCCAAAACATCACTGCTCTCGAGAAGATCTGCATGGAGGAATGGGCCAAAATACCAGCTACTGTGTGTGCAAACCTGGTAAAGACCTATAGTAAACGTTTGACCTCTGTTATTGCCAACAAAGGTTTTGTTACAAAGTATTGAGTTGTATTTTTGTTATTGACCAAATACTTATTTTCCACCCTGATTTACGAATAAATTCTTTACAAATCCTACCATGTGAATTCATGGATTTTTTTTTCACATTCTGTCTCTCACAGTTGAAGTGTACCTCTGGTGCAAATTACTGACCTCTGTCATCATTTTAGGTGGGGGAACTTGCACAATCGGTGGCTGACTAAATACTTTTTTGCCCCACTGTAAATGTTCATACCACTAGCAATAAAGCTTAACTTATGAATGAGAGAGGGCCGATGATACAACAGATGATATATAAAAGATAGAATTAGCCACTGTGTCTGAAAAGTGAAGTAAATGATAAGCAGGCTATGATTCCTTTGGTTTGCAAAGTAACTCAGACAACTTCTCACTCAAATTTATTACCTCAGTAAACCCTTTCTTCATGGGTTCATGGTCTCCAATGCTAGTTTCAGTATTTAATGTAAACCAGGATGCTGCAGCAAATGTTATAATAATGTATGGAACCTTTGTAAAACTAGAAAAAGTGAAGGTATTAGCCAAGTCAGTGAGATTCAATCTCTGAATTTATGGGATCGCTTTGGCATCAATTATGAAATGTTTGGGGATTCTTTTGTAAAGAATCAGACTCGTGTTAGTCTGTCAGTGGAAGTCTCAGCTAGCTGTAAGAGATTTTCTTGTTTTGTTTTACACCCTGCGAGCATTTTTCACTTTATTACGTCCTCGCTATGAACCAGCAAGCAATTACAGACATGCAGGCAGCTCATCCCCCTGCCAACCCCCGTGTAACTATACTCAAGAGTGCGTATGAAAATTCACTTGTCATTTCTTCTCTTTTTCACAGCCTCTAAATAAAATGTGCTTTTCCACAGACTAGTTTCAACTTCAATCTTCTGCATAACAAATGTTCTTCCATCACATGTCTGCATGTGTTGTATGGAAGCGGCATCTCAGATGTACTACTGTTATTGCTGTAGCTACACTACTTGTCATTGGACCCCTGAGCAGCTCCCGCGGTCTAACGATACTAGCATACTTATCCTGTCATAATTCCAGTTACTGACTTTAGAAAACAAAGCAGCGGAGAATAGTTCCTAAGACAACTCGTGCAGCCATTACTTTCATGTTTCGTGTGTAGGGGGGGAAATGATCTGCTACGGAAACTGATGGCCAGCGTGATATTTCAAAAGGTTACGCTGCATCTTGCTCAGCAATTGTTTTCCACAGATTTATATTTGTTTAAAGGGGGGTTGTGGTTGTCAGCGATAACAAATGCACTGACAAATAACTGGGCAGCGTGCCATTTGGAATTCATTTACCCAGACAAGGTAGAGATAAAGGCACCACCCTGACTGTCTGCAAGCGACACTTCGTAAATCAGAGAACAGCGTAGATGAATTACACTAGTGAGAAAGTCTCTCTACTGAAGGACAACAGCAGTGTGTCTATTTACAAGCAGCTGGCCTACAGCATAGGTCAGCTCTCACTCCTTCTCTCTTTGCCCTTTTGAAAATGGTACACCAGGCCACAATGCAAAGAGTAATGAAAGACAGAACACAAGTTCAGAGTGTCATTTGAGCTGTTTCAAAGCCGTGAACCTGAGACAGTATTTCAGTGGCTGCATCCGAACGCTCCCTATCTTGTGATCAATCAGTCAGAACTATTAAATAAAAAGGTAATAAAGTATCAAAGAGTCGTTTTACCTTATATGTCTTAGTGATTAATAAATTATTAAGATTAAAGTAATTATTGTGATTTGTTTTACATCAGTGACATGAATATATATGTATGACTAAGCAGTAGTTGGCTTTTTTGCCTTACATTTTGCCACTTTGCATGTAGTTTAAACAAATCTGATTTTAAAAGCTAAATGAGCATATATTAAGTGGAATAAGTGTCTTTTTTGTACAGAGTAGATGATGTGTACACCTTAAATAGATTGTTTTAGCATTTCCACATATGTTTGTGTATTTTTAGTCTTTGTTTTAGTCTGATCAGTGTAGATTTCATACATTTTCCATAATAGAAGTTACTATTAAACACTGATCACTGTCTTGACATTGATTAGTTCAAGCTTTTAATAAATATAAGCTAAAATATACCCTAAAATGACACTATAACTGATAATATACATGAATTATCATTGTCTTTCTTCAGCTCCACTGGTACATAATATATCAGTTAATGATAATAATAATAATGGATTGGATTTGTATAGCGCTTTTCAAGGCACCCAAAGCGCTTTACAATACCACTATTCATTCACTCTCACATTCATACACTGGTGGAGGCAGCTACAGTTGTGGCCACAGCTGCCCTGGGGCAGACTGACAGAAGCGAGGCTGCCATATCGCGCCAACACCAGTTGGCCAGAGGTTAAAAAAATAAAGAATGAAAAATAAAAAACTGAAGGAGGGACAGAAAGACACGATGGATTCATATCTTTCCCCACTTTGTGCCTGTATTATGCATTCAGTCCAATATTTAACCATGCCACAAAAAGCTCAAATGTGCTGAGATATGCAAAAACTCCTACACGGCTTTTAATATTTCTGACATGATTTATTTCAAAAGAAATGTTCAGAGGAGACATAAGAAATAAAATGCTATTTTTATGCAAAATGGTTACAGTGCTGCTGTTGTGGAGATCTTCTTATCTTTTATCATTTTGGCACCACTTTGTAGTCACTGCACATTATTAGTAAACAGAACATGTAGTAATGTATTATTCAAAGTAACCATACCATCGCCATTTACAGAAGCTGATTCGGTTTGACACAGAAGAGCAAATGGTTACACAGCTTCTCAATACATGATTTTAAAGTCAGTGTCAAATTACTTAGTCTTGCAATGTTTCCTGGCCCTTTTTCTGTATTTCATAATTGCTGACAAGTTCCACATCATGTTTTATATTAAAACTAGCAAAGGAGTGAAATCAGATTTTCTCCAATAAATGGATCGATTGAGGGTCAGCAGGAAGTTGGCAGAGACTGTCGACTGGAAAGCCATGCATACTTCACTGGACAGCGGGGTTAGTGCTGTTTTCACCCTGTGAAATATATGCTTGTTTATGTGTCATCATATGTTCCTGGAGACATCAGGAACTACCAAGAGAAGTGATCTTGACAGGCATTTATTACCTTTGCCACGGAGGTTTTGCTTTCAGTAGCGTTTGCGTGTGTGCGTGTCATTGGGACTGTAAACACAGTAGCTCAAAAAGTTTTGAAAGAATTCTGATAAAACTTTGTAAGATTATAGAGTGCAGTGATATAAACAATCCATTTAATTTTGGCATATGTCCAACGAGGTTCTCAAGGTCAACTTAATAATTTATTGGTTTTAAAATGGACAAAAAATGTAAATTTAAAAACTATGATTCTTACAAGTGTGGTGTATATGTTGAAAATATACAGAGTACAGTATAAAGATTAAAAATTTTATTTGACCTCTGACCTCTCCTTTAAGGTCAATAGATTATTCTGAAGATCAAAGTGATAATAATGCCAGACAGAGCTATTTAAAACAATGTTTCTTATTGCTATTGCTTCACTTTATTATGACTTTATGTACATTGCAGTAGAAGGTTATAAAGATGTAAATATATCTGAATACAAAATAAACTTCTGAACATTTTTCACTTTACTATTAAGCATTTAAACAAATTTACTAAATAGTGAAATTATTGCTAATGTCTACTATATTAATAAATACATAATTGTTATACTCAAAATGAATGTTTTTCATTTATTTTAATTCTGCAATGAATTAAGAAAGAAAACAAAATGAATATATACAAAATACAACACTATTCCCTCAAAAGTAAATACTCCCCAGACTGTGAGCTTCCTTGGTGGAGTTTGCTTGTTATATTTATGTCTGGATGTGGGCAGCAAGATACAGTTGTTAAACTACTGAGGCTTTGCAGACACATGTCTATTAATCATGTGACATAAACTTGTCCACCATTTTTAGACATATGAAAATCACAGTGACAGTTAGAAATCTGGTAAATAAGGTCCCAGTCAAATAGACCAATAGATTAATCTGCAGCCATTCAGGAACCACCTGGGGAACAATGTGTATTCCCCAACCTGTCGTCAAAAGCAGTTCTCATAGTTAGAAAGGAAGTGACAGACTTGTCTACAATTACTGGCCAGCTACTCTGTACTGAATAAACTGAATATCCAAACCGTGACTTCAGAGTAAAACGTGCACATATTTTGAAGCATTTTAACTGCAATACTGACGCACATTTTTTCTTTGAAGGTAGCCCTTCTCCATTTCCAATTTTCTTTGCACTTTATAAACTTTTACTACCGCTCAGCCATGTAGTTAGCAAGTGTGCAATTTGCTAGAAGCCGAAGTAATCATCAGGCTTTTGGTGCATCACTGTCTTTACATCAGAGTTTACAGCGTGAGAAACAACAACCTCCAGGAACTAACTAGTCAGGGAATACACATCTTAAAACAGCAATCAGTGGTTGTATCAGGTCTGATATGGTGGACAGCTCTTGAGCAATGTGCTCAAAATGTGCTGTGAAAAACCTCAGTACCAATATGAGCATGGGATCAAAATTAATGCTGACTTAAAATGAAAGTGGCTTTCTTTTTCTTGGCCTACATTTGCACGCCCTGCCCTCAGCCCCAGATGGTTTGGGCTTAGTCCTAGACTTCGTCAAGCCTTAGAAACCCACTTGAGGTGTGTACTACAAAGCAAGCTCAGCATATCCAAGCTTTCTTTGAATTAGCTTTGTCTTTGTTAACCCAGGCTTTCACTCTTTCTCTCTCTCTCTGACACACACACACACACCCACACATACACATATAGTGCACAAAGCTGCACCAACAATTACACTTACAAGCAAAATCATAAAACCTCGTGAATAACCTTATATTTAATTGTATATGTGCAGGAAATTAGGCCAACTGTAAGAAAAATGCCAGCTTTCCTTTCATGAGAAAAATAAAGTCCACATGAAAATAACAAAACCTTTAAGAATCAGGTCAGTCATGAAGTCAGTTTACAACAACAGTCTTTGAAGGTTACCCCGAGTATTTCATGTAGGCCAGGGAAAGTGGCTGGCTTTATTTCCTAAGCTGAGTGGCAGATACAGTACAACGCTTCATTGCACCCATAGCACTTGACTGTGGGTCCAAGCATGTGGCCTTGATTTAGGTGAATGAGCACATCCAATTTATATTCAGGCAATCACCAATCGCTCAGAGAGACACATGCACGCACACAATTGCATTGACTGTCTCTCTCGCCAGCAGTGCTCATTACCCAGCTCAGACAAAAGAAAGAAAGAAAAGCAGAGACAGAGAAAACCCCCAGACACAGAGGAAATCTACTCCCACAACAGGCTGTTCACTCTACGCCAACAGTCATAGAGTCAGTGATCCTGGAAGCAGCTGCATGGCACTCACTCACTTTGCTCCCTCTCCACACTGCCAGAAAGGTCCGTGACAGGCCTCCAGACTGCAGACCTCCTTGCCCCCTAGCCCCCTGCTCATGCAGCTTAAACCAGGTGCTGAGTGTTCATGCAAGGGACTTCAAAGAATCAGAATGAAGGTAATAAGAAGACAGCTGGCGTGCACAAAAAGGTAATGTAAGGACAAGCCAAAAAACAAAGACACTAACAGAGTAGAGTTACAGAATTGGAGGATAATTGTCATTTGAGTCAGGACTGTGTAGCTCCTTTTACAGTTCACATACAGCTTACAAATGAATAATAAGATGAGGAATGGTGCATACGCTTGATAAACGTGTTCTTTAATTTCTTGTTGTGTTAATGCAAAATTACAAATGCATGTTTTAATGTGAAGAAATCTACTTTAGCCCAACTTTGAGTTGAATCAAGCTAATAGCTCTCTAACAGTCTCAGCAAAAACACTGTGAGAGCTGAATTTCATGATGTTGTACAGGTGTTCATTCCCATGTTGCTAGGCAGGTCCAGATGGTTAGCAGAGTCACATGGCATATATTGCAGATGTTGCAACAAAAAAATGTGGCTGTGGTTCAATTTGGACAAGTGTAAATGCAGTGCAGGTGGAAGTTAACCAGAAGTAAGGAAGGTAGACATGGTGTCAGAACAGCTCTGATAGAAAGTCACAGAAAATAGAAGCCTTTGTTCTCCTGCAAGTCATCCCCGTAATTATTTTGGGGGTAAAATTTGATAGCGGCAGGATCAGAACCCATTTGTGTCCTTTCTATTTCACAAAACTCGAATTCCTGCCGCTCTCTCACAAGCTACACACTTCACTCACATGCACAGGATTATTACAGGCAGCTGTCAGTGTGGAGGATTATGTTAACAGCTTAATTATACTATTGCTTTCCAGGGTTGATAATAGTCATTATTGTGTGTATGTAATTGTAGTCAGTGATCAATTAAATCATCTATTATAATGTTAAACTGAATAACATTCAGTATTTGCAGGATATTAGGGCTGGGTGTGTTACAGTGATATCACATTACTTATAATAATGCAACACAATGCAGTATTTTACAGTTTTTTCCAGCAATTATGCAAATTAAGAAGAAATGAGGATGACGCGGGATGGATAGACAGGTGGGGAAGGAAAGATGGGCAGACATGACACGATGTTCAATGGAAGCTTCAGTTTGCCTGGGGCTCTTACCTAAGCATCAATCTGTGCTTGTCCACACTGACATACAAAAAAACACACGACAGCACAATGCCTGACAAGTGTGTCGTAAATGATAAATCACAGGCAAAGTTAACAACGTTTCAATCCGTGATATTATTTGCTCTGTGAGTAACAAATATGGAGTTATGGAGTAGAAACTGACACTTTTTTCCCCTAATAAGGCAAAAACAAGATTATGCTCCATTCATCCCATCTGAAAGGAAAGAGGACGATAACATCGTGTTACTACAGCCACAGAAAGGTTTAGTCACTTAATTTAAGCACTCAAGATGGAGACGGGCAGGGCATTTGTTGTTGACAGTCGAGATTAGAATCAGCCGCAACAGACAGTAGTCAATTTCAATAAGTGGACCTGGTTGCCTTAGCTGATTACTTTGATTTTTATTAGCTTTGACTGCTCTTATCAATAATCTAAAAATAAATTAGATTATATGAGGATACAAATAAAGGATAAAGGCAAATAACAGTAGACTGATTAAACTGAATAGGATAGATATGATTTTTAAAAGGCAGTCCAGACAGAGTGTCTTGTTCACCTGTGAAACCACTCCTATTAAAGTCATCATTTTGACATTAATCATTATTGTGGTTCTGGGTTTTCAGCCCAACATTTTGAGTTTGGCCTTTATCTTTTCTGTTTTTTAATTGTTTTTGGATTTTTGAGCTTGCATTCTTTTACACCTAGCAGACACTTCCTGTTTGTGACGATGTTACTCTCAGGTTTTCTTCATCTTGGTTTTGCCACCGTTTACAACCTAGTTTCTGTTCGTGGATATAGTTTTATTTATATTTGATTCCTCGAGTTTCAGTTTATCGTGTCTCCTCTGTGTTCCCTATGTCTTACTGTCTCCGTGTCTGTGTTACATGTTCTCTTGTTCTGGGTTTCCTGTTTTATTTTCGTAGTTATCTTGTCGCTTATGTTTCGTGTTCACCTTTACTTCCTTCCATGTCTCATTATCTGGACTATGTTCACTTGTGTTACCAATATGTTTCCATCTGTGCCTGATTGCCCTCTGTGTCTGAGTGTAGTTAAAGCCATAGTTTGCTTGTGTTCCTTGTTCCAGTATCTGTTGTCCTTTTCCACTGTTTTCCTCGTAATGTGTTGAAGGCTGCTTTGTATACTGTTTTAATTTTTCTATAGACTTCTGCATTCTGTGGATTTTGTACAAGCTATAATAAAGGGTTGGCTTTTATTTAATCTCAGAGTCAACATTCAGGCTCCAATCCTGCAACCCCGGACAATCATGATGTGAGTAAAAAAAATAGCAAACATGTGCAGAAAACGTATCTCTTCTATGCCAATTGGCCACTGTAATTTTCCTCTTGTGACAGACATACTAAAGATGCCCTGACCCAAAGAGAGGCTCGGCAGGAGCAAATGACATTTCCTGTCAGCACTGCAACTCATGTGACAGTGTCAGTATAGGATGTCAACAGCATTACTATAGTCTCAGGGTACACTGATGACTGTCAGAGGAACTGCAAAATACTGTCAAGGGATTTCTCAATCTTCTTCAGCAGCGTTGTTACTTCGCACACCCAGATAACATTATAAAGATTTTTTTTCACCCCACGCTGGAGCCTTCTGAAATGGAAGAGAGACTCATTTTGAAAATTCATGTGTGTTATTCTATTGGCCCTGGAAAGTTCATGCAGAGTTGTAGAAAAACTTTCCTCCAAAGCTTCAAAACCAGAGTGCTGAAACTCTAATCTGCATTGTCACATCGATGTACAGCCTGGAGCTGCTCCATTAACTATGATAACAGGGAGGAACAAACTCTTTTCTCTTGTTTCAGTCTCTGGCAGACAGCACTCACAGTTACCAATACAGGCTGAACTCTCTTAGGACAACAAGATGACATATTTCAAACCTCAATACAATGGTTCTCTTCTTTGTATTCCAACCACCTCTGAGGCTTTAATACTTTTTCTCTAGAATTTAGTTATTCCGAGAACAAAACTGAGATTTCCAAGGGGGAAAAAATCTGGTTAGTGCTTGAATTTTTTTCTCTTTGCATGATTTTCTAATGAGCATCATTCAAAGTAAACCTTCCTTCCCAGAGAGCCTCACTGGGAGCTTCCACAGTAAGACATTGCATCTAATCGTCACTGCAATTATCTGTCCCACTGGCTTCATAGAGTCTGCCAGGAGTGGAACCTTGTCCTCAGCTCTCTCTTAATTTTCTTTATTGTCATTCCATAAACAAGATGCATTAGTAAAGAAAATGCACATTAATTTCCATTGGTCTATTTAAAAATTAATTCTAAAGGAGGGTGGTTTGATTGATAAACTGATATACATCCAGACATATCGATTTTTGTTTTTTCCAAATTCTACTAAAACTGGAATTATTTTTGATAAATATTTATCATTACCTGATAGTGTAAGGTGCAAATATATGAACTTGATGTAAGTGAAAATAGCAGAAGATCTGAAAGTGCAGGGGGATCACATCTTTCGTCAAAATCCTTCTGTTTTTGAACAAAGCAGTCAGCTTAAACATTCTGCGTTTGGATTTTTTTCTTTCCTCTCACTCGGCCTCTTTCTACATCCCAACAGTCCCATCCCTCCGCTTTATCTGCTCTTCCCTCTAAATCTATCTCTCCCGTCTTGTTTTGTTGCTTAAGCATGGGCTCTCTTCCCCTTCTTCTGTTTCTTCTTCTCTTATCTTCCTCTGTCTCCTCCCCTTTTCCTTTAACTCTGCCTCTCCAGTATATGTCTCTCGCAATCCCTCCCTCTTCTAGTCTTAAGCAAAAATCCTGGCTCCCATCTTATCTCAAGCCTCCATGTAGCAATGCCAACCATGACCAAAAAAAACAGGAACTTACATTTCCTTGGCTGGTTGCCATCTTCTCTGCCTCTCTCCTTCCCCACGGCTTTGGCCGGGTCATGTATCTGCCTGCCAGCAAGCAGAGAGTTGCATGAGCGATCGAAAAAAAAAAAACAGCAAAGGGTTTGCTTTACTTTGCCTTGAGTTGGCAGATTAGAACCTTTGACACCTTATCTCTTCAGACGATTCAGCAGTCGACTTAGTTATCATGCTTGTGTATGTGTCTATACACAGCCTGTTAAAGAATTTTATAAAAAGGGATAACTCAAGTTTTTCAGGCACCTGAGGACAGATTCCAAAAGAAGTATTTTATGTTGCCCTTAAGAGTTTCCAAAATAGCACAAAAACTTTACAAGAAATAGAAACTTTTAAATGTGAACAAATCAAAATCCAGGGCTTGGACTAAGGAAAGTGTTTCTCTTTTCGCTATAAATGACATCCATATATCCAGAATAAGTTCATAATAAGTATATGTACAAGCTGATTAATAAAGAGAGTAGCCAGTATTGGGGTGCTTTGAATCATCCTAACCCTATCTACCACAGTATGGTTTGCATAAAATGAGCTTTTTTGTACAGCATGTCAACCAATAAATAGCTCTTATGTTTGGATTTTTGGAAGAAATCATTGCAAATCTCCCAAATCCATTTATTTTGAAGGCATGTGGGTTTTAGATGGAACGTATCCCAGCTGACATTGGCAAAGAGATGCAGTGCACCTTGGACAGGTTGGCTTTCATTCACAAAGCTAAAGCAGGAAGGCAGACAATCATTCACTCACACATTCACACCACCCAGTTCCAACAATTCACCAAGCAATCAAGTGAAGTGGCCCCATTTTTCAACTGCTGCAACAGTAACACTGTGCTTGACCCTTAAAGTTTGCTAGCAGATTTATTTTATGAGCATTTGAAGATATTTCCCCACTTAAAAACCAAAAAGCATAACATCATGGTAGCTGAGAGAAAAAATGTGGAGATCAAGGTTAGTATCGGGTGTGATGTGTAGGGACTATATATCTAAATATCTGAATCTAAATATCATTGCTTAGATTAGAACCATGTGGTGGACCAAAATAAAACTGAATCAACTGATTTTCATAGAATTTCCCAAGTAGAAGTCATGTTTGGGAAAGTTTGGGTTTCAGTCTCCATGACTGTAACTGTAACTTCAATTTTGACCAAGCAGAAAACTCGATGTTGCACACTTGAATTAATATCAGAGTAAAACCATAAAGTGTAGCACAGTGGTGCAGTGGTTAGCGCTGTTGCCTCAGAGCTACCCACCGGTTGACTGGGGCCTTTCTGTGGGATCTCTCCGGATACTCCTCCCACAGTTAGGTTAACTTGCAATAGCAAGCTGGTCATAGGTGTGAATATTAGTGTGAATTTCTGTTTGTCTGTATTAGACTGGGAACCTATCCTCCAACCTCCAAAATTCTTAAGCAACAACATTCAAGGTGAATCCAGGGTTACTTTGTGACTATAACTGGCTTAATTATTAATGCTGTTTCAGCCTCAGTTTCATAAGCTAACAGATTAGTATTAATTGACACCCTGCTGTTGGCTCGTGGGTGTCAATTGTGAAGCATGTTTTCATCATTGCTGGACTGCTTTTATTTAATAACCCTGTTTATATAACCTTTTTTTCACCATAGGAAACAGCCATGTTCACAACATTTCAAATGTTTAATCGTTCTAAATATTTAATGAAGATGGATTTTCATTTGTGAGAGACTCACAAAATAATTTAATATGGACTAAATTATGTTACAGTGGATTCATGTGCAAATTCCAGCATTGCTGAACGGTGCTTGCTGAGACCTCTTGAGTGTTTTGCATCTTTCTTCTCTGTGAACGTTTTTTTTTTTTTTTTTTTTTTAAATTACTCCTATCCTACATCCTGCTACAATTTTGAAGAAATTTGGAAAGCTCACTGCAAATATTAGTATAATGTTTATGAATATCAGCTCAAAAACCTAAGTCATTTTCATAACAGTGGGACAACCACAACATTTTTCATGTTGTGGCTGGAAGGCACCATAAATCGTTCAGTGTGTCCTCAAGATCCATGGCAAGGCATGACGATCAATAAATGTATTTACCATGGGTGCTGAGTGACTCATGAATTTTACATAGATAGGAAGCCTCTTTCCAAAGTCAATATGTCATTATGAATAATTCTTTACATGCGAAACCCCCTTCACAGAAAGAAAAAACATGAATGGAGAGAGCAAAATGAGTCGCTACCATGGTGTAGTGTGGGAACATGCTGCGTGATATATTGGCAGATTTCAACATAGACACAGATGCGGTATTTGAGAATCATGTCTGCCGATTATTGGTGGAGTAATGCAGTCTGCAGATGCTGGCTATCTGTGCGACGCAAGGCAAACAAATGTGTCCGACTAGCCAGCACCGGGTACTCTGCAACACTCGGCCAGTACCTTTTCCTGTATTTGCATCTGAACATAATTATAACACCCACGCAGTGACATTATTGCTATCCGGCTTTCTATTCTACCCAAACATTGTGAGTCTCGGCATAATAAATAATAAACAAAACTGGAAGAAAGAAAAAAAAAGAAGAGACATAGAAAAGCCAAACCATATTTGCACTGGAAATGATGAATAATTGAATCTGGGAGGCATACTCACAGATGCAGACACAGACGTGCTTTCATGCACACACATTTACACGCACACATGCTATGCACACACACGTAAACACAGGGGGGAAACACTCCACTGGGTCTCCAGTGCCATCTAGAGTTTGACTGCCCGAATGTGAGTGAAAAATGCTAATATTACAATTATGGTTTTTAGGAGTTTCGTTGTCATGGTGGCTCAAAAAACGAGGGTATGGGAGATTGTACGCTCATGTTCACACTATTTCCTCCCACTGTTCAAAGACATACGATTGCCATTAAGCAACGATCACTCACACGAATAAATGAATATGAATGACAGTCAGTTGTTTTTGTGTGCCACTCAGTAAAGCAGCAGCCCTTCGTGAGTACAAAAAAGGAGGCTAGTAGAAAAATTTAATGATTTATTTATTTATTTTAATTAATTTTTTTTTCTGCATGTCTTTACAGCTTTTTATGGAGAAATTAAGACTTCTGTGTTTCACCCTGCAGTGTCACAGTGAGTGCTCAAGCTTCTTGCTCAGTCTCAGCTGTACTAACAAACAGCGGAGCGTTTTGCCGAGGGCGACCACGCACCAGACCTCGTGTCTAGCAGCTGTGTGCTTTCACATATGTTCTTCACATTAATGAGAAGATGTGTCACTCTTCCGGCTGGCCGCTCCTGACAAAGCAACAAGCCATGCATGAAGTGTTATCAGCTTGTCGAAACACCAGCAGAGTGATTATCCCTCAGGGTATTGGTGTTGTTACAAGGATTAACTTTTTTCCCTCATTTTTCGAGTATGTTAACTTCCACCAGCATCAACTGGCCTTGGTTATTAGGGTTCCTGTTACTTTCTAGCTCTCTAAACTTGTCTGCCGAAAAACGTGTCTAAATTGTCTATCATCTATCTTCTTGTTCTTAAAATGTTATCTAATTAAGTTTTCAGATTAAATATTATTGTATTGTATTGAAATATCTAGTATTAGAATAGTGTGTATTTCTATCACTAAACCATATAGTTTTTTTCTGTACTTTGACAAGATACAGTACAAAAAGTTTCATTATATTTTAAATGTAATAACAGTCCACTAATATAACACATGGAGTAATATGACCATGTAATAGTTTTAAAGAGTATTCCGTTTGTCAGTAATACTCCAATAAATTTAATTTCAAGATTTAAAAAAATGCATAAATGCATGTCTTTTGCTTGTCCTTATTCCAAAATTGTAAATAAATTCTCTACCACTGCCTTATGGATTGTTATTTTCTGTGACTGTTAATACTGTGTTTCCTACATGCACCTCTTGCATGTAAGGGAGCAGACACAAACACAAAAATTCCAGAAGTTTTCACAAGCACCTTCATATCTGCCATCCTTTTTTTCCCCTATGGGCGCTGGCAAAGGAATACACAACATAAGCAGCTGTTGCTCTTTCCACCGCTATAGACGTTAATGTTGTGTTTCCCATTGGCAGCACTTCAGATGCCATTGGCAGAACCTGTGCTCTGAACATGGCACCACTCCAGAGGCTTTCCATCCCTTGCCATTTAGTGCCTCTGCAAGTACACATAGGTCAGGGTGATTTTGTTTTTCCCCCCTCACGGGAGGCTGAATAGACTGGGGTAAGAATTGAAAAAGCTACAGAAAAGCAATTTTGGTTAGTTAAAAAAAATCACTGATGCTGTGCTTTGGATGTCCTCTTCTATCTTTTGATCCCTTTTCTTGCACCATAGAGTTGAAACTGAAAAAGAATAGCCAATACTGAGAGGCAAAGAGGTGGAAGGGAAACTTTTAATTGGCTACACAGAGCACAGCTGTGTTTTGTTGTTGCCCCCAAAATTCCATTTGTCAAAAGTGCAGAGCACTGCAATAGGGAGGCAGGCACCTGAAACTAATACATACTGTAAATACTGGTACCGGGGTTTATAGAAGTCTGGTCACCTTCAGCAGTCATGCTTCCAATTTCCCGGATAAGATAACTAGCTAATTCAGTCAGGAAGTAGATAATTCAAATTGTAAACTATCATATTTGTCTAATTGACAAGGGGTATGTAGCTACTGAATGATTAAAGGCGGCTGCGTCTGACCCAAAATATCTGCACAAGCAGTGCGTCAGTGCAACATTTACTTTGATATGTTTTATTCATTTTTCCTGACTCCAGAGAAGGGAGGAGGGGAGGCGATGTTGGGAATCAGACCGTGTTTCCAATCACCGACAGCATTGCCTCATTTCACTAATCATCATTCAAATTGATTTGCTTCCCCCACCTAGTCCCTCGTTTTAGTGTAAACGCTTTACAGTGACTGCACCCCCACCCCCTACTGAATTGCAGCTGAATGGTCCCCAAGTTCCCAACAATAGGCTCATGAATACTGAAGTAGTATTTTAGTATTTTATTTTTCTCTGGCTGCACAATTCTATTTGCTGTCATAAAAGAAATGAAATCCACTTGAAAACGAGGCCTTTTGGATCATTTGCATGCAAGCTTGCCTAGTAATGAAATGAAATATGACACGCCAATTTAATTACTGCTTCAGAATTGTCTCGCCTCACAGTATAAATATTGATTTAGGCTCCTCTCTCTTCAAATCCCATTCCACTATCCCTTTCACTCTTTCTTTTGATTCTTCCATCTCTCATATAATATTCCAATCTTCTCTGTTTCTAAACACTCTCTTTTTCTCTGTGACACAGATGCTCAGAACTGCCGTCTCTTCCTCAAATTTCCCTCTCAGTCAATCCACCTCTCATCTCCCTTCCCCAGCTGCTCACTCCCCAGTCTATCCATTCCTTATTCTGCTAGCATCAAGCGATGCATGTCATGTTGGCGGGGCAAAGACTAGCAAAGGAGCAACAAATATGAGATTCTGCCCTGGGTGATCTTCGGCTCCAGTGTGATGATAGTAGTGCTCTATATGCACGCCCGCACTCACACTGTTAACGGCCCCTGAAATTACACACAATTTCCATAGCAATAGGCTTTATAGAAGGCAAATGGGTCCCTGTGGGGGCCCCAGCCACGCCTGTACAGTGTAGGAGAGTGCAGGGAAAGAGAAGATAGGCAGCATGTACAAACGCACAGAGGAGGAGTAGGACTGGTAATTTCTCCTCAGGCATCTCCCATGTGGACTTCTATAAACTCTTTGGCACTGCCGCTTCTTCTTGAGTGTGTGATGGGTCAGGCTCATGGCAAACCTCAGGCTCTCAGTGGGAGGGATACCAGCCTAGTGATGTGGTCCTGACTGTGAATTCGTTGGCTGTGTTGTGGCTGCCTGCCCAGCCAACTAGAGCCATAGCAGGAGAAAAGAGTTGAATATGTTCATAAAGTCAAACATAAAAAGAGGCGTAATAAACACATTGAGCAAAGGTGCCCTTTTAAGGATTTAAATGCAGAAGATCAGCGTGTTGCTCTTGGCTCCTTGGACCTTTTTTCCCCAAAGCTTTTCTAAGTCAAAGGAAGAAAAACACGTAGCATCCTTAAAAGCACAGGCATTTTGTAAACAGCATATCCTTGCTCACAAGGACTAAGTGTTTCTCATGTTTTCACAGTGCTCTTAACAACCTGAATGCCTAACAGGGCTATCCAAACAAGAGATGGAGAACTGGATCATCGTTGGAGGTTTTACTCATGAAAACACAGCCTAACAGCTCTTGTTGTTTTATTTATATTAAGTAGATTCTATTTTTACAAGTCATACTATAGACACGCGGAGCCTAAAGACAATTATAAAGATGGCTCTGTCAAATCGTTTTTAAAATTTATCTGCCTCACACATCTAGAGATGCTATGTGGGCTTTTAGGGCACCTGTCTTTCAGAAAGCCTGCACTTTCAACCCACTCGCTCTTCTCCTCACAGGGTCATGGAACATGAGCCATTTCCCAATGGCTCACTCATGTGAATCATCACAATATAGCCTAAAGAAATGGTGACAGTGCTGCCCAGTCTGATGCACTGTTAACACTGTGTAGCTGGAGCAAAAGGGAAGGCAGAAACATGACCTGCTGGCAGATTAATCCACCAGACATGGAAGTTAAGGTCAGCACTGCAGCCAGGGACACCGGCACGATACCGTGGTAATCGCCTGGTCCGTGAAGCGGGCTAAAATAATTGTGAATATATGAAATAAAACAGTGTTAGAGCAAGAGGTGTTAGAGCCGAGAGAAGAATGTGAAAGGAAAGCAGATGTTTTGTTTGTATGATTAAACATTTCAGCCTGCAGGGATCTCACCAGCAATAATTATGCAACAACTGCAGTCTCAGATTTTTTTTTTGCCTTTATCTCATCATACAAGGTCTCATGTTGAAATGCAGCATTTGATTTTTAATTAGCTTTTGCAGTTCTGTTTGTTTAATTTGTGCATCAAAGGAATTGATGGGTAATTTTAGGCGGATAACAAAAATTAAGAGCACTATTCTGATCAATCGCAAAAGTCCTTGGATTCCAGCTCAATAGCACTTAAGTTTCTGAATATTAAAGTGCTTCAAGTTCTTGTTAGAAAGGCAAGTGAAACTAGAAACTGTGAAAATAGCCCTAATACGTTAATTTTATTTATTAACAATGAGTTATTAATACTGAGCTGAGTTTTAGAGCAAGAGAAAAGACTTCCAGTCCACAGCAAAACAAACAAACTTATTAGAGACCCGAACTATCCCTTGAAGGTAGCAATAAGTATGTCTTTACTGCTACTATAGCAGAAAACAACCATAATATATCTGCAGAGGACTATGCTTTAAAAACTCTCTTTTACTGCTTGAAACTTTGTTTTAAAATAAAAATAGAAATTCTAGCATCTATATTTGAAGGCATCCCTCTCATGAGGTTTACTATACAGAAGGCTAAACTCAGAATATTTTTATTTGTTATTAAAGCATTTTAAATTAAATTTATATGATCACATTCATATGATCATATAGTCAATTTTTGTTTTAATTACTTGATTATATATCTCTAATGCGAAAACCGCATCATTTGACTTTTTGAGTCGGCAATCCCTGTAGAGTTTGAGACGGGTTTAGGGTGCGGTGTAGTAAAGAGATTTGTCAGTGATGTTGTAATTCCTTCTTCAGAGGTGGATTTAAGTTATCTACTGCTAGATGCAACATTAAGCAGCTTTGGAGGTCTGATGAATTTGAATCATGTATGGAACAGGGAAATAAGCCAATCAATGCTTAATCAAGATGCAATCAGTATCAGTAACAGTAGCACAGCGAGCACAGATGGAAATAGTTTGTTATACATGCAATCCTTTTTGCAGAGAGCTCATTAACTGTTGTGTGACAAAATGTTGAATTCATCACCACCTGCAGATCTTTATACCAACTGTTTTTGTAATTTCACTTTTAAAAACAACCACTTGAACAAGAGACGTACAGATCTGCTGGTCAGTCATTAGTCAGGCTACTGCAGCTGTTGCAGTCTATAATGTTAATTGTTATAGAACACAAGATCAAACATTCAGATTTCTGAGAACTCTGAAAGAAATGGAAAATCTGATAAACACTCTAAATAGCTCAAACGTATAGTTTAAAAACACCTATAAAGTGTCAATGATAAAGCATTTTTAATTAAAATATTGCAAATATGTGTTTAAAATTATATAAGACAATTTAAGATTTATGTTTTCATCATGTCTTTCTAACCCGTGTTTCATTAACACCCATGGAAAAGTTTTGGAAATCCTCAATAACGAGGATGAGCTTCACTGACTCATTGAATGCATCATAATACCAGTGATCTGAAAGCCTACAGGCGACTCACGTAAAAACATAAAATATTGCAATATATTTAATTGTTACATATGTTTTTTTATTTGTGATTTTTAGCTGTGGTCATTGTGGTGAAACAGAAGATTCCAGTTTTGTGTGATGAAGTGATTTCCGTTATATGCCAAAAAATAATTGTAGGTGTTTGAACTGTTTAATATGACTTGTTGAATATCTCAAACATATCTGTCATGAATGTTATCAAGTCTCTCTAAGCCAGTTAGATCATTTTTATCCCAAGGCAGAAGCTGCAATTAGTTTTTGGCAAAGTGACTTTAATTTATATGTTATTTATCAAGGTAAAGAGATCTGACCAACATGAAAGCAGAAATTCCAACAAATGTAACATTACAGTTCTATAACAAAGTTGTAAGTGGCGAAAATAAACTGGATTGAACATAATGTAGATACAGAAGAGTCAATAAACTCTTCATAAATCCTGTTGATTATAGTGTATTTAGCATCATAAGTAAAGATAATACAAATAGAAGACACATGGAAACATCACTGCTTTGGGATACAGGGGGTTAAGTGAATATGTGTAATTGTGTGATAAAAATGATGCTCCCAGCCAGCCTTGAAACATTCCTAATTTGTATGCTTTCCATACATATGAAAGTCCACAGGGATGAAATTATTAAAGATGTGCTTGATCACTGAAATTTTTATGGAGAGCAGGTGAGAGCTTGCATCATTTTGTTCACTATCCCAGAAGAGCTGAAAGAGCAGAGAGCAAACACTTTGAGTTCATAAACTGGAACAAATTTAATTCTCTTGCATTCTCACATTCAGACATAGGGCCCCTTAACCTTGATTAATATTTAATATTCCTGTTCACATATACTGATGCAGTACAAGTTGTTCTCACACAGCCACAAATGAAGGAAAATAAACAAATCTGTCATGGGTAAAAAAAAACAAAAAAACAGACTGCTAAGAGAGATGACTTCATTTATCATTTCCTATTATGACTTTGTTGCAAAACTTTTGGGCACAATAAATTACTTACTATGGCATTTGTAGTAACTTTGTAGGGTGCGGTACGTGGAATATCGAACAATTGTCCATAAAAGAGCAAGACAGATCAAAGGACAGGACAAAATTTGGATACCGCATATAGCGTTTTCATTAAGTCTAGTTATTAAAAATGAAACAAATTTAGATATGCACTCAGTGTATAAGTAAACAGAAAATAAAGCAAGCAACCAATCACACTGAGAGAGGGAGAAAGAGAGACTATATGTAGGTGAGCTGTCACACCAATCCAGGGTTCAGCATCATTCCCAAAGCCAAGCAACCTAACAGGAAATGGGTCTTGAGGCCTAGGGGCCCATCACATATCTTACAGAGACCAAATAGTCATTCCATTTGCACAGCATCCTGATAGGCAGCACATGTGAATAGAACGTAAAACCTGGTTCTGAAACCTGCCAACAGTTGATTAAATTCTTCAGTTTAAATTTGTTGCTTATTTCTGGGATGAGTAACATGAAAGAGAAGTTGTTTTTCCAGAGCTTCACCTAATTTGCATCCTACTTACATGCTGCTAAGCTGGCAGCTAGTTTCCCTGAGGTCATCTCAGGTGGTCAAATTTTGCAGGTCTAGCGGGTTTTCGCACCTGCACACGCCAGTCCTCTATCTCCATGCCTTAAAATCCACGTGGGCAGCGGGCAGAAAATACACTTTGGCTTGCAAGTCAGAAAGCTTGTCTGGGACATAATGAAGCGAGCGACATCCTTAAGCCTCCTGGTTACTAGTGCAGAGCATTTCTCTCTATCTGAGCAGTATGTTGTCCCATGCAGGCTAACGTCAACTCAGCTGTTACATCTGCCCAGGCTCTCCAAATCTCCTTAATTCCTTCAGCAGGCAGCTGGAATCAGCCAAGGGGGCATGCCAAAGATGGAGTAGTAGTTAGCAGCTGTGCAGCCATTCAGAGCTCTTTATGTATTTTGAAAAAGTCACCAGTCTTGAAATAGAACCTCTTTTTTTGTCATTTCTTTTTTATAAAGTGTTCCCTTTCCAGAACAGTATATAAGGTCACTATCTGTGATTTTAATGGTTACTGCATATCTACACTTGAATGTGAGGATGATATGCTTGCTAGACCTCTTGCAATCGCTCTGCCAGGGGACTAACCAGTGTAAGAACGTACATCAGTAAGAAGAACATTTAAGAGATTTCAGGGAAAGCTGTGAAGATAAGCATAATGGCTGTAAAGTATACTAATCCAATTACAGCTATTCCATTACATTAAATTACAGAATTTAACTTTAATAAGGTATTACCAAGGGAGGGGTCACAGTGCGGTTGTCTTTCCATGGCTACAGCCAGAAACCTACACTTGAATGAAATATAGAGTGAAATATATCACCCACACACTATATAGTTTCAAGACTTCAAAAAATCCCCCCCCCCCCCCCCCCCAAATCAACTGGCAAGTATTTGTCAGGCCTAGAAAACACACGGAGTCACACTAGTCAACCCCGCAGCAGGAGTTCGTGTAAATGATGGATAGGTAGAAGATTATATTTGTCTAAACAGTCAAGCAGAAAATGAACAGGTGAGACAAAAGAAATAAGCACACATTTTATTGAGATGTTCTGGAGGAAAGATGACTGCAAGAAGCGAGAGATGAAGAAAGATCCATGGAGAGGGGAGAAATTGATAAGCCAGATGAGACCACCAGCTGGCAAAGAAACAATTTCCCACGACCTACACTGTCAAAAATGCAGCTATGAACTCACTTTGGAAACAGTAGCTGTCTCTATCTGACAAACAAGTCAGATATAGCCGGCTACTGTACTTGTTAAATCGAGACTGGCTTTATTTCCTGCAGTCTTTGCCATAAGACTTCCATTCATCGGTATGTGTCTGTCCAGTTACCAAACAACTTTGGCTCATTGTTCTTTGAGAGCTGTTTTGTTCTAAAACACTGGCTTTATTGCATTAGTCATTTTGACAAGTGGTCCATGGAGGGTTTACTTTTTATGTATTTTATGTATTATTTTCTTATGAATAATTCCAATTTGACACTAAAAACATTTTTTAAATTCAGAATACCAATTAAATTCAGTAAAGATGGCAATTTTTCATCTTGACATTTAGATGAATTAAAATAATAACACACGTGATGCTCAGTGTTTCCCACTAATAGATTTAACAGTGTGGAAGATAACAGTCATTAATTTCCATTTAGCCTGTTAAAGAAAGGTTGTGTGGAAATCTGAAAATAAATAAATAAATAATGCCTGGGAAACCTGGGATTGCATTCTGAGCTGTCAAATGAAAAAGAATAAGATATCCTTAGAGCGTTGTTTACCTCTCAGGCAAACCCCTTGAGAGCCATTGAAGTGAACATCAAGTTTGTCCAAATGACAAATCAAGAGATGGTGGCAATATGTGCAACGACACCTGCTGAATGAGCGCTTTCTCTTTCAGGTTTGACAAAGTATTGTGTCTTCCCTTCCTAGAGGAATTTTTTCGGTGCATGCTCAAATGAACTTTGTTAGCTTGAGATGTGTCAACACTTTTGCTTAAGCAGCATGACTAAAGCTGATCTGGGGACACAGTCAGCCAGTGCTGGAAAGCAATCCGCAGCACTGCTCTATAACTAGCCTGAAATCAGCTGAAACTGTCTAACAACACAAACATCCACACTGACAACCCACACTCAGGCAGTGTTTCATATACAGTAAATCATAATAAGTGTAGTTTAGTATACGACATTTATCTGTATTGTCTTTTTTTTTTTACGCAAGCCTAATCACTGTAAAGTTTGAGGGCCACAGAATTACAGGATACAAGCATCATCAATCTGTCACTGTCTGTGAACTCCTGCTCTCCTGGCAGAGATTCAGGCAGTGAATTAATCAAAGGAACCGTTATTGCCAAATTACTGACATGGGTTCAAAGATAAATGTCTCCTGGCTGACGCCAACTGACAGCCCTGAGAGTGATTAATTTCACTCCACTCGGGTGATTGGCAAGAGACTCAAACTGAGGAGCGTGCATCATCGTTGTGCCACACATCATCACGTGTTGCACTTTTTTTTCCCAGAGTCTGGATTACAACAGCAATCCGTATTTTACAGCTTACGGCACCAGTAAAGTGGACAACATATTCTTCAGTTTTTAACCGAAGGGGCACTGAAGCCCAAGGGTCAATGACACAATACTTTCTCAAAGGTATTTGAGCTGGCAACAGGATTGATTTATGTGGACACTGTCCTGTCAAATGCAATGAAGAAAGCAAGTCAGTGAAAAGCCCAAGGTTTTCTTCCAGTGACCAGAGCTTCATATAGCACACAATTCAATAACTGCTGCTGGCACTAATGCAGTTATGTTTTCCTACCGTGGACAGGCAGGGCTGCATCTCTGCCCGAGAAATAAATCTACTTGGATATTAGCATATTATTGTAAACATTCTGCTAAACGTCGTGATGTATTCACACTCAAAACAAAATGACAGTTTAAAGAAATCCTGCGATAACCCTAACAGGCTGTTCATAAATAATCAACTGCAGCAAATTGGTAAGTAGAGCAAAACATCACCTTTTGATCTTGCCTGTTAGCAGAAATATCCCTATCAGTCTTGATATCACTCCCATGGAGAGTAACGAGATCGATCAAATCCATTATCTGGCTTTTGTGTTTATCACGCTTTAAAGTTGCAGCAGGGGCTTGCGTTGTCATAGAAACAGCTGCAGTAGAAAAAGGTTAGCTCGTTGTTGAACTTGGTAGGATGCATGGAGCGAAAAGAGTCATCATTATGGGAGATATCAGCAGCAAAAGCGAAGAGGCGACTGTTGCTTCTTTTGTTTGCTTAGAAAGCAAAGCCTTACAAATTATTATTTGCTGGTGACTGCAAATGTTCTTCCGCTATATGAAAAAGCAGGAGAATGTGTTGAGACGGAGGGGCAATATTGAGTCAAGGCAATAATACTGCCACAGGTGCAGGGATCTGGCTGAATTCCTGCATAGTAATAAAAGTCAGTGACAGAATTTTGTTTTCAAAGCACAGAATTGGTTTGTACCTGCACTACAATGCAATCATCTTGTCTTCCTTCCCCTCGAAAATGAATCTTGGCTGGCCCACACGCAGTAAAGCTGAGCCTCAGTGTGATGTCTTTTAACTTGAAGATTGCACATTAGCATTCACACTGTCTGGGGAAGCTTACCGAGCCTCACCAATGCAGCTTACAATCTATAAAAGGTTGGGCTATTTACAATAAATGCTTTCACTTCAGTTCAATTTTACGAAGAAGTGACAACGAGGACTCTATGATGTGTAGAGCCATTATCTTAAACAGAAACCATAACACTGCTCAGTTTTCTTATCCATGTAAAAACAGCGTATATTGTTATAGTATATAGTTGTAACAGTGGCCTAATGTGGTGTGAAGAATGTGATGAAAGTCGGCGGCATGATAACTTTAAAATGGAGCTTTCTAACTCCAACTGTTTGATGTTGTGAATAGAGTGTGTTTGAAAAGAAATCATTTTAAAGTGGAAACTTCAACATGTTGTTTTAGAAGGAAGTAACAAACAGCCATTATGATCATTTAACTGTGGTCATAGTTCACCATTTCATCTTAACATGGTTATATAGTTAAGTAATAAATACTAAATACTATAGGCGGCAGGTAGTCCTCATGCAGCAGTCGCCCCCAGCTGATGTCAGAGTAGGAGATATTCACCCCTATGCTACAAACTGCAAATTAATCCCGCATGAGCGAAGCCGCTGGCTGGCTGCTATGTCCATTTTGATTGATAATGGTTAAAAATGTTCTTCTTTTACTGTTACTTTTTGTGGATGACAAGGTTTAAAACTACTTAAAAAGACACACACAAAAAAAGTTACTCCGCCAGAGTGCCTATTTTGGGTCACTTTGCCGGTCCCAAGTCCGGATAAAGGAGGAGGGTTGGAATTACTGAAAACAATAATAAGAAAAGAGAAAGAAAATTTTAATTTGTAGTTCTAAAAATATTCTATATATTCTAAATGCTTTTAGTGTGTGTGTGTTTTTTTAATCACTTTGTCTCTTCCACGATGTTATGTCTCTCTCCTACAGCTACAGCTACTGATACAATTACATATGCAGGACAAATTATGCAAATTAGGTGAGGACGTCATTTAGCGACTTCTAGCGACTTTTAGGATAGCCAACAGTGATTTTCCTTACTGAGGAGTTGGCAACACTGAAAAAAGTTAGCATTCATTCTCCAGCTTCACTGTTTATGTTATGCTAACATAGCTGTGTTGCTAGCGATCACAAAGCACATCATTATATACCAAGGTAGCCCAACTTCAGTAACCCTACAGACGTCACTGCTGTTTAGTTTCCTGTCTTCATTTATGTTGGAAGTGATAGCAAAGCTGTACATTTAAATTTTTTCACAAATCTCTCTTTCAGAACATGGTATATCATGTTTAGGTAGAAACTAGTGAGCTAACTTTTTGCTAACTTCTAACTCCGTTAAATTTAATACATTCTGTTTTCATGGATGCTTGGATGTTAAACTTCATTGTTACACCTGTTAAAGCAGCAACATTGATCATTTTATTAAAGATGAAAGAATTAGACAGTTTTTAACTCTCAGTGATGCTGCAGTGTTCGTTTGACTTTGGGACCTGAAGCGGAAAGAGTTTTGCACCCGGATTCCTCTGCGAGGCTCCTGACTATGGTAGCCATAATGCTCAAAACAATCCATCGAGCAGTGCGGCTTTGTAGCTTACCAAAGTTGCACTAAAACATTTTTTGACAGATTTTTGAGTGCCGTGTACCACATAAAATCAGTTCAAAGAGTGCATTTCTTAGTTTACACAGCTCGGTCAAAATTTTAAGCCACTTGAGTTTTCAGAAGGGAATCCAGAGCTCGGTTAGGCAACGAAACACAATACTGCCTATGGTATTCAGATGAGATGAGAAACTAACAGGCTAGATCTGAACCGAGGACAATGTGATTGCTGTAAGATAGGCAGCGGGAAGTGTCTGCAGTGTACGACAGGAGATAAGGTGAGGAGAGCGATCTCACCAGAGGCAAGTGTTTTGCTCTGCATTCAGCTGAAAGTGAATGGCTGATCTGTGCATCCACATGCATACACCTTGTTTAAAACCCCTGGTTCTTTTCCTTCAAAGGCTTTGCAAACTCAAAAGCCACAAAGGAGCCTTCTGAAGGAATATCTCCTGGTGTTTCAATGGGACAGCCGTGCGCCTAAAAATTTCTCTTAACTTGCAGATCCACATGCAGCCTCCTGCTTCACAGATGTTTAATTAAAAGCGGATCCCACTTTTTCCACTGAGATTTCTCATCTGAGTGGGAGAAATGTTGTAAACATAGCAGATATTTGATATTTGTTTTTATTGGCTTATTTGACGTAAATGCATTGTGTCTTCTTCTTCTGTTTTTGCATACCCACACGTTTAGGGGTAAGAAAATGCAGCTGTAACATATGGGATATGACGAATGTGCAGTTTGAAACAAGCTTCCTGTATAAGCACTTTACTAGAAAGATCACACCTTTCCATTTCAGCTAGGTTATGGTGACCCAATTACTAAGTTTTCTACAGACCATGTTGACTGGTTCACAAATTGTGTAGCTAATTAACAAGACAAACCTAATATGCACCAGTGGGAGACTAGGCTAATCTAAGTTGTGTGAATCATTTAAAAAAGAAATTGCAATGAGAAGAAGCACGTGTATTTGACAGGTGCAATGCACCCCATCAAACCAAAAATCATT
Organism: Astatotilapia calliptera; assembly: GCF_964374335.1. Classification (NCBI taxonomy): domain Eukaryota; kingdom Metazoa; phylum Chordata; class Actinopteri; order Cichliformes; family Cichlidae; genus Astatotilapia; species Astatotilapia calliptera. Next base: position 31,970,672 of record NC_137433.1, on the reverse strand, counting down.
TGAAGGAATACGTGTGACAAGAGGTCCTTCACAGGGCAGTTGATAAGGGGATTACTTGACTGGTGCTTTTTGGCAAGCCAATACCCCATTCTTAGAAGTCAGAGGGATTTGAAGATACACATACAACCATGTGTGCACAAACACACAAAAACACTGTGTCTAAATGCTCGAGCTTTTCCCTCATATTGCTGAGGAGAGCACAGATCCCACCAGAAATCTCCCGGCAGGGCCTATATCAAAAGCTTAGTCTGCTGCAGCAAGGATCACACCTCTGGGAATTCTCCCCACAAACACGTAGCTGAGAACAAAGGCAGTTATTGTCAAAGTGTGTTCTGATTTAACTTATAATTACATTCAATGAGGAAAAGCAAGGCAATCTAGGCTGTGTGAGATATCACATCCAAAGATTCAATGAACCGATTTGCCATAAAAGCTGAAGATAAAATGAAACAAGGAGCAGAAAACTGAGACAATCAATGAGGAAGGTGATGCAAGCTTCCCACATATTTAAAAAGCAGAGGGAAAAAATATTATTACAGTATTCGTATCGTGCTACAAACTTCTGTTGCTCATGTTTAATATAAAATGCTGGTGCAAGTTCAGATAAAACAGAACATTACTGCTGTGCTTCATAATTCGTGGGTACTTTTGTGTAAAATACTGACTTCAGGAATTTCATTTCTTGAGCTGTTGTGTTTCAACTTTTTACATTGCCTCAGAAAAATTCTACAGCTCTTTGTCCATTCATACATCCTTGTAACTACTTATTCAGTTCAGGGTCGCAGACGGGCTCTGACATGCAAAATGCACCGATAACAACAAAAAAAGAAAATTTTAGAAAGAAAATAACAAAACCAAAAACACAACAATTATACAGAAAACTTCAATGCAATCAGTGGAACCTAAGTCGGTGGTGACAGGCACAAATCTTTTCTCAGTCTTTGCATGTCTTTGCATGAATTTTAAACAGAGTTTGAAAGGATGAAAGATGAGATTGGAATCATAAAGTACCTTTTTAACAAAGGACATTTGAAATTAGAATTTCATACACCACAGAGTGTGAAAACTTATTATCAGTGTTTAACCCACCAACAGGGTCTCTGCAATTGGTATTACAAGTCTCTCACTTGACCCAAGCTTGAATACAGAAACTAGCCATTTTATACTATGTACAATAAAAAAAACTCTCATGTTATTAACAGTGTGTTTAAAAAATAGACCATCTTAGCCTCACAATTAGCATTATACCTGACTGATGTATACACATCACATTATATGTAGGGCTGAACGATATATCGCATTTGCGATAATATCGCGACATGATCAAGTGCAATTTTCTAACCGCAAAGGCTGCGATTATACTCTGGACATGTCCAAATTCATGGGCTGCATCCTCCTGAGGCCGCATTTGTAGACCGATTACGTCACAGCGACGCGCCGAAGGCTGTCCAAATTACTACCATATCCCAGAATTCATAGCGCGGCCCAGCCAAACTCCAGTTTCCAGCAATGGCGGCCGCTACTAAGTTTTAAAATTACTCATACTAATCTTTCTGGGTCACAAAATAAACTTTTAACATATTTTCAGGCGAGAAAGTAGTTGTGTAAACATCAAATATCTGCTCGGTTTATCAAGATATCCCATATTTGCAAAAGTGCTTCGACGTTTTCAGAGGCGTCTGCTACCCACCAGCTCGACAGCTAGCCGGGAGCTCGAGGGTTACTGATGCGGCCGAGAACGGCACAACTCCCGTCACATCATTTTCAGATCACCGCGGAGTTTCGCTGCTCGGGTTAAACGTAATATATAAGTCACTTAGACAACCTAAAAATGTTATTGTTGGGCTTTTTTCAGTGTTTTGTTTGTTCGTGAGTAAATCGGTTTGGCTGAGATTAAAGTTATTAGATTAGATAAAATAAAACTTTATTAATTCCCCGGGTGGGTTCCTCCTTGGTTTTCACACAGCTGACTAAACGTCAAACAGAAAACTTATTAAACAGAAGTATGAGACAGTCGAGAATTTACACCAGTGTCTGGTTATATTTTAGATAGCAAGAAGCAGACGGCCGAGTTTATTAAACTCCACCGAGACAGCGGTGACGCTAATCAGAACTAGACCGTCCAATTTCACGCCTTTAAATTTTAAAGGCGTGTTTGTGTGTGTGTTTATACAATTGCTATTATGTTTGCACTTTATGTGTAATGTTACTGACTGCAGAGATCAGTAAGATGTGTCTATTTTTTATTTATTAGTTTTATTTATTTAATATTATTTTTTAATTGAATGACTGTCTAGTAGTTCACAGATGTCGAAAAACTGAGTGTGGTAAAGCCACTGATTTTTTTTATGTATATTTCTGCAATCTGCACATTGTACTGACTTTCATTTTAATGTTTACACCAGGGTTCCTTGTCAGCACTTTATGCTCAGATGTTTGTAAGCTAAAAATAAACTATTGTGTATGTTCAAATATACTGTTGTGATTGAAGAAGTTAAATAAAAATGTCAGTCATCAATTCATGCATCACCTCATGTCATCGTAACAGAGGTCTGTCTTCCAGGAAAGAACAGTTTAAAATTAATGTAATATAGTATTGGCCATACTATATGATGTATTGCTTGTCTTTGTTTAATAATACAGAAGACAAAGACCTTAAAAAATAATCGCATCGCAATCGCAATATTGGGGCAAAAAATCGCAATTAGATTATTTTCCATAATCGTTCAGCCCTAATTATATGACATAATAAGTGCAGCATATCCACCTTCCTTTGTTAGTTTAAAGCCAGGAGAGTTAACAGTTTTGCTGATATACTCTATGACAAAGAGTATTAGTATTGTTTTTATTTTAGCTATGTGTGGTCTCTTGATGGAGACAAACATTGGCAAACATACAGAGCATTGGATAACACTGGCAGGCAGAACAGGTATCATCAGTGCTGATTCACTGCAGTGTGCTTTTGGCGTTTGAACGGACTTTTTCATGATATATGTTGAAAGGTGATTTACATTGTATGAATGCCCTTATGATTCTGATCTCATTGATTTCCTCCTCCCTCCCATTTAGCAGTACATAGGGAAAGGACTTACTCTGTACTACAGAAAAAAGAAATTATATCTACTTGTCACCAATGACGGTTTCCATCCACTCAAAATAAATAACATTCTTCGTACATTTAAATGAGTATTCTGAAAGGGTAATGTGTGTGTGCAAGTAAGCAATATGAAAGTTATAACATAATGATTATATAATTAATTTACACTTGACACCTACTTTATTGCATACACCTTGCTTGTTTGGGTTAGACCCATTTTTGGCACAGGCTCAATACGTTTCTGGAAATATTTCCGCATAGATTTGGATCCATATTGACATGATAGCATCGATGATGTGAATCTCCCTTTTCACCACATCCCAAAGGTGCTCTGGTAGATTGAGATCTGCTGCTTGTGGGGCCATTTGACTACAGAGAACTTAATGTCAGATTCACCAGCTTGAAACCAGTTTGAGATGATTTTGAGCTTTGTGACGTGGCGTGTTACCCTGCTGAAAGCAGCCATTACAAGACGGATACCCCGTGGTCACAAATGGATAGACATGGGCAACAACAATACAGTTGGCTATGGCTTTTAAATGATGCTCAATTGCTACTAAGTGGCCCAAAATGTTCAAAGTGGCCATTCTCTCACACTATTACACCACTAGTAGTAGCCTGAACTACTGATACTAGGCAGGATGGATCCATGTTTTCATGTTGTTTATGCCAAATTCTGACCCTTCCACCAAATGTCGCAGTGGACTAATCAGATTAGGCAACATTTTTCCAATCTGCACTTGTCCAGCTTTGGTGAGCTCATGCAAACTGTATCCTCGGTTTCCTGTTCTTAACTGACATAACCCATCTGCTTGAAGGTTCAATAGGCGAAGTATTCAGAGACATCTGTATATCTTCTTCCATCGCTGATTAGATATTTGCATGAACAAGCAGTTGTGCAGATGTACCTAATGAAGTGGCCAGTAAGTGTGGACAGTCCCGATCCAAATATTCAAAGAGAACATTTTATAGAGCAGCATGTTTTAAGTAAGCTATAGCTTAGAGACTCTCTTTTATGACACAGAGACTCCAGTTATTAAAAGAATGAGGCAAACAACAGAAAACACACTAAATTGAGAGTGGGAAGAAAGCCTAATGGTGGTAGATTATAATGGTATTACTACTTTGTGAGACACAAGTAGGATACACGCAGCAGGCTTGAGGTGTCTGTGGGATGATGGGACTGACACTCAGCGGATGAGTCACACACAAGCTAAGCAGAGGGGTGAGGATCATAAAGACTTCTGCTCAGCTGTGAGCAGAAAAGAGCGTTGCTCCATTGAGTCATCCTCTACTGGTTTTGACCTTTGTCACTCAGACCTTTATCTGCTGACTGTTTACATCCATAGCTGAAGGTCTATATGGAATCCTTGGGTGTTTATACTCCTTCGTTGCAAGCCAAAGATGATGTAATGAGGGATTTTTCCAGTAGGTTTTAGTCAAAAGTGCTGCAATGGCTCACTACCTTTGCAGTTTAATGGGATTATGACAACATTGTGATATATTAATCTTGTTGTGATATTTATGCTAAGCTAATACGGAGATGAATTACGCTCTGACTACAACCAGTATAGTCACAATTTTAGAGGCTTTTGATATTCTAAAATCAAGTGAAACACTTGCCTGGAGTACAAAATAAGCATCGTCTATCATTTGACTTTAGATCAGCAAAAGTATTACTTTTTAGTACGCATCTCATTATTACTGCAACAGAATTTAAAGAATATTTTGAAATTTTGGGACGTACACATCTGCTTTCTTGCTAAGAGTTTGACAAGAAGATTTATATCACTCTTATGTGGATCCTTTAAGTATTAAACTATAGCCAGGAGCTAGTTAACTTTGCTTGCATAAATTTGGGGGAGAAAAGAGACACATTGCCTTCGGTTGCTTTGGAATCGAATCAAAGTAACAGTCTATGTGCTGTCACTGTGCAAGTACATATCCAGAACATATCATCTAGTTAAACTGTACACTGGTATTTCTGACGATTAAAACACTGAGAGACAAAGTAAAAGGCGATGGCGAGCTAATTTTATTTCTTTGGGACAAAACCAGGATAGCTATTCTTCTTTTACCCCTATATGCAAATCCAAAGATATGAAAAAAGAGACATGGGTCTTAAAATTTTGAATGTGAGAGAATTTCACAAAAACAAAAAAGGTAGAATTCACAAGTCTGAATTTAAAAAATATATATAAAAAACTGTGTCCGATGTGACTGGTGATTCTAGATTAGATAACTGAACAATGCTTAAAAAATTGCTTTAAAAAATTGAGCAGACAAATAACTGGGAGATGCCAAGTTTGCACTACTTTTTTCTTGAAAACCTTTAGTTAAGCTGACCAGCTACAGGCTGGAACTTCATATTTAGTGACCACACATAACAGCGGTATCTTCCCATGTCATCGAAATCTTGAAATCAAAAAAGCTTATTTTGCCAGATGTACAACCATTACAGTAACTAAGGGGAATTCTATGTCCTGGGTCATGTAGACCTCAATATAACTGTTGGATTAAACCAGTGCAGCATAACTAGTAAACACTCCATCAGCAGCAGCACATTATGTAGTGCGCCTGAAGCTGACCTAACTCATTCCAGAAGCTGCACAGTGGTCACATGTACCTAGGTCCTTTGCCAAGCCATCCCATCCAAGTCAATTTCACAGCTCGCCTGTAGTGAGTTTTTTCCCTTCTTTCTTCTCTTTCAAACTCAATTTCAGCAACTTCTGGGAGACAGCAGTGGCCTCACTGTTAGTCGATCACATTTTCTCATTAATTTAAAGGCACTGTAGTTGCTGTTTAATTCATTGTCTATCCATGTGCATTAAGGAAACTGCTTCGCCATAGTTTAAAAAACCCAAACAGCCTCAGACGTATGACACTGTTGTTCCAGACTTGATAAACCACCAGTCAGGATGTGTTACAGTAGGATGTTCCGGAGGACTGTCACACACAGAAAAAAAAAAAAGAGTAAAACTATTCATACACATACAGTTTAGTGTGTGATCCTAGTATATACAAATGATATTTTTTACAGGATATGTGAGCTAATGGCTCTCTCAGATGAAGTGCCTCACCACATATGTCAGAGTAGTTACACCTCTATCAGTATCTTTCTACATGTGATTTGAATTCCAATTTGTAATTACAAAATTATGAGGATTTTTCTCTATTACATTAAAAAAAAATGAAAAATGAAAGCATGTGTATGTGAAGGTGCATGAATTTGCATTCTGATGCATGCACCAGTACGCTGCTGGCACAGGTGTGCAGGGGCTATTTACATTCATTTTATGAGCTATAAATGACAGAGCAGGAATCTTAGATTTATCAAATAATCGTCATTCAGTGGGGGTCATCCTGATTATCATAGCATTAAAGCGACATATGAAACAACCATTAATAATTCATAAGGTTGTCCGCCTCAATTAAGGGCTTCCTTCTGGTCTTATATCTGGCTTGTACACCAAGTATTGGTTTTCTTTATGATTGTTAAGGTGTTATGTCTCCACCTAAAGGTACTCCGAGGAACTGTGTGGGGATCGTTCATCTATGTGTGAGCCCCACATGACAAAAAGCTGAACTGATAGGCAGGATAATCATATAAACACTCAGAGCAGCATTTTAATCAGAGCCAATTATAGATCTCTGTCATATTTAATGACACATTAGGTACAAGTTGATACGATTAGCCTTGTGAAATTAGTGGAATTCAAGGGAGATATTGTACTCATCCAATTACAGATATATATCTATAGTTTTTCATTGGGAAAAAAAGCAATTATTACCATTAATGCAACTGTAGATAATGCATTACAAGTAAAGTTTTATTATTCAGCTTTAAAAATACCATTACATGCTCCCAAGATAAATGTACAATAGATTGTGCAATTCTATACAGAACATTTTAAAGTGTCAAAAATGTTTCATAAAGTGGTTTAAATAGTGAGAAAACTACAGGAATTCTGAAAGTTTTTCCTTTACTTTCTCTTCAATGTTTGCATAGTATTTCATTTGGACAAGTATTGCTTTTGCGGCCTGTAGCTCTCCTGAAAAAGAAAGAAAGAGGGTGAAAAAGGAGGTTTAATCAATGACTCACTCAGTGACTTAAAGGGAAGCTTCAACTAGATTACAAAACACACAAAGAAGAATGAGTGGGAGGAATAGACACTGTTTCAAAGCAGCATCTGAATATTATTACCTTTACGAAGAGCAGCATCTATATGCGCTGTCAAGTCTGCCAGTTTTCCTGCAGGTAAGGAAAAGGCAAGTTCTATATCTGCACGTGTTTACAACATACCCCACACGTGGTGCTGTTTATTCACAGTGAAGAGATCTACTTAGAAACTGTACAGATTCTATACACATAGGCAAGTCTGTCACGTACTGACTTTACTGGGAGGCAATTATGACTGTTTCTGTAATGTAATGGGTCATTTGTTATGTAAAATTGGGGGCAAATTAAAAACTACTGTAGTCAGTGAAACTGTTCCCATTGGACAAGCACATTTCCTAATATCCTATGATTTGTCCTCTTCAGAGACAAGGTTAAATTTTAATCATCCTTAAGCTCAATAAAAACTCATCAAAATCTGCAAGTTCTGCCACATGCCGCATGATGTGAGCTATACTGAATTGAATCTGAAGGCACACAATTGTATCTGCTCCATCAACCAGCAACTGGCTCTGTTTGAAAAATCCAAAACAATTGTATAGGGACATTGTCTTTAAGGACTAATAGATAGCGGCGTGTGGAGACTGCTGTCTGCCATGTATAAAGCCCCTTGCAGTAGCAAACAGACATACATTATGCTGAGCGTTTTGCACTACAATTGACATTTAAAAATGTTTTTCTTGTGACACCTTCAGCGTGAGCAGTTTTGAATCACAATGAGAAATTCAAAGCTGCTCACACTGCATTTCCTGGGACACGAGTACATTCTTCCATAATCCAGATTTTTTTTTTTTATCCTGTTCATTTTTAGTATTCATTCTGCATTAATGATTCTGAGTAATTACTGTGTATTCAGTGTTTAATGACCTTTTCATTTACTATATTTCATTGTTCATGTCATTCTCACCTTGGATTCAATCTGCCTACATATGCACTCCACCAGTGCTGGTCTGTTTGGTTGCTGTGAAAATGGGTAAATCCCTTGCTTCTCTGTTGTATTTCTGACAAGAGTAGCTCCTTGAGGAGTGTTAGATGTAGTGCTACACTGCACTTGAGGTTACTATGGTAACCACAGGTGTTTCCAGATAGACCAGAGCTGAAATCTAAGGGATTGCAACCTTGACCCTTAAAATCAAGCATGTGTGCAGTTCAGCCATTAAGTGATTCTCATCTCACACTTTAATAACTGACGATTTAGACTGAAGTAGATACATCTGACATGCAGAAAAATGTACATTACACATCCACTTTTGCTACATTAGGCAAACGACTTGCTAGAAATCTACTTAAGTAAAGTTAAAATAACAACTTGTTTACCTTTTATATCTCGGCCAATCATAATGGCCTCTTCTGGAGTCTGTGCTTCATCGAGGGCCTCATTAATCTCCATCAGCTTCATTAGAAAATTTGAATCAGCTCCAGAGTCTGTGCCCTCTTCTATATTCATTCCCTCTAGTTCCAGCTGAAACATATGATGGGAATCTGTCAAAGGTTGCTCCTTTAGATGTAAGACACCAGTCTTGACTGCCAAATGGTGACGAACGTGATCACACAGACAGACCTTGTAATTACGAATTTTGCTACAAGTTAAATCAGAGATTTGAAACTCACCATATAAAGACCACGACTCAAAGGCTTAAGCAGAGTGCCGTATGCTTTGTTAACGAGAGCAGACTGGCTTTCTGAATACTCCTGTTCTTTCTGCAAAAGAGGGATGTGTTGTGTTAGGATTATTTCTAAGCATAGCAAGTTCAATCCAAAATCATTTATTAAAAAGGAAAAGCAAGGCTGTATTATAATGTTTTGTTTTTATTTGTATTGCTATGGATTTGAAAGAATGAACCTTTACAATATTCACAGAAAATGTGAGTGATTTTACACTTTGCAATCGCAATCTATAGCATTGTCAAAAACCTTTATGATACTGATAATTATCTGTATGACATGCATCAACTCTTGCAGTCAAGCAGTTTGGGACCCTTCAGGAGATGCAGGTGTGAGTTTGACATGACAAATGTGCGGAAACAAGATGTGAGGTTTGGGTGGGAGCGGGGGTGAGAGCTCCGAAATGGTTGGCAGATCTGAGAACATTTTGCAGCTATCAGGTCTGTCGGCTCTGGTGAAAATCAATAGTCGGAAGCTCTGACCCATGGGCCCATCGCGTGAGGCTGTTTCTCTAATAACAACCAATGCAGTAGGTGGCTGCCTCATATAAGTAATGACTTTTCTATATATGATGCAAACCCCTGAGGGTGGAAGATGTCTAATTAAGAAAAAAATGGCCAGAGGTGGTGATAAATAAAACAGATTCAGTACAATATTGGACAGGTTGTGTATAAAGAAACAATTTAGGCTACCTCTCCCCTCTCACATTCTGCTGAATATGAGTTTAGCTTTCATATCATATCATGACAACATTCTGCCTTTCGCTTTTCCACCTGAGTGTACAGAATAAATTACACCCAAAGCAATACATCTCCTCTCCATCTTGCATTCATAATGTTTATTCTCGTAAACTGCCATGCATTTTTCTTAATGATCTACAAGGGGGGAAATGGAAAATGGGGAGTTTTAACACTATTTACCACATTGTAAAATAACATCTAACACATTAAAACTGATGCACTGGGACAAGCCTTATTTCCTTATGTGAAATTGTTAGGCAAGTGATCACCCTTACAGTCTCACCGTAAATGAGCTGTGGGCTCAATAAGATTTGGCAGGAACCTCAAACCTGACACAAAATTCTTTTTTGAACTAAAGGAAGTGACAATTTACAAATGCAAAGATTAAGAAAACATCAGACTTCTTTCCTAAATTAAACTTCTTTCCTTTTATTGTCTATTTCATGGAAAAAAGATCTCTAGTGGTTTAGTATTTACCTCACAAAGTTATGGAACTCTTAAATGTCCATTGTACAGGATTTATTGTAAGAAAAGAACATTCAGTATTAAATTAGTGTTTGCACACTGGTGTATGCTCAGCTAAAAATATGATGCAACCCCCCCCATAAAAAACAAACAAACAAACAGTAAGGTGAGGGGTAGTCATATTGTTGCAAACGACACCCTCTGTGCTCGATGACACTAATATGGGTGTTCTACCTTCTGCAGTTACATAACCTACCATTTATTTTGCCTGTGGAACTTCTCTGCCCAGCCACTATGCGATTTTACCTGTACATTTGTCATTGTCAGACTCAATTTGGCTGAGTTTGTCAAAACATCAAGCATGAGAAGGCACTGGTTTGTATATTTGCTGAGTCTGGGATATTTACATAACTTAATTACATCAGAAATTTGCTACCTGTTAAATATCCTTTGAATATATGCAACTTAATTACTTAATTACAACTAAATATTCTGAAATTTAGAAAACAAAAATATAGAAACTAAATGAAAGCTAATTGGATTTTAAAGCAAAAAATGTAAACAAATGAACAACCAAAGCTATATAATTATATAACCTTAAAGTTAGCTGCATTCTGTGTGCTCGTCTAAAGGGAACAGAATCCCAGCCTTAGTCCTACATACTGCTCCTTATTAATTTTTGATGAACAAAAAAAAAAAAAAAGTATGTCACAGAGTGACATAATGCAAAATAATGCAAGTGATAGGTTTTTCCAAGATATCCTCTCCCCTTGGTACATATCTTTATCTTTCAAACTCTAAATTTGCCATCTCTCAGCACAAGCTGAAATACCCCTGATGACATCACAGCAAAATTGTGTCATTTTTCTTCAACTTGTCAAAACTCTTCCAGAGCAATAGACAATATCATCCTATTTGTAGCTGGGGGGGGGGGGAAAACAAACAAAACAAAAATACTGCCGTGCTACTGTACACCACTGCAGTGGATTTTAGATTAAACAAAGGCACAAAAAAATTTGGAAAACTGATGATATAACTTTAAATATGAGAATGATTTTTAATACGTGGACAAAAATTCTCTTCTGATGACTGCCTGAAGTCCAGAAAACATGGACATCACCAAATGCCGTTTCTCCCATTGAGACCCTCTGCTAGTCTTAACTACTCACTTCCTGCTTGTTTGTATGTCTCTCCTTTCCGTTTTATCTTCATTTACTGAAAAGCATGCTCTTCTATGTTGAGATCAGGTGACTCACTTGGCCATTGAAGATTATCCCATTCTTTTGCCTTGAGAAGTTCTTGGGTTGCGTTTGCAGTATGCTTATCTGTTATGTGCTGTCTGATTTGCTGTATTTGGGTGAACGTGAGAAGAAACTGCACTTGAGAATAGATCCTGCTACTTCTGGTAGCGGTCGCTTGATCAGTAAACACTTGTGGGGCATATTATGTCCCTCCCATAACACTGCATCTACCATGATTGGCAGATGATGAGCCATCTCTCTTCCTATTATGACTTCCTTGTTCTTGAGTGTAACCAGTGTTTTGTTGGTGTTGTCTTGTTGTAAACCATCTACTAGAGTTGCCTTATAATGGTCCATCAAGGCTTTTGGTGTTATTCAGCTGGCCAGTGCTTTCCTAATTTTTCCTTTTCTTTTTTCAGTATTATGGTGACCCTATTTACTCGCAGCAATCTGACATCATATTAAGAACTTCAGTGAAAATCCACTAGATATTAGTTCAAAACTTTGAATGAATGTCAGATATTATATCTACATAAAGTTTCATAAAATACACAAGGAATCAACCTCAGCCTCACCACGACTGTGATTGTCAATCAACTGTCCAATTAGGAGGATCTGAAAATGCCAAAGCAGGTAATACAATACTTTGTATTAAACCCATTGAATCAAATTTAAAAGTTTGCATTTCAGTGTAATTTTTACAGTTTTAAACATCTTAAATCTACCTTGGTGGTGTACAGAGGCCAAATTAAAAAGACGGTGACATGGACCTTCCTTAGTGTAATTAGAGTTTACATAATGGGTCAATATACACAAACACAATCAGGACTGTCTTGACAATGAAGTAATTGTTTCAGTGATCTTATTAAGCCAAACCGTCCAAATTTATTTGACTAATAAAGAAAATAATCCGCATATAAAACATCTTAATAGTCACAACATCTTACCCCCTATTTTCACTCTATTATTTTCAGGGGAACAATCTCAGCTACTTACTTTCCCTAATCTATCCAAATAGACTCCTGAGTCACAATTTAGCAGCTTGTGATGAAACCTTTTATCCTGGTAGGAGTTACAAAGTGTCCATTCATAAGGCAAGATGAGTAATTGAATGAAAACTTTCTAAACCAAAGTTAACTTTTGCTTTCTTAACCTGTATAAATATTTAATATATTTAATATACCTCTGTTTTTCTCATTTTGGATTTTGCAGTTATAATATAAAATGTTTTGGAACGCAGGTCCTAGTAGGCACTTTTACATTTCACAGCAGGAAAAGCACTAGTTTAATTATCAGCATAAATAACATAAAGTCATGTTGGCTTACTGGAGTTGCCTCCTGGTTTTCATAGCTGAAATAAGCAGCCAAGAATCCCTTCAGCTACACTGATGCAATTCAACATGTAAAGCTGTTTATATTACTAGATTTGTCCATTTTTCCCAATTTTATACCCCTTTTTTCTTTTCCCTGAGAAACAAATGCTTGTTCGTCTACACATCTACAATTCCTTAAACTTGCTTCCTATGAATTGAGCTTGCTTGGTAGCTTAAAACAGACCAAGTTCCCTAACCAGGCCCTACATTTGTCAGTGTCTTTTAACAAGCCCATCTTTCTTACTTTGCCCAGAGTTACTCCCATGGCCAAGTCACAATGAATTATCACGACAAAACAAAAATGCACACACAAGTGGACAAATGGGGAGAAGGGGTCAGACCCAATTTCCTGTGTCACAGGGCGACTAATAGAAAGGAAAGTGTTCTCTGACTCACAGACCATCTCACTCAGCAGATCTCTTTCCCCCTTACATTGCCCCTGCCTACCACAGATTTCTGGCTGAAGTTGTCTGGATGAAGAGACCGCTGGAGCTGCAAGTATGTTTTCTGCAGCTTTTGTGTGTCCAGTGTGAATGTGTAGTCACTGAAAAAGGTAACACGTGATAAAATGAATGGACTGGATTCATTTGGAAAACTTTTAAAGATGGTGGCATATGTTAAGGTAAACAAGAAACTCACCAATCCATGATCTTGAAGTAGGATGTCCCTTCTACTGGGGGCTGCACTGCTTTGCATGACACGCAGAAAAATGCAGGTCTTTTGTCAAGAAGATGCTTACAATTCCAACAGTTCAATTTAATTTGACTTGTGCAGCAATTCCTGGGTGAAGCGGATTGATTAGTGAAGTAAAACAGCTCTCTCCCCTTTCTGAGTGCTCTGAAGTTCATGTTGCTGTGCCATGTGCCCTTCCTGTGGAGGCTGGTAGACATACAGTAAGCTGTACATGTAACAGCTTTAGAAACAAGCACTCGGTTGGTGGTTAGCCAGCTTGAGTGCAGTACAGCCCGGGATGAGCCAACAATCCTCAAAGAGTTGACAGACAACATTTCTGGAATTAAAATGCACTACTCGCTGTCGTGCACTCAATAAATACACGAAATGTTCGCTGCCAAAACACATCTCTTCCCGGAAAAACAAAGGAAGAAGAGCGTTCTTCTTCTACGTTTTGTAATGCTGCCACACTGCCGCCGCTCGGTGGGTTTCGAGTTCTCGATGGAAAACCAACAGCTAGCTGGCAACAGCAAACGCAATTTGTAAGGAACTATTGATAAAGTATCCTTAGTTTTGGACACAGCACACCAATTGAAGTAAGCTGAGCACCTCACAAAATTTTCAGTGTTTGTAAGTAGTGTACTAGTGTCGTTTTAGGTGCGGCTTTTGCCGAGGATGTAACGATAACAAGAACCCCTGGTCTGCATGTAGCTAGCTTAGCTCACTAGCTGAACAGTATAGCTTAGTTTGCGAACATGTCTTAACAACAAAATGCCTTTATTCGTGGTCGGTATTGACAAATAAGCTGGTTGTTGTCAGATTCTAGTTCACGCCCTTAAAAACAGCCTTTCATGTTATTTAAGGGCACATGTAAAGAAAAAAAGCACCCGGGTTTAACTTTATGTTGAGTAGCTTGCTCAGCTAGCTAGATGACAAAGGCATCCCATGTTATGGTTATGAGCGGTGACAAAAACAAATTCAAACTAGCTTATTTTTATTATTATTATAATAAATAATCACTCGTTTAAGAAGCATCAGCTTAAAACATCACTTAATGCACGCTTGCGTAACTTTAATTGCCTTTTTCAGAAAGTCTAGAAGACTGCATTTTCATACCAAGTGGGTTGTTGTTGTTTTTCCTCTTTCAGATTCAACTGCGTTCTGATAAAACAGGCAATGCTTCATGAAGAGTTCTGGATACTCAGTGAGTGGCTAGTCCGCCAGGGACATCATCAGGCACTGGAGCACAGATAACACCTCCAAACTTGTGAGTTTATTGACTAAGAGTACTTTTTGCTGCTTCATCATCCATCCATACAGGCGGTCGCAATACAACAGCTGCTAGCTGTGTGACGAAAAAAAAATTCTCTGAACATTGGCCAGTCTAAATATGCTTATTTGGCCAAGAATCAGACTAGGCGTCTCGACTGTTTGTCATTACAGTTTCCTACCAAAGTACAAGCTCTGTGATGAATGCCAGGTCTTGATTCGTGTGTGTGTGTGTGTGTGTGTGTGTGTGTGTGTGTGTGTGTGTGTGTGTGTGTGTTTATGGGAGGTTGCAAAAGCTGACGGTAGAGTATTCCAGAGAGACACTTGTTGGAGACAGCAGCTTCTATAAGGTAAACAGGATCTCTTCCTGAAGGTCGAGGGAGGTACTTCTCAAGGCCCCCACAGACAATACTCTGGGTATTATTAACGGAAACCACTAAGAATAGAGAGCAGGGGAGCAAGGTGGCTCCTCTGGCGGTCACGTTGTTTGGGTTAAACAAGCCAAAACGGAACATCTTCTTAAGAAGAGTGACTTCTCGAGCTTTCATGCTGGGTGTGGCAATTTAGAGGGCTTTATCTGGCTCTGATGTACAGCAGAGGAAAGGGAGATTAGTTGTGGATTGCTCTTGGCTGTTTATGTATGGAGGACTTGTGCTTTACAATTAGAATCTGTAAGTAAAACACATTTTCATACCTAATAGGACATTGTTAACCTATCATTTTATATAAGCTATGTATTATGTGCCTTTTTTTTATTTTGGATTTTTTAAGGCAGTGCATGACTTTGGCTGGTCCAGCAATATCCCCCAGATAATGCATTACCTACCTACTAAAGGAAAGAGTCTCTGTATGTTTGTGTCTGTTCTTCACTTTTCTTAAACATTCATCATAAGGAAGGTGATATATCCTAGTATTGGGACAAAAATTTCCTGCAATGCATTTTTGTTCTAATTGCAAATACATACATAGATACATACATACATACATACATACATACATACATACATACATACATACATACATACATACATACATACATACATGTATTTACTCAGACATACATGTCTGAGTAATCATGTCTGGTATGTCATTACTTGTGTTTCATAAGTTTGTCAGTTATATTTGGATGATGAATTGATTTTGTGTTAATCAGCTGACTTCACTTTGTGTGATCTAAAATTTTTGAGGAGATATTACTTTTTATTGGAGTTTGACTAATCTATTCATGTTTCTTCTTTCTGAAGGACAAATTGTATCAGATTAGATAGAACTTTATTAATCCCTCGGGTGGGTTCCTCTGGGAAATTCGATTTCCAAAAAAGCACAGCACCGACAGAAGTTACAGAATATTATATATATATATACACACACACACACACACACATACATACATACATACATATATATATATATATATATATATATATATATATATATATATATATATAATACAGAGACAATATAAATAAAATATACGAAGGGGATAAATAGAATAAATAGGAATAAAAAATTAAAAATACAAGTGAATTGCAGATTTCAAGTATTGAGGTCTATTGCACTGTTGACTATTTACAAAAGTATTGCACAAAAGGTATTGCACAGTGAGGTGAAGAGGCACTACAGCTTAGTTGTTCCCCCCTCCTTTGTCCTCCTGTTTCCCCTCCCTCTCCCCTCCAGAGAGGAGTTAAACAGTCTGATGGCGTGTGGGACAAAGATGGGACAAAATCAGAACGATGTTAAACGATGATTCAAAGGGTTTAATAAAAAAAGTGTTGGATTACCTGTTTTGGCATTTTCATATGCTCACAAGTTACTAGTAATTAGCAGTCGGGTTTATAACGCTATAGCCTCCAAAGTAGCATTGCTTTGGCTACAGCATTTTTCTCTTTGGATCCTCCTTGGGCTGGTTTAATTATCTTTACTGTCACCTTTGTGTTAATACCTACATGCTAAAAGAAACATCTTGAGTGTGCCCTTGATAGAGTATGGGTTTGTGTCATTTTGTGGGACTGTAGCATAAGGTTTATGTTGTTAACTCATGGTAATGTGACAGCGTACATTATGTCATACCACCTTGTTAATAATGCAAAAGTTATATAATGAGCAGTGTAAGGAATTCCTTTCTTCAGTGAGTAAATATGTAACAAAATGAATTCATTTTTAATTTTGATGACTGTGTCCTCAGCAGCTTAGTAAGGCTGTCTGCGTGTATCTTCCATCCAGTGTGAAATTGTCTCACATGCTGGATTATAGAGCTGGGCTATAGAACGATAACGATATGTATTGCGAAATAACCTTTTCTCGATAGAAAAGGTTAGTTTACTAAACAATAGTTTACTATTGCGATAGGCCTCATCTCTCTTGTCCTCTTAAAAAGAACAGCCAATTCAAATTAAGTAGCGCAGAGCCAAACCAATCACAGCCGCAGCTTCACGTCACTTGTTACGTACAGCACAAGTGCCAAGCCGCACATGTGTATTGGTTTGGGAAGCAGCCAGCCACCGTGCCGCCCGAGTGTGCCAACTACAGAAAAATCAACCGAGAGCGTGACCGAAGGTTACCGAAGAGAAAACAGATGATGGTTCCAATGCTGGAGAGATTGTCGAACGGAAGTGCCATAGAAGTTCCGTAGTGTGGAGGTATTTCGGCTATTTCAAATCTGACAAAAAACAGAGTAGCGCGCACTGTAAATTGTGCCAAAAGCAAGTCTGGAAATACAATAAACCGGTGCATGCTCAATCTCTGACTGGAAGCGCTAATTCGTCATTCGGCTTTTGTCAGACTAAAGTAACTGTTAAAACTGTTTGAAAAGCGAAGCTATACAACAAGGAGAGATTGAGAATTTCCTTTTAGTTCTCAGTTTATTTGATATTGACAAAAGTTAGTCAATTTTGTCTGATCTTCTGTAAAACAAACTAGGATTTATTTTTAGAATTAATATTTTGTTTCTAAGTGGAATTGACAATTTAGTAGTCTGTTTTGTTTGTTCTATTTTGAAACGCTTTAGTGGCTGCCTTTTGTGTAGTTTGCAATATTTGCCTTTATTTATCTGAAAGTCTCATGTTCCTTAAGTACATCTACCCTGTTGAACTTATTATGGGAAATAAATATTTAAATCAAAACAAGCTGCTGATTATTTCACATTTTACTTGTGAGCAACGGCACATTTAAATCTTACAAATATAGTTATTTGGCTTATATCGTGATATATATCGTTATCGCCTGAAATGAAAAAAACATATCGTGATTTGAAAAAAATCTTATATTGCCCAGCTCTACTGGATTATGAGCAACTCCACTATCTGCTATATCACCACAGTTGTGATGTAAATGAATGAGTAATGAAAGTCGAGTTTCTGTTTAATTATTTAGCAATGGTTATTACATTAACATGTGTATGTGCTTTGTTCAGTGAATGTATTCATGGCCACCCCACCATAAGAACAATTTAAATCTGTGGGTAACTGTTCAAAATTCACTTTTTGAGGTTGTCTACACATTTGAATGATAAATGAACTGGTACTTATATAGTGCTTTTCTACTCAATTTGAACACTCAGATTCAAATGTTTCTGAACTTGAGTGCCAAAATCTTTTAATATGCATTGAAAACCCTGCCTCATTAATTGGCTCCATTACTTGTATAGGCCGAAAACCCCATGTTAAACAGATGGATGAATCTCATGTTGTCTCATCACTGTATTATTGTAGGGTCTTTATCTTACAATGTAAAGTGCCTTGAGGTGGCTGTTGTTGTGCCTGTTTTAGTTTTGGTATTCAGATTTTGTGTTATTATCAGCATCAGAATAGAGAAGTGGAATTTATGTGTTATTACTGCTGATGAACAGTAATAATACAACCTCTAACGATTAACAAGTGTGAAATTACTGCCTACCTAACTTAGTCATTTATCACGTTTACACCCTGCATACATATTGAAGGCAGCTGTTTCTTTGCCTGTATGGGTTTTTTTTTTCTTAACATAGGCAGCCCATTAACACTTCACCTTAATCTTGTAGGAGTAATTTAAAACACAGATAAATTTACTTTATATTTTATTGATTGACATTTAACCCTAACATTTGAAATGACTTGTGTGGTATGAAAGTCCTTTCAAAGCAAGATTAATTGAGCCTACTTAACAATAGGAAAATCAATAACATAAAGTTAAGTAAAGTTAAACACCAAAGTCTTTGTCACAATCGCTATTCATTACTCCTGACAGCCTTCAAATTAACCATGGTCAGTGTTCTGATGTGTGCCCTTGTTAGTTAGAATTATAGCATTGATTTCTCTGCTAGGTTTTGTGTCGTCGTTTAGGCAAAGGTTGCTTAAGCATTACAGGGAAGGAGCGTTTAATTTGTAAACAGACATTTCTGTATTGTTCTGATGTTTGACAGGGGTCTTTAATTCAATACATCACTGTCTACATTTTCTATGTTCCCACAGATAAACCATGATCCCCATCACCGAGCTGCGGTACTTTGTGGACACACAGCCAGCATACCGCATCCTGAAACCTTGGTGGGATGTCTTCACCGACTATATCTCCATTGTCATGCTCATGATTTCTGTTTTTGGGGGAACACTGCAGGTCACCCAGGACAAGATGATCTGCTTGCCCTGCAAATGGGTGGTCAATGAAACCTGCAAGAGGAACTTCAATTCAAGCATCACATCATCAGTGCCCAAAGGGATCCAGTATGATTTGGACCGCCACCAGTACAATTATGTTGACGCTGTCTGCTATGAAAATACATTGCACTGGTTTGCCAAGTATTTCCCCTACCTAGTATTACTCCACACCCTTATTTTTCTAGCTTGCAGCAACTTTTGGTTCAAGTTTCCACGGACTAGCTCCAAACTAGAACACTTTGTATCTATCTTGCTAAAATGCTTCGATTCTCCATGGACAACAAGGGCACTATCAGAGACAGTGGTTGAAGAAAGTGACCCAAAACCAATGAAAATGAATGGCTCGATGGACCACAAAGAATCTGTAATAAGTGAGGATGTTGAAGCAAGTGTTCCTATGCTTCAAAGGACAAAATCACGCTTTGAGCAGGGCATTGTAGATAGAACGGAAACAGGAGTTTTGGACAAGAAGGAGGGTGAACAGGCAAAAGCTCTGTTTGAAAAAGTGAAGAAGTTCCGCATACACGTGGAAGAAGGAGACATTGTGTACAGACTGTACATACGCCAGACTATTATCAAAGTCATCAAGTTTATTTTGATAATCTGCTACACAGGGTATTATGTGCATGATATTCAATTTAGTGTTGACTGTTCTGTAAATATAGAGAGCCTGACTGGTTACAGCGTGTACCGTTGTGCTCACCCACTCGCTACACTTTTTAAAATCTTAGCATGTTTCTACATTAGTTTAGTGGTGGTGTATGGTTTGATCTGCATGTACACGCTTTGCTGGATGCTTCGGCGCTCCCTAAAGAAGTACTCCTTTGAGTCAATCCGGGAAGAGAGCAGCTACAGTGACATACCTGATGTGAAGAATGACTTTGCATTCATGTTGCACATGATCGATCAGTATGATCCTCTGTACTCAAAACGCTTTGCCGTGTTCCTCTCAGAAGTAAGCGAAAATAAGCTGAGGCAACTCAACCTCAACAACGAGTGGACACTGGACAAACTCAGGCAGAGGATAACTAAGAATTCTCAGGAGAAGTTGGAGTTGCACCTTTTCATGCTTAGTGGCATTCCAGATACAGTGTTCGATCTGATGGAGTTGGAGGTTCTTAAACTGGAGCTAATCCCAGATGTGACCATTCCCCCAATCATTGCTCAGCTGGTTAACCTGCGAGAGATGTGGCTTTATCACACCCCAGCCAAAATAGAAGCTCCAGCTTTGGCTTTTTTGCGTGAAAATTTAAAGTCTCTGCATATCAAGTTCACCGACATCAAAGAAATCCCCTTATGGATCTACAGTTTGAAGAATCTCAGTGAGCTTCATCTGACAGGGAATCTCAGTGCTGAGAACAACCCTTACATCGTCATTGATGGGCTCCGTGAGCTCAAGAGACTCAAAGTGCTTCGGCTGAAGAGCAATCTCACCAAGCTACCTCAAGTGGTCACTGATGTGGGCATGCACCTCCAGAAGTTGTCCATCAATAATGAAGGAACCAAGCTCATGGTGCTCAATAGTCTAAAAAAGATGGTAAATCTGACAGAACTAGAGCTTATTCGCTGTGATCTTGAACGCATACCACACTCAATCTTCAGTTTACACAACTTGCAAGAGATTGACCTGAAGGATAACAACCTGAAAACCATTGAGGAGATCATCAGCTTCCAGCATCTTCATCGGTTGGTCTGCCTTAAGCTCTGGTACAACCAGATTGCCTACATTCCTATTCAGATTGGCACCCTGAACAACCTGGAGAAGCTGTACCTGAACAGAAACAAGATTGAGAAGATCCCCAGTCAGCTGTTCTATTGCCGCAAGCTGCGCATCTTGGATTTGAGCCATAACAACCTAACCTATATCCCAACAGATATTGGCTTCCTCCAAAATCTTCAATACCTGGCAGTGACAGCCAATAGGGTAAGTGATGTAATAAGCATAGTTTCCAACCATTTTAATATTATCCTAATTATAGATTGGAGTTTATCCATAATGCTTTATTTGTATTGTTTATTTGCTGATAAAACAATAAATGAACTTACAAGTCATAATTTCTTTCCTTTTTTTTCCCAATGCAAAATTCCTTGTTCTTTAAAATACAGATTGAGAACCTGCCTAATGAACTGTTCCAGTGCAAGAAGCTTCGCACTTTGAACTTGGGAAACAATTGCCTGCAGTCTCTACCATCACGATTTGGAGAGTTGACTGCATTGACACAACTAGAGCTTAGAGGAAATCGCCTAGAGTGTCTGCCGGTGGAACTTGGAGAGTGCCGACAGCTGAAGAGAACTGGTCTTGTGGTGGAAGAGGACTTGTTCAACACACTGCCCACAGAGGTCAAGGAGCAGTTGTGGAAAGCGGACAAAGAACAAGTTTAAAAAACAGGTTTGCTTCTGCAAGTACAGATACTGATCTACTGGCTCTGGACCTACAAGTTGGTCCCAGAGGCTTGCCATAACAGGCAGTATTCCTGCTGCATTGTGCCGTTTCTAAGTTTGGGCATCAAGAACCAGTGCCAGGTAGAACCAAAATCCTGGCAGTTTCTGGCTGTCTTCTTAGTCTATTTGATTTATTAATTCCTTCACAAAAAACTTCTCAGGCCTTTACATTATAATTCAGTAATGATGCTTTTTTTTTTAGCAATAATATAGTTTGAATCTTGTGTTTACATTTTTATGCCTCTCGATTATGGTATAGAAGACAGTGTATGCCACTGATCAATACTAAAAAAATAAGGTTTAATACATTAAAATATTTTGTCAGGTGTTCCGGTTTGAAGGCACAATGAGATGGCAAAATTACTTCCAAGACATCTTTATTTCTGTATATAGACGATAATCACTTGTTTTGAGTTACAAAGACACTATTAAGAGTGATATGATAGTATGACTTAACAAAACAGTAATAACTATAGATGAGTGGAATATGATTATACTGAGAGCCTTGTACCTAAAGGTGGTTTACAAAGTGGGAAGAAGAAGGCCATTGAGGACACTGTTAGTATTGTAGCGCTAAAGGGCTTTTTGTTGGTTGGTTGGCTGATCATCTTTTGATACTAGAATGGACAATTTGGCAGAATGTAGGGTTCGGTTCCCTCTTTCTATGGAAAGATGTGTGTTTGACCTAGTGCTAAAGGAAAAGCAATTATTCTGCTGCATATCACTTATTGCACTAGCATTAAAATGGCATTAGTGAAGCTTATCAGAATACCCTAACCTTACTGCTAGTATATCTTTAATGGAAAATAACATTTTCGCAAAAAAAGTATATGATATGTTTGCAATAACTTGCACATAACAAAATAAAATGCGGGGGAATGCTTAAAGATTTTGAATGAGATGAGTCGTGTCTGCCTCACAGGAATTCAGATTAAGTTTATACAGAATGACAGTGGTGAAATTCAAATGGAGCCTGAAAGTATTTGTAATATGTCTGTCAAACGTAGAGGCTTAAATGAGATTGGGGCTTCGTTTTTTTGTAACAGATGTAAAAAGAATCACTGGTGATAAGCAATGATAGCTCAATAGCTACAAATAAGAAAGACCAGACATGTCATCATGTCTTTAAATGTATTTTTTAAGCACCTAGCCTCATGTTCATTTTAGTTTGTTACTATACTCAAATTCTGTTACTTTATTATTACTGGACTGCATTAGTGTGCAATGTTCAGTGAAGAAGCTGCTCACCTATGTGTGAGAAAACACACATCCTAAATGTTAAATGTTGGAAATGTTACATATTACTCACTGAGGTGAGGATAAAAGTCTCTTTTACTGTTTTCTGCTGATATTAAAAAGCTAGTAGTAAAGAAATTTGAAATTTTACTGCTACAGAATCAACCTGCATTCCAATTAAATGAAAAGAAAATGAAGTAAATCTTACAAGTTGATCAGATTAGTTGCCTTATTTTCTCCTCTCGTTGTCATGCATTGATTGTTATATTTCTGTTGTCTGGTCAGATGAAAATTGTTAGTTTTTCAAAGTGCACCATAATAATAAGCCCCAGATAGTGATGGAGCTTTTGTTGTTATAGTTTCCTTAATTTAAGCTGTCCGGTAAAACTTCTACAAGGCTGTACCTAGCTGTTGAGTTTAGATTTTGGTTACTGAAGATGCACAAAGTGTAGTTTATTATTAATGTTTTATTATTATTTATTTATTTGATTTGATTTTTTTTTTTTTTTTTTTTTTTTAAAAGCTCATCTGTCCAAAAGACCATTGAGCTTATGCCAGGCATCCATGGTGCATTGTTCATTCAAAAGACAGTATTAGTCACAATATAATCAAGCTTGCACACACAATAACCCAATGAATCATCATCTAAATTATGCTCAAGATCAAGGTCATTTGTTGTTTTATGGGCAATAACCTCTGAGTTGTGATGGATCGGGTGTCAGATAAGCTACTTTGTCATTGACGTTCTGGGTTTTGGGGAAGGGTTTTATTTGTTTGTTTTTATACCCGTCTTTGTTTTAGTACCAGATGTAAGAAAAAGAAAAGATATGTTTTTTTGTTTTGTTTTTTAAATCAATAATCAGACTTAATTGGAAGTAACCAGTGCATTCTTTTTCTCAAAATATGAACTTTATTTCTCACAGTTAAAAGCATATTTAACCTTCACTAGTTTTTAATTAAGAAAGAGAGATTTTTTAGGTAAAGGTTTACTTGTTTTTGCTCAATTGAGAGTGACTGTTCTGTATTTTTGTTTTGACACAGTGACCAAGACAAAGCTAAAAATTTGGAATTTGTTATTGATCCACAGTTCTGATGCAGCACAACACACAACAGGAATTCTCGTATTTACCCCAAGAAAAATACAATTCCTGTTCTAATAAAGATTGACTGAAGCAATATACATAATAGAAAACATTTCAGCTATGCGCATCTATAACCGTGACATGTTTGACTATGCTATGTTGTGCAGTATTACATTTATTTAAGCTGTATTGTTAGTAACGATATACCGTAGATTTCTAATGTGCATTTGTATTCATTTTGTCACATTGGTTTTACTAAAGACATGGTGAGATTTTCACATTAAGTAGATTAGAGATCGTTGTGCTTAAAGGATGCTTTTGCACTATAGCACTTCTCTCAGAACTTACTTTTAGGTGTTGCAAACAATAGTGTACAAGTTATTGTATGCACATAGAAAAACCTGTTTTGGGCATTTTCCAGTGTGGGAAGGTTTACCTGAATGACTGCCAGCCACGAGATTAAATTTAAGTTTACGCTTTTACATAGAAATATTAAAAAGGAAAAAAAGAGATGAATTTTGGTCTTTAGTGGAGCATTTTGAATGACACCCACAAACACATTAGCAATACACCTATTTAGTAAGACAATCGACTATTCCATTTAAAAGAGACATCATGTCATCACCTCTGAGTGATTTGTTGCAATCAGTACTGTAAATAAGTGGTCAGTGCATAGTGTAGTAACATTAAATAAACATGTTTTTGTCTTAGTCACTGTTAATCTTTCTTTTTTCATTTTTATTATTAGACTAATTTTATTATTTTAATTTTGATATCTGTTAGGATTATTGTAGAACTAAATTTCTCAGGAAAGCAGCCAGTACTCACTTTTTTTTTTAGTTGATTGCCTATTATTATTATTATTATTATTACGGTATTATTTTTTTATTATTATTTCTTTTAATAATTTAAACGGTTGTGATAACATTTTTATATCAAATTTCTATACATTATTTTTTAGTTTTGTGTATTTAATATTAACTGCTGAATTGAAACTAAGTGTATCTGTATTTTCAAGGAGAAACCACTTTATTTGACCTTTCTTGTGTTTTTGTCAAACATCTCATGTCTGAATTGTCTTTATTGTGAGCAATAGATAAAGCCCAAGTAGTTTGTCTGATTAATGGGACTTCTTTACCCTTTGGTTTCTGTTTTCTATTTTTAATTTGTCTTTTTTCCTCTTAAAATGTTTAATTTGGGTACAAAATAATTTTGCATCTTTCTCTGTTTCTCTCAGACGTGTTATCTTGACACACTTGGTTTTGTGCAGTTTTGTTTTGTTTTTTGCCAAAGGAACATCATCAATGCATCAGTACTGACGTTGAGTGTGTTTGAACATGTTTCTCTTCATTTCTTGTACACCACTGACTCCAGTAAAATAAAAAAATGAAGTAAGCCACATTTGTCTTGGTGTGTGTTGGGCTTTTTGCACAAGAAGGGTTAAACAATTACATAAAGGTTTAGCTTGATGTGCAAGTGTGCAGATACAGATACTGACCAGTGTGCAAATGTGTAAACCACCACACTATGGAACCCCTGGCACTGGTTGATATATACCAGTATAACATCTCTCATACTGTAGGTGTTCAACTGGCTGCAAAGACCCATATCATGCTACAGTCACACATGTTCAAACAGAGGTTGGAGATAGTGGCATGACCAAACCTACAAATTGAAATTTCCTTGTCACAATGACTAGGCTATCCTATTTGTACTCTAGTGTGACTGAGCCATTATGCCCTCATGGGCAAAGCTATTGTCATGCAGGAAGATACCACTCCCACCTTTACAAAAATCCTTCATCATAGGATAAAAGAGATCACTCATTAACAATTTTTTACAAGGGCCATTTCCAGAAACTGGACAACCACGGCCAAACCATGTCAGCAAAATGTCCCTCCCCTCACTGTTAGTGCCAGTGACTCTTTTTTTTTTCTTTAATTTTTCAATTGTCTGCGCCTCTCGTTTTGTTTGTGAAAATTCCTTGCGGAACCATTCACCGCTGGATACCCATCCCCACACGGACATGTTTCTTCGACACACTTAATCACAGACGCAACATTTGAAATGGTGAGTTTCATTGTCGCATTTACAGTCGCTATTTGTCAAATTGAGGTTGTTTCCTAATATTACGTTATAACGGTTCTAAACAGGCTACGAGTCACTTAAAGCATTGTGTAATAATGTAGTTCTTTGCGATAGCAGGCTAAGCTAGTCAAGTAGTGGAAGTTGAAGTTCGGGAGAATTTCCTTGTCTTCGTGATGTTTTTGATGTTCTTGTCTATTTTGCAGGCTGTTACACTTCACACAGATCTAGGAGACATTAAAATTGAATTGTTCTGTGAGCGCACACCGAGGGCATGTGAGGTAAATGTATTTCTCACCCTAACTCTCCCTAGCAATCAAGCCTTTTATTTTAAAACTCTTACATTTTATGGACCTTTACGTGAAAAAGTAAGACGATCCAGCACTCGATTTATTTTCTTCCACTAATTCAGGGTCGTAGGTGGGATGGCGTTTATCCTAACCCACTTGGATCTTGTGTTGTTGTAGTACGAAAGTACGCTAAAATGCAATTTGGGGGCTTTCTGTATGAAGTTTGCATGTTGGTCCTGTGTGTGTGCATGGGTCTATCGGATTCCTCCCACAGTCCAAAGGCGTGCCAGTTCTGAATTGAATGCAGGTGTAAATGATGATGATGATTATTGATAAATCAAATCAAATGAATGATTGGACTGATATAGGACATTTCTAAGAGGTTACTGACCCGATTTCAGACTTTATTCAGATTTGTGTGCACCTGATGTGTCGGAATTACTTTCCAGCATGGCACAAGACTACAAAGAGCATTAAAAACTCAATTTAAAAACTCAGTTCTAAGATATACTGTCTGTAATGAAGATGGAAGAGGGGTGATGTGGTCACCTCTGGCAGATAAAGTTCTTTACAATCTAGACTCAGAAATGATCGTATTCTGTCAGGTAAATAAAGATAGTCAATTCTTAAGGGCGATGAAGGTGTTTAAGATTGCATTTTTTTTTTTAATGTAATAATAACATTTGTAAGTGTAATTTAAAAACATGACAAATACAAGAATTTGCATTTAATTTTGCTGGTGTTTTTTTGCAGAACTTTCTTGCTTTGTGTGCCAGCGGCTTCTACAATGGTTGCGTCTTCCACCGAAATATAAAGGGCTTCATGGTTCAGACTGGAGATCCTACAGGTACAGATGTTATTGTTGTTTTTGAAGTGGCAAAAAAATATATAAAATGAACTTCCTGTTCATTGCATCTTTGTTTTCTTATTAAAACCTCCAGGTACAGGTAAAGGAGGAACAAGCATGTGGGGGCGTAAATTTGAGGATGAGTTCAGTGAACACTTAAAAGTGAGTAAATCCTATAGCTAGTTGGTTTAAGCTGGTTTTACCCAAGTGTCATTCTGTGGGAATGTTTTTCGTTCTTCTGATTTCAGCATAATGTAAGAGGAGTGGTCTCCATGGCAAACAATGGTCCCAACACGAATGGCTCCCAGTTTTTCTTCACTTATGCCAAACAGCCTCACCTGGACATGAAGTACACAGTGTTTGGAAAGTAAGCATCTTATGCAAGCCAACAAAACAGGTTTATGATTGTGTGACCACCTACTGGCTTTGTTACCTCAGGTAAAATTGAAACATTTGCTGACTGCTTACCCTCTAAAATTTAGGATCATAGACGGCTTGGAAACACTGGATGAGCTGGAGAAGCTGCCTGTGAATGAAAAGACGTTCCGGCCACTGACTGAAACTCGGATAAAGGATGTCACCATTCATGCTAATCCTTTTGCTGGATAGCAGATTTTCACTTTCATATGATACAATGCTTGTTGCCTTGCTAAAGTCGAAATACTTTTCAAATGGTAGAACTGGAGAGTCCACTCACATGCCCAGACAGTGGGCAGAGTGCTGACTTCAAAGCTACAAAGTGTTAAATTGTCTTAACTTTTATACGGTGTAGTTCCTCATTTTGCAACTTCATGTAAAAAGTATATATAAATCAGGGGGATGTCTTGTTTCCTTTAGACAATAAACTTTGTAAACAAAAAATAAAATATGGATGTAACCACCATGATGTCACCCATTGGTTAGTGAAGTCTCATTCTGAAGTGTTTCAAAGTTGTTTTTTGAAGCTGACTGTCACAAGATGGAGGTGGATCTAAACAGGAGACCAGAGGAGGCCACACACTTCTTACTGACACATGAATGATATGTTGTTAACCAGTGAAAATAGCGTGGAAATTTCTTAGTTTCTGGTTGTAAAAATTACTATATTTTACAAACTGATTATGATTTACTTAGTTAACCTGAAACTAGCAGTTGAACCCAAAGTTATCAGGAAAGTGTTTGCTGAGGTTACATAACAAAGGAGCTGAGGATTGTTTCCCCATAGACTTCTTTGTAAACGCAAGTCTTTTTGGAACTTTACGAGTCGCCTCCTGCTGGTCGTTAAAAAGATATACAGGTTGAAGTTCGTTTCACCTTTCAGACGAAGATGTATCCGTATTTTACACTGTCTGTGCTTTAAATCAGTTTTGAAATTATTTTTGTCCTTAACAGGTTCCTTTCCATTTATTCAAGTACTCTAAAGGGGAATGTAATAAATTGCCAATGTTGCGTGTTTAAAAAAAAAAACAAAAAAACTTTTATAATAAAAACATTTTTGATTTTAGCATGTTTTCACAATATGTTTTACATGCAGCATCTTTTCCGTGAGAGTCCGCTTAACATCTTGTAGTCCTAAGAACTAGTTTGAACTACAAATGACTTATTGCGTCACATTGCGTCATCAGTAGTGGACAACTGTCACGCGGACCCTGGTAGAAATCATGGCTACAGGTGATGCGTTTAAAGTAAGTTTATTGCCTTGCGTGGGTTTACAGTCCTTCATGGTTGCTCATTTATGAGTTTGGTCATGTATTTATTATTATTCATTTATTTTATCCAGGCGAAAACTCATTGAGAGTTACATTTAACTTCCAAGAGGGACCTGGCTAATAAGGGCAACAAAAATGAACGAAATCCGGGCTTATTTCTGCAAGTTAAGATACCTTGGAGAAAGACTTGGAAGTGTTTTTGCTGTGCATTGTAGGTGTCATCTCTGAAGGGGAAAGTGGCCCTGATAACAGGCGCCAGCTCGGGAATTGGAGCCGGTACGAGCGTCCTGTTCGCTAAACTCGGAGCTCTGCTGGCTCTGAACGGCCGCGATGTGGAAAACCTCAACAAAATAGCCAAAGAATGCACAGACTGTGGAGCCGACGAGGTACATAACGTAGTATGCTTCATATATATATGCACACACTTCCATAATGTAGTTGAATAAACACAAGTTGGATGCTGTAATAAAAATATTATACTTTTATACATTTTCTAGCGGTTGGTACAACCTCCTGTGACCTCCTGGTGGTCAATTTAATGACCAACAGCAGGTCAATTTAATGAGCAGAACTAAGTTATTAAACAATTTTAGTGTTTGTAACTACATCAGAATTACAAAAACAAGCATAGAGATGCATATACCTACTTACTGTATACTTTGTAAGGTACACCTTACTAGTAGCTTTTTTGCCTTCACAACTGCCTTAAATCTTCACGGCATAGATGCAAGAACATACAGGAAACATTTTGGAGATTTTGGTCCATATTGACTTGATAGTGTCAGACAGCTGCTGCAGGTTTGTCTCCTGCATGTCTATTTTACAAATCTCCCATTTCACCACAATGCCAGAGCTCATCTGTTGGACTCTGGTCATTTTGGAGGGCATTTGAACAAAGTGCAAAGTCATTTTCATGTTCAAAGTGTGTCAAGAAAACACTATTACACCTTCAGCAGCAGCCTGAACCTTTGATGCTATGCAGGATGGATCTGTGCTTTCATGTTGTTTACGCCAAATTCTGAGCCTACCATCCAAAGCAGCAGGAATGGCACCTGCTGTGGTACCCTGTGTGGTCTTCTGCTGTGGTAGTCCATCTATTTCAAGGTTTAATGTGTTGCATTTAGTAATACTCTAAATACTCAGAGACTGACTAATTAGATATTTGCATTGTAACTAACAAAGTGACTGGTGAGTGTAAAGAAGCAGTTTTTAAGGCTGGTGCCACTATTGTTATTACTTGACCATTATTTGTGCCATTAACAAAACAGTTTGTTCTGTATTTACTGTTACTTTAGTGTTGAAGGCATACATTTTTGTCAACTTTATAACTAATTTAAAAACCAGTTCTTAATGAAAGGTTGTGTGTGC
Organism: Astatotilapia calliptera; assembly: GCF_964374335.1. Lineage (NCBI taxonomy): Eukaryota > Metazoa > Chordata > Actinopteri > Cichliformes > Cichlidae > Astatotilapia > Astatotilapia calliptera. The sequence goes on along the minus strand of NC_137433.1, from coordinate 31,940,301 downwards.
ATGCAGCCTCTACTCGTTCCTGGAGACCTGACTGATGAGGAGATTGTAAAAAGCACGGTGGAGAAAACTATCGCTCACTTCGGCCGGCTGGATGTGCTGGTCAACAGTGCTGGCATACTGGCAATGGGCAGCATCGAGACAACAGACCTGGCTCAGTATGACAAGGTCATGAACGTTAATGTGAGGTAGGAGACCTGGCTTTATGTAGGAGATGTATTGGTGTCAGTTTCACAAAGCCATATAGTTGTTGATTAAAGAAGAGGTTAAATATAAAACTGGGAAAGAGAAATCATTTATTACATGGCACTCTTCATATATTAAGAATATCTTTATAATAATGATACTTGTCAACCTGTGAGGGTATTTCTTAAGATGCTGCATTTGAATACAACTGAATATGATATTTATTTTATTTAAATATTCTAAACTGTACGTGACGTTTAACAGTTAATATTTTATTATTTTGTGAGCAGTTTAGCAGTGCTTTCTCTTTAACGTGTGCATGCGTGCTTGAAAAGTAGAATTAAGCATGTTTAACCATTTTTCCACACCATGGACACAATGAAGCTGCATGTATGAAAATGTGAGGCTGTTAAAATATAAAATGTTAAACAATTGATAAGAACACGGTATCCTTTTGAAGTCGATTTTTTTACATACTTAGGATGGCCAATCCTTCTAATGTAGGATCCATTTAGTCCTACATTAATTCTATTGTGCTGTAAAAACAGGTTGGAATTCACAAGCAGAAAGTGAATTCTGTGCAAATACAGATTTAACACTGCCATTATCGACAGGAACATTATCTCAGTAGAACCATTCATCAGCTGTCTAGACTGGATGTAGCCTGATTAATGTAGGCCTTGGTGAGATACTGCTTTTACTACAATGGTGAAGCCAATCACAGATGTCAGGATGTTAACTGACCAAGCACTGGTTATTATACGGAGTCATAACTGCATATTTAATGTTCAAAGACTTTTAAAAGTAATTTTAGTTCATATATTACAGATCTATATACCACCTGACCCAACTTTGTGTACCGCACCTGATCAAGACCAAAGGCTCCATCGTCAATGTATCCAGTGTGAACGGACAGAGATCAGTGGGTACTCTGCATGTAGACGCAATATTTAAACAGCACCATCCATATATCTTTATGAACTTATGTGTTATAAAGCATCTTCAAAGACGTGTAATTTTTCTCTCTGTAGTTCCCTGGTGTGTTGGCCTATTGCATGTCCAAGGCTGCTATTGATCAGTTTACACGTTGCATAGCACTTGGTGAGCTCTTTATTACCTTCATGTGGACAGCAATATAAAAGTTTGCATTGGCATATAAGAATGGCCCATCATATAACTACTTTTTTAAATTTCAGAGCTGGCATCAAAGCAGGTTAGAGTGAACTCTGTCTGGTAAGTGCAATAAACATCTTATCGTTGCACAGGTTCAGATTTATGATCACATTCATTTCTCATTCTTCTTTTAATAAGAAGTTTTTCAAACGTGCAGTGCGGCCCTTCACATTTTCAGATTTTCAGCGGATAGTGCTGATAAAAGTGAAAATAGTGAAAATAGCACAAGCAAAGTGGGCATCATATGCCTCCTGCCTGCTCTAACGATGCAGCACCCTGGTTTAAACCAAACAAAGAATTTGACATCTCAAGCAACTCCCGTGGGCGGCTGTGGCTCAGGTGGCACAGCAAGTCATTTCCCAATTGGAACGGTCAGTGGATCAATCTCTGACTCATCCAGCCTCGTGCCGAAGTGTTCTTAGGCACCCCTGATGCATCCATCGGAGTGCGAGTGTGCGCGCCACTGTTACAAAGTGCTTAGAAAGCACTGTGTGATTTTGTGTGCGATTGGGTGGATGGAACTTGCAGTAGAAAGTGCTTTGAGTGCTCAACTGAATAGAAAGGTGTTGTATAAGTATCAGTCCATTTACCTGCTGCTGTGTGCTACAAAGAAGGGGCAACTTCAAACTCCTGAACTGGTTCTCCAAACTTTTTCAAGAGTCCATGTGTGAAAACTGCTTTCAATTCTGTGCTGTTTGACTGTCCAAAACTCTGATGGGGAGAAAAAATTCATTTCTGATTTTATTTGTTCAGTCCTGGTGTGATCATCACCGATGTCCACAAGAGAGCGGGACTAAATGACGAACAGTATACCCAGGTAATATTTACTGTATTCAGCTGAATAAATATGTATAGAATCTCAGTCATGCAACTCAAGTCATCTCAAATGTGAGGATCTATTTCTTTAACTTTTTTTAGCAACAGAACCAAAAGTGTAGCATTATTTTCTTATTGTTTTATGTTTTTACCACCAGTTTCTTGATAAGTGTAAGCAGACCCATGCCCTCGGTCGACCAGGCGAGGTGGAAGAAGTGGCCCACAGCATTGCTTTCCTGGCATCTGATGCTGCCAGCTTCATTACTGGAGTCAACCTGCCAATTGATGGCGGCCGTCATGCCATGTGCCCGAGATAAGACCGTGTATGTACAGCATCCTGTACAAACATGGTCTTAACTGGTCTTATCAACACCCATACAGCACTCTGCTAATATAACACTTTTAAACCTGGAGTCTGTCTGTGTTTTTGAATTGCGTAAGACTGCAGTATCATTGCCCCTAATGGCATTAAAATTTAAATGATGATGAAAGCTGCTAGAGAAAAAAGACATCACAGACACCATTTACCTTCATCTGTACAATGGTAGTAGTGGCTGGCACGACATCAAATTTCCAGGTGTGAAATGAACAAAAGGAAAGTAAAGTGTCACAAACAGGCAGTTTAAATGCATTTATTTTGTTGCGTTTGAAAATTTTCCTTTGAAGAAAAACTCGGAAAGCTACTTATCAACAAAGCTTTCAGACTTTTTATCGAATTACCTATCGAGGCGTTAGACTTAAACGTCTGTGCAGACCAAAACAATGTTAGCTTGTGTACCATGGTAGTTAAGAGTTGTATAGTGTAAAAACAAAAAAAATATCCTCTGAGTCGTTATCATTATTGCATATTTCAGTAAGAACCTTTAAACCTCCGAATGACAAAAAAATAAAATACAATCCTAAAACGGTGCCTAGTTTGAAGATTTTAAATAATCTTTAAATAGAATCCACTGATAATAAATGTTGCATAGCTATACATTTACATTTTGACAAACTTAAATTATTTTGTCAGAATCATACAAAGAATATTGAAAACGGTAATACCTTGAAAATATAATTTAAGAAATTTGGCCTGTATGTATACGTAACAGTCTTCCCTTTAAAAGCACAGACCTAGCTTTGCTGACAAGAGTTTATCATACGCGTGTCGACTGCGGCAGCACCAGGTGTCACCTCTGTGTCATCCCAGATCATATCAGGCAACGACTTGTTTTGCTGCGGGATGGGAGGAACAGAACGAGGTAGCATCTTGACACTTTTTTTTTCAGTTCACACGAGAAATCTTTGCTCCACCTTGACATTTAAGGCACCCCACAGCAGTTATTTGTGTGAAGATATCCGCATAAATGTGGTGTCTCGTAGCACTGGACAGTTAATAGAGGCTCAAAAAGACTTACCTGGAGACTGTGTGTGTGTGCTTGAAGCACACTATACCTGAATGAGTGATATGACATTGACACGGTGTATCCTTAAAGGCTGTGTAACAATAACTATTGCACTTTATCTTACAATATACAGTACATATACATGTTTAAATAATACTTAAACGTTGAAAGAAGGAGTAACTGAATTTGAACTGTTCTGTATTTCCATACAAGTCAGACCGTGAAGAAACTATGATACACCGTGGTCTGAGAGATGACAGAAATGAGACGTTCATAATACTTCCTTCCAAAAGGGGCATCCAGGTCTTGTGTCACACAAACAAGTCTCTAACAAAAGGAGCTTATTGTGTTGCATATGCTGATTAGTGCCAGAAGTCTTATCTCTGCGATTCCAACGGGCCTTCTTTATCTGGCGCCCCTCCTGTTTCTGCAGTCCAAGCATATTTTGGGGAGAAAAAAAATGGGAGGTTGGTTTTTTTGTGGTTTTTTTTTTTTTGCAAATCACTGAAGTGCTGTTCTCCCTAATCCAAAATCTTCCATGAAGTCACTGCTTTTAGGAGCGTGCCACAGTCATTTATAAGAAGCACACAGGTCCAACCTCTAGGTGATAGTGTGCCCCGGGCTCTGCAGTTGGGAGGTTGTGCACATCCACTATGGGGAGTAAGTTTGGATCCTGGCTCTGGAAGATAAAATGCGTCTGATGCCAGCGCCCATCCTTGATCTGAAAGCCAGATTTGCATAGTGTTATGGGATATAATCACAAAATTGCATGAAAGAATCAGTTCTCCGTCGCCTGGCGTCATTTCTATATTGACACAATTTTATCAGCTCATTTTCAGATATCCATCACTGTCTTCAAAACCAGTGCAAAAAGAGGTAAATGGAATTTAACTGGGCCCCTCACTGAAAAAGCAGTCTATTCTCGATAATCCTCAGACGTCACTGGGAATAATTTTAATTGGAATGACTTTCTACCAAAGAAATGCTCCTTCCAGAAACTACTGACAAAGAGTTTTGTGGATTATCCAAAGTAACCGGGACAGGATTTATGGAAAGAAGGCTAATGCTGCATTCCTTTTTTTGAGCACATCAAACCAAACTGCATTAACCCACAAAATATTAGGTTGAATATTGAAGAATGGAGCTGGGGTGAGAAGGTGATTAGCTTTGTGAAGCATGAAGGCTTAAAGAAAAAAACTAAACAAAAAACTTGGTTAACCAGTATCTCTGTATAACTGATGAAACAGCCAACTGGCTGTTAAAACATTAAGTTATGTTTTTAGAGGAACTTGTCATAAAGTCTTTAAAGCACGTGATGCTCTATAACAGCGGTCCCCAACCTCCAGCCCACGGACCGGTACCGATCTGTGAGTCATTTGGAACCGGACCGCAAGAGTTGAGGCTCGGGTGTGAAATTTATGGTTTTCAACGTTATTTTTTTTTGTGTTTTTATCATTAACTCGGTTTCCCTGGGTCTTTTCCTGTCTTATGAATGAATCTTCTTTTTTTGGTACCGGTGCTGGTTTTATTTTGTTGTATTTATCCGCGACACCTTAAAGGCCGGTCCGTGACAATATTGTCGGACATAAACCGGTCCGTGGTGCAAAAAAGGTTGGGGACCGCTGCCCTAAAAGGAAAAAAAAAAACATTTTTTGCTTTGTACAAAAAACCCCAACATACATTAATAATACAATTAAGACCAAAGTACTGAGTATTGCATTGACTTCAGTGCCATAACGGTAATGACGCATACCCAGCAGTCATCTCTGGGTATGAGCGGCTGCAGGAGGTCTCCTGCTCCAATCCTCTCCCCTGTCCAGGCCTTGAAGCTTACAGCTGTGGATGAACGTTGCAGCGAAGGCCCTGCTGCCCACACAGACATGTTGAGGCAGTGAATGATGATGTGCTGCACAGCCTCAGTGCTCAAAAGGTGGATGAAGTTCATCTGGATGCGACCGACCCCGGTGTCCAACTATAAAGTAAGTAGATTTTTCTCAATGCATTTAAATGTGAAAAGGTCAAGTTCAGAATCTGGACGACGTGGTGTTATGACAAACTAATTTGCTGTATACTGAGTGTATTGGCTTCATCTTACATCATTTACTCTTTTTGACCATGATTTTTGAAGTAAATGTACTATAGTACGTTCAGAAAAGCAGTTAAACTAAGATAAATGATAGCAACCCCTAACAATTGTTAATTTACAATTAAAAATAACCAATTGTTAGTCTTTCTAATGGACAGACTTGAGCACAATCTGTTTGGATGTTGATAACAGACTGCAGCTCTGCTATGAATCTGAATGAGGTACATCTGGATCACAGATTGTACCTTAATTATGACTATCTAACCCTGTTATTATATTCACAGTTTACCAAGGAAATAGATCAGTCCATATTTGTGTTATTGTGTGCCATTCGGTGTTTTGTTGCAATATCTTCAAGCTGAAATGACAAAAGAATCAGTGGATAAAGGGTATTTTCAGAGTCTGAGGATTTACTTGCCAACTCAGTGTGTGTTTGATGATGACTTGGCCAAGTCTGAAGACCAAATGTGATGCCTTAAGATTCACTACGACTGTGATCTTTCCAAATAGTCCTAGAGTTTATTGTGCAGAGCCAGAAATTGAACAGCTGTGCTCCTTTATTTATTGCACGAGTGTCATTATGCACACACATGGCCCATCTTAAACCCCAAGCCTCTCTACTTTTTCAGAAATCTTTCTGAAGCCAACACGAGGAAAACATTTTCCACAAGGACACAAGTGGATTTGATATTTACCCACCGTCTGCATAGTATTCAAAGCAATCTTGTCTGTATCTAAGTGACATGTATTTACATTTTACAGGATATTGTATCTAGCTGAGGCAAATGGATACAAATAGATAACCTAACCTTGGAAACTGTGAGAGGCTTCAGGCAAGTTTGTCCTCCACCAGTGAAGTTGCAAGTCACCTCAATCATGTCAGCTACGCATCCGAGGTTTGGATCAATCCAGTAAGTGCCTTTCAACATGAAGGAAGGATGGGAGAACAACCCTTAACTACATAAACAGAGACCATATGTGCGCAGAAATGATGGTCCTGTTTAAATATTTCCTCACCGTCATACATCTTCTGCTCACAGTTGTAGAGATCTCTGCAGATTCGGGCAGGATTGTCGCGGGTTCCCAGCGGGTTCTTAAGACTCTGGATCAGAGTGCTGAGATGCTGCAGCATCTTAAATATCTCATTGCCCTGGTCTAACATGGGCAGGTCCATGCTCGGATAATTCTAATTTGCACATAAATAAATCACTTGAGGTTTTGAAATTTGTCTTTAAGTACATGAAACTTCATTTCATTGTTAACTGTTGGTTTATTTGTAGCTATTCTTGAAAACTGTGATAGTCATGACTATATTCTGTACTGCTGCAGTGACCCAATTAACTTTAGCTGCATAGTTTCCATCAATACAAACCTCTTGTCTCAGTGCAGCATGAGAATCAATAATGACTTGAAAAGCAGCACCGAGGGCTTCATTTCTCTGCCAGAAAAAAAAAAGTAGCAAGGCATGAAGGTAACTTGCATTATGTGATTAATCCCAGAAAAATCCAGTTTAACAAAACAGGTGAAACACACTTACAAGTGAAAGGGCAGAACTGGGACGCCCCTAGAAAACAACAGAAAAAAACCTGTTATATTACAACTTATTTTGTCTTATCTGCATTTATGTAACAACAGCCGTTTAGTGCATTTGTGTTCATGAAACAGTTCTGTAAATCCTGATCTACCCTGTCGGTGGTGGTGTTTAATTTTCTCCCAACGTGCAGATAAGACACAATCATGAATGCAGAGGAAATGAGGCATGAAAAAGCAGGAAATAAAGCGTATCAAATGCAGAAAAGAAAAGCTGCTAGCCAAAAGCTATTTGTATTAGATCACAGTGGGGGGAAAAGCAGGTGTAACTAGTTAGATTATCCTGTAAATAGCACCGTATGTTTATAGTTTAAAGTGTACATGTACAAATGACTTTTTACTCTTCAAATTATTTTCCAGCAGACTTAAAGGGAATCCCACGTTTTCCTACTTTTTACTCTCAGCGTGTCTCAGTCTGTTCTCCCACTAAATCATCCTGTCTTTGCCAGAGATCAATTAATTTATTTATATTTTCTGGAAAATACAAGTCATCCATTTCAACTAAACATAATTTTCCCTGGCATTTCCCCCCACACGCATGAAACATCAAAATCAACCCCAGATTGTCTGAAACAGAAATCTGCCTTAGAAAAAGAAGAACTCACGGTTGGTCCAGGTGGTCCACGAGGACCAGGAGATCCCTAAAAAGTTCCATTCACACATTAGGCTTCAAAATATTTATAACTTGGCTTTTATAAAAAGTGATTAAGGTCATTTATTTCTTTTCATGCTTTAAAAAAGTAATGTAAAAGCTACAGATATGATTAATTACTCACTCTAGGTCCCTGCGTCCCCTGTTAGAGAGATGAAAGCAATACAATCAATATAAGTGCAGAGACGACTTTATATTATCTTGTACAGTGTAATGGCATCTTAGTGCTACCAATTCAACAGACAGTCTTTATCTACTGTATTTTGAATTGCCCTCTTGCTTCTTTGCAAGCCTACACTCAGAAATCTTATTTCCACACAGCAAATCCTATTTCCACACAGCAAACCCATACATGAATGTTGTTGGCGTTTTAAGAGTGAGGTTGCGAATTATCCCTGTGTATGAGCACTCAACAAACCTCTTAAAAAGCTTGAGAGGAGCAAGCAGCCAACATTTATCACCCTGACAGGATTTCCACAGCAGCTAAGTGTCACTGTGAGTGTAACAACAAACAGTGGAACACAATAGGAAATGAAAAGTCCTGAGGGCAAAGGAGGCTGAGCGGTGTGCTGTCTCCATACTAAGTATCCTATTCTGTGCTCACAGTAAAGACAGAAAAGGATTCATCAAAACAGCGCCACGCACCGTCTCCCCTCGACTTCCTTTGTCACCCTGGGGTCCCTGATGGAGAGAAACAAGACAAAGGATCACTCCATCATTGCCAAAAAACCAGGGAGAAGTCACATAAAGCTTGGCACATGGGATGACATACGAGGTACATACAGGATGACCGCTGGGGCCAATGATGCCAACGGGGCCCAAAGCACCCTCCATACCCTGGAAAGCAGAAGCATGTAAGTGACTGAGGACGGATGATGTAGCATCTGATGAAGCGGTACTTAATTTTCATGCCAAGTGTGCAGTTTGTGAGAGTTCAGTGCACAGAAATTGGCTGAAATACTGCACCAAGTTGCCAAACTACCGTTAATCTTCATCTTACCATCAAACCACGTGGTCCTTTTGGTCCCTGTATTCCTGCTGGGCCAGTGTCTCCTGGAGGTCCCTAGAAACAAGCCCAAGAAAAAAAAGACAATAGTATTTGTATTTCTTTGTCTAAACCAAACATGCTATTTAAAGTAGTGAGAACACATCCAAAGCTGTGTGCTACATGTGGGAAACTGGATGATGGGAAACCCTGATTCTCATGATATTGTCTGATGTTGATATGTTTAAACAGCTATATGCCAGTTTTAAACTGTCCTCCATCACCATTAAAGCTGCTGAAGAAATGTCTCTAGCTGCAATTCATTAAGAAGCAGGTCTAAGATTGTGTCTGTGTCAAAGCCCCATGTGCATTAAATTTATACATCTACTATTATAATAATCATTTTATAATATTAATACAGTAAAATAATGTTTTACCGCACTATACAGATCAGCAGATTATTTTCTCAAACAAGCAAAACGATGTTTTTAATATCAGGTTTAAAAAGTTGCTTTAGAAATTTTGTGTGGATTTACCTTAGATTGTGTAAAAAGCAACTTAGCTTCAAGGTGTTAGCATCTCTTTTTTTGCAGAGGTAAGAGTACAAACAAACACTACATCAATTAGGCAGCTTTTTAAATTAATAAACAGTTATTCTTCAAGTATGTAAGTTGTTAAAAATTACTTTTTTAAACGAGCAGTCTGGAATCTAAAGCTAAGCGGTTTACAAGCACAGAACACAGCAGCGCAGAATATTCTTATAAATCTAAAGTTTGGTTTCACAAACATGGAGGTGCTTTTACAGATGTGCTATTTCAAACATTTATCCAACAGGTGAACAGCACATGCGCTGACAGTTTTCCTTTTAAATATGTATATAAAAAAGGAGTAAATGGTTTGAAGCACAGTGTTTTACAGAAGCCCTGACCATAAAAAGTGCCATTACAAAAACACTACATTTTACACTTATTACAGTTATCAATATTGTTGACATTACAAACGTAACATCACTCCAGAACTTGTCATGCTTTAACTATTCTTGCCCATTTCTTCTGAGTAAGAACGACCATTATAAACTCTACCGAGCACCGGCACAAAGCTCATGCGCTCGACACTCCTGTTCAACTCCCCACTGCAGGAAAATATCCAACATCACTCTCAGGGTTTTAAATTAAAGACTCAGACTCCAATAAAGCCTATTCTGTTTCTTCAGCTTGTAATGATATATACTTCAGCAATGCTGTAAGTAAAACTTATGGTGTAGCAGATGTCATCCTGAGGCATGTTACAGTAATACCAAACAGCTTTCATGTCTAATATTTCCAAAAATCATATAATATTATGCAGCTCTCGACAACTTAAGACTAAAAAAGTTTTTCAGCCTTAAGGTGACTTAAACCCACAAATTACTTTAATAAGCCTATTCTAAAGGTTAAAAACTTTATTCAGTCTAAAAATGTTGGCCTGAGGTCATCACTTCTAAATGGAGAATGCGTAGAAGCTTACCTTTGGTCCAAAGAGACCAAACACCCCCGGAAATCCTTGTTCACCAGTATTCCCCTAATAAAAAAGAAGGAAGGGAAAGTATGGATATATTGCCTAGCAAAAGAATGCTGTCCTATAAAGGAATTTGAGTTGTCAGCCCTCACCAGTTGCCCTTTAACTCCCTGATCTCCTTGTTTTCCTGGTAATCCCATCCCGCCAATGGATCCTCTCTTCCCTGCTGGACCAATTTGTCCTGGGAGCCCCTTCTCGCCCTATAGAAGAAATGCAATCACACGAGAATCGTTTTTACATCCATGCCATAACCTCTATATAGATACTTTAACAAAAATACAGAAGTCACTATAGTTCAGCGAGCACCTACTTCATGTTTTCTGTGATAAGGCACTGCTAATTGCATTTAGTGTGGTCCCTAATCATGTAGCAAGTATCAGTAGCAAAACTTAACCTAAAATACAGTTGTGCTGGCCTGTTGCTTTCTCGTTTGGGTGCCCCTTAAATCGGTTTAGATTTAGATGCAGAAGAACCAAGCTACAGTTCATCAAAACTTGGCATGTTTATGTTTAGATCATCACATATAACAAAATTAGAATGCAACTTGATGCCCTGAGTGGGGCAGCGAGGTGAAAACTGTCCAATGCTTCAGATCTCATAAATACAGCCTCTCTGTTTGTCTTGCATATTTGCATCTTATATAATATTTGCAAGGACATGCAAACAAAAACTGTGGCAATTCATTGATACTTTCCAACACAAACTTCCCGACATTATTGCAATGGATAGTAGGTCTTCTGAGAAACAGTATAAAGACTTTATGCAGCATTCAGCCTTTGAAATTACATAAGGCTCCACATATAAAGGCAGCATTATGTTGCTGAGGGAGGCATTTATAGCAGATTAAAAGCTTTCTGGCAATTACGAGTAATATCAGCAACAATTTTGCCTGCACTGCAGTCTATAAAGATTCTTATGCTGTTAACATGTTCCTTATGAATATGATCAAAGCCAGGCAAGCTGTCAAGCATCATTTCATCATCATCACCTTTGGACCAAAGGATCCTTGATTTCCAGGAAGCCCTGTTACACCCTTTTCACCCTGCTGCCCAGGTTTTCCAGGAAAGCCCACGTTTCCATCTTCTCCTTGCTCCCCCTAAATACAGGAGGCAATCAATGAGCAATATTTTCTTTTCATTCAATGAAACAGGCACCACTGACAGTGTCTTCACCTTAACGCCTTTACTTCCATCTATGCCAGGCTGGCCATCCATACCAGGTGGACCCTCAAGTCCCTCCCTCCCAACAACCCCACGTGGACCAGTGGAGCCCTCGGGACCCTTGGACGATCAGAAAACTTTATGTTAATGTTTAAGTTAAGGTTTCATTATATAAGCAGACAAGGAGTTTGTCCAACTCACTGGTGGCCCTTTGGTACCAGATGCACCTCTTGCCCCTGATTTTCCTTTCTGACCCTGAAACACAAAGAATTCATGTCAAGGTTCAGACATGGGTACATAAAAGAAAATACAGTAATAATAATATCCCAGTAATATTGGAAGAGGTGATTAAGTTACTCATAAATGTAAAATCTTGCAACTATTTATGTCCTTACTTGGTCACCTTTGGATCCTTTCAGTCCTGGTTGTCCCTTTGGTCCAGGTTTCCCCTGAAATGATTATTAGTGTTTGATTTAAAGATTGCAGTTTTTTTTATGGACAATTTTACACAATATTCATACAACTGAGTTTTACAGTTTACAAGAAAAAGTATACTTACAGGAAGGCCAGGGGCACCAGGATCCCCTCTTGCTCCATCAAAACCTATTTGACCCTGAAAATGTTTATTTTCTTCATTTCAATGCTGATTTTAACCCCGTTTGCACCAAAAATAATGTAAAAAGAGGAGCATATCACTTTTTTTTAAAACTTTACTTACAGTCTGCCCTGGGTCACCTGGTTCTCCTCTCTCTCCTCTGTCTCCAGGACGGCCCTGGATTAAGATTGGAAAACATAATAAACAATCAGGAAGAGCACACAGAGAACCAGCACTTGAAAAACTGCTAAATCTCGGAAACTCACTCTGTCACCTTCAGGACCTGGGAGACCTTCTAATTTGCTGTCATCCCCCTGTTCACCCTAATTGAGCAACATAGAAAAAAAACAACTGCAATCAGTAGATTTTCCCTTAAATCCAGCAGTCTTTGCAAAATCAATGCATGCTTTGTTTGAAACACATGGCTTGCTCTCTTTATATGGATGGCAAATCATTACATGCACTATTACCCACAATGATTTCATTTTACATAAATGGAGCCAATATTTGTTCCAGGGTCTTTATGAGATTCATTAAACAATAGCCACAGATATGTGTATAATTTTAATAGGTATGTGCTGTGCATGTATCAAGTGAAATAAATAATTGAAGAGCCCAGAAAGGAAAATAAAAAGCTGAAGTATAATTAGGGCTGAGCAGGGGCCAAGTAAATGAACGAAAATGTACTGTAGCAAAAATGATAAAAACAGAACTGTGACAGATCTGTATTTATCTGCACTATTTTTTATTGACAGTCATAAATTTTGCAATCATCCATGTGATTGGATGATATTGATTTAATTAGAGCACAAGCATAGCCATCATATCTAGGATATTGGCAAAGGGAAAATGACAAATATCCACATCCAGATGGCTTCTGCCAAGGGACTAAAAAAATTGCAAATTAGCATCTCACTAAAACTGTGGTGCAGTGAGTTACATTCTATGCTGCTCCTGTCAAATAAACACAAATTATGTGGCTAATCTCGCCAAAATCATGTGCAGAAGAGTCCAGGTGCTTGGCTAATTATATACACTTGATACACTGAGTTAATTGGGTGTGTCCTAGTTCATATCACTGATCAAATTAGAGATGACTTTGGGGATATTGCAAGGACAACAAGATAGACACAGGAAGCACTAATTAGAGACACAACTGAAGTTCAAGTGTATCCCCAAAAAACACTCCTAACCATGCACTCAAAGACAATGTGCTACATACATTGTTAGGAAGAGCTCATTAGACACAAAGAGCAACTGCCTATTAGAGGCAGTAAATAAGACTGGGAATGTACCTTTTCACCTTTTGGCCCAGGTGGTCCCAGTGGGCCTGGTGGTCCAGCGTGACCCTATGACAAGAAAATACGATTATGACCCAACCTCATTTCAGAACAGCAAGCTCTGAGCTTAAGCTTCACAGTGTGACGTGTTTGTAAGACAGAAGAAGAGCAGAAAAAACATCCGACTGCATCCAATAGTGTCACTGGCCTTTACTTCAATAGCGTGCATACAGTCATAAAATAATTAACTTGAATGAAAATGTTTATTTTACTACTTGATAAGATGAATCCCCAGGTTAATGATATTATTCCGTCTTATATGCAGTAATAGTGTTGCATTTTACTGTTATATTTTTTATAGATCGTCGTCTCATATATTCTCTGACTGGAGTAGGTGCCACTCATAGGGATCGTTTTGTACGCAAGAATCATCGCAATGACCCGTGAAAAAACATCCCTTTTTATGTGAGTCTGTACAGAGCCTGAAGATGAAAACCTGGCTGTTTGAATATTCCCCTCGGGTCTCTCATTTTTCATAACACCCCACAATTAGATGCTTGTATTAAACAAAGGCTTACCTGGTAACCTGATATGCCCGGGTCTCCTTGTTGGCCCATTCTCCCTGGAGCACCCTAGGGAAATATATATATTTAGCCCATATATACAAACACACTAATGAAGTCTTTTAGTCCTACTGTAAAGAATTTACCACTGGTCCGATGGTTCCTCTTGCTCCCTTCTGCCCAAAAAATCCTAGCTCTCCCGGCACACCGGCTGGCCCAGTCTCACCCAGATGACCTTGTTGACCTTTGCTCCCCTGGAGAAAGGCCATCAATGAGCAGCTATTCACTGAGCATACAAATAGCCCTAAGTAGTTGTGCAGTTAGTTTGTCAAAATCAAACATCTAATGCTAAAACTCTACTTGACAAGCACCTTCAGTGTTGTGCTTATTGAGGTTACAGACCTTTCTGTTTGTTTACTACTACAGCAGAGAACGTTTTAACTCCCAGTGCAAGAGAGTAAATTGACAGACATCCAAGATTGAAAGCTGTATTTAGCTTCAAGCAAGTGAACTGACAAACCTTTTCTCCTGGCCTTCCTCTTTCCCCAATTTTGCCCGGTTTACCCTCCTGACCCTGATAACAGAAAATCAAACAGGGTTCTAGTGGACCAAAAGAGCTGTCTTTTTATTGGAACTGAATGAAATTTGGAGCTGGCTACCAAAACACTCACCCTCACGCCCACAAGCCCAGGAGGCCCAGGGGGTCCTTCCTTTCCTTTCAGGCCAAATTCACCCCTGTCTCCTGTGGTGCCCTCAGGACCAGCATCCCCCTTTTCACCCTGGGAAGAGTGGAACGAGTCAAATAAAAAGAAGAAAACCATGATCTAACAGTTGAGTGAGAATAAACTGGATTACTGTAACAATAATTACAAACATTCATAGCTTCATATATTTGAACAAAGTATCATTATTTATATCCAATAAAGTATTTTACAAGCCCAAAATAAATATGTTACAGTGTTTTATAAGCCATTAATGATACTGCCCACTGAAAGGCCTGCACAACAGCGGATGGAGATGCCTGCTGGTAGTGTAAGGAGTTAATATCTACCAGCCGGAGGAGTTTGATTCCGAGGAGAGCTTCAGGTTATATATAAAATCTTTAATGGTATTCAGCATTTCTGTACAGTAACAGACGTCTAAGCGCAGAAAAGGCAAGCGGTACAGCTAACTGTATCTAAAAGTCTTACTCCAGCACTCTGAGCTAGCTGCAGTTTCCAAGCTTGTAAATAGAGCTACAGCCGTTAAGCCAGGATGACACAAAAGCATGACTAATTTATTAGACCAAACAGGCACCGTACTGGAAATATTTCAGAGATAAAAAATAAATAAATAAATAAAAGTGTCATTTTGACTTGACATATTCTTTAAGGTGTTTGTGCTCCCAGAGTATCAAGTATCATAAGAAAGTAGGGCAAAGTTTGGCTGTAAATATGATGTTACATCATCAGAAATTATCATGAGGACAGATTTGTTTCACTGACAATTTCTTGGCCGTCTAACTTTTTACAGCCGAAATGTCGTCTTCTAAGAAAGTCTACCCGTCTTGCTGTCTGACAGTACTTTTTAGGAAAAGGCATAGTGGACCTTCTTCATGTAAAGTAACGAGAAATAAAACAGACTATCCCAAATGAGTATCTCATTAGAATGCAAGACTGAACTGAGGTGTCCCAACGCACTTAGACTTTAGAGAACACGGCATATTATTATTATGCCATTATTAACAGAGGAAAATGAGAACAACTTCAGTTTTTTTTCCAGCACTGTAGTCAGGCTGACAGTTCTGTCAGGTTTCATGGTCCTTTGTGGTTCAGTCACAGAGCAAAAATAAAATGCAACCTCCTTGTGACTAGGAAAAAGAGACTGAGAGAAATTGGTAAAGGTTTGCATTAATTGTTGTCTATAAATGTAGACACAGTTTCAATTTTGCAATCAATCTGAGGCAGCCTGGAACAATTACTGCAACTCAGTGCATGCATGTCATGTTGTTTGCATGACTTAATTGGTTCTATTCTGGTTCTATTTCTATATAAAATCAAGGATGCAGAGCATCTATGTCATTGTTTTGCACCAACTGTGTTGCACTCGCTGTATTCTTGGAGACATTTTTCAATTACTGTTTCAAATCTACGAGGTTCTGGCTGTGCTATGAATGTAATTAAGTTAACTGTGTGTAGTCACAGATCTGGTCCCTGCCTTCAAAGCAACCATTTCAAAGGCAACATGATCATAGTCACTATAATCTTAGCCGTGCCACGATCTTCAACCCCTGTTGATCCAGAGTGGCTGCATTAGTGCTAACTAGCACTGACATCATGAAGTTCTTTAAAAATAAAATTAGAACAATTCAAAAAATGTTCTTCATCTAAAACATCAACACATGTTTAAATCTCCAACCCCACTACCCCTTACCCTTAATTAACACTTTGTTATTAAGTCATCAGTCAACATTTATTAGCAGGGAATGAAGAGTGACCTTCATTACTCCTGATCTAGCCCTTTTACATTAGGTTCCAGGACATTTTAGAATCAATTTTAAGATTATTTAAATTACTTACAGAGTATGGTCTGACTCCCCAATATATTGCTCCTCGTTTATCACAGGACAACCATGTTCATATTCTAAGATGTAATTGTGAACTAATGCTGACTAATGGTGAAACAACAATCAAATGCTGTGATCCTTATTTTTAATCTAAATGCAGGCTGTTTAGTATTTCCGTTATCTGTTACAGGATTTTTATGTGTAAGTCATCGGCCCATGATCCATCACAATTCACAGGTTACTGCCTGTACAGCGTGACCAGAACCTTGAGAACGATTTTGGGTGAAGACACATTCAGCAATCATCGTCCGTAAGTTTGATTAGTTTCTGACTGGTAGTTTGTTACTTTAGCCAAATGAGCTAATAACACTTTAATACAGGAGAAGCATTTATTTGGCAAAGTCAGGGACATTTTGCCACCTTCTCAAATAGAATACTGGCTGGTAGCTCTGACGAGACAAGACTGCAAGACATTTCAGTGAAAACAAATATAATGGGGTTCATACCATGTCAAAGTATCGTAATTACATAGTTTGGTAAACATTGTTTCTAAAAGTTTAATCTTGTGATTTTCTGCTGATGGTTTACATAATATTTGTGCAATAAACCACTACAATGCACCGATTTTCACTCCCCTTTCATTCCTCAAACAACAGCAAAAGCTGCTAATCTCTTCTGGTAGCTGCACTGTGGCCAGAAACCTCTCAAAGTAGTTTACTCCGCTGAACAGAAGAAAAAGTCCTGTATAGCATGAAGCTGAAAAGAATCTCAGGTTGATTCTTCTAATCCTCAGTGTTCTCAGCTCACATTTTAGCATGTTGACAGAGCAAAAAGCGCTTTGTGGGTCCATCAGCCGTACTTCCAACATTTTGGCTTTGCTGAATAGGCACACTTTTTATGCTTTTCCTCTTTTTTCTGTCACACTATCTGCCAGACAGCAGAGCTCCTAAAATAGCTTGCTATCTGTTTTCACTGAGCATCAACACAATGTACTCCAATTGTACAAAGGCCAATATCTCACAAACAATACTTGACTTGTTCTAATTACAGTAAGCTGCTACCGTAAACAGGAAAGTTTGCAAAGTTCACCGACAGCTTCAGGATAAAATTAATCAGCGTCGAAGTTAATAACAATTATTTAACTACTAGCTGAATAATTGATAAATGTTTTTATAATCACTCCGGGACTGTACAATTAAAAACAGTTAATACACATCTCTTTTTTTATATTTTTAAAGTATTTTAAAACTTGCCTTGGCACCATCAGGTCCACTTGGCCCAGCCTCCGCATCAATGCCTGGCTCACCCTGACAGACAAATCACAAAAACATTATAGTTGTATTTCTTCCTGATGACAAAGACGGTAATGAAATGGAAGCAAAAACAGATGTAATTGCACACTCAAACATTTAGCACTTTGTGTCGATTTTGGTGCAGACTAAATAAATCAAGTACATCATAATCATTAAGACATCACAGAAAGAAAACTTGGGAAACTCACTCTCTCGCCAATCAAGCCTTGTTCGCCGATGCTACCAGGTAGACCAATGTCACCCTGTCAAACAGTGAAGCGTGACCGTTAAGCTACCATCAATGTGTTAAATGTCTAACATGCAATCTTTGATATCAACAGGATAAATTTAATCAGTGCCACCTGTTATGAAGGGTACTACGATGTAAATCATGGGAGTAAAAACTGACTTTTTACAAAAGCTTAACTAACTAATAGCTTAACTTAATCTGCCAGCACAAAACTACTACCGGTACTTTTTGTGCTGAAAAGTAATGAAATTATTAACAATGGCAGCAAAGACAAAGACAGCAACCTGAGTGGATAAAAAGCATACAGGAACACAACAGTCACATATATACAAAAAGCAGTTCATACAGCTTTGGAATTAATGTTACTTTTTTAAAACTTGAACTTTGAGCAGTTACACTGTATTCACAGGTCGATACCTATCTTAGTAGATAAGTCCAAATCCAGTAGGTTATTCCTGTGCATCAATATTAAACCCACTGACGGGTCAAGGGAGTAACACCTATCCCATTACAGTGCAATATTGTAATGAAAAACCTTGAGTCTCGGATTTCATGTGGAGTTTAGTCTGACAGATACCTCTCAAATAAAAATTGTTGTAGACCTTCTGAACTCATATGATGTATGGAAAAACATTTGTCATAGAAGCACTACAGGGTCAAATAATCTCAGCTATATATATCCATAGCATCACAGAATGACCTGTAGCAGAAGTCTAAACAGACAGACACAGCCTTACCCATCATAGTTGGGTATGCCCTCAACTATGATGATGCCCTCTTAACTTCAGCATTGCACCTCGACTATATGACATATAATTTCACATGACATTTCCTTTCTAAAGTATCTACAGTGTTTTCTGGCTGTGTACAAAACTATTTTCAAGAAAAATGAGACCCTGTGGAAACTGGAGAACTATTTTTTGTTATACAAGTTTTATCTTTACTACAAGTTTGAGATCTGTTTTGCGTGTTTAAGAAATTGGCGTGTATAGAACAAACACACTAAACTTGATTTAGTGTGTTTGTTGATTTCACTAAACCATCTGATTGTGGAGATTTTCTCTCCAATATTGTTGGAATACAATATAAAGCAACTGTTGTTGTGAATTGGCACCGTATAACTAAAACTGAATTGATCTATTATATATAGTATCATTAAAATATTCAAAGAATGAATGGAAATCTATGCATGCAAGGGACAAGCCAGAATTGAAAGGCCTCCGAAATGAAAGGCCTCAGACTCTCAGGCGGCACAGCAATAAAAGCAGGCATGATTTTGTAGCGCAGAGCCCTGCATGGGCTCAGGAACACTTTTGAAACCCGCTGCCATTGAGCCCTGTTCATCTCTACATGTACAAATGCAAATTAAAAGTATTAGGCAAAAGAATAACCATATAAACGAGATCCAGAAACACTGCTGCTGCCTCCTGGGCTTGAGCTCACTATGCATGGAAAAAAGACAGGAAAATCCTGTGGCCTGATTTGAAATTCTTTTTGGAAATCCTGGAAACCGCATCCTCTGGTTTAAAGAGGAGCGGAATCGTCTGACATCCCTGATTGTATTGGGCTGCTTTAGCGCAAGTAATATGGACACATAGGTGCCATTACTGCTGATCGATACATACAGGCTTTAAAATAATAATAATAAATAGTCTT
This sequence comes from Astatotilapia calliptera, assembly GCF_964374335.1. Classification (NCBI taxonomy): domain Eukaryota; kingdom Metazoa; phylum Chordata; class Actinopteri; order Cichliformes; family Cichlidae; genus Astatotilapia; species Astatotilapia calliptera. The sequence continues at coordinate 31,920,533 of NC_137433.1, read as the reverse complement.
GTACCATTGCTGTACTGTATTCTGATTTTCTTTACATTTTATGCTACCGATAATTTGGGGAAAATGAGTCTGAATGTATTCAGTACTATATATTTCTGTAAAGCATAAAGCAAATAAATCACAATTTCTCAATGATCCCAGAGTAGACCTAAAACAATGTGACCTTTCTGGAGACACAAATGACATGATTAAATCATCAAAGGCAGTTTTGATATTATAATTCAATAAAAAAAAAAGTGCAATTCTGACAACATATCATCCTCGTCACCTTCTCTCCAAGATCACCAGGCGGTCCTCTCTCTCCGGTCTTCCCTGGTAGCCCCTGTTAGGAACAGTCACAGCTTTATTATTCTATCCAAATGTAAAAGTCAGTTGGAGGCTTTACACAGACTGTGTGATCAACTTACACTCGGCCCAATCTCCCCAAGTGGCCCAGTCGTTCCTGGTGGCCCTGCTGGTCCCTGTGGCAATAAAACAGGAGCCTCAATAAAAAGGTTAAGAGCATTTTCTAATCTTGGACAAACCTCTGAAAGTGACATTAAAAGAGTAAAAAGAACAGGTGAAAAGAAACAAGTAATAGGCAGAAAGTTTCGATTTGTGAATATAAGTTAATCTGCAGCCATCACAACACAGAGCCAAAACTCCTAAAAGATGTAAAAACTGGGCTGCTGTCATAGAGACACAGTGAGGCTACAATAAGGCTGCCAGGGAAGGAGGAAGGAGATGGTGTAAATCAACTTGTCTCCAACTCACTACTTTTCTGCTTGTGTTTGTGAGATTTGGGAAGCATGAGAGAAAGAGGATTAGGCTGTCTAAGGCTTTTTCAAACAGGATAGAAGTTCCTAAGTAGGGTCAAAAATGAAGAAAATCAGTCTAAATATGCAGGGGCACGTAGGGTGCATAGTAGCTGCTACAGAGCTCTGAGTTATAGTAGACAATGAGATACTGATTTATGACGTATCTTCTAAGAAATTCTGCAACAGCTAGATTTTGCATAACTAAACCACATGGAGTGAACACCAGAGAAAAAATGTGACCAACAAAAGCAGCTATTGTTAAAGCTTCAAAAAAGTACTAAAACTCACTGGCTCTCCTGCAAGTCCTTTGGCTCCTGGAGGTCCAGAGTGGCCTTGGATACCCTGAAAATAATAGCCATTTGTTACACCCACACTCCAGGTACTCATAAATATTTTGAAATGCTATAACCCCCATGAGATAAACATAAACAACGCACACCTATGTCTTATCCACTACTATTGCTTACAACAAATTCAACCCTGACCTAAAAGAAAGCTTTGTTAGCCCCAATAACTTACTTGAAATCCTTTAGGCCCAGATTCACCTGGCTCACCAAGTCTTCCCTGCAGACAATGACACACACAGAAAAATAGGTTTTGAAATGTGAGTAGCCAGTTAGATATAATTGTGTTGTTTCCATGTGTTAAAATTTGGATAGGGCTTGGTTCACTTTCTCTCTATCCTCGATTAGGTTTAACGTTACAGCTACGTTTTGCATTGAAATCTCTGATAGCCACTAGAACCACAACCATTTCCTGACAAACAGGAAATTATCTTGGTAAAGTTTCTATCCATCAAAGTCAAGTTTGGTAAATGGAATCTGGACCCAAATTTGTGTGAGTGCATTTTGCTTTCATTATTTTCTTATGCCTAATAACTGCTGATGTATTTGCCAAATAACCAGGAGGTGCCAAGAGTAAGAACTGCCAAGCGTTCATGTCAAATAATTGAAGTGACAGTCATTTTGAAATGTATCAATAAGTTTAAAAAAAATTAACCTAATTCAGACCTGATTGTGTTCAAACCCAGAACAAAAATGATCTAATGGAGCTTTAAGACTGTTACAGCCAACTGATATTAAACAGAACCTGAGATCATATCTCACCAACTGTTGTATATATTCACACCAAACTTGGCCCCTTTCTCATTTTCCAAACCGCACATCCTCAATTCCTTTTCCTCTTATCTTAGTCTCTACCACCAGAGTGGGGGTGCCTCAGTAAGAAAAAAATGCATTTCTCCCATCACAGTGCCAATGCTTTTAACACGATAAGATCAAATTGTGATTTTGCACCGCTGAACTGCTGGACCTACCTGTTGTTGCATGTACTAAAATAAATTGCTGCAAGTGTAAACGATCTTTGCTGTCAGTTACTTTAGATTTATATTTGAAGAAATGTGTTTACCTTTAATTGACCATTTTTACATTACTGTATTTTTACTTTTATCCCTCCAGTTTTGTGCACACCCACCCTCTTACTTTAGCGTTTCTGGTCAAAATTGACTAGTCAGTTTTAGCAGCTCTTAAATTAGCATAACAGACATTTTTCACCACCAAATTCAGTTCAATGAGTCATTCAGTGGGCCATTCAGGGGGTCAGGGGCCAGGGTCATCACTTTTATATTTTCAAGTGCATAGTGTGGAGGATGCCATAAGGCCTTGAGGCAATCAGATGTAAAACACAATATTTCTGAGTGTTTTAAGTTGTAAATTGAGGCGATTTGACCCGAAAATGACAGGAAGGTTATTTATGTAACTTTTGCAACGCTCACTGCTCAACTAATAATGGTTAATACATTACAAAAGTGTAATAAAATGAATTATTTGTTCATTTAAGAATCTGCAGAACACTGTGAACCAGCTGAGGACATTACAGCTGGAGTAATGCTTCCATCACAGTGGAACCAAACCTGATGATCATCATATACATGCAACATTAAATACTGAACTTCTACAGTATCAACAGTGCCCGTTTATCTGAAATGCTATTTCTGAGAAAGCTGGAAGGCTAAATGATCAAATGCAACCAGGATTTGTGCTAATGCAAAAAATTACTGTTAGAAGAAATTTCGTCACCATGTCTCCAGGGAGGCCCAATTTTCCTCGTGGACCATCAGGGCCCTGCAAAGAAAAAAAAAAAACCATCGGTTAACTGAGCTTTTTCAAATCCCCCAGAGTTTAAGTGTTTCTCACTGACAAGCACTACCAGCACCATCAATATTTTAATGCTCTTTGATTTAAGACTCAGTTGTTAAATTTGTTTTTAACAAGAGTGCCCTCTAAAGATTCTTCAGATGCTAAAAACAGTTAATAACCACAGTCTTCAGAACAAAGTCTCTTGTAAAGATTCTCATGATTTGTCGTTTTCTCTGCAGAAATTTGAGCCATTTGTTTTTCATGGAGCATATTTGATGTGCGTAATCAGGAAACCTAATGACAAACATTCCTCAAAGGCAGCTGCAGAATAATATGACCAGCAATGAATCCCTGCGCGTTAACTGAACATCACACTCTGCGTATCTTGTAACTAGCATCACCTTTGATTTTTTTGACCATGTGCTCACCTTTATTCCTGTAGATCCTTTCTCCCCCACTGGGCCATCTGGACCTCTTGGACCCTATGCAAAGAAATAAAAGCTGAGGAATAGTTTGAGAAACACTGGCCTTTAACAGACCTAAAGGGGATGTTGTTTAACAAATAAAGTTAATGATTTTGGGCAATTAATCTCCATTTTTGTCATTCCCATTTAGCAGAGCCTGGGAGGCAGTGCTTCTGGTTTGATTGCATACTATGGTTTAGCCCACACTGGAGAGACATCATCAAAGATTGTGGCTATTTAGCAAATAGTTTGCATCTGGATATTAGCTCCACACAGTGCCCACACTGTGAACACTTTGTCCTCATTTTTCCAAGACTACGCACAGCAGTGCTGCCTTCACACTAAAGTAATTTTGAAGAAGCCTTGGGAAAGGCTAAAAATCCTTTAGCTGATTCATACTTGCTTTTAAAATGAACAAAACTGTTTAGTCAATACTTAAGAACTGATTCTGTGTGATTCTAGTTCTTTTTCCTTTTCTAAGTATCCTAAATAATGCAAACAGACAGAGTAGAATATATACAGAGCGCTAATTTAATGCTATTTCCATTAAGCTGTCAGAATAAAATTATGCTTTCTGTTGTTCAGAAACTCAGCAGTGTTAGGAGTGAGAAACCTTTTGAGGTAGTAACTGTGTTCAGCTTGTGTTCAAAACTTGTGTTAAACAGGTTGTAAAATATACATTTAATTTAATAAGAAACTGAAATTGAGATTAATAGATTCACTCAAAAAGTCTGTTTCCTTAAATATAATGTTTTGTCTGATAATGAGAAATATTTACACGTCAGTAGGATCATTTTAACTGTTTCCTGTTTAAATAATTTTTTAAATCACGTCTCACTTTCTTGATGCATAATAGGAGAGTAAGTGATCATAATTCAAGATACTCTGACTTGTTTCCAACAAATCTTTAAACAGATTCATACAATTTCATTAGATTTCTAATCTAACTTCACCTACAATCATTTTTTTCACTTAGCACAAAAGACAAGGTTGACTATGTTATTTATTCAGACTGAACATCTAAAGTGCAAACATTTAGCATCCATCCATCCTTCCACTGATAATCATTTTTCACATCCTTTTAACTGGGACAGGAACATTAGTTTGAAGTTCACTCGCACTCAGTCTTTCTTTATTTCTTAAAAAAAAGAAAAAAGAAATGAATGGTGCAGTCAAATCACTAGAAAGAAAATTATTTTAATGAATAACCTGCAAATACCTAAAATGCCTAATGTGATGACTGAAAATTTAGTTCTATTTATAGTAATTAGGCAGGATAAAAGCATTGAGCTCTGTGACCCTGTAGAAATACAACATAACAAGGGCAAACAAAAACATATAAAAGTCCTGTTTATTACAGTCATGTAAAAAAGGAAGTTTTCACTGCACTCTTTCAGAGCCCTATGAAACACTAAGTACACCTTTACTGCTTCCATAGGAATTAAGAAGGAAAGTATCCACCAGGTGCTGCAAATTACCCTTCACTAAATGATCAGCAAGTGACCACATGTTGACATAATGCCACAATATTCCCAGGAGTGGACATTTCAGCAAACTCATATCTGATTCAGACTGTCTAATTCTTATAGAAATTGCAAAAAAAACCCAAAAAAACCCTACATGTCAAACTGAACAGGCCTCAGTCAGCACAACAAAAGTTAAAGTTCACGACAGTACCAATACATAAAGACAGAATTTTGGCTTATTTGGAAGAGCTGCCAAGAGAAAGCCTCTTCTCTGTAAAAAGAACATGGCAGCACAGCTTAGGTCTACAAAGTTGCATCTGAACAATCCACAAGACCTTTGGAACAATATACTTTGGTCAGACAAGACCTTGTGGGAGATGTTTGGTCGTAATGCCAGCGTCACTTCTGGTGAAAGTCAAATACAACGTGTCAACATCTCATACGAATTATCGAGAATGGTGGTGGAAGGATGATGGCTTGGACTTATTTTATAGTCACAGGACGAGGAAACTTTTCAGACCATAAACGCTTCCGTAACAAAAGTCCCTCAAAAACTGACAGTCTGATAAAATAATATAGAAAAAGACTACTTCAGTTTACTGATGCTAAAAGCTTTTCTACAAGCTACTGAATCATGATATATGATATGATATATATGCAGGTTTTCACAGGATGCTGCAGGCTTGTGAAAACTTTAATGTTTGTATGTGTGTAGGTACTTATAAAAATTATTTCTATAACAGACACAAATGTATAGCAGTCACATATGGATATATTTTGCATGTGAGATGAATCATTAGGGACAAATTAAGTCTTTCCACCAAGTGGGTGAGTACCTGGAAAAAACAAAACAAAAATACTGGCAGCGACCCGTGGTAGCCCTCAGCCTCCTATGTATGCACCTGAGGTATCGGTTTCAAAGTTATTTCAAAGTTAGCCAAGTTATTCGCATATACAGGATTTTCAGAAAATTTGACCCCTTGACCTCAACCAAGAGGTCAAGGTCACAGATTCAAACTATGATACACCTATGGTATCCATTTAAAACTCCTACACCGCTTCATTCACGAGTTATCATAGTCAAAGGTTTTTCAGCAAGCTTGACCTCTGACCCTTGATCTTGAGGTTGAGGTCACTGAGATTCAAACTCAACTGAGATTTTTAGTAGCTACGCCTTTGGTATCAAATTCAAAATCTTACATTACCTTATTCTCAAGTTACTGCATTCACAAACTTGGGTGTCCACATCACGCGCCCACCATGCCCACCTGGGTGACAACCATACCCCATTAGCCTTTAACGGCTGAGGGGTAAAAATGTGGCTAAAATGACATATTAGATCAATTATTTATTTTGTCCAAAATTTTGCACTCTTCCATTAAAGTCTATAACTCCTTAATTATATTATGCAAAGCTGGAAAACAATGAAGCACCAGTGACAGATTTAAACCTGCAGATGCAGCAAGATTCTGAGATAAGCTGCTACATCTTCTATATAGAAAGATATACAGATGGAGGCTCACTGAGGTTATCTTCTAAAATGATCTGTGGTTTTGCATTATAGAAAAGTACTTTAAGAGACGTCATTATGTCTGGATCTTTTGGAGACAATTAGAGCTGAGGTAATGTTACACAGTTCATCTTCTCATTATTGTGGAAAAAAAAGAAAAAACAACTATTGTTACTGCAACTGGGGATGTAAAATTACAATTACAATAAATCAGGGCTTTAAGCAGTCACAGTAATGGCAGAGGCTGAGTAAGACTGTAGAAGTGTAAGCTAGCATTTCAACAGAAATAGTGACACTAGTGTTTAGCAGCCATGGTGCCTTTTAGCAGGTTACTGGACATGGATCATGATGCTAATTTCATTTGCTGGGTGCAAACATAATTATGGTGTATTATTTATTAACAGACAGTAATTAAGAGTCACATAATGGAGATATCATCGTTTACTATAGCTTCCATTTGCTTACCCTCCTGCCTTTGGGTCCTCTGATACCAACAGATCCCCGGGAACCTGGAGGCCCCTGCATGTGTATGAAAAAATATTCTTTGAGTTTGAAAATGGAGACTTAGATGCAACTACCTCACTTTTTTTGATATGTTGTCAACCATCAAAGGCTGCTAAAAAAACACAACACCATATAATCATATTGAACTATTACTGTGTGACTTTTTTTCTGCTCCCTTTCTATCACATTGATGTCAAGCTAAACCGAAAAGCACATTCTCACACTTAACCACACACATCTCTTCTAATCTCTGTATCAACTCTGTGTTGTCTTGTTTTGTAGTTTGTCCCAAAGTGTCCATCAGCATTTTGTCTTTTTGAAAATCAATCTATAAAAAAAAATAACGCAAAAAAAAGAATAAGAGGCAGAAACTTTAGCTGCCCTTTGGGGTTGTGTCGGGAAGGGCATCCGGTGTAAAACTGCCAAATCAAACATGTGGAAATACCTTCTGTGGCAACCCTTTGTGACATGGCAGCAGCCGAAAGTAGCCACTACAGGAGGCAGAGTCTTCAGCTATTGGGCCTCTTTCCTGTGGAACCAGCTCCGAGTTTGGAACCTACATTTAAAATTTTGCTTAAGAACTTTATTTTCAATAAAGCTTAGAATTAGTGCTAGATCAGGTCACTCTAAACCATCTTGTGAAGATGCTATCAGATCAGGCTGTTGGGGGACTTTCCATAATGCACTGAGCATTTCTTTCTCCACTCCCCTCTTTTTACTCTTGATGCATTTGCATGCCACTGCTGCATGAAACTAGCTTTTGTCTGCTCTCTCCTGTAATTTGTGTTTAGGCCTAAACTCTCTATTTTGATCTTCACTTTCTCCTTACCCCCCAAACGGTTGCAGTACAGTACTGTTACCTCCCTGAGCCTGGTTCTACCAGAGATGTCTTCCTGTTGTACGGGAGTTTTTCCTTCCCACTGTTGCCAGGCGCTTATTCGTATAAGATCGTCTGATCGTTGGAGTTCTCTCTCTCTAATATTGTAAGGTTTGTTTTTTCATCTTCTAGGAAATCTCAGTTTATAAATAAAACTAAATTGAAAGTATCTCTACAGAAGCAAGAGAAATGCAACATAGCACCAGTGTAGTTGGGTGCGGTGAGAAGTGCAATCTGAGACTGCATACAGGCACCGTTTTCATGGATTAGATAAGGTCTGTTAGTGTAGATGGCACAATAGGTTAGTATAGCCACACCATACACATGCACACACACCAAGACAGTTTACCTTCTCTACAGCTATGATACAGATAGTAATAATGGTAAACTTACTGGAATCCCTTGCAGTCCAGGTGGCCCCATCTCACCAGGTATTCCAGGGTGACCCTGATGAAACAACGTTACTTGAATGATATCTATACAATCTTTCAAAGAAAGCATAAATAAGTCCTCAGATGTGACATGATAAATCAAATCTGTTATCACACCCCAACCCTTTACAACAGAATGCCCCCTGGTATGAGAGATGGGGTCCAGACTTACTCCTTACCATCGGCCCCTGTTCACCTGGTGGCCCGGGGACGCCTGTGTTCCCTCGATCACCCTGAAGTACCAAAAGCCACGATTAGGGAAACGGAAGTAGGATTGCAACCGATCCAACAGTCAAATATATGTCAAAACATTTAATTATACCCAGTAACAACATAATAAAGTAATGCTCTCAAATTGTTGCTTTTGTTTTATCAGAAATGTACAATTACATTATATGGAGAAAGTTAGCAAATATGCAAATTTTAATGTCTCCATGTGGGCAACGGTCATTGCAGGTGGGATCACTTTTTTAGGTTGTACATCCAGTTCTTATGAGTGCAATATTTCTGGAACATCTTTAAAACTATCATTCAGTTGAGCAGATTAAATTTTGGTCAAGCTTACTGTGATCTAGAATTTCATTACTATTTATTCCAAGTTCAGTTGGACTCAGTGAGAACTGATTAGATGTGGCTAGTCAAAGGTCAATGTATGATTGGATCATTTCCATCAAAAAATAAATTGATAATAATTAAATTGTATATGTTTATCTCAGTTGAATTCATCTACTTTTGGGACTTGTGTTAATATCTGATGATGAATTAGGTCATATTTATACAGAAACATGAAAAATATTACAAATCTTACTCAAACTATAACTGGTGATCGGCTGGTGCACGCGTACAACCACAAGACAGCAATTTTACTTGCATGAGAACTTATTTGAAAAACTGTGTTCAATATATTTTTGTGCATTTGCTGGCCCACTCCATACAGCACTACAGAAAAGATTTCAAAAGGTCAAAACGAGACTACAAATTGTGACAGTAGCAAAGAATGACACATTTAGACCGCGCTAACCTTTTCTCCCGCGATACCCATCTCTCCGACAGGCCCAATAAAACCAGGCAGTCCCTGAGGGAGAGAAAAAATGCTGTCTTAACTGTGTCTTATTTCTCTTAGTCTTATGAACTTGTAATTCTCATAATAGGCTGCACAGCTCTGGGGCACTGACAAAACAGACACACACTGTGAGCATCAAACAGAAACGAGCAAAAAAGAGGGAGAAAAGCCTTTACCCTCTCGCCAAGCTTTCCGACCTCGCCAGTTATCCCGGTCTCACCCTACAGCAAAGCAGCCAATTAGCATATCACAAACTTATTCATGCCTTTCGTTTTTAGTGCAATTCAGTTGAAATGTGCTTAGAGGCCAGTTCCCCTGTGGTAGCAGGGAATTAACATCTAATTTATACATATTCAGATGATACATTATCATAAAAGAAAACCAGGGAGAGAGTGTTCAGTTACGGTGACAACGGTTCGTCTGTGAACGTATGACAATTAAGTCTGACCTTGAGTCCATCTGTGCCCGTCAGTCCAGGGAATCCCTGCCTCCCCGGCCTGCCCTGAACAGAAAGCAGAAATGACAGAGAGAAGTGTACTGAAGCTCCACACAACAAACAATAAACTCTGTATCTCCAGTAAAAAGGTGTTGCTTCCCTCAAGAGGCTGCGACACAAAACAAACCAACATTTGATGCCAAAACAAAGGCACCCCTTTAAGACAGCTAATGATTCAAAAAATAAAGAGGTATTTCTAGCATCAAAGGCTTATTATTACTCACAAAACTCTTTGGGTCATTTGTGTTTGTATTTTCATATTCACTTGTGGGTTTTACTTTTGGGAGATGGCAGACTGAAGTCTACCACTGCAAAAATAGATTGTTTTATTGGAAAAGGCTTCTCTATTGTTTAGCCTGGGATGACTCCAAACAAACACATTTTTGGACAGAGACGGTCACTGTGGACTTTTTTATACTGTGGAGCAGTTCAAAGTCATCCTATTCGTCTTTTATAAAGTCACATTTGGCTTGAATAGCATCTTTATCAACAATGGTCACAATTCAGATATAAAAAATCTACATCTGTTGAAGTCAATTGATAAACAAACAATAACGGGAACTTGTTTGACTCCACTCTTAAATAGATTTAATAAATTATCTAATTATCTTTATAATTATCTTTCTTGTGCATTTATCTTAAAAAATAACTCAATCATTAGATACTTTTTAAAGAATTTCTTTTGTTTACAACACTCTTGTTTGCTTTCACGTTCTTTTTATGATAGACAGGAGGCAGCAATTTGCTGACCAATCTGGTAATATGAGTACAGAGTGTCCAATAGGAAGTCTTTGAAAACATCTGGAAAACAATAGGAGATCAGTCAGCCAAAGGACTTACTATCCATAATTGGTCAAAGTTACTCCTCCAATGCTAATTTAGGCAGAGACACATGAGCGTAGTGAGTGCTGAGGTTTTAAATGACAACTTTGTTATTGTTGTGTCTGGTCTTAGGTTGTACTCACCTCGGGTCCAGCGGGTCCAGCTGGCCCAACTGGCCCCTCATCACCCTGACCAAAAAAAACAAATAAAAAAAAAGTCAACATTACATAAAGAAACATTTATTTCAGCTTAAATGAACTTTTAAATGTAACCACACCTGAAGTCCTGAAGTTCCACTTGGACCTGGCAAACCTCTTGCTCCTTGTTTTCCCTATTAATGAGACATTGAGGTTCAGGGTTCAGTTAATTTCTGTGGTTCTAATTGAGCTGATGTGGTTCTACTAACCTTGGGACCTTCAGGGCCATTTTGTCCTGGTGGGCCAATGTCACCTGGAAAGCCCTGCAGAAATAACAAGAAATGAACCCCAGTTATATCACCATATGGTAGAATGGTTTATGCTACTCTAAACTGTTAAAATGATAAACAGCACTGAGCAAAAGTCTTGAGCAACTCCTCATTTCTTCAGATTTTGTTTCCAGGAAGCATTGTGCAATTCCTGAGTTGTCATGAGAAAGCTAAAACTCGGGAGGTAGAGCAGGTCATCTACTAATTGGAAGGTTAGTGATTTGACCCCTGGTTGCTCTTGTCTGCAGGCTAAAATATCCTCGGGCAAGATCCTGAACCCCAAGTTTCTCTCCAAGTGTGAATGTTAGATTGAAAGCACTTATACATAGAAAGAAAAAGCTTATATCAATGTGTGTGAATGAAGCATATTGTGTAAAGCACTTTGAGTGCTTGTGTGGAAAAACACTCCACAAGAACCAGTCCATTTATCAATAGTTAGCCAGGCTTTCTGAAGACTTTTTAGAGTTTTCTGTGGACATTGGCTACTTTTTTGCTCATTTTCAGTCCAATTCTTATACCTGACCATTTTCAGAGGAATGTTTTTATTTGTTAAGTGACTTAACACTGACCTATGAAACACCTAACTCAAGAGATGAACCATTGTTGTGTTTAGCAACTTAGCAAGAATCAATTCTAAATTTTATCTTCAGGCACTTTGTTGCCAGCAGTCTGTTGCAAAAATACATAATTCACACCCGTTTCTGTAGTTGAATCTACAAGAAAAAGCCAAAAAGTTGATTCCCAAAGAGCTACTAGATGAAAACTTGAGAATGGAACAAAAGGCAGCCAACATTCAAAGAAGAGCTTTGAATGTCCTTCAAGAAGCCTGAAGAACTATCCCCGAAGGCTACTTAAAGGATTTAGAAGAAAGCTTGCCCAAGAGAGTTCAGGCTGTGTTAAAGAGTAGGTGGTCATACAAAACATTGACTTTCAACACCATTTTTGAGTGTATTTCTATGTTTGCAGGTTTCGGTAAATCACTGCTCCCCTTTTCCTAGCAAATATAAAGAAATGAGGTTTGGCTCAGGACCATTTCAAATTCCTGTATTTAGATAAAATGTTTGTATGTGACTATAATCTATATGTATCTATAATTCCTACCTCTAGGCCAGGAGGACCAGGTAAACCAACAGGACCCTTCTCACCAGGTTTGCCCTTAAAAATGTCACACAATTATCACCAAGATTAGAATTAAAAATGTAAAAACAACAACAACAAAGCTAAAATTTGCACATTTACTAGATTGTGGAACCAACATAATGTGGCATTTTAATGAAACAATCCAATACATCTTCATTTTTTTCAGTTATAATAAACCTGCCCTTTAGCACCTGTAAACATGTTATGCAATTCAAGGTTACGTCAATGCAGAATAAAGGAAATTTAATTTTCATTGCACCAGACAACAAATCCCTCAAACAAGGGAAAATCAGATAAGATCCTGATATGAAGAATGAGTTTAGCTCCTTGGAATGGCTGTTATCATTGCTGAAAGATGCATAAATCACATAGCAGATCAAGCAAGCATGAGGCTTAGTTTTCTATGCAAGAACCTCAAATCAGATCAGAGAGCACTGAAAACATTAAGGAAACTTTTAGATTGCATAAGTGCCAAAGCTCGGAGAGCGTTCACACTGGGAATTTGCCTGTGCCCTACTCTTTGAAGAGTTGAGCTATATGTGCCTGATTAGACCAAAATTCTCACACACACATAAGGGCATAAAGTTTGCTTTTGTATACGTTTGAAGATTTCTGCTCATCTTTCTTCAAGAAGACCAGCCTTTTTTTCTTGAGAGCATCTTAAGACTCACTGGATCCTTTGAGTGCACCACTATGCTTTCAGAACAAAATTCTCATCCGGAGTTTAAAAAGGAGAAACTGCCTTCACATCATAATTTAATTGCAAAGCAGGCAAAGCAAATGTTTTCTTGCTTGAGAAAAGAAATATCTGTTATTTCTAAATAAGGTTATAATGTTCAGTCTAGAGATCACTGCAACATCACTAATTAAATAATTTTAATCAAATAAATTCCAATTCACTGCACTGGCTCTGGGGGAGCCATTACTGCAATCCAGTTAGATGTTAACTAAATGAGGTTTCAACTATACTGAATGGAGTTTTCCTGCATGAAACTATCCACAATGGATAATTGTAAATCAGTAAGCATGTGGAAGGTAAAATACCTGTTGTCCAGGTTTTCCACAAGGACCGGGCAACCCACGTGAGCCACGGCTGCCCTGTAACATAAATGCCAGTTAACAAGACAAAAAGGGGCATCAAATGCATCAAAACAAAAAGTACTGTGCAAAGCCTATTTGATACATTGGAGGCATTTGTGAAAGACTGTTTACCTTTTAGTGCCTAAACCTGGTACACGGCTATAGTAAATGGTTTGTACTTCCCTTTAAGAGAGCAGTACAAGAGACTTTACAACAAGTCCCATTAATCCATGCACACACAGATGGTTGCAAAGATGACACACTCTGTGCTGGTCTAATTGGTAGCAATCTGGAGTGAATCATCTTGCTGAGGGGAATCTGACACGGACCCAAACAGATGCATTTACGAGAAGCCAGCCATTAAATCCATAATCTTATTAATGGATGATCTGCGCCATCACCTGAGCACATACAAAAATACACCTACCTTGTCCCCTTGGAATCCACATTCTCCTGGCTCTCCTGGCAGGCCAACATCCCCCTGGAAACAGAAATAAACATAGAAAATAGTGTGAATGCTAATAAGAGAAAAATTCTATCAACAAGGAGCTATGATTAGCACATGCTTTATAGCTTTGCCTTAAATGTTAGCTTTCTCAGGAGAGAGATACAATTTTGTGATTTGTCACATTAACCATTCTTTTGTAGAGAAAGGTAGTAGTTTGAGAAAGACATATGCAGATCACCTTATCACCTTTCAGTCCTTGTTCCCCTGTATTTCCAGGTACTCCCTTAGAAGCAAAGAAAAAAAGCGCTGTCATGTTTCCCTGTTCACAAGGGTGTATTAAAGATGGACACAGCCAGACCTGAAAGATAAGTCATGATCTCTGTGCTCTGAAGCCTCAACAACAGTCACCAAGTGATTTTTTGGTGCTAAACGTTACTGCATTTGCTAAGAGTGCAAAATGCTAAGTAAGTAAAAGCAAGCAAACGTAGTTAGCAAGCTGTATTCATAAACGGCACAAGTGCAACAAACAGACACATACACAGCTACACAGGGAAAACTGTTTTGGTTTGAGGCTGTATGCTTTCCAATGCAGTTTAGTTTGCCTTTCTAATATGGTAGTGTATCGGGATTGACCACCAGTTCCTTTAATGGTCACTCGAGGCTTCCCCCAACACTAAGTCTGCTATTTTATTAGTCTGTATTAATGGGCGTCTGTGTCTTGAACTGGTAGAGCTTATGCATGCAACTTGCTAACCTAGATTGCTAGTGTCAGCTAACTTAAAACAACCTGATATCCTTGACTAAACAGGGTTGTTTCTGCCTCCACAAAGATAAAACAGTAATGACCAAAACACTAACACTGAGGATTCAAAATACAATCCAAAACCAACTGGCGTTATGGTGGCTCAGTCCATCATTTACATACATCTTTACATGACTCCCTTTTGGCTGTTAGTAGAAATGGAGATTTTTGGCACTTCCACTTGGCATCATTTTCAGCCCAGCGATTGCCGCTTGAGGAACATCTATTCTGTAGCATAATTAATCCCAAGACTAACCATGTCTGACCAATGCAAGCTTAGCCTCTATTGGAGGAAGTTTTGAAGGCCAATCACTAAAATACCAAAACGCATACAACTTACAGTTAAAAATCCTCAAAAACAGACAGAGGCAAAACAGTGAAACTGGAACATTTACCTTGAGTCCTGGTGGTCCAGGTAATCCCATAATGCCAACAGGGCCCATGTCTCCCTGCAAACAATCACACCAACAGCCTTAAAACAATGTCCTTTGGAGGAATTTTGTTCAATAGCAAAACAAGTGTTGTTTTAAATTCATAGCAGATGCTCATAAAGAAAGAAAATAAATAATACTCCACAAAAAAGTTGTTTCGAACTAATTTTAGAAGGAAGAAAAATGAAAAAGCAGAGAGCAACAGACAACGAATCAAAGTGCATAAACCACAAATATAACTTTATGAAATCAGTTACAAGGACTGCGCAACACTCACAATAAGACCAGGGACTCCACATGGGCCAGGAGCTCCCAGCTCACCCTAGGAGGAATGGGAAAGAAGAAGAGAAAGAAGAGATACATGTGCACACTCAGGAGCATAGAGCTGTCAGTACGAGATGCGATTGAATGCGGCATGTTTCTATATTTGTTTTGTTGATTAGTATTTTCCTTATCCTGAGAAAATGTTTTCCTCTACTCTATCTCAGTTTAGCACTGAGTAAGCGACTTGGCACTTAACACACAGAGCAGATTGTTGCCCAAATGATCTACCCCACAGCCACATGCTATGCCTACATCCTCTCCAAGCCACGCATCCAATACAGAGATGGATGACACACAGCCCAGTGTGGCCTTCCTGTCGCTTCCTTTCTTTCTCTATGAATGAAAGGAGGTGGATTTAGCCAAATGGAACATCCCCTCTTCTCTCTGGAGAGAGAGGAAATGAAGCCAGGGGGATGCTCTCAGAGGTCAGCCAATCACAATCTAACACTGACCCAGTCAATCACAAGTGGTGAGTGTCAAGCTAAAGAAAGATGAGTGGCGAATGAAACTGCTGATGGTGCCCTCATATCAGTATGGATAATGATGAGTGAGGGAGAATGCCAAGAGCTGACTCGTGGTTAGTCCTGAGTAAGTATAAAATGTTCCTGCTTTAAGTTTTGACTGTGTTAAAAACTTTTTCAGAATTATCCCTCTAGGTTACTTGATGTAGACTAAATAAATTTAAGTGCTACATTAAAATTTGTATGAAGTGCACCTGTTTGTTGCACTACAGCATTTTGTATGTAATCTTTTAAATGACACTGCAGTGTGATCGTTATGTGAAATCAGATTAAATCTGTGTCAGGTGTAACATTGTGGACTTCAGGGACAAATGGGAGGAAATGGATTCCACCAATCATGAGTAAATCGTGCAGGAATCCACATCTTTTCACTTACTGGGTTCCCATCAGGGCCAGGTGGTCCCCTCTCTCCAACGTCACCAAGAAAGCCCTGAGCACACAAAGAGACAGCATCGTCATGTAACCATAGAGAGAGAGTCTTTATTATATTCATTCTCTCAAAATGCCCATTTTGATGTTGAATGCATTTAGATATCACACGGGATGTCAGTTAAGTTATTACAGCAAACACAGGGGATAAACAAAGTGTTTTTCCAAAACGGAAGTTTCCAGAGTAAGGCCAAGTTATCAGATGTGCTCCCAGCATTTTCATTCCCCAGAGACCGGCAGGAAATTCCATGGCTGATTGTTTCCAAGCGACGAGTGTCTGTGTGTGCACGCACTGGCAGGGATTGCTCAGCAGCCCGCGAACCAAACCCCCAGGACGCGCCTAAATGGCTGAATAAAGCTGCTTGGCCCAGGAATTGCTGACTGTGCTCTTTTTTTTGCTTGGCGCTCGTAATTCCATTATAGAGGCAGAACAAGAGGAGTGATGCAGCCAAGAGGCCACACGCTCATCGTGTGCTTGTCAGTATGCCAAGGTCAACATGCAACCCACTGCACATTACACCTCAGTACTTGCCTATAGAAGGTAAGTGTTAGGGTTAGGGGAATGATAAATGGCAGAACTGCGGTGAGGTCTCTTTTATCGTGTCTACAGAGGGAAAGATCAAAAAGGGCTTGAGTCTTAAACAGATGGCAAAGATAGGGGCTGCTTGTGTGGCAAACAATCATTCCTTTTTTAGAAAATTAGGCAAAAGTGGATCAAGAAATAAACAGTAATTGGTGCAAAAACAAGAAACACGGAAAAATTTGCTGCTCCCAAACTGTCAATAACTCTCTCAGTTTTGATCAGAAACACATGCAACTCTTTTTTTCTCGTGCCGACAGTAAATCTCAGTGAGGATTTAATTATAGGATCTGTCCAATGAAAGTCTCTTCTCAAAGCTATGTGCAAATTCTAGCCAGTCATTCTATCTGTATGGGTGACACAAGAAAATGGGAGCAGTTTGATGTCATTCAAAATCTGAATTCAAAAAGACAATTTTTATCACACATATTCCCATTTGATAGAATGTGCCAGCTCTTTTGCTTGTCTGGTTCTCTTGCACTGCTGCTGAGTCAGGATGGAAAACAAAAAAAACCCAACTTCTTACACAAACTGATCTCACTTTTCACCACAGAGGAAGAGAAATGGCTTGCTCATGACTTGGCAATGAAGGGCTTACTCTTAGACCTTGGCATGTGTCACTGACCATTGCAGCATAATAAGACTGAAAAATCGTGTTCAACCGGACTAAGCCTGGGAAAAATATGTGATTCATACAAGTGGTTATGTGCAGTATTAGTATTTTCCATGTAAGCTTGGAAGGACGGGAAATTTGCTTCCAGGCGCCAATGACAATAGACCTCTCTCGTCTGTGGGTAGAGCTTCCAGAGGGCCAAACCCACAACTGACACATTATATTAGCCTATCAGTCTAACGCAACACAAGAACAGTAATAAGCACACTGTTTAACACATAAAGTTTCCAAATCAACTTCAGTCAGAGAAAATTAATTGCACTGATCATGAGATTTATAGACAGATAGCATTTTTTAACATTAAACTAGCAATAAGCTTAGTGGGAATATGATTATAATCTTCTGATATGTACTAAAGGAATCTATGCTTCCTCTTAGACTGTAGTAGGCTGAGCTTTTTGTGCCTCATATATGTATTTACGAGTAAGGCCAGGAGGGGTTTCACACTGAACTGAAGTCTCTGTCAGAGTAATGGTCATTTAATGGGCTTTATAGTAGCTCTGCACTGCAGTAAGGTCCCATAGATCACAAACACTGTCATTGCCATAAGGCTACATTAATAACTGAGAAGTATGTTGAGAGAAAACTTTACCGGCCTACCCATCTTGCCCTTCTTCCCATGAACACCAGGAATTCCCTACGAACAGGAAAGAAATGGATAAGAAGAAGAGTACATCATTTCAAAACCTGGACAACATTCAGCAATAAGACTCAATCTATTGGGCGGTGTGTAGTTTTGATGCTCCTCACAAGAACAAAATTATTGACTGAAAGCAGAGAACACCATTTCTTGAAACTTTACCAACTGTGGGGGGGGTAGGGGATAAAATATTCAAATTCCATCCTTCAGCTTGGTATCAGCAGATGACAAAACAATCTCAAAGGGTCCATTTAACAGCTGATCTGTAGTTTGCTATATTATTACATCATGATCCTCAGAAGTGTTCAGGAGAAAGTTGAAATCTGAACTTCTGATAAACAGAAGAGCTATAAAATGGATCATGAGGTGAGGTTATTTCATCAGATAAGACATTTGAAGCTCAACTTATTGGATACAAAATTGTGCATTCATTGTTTTTACTCAAGAGTAATGGATAGGTTTGCCTAGTGTGGTCTTAGTGTTTTGATCTAATGCCCTTGTTTTATTCAAGTAAATCTAATCTGGGTCTCATTTCCATTTCATAATTTTTGGGACATAATGCAGCCCAGTGGGTATTCTCTCTCAAAGCCACTAATACTCACTCTCTCGCCATCAGGACCAGGAAAGCCAAAAAGCCCAGGGATGCCAATGTGACCCTGGAGAGATAAATAAAAGATGGAGTAAAGGAACAGATAAGGCGAAGATAGATGGAAAAGCAAAAGGTGGATAAGGGGACATAATGAGACTGAGCAAAGATGCTGGGCATTGTGTAGGACTGTCAATAACACTAACACGTGTCTAAAAATCTTTATAAAGCCTTCAGCTGTGATGGGTCCATCTGCAACAGTGCTCTGCAAGGTTTATGTTACAGTTGAGTGGTCTCGAAGAGCCAAACCTTGAAGCAAGTGTATATGCCCATGGACTGCATGGTGCTGGCTTCCACGATGTAGTCCAAGGGCACATACCCTCACATCAGGGATCTCTGGAGATCTTCGTGCCAAACCTGCTCAGTGGAAAAGTAGAAATAACAATGACATGAAATGAGAAGCTTACATCTGGATGCATTATGCAGCACAGCTATAAAGTTTTATGATCTCTGGCTAGCATTACTAAAAACTGTATTGACTCTAACATACTTTAACTATATGAAGAAAACCATCTGTTACCATTATCGTCGCGTTAACGGGGAAAGATGAGCGGTGTTTATGACACTGGCTGTTTTATACAACCACACTGGTTAGGTAATTAAATTAGCATGATTTTCACAGCTCATTTAAGGAAAGCGAAGGTCCAACAGAGAAGAAACATGCTGCTCTCCCCTGTGGCCATCAGTAGCTGCTACATGAGGGAGCATGACAAAAACAGGAAACATTAAGAAATGGCAAAAGACTTGCAAAGTACCATAGAGAGTCTTACAAAAACACACATCCCAACACCACCACCAAGAAGAACTGCAACATCTACTTACCCTCACCCCTTTTATCCCCATTTTTCCTGCAGGCCCAGGAAAGCCCTAATTGTAATAGATAAAAAAAAACATATTTCAGTAGTTACAAACAGCTGCATTCATCTGAGATGCCATACAAGTAAATTTATATATTTAAATCGGCTGACTAGTCTACTTAACAATTAGCATCCACCTTTTGGATATTAAATTTTGTATCCTCTTTAAAATTCTGTTTAGCATAAACCCTGACATTTGCAACATTAATGCTTCAGCAGCATTCACATCTGTTTCCCAGAAAAACTGTCGTTTAATGCACCGGCACAAAACATGACTCTGCAACTATAAAGATCAACTTTCTGCTCAGGAGAGCTCCCAACAGCAAATTGTAAAGTCTTGACATAAACATATAGCCCTCCTGATTCCCAGCCTACAGATGGTAGGGGGTGCTAAAACCTAATCCACCACACATCTCTAAGTTCATATAGGGGATCAGGGAGTTTTGCCATAGTCAGTGCAGTAAAGCACAGAGGCAAACACAGAGACCTGTGCCTGAACACTAAGTTATCTTAAACATTCAAGGGTTGTAAATGAGGGAATAGCCAACCAGTTGTTTTTGGAGTTTAAAGCTGAGATAAAATAGATTTCTAATGTGGAGAAACTCTAATACTTCCCAGCTTTGACTTCTTCAGTTAGACTACTCCTAGAAGTGAAGCAAGGGATAATGCTCAGAGTTTTAAAGGACAGAAGAAGCTTTTATTGTGTGTGTGTGTGTGTGTGTGTGTGTGTGTGTGTGTGTGTGTGTGTGTGTGTGTGTGTGTGTGTGTGTGTGTGTGCGCGTGTGTGTGTGTGTGTGTGTGTGTACCTGGGGACATGTGGCATTAGTCACACTTTTATTACCTTTTCTTTCTTCAGGGTATCGCTTACGATAGAAACCCTTTTGACATTTTATTTTCTCACAAGACCAGGGGCATCCATCGCTGAAATTCCACCACAGGTAATTTTTCTTTTCAATCAGCAGCTACACACTTTTCATTCTGAGTTATCAAATTAGGTTTTTTTGTTGAGGCGCCGGTTTCAGAGATTTTTTATAGTTTTGCTACCATCCAGGATTATTACATGTAATTATTTCCTTGCTTAAGAAAACATAAGAATTCAATGCTCCACTGTAGTTCTCAGTATGTTCATCATTCTGACAGCAAGTAAAAATTACAAGATAGAATCTGATTTGTTCAAAAGTCCCAAATCAGCCCTAATTTTTCAAAAAGTTGAAGTCACAATAGAAAAAATGTGCCGGCCTCCATTTATTGTTTTATTTCCACACGTGTGTCTGTGTGTCTGTGTGTGTGTGTGTGTGTGTGTGTGTGTGTGTGTGTGTGTGTGTGTGTGTGTGTGTGTGTGTGTGTGTGTGTGTATCCCTGCTCAACCAGTGCCACAACTCTAGATTTACTGCACCTGCCTGCCAGGATAGCCTTTTGCCCCAGGGCTTCCATCATCTCCCCGCTCACCCTGTGGAGACAGAGACAGTAGAGAAATACGTGCTAGAAGAATGCGAGAGACTAAAAAGCAGGAAAAGGAAGGAAAAGAGGATGAGGAAAGGAAATATTCCTAGAATAAGGGCCTCTTTTGTGCACAAATGATTTCTGCTGCAGCCTCGCTGATTGCCGTCCTAGAAACTTAGGAAACAGAATAATTAAAACTGTAAGCAGACATATTTATGCCGTAATAAACAACAGTCAGTTGGTCCTATAGAGGAATTCAAAACCTCCAAGCTTTTCAATAGAGTCCTATTGTTTAGTCGAGTTGCCTAAGGAAAGAGGCGCCACTACAGACATTGCCACTCTAACCACTCAATTAATCCAACAGTAAGTGCTTTTATAATGTGGTCAAGCTTGCATGCTGTTAAGACTACTGTGAGCACAGCTCTGCATTGGTATGTTTATCCTTATCGACACACTGTATAATGCATGCGTCATCCCTTCATTGTGGTGAGACCAAATGAAATGCATCAATCAGAGAGTAACATTTAATTCTGTAAATATGGGAAAAGAAAATTACTAAATTACTTAATGAAGGAATGCAAATTACAGGCCCTTCATACACTATATTCATTTAAAACTGAGGTTTCTGCATTTTCAGATTCCTGGGAAAACTGGATTAACATGTTAAGACAGGCTAGAAGGATAATGTCATTAAAAACCATAATCAGAGAAACAGCAGTCATTGTTGCAGCCCCCCTTAATATTACACACACTCTAGAATATACTGCAGTCCAGTAAAATGCCACCACTAACCAGAACATCAGAGCTAAAGCTATAATTAACTCCTCGATGGCAGAAACTGCAAAAAGTGCATTACAGAGATTCAAAAGGTGCCCTTTAAAGCTTAACCGTTAATTGGTTTGCATTAGACTGTGCAGGTGCAAAATAAAGCAGACACCATTGGTAAGTAAGAAATATTGCACAACAGAGGGTTAAGATAAAATAATAAGTGTTGAGCTAAGGAAGAGCAAGACATTTTTCCAGAATTACTAAGCTTTATCAAATGGCATATTTAATTACAATTTATTTACAAATATTGCACCAGCACACACACACACACACACACACAGCACATGTACACAGCCATAGAAGTGATGTTACACACATTCTTAACTCCAGAGGGCAATACATAAAAAAATATTTCGTTCTTACAATCCTCACTCTTCCCATTGTCCACAGGTGGAAGTAATAAGTCAATAAGCAGTTTCTAGCTAATAAAAATATGCATGTAAACACATTCACGTGTTGCATTTATGAAAACATATCATTTATAAGTGTTTTAAGAAAAATATATAGTTAACTATTTCACTATCAGCTTAACGTTTGACACAGTTTACATTATCTGAAAAAAGTGCTCGAAAAAAAATGAACTTTAAACCTTTTTCTCCTTTATTGTGACACGATGCAATCTTCTAAGAGATATTTCACAGGTTTTAGATTCATGAAGATGGGAAAGGACTAGGGAGGGGAATGATCTAGAGTCTTCAAACTATTTAGCCTACTTGCACCTCTGCCAAAAAACTCCCACTATTTTCCCGCCAAGATTCCCAAATGACTAATATCTAACATCTCTAGTCACCATGTGTAAAGACATAATCACTGCTATTTTTTTTTTTAATGAACCCGGGTGTGCCTCTTTTACTAGTATTTTTCCTCTGTCACTCTCCCTTTCTCCTGTTTTGTTACTATAAATGGAAAGAAATGCTTAAGCGTTATGGGAACTGTCTCTGTAGACTCTTGGCTCTTTTACTTGGTAAGTAAACATACTGTGACAAACAGCTAACACACGCTGCAGCCATCAGACAGAAACATTTTTTATATTATACATGACAAAAAATATATTATAGAAATGCTATGATAAATGTCACAAGTATAAAAGTAAACGGACTAGGCTCTGAAAAATATTTATATATCAGTTTAACTAAACTCAATATTTGAAAAAATGGACTTTGAATTTAAACCAGTACTAAGTTAATAGGTTAAGCCTCTGTGTCTCCCTTTAACAGGCTCTATGGACCTCTATAAAAAAATAAGTACAGTACATTCCTACTAGAAAATTATATATTTTAATAAAAGCATATTTTTTATAAAAGTGATATAAATGATCACAAAAATGCAATGTCAAATCTAAATCAAGACGTCTAGAACAAAGACTTTTAGGCAGATGAAACCAAAGTGGAGATGTGTCAATGCAGAGCGTCATATATGGTGAAAATCAAACACAGTAAATCAGCACAAATGCCTCACCCCAGCTGTCAAACATAGTGGAGGAGGAGTAATGGTTTGGTTCTGTTTTACAGCCACAGGACCTGGGCGCTTTGCAGTGTTTAAGTCAACTATGAACTCCTCTGTATACCAAAACATTCATGAGTCAAAACTGAGACAGCTATCTGACAGCCAAGCTTGGCCAAAATTCCTCCACAAGAAAATAAGTGACTGATTAAGTGATATAGAAGATCATTGCTTCAAAATATTGCAGCTTAAGGTGCTTCTACAGGCTACTGGGTCATGGTTTGTATTTAGTTTTTCACAGGATGCTATGCTGTCCTGTGAAAATCTTTCTTTTTTCACATCACAATAACAGACACAATCTCCTTTATTTGGATATTGACACTATGATCAAACGAGGCGCCTGTTTCATTCTGAAGGATCAAACGGGCTCCTCCATGTAAACACTGTGTGAAGGCTAAGAAAACCGAACCTTTTCTCAGTACATGACATTAAACTGTTACCATGCTCCTGTAAAAAATACTCACAGGTTCACCCGGGAGACCAGCAGGACCAGGATATCCTTTTTGTCCCTGTTGACAAAAAAACACAAAAAAAGCAACAAGTTAAAAGTTAATACTAATAATTAATACTAAGTAAAATGATTGTGCCATATAATATTCCAGTCACAATTCCACAAGGAAGTTCAGTGTTAAGTGCCTTGGAGCAAAAAGACGGTTTATCTTGGAAGGGAAAAAAGTTAAATGGTCACTCGTCAAATTCAATTAATTTTTTCTTTTCTTTTTATCACCTTGCGTTCAAGAGTGCCTCAGTTAAGATTGCAGGGGTTTAAATTATGCTAGTAGTTTCCAGCTGCCTTAGAGAAAATTTGACTTTGTTTTCCTATAAAAAAGTTCAATAAAATGACTTCATAAAAACCTGGAAGGCTTAGCTTAAAAGGCTCCACAGCACAAGCAAACGTAATAAATGTGAAACTAATAAACCACTTACTGCCTGGTGAACCCTGAATAAGGCATTTCTTTACCATTTCTACACAAGAACAATGACATTTTATTTATTGTTGTGGCACAGCTACTTGGCTTTGGGTTAGTCTAATCATTGCCACCGCCGCACCCTGACAAAACAATTCAGTATCATCTTGCATTAATTAAGCCAATAAACCAATTAGGCAGTAATGCGCAAAACCCAAAAGGGTAATTAATGGTCACCTTCATGCCCTGTGATCTCAAATGAGCTTGCCAGCTGGCTACAAAATGTATTAATCTTTTCACAGTCAAGATCTGTGGCAATAAATAAAGACATGAAGTCATCTCTGGGGGGAGAAAAAGTTGATTATCTGAAGTGTAAAGTCATTAGCCACAAGCTGTTTTGGCCTGACAGCAGCAGCACAAATAAACCACAGTCAGACAGAGGCTGAAAAAATTAGTAACTGTGTGTACAGTAAATAAAGTCGACATCAAGAGATCAATGCAAAGCACTCCCGAACCAAACACCAGAGTGTAAAAAGGGACATCAAAATTCTCCTTACACAAACATCCTCTGAGGTATATGGTAGTATCGATGTAAAGGGTCAACTTTAAAGGTTTCTTTACTTAGTTCATGCTGGCTCGGTGAAGGAAAATGCCACTCGATAAAAAAATAATGCAGCTGGGCACATTTTAAAGTTGTAATTTGACTTTTTTGAGCTGACATTCTGTTTTCTGCTGTCTTCTGTGTTTTTGGAGAAAGAGTCTTCATTAGAATTTAAAGTAAAGTGTGTGTTTTTTTTTAAATTATTTGTTTGGTTGGCTGTTTTTTTTTCCCATAATGATTGGCTGTCCAAAGATAGTAAGTATTAATGGACAGCATGAGTCTGGGTTGAAAGTCTGAGAAAGATTGACACTGACAGCCACAGAGCCGATAAGTAAAATCTGGCTGGCAGGTTGACATCTTGAACTGATAAAAAAAGAAAAAAAAAAAAAGAAAAGCCTTGTGCAACATCTTAGAAATGTGAGCTATCCCACAAACCAATTAAACAAAACTAAAGTTTATTATGTCATCGTGGCGTAAGAACTCATCCTTTAAACAAGCAGACAAAGTAATGCATTCATTGAAGTTTGGTTCATGAACATTCATGAGCTGACTTTTACCAACACTCTGTGATTGTGTCTTAGTTCAAAAGGTCCTCACAAAGAAATAAGCACGCTTTCAAGGACAACTGTCTTTCTGAGATTCATATTTTCTGCACAGATCAAAGCCAGATGTCAGCCGATCGGCCACAGTAATTCTCTCAGACACTGTTATATTCACGTTTTGTGAAACTCCTGATTATTTGTCTATTTATCTGCAGACAAGCCACACAGTGCTGAGAGATGGAAATAATTGATAGGATTTTCGAGGGTAGATGAGTCTCCTGCTGGAGCCAAAGCAATGCAGCCACAAAAGAACAAAAGAATGTGTCTGGGCTTTCCAGCACAGCCAATACAGCCGAGTACAGTAAAAATAGGGAAAAGAAATCTGTGCATGCGTGTCGTATGTGGGCTAAACAAAAATTGGACCACTTTCACGGCTCTGTAAATCCATTGTGTGACACAAAATGGCAGAATCCATTGTGCGAGAAAAAAAGATGGCAAGGTATCATTATCTTCATTAGTTCTTCTTGTTCATGAAGAGCAAACAGTTTTAATTAGTGTAACTCACACCAGATCAACCCTACAGCCAACAGGCGAAGCGAAGCAGCAGCACCGTCTCCGCTGCGTGAAGAATAAGTAACAGATTGTACTTGGCAGACAAAAAATACATTGTTCTTTCCATAGATTTTTAATTTTATTATAACAAAAACCTAATCCCACCTGGCAAGCCTTGGGCTTATATTTAAATGTGGAGGAGTGCACACCTAATAAAAAATTTGAGTGTTGTTGCAGTGTGCCATCATCAGAGCTGGCTGTGTAAATGGAACACAGGTTCAGAACCGGTAGTACTCTTTGCAGAGTTTTGGTTTGACACACACATGCATGAGTCTCTTCTTATTTTACAGCGCAAACCACTGATTGACTCCCAGGCAACCTTCCCATTACATCTTTACACATTTCCCACAGCGAGAAAGGCTGTTTCTGGCAGAAAGCCAAGGGACTGAGAAGAAAACTCAGCGAAAACCGTCCATGAAGCGGTGACAGGTCATAGCTTTGCAGGCTGGTTAGACAGACAAAGGAACAACCCTCGAGGTTCATCAGAGGCAGGTGATGGAATTTCAGTGTAATTGTAATACAAAAGTGCACTATAGGGAGTTTTGCCTTACTTAGTACAATCAAAAAAAAAGTCTAAGTCAAGAACAGCTGCAAGCAATGAGGTGTCTCGTGGCTTTCAGGGGAGCCAAGCTGATTGCTTTGTTTTTATTAGCTGGATACAAACTGCATTTTAATACTTTTTAGGGCTGTCAGCAGTTTCTTGCACAGACACGGGCCTTTTAAGTTTAACGTGAACTTGTGTTACCGGAATCTCACCTGATCTTATAACCAGAACAAGAACAGAGGATCTGTTACAGCTATTTAACCTCCGCAAGGATGCTGCTTTCAGCCTACCAAAGATCCACAATTACCATAACTCAGCTGAAAGAATATCAGCTTTTCCCATGACTCCATGTTCCATGACTCAGAAGACGAGGAGAGGCCTTCCTTTTTTTTTCCAGTTGGAGCCTTCCCCACTACTAAACTGAATTGAGGGAAACTGAGCACACCAGATGGTTTTTCACAGTCAGCCCTGTCTGATTGCATAACAAACTGCTGGCGCTCCCGCCAAAGCATTATTGCACTCATATTATTGGGTCCCAAGTGAGAACACGGCTGTGTGTATGTGCATGCGTCTCAATGAGAACAAAAGTTGCTTATAAGGGGTTTCTCAGATTGTGTAACAGCCATTTTTAATTAGCATTCTTCAGGCATCCGATTCCTGACCTTTCTCTGACCTTTTACTGTACCGATGTAGCTTTTACTTCTTTCTATCTTCACCAGAGTATAAATTTGAGAGCTGCCCACAAGAGGAGCAGTGTGATCATATACTGTCAAGTGCAATTTAAAAGAAGCTTTGTCTGTGGATTTTCTTCCATAAGCTTTTATGACTTTGTTTACTGCTGCAGCAGCCCATCGGGTAACTCATCTCTAACGCTCTCTGCCAAGTTTCCTTTCTTCTGTCTCATTTTATCCAGACTGAAAGCTGTGTGTAACCTGTAAACACTTCAAACTATTTCAACACCATATTAATTCAATTCTTTATTTAGATTCACTGGTGCTAAGTAGGCAGTGCAGGTCGCCTCATTGAAAAATTCCATATGAATATAATACATCTGGATTTCAGTCTGTGGATCCTACAGTGTTTCTGAGATTTATTCTTACTGAATCTGGAGGAAGCTTTGGAAATTAGAGGGAAGAAGTGTCTGTGAGGTCTGCTGGTTACTGGAATGAGCCATAGCTGGAGAAGGCAAGTAAACATTTTTCTAACATTAGCTGCTGTTGTTAGGAATGAAGAATTAGGTGAAACCCTGGCAAGGACAACCTCCAAACCTAATCAACATTTCTCATTGACACATTTCCAAAGATTTCAGGCTCTTTAATCATTAAAGAGCGAGGCTAGTGACATTCTACGTTTTTCTTAATATTAAGAAACTCAATGAAAAGACTTAGCTAGAAGTCGCGTAGACAGGCTTCATTCCTACAGTGCTGCAGTTATGTAAAACTATTATTGTAAAACAAATTCTATGCAAAAGTACGATCAGATTTACCATTTTATTTGTACACTGTGCATAGTAAGAAATCCAGACAAGTGCCAGACCACTTGAGATGTGCAATTACTGTGAGGGGCTTGGGAAAAGGCCAAAGATAAAATGAACAAGGCCACTGAGAAAACACTCTGCTAACCGTCACTCTCTGTCAGGATAACCCAGCGCAGTGGTATCCAAAGAACGTTAAATAATGCTGATTGCGAACAAGACCAGATCACAGCGCTAACCCACATTCATAAGTTGTCCTACTTTTTTAGAAGTACTGCTCTCCAGAGTGAATGACATAACAACCGAGGAAACCATGTAAAACTTTTCACCCGGCAATCTTTATTTTCCCCTCAGATGCCTTCATTATATTTTAGGCCTGCGACACAGATGATGTAACAGGCCTGGTATTCAAATATTTCATTTTCCAAACCAGTGGGGAGCTAGAACACAGGTGTGCTCCTTGACTTCTGCATTATGTTAGGCTGTTTTCCAAACAAGAACTCAAACATTCATGTTTGGCTGAAAGCCCCACACAGACCGACAGATTCCACCTTCAAAGGCAAGAGAGCTAAAGAGCGTTCATTTGATTTACGGATCCTCGTTATACAGGACTGAGTCAGTCCTTCATTCTTGATGTGTCTGATTTATGTGTGAAAACACTGTCAGAAAGGAGAAAGAATGGACAGAAACCAAGAATTTGAACTTTCATGGAAGAGAATCAGCAAACTGTGATGGCAATTAATTACTTCCTGGCAGATTTACAAACAAATACATACACAGTTTCAGTTTGTGAGCCAAAGCAGCCGTTTTACCTTTCGTCCGTCTTGGCCAGGCAGCCCAGGGGGGCCCGTGACACCAGGTTCTCCCTAAAATGGCAAATGAGGACACATTCAGTTTATCGACATATTTACATGCCTATGTCTGCGGATAATCCAACAGATTTAAGGAAGGAAATGTGATAATGTGTATACTTTTTGTCCTTTTGGGGATTGACCAGGGGACAGTCCAGGATCTCCTTTTTGTCCCTAGAACATAAAAAAGAGAAAGCATTAATTTTTCATGACGAGTACAACATGTTCTAGTCTGCCAGAGCTTTTTATTGCACAAATTTCAACACTGATCCTCACAAGGTGCAGAGAACTTTGAATTTTATTTTTTGGTTTATATAATCAAAGAGTAACAAGTTCATTAAATTATTGGTGGTTGTATTTACGCAACTGTGCAGTCCATTTATGCCCTCCTGTGACTCAGTTTACATCAAGCTAGGGAGAAGCAATGGGGAGTGACTGTGTACATTCTTCTCCCTTTTCGGGCAGTGGGAATCCTGTCAGTGCGGCCTGGGTCAGCATTCAGTGTTCAATTTTAATAGTGAAAGAACTGCCATGTAATTTGTGCAACCATGTCCAAGT
The DNA here is from genome assembly GCF_964374335.1 of Astatotilapia calliptera. Lineage (NCBI taxonomy): Eukaryota > Metazoa > Chordata > Actinopteri > Cichliformes > Cichlidae > Astatotilapia > Astatotilapia calliptera. The sequence continues at coordinate 31,891,064 of NC_137433.1, read as the reverse complement.
GGAAGCACAGTATAGCATTTCCTGTGTTAGTGGTTATCATAGTGGTAATCAGGTGATGTGATAAAGCACCCAAACGGTACAGCTATAATCAACGAGGTGATTGAAAATGCTGTAACACATTACATTTGACTCCAAGTGTGGAAAGTGTGGAAATAAATCATCCTCTTTTATGACGCACATTGCAGCTTGCAACCAAAGCCTGTTTTCAAAGAAAGTAAACTTCTTATAGCAAATAGCAACAGCACATTAGCATATGAGCATAGATGGAAAGTCATGCATAGTTTTAAAAGAACACTTTTCATTTTTGTACTGGATAATTCCCCCCTTCACAGCATATCGGCCCATTTAAACTTGCATGTTTGTGTCAGTTACCACTTGGCACTGAATAACCTCTTGCAGTTTCTCCAGACTGATTTCTTTATAGTGCAGGGAGCAACACGCATATACAAACACTGTCTTTTCACTCTCCTTGAACTAGATTATCTGAAGGGTTTAAGGGTTGGAAAAAGATGTGGAATTAGTTAATAACTTCTGCAAGCTCAAGACCTTAATAAGCACTTTTACCTTCTGCTGATTTATCCATTTTCTATTCCTTCCTTTTCATTTTTTAAGCCTAATGGTCAGGTACTTACAGTAGCGAGTAAGTGAAAATATTTTTGATTCAATTTATCATAATTACATCTAAATATACAAACAAACAAAAAAACAGCATAGCGTGCTTTCATTTGACTGGCTCGGTTTTTCTAAGTGCAGCGAACGGGGCCAAATCAGACAGTCTGCAGTTTGACGGTTAAGTGCAAATGAGTCAAAATGAACCAGCTCAGGTTTTCTGTTCCAGATAACGCATATTTACTAAATAAGACCTAACAAAAATATAATAGGACTTTTTTTTCTCACAGTTATAGCAGGCCAAACCAAGATATGAGTTTTGGAAAACGCTGTAATTGGATGCATTCAAATGGATTAGGTACGGACGTGAAGTATGGGCAATTTCCGTTTTATTCCAACAAAGTTAAACAAGGAGATCCTTTTATGATAGCAGCCTGACAATTGAAATCAGCTGAAGAGCAGGCTGGTGTCAAGTACATGCAAATGATTGAGACAGAGAAACTTAAAACTGCTGTTCTCTTTTGAAGGGAAACAAATGGCTTTTCAAAGTGGTAGAAGGAGCCAAAAGGATCTGACCTCCGACATGCAAACTAAGTAAAATCCCAAACAAGCATTGGATGACTAGGAAAAAAAAGAAAGAAATGTCCTCAGTTAGAATATGGAGAATGAAGGAAATGTTTTATGCCACATAAAAAGTTTTGCCATTCATTTCATTTCAGTTATATTATACTATCCTGCCTGACTGCAAGTACTTGTATCCCTGAGGGGTTCTCGTTACAGTTTTGCCGAAGGATAATTATACTTTATTCAGCGCTAGCAAGGCCAACTGATGGTCACACCAAATACTCAAAAACACTCAAGTTTCTCATCCGACTAATATAGCACGGTACACTTCAATAGTTGTAAATATCATTTTTTTGTAAAACCTTCTATTTCATTCCAGTATTGTTTATTAGCTATTAACAATGTAATTGTTAGTGCCAAAAGTGTAGCTTGTATAAAAATGAAACAACAGTGCCAATGTTCAATGTGGTGGATGGAAACATGACACCCAGAGCAGAGGAATTAAATAAAAAAGTCTTACTCTTTTAATGTTGTTTTATTAGATAGACTAACATGAATAATCTTCTAGCATAAGTCATGGCAGTCACTACTATTTAAAATGTAGATGTACCTTCATTCCAGGCAGTCCAGGACGACCCGGATTTCCATGGGGGCCAGGAGGACCCTAAAAATCAGAGATTCGTGTGATGAAAGAGGACACAGAGGAAATGTAGTCATTAAAGAAGCAGCAAAAGAAAGAAGTCCTACATGTGTGCTATTCACAGATGTGCAGTTCACAATTTCAATGTGTTGTGAGACATGAGGTCCTCTCTGCTTGAGTATGGGTGCCCTGTGCCTGCTTGTCCAGATATGATTGTGATTTTCCTCACCTTTACACTTTTCCGCTGTTTTCTGCAGTCCCACATCATATTGCGTGGTAACTTTGTGCCACAAACTGTAGGAGTATTAAGACCTATCTCTGCCAAATATTTTATCAAATGCGCCATCTCCTACAAAGCAGGGGATGGTAAAGGAAAAAAGAACGAGGATACAAGTTTTATTTTTCAAGTTGAACTTATTAAAAATTCAAGCAGTCTGCAAAAAGAGAATGTTTGGAAAATTAAAGCCACGACTTCCTGAGGCTTTCAAGTGAAGAGTCTTCAGTTCATCTGCACCACACCTTGTGCGGTGGGGATGAAATGCTGAGCATTGGAAAATCTTCTCCAGCAAAGTTGAAAGCAATGAAACATGTTGAAAAGGCCCTGAACGGGAAGCTACTGTAACTCCAACCAGTTCTTTGAGTTGCAAAGAGTTTCCATGAGTTGTGAAGAGACACATTCCCCCCCAAGCTGGAGGTGAAAGTGAGGGATTGAATTACTCTGAGTAAAATAGACAGGGGCCAAAAGGTGTAAGTGTACGGTTGGGTGATCCAGCCAGTTTCTGTCTCTGTTATTTATCGTGCTGTATTATCACACTGTGGAGAGTCCACAGCCTGGACAGTTCCCCTCAAACTGGCCAGACCTCTCCCCAAGCAGACGCTTGCTGCTGGACATATGGAGACACTTAACAGAAGCTCATCTACAGATTTCCTTCTCCTCTTCTAGTCAGACCATTCTGCCTTTCAGCTCAATATGAAAACGTATGGAAGTCATTAGCTTCAGATAGGAAGCAAGGACGAAAGAGAAACTGAGAAAAAGAGAGGTCAGGATAGTGTATTACAAATTACATTCTCACAGTACATAAGGTAAGGAGGCCTAATAATGATGACAAGCTGTTTGGGTGATATCCCAGCAGGGAAAAGAATAATAAGTAGAATGCATACATTTGTCAAAGTGCCTTCACATTATTAATTATTAAAATGAGCCCTGACAAGTGGTCATTTAGAGACCACCAGCACATAACCGCAAGATAATGAATACTAATAAGATATAGAAGCACACAAACACACCTGAGGTCTGCAGATGAAGGGTACCTATGTGCCAGCACTGTGACCAGGTTTATGATGTGGGGCAAGGTTTTTACAGGAGTGGCGCGTGGAGTGCTGCAGTTTTATAGGCCATTAACCCAGAACAGACCTGCTAACGCCTTCTCTGGAGCACAGGGACGGAATTACTAGCTTTTATATGATGCTTATGCAATATAATGTACATTAAAAGATCTTAGCTTATTAATTTTATTGAGCTATGAGCTCGGGTCCTAACTGAGCACTAATTGTTTCCCCAAGATCAGTGGCACGGTCATCAGTACAGCTGGTGTTGTGCAATGACTAATCTGGCCCCAACAACTTAATTTGCAATCATCAAACAGGGTTCTTGTTTCACATTGAAAACAATGGTGACCGACTGAGCCTGTCTGTGTGGAGTTGGCATTTTCTTGACATGTCTGTGGTTAGGACTGAATTCTCTTGATGTGACACTGGCATATGGTCAGTGTTTCTGTTGATGTTCAGGATCATTTCATTGGTGATCAACAAACTGTTCAGAATGTCAGTGTCTCTTAACTTGAATGTGTGAAAAATAGCAAATGTAATCTAGCTCTTAGTCATGGCTACATACGGAGCATGTACCCTGCATAATCATAGTCGATTTTGTTGTGATTTGGCGCTATATAAATAAAATTGAATTGAATTGAATTAATCAGTTCCATTGCTGACCCTGCAATTTGTGTCAGAATGTATCAAGCATTCTTCAGGCAATTGTGCAAATATTCTCAGTTTCACAATAACCCAGCATTGCATACTGATTATACGCTGGCAGGTCAGTTTGTTTGCACAAAGCCCTCTTTGATCTTCTCTCAAGCCTCACATTCAGTGCCAGGTGATCTTCGGCACCCTGCCAGGTTTACGGCTGTGTCAAGGAACATGGATGTTTTCACGTGTCAAGAGGTGCTTTAAGGTGGTAGCAGCGGTGAGACTGTCTGCTCGGTCAGACATGGCACCTCGATGTCAGAGAGGTAAAGCCTTAATAGTGCAGGGATATTCCAAACGTTGTAAAGTTTATGATGGGAAAAAGAACTACACTTTCCCGGAAATGCTACACTGTTCACATATTTTCTGCAATAGCAGAGCAGCTTCTTTAATATTGTGTCTCCCTGGAACATTTGGTTTATATCTGACCAGAAAGAAGGTGAAATTTGATCTGCAAAAGATTGGATTGCTCTTTTAACTTGAGAAAATACTTTTACACATTCTCTATTTCCCCATGCCTTTTAATTTCCCATAGGTGACCAGCATCTTATACAGCCAACTGAATCTGCAGTTGCTTACATCCTGCCTTTTCCAAATATCTCTTGCATGAAAGATATAACTCTTGAATTAGTGACGAAAATGTTTCAGACAGAAAATTCTTGAAAAATGGACTAACTGTGGCAACTGTATGATAATTCTGTAAATTTAGCCGTACACAGTGTAGAGACTCATTCGTTTAAATTGGATTCTGCTCTGGTGAGTTTGAATTCAACCAAAACAAAGTCACTAGGCTTCCCAGTCACACTTGGCCTTGTTTCCACACTGAGTCATTCGTTTTTCTACTAAACATTGTTGTTTTAAGTTTAAACTTTTTTGACAAATGGGCACAAAATGGGGCCAAAAAAAGCAACTACGTTTTGAATTACATGGAAATGAACACCAAATAAAAAATACAGCAAACGTCAGTTTTAATCCAAATGTTTATAACGGATTTACTAGATCAGAGTCCACTTGTTAGCTTTCTGCAGGTCATGCGTGTAGCCGTTTGGTATTCCCTCTCTAATCGTGTAAACCAGGACGGTTCATGGAAACGTTGAAAAACCTGAACTGCACCCTCGCAATCTGAGTCAGCGTGGCCTATAGTTGGGTCTCGAGAGCTTGATGATGAATGAGCTCTATAGAGGGTATGGAGTACAACTGGAGAGAGCTACTGAGCTCCAGACAGGGTCTTAAATGCCTTTAATAAGATGGGGACAAAGCCCTCTTTCTTCCTTGTTTAAAGAGATTGGGTTCCACAACCCACCCCTGAGGCCCAACTGCAGGGTGCAGTCTCATAGGCTCCAGTAGGTAGCTGATATGCAAAGTCTTTAGATGCACAAGTGCTCTGCAGGTACACTTTAGTGGCAGGTCAACAAAAAGACCAGTATCACACCACTGAAAATGTTTCCTCTTTCATTCTATCCATGGGTGGTGAAGAAGTAGTTCACAGGTCAGAAACTACACAAACACCCATCAATGACAATGTCTTTGAGAGAAATTATAACAATAAACCTTCCCTTAGGACAAATTATGCCCCGGTGTTCTTTCACTTCTTAAATTTCTTCTGAAAACATGAGCTTAAAATAACATCTCCACCTTCTCTATTTGATTCCATCAGTTCTCGAGCTACACTGAGTCTAGAAATTAAAGACATGGCACCAGAAGACTTATACTCATTGGAATACAATAGAACTATTCACTGACATTAACTTAGGACCCATGCCTAATTTAAGTACTGTTAATGTGCTGCAACCTTCATTTTTGCACAGAGGGGGAAGAAAGAAGAATTGTGGGTATTTGTGGTTAAACTTGTCACTGGTTGGATTGACTGGGAAACGCTCACCCGTGGGCCCCTCTTGCCCGGCTTTCCTGGCAACCCTGGAAGTCCTGGAAGACCCTAAAAGCAAAATATAGAAGTTGTCAGTGTCCGAGTGAAATACAGAGGAGGAAATAGAAGCTGCTGCCTTTTTTGTGTTATTTTAAGAGAGTCTTGAATACTCTTGAATAATAAAAGACAGCAAGTTTGGAGTTTTCAAAGTAAAGAAAAACCTTTAAAAGCCACTCAAGCTCAAGAGTCAATTAGTAAAAACATGTTGAGTTTTTTTGTCCCTTGGTGAAGTTAGCTATAAGTTGCAAAGCACTCGGGCACTGAGACGCTGGCAGGCATGAGGATATCTTGTTAGAAACTAATGTCGCACTCTCCCTCAGCAGCCAATGTTATTTCAGCCCAAAACCACTAAAGTGCATACACTGTAACTCTGAGTCATTGCACTGGTTGGGAGGTCGGCGCTGGTTCCAGTCACAGCCGATCACATTAATTATAAGCATCAGCTAGCTTTGAAACAATTTCATACATGGATTAGCAAAGTCCTGAAAGGTCAAACTTAATGAGGGGTCAATCTGAGGAACCTGAGTTTGCTTGAAATGTTAGGATTGTTACTTATTTTCCCATTGTTCAAGCAGTTTAAAGTGGAAAAGAAAAAATAGACCTAAAACAGCCCGAGGCAGTCCTGCTGAAATTGGGCTACTGTAATAATGTCAGATGTATGGAGCACTTTGGTCTGTCTCAGCCAAGACCACAAGCTATAATTATACTATTTCAGCCTCCGTACACTCTGGAAATCCAAATGTCTTTCAACAACTTTTAGATTCTTTAGATTGCAACCATCAGGCTGTCCACACATGATAAGTAGACTCAGCTGTAGTCGCTGCTAGGGTCAGTGCCAAGGCAGTACTGGAGCTCATGTTTTCAGAGGTCATTAGATTGAAACATGACTAAAATTTTAGTTGTACAGCTCCACCAACCAGTCAAACTGCAGTTTGCAGAAAGGTGGGAATTTGATAAAGTATCACATTAATTCAATCTGTCAAAAAGCTGATTGGTGTAGAAAGGTAAGCAGCAAATATGACAGTAAGCAGTGCTTCAAGTATAATATCACCGCAAAGAAGCAAAAAATCCTAAAACATGGCAGCACAGAAGGGCCAAACAGTCACCACCAATTTGACCTTCTGAGAACAAAATTACATCATGTAACATTTGTCACCATTAGTGTATGTATCTTAAAAGTGGTGTCAGCATTCTCCAAAAACCACATAATAATTTGTTTAAAAACCCCCAAAACAAAACAAACAATACCAAACAATAATAAACTATCCAAATGTCTCCAACTTCCTCCTAAACATCCAGCTTAGCTCATGGCTAGCAACTGAATCGTTATTTACAACATCAGACAAATATTATGACCCATTCACTCACGTTCCCTAATCGCTATCATATGTTCCTCGATTAAGCGAAATTATTTATCTCTTACACTTGGAGCAGCGCATGTCATTAACTCCCCCGGCCACCCTCGCATTCTGTGCCACTCGAGAGAGAGACTGCTGCTGGCGCTGTAGAATTTTTTCCCCCTCACAATCAATTAATCATTTGACAATTGAATATCCAATCTAATTTATATTCCGTTATATAATTAGAATATTAATTGATAGCCATTCTTAATGTGCTCCCAGGGTGACAGATACTGCCATTCCATCAGATAGCGCTGTCATACCAGAGTGAAACCCTTGCCATCAGTGCGCTGATGAGGCAATAGCAGACTTCAAGAGTTATACTACTGTTATATTTTAGAGAGACAAAGTCTACATATTTAGGTCGGAGGAGTGTAGATGACAAGTTTTCCAGCCAGGAGATCCGACTCTGTTATCAATCCAGGGCTTTGTTTTCATTAGCCGATTAATTTCGTTTGCACTTAATTTTTTTATTTTGCTTACAACCACTGGTTTGGTTAGGCATCAAGAACTTTTCGTTAGATCGATGGATGGATGTCTTTACCTGAGAATATTACACGATGAAATAAATTATGATATTATTGTATACATCGGTGTTGAAATAATTTCATACAGGGTAACATGAAAAAAAGATCACTTATCTAACTGAAACACTGAACTTTACAATGACATCGGTATTCTCTGTATTGTCTATTTTTTTCTGAAATATATGTATATTTATCTGATTCATATGAACAAACAATATGTATCTCAATGCTCCAAAAGCTTCAAGATCCAAATAGACTCTGGTTCTTCAAAATTAAAACCTTCTTTTATCATCTAATCATCACTTCAGATTAGATTTATACTTTATATTTGAGCCTATCATAACCACATTTTCAAAACAAAGTTCGTGAAACTCTTGTGAGCAGCCCACTTACGTCAGCTGTATCCCAGCAGAGTGGCATCAGAATTTAAAAATAATAATAAATGGCACATAAGATAAGTTAAATTGGACTATAAGCCAAACTCAGCAACTTGTTCAGACAACATAACTAGTAAGAAACACAACAATACAATTGTATTTATTATTGCCCTGTATGCAAGTGTAACATTTATATTATATTATAAGGCCTTCAAATATTTAGTCCCAATAGGTAACTGGGCACAAGTGCTTTATCCCTTTTTACCTTTGACCCTGCTTTAAAAGTATTCGTTCTCTGAGCAGTCCCACTCCCTCCCAAAGGAATCTAACACCTCACTGCCGGCCCTTCCACCAAGACAAACACTGACTGGCAAATGCCGACTGTGAACCTGACTGTTTTCACCATAGCTTTGAAAATAAAAATGAGGTTTGAAAATTATTAGCACTGCTTGCAAGTACTTTATCAAAGTCATGAAATAAAACGATTTAGTGGATTTTTAAAAACTCCCCATCATTAACACAACCAGCACTTCTACAATCAGAACAGTACACGCTGGGTCACTGCCTGATTCACAAAACCACACAATAAAGAGCAGCATCAGTTTTTACATCAGAGCAGGTCTGGAGATCACAGAGTGAACCAGCAAATAAGCCATTATTGAAGCAACAACCTGTTGAACTTATGTGTCACTGTGGTTCAACAAAGGGTTAATAGACTAAGCTAAAATATAACAATACAAAGATAAAAAAATAATGCTTGAATTCAAACACAGCAACACCAGAAATGTACTCATCTAATCGTTTTACAGTTATTTCAACACAGACATTCACGGATTTCAGCAAAATGTTTGTGTTGTGTTTGTTTAGAGCTGACACACTTACCGGCGGTCCTGGTTCGCCCTTTAGTCCAGGTGATCCAGCAAGTGCAGAGAATTGGGTCGGTTCCAGGTCAAATGTTTGAAAGCCATCTGTTGCAGCTGGAGTGACTGGAGTGAGCGAGGTGGGCTTGACATCCAGCACGCTGGTCACCTTTGGCTCGGGTTTCTTTGGAGCTACTGTGGTTAGCTGCTTTTTATTATAAAAGTAGGCGTTTGAAGGAGACCCCTGCGTGGAAGCAGCTGTACTTTGGAGAGCCGGCTTCATCTCTGATGATCTGGTAAAAACAGGTAAGTGTATACTTTTTCCAGAAGGTTGCGGTGAGTTGGTATCTGCCTGCTTTGTGTTTTTTATGGCGTGTGAGGTTGGTTTGGGGTTCGGTGGAGTCATGTTGATCCCAGGAGATGTTGTAACAGACTGAGTTGGAAATCTAGATGGGCTTTCAAGCCCTGGGTGAACTGTTGGAGAAACGGACACAGCACCAGGTTTTGGAGTACTCATTGCCATATACACAGACATCACGGAGTTGGTTGAAGGAAGAACTGTAGTCCTCATGTTTTCCTCAGTGAAGGCCAAATTAGGTGTCCGAGCCTTTTTGGATATCTCCGTCAAAGAGAGAGGAGTTATGTGAGTGACAGTAACGTTTGGGTCTGTGGAAAATAGAGGTAGCAGTGGTGGAAATACAGGCCGATAAGTGTCAGCTTCTCTGCATTGTTTCTTAATGTAATCACAATAGTTATGAGCTGCCTCGGCTGAGGGATAAATGTCAAACTGACAGATGGCACCTTCAAATGGCACCGAGCTGTGGTCCATTCTGCCCAGCAGGAAGGAGCCCTCTGGATCCAGAGTCTCCTGTTTTCTAGAATGCAAATCTGCATGTATGCTTTTCTTACCACAAGATGTGTGTAAGAACACTTGTTGGCCTCGAATATCCAAAGCCAGACTGTGCCACTGGCCATTGTAGACATCGTAGTCAAAACTTACAGAGCTCTGCTGTCCTACGTGTACAAGGATCTTCCCTGGTACAAACTGCACTCCGAGCTGAACTTTTCTTTTCTTTGACAGAGCTGAGAAAAGGAAAGCGTTGTTGATGCGATGAACAGATAGGCTAAGGATAAGGGAGAGATTGGAGGGGTTGTAAGAAGAGGGTATAACAGTGTGCAGAGGTGCCTGGATGCGTGCCCTCTCAGTGAGGATAACGCCTGACTTGAAGGGGATGATGCCATGATGGATGGATCGAGAGCTTGAAGATGGGGAGCTGCCAGTCCTTCGCCCAGTAAGTCCAAGCTGCTGCAAGACATCTACATCTTTAAGGAAACAAGAAAGAAACATTAGCGGACAGCTAATTCTGTGTGCAATTAATAAGCTAATTAAATTTACACAAGAATCTGATTATTAGCATCCTACTCAAATGCAATCTGTATTCAAGTAAAAACAAAAGTGCAATAATATAAATGATCATCTATTAAGATGTGAATTCCCGTCATGGCATCGTAAGTTTAAAGTCCAACTAATGGAAAAACCTGAGGCAAAGACAATTTTAAAAGACTGCATAAAATTTCCAATATATGGTCACACTTCCATATTTGCTTTTGGGGATTGCTGGAAATTGTGTGATCGTTACATCAGGCTTAATTGGAACAATTTCAGGGTAAGGAGGCTGAACGAGTCCCTGGAAAGGAAAGTGGTGGGTTTTTAAAAGGTGCATTAGAAACGGAAATGCTATCTCGCTTTATCTGGAAATGTCTGCTGATTAAAGATGATCGCTCTGACAGGGGCCCAAGCTCATGAAAACACACTGCTGTATTTTCTGCGGGTTTTAATTGCTACTTGCTTCTCAAGGGAGGAAAATGTGGGTAACAGTGATCCATTACAGCACTGTGTATTCTGTATATTGCACCTAATTGGATCCACACCTTTGTGCTAAAGTTTAATTAAATCCACATTTCATTGTAGCAAGAGACGGGTGCTTTTTTTCTAAAGAACTCTTTGCGATAAACGTACACTCTTGGGAAAGTGTCCCATTTCTCTTGTGACCAGGAGGCAGAGCTACCAACCTTCCGATTACTAGATGACCTCATCTACTGATCGGAAGGTTGGTGGTTCAATCGATGGCTGCTCCTGTCTGCATCCCAAATATCCCTGGGCAAGAAACTAACGCCAATGTATTGGAGTGTTAGAAGACTGTGTTAGATGTGTGAATGATGCAACCAGTACAAAGCACTTTGAGTGCTCAAGTAGAAAAGCGCTACATAAAAACCAGTCCATTTACCACCTATTAGAATAGAATATCGAGTCAGAAACATTCTTTCAATGAACCAATACCATTATAACCTATATTTAACCAAAATTTAAATAGAGAAAAAGCTGAAATATTATACATTTAGTAACACTGCTTGTCCCAAACCACAAACCGAGACCCATTAAAGTAACAGCATCAAGGTTGTCTCAGTTATTTATTCTTTTAACTTCGATGTTGCATTTGAAAAAATAACATTTACTCATCTTTAGAAGTCAAACATCAAGCACATCGTTACTTCGGGCAGTCAGGTCAAGACATTAAAGTCAGCTCACAATCTCAGCACATCAACGGGTCTCTTATCATTAGTTCTTCCTCCCCATTATCATCAAGTGCTTGTTTATATGATCAGACCATAATACTGCAGGATCTTTATGATATAAACCAGCGTGTGATGAACAAAACTGAGTAGATTTGGATCTCAATACCCACATTATAGCTCAGCTCACACCATTCTACACATTAAACTGGCAAATCTCAGCTACACTATTTAAACTATGTCAATCCCAACTTACCTGTTTCATGCCAGGCCTGACTTCATGGATTAGCCTTTTCTTTTGACTATAAATATAATGGACTGAACTCTTCAAATCAAAACAGACTCACTTCACATTATTATATTATTTTCTATTATTAGCCATAAATTTAGGTAATCAGTGATTCTAAATATAGGTTTTTTTTTTCTGTTTAAATTAGTAAGGCTGAAAAATCTCAAACCAATCAGCGCATGCTAAATATATATTATGTATTAATCTTCTCTGTACGTTTCCCCATCTTCTTAGACTAAAAGCTCACATAGAAATTGTAAATACCCATTCTTTTTCACTTAGCAAATATAAATCGCTAAGTGATCAATTCTGGCTCAGCAGAAGAAAAACAAGTATAGACACGAGTCCCGCTAGGAGGTGGGAAATCCAGCTCAGTATGTGCAGGCAGCGGGAGGTCAGCTCGACTGAAAAATTCACACATGGAAAAGACACATCAAACAGTAAGTGAAACAAGAACAAAAGCCTTCTTCAGTCAAATTTCTTATATAGAACTGATTTGAATTGTTAATATGGTATGAGGAAAGCAAAATTGTTCTTTCATTGTGTGATGTACTTTCAGGGCTTACACTGCATATTTAAATCTAAGCGGGTAGGCGGGCTGCCTCTGGCTTTTTGTGGCCTCCTGATGAGCTGAAAAAATAATAACTGAGAACTGAGTCTGACACATCCTGGAGACACGCATAGTTAAAGTACAAGTGTATCAGACAACAAAAACTTTTCACAGAAAGCAGGGGAAGATTAATACGTTTCCACTATTAGTATGCTGCTAATGTAGATTCTGTATTTTCTGCAACAGCTTGACAGCAAAAATATTCTAGCAGAGACAAAAAATGTCTATTTTATAGATACCATCAAGAAAAGCAACAACACTGAATAACAAATCATGTCTCTTTACATTTATGTGATGTGATCAAGAAGTTCTGAGAACAGGTACGTAAAAATCCTTACATTATTTCAATTTAGACAATCTCCAGCTCAAGGTCATCTTCTCTGCCATCACCAGATGGTTTTCACCACGACTGCTATTTTTAGATCATTCTCAGGAAGTGGTGCTCTGACCACTTATACTGTGTGCTGTACATTTTCACCAAAGACCTAAAGCCTGCATTGAGAGGCAACATCAACTTCTGTTTAAACCTTACCTAAATTTCACATGACTATTGTTTGTGATGAGATCTGGGTCTCCAGCTACGAGCAGTTTTCCATTGAAGAGTCCACAGTTTCCAAGCCCAGAGGTAGCGTGTCATGTGTGAAATGTTCTGCATTTCTCTCAACATTTTTCAGTTTACGCACAGAAAATTAATTACTCGGGGTGAGAGTGTCAACAGGGAGTGCTACAGTAACATCCTGAGGCATCCGAGGGAGCGTTTATAGGAAACCGTCCTAATTGTGACACATGCCAGTGTAGCATCTGGCGCCTGCTCAGAGCACTTTGAAAACGGAGGAGTTTTTTCGTGACATAAACAATCTTTGCTCAAGTCCTCAACCACTCACCAGATTTCCCTTCATGGATCTTTGTCCATTTTCTAAAAATAACAGTCAGGCTAGTGGTTTGCCATTTCGACACACTGGAGGAGATCCATTGGGGGTTGGAGCCTATCCCAGCTGTCATCGCGTGACAGACAGGGTACACTGCACAGGCTGTACGGAAACAGACAACCATTCATATTCATACTTATAGCCAGTTTAGAATTTCTAATTACCTAACCCACACATGTCTTTGGACAGTGGGAAGAGGCCGGAATACCTGGAGAACCCATGCAAGCTTTAAAAACTCCTCACAGAAAGGCTCTTTCTGGCTGGTGGCTAAACACAGCAGTCACTAAAAACTGTCCATGTGTGCAAGAGAAGATGTCTTTTGATGTGAGAATTACCAAACACAAATATGGTAAGACAGTTCTCAGAACCTTTTGGTCAAAACTTGTAGGATGACTACAAAAAAAACAAAAACCATAGCCTGTTTTTGAAGAACCAGAACGTCAGTGACGTAGTAGCTCAACATGCTTACAATCCATCACAGTTCACAGGTCATTGTTCAGAAATTGACGCATGTGACCACGACCACAACCTTGGGTACAGTTTTGGTGAATACGTGCAAGACGATTTGTGGAAGTCTCACTAAAATCTGATGCTTAGTAAGAGAAAAAGTGATCCTTGCAAAAATGGTAAAGTATCCTTAAAGACAAATATGTCTATTGCCATGCAGTACTGTAAGAGGACTAATTTGTGCGTGAATGGTCAGATGGGCATGGATGCCTCGTTAACGCATGAGGCCAACAATCCTTTTGGTCATATGAGCTAAAAATTAATGTGTTTTAAGAACTTCAAGTACAAGAAGGGTTTTGTTTTCACTAAATTTCTCATCTGAGAGAAGCTTGTTGGCCTTTGATGAGGCACAATAATCCATCTACTGGGCAGTGTATATTACCAGTGGTTTAGCTGGCCATGGCTAAACTTTTACTATTCCATATTAAAAACTGTGGGAGGTTCTGCACCCAGAATGTATGCTTTTTTATTTACTATCATGATTATTATTGAAAACAGTCTTAGGCTTCTTTCCTAACTGACTTCATAACAGAAGTACATGTAGTTGCTCAGTCAGTTTCACTAAGGTTTGCTGGTTCAGTGTCTGGCACTGACAGATTGGCTGTCATCTAGAAGATGGTTGGTATTACATCAACACATACATAACGAACTCCCATATCTACTCTGGGATTACTGCACTCTGGCTGACCTCAATCGGGAACACTTCTGAAAAAAACACACAGGCTGCTGATATATGTGTAACTGTAGGAACTAAACTTCAAGGCCTGTGCACACTGACAGTGAAGATTTCTTCTGGTGTTTGATGTCAAAATGTAGAAAACAATGCAGACTAAAAGCTGTAGAATAACAAAATCTGGACTGTGAAGTACAGGCAACAACATCCAAACATGCATAGACATTTCATATCTGCAGGACTGCTCCATGTGATCTATTTGCAAATGATCCAAACAATCTGCCGGGTTGTGTAACAGCAAAACTATTTTTCTATTTTAGCCTTTTGCAAGCACAAAATTGTGCTTTGTTAGGATCTGACAGTGTGCAAATTAACACATATAAAATACTAGGTCTCTAGACACTCAGTCATCACAGGAGGGAAATATCATCTGATGCATGCAGAGTTTCAGATAAAACTGCCAGAAACTGCTATCAGGGAACACAGTGGCTTACGTTATCAAATGACATCGAGAAACTGGGAAGAGTGCCGATTGAATAAAAATCTGGCGGATTTTTGATTGACAGCAGACTCAGACAACAAGCTGATAATGGCCTCTCAGATGTGTAACAGCAAGCTAACTGCAGCAGACATCGATGCACAGCTGAGTGTGAGTCACAATATGAAAGTGCGAAAGTACTTCAAGCAGACAAGACTCTGCAAAGTGTGGCTGATAGGTCAGGTAACACTTTAATTAAGTTATCAAAGAGGGGGTATGAGGTTTGCTGAGCTTTAGAGGCTTAGAAACAAAAAAATGAACTCCTGCAGAATGAAAGAGGTCCACAGGTTCATCTTTTTTCCAACAAAATAAATGTCTGAACCACATCTGATTGCACATTATTAGAATACCTGTTTTTGTGTGCGACATTTGAGTTACCAGTTCAGTTTTCGCTGTAACAGAGACGTTAGCAATGAAACCAAACCACTTTAAAATTGGTTTAGTAAAGTCAGCAAGTTATAAGTATTTAAACCTCCTGCTTCTATGAACATATATTAGAAGATGTGGCTGTCCCACATTCGACCACAACTTAATATGGTTTCCAGCGAAGAGTAAACACAATGAATCAGTCTGTGTAGTTGGCAGACTGCACTGCTCATAAAGGTAAAGCTGAGCAGGATTTATGCTATTCACAAATAAACAGTGGTAAACTGACAAATGTTTGCACAATAACAAGTCCATGTTAGGGCCACATACTTACCCAGCCTTCTACAGCTCATTAGTTTATTTCAATTTTCTTTTTCTCAGTGGTTTTAAGGCATATTTGTGACACCACATGCTCAGAAATACATTGAATGAAAATGTATAACAGACATTTACCCACCTTTGCTTTAAAGTTTCTTACCTTGTGCTTGTGTTAGCCTTAGAGAGCAGGTACAACAGAGTAAAGTCCAAAGAATCAGAACTCTCCTAAATACAAAGACAAAAGGAAACATGTCAGATGTTAGAGGTTTGTGTAATTTTTGTGCTTTACAATTAACTCAGCTTTCAGGTGCACTTCAATCACATTTCATAAAAAAAACTTATAAATTCCTTAAAAATGTCATCTGAGCCCTTAATGTATCTCTTTCACATTCTTGCTTAGTCCAATTTAATGCAAAATGTTATGTGAAATAATTTGCAGGATACATTACCAGTTTAAGTAAGCAAAGTGACATACTAAGTTAGCTGGAGAGCCATCTGGCACAGTCATGTTAGGTGCTGCTGCAGCATCAGCAGCAGCAGCCCTTGCTTTTTCAAACAGTCTAACATCTGCTTCAAGAGAGCAAGCTCTGGCTTATCTTGCTGCCTGACCAGATAAGCTACTGCCCAGCAGAGGCAGGTAAGTGCTCCCATAAGGCCACCTCTGACAATCTTTAAAAAAGATGCACCACATCACCTTAAAACCCACAATGCCAAGCGAAAGATAGACAAATGCTTTGGGGAAAAAAAGTGTTTCACATGTCAGTGTTTTATCGCTAACATCTGACTTTTATCTGAGGCAAACTGCAGCCTAGCCGAGCACTTTTGGACTGTGGGTTTTAAAAGGGGTTTCATCTAAACCCAGCAGTGAGAAAAAGCTGCTTTTCTCAGCCTACACAGGGACGTGTAATCATTCAACTAGATTTAGATCAATTCTGTTTTCACAGGCCAACAGTGCCACTTAATATCCAACATCAAGCAGCACACGGCAAATTTTACACCATTGATTTTTCTGTGACATTTATATGTCAAGACAAGTGATAAAAGAGATGCTGATTACTCATATGGAGCTGCTCTAAAGGTGCTGAATTATTTCAAATGGGTGTGAATTTCAGCTGTCTCTATGATAATATCAGGTTTTCACGCATCACATCATTTGGGCTTTAAATGCAGCAGACGAATCTGGGTGAATGTGGTACAAGTGCTGCTTGAAGTGGCACACACTTAGTGACAAGTGCTATAATTAAAGCATTTTCAGGAATTCTTACATTTGCGGTTCTTCTCCAAAGAGCCACAAAACCACTGGTCAGCCACTGGCACAATGAATGCTGGTTTGAGCTTCAGAAAGTTTTAGTCCTTCCACCTTCACTGTAATCTCGCTAAACTGACAGCAGCAGCAGAAACTGTATGTGCCACTTGTGACCAAGCCTCCTGTATGTCCTGCAGATTTTATGTGATGCAACATCTGGACTTTTATAGGACATCTCCTCCCATTGTGTCAGCCAGGCCAACCAGCTGAGTAAGATGCACAGCAGGGAGGAGAGAAAAGGAGGAGGAGGAAGAGGAGGAGTGTCTCCTCCTCTCATACATTTCCCTTAAATCAGTCCCAGATCGTTTGGCAGCTCATTCAGATACAAGCTGCAAAGGCAGAACTTGTAGAACAGCACAGCAGACTACACTGGCTTTCACTGAACTGATGTTAAGAGCAGAGAAAATAGTTTCCACATGCTTATCTCTGCAAGCCATTAATTACACCACCTGTTCTGCACGATTTCTCAAACAAATACCTCTAAAAGCTCAAGTCATTTGTCTTAGTAACCCAAGAAATGCTGTCACAAGTTTTTTCAAACAACTACTGTAAAACATACTGCTTGTATCAGTGCTGCTAGACATCAACATCTTTCTCGAAAGGACATGGATTCGGGGGAACCCGAAAAAAAAAAAGAAATCCCTCTTTAATTCAGAAAAGTGAGAAAGAAAAGTGCTCATTTATGCACTTCTGAATATGTCGACTCACCCCCCGACTCCAGTGGTTTTCAGTTTGGAGTACGGGGCATTATCCGGCTCCATAGCGGTTACTTCATTCTTTCTTGGGAGTTTTTTCTACAGTCCAGAGGAGGCAGATAAAGTTTTTCCATCCCAGGTGTTCCTTGAAGAGTCGCGCGTAGAGTAAAAAAGTGCAAGACAGCAAAAATAAAACAGTGAAACGATGCGGGATTAACCAGCAGTGAAAAAGCTTCTTTTTGCCATTGTCTTGCCTCTAATTCTTTGAGTCTCCTTCCAGAAGATAACAGCAATGTGATTTTTTTAAGGAAAAGAAAAGACGCTCCACAGAGCTTCACCTGTGCGCTTCCGATATTTCTTTCCGTCTTTCCGTTAGAGTCTCGTCCAGCTTTCCCGGGGAATCAATGCAGGACAAGATGTAGAAGCCCAGCGGTGTGTGTATGTGTGTGTCGACTTCCCAAAATGAAAGTTTATTGTGGACTGAGGGAAATCTTGAGAAGCGGGAGAGGGGGGACAACACCTCCCTCTGTCGCCCTCAGCTGAAATCCAAGGGAAGCAAATCTGGAGCTACACGCGGTTTTCAGGCGCTCCTTCAGCAAAAGGTGTGTCATTTCAGAAAGCAGCAGCCTGTCAGTGTGCACGTGTGTCTGTGTACTGCCGATCAAATCACTGAAAATCGTGTAGTTTTCAGGATGTGCTAGAAACAATCACATCTGCAGCATCTGCTGGGCCATAGCAACCATTTTAGAAACAGATGGTCAGCCCTCTGTAGAAATATGGTGACCAGACATAAAAACAAAGCTCTAAAACAGATCCTGCTTGTTACTTTTGGCTTTGATCAGTTAAGGATAATTGATGATTGAGATGTTTCCACTTATGACGTGGATAATGGTGCTCACTGTCATATCTTGCTGGAGTTAAAGGAGCGTTGTAAATGTTAATAATAAAGGTTAATTCATTCTGATCTAAGCACTGTTTTACTTAGCGAAAAGATTCTGTGGGTTTATTATCAGAAAGATTTGATTAGTAAAGGGGTTTTTTTTAGCACCTGGAAGCTCCAGTTATACTCACCATGCTCCTACAACATCAGTTTGCCACAAATCTGCTAAGAGTACAGGGATATAAAGCAACTAACAACCTGGAGTATTTTTGTTTAGAAATCTAACTAATCGCATAGCATCCACAACAAGTCAGCTGCATGCTAAAGGTGGTGGATGTGCATTCACCCCTCCAGAACTTGATCTACTTCTAAACTGTTTTTGCAGTTTTGGCATAGCGACCTCACCGCTTTACTACTTCATGGCAACTGTGGGGCTGAGAAATGAAGAACAAGCAGAAGTTCAACTACTGCACTTCCTCTTGTGGTTAAGGTTGGCTCAGCAATCTCCACAGATTCTCATGTTAAAATGTCCAACTTTATAGCAGAATTGTCTCTGTAGGTAGTTTCTACCAGATGTGCAGGGTGTGGCCATGTTATAAGTGTGCCAACACAGGCACACAGGTTTTGATCTCACAAATGACAATGCTTGCTATCAGTGAATTTCAGTTTTTTATTAGTCTGTTACTGTTAGCCTACTAAATAGCAAACATCTGTGCAACTTACTAGTCGTGCTTTCAAGCATTTAGTGATAACCCAGAACTCTACCATGTTGGGTCAGTCTTTGCTTCAAAAATGCCAACATGACAACAGGTCCTCCAGCTACTTTCTAGTTATTAATTTGCCAAATTCCAGCAAAAGCAACACTGATGAACTGCAAAAACTACTAAAACTGCTCTGCACCTTTCTGTGTGTGCGTTCTCAGTTGTTCTGCACTTCTGCTGATATTGAAAGTATACCTCTGTTCATTTATGTCAGCAAATAATATTATTGGCCAAACCTGCATGTCACAAAAACCTGAAACTGTTGCAATTTACACATTTTTAGAGTCAGAAACCCCCAGGAATTTGAATTAGGGTTTTTTCCATCTACATAATCAGTTGAGGTGAAGCAAAACCACATGAAAGTACTTTTGTGGACTCACCCCCAATCCACTTGCGCTCTATGAAAATATTTAACTTCTTGTGAAACGTGTGACTGAACTTTTTCAGAGTAATCTGTCTGACATTTGAAAATTTGCAGTGTAAACACTCCTGCTGTTTGTGCTTCGCAACTACTCTGTCTGTGTCAAGTTCCATCAAACTCCAACCGAACCCCAGCAAAAGCAAGGAACACATTTCCGCTTTGACAAATGAACAATTAATTTAATCAAGTGAAATTTAAACCATTAAACCTGCTTTTTGTGACAGCCCCCTTTAACCCCCTGCCTCTTCACTGTTTACTTCCGTTCTCACCATTATAACAGGGTTGCAGGGCTGCACTGATTCCAATTTGTGCATGTATGTGTGTATGTGCATGCGTACTGTCGTGTGCTGCGAAATTCCTCTGCCAAATAAAGTCCTCATTGACCCGCCTTCAACAAACACGCTATGACAGTGTCCAGGGGAGACCCAACAGAGCACCAATTCAGCCGTCTGCAACTGGATCTCTTCTCCTCGCACAGAGTCCCCACACAGTTCGTCCTCTCATGACCAGGAAGGAAGGGAGCTCACCACCTTGAAAGAGCACTTCCCATGTACCTGTCTCAGCATCGCCGGATGTGAGCTTTTGTTACCACACGTTTTAGTTTACAGACAAGGAGAGCTATGTCCTGTGGAAGAGCCTAGGGGAAGATCTTCAATCTGGAGTGTAAAGTTTCATGGGGTTTGTAATGATTATTGCAGCAGCCTATGCAAGTGATTCTCAAATTGTTGCCCAGGAACTGCCAAGGGGTTCTTAGATGCATGCCTGTTCATCTTCTTGCCAAGAGTTAAATGAGAAGAAGAAGAAGCAGATGGTTACTTTTTAGCTCAGCTTAGCATTAAAATATAAACCAGGTAACATGTCTATTTAAGTGCAACAGATCTGCCAGTTTGCTGTTTTTGCAATTCAGCTTTTGTGTAAGAGAATAAAGCGTTTTACAGAACGAGCTTCAGAGCTTTATTTTGTCTTTAGACAAACTGTATATGAAAGATGGACGTAATTTATAGGTCTTTTTTCTCACTTCGACTGTCTCAGTGCTTTTTATACAGGCATCATTTAGAGCTCGCTTCACAGCCCTGCTGCCCGGATTTTAACTGGCACCAAGAAGTATGAGCACATTACTGCAGTACTGGCAAACTGACACTGGCTGCCTGTTAAGTTCCATATTGATTTCAAAATTTTGGTAATCACTGTTAAAACATTAAATGACTTTGCTCAAGAGTCCATGAAGGACTTATTAACACCCCTGCGTGCCTGGGTGTTTACTGTCATCAGTGACTTTTTATTCCGAGTTCTCGGCTAATAACAAACAAAGGTTAGCAGGCTTTTGCGATGTTGTGGTCTTAAGATATGTGGTATTTTTTATCCATCTTTATTTTTTTTTTTTTTTTGATTTTGTTCAGTTTTTACATTTTCGCCTACCTTTTGTGAATTTTCCTTTTCTTTTTTTTCAGAGATCCTGCCTATTGATAGGCCTAAAATTGTTTTTCAGTATCTAAGTTAAGATAATTGCCAGCGATAGTTTCATATTGCTGTCAGGGCACGAGCCTCTCCACACATCTAAAAGAAAGCTAATTATTTTAATTAGTAATTCCCTAAATTAATTGTCCTAACTTTTAAGGTAATTCCTAGCAAAACCTTTTATTTTACTTTCATATTATCAACAATCAAAACTAATGGCGTATGTATTTTCCATCCTCGCTGCACTCAGACCCAAACCTATTTATGCTTCCTGAAAAAAATAATTATATATTTAAATCATTTACACTCTAAATGATTTTCTAGATCAGCTGGGCCCTTTAGGTTTTAGCCAGGGCCCATTTGTCCAATAAAATACACATTTTTTGTGTAAGGGAGTGTTCTTCAGTAATAGCTTTCCTATGTAACACAGGCAGTAAAATGTTATGTGTCGTAGATATTTGAAGTCTTTCCAGATATGGTTCCTTTGGGCACATAAAGGTTTGTGGTCTGATGCATGTTGGTGGTCCTTGACATGAAGAAGTTTGAGAGCTCTTTTCAGTTTGGCCTCTGGGATTTAAATTTCTGCTTTTCTACCTGACAGCAGTTTCAGAAGAGTCGTCTTCCAATCCAAGCAAATACTTTCCTGCATACTCGCAGTTCAGGCCAAAAGCTTGTTTTAGTGGAAAGCATGAATTAGCTTTGATGGAAAAGCTGCAGGATTTTCTATGAGTATTTTAATAGCATATTCTCTTCTTCACAGGACCCAAGTGAGAAGTTCTGTGTGTGTGTGTGGAAAATTGGTGGATTTTCCTGCCGACAGTGTCGTTGTAACTAGCATTGCAATTAGCATAGAAGGCAAATTTGTTCAACTGAGTGCTAATTAGTTATAAGCAACAGTTCAGTTTGCACAGTTTAAGATTTATGCTGATATATTCAATTAAATTTGGATTCAATTTGAGTAAAAACATAAACGGGATATTTTTGGATATTCTGTTCTATTTTTATAACAAACCTTAAAATATGAGCTTAACACATGGCACATCTTTTCATTTCATGCTCTAGAGATGGAAACGCTTGTCTGATAAACACAGACTCTTTTGTTTTACTCTCATGTCTTGGGGAAATGGGGCCAGCTGAATGCAGCAGACTCTGCTCAGGCACAGCTGGATCCAATAAGAGGATGCCCTGGTGTTCTGTTTACCCATTCCATATATTACAACAGGAAATTTGGGGAGGAAAAGAGTGATATAATAGTATCAAATACTACTATATTCATTTCATTTCCCTACTAACAATTCTGCTTTTTCCCCTCAACTACAAAAAGAATGATAACATCTGTTCAGCCCAGAAATACTTTGTACTTTGTTCTACTATAACAATAGTATATTATGTTAGTTCTAGGCTATAGTCTGTTGTCTGTGCGCATGTAAAGACTACTGCACACCAAATCTACCTAGCTGTACCTGAACTTAAACTTTACAGTTTAGTCTCACGGCTCTTGCCTTAAATATTCCTACAGAAGGCAGCTGTGGGAATATTAACTTTACAGACTGGTAAAGTTAAGAACTAGCTTTCAACAGTGTGGATCATTTTGTAGTAACTTTTTTTTCTCAGGCATTTGTGGAAACAAAGTGAGACAGAATATTGGACTGAAATTTGTCAATGGTGACAGAAAAGGGAAAATAAAGTTAATAATATTGCTCCACTGAGTTGTTTCAGTTTGTTAATATTTAACATTTTCAAGTATATTGGCAGTTTTCTCAGTTTTCCTTTTAATGTTATTGTGCTACGTCACACAAACAGTTATTGAATGCAGGTTTAAAAAAAAATACACATTATTTGCGGCATGCATACATATAACCTTTTTTCCCCTCTACACTCCGGCATAATACAATGCACCAGTCATCTGGTTCATCCTGATATGCTGCACCAGTTCATGTATCGGCCATCTTTGCTACTTTTTTAGAATATATTATAAGTGAGTGCACTGAACGCAATAATGCAGTGATAGGGTAACTCAAGATTTTAACCCTCTTTAACAGTGTAATAATAATAATTTGAAGTTGTGCTAGAACACAAAGACTGAATCTGTCTGAAGGCCACATTAGATGTGGTAATTATTGCCAATTCCTTACCCCGTGGAGCTGCAGAAAGACAGACGCTGCTGCCAAGTCAGAGGCATTGTTGTGGTGACATTTGAGTGGGGGATCAAACCGCTGATGAATAATCCATATTGAAAAGCTGCTCATTCTGCCAAATGTCAAACAGCAGCAGGAGCAATTGTTCAAGGAGCGGACTCTAAAACTCTTCATTCAGCATCCTCATAATACTGTGTCACACAGTGTACTAGTAAAGGTGGCGATGCAGCGTGTGCAAAACAAACAGTGGTTTAATAACTGAGGTTTCAAAGGATTTCCTCACTCACTAGATTGCTCATTTTCTAAACCAGTCCTGTCATAATATGCCACACACTACGTTTGACTGTCAGTAGAAGTACTAACAGTTTACTTTCCTGCAGCTTTGTATTCATCGTCATCACAGCTTCACAGCTCGTCTGTGAATTGCTCTTCCGTCATGGATTGCACCCTGTGATGATCTCTGATCTCTGCAGCTCTACAGAACATGTCACAAGTCCAGAAACCCTCATTTTTATCTTGTGCTTTGAATGTGCAGCAAGAATGAGCCAACATCAGCTTCCTGCTCCCCTTCTGTTTACTGCAACAGATGAAAAGAGAGCAGAGTATTCTGTAAAGACGAGGGCTTAGCTGATTTGTTTTGCATTGTCATGAATTGGCAAACTGACTCTTTATAATTAGCCTGCCGCAAAGCCAAGCAATGTTTCAGGGCTTGCAGCCTGTCTCCAGTCCCCATAAAGAAATATTTGAAATTAACAAAAAGCAGCTTCCATCTGGTAGAGATTCACAACTTGGACTGTGTAGCTGAAACAAATTGTTGTATCCCTGTGGTCAGCATAGATCTGGCATATAGAACAGATGCTCAACCACCCCCAGGCTTCCATAAAAACACACAACACCAACATACACCTCTGCGCATCCATTCCCTCATGTCATACAGTGACTCACACTGTTATGGTGGAATAGATGCAGGTGGATTCAGTCTCCCCCAGCATGCTTTAGTGCTGGAAATAATACAATATGGTATTTTAGCTTTTTAAAAGATTAAAAAAATACATGAAGAATCACATCGAAATGGGGCAGGTGCAGGACCTAACACAAACAGGCAACAAAAGAAGAACATCAGTGTCTTGCACAGTGCTGGGTTCTGGTTTTCCATATATACTGCATGACAAAGAATGTAAAGATCTGAGCTGCCCTATTCTTCACAGTAATTCACACTGCAGATATGGAATAGTTTGGAATGTGATTTTTGCCTTCTCCTTGCATAAGTTGCTTTCTCTGCCAACTGCTAACAAGTACACAAGCTCAGCCTGTTGATTAAAGATTAGGAGGTTTCACTCTTCTTTTCATATCCTGGATTTTCATTCATTCAAATCTTAACACTTTTCTGTGACCAGTGCAAGAATTAACTTGAAGTTTGAATCCACCTGTGCGTATCCGTGGGGCAAAATTACAAAGACATCAAAAGTTAATGGCTCTGGAAACAGACACTGACCATTTATACACTGTAAGTGGAAATAAATTGCATCACCCTGCCCTAAAGAATGTCTGAATCACTGAACTTCCCATGAGGATAGGTAACTATTGTTCACTTCATTTGTTTTGTTTTTGCCCTAAGTCAGAGACAAGAAACTCGATTCTGAAGACTTTCCATTATCCAATTCCCCACAGCACAGTCTCGCTTATTTGAAACCTTACTCCTGTGTAACAGTGTATCAGCAGCACCTACGTATGCTACTTTCAGCTGTGTAAGAGCGATTCTTTGTTTTTCAAGGATTTAGGTAGTTCATCCATTAGCAGTATCTGCAAATGTGACGAATGATGTGTTTGATTTGATTATACCTTGACTTTAAAATAACAGTGGACATCACAGCACTTCCAAGACCTTATGTGACTGTACAGCAGCAAGTGATACTGCTCAGTAATCTACAAAGGCCTGAAAGGGGGAACTGTTTCTTTAGCCAACCTGTAAATTCCTAACAGATTGAGCTTCTGGTTGAAGGCCTTGTTTTTGGAAAAGCAGCTGAAAGAAGCTTGTAACACTGCAGGATTTCTTTCAGGCTAAATACATTAGCAGATGGACAATGGGGTCAGTGATCCGAGGTTTACTTGTAACAGAGAAGCACAAAGTCCTTATCGAAGGAGTCTGTGAATTACAGTGTGACTCGTGTTTGCCAGCTTATGCTTAGCCAAGCGTTATGGTGTACCACTTTGTTCTGTATTGAATCTACTGCAAACGTGGCTGTTAATATCTTAGAATATCAGCAGTCAAAACTAAAAAGAAACACGGGCTTATTTTAGCTGTGATAACATCCCTCTGCAGGACTAAGAATTGACCTGACAAATCATGACACCCCAATTTAGACATCTTTATTCTAAATGTACAAACACCACAAACAGAAGCTTATTCAGTGTGGTACGGCAACGCCGGATAACGTCTGCAGATGTAATCTTCAGGAACACCAGTCTCATTTATCTGTCATCCGCTTGGGGATTCGAGGAGCGCCTTTATCGGGGTTCCGCAGAAAGGAATTCGCAGAGACTGCAGATGAAATATGGACGGGTTATTTTCAACAGAATCACTACTGGCAGCCTTGAGAGGAGGAGATAATTACCACTTTGACAAGCTTTGATCACAGGTACAGTTATGCTCAGAATGTCTATGTGGATAGAACAATGAGATGACGGCCCTGAAATCCAGATGAGTGTGGCCTAGTTTTGCTTCTTAGATTATGAATAGAAGTACTGTCTAGCGCATGAAGATGCAAGAACTAACAAAATAGGGGTAGTTGATGTGGCATAGTTGACTGTCCATAACTCTTTTGATTTGTAGAAGTGGAGAAGAGCTACTGCAATGCTCTGGGGGAAAATGTTGTGGGTAAGTCATCCACTTGTAAATACTGTGGGTGGAATGAATCACTGTGGTTTCTTTTTTGTCCGAAGGCAGCAAATTATTCAATAGAATGACAGATGGATCAACGAGCCTGGAGTCTTGCTGGAGTCGATTTTAGCGAAGTAGGTGTGGAGTCACGAGGGGTAACACTGGTGGGAAGTAGGGAAAAAAAATCAAGATGAAGATGTAACCTTGGCATACAGAAATAAGGTTCAGTTCATTGATATCTCTTTGAAAATGCATCCAGACCAAAGTAAACATGCCTCCCACACTACCTGCCAGAACTAAACTGAGATGCAGTGTTTCTTAGCAGGGCCACCCAGGTATAGGAAGGAAGAGCTCTTTTTGTTTGTGTGTGTTTGATGGTCAAACAAGTCAAATGAGTCAGGTTTTGCCTCTCTGACCTCCGGAATGTAAACAACAAACCTTATGAGTTTTCAAGTCAGTGTTTTGTTTATGTTACATAGTTTTTCAGGGTTTGCGAATGTATTCTTCCACCCCTGCAGGACTCATTTATATTTTACCTCCTCCTGTATCCTGCTCATTAGTCCTGCACTGATGTTGTTCTCCTGGAGGCTCAGATGCCTCAGTGGAAACTGTGTCCTGCAAAGCAAAGCCCCCATGATGTCATTTCCTCCCACATCGCTGATGCAGTTCTTGTCTAAATCCACCTGCTGCAAACTCATGTTCTCTTTCAGCATGTCAGCCAGCAGCCTGACCCCGGGGTCACCCAAGTTATTTTCGTCTAGGATGATCTGAGTCAGTGAGCTGTTTCCTTTTAAGCTGTCAAAAAGTTCCTTCCAAGCTGCCAGATCGGCACCGCTGGTCTGTGCTAGCCCTAAATACTGAAGATAGGAATGGGATCTCATATATGATGCTAACACTTTCACCCCATCACTGCTCAAACCATTTCCTCCAATATCCAGCTCTAAAAGTGTAAAAAGCCTGAAAGAGCTCCATCCAGAGGGCAGCTGAGGTAGCATATTGTGTTCTGATGGGAAAAGCATAGCCTGTTGGATAGCAGCAGCTGCTCTTGCTGTTTGTTCCTGCAGCTCAGCTATTCCGTTCAACAGGGTCAGCACTCCATGGTCACGCAGTTTGTTCCCAAACAAGCTGTAGAGAGAGAAAATAGAGGTTACTGTGGAGATTTATTTTTGAGCCTCCATGAACCACTCACTTGAAAATGTAGCTGTGTGCACCCTGATATTAAGTTTTCTCTCATGTGACATCTAAGTTCAGGCAGAAAGCCTTTTTTTTTTTTTTTTTTTTTTACACCGGATGACACTGGATGACACAAATGGTGGATTTTGTGTGTGTGTGTGTGTGTGTGTGTGTGTGTGTGTGTGTGTGTGTGTGTGTGTGTGTGTGTGTGTATTTTTGTTTTGCAGTAAAATGGAATCTGCAGAAAACTAATTTGTTACATCTTTTCCTGTTGAGGGGTTGATGTATTTGGTATGTTAAATGCAGATTTAAGGCTTTTGAATAACTGAAGAACTGAACTGGTGCATTTGGGAATAATGCTGAAATATATTCATGTGTTTTCACAGGTAAATTATTTTTAAGCCCTTACAGGAATATCTTTGCCTCTATTCCCCTTTAAGAGATGAAGATACACTTTTCATTGGCTGTATTAGAAATAGTCTGCCAGCTGAAAATCTCATCTCATTTGTTTAATCTGTAAAAAGTGAAGTCTCAGAATAATTACGCAGAGTCACAAGCTTGACTGTCGCCAACAAAGGCCTTCTAGAAATAGAGGGGCCGGTCTTTCTCACCACTCTGCCGCTGTCTCGATAATTTGCCTTCACTTACCGCTTGTTTGTGGGTCTCTATGCTTTAAGTTTTGGCTTCAGTAAATAAAAACAATCAAAAATCAGTTGACTGACTTGATGATTAAAAAATATCCAATATTTCTTTGCCTTTAAAAACTCTTGGGTCACCTTTGCTGTTTGTTTTATTGTTTGCACTGTGAAGCATCAGTCCTTCAGCTGTGCAGCAACTGTGTTCTTTACTTGGTTTTAAGCAGTGAAGTTGTTTTTCTAACCAAGGGAAGAATGCTTCCATCATTCCCTTTGGTTGTCTTCTGTGGTTTAAAACATATTTTGGTCTTGCTGTTATCGACAGTGTTTTCCTGTAAGAATGGGCGAGATTTCTAAATTGTTTTTGCTATCATAGCCTAAAGATGGGCTCTCTCACTTGCAAGGACATCTCTTTAGACCTCGTGTGGAGAATTCCACTGGAAAGTACCAAATACAACTTCATCATCTCCAGACTTTTATCTGCCTAATGCATCACAATAATAATAAGGAAACCAATTCAATATAAGCTGCTGAAAATGGGGGACTGTGTATAAAAATGGCTGAAATTCCCACACAGTTAATGTGATACTTATATATCCATTACTTTGGTTGCTGTATTTCTTGGATTTGCTGCATTTTTATACTATCTCTTCAGTTCCGTTCATATTCCTGTCTCTCTCTTTTTTAAAAAAGTGATATTCAAATGCTTTTAGATGGGGGCATGTTTTCTGAATTCTAATGTTATTCTTTGTCAGATTTTGATAAGACACAACTCAGTGGAGCGTAGGACTTACTGCAGGCCTTTGACCTGGGGCTTCACTCTCAGAACATCCAGCAGAATGTGAGCACCGTAGGGGCCAATGAGGTTGAGGTTGAGATTGAGTAGTGTGACTTCAGACAGACTGCTTTTTAGTGACCCCGCCAGGCTCAGCAGAAGGTCATCTGTGAGGTCCGTGTTCCTCAGAACCAGCTGCTCCACCTCATCAGACATGCTCAGCACTGTCATCATGGCATGAAGCTACATTTACAAACCAGGAGAAAGTCACAGAAAACTGTAAGTCCCTCTAAAACGACAGTGCGGGAAATGAAACTGTTATAATGCAGTGTCGCTATACTGTTATCCATAAGAACAGTTTCTTACTGTGAAACTAGAGCACTGTGCTGTGTGGAATATATATTTTATATCTGTGAATTCTTCTTTTCTGTAATCTTGTTGTAGAGTGGTGCAGAATGCGCGAGCACAGAATTGCAAAGATATGATACAGACAAAAACATATTACATTTAACTTCTAAGTTACCTCAATTACAAGAGAAGCAGCTGTTATAAAAATACAGAAATCACATTTGCACAAGTGCAGATTATTATTTTGTCCTTCATACAGAAATGCATTTTGCATCTGAGCCCTGAGAGGAATATTAACATTAAGCATTTACTGTTTGTAAATGTGCGCAACAGCACACAATGTGAGATGTGTTGTCGGGTGGGAAAGAGATGTGGGGGAGACAGGTGCTGGAGGTTTTCTAAACACAGACAAGATGAGAGTCCGGAGACATATGGTCTGGCTGTCCGGCCACCTCTACTTTGCCATTTTGCTAGACCTTGAGGAATTTTTCAGGAACTGTTGGAAGCTTTTTCATCATGATCGGTATGACCGAGTGAAATGCCTGCCTGCCCCAGATAAAACTCAGTGACCATTTGAACAACTCGTCTTTGTATTCAAAGCCCAAATAATAGAATAAATCCTCTGAATTCATCCAAATGAAATAAAATCAACATTTTATCTGCCAAATCAGTGTTACATGCCTAAGACATATTGCCACCTTTCTGTTATCAGGGTAGATTTTACATGTTGGACAAGTTCCTCAGGGGGGACGTTTGTGCTTAAAAGCTAAAAATATGAAGCAGTAATTAAAAGAGAAAATGGTGGCACTCAATAAAAGCCTGTGTTTCTCTCTGTGTAAACACTACATTATTTAGTGAATAGCTGGAACATGGTAATATAGTCAGAGTGTGGAAAAACATGAACAACCTTAAAGCTAGTTGAGAAGTGGGACAATGGAACGTGCATTACTTTAATGGGCAAATTGTTTTTTAATGTTGACATTTCATTATATTATTTGGCAGATACAATTCCTGCTCTGACAAAAACACAGAATGGAAGAATCTGCTTGAATCGAGGCTTTTGGCAGTGATTTAATGCCAGGAAAGCTTCTGGCAAAAAACACAGTTTCACCACAGTAATTTGTGTTATACACACACCTGTGCCTGCAGGTCTTGCTCTCTAACGGACTCTTCCGTGCCAGCGCTCTGATTAACCATGTGCTCTTCTTCCTCTGGCTTTCCATCATGCTGCAGAATGGTGTCACTTTCTGCACTGAGCTCCACATCTGAGCGTTGAGCTTTGGGGCCCGATGACAGCCTCTTCTGGAGCCGGCACCTCTCCAGGACTTGGCATACAGAAAGAAAATTAAACAACTCAGGTGCAATAAAACCAACTGTCCTGAAGCCAAGTGCATGCAGTGATATTGATATCTGCGGTTAATTTGAAAATGTAAATAATAAAATCTAAAATTCAGTTTGTGCCTCTGTTTGAGCAATAGAGAAAGCAGATCAGCTAAAATTTATGCACACAGGCATGTGTGTATCTGCATAACCTCTCCCACACGTCATCCGTCTTCCTTTAAGCAGACATTTCTCAATGCATCACTTTCTTGCAAATTCAACCTTTTTCTGCTTAAGTGTATTATGTAAATCAGCTACAGCTCTCCAGGGGGATTCCACTTTGGTCCTACTGTGCTGCGGTTTCTTTACTCACTGTTTGCCTTGAACCAGTGATGTTTGCTTGGGCCTTGCTTCAACGCAGCACTCATTTCCACACATTCTTCATAGAAGTCCTTCAGCTTTTCCCCATCTCTGTTTTTCCCATTTGATCCAAGGCCCTTCTGTTTCTCTCTGTTCTGCTTCGTCAGTGCTTCCTCATCCTGCAATGAATCTTTAAAAAGAAACACTCTTTTTCTTTTCTGTTTTCTTTCTCTGCAAAGAATATTAAATGGAGATACCACAGGCAGAAGGCTTGAAGGTCATCTGTATCTCCCCTTGAAAGGCCAGAAGATTCTATTTTCCACTATTTTTCCATCTTGTCTTACAGGAATCAAACCAGATAAAAATTAAAATTTGCATACCGGGAAATTTGCTTATCACGTTCGATGGCGGCTGCCCCGTATGCAGGATTGTGACAGGGCTGGTTGTTCTGTCCTGCTCTTGTCTGGCAGACAATGCCTTGTCTTCAAATTTTTCCATCACTGTTGACCTCGTTGAGCTCTTGCCGTCTTGTCTCTCTTCTCCTCTGTCATTTCCAGCTGTCTTGCCTTTGCTCTCCTTCTGATTAGTTTGACCCTTGCGTCGTTTCTTTTTGGAGGTCTCTTTAATTCCAGCTACAGGAAGGTCTTCGCTGTCTGTTGATCCTCTGCTGCCCTCCTTGGTGTGTTTTCTTGTCCTCCTCACTGATTTCTTCACAGGTTTGGCTGGGATAAATAGAGGGGATGATGGACATGACTCGATGACGCCTGCTTTGGAAACATTAGAGACAAAATGAGAAGGAAAAAATGCTTTGTGAGACATCTTGTCTTTAAAGTAGTTGATCAAAAGCAAGGACTGGGCCTGATATCAAAAAATGTTGATGAAAAGCTTTAGGAAGTAATGGAAAATTGAGACCCTCATTTCCAGGCTTAGTACCATTGCCAGTGCTCTGCTCGAGAGAAAGATTTAAGTTCTCCTTTGCGCCGTTGTTCAGCTGCTGGCTAGAGCTGTATTTGGTTCGGAGACTTGTGCATCTGAAAGGGATGGAAATGTGCTTTCATTATATTCTACCTACTGTACCAACATCACCCCCTGATCTTGTAAAATATGCTTCCTTTTTCCTCAGTGTCCACCCACAACACATTATATCTGCAAAACAATGGATTTACCCAACATGTTTTGACATTTGGTATTAAATTCTCATTTTTCTGCCAGTGCCATGCTGTCTGTCTCTCAGAGGATGTAATCTTACCTGTAGCAGGGTATCCCACCAGCCAGCCAAGTCAATCTGAAGCAGCTCTTCCTGCCCTGCTGGAAGCCAGGAGTGTAGCGGTACTCACAGCAGGAACTGATCCTGGTCACCATGATGCCATTGACATAAAAGGAAGCACTGAATGGGTAACCTCTATGTCTCTGAGACAAAAACTGGAACTGCTCTGAAAGATACAAGCAGCACAAATATTAAGATTGTAGATATTGTTTGATCTTTTTAGAAGGTAGTCTTGTTTGGCTTTTCTTGCTGCAGGTCATCACATTTGGTAATGGTTTCTTATGCATTTGTCTTGTGTTACAAACGGCTTGTGGTCCACAAAAACAGTGGCCAGGTGTTCTGCACTTCCTGCAGTCTCATGTGTCACACAAAACCCTCCTGCAACACACAGCTCACATATTCTCTCTCTTTCTCTCTCTCTCTCTCTCTCTCTCTCTCTCTCTCTCTCTCTCTCTTCTCTCTCTCTTGCACACACACACACACACACACACACACACACACACACACACACACACACACACACACACACACACACACACACACGGAGCAAAACCCACAAAAAGACTTGGGGCCAAAACACTAGTCATAATTGATAGCATCACTGGTTGCATTTGGAGATTGAAATCACTTTTATGATTTTAATCAAATTTTACTTTATCTTTGCTTAATGTCATCATGTGGTGATGTTTGGCAGTGCTTCTATCTTTAGTTAAACACTGTGTTCAATCTTTTGCTGCCTCAACTGGTTTAGTTTAAAAGTAGGCCTAAAAAGCACAGAGTTACAGCGCTAGTCTACCTCAAAATCACTCTGCAGATTCTTCTTCCTCTGGCCTGTAGCGTTATTTATTCATCTAAATTGCTTTGGATTGAGTTGCCCAGTTTTTGGTGACATTGGCTGTAGAGATACAGTATCAGACTTCTGTTAAAAATCTTGGATCCAGACAGAACTCACCTTGTGGTGCTCAAAGTGCCAAAAAATACATTTGAGATGTTTACCAGCAATGTGTTGTTTCAGAAATTATGATTCAATAAAAACAAACAAACACAAAAAACATTAACTTTGGTGTGAGCAGTTTCATTCAGGAACTCTTTTCTCTTTTTTTTCAA